>NC_138776.1:50061866-51466866 GCF_965119305.1 Pelophylax lessonae | reverse complement strand
GACCATGTGATATTTCAGTTTTTCTTTTTTAATAAATCTGCAACAATGTCAACAATTCTGTGTTTTTCTGTCAGTATGGGGTGCTATGTGTACATTCATGAGGAAGAAGAATGAACTTAAATTATTTTAGCAAATGGCTGCAATATAACAAAGAGTGAAAAATTTAAGGGGGTCTGAATACTTTCCGTACCCACTGTATATATGGGAACGGTTTTAATCTCCCAAAAGGCTTTGCTTTTTGTGTAAACCCAGTCCTAAGAGTTACCCAACTTAACCATCAGCACATCCCTGCCTTTTCGGGGGAGGGGACATGATTGTTCTCTGCTATAGTAAAATAGCACTAATAGGTCTTCTCCCACCTCAACCTGTAATTGGACAGTGATGGGAGAAGCAGCAGCCTGAAAAGCTCAACTCTCTGGGGTTCATTTACTAAAGCTAGAATGTGCAAAATCTGGTGAAGTTCTGCATAGAAACCAATCAGCTTCCAGGTTTTTTTTTTTTGTCAGCCTAATTGTACAAGGTGAAGAAGTTTGAAGCCGATTGGCTACCATGCACAACTGCACTAGATTTTGCACTAACAACCTTTGTTGCAGATTCCTACCTTTTGTTATTCTGAAGAAATCCCTGTTTGTTCCTCTGTGCTCAGTGAGTCTAATGGGTGGCACAGTGGTGTAGTGGTTAGCACTTTCACCTGGCAGCAAGAGGGTCGCTGGTTCCAATCCCAACCACAACACTACCTGCCTGGAGTTTGCATGTTCTCCCTGTGCCTGCGTGGGTTTCCTCCAGGTACTCCGGTTTCCTCCCACACTCCAAAGACATGCTGGTAGGTTAATTGGATCCTGTATAAAAAAAAAAAAAAAAATGGCCCTACTGTGTATGTATGCGAGTTAGGGACTTTAGATTGTAAGCTCCTTGAGGGCAGGGACTGATGTCAATGTACAATGTATATGTAAAGCGCTGCGTAAATTGACAGCGCTATACAAGTACCTGAAATAAATAAAAAATAATGGGAGTGGTTTCATAATTATCATTCAGCTGTGGCACCTGCAGAGCACTAATGAGGAAAGCTGCTGGGGCTGCATCATTTTAGACATATTCCTAAAGTATCTTACTAAAAATTTAATTTTTGATGCAGGGGATGCCAGAAATCTGACTTGCATCTTAGTGCAGACTTCTGGCAAAATCAGTGAGCCAATCACACAAGCAAGAAATTAAGTTTCTGGGGTGTGGTCAGTATACATTCTGTGTAGAGAACAGCCAGCTCCAGGTTGCCATATTGCATTTTCAGAAAATTACAGAGCTGCAGATTGAAAAGGAAAGGTATTTTTTTTTATAACATTTTATTACAATACGACTTGTGTCGCAATTGTGAACGCTATATTATTTTTTTCTTTATTTGCTATTTTTTACCCCACGAAAGTTGAGTTACCCTTTAACAGACAGTCAAGAATCTAACATTTTCAGGAGAAAATTAGCCACGGTATGCATTCTGCCCAGGAAAGGTTTAATATCAGCATGGTGTGGGGATACAATGTGTTTCTGCATCGCCTTACAAAGGAGAAATCGTGACTGCATCTTTTATGCAGAAGCTGTAATTGACAAGTCCCTGACAGCTTTCTGTACAGAATAATCACAGGGGGAATATTTATATTTATGAAAACGTGCTAAAAAAAAAAATCATCACCTCCAGAAGGGTATTATTCAGATGGTAAAAGATGGAGTCTGCTAACAAATTAGCTAATCATTCCCTCTCCCCCAGCTCGTATATAATTATATGCATTAAAGAGGACCTGTACCATTCAGGAAGAAACAATGCATCTCTCTCTCTCTCTCTATATATTATATATATATATATATATATATATATATATATATATATATATATATTATACACACACTGAAAACAAGGTGCAGCAGCTAATAATAGAGATCTGTGTGTTTGTGTCTATATATACACACACAGTAATATATCATTTATATTTATTTATTAGGGATCGACCGATTATCGGCAACACTTATATATCGGGGGCCGATATGCACTTTCCCCGATATATCGGAATCGGCCTTTGGATTTACCGATATTTCAGGAAAGTGCTTGTACCGGGGTGATGCCTGCAGCTAGAGGCATAACCCCGGTACCGGTGTCCATAGCAGACAGTCGGCTGTCTTGTAATGACAACCGATGCGGCTGAGAAGCCGCTCAGCTGTCATTACAAGGAGCGGGAGGGGATGTCCCCCCCCCTCCCGCCGTCTTCAATGGCTCGCCAAGGTCTCCTGTCCCACCGGGAGACCCGGGCATCCTACCTCCACGGCCGCCGCTGCCGAAGAGAAGACCCAGTGTACTGCATCTCCATGTAAAAAAACCGGAAGTGATGTCATGATATCACTTCCGGGTACTCGGCGCCGAATTAAAAAAACTGACAGCATTCAAAACAGCCAAACTTGGCGTTTTGAATGCTTTTCAGTGCCGAGGAGGGGTTTGGGGTCTTTTAGATCCCCAGATCCCTCCACAAGAGTACCTTTAGAAAATAAAAAAACATTTTTTTACATGTCCGAAAATATCGGCAGATATCGGCCGATACCGATATCCGATGACCATAATATTGGTAACAGTATTAAAAAAACGATATCGGTCAATCACTAATATACACACACACACTGCTCAAAAAAATATAAAAAGGGGGACTTTGAAAACACATCAGATCTCAATGTGGAAAAATATCCTGCTGGGTATCTATACTTATATGGACTGGGTAATGTGTTAGGAACAAAAGGATGCCACATCGTTTGATGGAATTTAAAATTATCAACCTTTAGAGGGCTGAATTCAAAGACACCCCGAAAATCAAAGTGAAAAAATGATGCAGCAGACTAATCCATTTTGCTGAAATTTCATTGCAGCAACTCAAATTGGTACTCAGTAGTTTGTATGGCCCCCACGTGCTTGAATGCATGCCTGACAACATCGGGCATGTTCCTAATGAGACAGATGGTGTCCTGGGGTATTTACTCCCATATCTGGACCAGGGCATCACGGAGCTCCTGAACAGACTGAGGTACAACCTGGCAGCATCAGATGGACTGAAACATAATGGGTTTAGGTCAGGCGAGGCCGGGCATTGTTGTGCACCAGGAGGAACCCCGGACCCACTGCACCAGCGTACGGTCTGACAATGGGTCCAAGGAGTTCATCCCAATACCTAATGGCAGTCAGGGTGCCATTATCTAGACTGTAGAGGTCCTTCCATGGATAGGCCTCCTCAGACCATCACTGACCCACCACCAAACCGGTCATGCAAAACATTCTCAATGGCTTCTCCAGACTCTTTCATGTCTGTCACATGTGCTCAGGTTGAAACTGCTCTCATCTGTGAAAAGCACAGGGCGCCAGTGGCAGTCCTGCACCTCTCACATTTTTGTAAATATTTTATTATATCTTTTTTATGTGACAACACTAAAGAAATTACACTTTGCTGCAATGTAAAGTAGTGAGTGTACAGCTTGTATAACCGTGTTAATTTGCTGTCCCCTCAAAATAACTCAACACACAGTCATTAATGTCTAAGCTGGCAACAAAAGTGTGTACACCCCTAAATGAAAATGTCGAAAATGGGCCCAATTAGCCATTTTCCCTCCCCGGTGTCATGTGACTCATTAGTGGTACAAGGTCTCAGGTGTGAATGGGGTGCAGGTGTGTTAAATTCTGCGTTATCGCTCTCACTCTCTCATACTGGTCACTGGAAGTTCAACATGGCACCTCATGGCAAAGAACTCTGAGGATCTGAGAAAAAGAATTGCTGCTCTACATAAAGATGGCCTAGGCTATAAGAAGATTGCCAAGACCCTGAAACTGAGCTGCAGCATGGATGCCAGGACCATACAGCAGTTTAACAGGACAGGTTCCACTCAGAACAGGCCACGCCATGGTCGACCAAAGAGGTTGAGTACACGTGCTCAGCGTCATATTCAGAGGTTGTCTTTGGGAAATAGATGTATGAGTGCTGCCAGCATTGCTGCAGAGGTTGAAGGGGTGGGGGGTCAGCCTGTCAGTGCTCAGACCATACGCCGCACACTGCATCAAATTAGTCTGCATGGCTGTCATCCCAGAAGGAAACCTTTTCTAAAGATGATGCACAAGAAAGCCCGCAAACAGTTTGCTGAAGACAAGCAGACTAAGGACATGGATTACTGGAACCATGTCCTGTAGTCTGATGAGACCATGATAAACTTATGTGGTTCAGATGGTGTCAATTGTGTGTGCACTGGGGAGCTACAGTTCATTGAGGGAACCATGAATGCTAACATGTACTGTGACATACTGAAGCAGAGCATGATCCCCTCCCATCAGAGACTGAGCCACAGGGCAGTATTATAACATGATAACGACCCCAAAAACACCTCCAAGATGACCACTGCCTTGCTAAAGAAGCTGAGGGTAAAGGTGATGGACTGGCCAAGCATGTCTCCAGACCTAAACCCTATTGAGCATCTGTGGGGCATCCTCAAAACGGAAGGTGGAGGAGCAGAAGGTCTCTAACATCCACCAGCTCCATGATGTCATTATGGAGGAGTGGAAGAGGACTCCAGTGGCAACCTGTGAAGCTCTGGTGAACTCCATGTCCAAGAGGGTTAAGGCAGTGGTGGAAAATAATGGTGGCCACACAAAATATTGATACTTTGGGCCCAATTTGGACATTTTCACTTAGGGGTGTACTCTCTTTTGCTGCCAGCGGTTTACACATTAATGGCTGTGTGTTGAGTTATTTTGAGGTGACAGCACATTTACACTGTTATACAAGCTGTACACTCACTACTTTACATTGTAGCATAGTGTCACTTCTTCAGTGTTGTCACATGAAAAGATATAATAAAATATTTACAAAAATGTGAGGGGTGTACTCACTTTTGTGAGATACTGTATTTCATGTTTTATCTGACAATTTAGGAAAAAGCAGAGCACAAGTAGCTAAAAAATGACAGGATTACCTGGTGGAACAACTGCAACATCCCAAGGCGAGCTGATTGGCTGTTGTATTCCCTGAGCTCCGCCCACTTTGTCGACTCCTTGACTTCCAGTGCCAGCTATTGTGCTTACCGATAAAGTTTCTAGATTTATCTGCAGACGTATTTTATTCCAGGTTATTAATATTGCAAAGGTAAAACATTAACATACATGATTTACTATTTTTGTATGGATACTGCACAACAATTTAGCTGTCCAGAAGATGCATATGTAGTTTTCAGTGCAATTTAAAAGTTGAAAATGAATCTTCTTAGATATAGTAGTCCTTGGTCCCCACCCCATCAACATGCGAATTAAAATCTTTCCTTTTTGATTACATATCTTATTACAGACCCAGTGATATCATCCCTGGGTCTCTCTGTGTCTCTATGCAATGCAGGCAGATCATGGCTGGTGGGAGGGGCTGGCAGGTTGTTGTACATAGCTTCCTGAAATCATCACAGCACCCTGCCTCACTCAGAAGCCCTCAGTCCTGATGCAAGCAGTGGTCTGGCTCTTGAGAGGAGCTATGAAAACATAAGTAAGCCTTGATGGGCAGATGCAATTTGGCATGCAGACCACCCTTGGTAACGCGCACATGTGGTGCTGAGCCTTCATGAGTGAAGGAACTCAAATTAATGAAAAGGGTGTGCCAGGGACAGTCAGGCGGGGGGAGGAAAGTGCTAGATCCTCCAACAAAGAAATGTGACAGGCTCTATCTCATTTGCTGCAGCAGGCTCTCTCTGACTTGCTGCAGCAGGCTCTCTCTCATTTGCTGCAGCAGGCTCTCTCTCATTTGCTGCAGCAGGCTCTCTCTCATTTGCTGCAGCAGGCTCTCTCTCATTTGCTGCAGCAGGCTCTCTCTCATTTGCTGCAGCAGGCTCTCTCTCATTTGCTGCAGCAGGCTCTCTCTCATTTGCTGCAGCAGGCTCTCTCTCATTTGCTGCAGCAGGCTCTCTCTCATTTGCTGCAGCAGGCTCTCTCTCATTTGCTGAGTTTACAGCGCGCAGTGAAATCAAAGTAAACAGTTTCAGTCCAGGAAAGGAACCGGTGCAACTGTGCAAGACAAAGAAGACCGGAGTTCAGATTTAAAGTGGGGCTAAACATTCCTATCCTACTATCCTCTGAGGACAGCACCATCTCAGCCTCCTCCAAATAAAATATGAAAATAAAGTCCAGAGCATCTTATTAACAGGAGCGTTGCTGATTAGGATAAATCCTCCAGTTATCCAAAAATAAAACATATTTAACATAAATCAACTTGGCGGTTGCTCTCACCTGCAGACTTTAATGGGCACCAGTGTGCTATGAATAGTTCTAATGACTCCAGTAATTCTGGGTTTCAAATATATACTCTAACAGAAGTGCTATGAATAGTAAGAAAAAAAAATGGGAGGTTTGGGACTTTAAATGAGAGACATTGCAAGGCTGGTTGGACAGAAGATAAAAACATTTATTGATACATACATGCATGATTGGTAACGTAAGATACAGAATAATAAAATAATAAAGAAAACGGGTAAGTAGTTTCTTCTAAACGAATAGGGATGGAGTTGCACGATACAAGGCCCCTTCGTGCATCTCACTCAAAGTCCCAAACCTTTCCCCCTTTGCCTTTGCTATGAATAGTAAGCTCCATACACAAGCTCCATACACAATGTTGTAAAGTAGAGAATGTAAATAAAATTATTGCTCTGATGGGACTTAGCAGAGGCAGGGCTCATGCACAGGGAAGTGATTGACTTCTCGCAGCCAATCGTTGGCTGTTAGGTGGAAGCGATCGGGCTACTGTACAGTTTGTACTGAATAAGAGCAAAAATTCTACAGCAATAATTCACCTCTAAACTGATGGGCTGTAGGGGCTCCTAAAGCATTAAATGCCTTCAGCTGCCATTATGTTTAGCTGGGCTTCTAGTGTTTCCCTGTGCTTTTAACCTTTTACCAGGTGGGTGCTGCTGGGTAAAAAGGATAGAGACCATTGAACATACGTTCGCTGATCTTCCCCTTATGCAATCAGCACTTCATTAGCTTGGAAGGCAGATGAGACATCAGGGGCGTTATGTCTTGTTAAAAAAAAAAAAAGTCTTAAAAATAGAATATCATATAGAGAAATGTTTCTCAACCTTTTTTCAGTCAAGGCACCCTTTAAAATTATGGACAGTCTTGGGGCGCCCAATGTAAAATTTATAAAATGTAAAAACTATTCTGATTTACATAAAGCAACATACACATAGGACACCCAACGGTGATTTATTCGTCCAAAGCAAATACACTTTTGCAAACTGGTATTGTCTAGTATTCCAATGTTTCTCTTCTCCCTCAGTTTTTCTCCATCACTTAATGAGACCCCAAAGCTGATGGAGAGAGGCAAAGGAGGATCAAACAAGGATGATATTCTGGCAACTGACATCCTCCTTATCAACCGATGAGGTCATTGGTCGTCAGAACAGCAAGGTTATAATGGTGCACAATGTGTAACTAAAAAGCAGGTTTCATCCACCCACCAGCTTGTATACAATTTTGGGGCAATTTTTAGACCTTTTGCCAAGGAACCCCTGAAGAAACTTCAAGGCACCCCAGGGAGTCTGGGCACCATCATTGAAAAAGGCTGATATAGAGGACCCTTTTGTCCCCTGTCTGATATAAAATTGAAGTTCCACTCATGTACTTAACACCCCCTCCCCAAGAAAAGTTTACAGAGGGGCTTTAATGATTGAGTGTAGTATCTACCTACACTACTGTGCAAAAGTTTTAAGCAGGTGTGAAAACATAGTATTAATAGTTTTATTTTTATCAATGAACAAAATGGAAAATAAAATTAATAGAAGAGAAATCTGAATCAAATCCATATTTGGTGCGACAACCCTTCAAAAAAAAAAAAACAGCATCAATTCTTCTACGTAGACTTGCACACAGATTTTGAAGGAAATCGGCGGATAGGTTGTTTCAAACATCTTGGAGAACTAAGCACAGATCTTCTGTGGATATTGGCTGCCTCAGATCCTTCTGTCTCTTCATGTAATCCCAGAAAGACTCCATGATGTTGAGATCAGGGCTCTGTGGGGGCCAAACCATCGCTTCCAGGACCCCTTGTTCCTCTTTACACTTGAAGATAGTTCCTGATCTCATTGGCTATATGTTTGGGGTTGTTGTCCTGAGGCAGGATACATTTGGGGTCAATCACATGCCTCCCTAATGGTATGGCATGATGGAGAAGCATCTACTTGTATTTCTCAGCATTGAGGTCACCATTGATCCTAAACAAATCGCCAACACTATTTGCACCCCAGTTCCTATATTTTCATGCATAGTTAAATCGCTTAGTCTTGTTTCCACATCGGACCTATGGCGTTTTGGCCGCAATTCTTTATGAAGACCACTTCTGGCCAGACTTCTCCATTCAATAGATGGGTGTACCTGGGTCCCACCAGTTCTGTGCTGATGGCACTGCTGGACATCTTCCCATGTGGAAAGGAAGTAAGCATTATGTGTCTTTCATCTTCTGCATTAAGATATCTTGGCCAACCTCTGTGTCTACAGTCCTCAACATTGCCGGTTTCTTTCTGCTTCTTCAAAAGAGCTTGAACAGCACATATTCAAACTCCAATCTGCTTTGAAATCTTTGCCTGAGAGAGACCTTGCTGATGCAGTAGAATTACCTTGGGTCTTGTTGCTGTGCTCAGTCTTGCTATGGCGTATGACCTGTGACATGAAACTGTCTTCCACAACCTCATCTTAGTAGTAGAGTTTGGCTGTTCCTCACCCACTTTTAAGCCTCCTACATAAGCGTTTGTATCAGTTAATCACTGGGTTTAAAGCTACATAGAAAATTGATGACCATTAGAACCTGCTTGGTATAATTGGTTAATCATACACCTGAATCTATACCTACAAGATCCCTGATTTTGTGCAAGTGTAAGAACTGATGCTGGTTTGAAGCCAAAGGGTAGCCACACCAAATTTTGGATTTGGTTTAGATTTTTCTTTTGTTCACTCACTTTGTATTTTGGAATTAGATAAAAAATGTAAATATATATTTTTGAAAACATTCTCACTTTACAGCATTTCTTCACACCTACCTTTTGCACAGTACTGTATATTTGCAAATGTTGTGCAACTAAAAACCTCTATTTTTAAAAGAGAAGTATGGAGTTAACTTTTTTCCAGAATCATACTTACATAGGTGGATGCTGCATCTGTCTCCTGGCGCCTCTAAGACTAAGAACCGAGCGATCTAACACTGCAGATCTCTCGGTTCTCGCAGCTCCCAGAGCAGAGAGCTGCTGACTGTCATTCAGCAGCTCTCTGCTCTGCCCCTCAGTCACTGGAGCACTGGGCTGTGGAGGGGCGGGAGAGGTCAGGTTAGGCTCTCAGCTACTCGCTGAGAGGCTGATCTGGGTGCCGGTCCAGACACTTGGGCGGATCCCGACTCCACTGTTGCGATCTTGCCCGAGCCTGGACCAGCTCTGTGATGTTAGCAGACAGCGGACTTCAGCCCGCTGTCTGCTGAAAATGGGTCACAGGAGTGCAGAATGAACTGCATTCGTGTGATCCGCAGGAGAAGTACGGCCAAACGAGCTTTGGCTGTACTTCTCCTTTAAACACTGATTTTTTTAGACAGTGGCAGTTTGTGGTTTTTCTACAGGCTAACTGGTAAGTGTGCTGGAATTTAAATTTTATGCTGTACAAAGCCCCACCATGTGCACTTACTGTAGAAGCCAGGTAAATATAGGAACGGGGACATTCTGCTATTTTTCAGAAATAATTTAAAAGTAGAATTCCAGCCTAAGCCTAACGAATCCTAAAAATGTCCCCTTCCCCCTCCTCCCGCCTAACACTTATGCTGACTAACCTGTAAAAAAAAAAAATTTAAAAATACTAACATATTATAATTGTGTGTGTGTATATATATATATATATATATATATATATATATATATATATATATATATATAATAAATATAGACTTACCTACTCGCTTTGGTCATGTGATCAGGTACCACTGTGCCAGCCAGAGAGGATCCTATGGGTTACATCGCTGCTCCTGGAATCTCCAGCCGTTGTTAAGCGCCATTTTTAAGTCAAGTTAGGTTTAAGTTGGAAGTCTGCATTCCTTGCATTAGGGTAAAAAAATTGTTTCTATTCCTCTGTTCCCTGACCCCCCCCCCTCCCCCCAGCCCACCATCCCTGCATGAAGGGGAAGAGAGGGGAGAATATATCCAGCACTGTGCACGGCTGCATTTCTTCTCCCCTCACATAGCAGGAGTTATTGGCTCCTGCTGCTGTCAATCAAATGCAGTGAGGAAGCGGGGTGGGGCCAAGTCCCACTGTGTAAGCGCATCCTTTCAGCAAAAGTGTTGTACAGAACACAGCATTTAACACCAGAGAAATATAAAATCCAAACGTGGACAAATGTGTGCGAATGTGCTGTTGAATTGGGATGTCAGTCATGCTTATAAATGGAACAAGTAATCAGCTGGCGAATGTACAGCATATCTCACAATTCACTATTAATAAATACTCCTCTATATGAGAGCAATGGATATTTACCTTCCGGATCAGATGGTTCTCTGTGTCAGCCACATAGATATTATTGCCATCGATAGCCACTCCTTGTGGGGAATTGAAGGAGCATTCTGAAAACCGTCCATCTTTCTGTCCGCTCTCAACTCCTATGTAACAAATAGAGAATTGAGTGACCAAGGATTCTTATCATCACAACCTCAGATGTATAAAGAATTGGGAAGGAAAAACAAATAGCTTAAACTTGTTACCATTTATGCTTTTAGGCTGAGTTCACACTATAGTGAACACAGACATCGCATGTGATTCGCACCACATTGCTGTTCAAATCACCTTCGATGTCTGTGCAATGAAAATTTAGCCATACAGTTGTATGGCTGAACTCCAATTGGATTCGCATGAAAAAAGGTGCAGGAACCTTTTTTTTTTCCCCGCACTGGAATTGGATCACATGAGTGTTCACACCCATGCGATCCGATTCCTGTGTGAATTCACAGTTCGCACTGCAATCTGCGAACCGATCTGGGGGTGAATCCAAAAAAGGTTCCATTCCTGCTTAGACAGGAATGACATACAGTATACTCTTTTCCAGCAGTCTCCTGGGATATATGTCAGATATCTGTAAAGGCGTTGGCTTAAAGGATAAGTTCACTTTTTGGAGAAAAAAAATAACAAATGCATATTTTTTTTGCAGGTAAAAAAAAAAAAATGTGCATTTGTTTTTTTATTTTTTGGAGCCTGTAAAGCATGGCACTCACAATCAGCAGATCGCTGGTACCATGCATGTCTTCTGCAGATCTGCCAGTACATCCCGCATGGGTAAGCAGATCAATCTGATAGTGAGCATGAGTGAGCTACCACGGTGCTCCACAGAGAAGAATCGGGGAGGTTTGGAGGCCTGTCAATTTATAACAGGTTACATCCTGAATATGGGTGTAACATGTAACATTTTACGCAAGGTGAACTTATCCTTTAACACAGTGGCTGTAGGAGAGTGGACCTGGCAACGTGTCATCAGGGGGCCGGCTGCCTAAACCAGGAATAGACAGCCAACTCCCAATGACATAAGGAAGACAGTGGTGCGGGACCTGGCGTGTGGCAGCAGAGCACAGTAGGACAATGCTGGATTACCTGGGCATACCAGTACAATATTTGAGGACAACCCAGAATAAAAGGGGTAAAAAAGCAAAATGAACATGAGGGGGGGGGGGGTCACAGGGGGGGACAAAGTCTCTCTTTTAAGAATAAAACCTAAGCTAAAAGTCAAAAATACCCAACCACAGTAAATCTGTGACACCCCAGGTTGCAAGTATTCTCTCTCCTTCCCTGCAGAAGGAGGGTCCCTCTTTGCTTGTTCATATAAGTGCCTATGCGATGTGGACACTGCCTATCAGCTGTCTGGTGGGGGGGGGGGGGGGGGGATCTCTCAGGATCCAGAAGACTGCAGAGAAAGGATGATATCAGGAAGAGGCGAGTGGTCAGCATGGACTCAGATTGCAGTGCTGGATCACCAGCTAGCAAACCCAGAAACAGTGTTGATGAATCACAGTATAAAAGCCATCAGAAGGTATTTTATTTAAGAAATGATGAAGAAGAAGAAGAATGATGAGAGGAGGTAAGAGGAAGGAGGGGGTGGCAGCTGTGTCTCTGCTCTGTGTGTGGAGACAGAGCTGTCAGGTCCCGCTGTTCTCTATGGGGGAATCAGATGGGAACGGACCGTCTGTCCGTTCTCATCCGATCCCATCCGATCCGCTGGACGGATATAAAATAGGGTTTCCATCTGTCCAGATTTGACGGATCAGATATGAGTGGACATGTCTCCGCTGACATCCGATGCCCCATAGATATGCATAGGGCGTCCATTCAGATCCACCAAAAAAGCTGACAGGTGGATCTGAACGGTCCGCCTGTGTGAAAGGGGCCTAAAAGAAAATAGTTGGAAGGCAGCATGGCCAAGCTGAGCATAATTTTTATTCACTATATAAAACCATTAGGCTCTTACCTCCAATGGTGTAAAGCACCTTCCCTTCCTTGGAGACAACCAAAACTCTGTGGTGACCAGTGTCAGCAATCACAAGCCTCTCGTCAGATGAGTCTATGGCCACCTTTCCAGGGAAAAGCAATGGAGAGGGTGGCAAGGAATCGCGGTAGAGTCTGAGTGGGATCCGATTGGAATTGATCTCTTGCCTCTCTTTGTAGAATTTTAAGGCCATAGAGGTGAAAAGGAACAGGTTCTCTTTATTTCCTTCCCCAACTAGCGAGAATAGAATGTTCCCCCGAGGACCCAACACAACCAATGTGGGCCAACAGGACACTTCCAGTTCCTGCCACAAGGCAGCATCTGCATCATTCACTACAGGATGGGTAATGTTGTACCGAAGACTGGCGCTCTTAATGTTCTCCAGAACTTTCTCATTGGGAAATTTGGCTGAGTGCACTCCAATAATGACCAGACCATCTGAAAGAAATGACAGAATGGAAGTGAACATCTGAAAGCAACAAGAGTCAGAAACATTTACTGAATTACATTGTAAAATGTATACTGTTGACTTGCACATCTTCCAGTGGAACCAACAGAAAATGTCCCATGGTATGCCAGCCATGATCATGTGATCTTATGTCCCCTCCATTCACAGGCATGGCTCAGTTGTAACACTTCAATGCACGAAAGGATATAAATCCCAGCAAGTGGAAATAGGACACGTCTACAACAGTCTTTGAAAAGAACAGGAGTGATATAAAATATATGAATCTGTTTTTAACCACTTGAGTGTCAGCCTATGTGAACCCCTTCATGATCAGGAGATTTTTCAGTACATGGATAGTTTGACTGACAATTACTCTGCCATGCAATAGTGTACCCAAATACAGTTTATATCATGTTTTTGAGACAGAAAGAGCTTTCTTTTGGTGGTATTTAATACCCACTGCGTCTAATTATAGTTTACTATATACTTAAAAAACACACACAAACTGTTGCCCTTAGGCTTCTTGCACACTGCAGCTTGAAAAAGCTTAGGATAGCTTTTTTTTTTTTTGTCAGACAGACCCCCCCAATCACTCCTGCCCGCACCACAATATCCTCCCCACGTACCAGTTTACTTACCTTGCTCCGCGGTACTGACCGGTGGCTTCAACCTCAGTCTATGTTCCCTCTCAGCTGCCATCTCCTCCCCCCTTCTTGGTCAATAGGATGCCTTCTCCTTTCGGCCAATCAGGAAGCAGCAGGAGCCAATAGTGCCCACTGTGTGTCTCAGCCAATCAGGAGGGAGAGTCCCAGACAACCAATGCTCTCATGTAACATCGCTAAATCGAGATGGGGTTTAGGTAAGTATTAGGGGGGCTGCTGCACACAGAAGGCTATTTTCACCCTAATGCACAATCAAACCCCCTCTACCCCGAATATGTTGCTCTTTGTGATCTGGAACTAATAAAATGATTGTTTTTTTTTCCTTCCTCCCCTGTCTAGGTTGTAAGAAAGGGGAAGCTCTCCAATGTAAATACTACACGTTTTACATTTGTGGTTGCTGTGATTGGTCATCACAACGAACGTTGATACAGAGATGCTTGAATCAGCTCTGTACACTGTGTGTGTGACCTGAGACATCCGACAATGCCTCAGTTCACAGCCATTAACAAGCGCACTTGCAGCCCTGGGGGGCATTTCTGAGGCGCTATTTAAAGAGGCCCCACAAGAAGAAGATATTTGCCTCCCTTACACTTTTTTAGAATACAGCCGTAGTGAAGTGATTAAGAACACCCAATTCCTTAAAATCTCATATCAGCTTTAAAGTATATGCAAAACTTTATTATTTATTTCATTTTGGATAAAGTAAGGGAGGGTTATAAACCGTCAGTTCATCTTTTTCCATCTGTGCCCCGCTGGGGAGACTCACCTTCACTTCCTGTCCCATAGCCAAAACAGGTGAGAGAATCTCCACAAAATTAGGGAAATTTTTTGGGGAACCCCCAGTTCAGCGGAACCAGTGTCCGCATTGGAAAATGTCCCCTCTATTATTTTTCTGGAGACAACCCAAAATGTGGGATTTCCTTTACTTTCACTATTGATGATAATGCTAAACAAAACAAATAGAGAGGGTGAATCTCACTAATGGGGGCGAAATAAAAACCTAATACCTCTCCCCCCTAGTTTTGACTTTAGTTATTCTTTAACCAGTTTTGGCCTGGAAGAATTTGCCCCCTTAATGACCAGGCCCTATTTTGCGATTCAGCACTGCGTTACTTTAACGGACAATTGCGCGGTCGCGAGACGCTGTACCCAAATAAAATTTACATCCTTTTTTTCCCCCAAACAGAGCGTTCTTTGGTGGTATTTGATCACCTCTGTGATTTAAAATTTTTGCGCTATAAACAAAAAAAGAGCAACAATTTTGAAAAAAAAAACATTATTTTTCACATTCTGCTCTATGACATACTTAAAAAAAAAAAAAAAAAGAAATGTTTAAAATATCAACATTTTTTAACATTTCAGGCCAATTTGTTTTCTGCTACATATTTTTGGTAAAAAAAAAAAAAAAAAATCGCAATAAGCGTATTTTGATTGGTTTGCGCAAAAGTTATTGCGTCTACAAGCTACGGGAAAGATGTAATTTTCAATGGGGTTTTTTTCTTACTAGTAATGACGGCGATCTGCGATTTTTTGCGGGACTGCGACATTGCGGCGGACAGATCGGACCCCTAACTGACATTTTTGGGGGTACCAGTGACATTACTACAGTAATCAGTGCTAAAAATATGCAATGTTACTGTAATAATGACACTGGCAGGGAAGGGGTTAACCATATAGGTGATCTAGGGGTTAAATGTGACCCTAGGGGGAGTGATTCTAACTGTATGGGGGTTGGGCTTCTGAGATGACCATAGAGACATGTGATCCTATATAGAAGAATCACATGGGCTCTATGATCATCCCAGGGAGAAGGACGGTCAGCTGTGTTGACAACAGCAGACCGTTCTTCTCTCTCAGCAGGGAGCGATCGAGAGTGTCAGGCGGCAATCAGAGCCACCTGACACATGCATCGGCTTCCCCGCTGACGAGCCGGGGCAGGAGGGGGGGCGCGTGCTCACCCCCTAGCTCCCTCCAGGCAAATGACATATGCATATATGGTTTTTCCTGGAAGAGCCAATCTGCCGCCGTATATATACAGTATGCGGTCGGCAAAGTGGTTAACATGCTAAGGCCCCGTTCACACTGGGGCGATCTGACTTCCCCGGGCGACCACACAGGTCGCGGCGCGCTGCTCGCACCGCGACCTCGGAGCGGCCGGCACGGACTTCATAACATTGAAGTCTATGCAGGTCGCTCCTATTAGAACGGGTCCATAGCTTCTGTATGGCAGGCGACCTACGGCGACCTGTCAGGCGACCAGGTCGCCTGACAGGTCGCCCCAGTGTGAACGGGGGCTAAAGGAGTTTTAACCACTTAAGCCCCGGAAGATTTCACCCCCTTCCTGACCAGGGGGTATTTTGCGATTCGGCACTGCGTGACTTTAATGGACAATTGCGCGGTCGTGCGACGCCGTACCTAAACGAATTTCGCATCCTTTTTTTTCCCACAATCAGAGCTTTCTTTTGGTGGTATTTGATCACCTGTGCGATTTTTTGATCACGCGCTATAAACAAAAAAATAGCATCAATTTTGCAAAAATAGCAATATTTTTCACATTTTTTTTTATATGAAATTCCCCCCAAAAAAATGTAAAAATCAAAATTTTTTAACATTTTCGGACAATTTGTTTTATGCTACCTATGTTTGGTAAAAAAAAAAAAATCTCAAAAAGCGTATTTTGATTGGTTTGCGCAAAAGTTATCGCGTTTACTAACAAAGGGAAAGATTTTTGTCATTTTTGTTGTTTTTTTTTTTTAACGCGTAATGGCGGCAATCTGCGATTTTTTTTGCGGGACTGCGACATTGCGGCAGACAGATCGGACCCTGGACTGACATTTTTGACACTTTTGGGGTTACCAGTGACATTTCTACAGTAATCAGTGCTATACATATGCACTGTTACTGTAAAAATACACTGGTAGTGAAGGGATTAACTTTATTTGAGAGGGAGGGGCTGTGTGTGTCCCTAGGGGCGTGCTTTCTACTGTGATTGGCTGTGGCTTCAGATGTATGAAGAGTGATCGACGGTTCTACAGAGTAGAACCATATGATCATCCTTCATACACCGGGGAGAATGACAGGCAGCTTGTTTACACAAGCTGCCTGACTTTCTCCCTCTCCCCCGCCGATCGCCGAGTGACCGGCGGACATCGGATCCGCTGGTCACACGCGCGGGGGGGGGGGGGGTGCGTGACCACGCGGGAGCGCGCCTCCGGGGGCGCGCGCTCGCTCCCTAGACCCTCACAGGCTAGCGACGTAGACCTACGTCGCTTTGCCTGTGAGGGGCTGACTGCCGACGTAGATCGGCGTTAGGCAGTCGGCAAGTGGTTAAAGGCAGAAGGTTATTTTTTTTATCCTAATGCATTTTATGCATTAAGATAAAAAAAAAACCTGTGTGCAGCAGCCTCCACTCATACTTACCTAAGCAGCGCAATTGGTTCCCGCTGCTGTCACTCAAAGTCAGTCAGCCAATCAGGAGAGAAAAGGGGGCGGGTCACGGCTCTGTGTCTGAGTGGACACAGGGAGCTGTGACTCAGCTCAGGTGCCCCCACAGCAAGGGCACTCAACAGGAGGGAGGGGCCAGGAGCACCGAAGAGGAACCCGAGAAGAGGAGGATCGGGGCTGCTCTGTGCAAAACCAACTGAACAAAGGAGGTACGTATAATATGTTTGTTATAAAAAAAAAAAAAATTTATTAAATTTAATGTCATTTCTGGAGTAATTCCTCTCCATAGGAGGTGTGTATAGGATACCTGTATCGGCGTAGCGGTGCTCCAGCTCATGCAGGTCAGGGAGGATGTGCATACAGTTGATACAGCAATAGGTGAAGAAATCTAAAATCACAATTTTCCCGCATAGATCTTTGTGTAGAGAGATGGCACCTTCTGTATTCAGCCATTCCAAACCTAGGAAAGCAAAAGGAAGAAAAGTAACTAATGTCAAACCAATAGAAAAACAAGAAGGTGATATTTTTATATTTCTGTGATACTAAAAAAAAAAAAAAAAAAATACAACATAAAGCAACATTTGCCTTTGTTTACAAATAAAAAAAAGAATCATTGTATGTAATAGATTACTTATTGTTAGTTGTTCTTGACTCACTGGCCCTGGGGGCCGTATGCGGCCCTTGAAGTCATTTGGTCCGGCCCCCCGTGCAGCTGAGTCTCTGAGCTGATCTGTCAGAATGGAGCCGATGCTTCCTGTATAGTTCCGGCTCTGTTCTGACAGTCTGAGTGAGGCACAGCGCAGTGACATCAAATGAACTCCGCCTGTGACCAATACAGGAAACATTGCCTCTTCCTCCAGCATTTCCTGTCAGCAGCACACACAGCAGTACCAGCCAGAGCCAGCAGTACCAGCCAGAATCAGCAGTATTCACGGCAGTACCAGCCAGAGCCGGCAGTAACAGCCAGAGCCGGCAGTACTCACAGCAGTATCAGCCAGAGTTAGCAGTACCCACAACAGTACCAGCCAGCAGTACCAGCCTGAGCCAGCAGTACCCACAGCAATACCAGCCAGTATTACCAGCCTGAGCCAGCAGTACCCACAGCACAGTACCAGCCAGCAGGACCTACAGCACAGTACCATCCTGTGTCAGCAGTACCCAAAGCAGTACCAGCCTGAGCCAGCAGTACCCACAGCAGTACCAGCCAGCAGTACCCACAGTACAAGCCAGCCGTACCAGCCTGAGCCAGCTGTACCCACCAGCAGTATCAGCCAGCTATACCCACCAGCAGTTCTTTTCAAAACTTACCCCCACAAAGAGTTGAGTGCGGTGGTCCTCCCCACACTCGTAGTCTACTGACACTTCCTCCAGCTTAGTAACTGTAAGTCCATACCTTGCTATGAGCAGGGATCTGCAGGAAGCCCATGCATTGCACTCTCCATCCGCTGATCCCCATGTCAATGTTATGCACGCTCATTTACAAAAAAAATAATAGATGCAATTTTTTTTTTCTTCATTTTTTTTGTTTGCAGAAGGCAGAGATATCCTTTAACTGTAAAGTAAATGGCTGTACCATATAGGACTGCCATTATGGGATCCGTGTACCGTATAGGGCCACCAAGATGGGACTTGTGTATGGTATAGGGCTAGCCAGGATGGGTCCCCTATATTGTATAAGGCCACCGTAAGGGGCCTCCTGTACTTTATAGAACTGTTGTGATTGGCCCCCTGGGTGGTATAGAGATTTCATGATGGACCCCCCTGTTCTGTAGAGATCTTCCACGGTGGGTCTCCTGTTCCAAATTAAGCCTTTATGAGGGGCCACCAAGATGGTAAACCTTTATGATATAGGGCGGTCATGATGGACCCCTGTACTTTATAGCTACCCCCCATCGTGGGACCTCAGTACTGTATAGGGCCACTGTACTATACAGAGCCTTCATAATGGGCACCACTATTCTGTATAGGGCCTTCACAATGGGGCCCCTTTTCATATAGGTCTTCGGTGATGGGGCCCCCTGCACCATTTTAGAGCCTCAATGATGGGAAAACTGTAATGTAGAGGGGTCGGCCACATAGGCCTCGTTCGGTATAGGGCCACCCCTGTGGGCTGGCCAGTGTGAAGACCTCCTGATTTGTAAAGAGCCACGTTGATGGGACCCCTGTAAGGTATTGGGTTGCCAGGATCAGCCCCCTGTACTGGGTAGAGATTTCATAGCCGGCCCTTCTGTTCTCTATAGGGCTTTTATGTTGGGCCCCCTGTACTATATAGGGCAACTCTAAAGTGGACCTTGTACCTTTTAGAGCCTCCACAATGGGACCCCTGTTTCAAGGCTTTTCTTGATGGGCCCTTATACCACGAAAGGCCTTAATGTTGGATGCACAGGCCCGTACTGTAAAGTGCCAGCCAGGTGGGCTCACCATAGCCTAAAAGGTTAGCCTGATGTGCCTCTTTTTTTGTACAGGTCAGTCTGATGGCCCTCTGTATATGGCCTGTGTGATTGGCCCATGTACTGTACAGGTCCTATGTGACTGGCCCGTGTACTGTACAGGTCCTATGTGACTGGCCCATGTACTGTACAGGTCCTATGTGACTGGCCCATGTACTGTACAGGTCCTATGTGACTGGCCCATGTACTGTACAGGTCCTATGTGACTGGCCCATGTACTGTATAGGTCCATGTACTGTATAGGTCCTGTGTGATTGGTCCTTGGTTCATGTACTGTATAGATCCCGTGTGATTGGCCCATGTACTGTACAGGTACTATGTGACTGGCCCATGTACTGTACAGGTCCTATGTGATTGGCCCATGTACTGTACAGGTCCTATGTGACTGGCCCATGTACTGTACAGGTCCTATGTGATTGGCCCATGTACTGTACAGGTCCTATGTGATTGGCCCATGTACTGTACAGGTCCTATGTGACTGGCCCATGTACTGTATAGGTCCATGTACTGTATAGGTCCTGTGTGATTGGTCCTTGGTTCATGTACTGTATAGATCCCGTGTGATTGGCCCATGTACTGTATAGGCCCTATGCGTTTGATCCATGTATGGCATAGGTCCTGTGTTATTGGTCCTTGGTTCATGTACTGTATAGATCCAATGTGATTGGCCCATGTACTGTATAGGTCCTGTGTGACTGGTCCATGTACTGATATATCCTGTGTAATTGGTCCAGGTACTGTATAGGTCCTATGTGAGTGGTCCATGTACTGTATAGGTCCTGTGTGATTGGTCCATGTACTGTATAGGTCCTGTGTGATTGGTCCATGTACTGTATAGATCCTGTGTGAGCAGTCCATGAACTGTATAGGTCCCAGGTGATTGGCCCATGAACTGTATAGGTCCAGTGTGATCAGTTCATATACTATATACAGGTCCTTCTCAAAAAATTAGCATATTGTGATAAAGTTCATTATTTTCTGTAATGTACTGATAAACATTAGACTTTCATATATTTTAGATTCATTACACACAGCTGAAGTAGTGCAAGCCTTTTATTGTTTTAATATTGATGATTTTGGCATACAGCTCATGAAAAACCCAAAATTCCTATCTCAAAAAATTAGCATATCATGAAAAGGTTCTCTAAACGAGCTATTAACCTAATCATCTGAATCAACTTATTAACTCTAAACACCTGCAAAAGATTCCTGAGGCTTTTAAAAACTCCCAGCCTGGTTCGTTACTCAAAACCGGAATCATGGGTAAGACTGCCGACCTGACTGCTGTCCAGAAGGCCATCATTGACACCCTCAAGCAAGAGGGTAAGACACAGAAAGAAATTTCTGAAGGAATAGGCTGTTCCCAGAGTGCTGTATCAAGGCACCTCAGTGGGAAGTCTGTGGGAAGGAAAAAGTGTGGCAGAAAACGCTGCACAACGAGAAGAGGTGACCGGACCCTGAGGAAGATTGTAGAGAAGGACCGATTCCAGACTTTGGGGGACCTGCGGAAGCAGTGGACTGAGTCTGGAGTAGAAACATCTAGTAGAGCCACCGTGTACAGGCGTGTGCAGGAAATGGGCTACAGGTGCCGCATTTGAACCAGAAACAGCAGCAGAAGCGCCTGACCTGGGCTACAGAGAAGCAGACTGTTGCTCAGTGGTCCAAAGTACTTTTTTCGGATGAAAGCAAATTTTGCATGTCATTCGGAAATCAAGGTGCCAGAGTCTGGAGGAAGACTGGGGAGAGGGAAATGCCAAAATGCCTGAAGTCCAGTGTCAAGTACCCACAGTCAGTGATGGTCTGGGGTGCCATGTCAGCTGCTGGTGTTGGTCCCACTGTGTTTTATCAAGGGCAGGGTCATTGCAGCTAGCTATCAGGAGATTTTGGAGCACTTCATGCTTCCATCTGCTGAAAAGCTTTATGGAGATGAAGATTTCATTTTTCAGCACTGGTAAATGGTTTACTGACCATGGTATTACTGTGCTCAATTGGCCTGCCAACTCTCCTGACCTGAACACCATAGAGAATCTGTAGGATGTTGTGAAGAGAAAGTTGAGAGACGCAAGACCCAACACTCTGGATGAGCTCAAGGCCGCTATCGAAGCATCCTGGGCCTCCATAACACCTCAGCAGTGCCACAGGCTGATTGCCTCCATGCCACGCCGCATTGAAGCAGTCATTTCTGCAAAAAGATTCCCGACCAAGTATTGAGTGCATAACTGAACATAATTTTTTGAAGGTTGACTTTTTTTTGTATTAAAAACACTTTTCTTTTATTGGTCGGATGAAATATGCTAATTTTTTGAGATAGGAATTCTGGGTTTTCATGACCTGTATGCCAAAATCATCAATATTAAAACAATAAAAGGCTTGCACTACTTCAATTGGGTGTAATGAATCTAAAATATATGAAAGTCTAATGTTTATCAGTACATTACAGAAAATAATGAACTTTATCACAATATGCTAATTTTTTGAGAAGGACCTGTAGGTCCCATGTGATTGGCCCATGTACTGTATAGGTCCATGTACTGATCTATCCTGTGTGATTGGTCCATGTACTGTATTTGTCCTATGTGACTGGTCCATGTACTGTATAGGTCCTGTGTGACTGGTCCTTGGTAAATGTACTATATAGGTCCTATGTGATTGGCCCATGTACTGTATAGGTCCTGTGTGATTGGTTCATGTACTGTATAGGTCCTATGTGATTGGTTCATGTACTGTATAGGTCCTATGTGATTGGTTCATGTACTGTATAGGTCCTATGTGATTGGTTCATGTACTGTATAGGTCCTGCATGATTGGCCTGTGTACTGTGTAGGTCCTATGTGATTGATCAATTGACTGTATAGGTCCTTTGTAATTGGTCCCTGTAATGTATAGGTCCCGTGTGATTGGTCCTTGGTGCATGTATTATATAGGTCCTGTGTGATTGGTCCATGTACTGTCTAGGTCCTGTGTGATTGGCCCAGGTACTGTATAGGTCCTGTGTGATTGGCCCAGGTACTGTATAGGTCCTGTGTGATTGGCCCAGGCACTGTATAGGGCCTATGTGACTGGTCTATGTACTGTATAGGTCCTGTGTGATTGGTCTATGTACTCTATAGGTCCTGCATGATTGGCCTATGTACTGTATTTGTCCTATGTGATTGATCCATGTACTGTATAGGTCTTGTGTGATTGGTCCTTGGTGCATGTACTGTATAGGTCCTGTGTGATTGGCCCATGTACTGTAGAGGATCTGTGTGATGGGTCCTGGGTACCTGGAGCGAAGTCAGGGATTGTCAGCTCCTCAGCCCGGACATTTACTCCCTCCAAATACTGCAGGATCAGCCTCTCCCTCTCCCCTTCACTCTCCGCCTCTAGAAGGGCGCCCTCCAGCGGGCTCTGTATCTCCAGCAATCTCTGCAGGCTGCACGCCGCCATCTTTCTCCACCCAGAATGACAGGCAGCTGTTCTCTGCTCTTTACATTCTTAGATGCACTTTCGCAACCACCTAAAAACATACTCGAATCTCTCAAAGCCTTTTTTTGATACAGTAACCAAAGTTTGTGTATCCTGAAGAACTCAGAGTGATCATATATAATAATCCAGATAAGAAAATCACCACTTTAAGCACTCAGTGGAAAGTGCGAACTGTATTCCAACCCAGATGTACTTCATTATACATACCATCTATTCGTTACTGCAGATTCGTCACCATTTTCTCCTGGGGGTAGGAGGATAACTAAAGAATTGTATTTTACCCATAGCAATAATCAGCCCGTATTCCCTGTCCGGAGGGGTGTTCCGGCGGATTATCAGGATAATATCGGCTGATCTGTGTAAGGGGCGGAGAGGAAAGTGCGACCCGGAATAGCAGGCTGCTGCGGAACGGGCGCGCAGGATGAGCTCTGAGAGGTGACAGGAGGGAGGTAAATCCCGGGAGGGGGAGTCGGGGGATGGGGAAGGAGACTGGGGGGGCCTAAGGGCCAGGTGTGGGGACTGTCAGGGGACTCAGGGTCTAGGTGTAGAATTTGCCATGGGACTGAAGGGTTTAGGTGGATTAAGGGCCAGATGTGAGGAGTGCCATAGAATTGGGGGTGCAATGTCTCAGGAACAGGGGGTCAGGGGACTGGGGAACTCAGGAGTATTGGGTGGGGGGTACCGGGGGACTCAGGACCATGGGGTGGGGGTTTCAGGGGACTGGGGGACTCAGGAGCATGGGGAGGGAGGTGTCGGAGGACTGGGGGGCTCAGGAGCATTGGATGGGGGGTGCCAGGGGGGCGTCATGGGACTCGGGGGCTCAGGAGCATTGGATGGGGGTGTCAAGGGACTGGGGGGCTCAGGACAATGGGGTGGGGGGTGTCAGGGGACTGGGGGTTCAGGATAATGGGGTGGGTTGTCAGGGGACTGGGGGACTCAGGACCATAAGGTGGGGGTGCCAGGAGACTGGGGGTCTCAGGAGCATGGGGTGGGGGTGTCAGGGGCCTGGGGGGCTCAGAATAATGGGGCGGGTGGTGTCATTGGACTGGGGGGCTCAGGAGCATGGAGTGGGGGTGCCAGGGGACTGGGGGGGGGGCTCAGGACAATATGGTGGGGGTGTCAGGGGACTCAGGATAAAGGGGTGGGAGTGTTAGGGGACTGGGGGGGCTCAGGACATTGGGGTGGGGGGTGTCAGGATAATAAGGTGGGGGGGGGGTGCCAGGAGACTGGGGGATTCATGACCATGGGGTGGGGGGTGTCAGGGGACTGGGGGGCTCAGGACAATGGGGTGGGGGGTGTCAGGGGACTGGGGGACTCAGGACAATGGGGTGGGGGGTGTCAGGGGACTGGGGGACTCAGGATAATGGGGTGGGGGTGCCAGGGGACTGGGGGGGGGCTCAGGACAATGGGGTGGGGGTGTCAGGGGACTCAGGATAATAGGGTGGGAGTGTTAGGGGACTCAGGACAGTGGGGTGGGGGTGTCAGGGGACTGGGGGGGCTCGGGACAGTGGGGTGGGGGTGTCAGGGGACTGGGGGACTCGGGACCATGGGGTGGGGAGTGTCAGGGGACTGGGGGACTCAGGACCATGGAGTGGGGGTGTCAGGGGCCTGGGGGGGCTCAGAATAATGGGGCGGGTGGTGTCAGGGGACTGGGGGGCTCAGGAGCATGGAGTGGGGGTGCCAGGGGACTGGGGGGGGGGCTCAGGACAATGGGGGGGGGTGTCAGGGGACTGGGGGACTCAGGACAATGGGGTGGGGGGTGTCAGGGGACTGGGGGACTCAGGATAATAGGGTGGGAGTGTCAGGGGACTGGGGGGCTCAGGACAGTGGGGTGGGGGGTGTCAGGATAATAAGGTGGGGGGTGCCAGGAGACTGGGGGATTCATGACCATGGGGTGGGGGATGTCAGGGGACTGGGAGGACTCAGGATAATGGGGTGGGGGGTGCCAGGGGACTGGGGGACTCAGGACCATGGGGTGGAGGTGTCAGGGGACTGGGGGGCTCAGAATAATGGGGCGGGTGGTGTCAGGGGACTGGGGGGCTCAGGAGCATGGGGTGGGGGTGCCAGGGGACTGGGGGGCTCAGGACAATGGGGTGGGGGGTGTCAGGGGACTGGGGGACTCAGGATAATAGGGTGGGGGTGTCAGGGACTAGGGGGCTCAGGATAATGGGGTGGGGGGTGTCAGGATAATAAGGTGGGGGGTGCCAGGAGACTGGGGGATTCAGGACCATGGGGTGGGGGGTGTCAGGGGACTGGGGGACTCAGGACCATGGGGTGGGGGGTGTCAGGGGACTGGGGGGCTCAGGGCTGGTGGTGTCAAGGGACTGGGGGGCTCAGGACTATGGGGTGGGGGTTGTCAGAGGACTAAGGGCTCAAGACCATGGAGTGGGGTGTCAGGCGACTGGGGGGGCTTCGGAGGGTGGGGGGTGTCAGGGGAGTGGGGGGCTCAGGAACATGGGGTGGGTGGTGTCCGGGGACTGAGAGGGCTCAGGAGCATGGGGTGGGGAAGTCACTGGACTTGGGGGTGCAGGAGTATAGAGTGGGGGGTGTCAGGGGACTGGGAGACTCAGGACTATGGGGTGGGGGGTGTCAGGGGAGTGGGGGGCTCAGGAACATGGGGTGGGTGGTGTCCGGGGACTGAGAGGGCTCAGGAGCATGGGGTGGGGAAGTCACGGGACTTGGGGGTGCAGGAGTATAGAGTGGGGGGTGTCAGGGGACTGGGGGACTCAGGGTCTAGGTGGGACTAGGTGGATTAAGGGCCAGGTGTGAGGACTGCCATGGTATTGGGGGTGCAAAATCTCAGGGGACTGGGGGACACAGGGACTCTTAAGAAACTGGGGGCTCAGGGGCCAGGTGTGGGGGCTGTTAGGGAACTGGGGGCTCAAGGGCCAAGTGGGGAATCTGCAATGGGACTGGAGAGCTCAAAAGCTTGGTGAGTGTGTGTATGGGGTATCAGGGGACCTAAGGGCTAAGTGTCAGGAATGGGGGGGGGGGTGCTCAAGGGCCAGGTGCGAGGACTGGCATGGGACTGGGGGGCTTTGGAACTTAGGTTGGTGATTAGGTTCAAGTGTGGGGACTGTCATGGGACTGAAGGGCTCAGGAGCTGGGGGGGCAGGGGACTTAAGGTCCAGGTGTGAGGTCTCAGGGTGTGAGGATTGCAATGGAAGTGGGCGTGCAATGTCTCAGGAGCCAAGGGTGGGGGATTTGAGGGGACTGGGGGACACAGGGACTCTTAGGAAACTCAGGACTGTCACGGGACTAGGGGTGGAGCTGTGGATGACTAGGGGCACTCAATGTCATAGATATTCAGGAAATGGGGGGGGGGGGGGTTACAGAGTACTTAAAGTGTTCCGTGTAAACGGTGAGATACAGGTAACCAGAGGCGTAACTAGAACCTTCAGGGCCCCGATGCAAGAAACCATGAAGGGCCCCCCAGACCCCTGGCCGGGGCCCTTCCCTTCAAGCCCGGGGCTCTTCCCACTAATCCTGGGGCTCTTTACTCTCATTGCATGGCCTTTTATTATGGTCCCGCATCAGGATCCTTTCACAAGTTCTGCAGTGGGCCCCCTTCCTGCAATCTTGGGGCCTCCCCACAGTGGTGAAATGCCAGGGCCCGGTCGCAAGTGTGACCTTTGAGATCCTAGAAGTTCACCCACTGGTTTGCTACCGGGCCCCCTGGAGCATGGGGCCCGGTAGCGATTGCAACCCCTGTAGTTACGCCCCTGCAGGTAACTATCCCCCAAGTCATCCTAAAACTCTCTTCCATAATCTGGTTTAAAGCTTATGTTTGTTTTTTTTCTCTTTCCAGTTTTAAAAAATGTCCCAGAGCGAAGAGGATATTTGGGGATACAAATCCATCAGGAAGAAAAGAGCAGCAGACAGCAATGTTGACAAAACGCAAAAGGTATCAGTAAAAGTGAAGCGAAATGCTGCTAAGAAAACTGGGGCTGCAAGGAACACTACAAATGCCAAGAACAATTCATCACCCAGTAAAAATGGCATCATTACCAGCCCAGCCAATGAGCAGAATCATTCAGCATCCGGTACCGGCGGTGAAAACTTGTCTACACCAAAAAGGACTGTAAAGAAAGACAGCAAGAAAATGAGTCCTACAACTCCGAAAGAAAAGCACAGCGGATATTGTCCCAGCTGTCAGATGCCATTCTCCATTTTACTGGTGCAAACACCTCGGTGGCACGCAAGCGAATGTTTGGACACCCCATCTTCCACACAGACAGGTATATAAGTCAGCTGAGTGTCAATGGATATGGAAACATACAATGTAATGCATAAAGGGGGAAGTCCACCCTAACACTAAAATCGCTATATCTACAGGTATCCAGGATCTAAGACTAACCTATATAGCCCCGTAAAGAAGAAATCCGTATACATACCTTTTCTGAAGCCACTCTGGTCCGGTCCCACGCTAAGCTGGCAGCGGCGGCTTTGCTATGGAGGCAGCTGACAACGGAAGCCCCATAGTAAGTCTATGGGTAACGTCACTTCCCATTCATTCACAGCTGTTGTGGGCTCTGTCCTTTGCAGAGCTTCTGCCACTGGAGACCAGACCAGAGAGGCTTCAAAAAAGGTACGTATAGCAATTTCTTCTTTACAGGGTTAGTGTTAGATCGTGGATGCCTGTAGATTTAAAGTTTTTAGTGTTAGGAGGGACTTGCCCTTAATAAGTGAACTTGTCAGTAGACCATGTTGTACAGACTGGCATTCCTATGCCATGGCTGATGTCTGTACAAGTGTGGTACAACCCTCTGTCATTTCAATCTGAGAAGCATGCAGTACCTAATTACGATCTCTGCTTCAGGGGAAAAAAAAAAAAAAAAAAACTCCCTCCTAAGTCTCACATGGGGGTTGATTTAGGCCTCTTTCACACAAACTATCCGATCAGATCCGCCTGCATGTTTTTTAGGCGGATCTGATTGGATCCTCCATGCATCCCTATGGGGCAGTGGGTGTCAACGGAGACATGTCCGCTGACAACCGCTGCCATCCGCATCCAATCCTGTCCGTGAAATCCGGACGGATGGAAACCCTATTTTCCATCTGTCCAGCGGATCGGATGAGAGCGGAGAGGTGGTGCGCTCTCATCTGATCCCCTTATAGAGAACAGCGGGGCTCTGACACCTTCCACTCCACACACAGAGCGGAGAGGGAGTTGTCACCTGCCTGCTCAGTGGGGATCTGTGTATCGATCCCCCGCTGAGCAGCACGGAGTCTTTTTCCTTTAGATTTACCAAAACCATATAATATGAGCTCAAACCTGAACCCTTTCTATTTGTATGCAATCTGGCAGGCCCCTGCACTACATAGAAAAGGTAAATCTGAAGGAAAAAGTCTTCAGAAAATCTTATAGTGTGTATGGCCCTTTAGACTGGAGATTGCAACGTCTGGTGCAGCTCTGCATGGTAGCCAATAAGCTTCTAACTTCAGTTTGTTCAATTAAGCTTTGACAAAAAAAAATGGAAGTTGATTGGTTTCTATGCAGATTTGTACCAGATTTTGCACTCTCCAGATTTAGTTGATCAACCCCAATGTATTGCAGATGCTTCACCTCCTTCATTGCATTTTATCATTCTGAGAGGGGGATTCCTGATATCCAGCTCAGATCAAAATGAAGATCATATTCATTGTGTGCCGTTTGATGGCTGCTATTTGCAATTTTTAAAAAAGGAAGCATATGTGGAAAGCCCACTGAATTTGTGATGCCACTTGTATCACCAGACAGGGCATCTGGGCAGGGCAGGAGAAATCTACAACAAGAACACAGGCTGAAATAAAAATCTGACAGGGGCTCTAGCCTTCCACTGGCCTCATAAACATGCATTTTTTTTCTTTGTTATTGGAGATTTCCCCTCACTTCCTTTCTAGTGAGACCTTTATCATCATATCAGTGGGATAAATTGCTCTGTATTTCCATTAGCGTTGTCTTCTAAAGAGTGATCTGCAGTGGATCACTTTTCAAAGGGCATTTGACTAGTGGCTGGGAGTCAATATGTGTTGTCCTCCTCATCACTTGTTTTAACCCACATGAATTGCACGCCAAAGCGACAGAGGGTATAAATCTTTCCCTGACTAGAAACAAAGTATTTTGGCCGTGGCAAATATACTACCCTGTGTGTTGGCATACTTTTAAAGCCCTGAACTGCAAGCGAAGACTCAAGCTGGCTAGTGATGGATCAAATTTCAGCTGGTTCAGCTGGGACCGGCCAAGTTTTCATCTAGCTATGGGCAGTCTGGCTGTATTGAATTCGATTGACTTTAGTACAACCAGCCTGCCTTAATTTTTTTTTTTTGCACGAGATTACTGCCGGTGGCTATAACCACCGGCAGTAATCGTATTCTGCCAGAAATACCATTGACTGTGTTTATAGGGGAATCCAGCGAGTTTCTTACAACCGTGGTTGCAGGAAACAAAATTGCATAATCTGTGGCCTGCCTTAAGCTGGATACACACTATCCAACTTTTGTGGTTAGATTTCCTTCAGATTTACCTTTTCTATGTAGTGCAGGGGCCTGCCAGATTGCATACAAATTGAAAGTGTTTAGGTTTGACCTCATATTATATGGTTTTGGTAAGTCTAAAGGAAAAAGTCTTCAGAAAATCTTATAGTGTGTATGGCCCATTAGGCCCGTTTCACACTATCCGTCCGTCGGACGGATTCTGTTTTTCTCAGCGGGGGATCGAGCCGCCGATCCCCCGCTGAGCAGGAGGATGATAGCTGTGTCTCCGCGCTGTGTGCGGAGATACAGCTGGCAGTTCCCCATACATCTCTATGGGGGAAATCGGATGGGAACGGACTGTCGGTCCATTCTCATCCGATCCCGTCCGATTCGCTGGGCGGATGGAAAATAGGGTTTCTATCCGTCCAGATTTGACGGATCGGATGTCAGCGGACATGTCTCCGCTGACATCCGATCCCCCATGGAGATGCATGGGGGGACCGTTCAGATCCGCCAAAAAAAACTGACAGGCGGATCTGAATGGTCCGCCTGTGTGAAAGGGGCCGAATGGGCCATACACACTATAAGATTTTCTGATGACTTTTTCCTTTAGATTTACCAAAACCATATAATAAGAGGTCAAACCTAAACACTTTCAATTTGTATGCAATCAGGCAGGCCCTTGCACTACATAGAAAAGGTAAATCTGAAGGAAAAAGTCTTCAGAAAATCTTATAGTGTATGGCCATTTAAGTCTTACAGAGCTTCAGATAGCAGAAAGACCTGACAGAGGTTCTGATTCTTCCACATTCTATTCAAAACCACAACAAGTTAAAGGTTTTGGCTGGATATACACTTTAACCTTTTATATGCTATCCTTCCTCAGTGTACATCTTGTTTGTGAGCTCTTTTCCTAGTGTGTGTGCGCGTACATGGCCTGGTGACGCTGGACATTGCAAAGTTCATTACAGATTTCTTTTTTCTTTCTGCAGAATGCCCGGATGGCCTTACCTGCTCATCCACTATTGCTTCTCACTACAAACGATTCTCTCATTTCCTGCTGGCCCAGAGCAGGGCTGCTGAGCTCTCCCCTTCCCCTCCATTCTGCGTCCCTGAGCTGCCTTCTTCCGACACTGCCAAATCATGTATCCCTAATGGGAGGAATAATGTAAAACATTCACTCTCCCAAGGTGCAGGTAGTTCCCCTGCTTTCACTAAGAAGACTACGCACTTTAAGTTATCCCGGTCGCAGTCTCCTGCCAGCTCTCAGGGGTCAGAAAAGCAGACCTCGCTCGATGCCTGGCTCTCCTCACCAACAAAATTGTTCCAGAACTCTCTGGACCTATCCCAGGAAAACCTAAGTCAGAAATGTGCAAGTTTTGTCAATGCTGCTACTTCTCTGGCTTTGTCACAGAAAGACGAGGATATGAAGGACTGTGCCATCTCCTACTCCCCGCTGGTCAGTGATCAGGAGCTGTTTAGTGATGATGAAGATCTTTTGGCAGGCCCAGTTAAAAGACTCTTTTCTAGCAAATTACCGACAGACCCTTTAGAGAATATAGAAGAACAGTTCTCTGCTGGTAAGAACTTTATAGCTAAAAGCGCAATAACATCTCCCCCCATGTGCAATGGATATAACAATGATACAAGTGCAATAAACAGTGAATTTGTACAAAGGAATGGAGTCACATGTGTCGCTGATCGCAGCATTGACTGTGATAATTGGTCTGAATGCAGCACACCTGGCTCAGAGATTAGTGAATGGGCCAAAGCCCAGCAAGAAGCTAAATGTTGGATTCAGGAAGAGGCTGACAAGTTACTTGTTTGTTCTGCTGATGGTAACAGAGAAGCAGCTTCTCAGAGAGACTCTGTAGCTGCAGTGAAAATAGAGAAGGAGTTTTGTACTCAGAATTCTCAGATATCCACACAGCAGTTTACTAACAGCAGGATACACACAAAGCAAAGCTTAACGCAAACTTCCTCTGCTATGTCACCGAGCAAAGCTGGACCATCCAAGGGGATGAAACAAATGGATATCGGAGTCTTCTTTGGCCTGAAACCAAAAGCAGAAGTGAAAGTGCCTTTAAAGCCCCAGAGCCTGAATGCTGGCGCTTCCCAGATTGAGGGGAAGTGGCCAAGGAAAAAGAATGTTGGATCATTTGGGGATGCTCATTCTCTAACTGATAACCTTGGTGGGATCCTAACAACAGCACCATCAGGGACCCAAAAAAGAGAGCGGAAGAGGAAGGCTATGGGATCGCTCAGTGATGCCGATTCTATGACTAATAACGCAAATGGGGTGACAGCAACAGCGCCATCAGGGACCCAGAGAAGAGAATGGAAGAGATTCAGACAGAACTCTACCGCTGAAGAGAATAAAGGGAGAAAACAATGTCCTTTCTACAAGAAAATCCCAGGTGACTTTTTTTTTTTTTTATATACTGAGACTGAATTTAAAAATGTGTAATCCAAAGCCGTGAATATATGTGCTGAAAACCAAAATTATTTAGCTGTATGTGTTTTTTTTTTTCCCTCTTATGCCCTGTACACACTATCAGATTATCTGAAGACTTTTGTCTGCAGACTTACCAAAACCATATAATATGAGGTCAAACCTAAACACTTTCAATTTGTATGCAATCCGGCAGGCCCTTGCACTACATAGAAAAGGTAAATCTGAAGACAAAAGTCTTCAGATAATCTGATAGTGTGTACAGGGCATTAAGCTGGATACACACTATCCAACTTTTGTGGTTAGATTTCCTTCAGATTTACCTTTTCTATGTAGTGCAAGGGCCTGCCAGATTGCATTCAAATTGATTTAGGTTTGACCTCATATTATCTGGTTTTGGTAAATCTAAAGGAAAAAGTCTTCAGAAAATCTTATAGTGTGTATGGCCCATTACTCTCTTTTCTTATGTGGAAGTCTGGTAATAGTATGTGCATATTGCATGCATACGTTTTATATGCCATAGCTAACCTGCTGGGAACTGCATCAAAGATGCAGAAAGATGATCACATCACCTTACACATAAATGTGCTGGTGGCTTTTTATTTTTTTTTGTCTATAGCATTTTGAGACTGTCCACACCAGCAGTTGGCACATGTATTTGTATCTTCTTACAAAGGTTTTGAATTTTAATAGAACTAGCTACAAATGTGTGAACAGTTTCATGGTCTGCAGGGGGCTATAAGGTTTGGGTGTTGTCCACATCAATCAACTTCCTATATTCTAGCTTATGAACCTTTAAAGGCAAAACCTTCACTCCCCCCCCCCCCCCCTTCTTTTTTGTTGTTTTGGATAGTGGAGAGAGGTTAGAACACCTGTCAGATTTTATTGCTGTCTGGGTCCCCGTTAGGCAGATCCTACTTTTCCTGTTTACGATTATTGAAAGTGAAAGTTTAAAAAAAAAATACCAAATTTTGGGTTGTCCCCCCAAAAAGTAATAGGGGAGGGGGGGAAATCTTCCAATGGGAACACTAGTTCTGGGGGTCCACAAAGAATTCCCTCAATTTGCTAGGGGGGGAATGGCTACAGCTGCTAGAGCATGCAACATGTTCCAAATTGTGAGCTTCTCCTTTTAGAGTGTATGAAGTAAACCCCTTTTGGGCATTGGTATGGCAGCAGCTCCTTAAGTTTGGGTAAAGGAAGTTTTGGTTCTGTGGCGCAAGTAAAGTAATGGAATGCAATCCGTTAACTGTACAAAATAGAATTGTACACAGCTAACAACAATACAAGATGACGTTACATTTCAACGTGATCATTGAGAGTTGTGTAATGAGGGTGAGGGGAGAAAAAGAAGGCAGGCAGTAATCTCTTTAGTTTGCTTACAAGTAATGTTGTTTGAATGAAATGGAAATGTTGGGGCCTATTGGATCTTTTGAGTGAAGGCTTCTTGAGCATTGATTACCAGAGCTCTAAAAATGCAATACAATGTGATCGGCCTCCTGTGGTGATTGTAAGTGGCTTCATAATTCTTTACAGTGAAACAGTCCCTTGACAAATGATGTTTGGTTGGATAAAGAACTGTGCGCATTCAGAAGTGTTAAAGTACTCACAGACAGTAAAACATGCCCGCCATTTTGCCTGTATTGTTTACTTATATTCCCACCTGACAGGCTCTCTTTATCTTTTATATACTGGTACCTGAAGTCCTTTTTCTTGGTAGTGGGTTTGCTTTAACAAATCATTACCCTTAAAGCTACCCATGTACACAATCTGAACTCTAGCTCTTCTTTTCGTCTTCTAGGCACCGGTTTTACGGTTGATGCGTTCCAGTATGGCGCAATAGAGGGATGCTCCGCATACTTCCTCACCCATTTTCACTCTGATCACTACGGGGGTCTCACTAAGAAATTCCGTTATCCAATCTATTGCAGCAAGGTAAAGTGATGATGTTTTATACTTTTTTGCAGTTTTGGTGTGATTGCATGATTATATACGTTTTGATAATATTTCTATAGTCTGGTAAGAAGATTAAGTGTATATTAACCTTAGAATTGATGTTAAAGTGTAACTAAGGGCTCTTTCACACGGCCGCTCCGCTGATCTTATCCGCTGCGGGACTTTTTTTTTTTTTTTTTCACGGAGCGGATGACACTTGTGTCATCCGCTCCGTGTGTCCGCATATCATCCCATCCGTTTGCGGATGATGTATGGACATAATGTAAGTATATGGCACTGCGGATGTCATCGGATGACACCGCTGACATCCGATTTTTCCTTCCTTTCCGTTTTTTACACAGAGGAAAAAATAGGGTTCTGTTCCGTTCCAAAAAACGGAACAGAACTGAAAGGAAGAAAATCAGATGTCAGCGGATGGTATTCCGCTGACTCCTGCAGTGCCATTGACTTACATTATGTCCGCAAAAAAATAGGATGATTTTCTGCCTGTACTCCCATTGGGAAGATTCAGTTTCTCGGTTTGTCATGTTTATAATTATCGTGGAAAGTGAAAGGAAATCCCCAATTTTGGATTGACATCAGAACAATAATGGTGGTGTAAATATTCCAAAGGGGAACACTAGTTTTGGTGACACCCTGGGATTCACTTTGGAGGGATTTTCTTTCACTTCCTGTTTTTGGCTATGAGACAGGAAGTAAAGGGAAATCTCTCCAATGGGACACAGATGGTTAAAAAAAAAAACAGTTTGCTCTACCCAAATGAAGAAGAAAAAACTGTTTGCCTTTTAGTTACACTTTAAACGCATGCACCGTGATTCAGTTTTCTTGACATCTGATGTAGGGGGAGTGGGGTGCTCTGGTAATCGACTCTTACAGATATAACCGGCCCTTTGAGGGCAACCATAATGCTGATGCAGCCCGTGATGAAATTGAGTTGGGCACCCCTGTGGTGGCTTTCCATAATTCTGTCTTTCTTTAATTTTGTTTTAGTGTGGAAATAAGCATTTCTTTTAATCCTAATACTTTTTTTGTGGATGGTGCCTTTTTAAGAGTTGAATAAGATAATAAAAAATATAAGCTTCCTTTTTTTTTTTTTTTTTTTTACCCCCATTCCATATTTCAGATCACAGGGAATCTGGTGGCAAGTAAGCTGCGGGTGGAGAAGGAGTTTATAAACACTCTACCCATGGACACTGAGTGCATCGTGGACAATGTCAAAGTTATCCTGCTAGATGCCAACCAGTAAGTAACAATTTATAATACTGCTTTGCTAATGTTCCTAGTGACTAGCCCTTGTGTGTACAGGCCCATTGTGGTTAAGAGGGGCAATCTGGGTGCTGTGCATTGCTTCATGAAAACATCATCCCAGCAATCTCCTAAGCCCTCAACCCTGGGACAAGCAATAGGCTTGCTCTTGGCAGGAGTTATGCGAATATCAAATGCTTTGGTAGTTGTATTGTCAAGTCTGTTGCATGCTGAGTCTCCATGATTAAAAATTGAAATCCAGTGAATTAAAGGATACGTTCACCTTTTGAAAAATGTTATGTTACATGTTCCACCCGTTTTTAGAGTGCAGCCTCTCCCCGGTCCTCCTAATTGTGACCGCAGGCTGGGGATCTTCTCCCTGCACTCTGTCACAATTTGAAAAGAACACGGCTGTGCGGGGCTCCTCCCCACACGGCTGCATCGTTCATTTACAGAATTCTATGAATAAACTACAAGTACCGACAATCTGATGGCCTGTAGTTCTCAATGAAATTCCAGGGAGCTGAGGAGCGCTCTAGGTAGTCATTGATTCTTTCTGTCATTTAGGAACTGCCTGCCTGTACGACGTACAAGCAGAGAGATACACTGAGTCTGCAGGAGCCTGAGATTGCACCCATGATCTGCTGATGCAATACTTTACAGGCTCCAAAAAAAACCCCTGCAAAGTGTGAATTTATTTATTTTTTAAAGTGAACTTGTCCTGTAAAGGGGAGGGCAGGGGCAGCCAGACTGGGCAAGAAAGGCCTAGTTGACACTGGACATATTCAGCCAGGAAATGAGGCAGGCTCTGTCTGACTTGCTGTAGCTTCTAATGCACATTGTGAGAAACTCACAGTGCGGTGAAATTGCAAAAAGGAAAATAAAACTTAGTACAGAAGGAGCCTGTACAACTGTAAGGCTGGGGGTCCGCTTTAAGCTAGAGGAAGCTTGAGAGGTTGGAATCCTTTTTCCTCCAGCTATCTTTTAATCCTTGGCTTGTAAATCCAATCATAGTCAAACATTATTCTGTAAAACCCTGCAGAGCTCAGGCTGTTCATCTTCCAGAGCTTATGTATAGTGTGTTTTAATAAAAATAGGTGCATAAACAGCAAACAATGTAAAATGGAAGGTCCAGGGTGCTGGCAGCAATCAAAAATGGAAAAGGTGTTTGTAATAGTGGAAGTAGGCAGGCTGCTACTGCGAGTCTCTTAATTTGCATACTTGTTCCAGTGGTTCATAAAATATATCAAAACCTCATAAAATAAATCAAAGTACAGGTAAAAAAGCAGTTTTAGGTCCTGTAGTTTTTTTTTTCTTTCTTTCATAGGGCTGCTGTGCCAAAGAAGCTCATGTGCTAAATTTTGGCACTGAGCCAAGCATAGTTTGTTGCACAGCAAAATTGGACCACAGTTAGGAAGAAATGATGGCACTGCAAGCGAGTTTCGTAAAATTGAGACTGCAATGTGATTCTGCCCGCATTTTTATAGCCGCATAGTGTGAATGCAGCCCTACCCAATCCTCCACTCCATTGGCAGCTGATGCTCTCCTCTACTCCTGTGCACTCTGGCTTGTGGCCCTGCATTGTACTTATTGTTGATAGAGGACCTGCAAACGCTGGCATAGGGGGGGGGTTAAGGTTAGTGCTGTGAAGCAAGTCATGAAAAAGGTCATTCCCCTTTTTTTGCCCTCTGACAGCAGTTTAGTTTTAATGTGGGTGGGGAGAGGATTTGTTTTGCCCAGAAATCTGCTTTAATATCTTGTGCTATTAAGTCACATGTACATAGATAAATGCTTCATTTTTGCAAGTGCACACCATTTTGTTGCTGGATATATTTACTTATGTAAGTATAATGGTGATATAAAGCCTTTTCTCTCTTTACTATCCATATACAGTTGCCCTGGGGCTGTGCTGCTGCTGTTCATTCTCCCAAATGGGACCACAATATTGCACACTGGAGACTTCCGTGCGGACACTTCCATGGAGCGTTATCCGGCTCTAATTGGACAGAAGATCCACACCCTTTATCTGGATACCACGTAAGGCACTACGCCAGACAAAGCTTTATTTAAATAATCTATTTTTTCAAGGTGTCTTTAACCACTTGAATCCCCAGGCCTTTTATTTTTTATTTCCCATAAATCCACTTAAGTCACTGCACATTTTTGTTTTCTGTTTCGGTGATGTCTCGGTTCTGAACATTTGTAGCCTACCTTAATCTATTATACATTTGTTGTTTTGGGACAGATGAGATTTTAATTTGTTAGCTGATTTGGATATGTATTTTGTTGGGTTAAATATTGGGAATAAATTTGTTCTGTAATTTTTCAGAAAACATTGTTTACATAATTAGTGCACCCCCATATATTTACCCCGCAATGTAATTAGCAAAGTCTGGATATGCCTCCCCAGACCGTCACTGACCCATCACCAAACCTTTCATGGCTGAACGATGTTACAGGCAGCATAATGTCTTCCATGGCTTCTCCAGACCTTTTCATGTCTATCGCATGTGCTCAGGGTGAATCTGTGAAAAGCACAGGGGGCCAGTGGTTTTTTTGACTATTGTACATTGGATCTGTTTCTGATTGTTTGGTCTGAGACATTCACACCAGTGGCCAGCTGGAGGTCATTTTGTAGGGCTTTGGCAGTGCTCATCCTGTTCCTCCTTGTACAAAGGAGCAGATACCGGTCCTGCTGATGGGTTAAGGACCTTCTTTGGCCATGTCCAGCTCTCCTAGAGTAACTGCCTGTCTCCTGGAATCTCCTCCATGCTCTTGAGACTGTGCTGGGAGACACAGCAAACCTTCTGGCAATGGCACATATTGATGAGCCATCCTGGAGCAGTTGGACTGCCTGTGCAACCTCTATATAGCAGTGGTTCTCAACTCAGGTCCTCAGACCCACTAACAGGCCAGATTTTAGGTATTACCTTGGGGAGATGCAGACTAGAATACTGCAAAGTATAGCACCTGTGATGTATTTCAGTTATCTTGCAAATCTGGCCTGTTAGTGGGTCCTGAGGACAGGATTTGAGAACCACTGCTCTATCGGGTCCAGTATCTACCAGTAGTGACACTGACCCTGGTCGAATGCACAACTAGTGAAAAACAATCCGAAAAGATGAATAAGGGTCCTTTCACACGGTGCGGTCCATTCTCTGCTCAGCGGGGGGATCGATCCGCCGATCCCTGCTGAGCAGGCGGATGACGGCTCTGTCTCCGCTCTGTGTGCGGAGACTGAGCTGTTAGATCCCCGCTGTTCTCTATGTGGAATCGGATGAGAATGAACCGCCTGTCTGTTCTCATCCGATCCGCTGGACGGATGGAAAATAGGGTTTCCATCCGTCTGGATTTCACGGATCGGAATCAGATAGCAGCGGGTGTCAGTGACATCCGCTGCCCCATAGGGGATGCATGGAGCATCCGATCAGGTCCGCCTGAAAAACTGACAGGTGGACCTGATCAGATCGTTTGTGTAAAAGGACCCTAAGGAAAATTAATGTCCGCTGTCCCCAACCAGTAAAACCATTCCTGTCCCATTGTTGCCCATGGAGCGCACTTGTTAATTTAATGAACACCAAAGCAGCTGGAACTTAATACCAACCCCTCTGCTACCTTACTGACCAGATCAATATCCCAGGAGTTAAATTGACCTGATGCTATACTCTGATCAAAAGTGTTCCTTTAATTTTTTTTGAGCAGTATGTATGTAATAGGTGTATATGTGTGTGTAATAAATAAATAAATATATATATATATATATATATATATATATATATATATATATATATATTAAAATATTCCTCCCCCCGGCCACTTTAGTAGGTACACCTGTTTAATTGATTTCGTAACATAAATTGCGAATCCGCCAATCGCATGAAAGCGAGTAAATGCATTTGGGAATCTAGATGTGGTGAGAACAACTTGCTGTAGTTCAAACTGAACATCAGAATGGGGGAAAAAAGGGGGATGCAAGTGACTTTGAATGTGGCATGGTTGTTGGTGCCAGACGGGCTGGTCTGAGTATTTCAAAAACTGCTAATCTACTGGGATTTTCATGCCCAATCATCTCTAGGATTTACATAGAATGGTCAGAAAAAGAAAATATCCAGTGTGTGAACGAAAAATGGGCAAACTGTTTTGAGATGATAGAAAGGCTCAACTCAAACAACCACTGGTTACAACCAGGGTATGCAGAATACCATTTCTGAATGCACAACACATTGCACCTTGAAGCAAATGGACTACAGCAGCAGAAGACCACAGTGGTTGCCACTCCTGTCGGCTAAACCAGAAACTGAGACTACAATTCTCACAGCCTCACCAAAATTGGACAATAGAAGATTGGAAAAGCGTTGCCTGGTTTGAGTCTCAAATTCAGCTGTGAAATTCAGATGGTGGGGTCAGAATTTGACATAAACCACATGAAAGCACGGATCCATCCTGCCTTGTATCACCGGTTCAGGCTGGTGGTATAATGGCGTGGGGGATATTTTCTTGGCACCTTTTGGGCCCCTTAGTACCGATTGAGCATCGTTTAAATGCCACGGCCTACCTGAGTATTGTTGCAGACCATAGCCATCCCTTTATGACTACAGTGTCCCCATCTTCTGATGGCTCCTTCCAGCAGGATAATGCCCCATGTCACAAAGATCAAATCATCTCACCACTGGTTTCTTCACCATGACAATGAGGTCACTGCACTCCAATGGCCTCCACACTCACCACATCTCATCTCATAGAGCACCTTTGGGATTTGGTGGAATGGCAGATTGGCATCATGGATGTGCAGCCGACAAATCTGCAGCAACTGGGTGATGCCATCATGTCACTATGGACCAAAATCTCAGAGAAATGTTTCCAACACCTTGTAGAATCTATGCCATGAAGAATGAAGGCAAAAGGGGTCCAACCCGGTACTAGCAAGGTGTACCTAATAAAGTGGCCGGTGTGTGTGGGGGGAAATACAGATTATAATTTTACAATACACTTTGGAGTGATCTACTGCTGTAGGGAAAAGCTGGAACAACTCTGCTCATGGGTGTGTTATTTGGGGGGGGGGGTTCTTTGGACAGGAAGTCCCGTGACAGCCCTACACTTCAGTACAAAACCCAGTGCACACGGTCTTCTACAGCTTGCTTATAGAAGGATCAGAAGACCAGGAGCTGACAGAGTCTCCATTCACACTACCGTGACTTGTCAGGCGACTTGTCAGCCTGACAAGTCGCGGTCCATGCAGTGCTACAGGACCCGTTCTAATAGGAGCGACACAAGTCGCTCCGACTTAGAAAAAGGGTCCTGTACTACTTCGGGGCGACTTGCATTGACTTCCATTATGTGAAGTCCGTGCAAGTCGCGGCGAAGTCGCGGTGCACGCGACTTCACAGGTCGCCCCCGAAGTCGTGCCGCTTCAGTGTGAATGCGGTCTTACAGCTCCTGTGTTTAGCGCTGGTCACTGACAACTGGCAGATCCAGCACAAGAAGCCGCTAGAGATAAGCGGAGTCTGGATGACTAAAGTGGTTCAGAAGACGGTTAGTTGTGCCCACTTGGCTTTTTTACTTTTCTCCCAAGATGCCAGGCGTGGTGTCCTGGCTCAGCTTCAGCCATCTAGGGGTATCTTTTTTTTTTTTTTTTTTTTTTCTGCTGCACACACGATCTGATCTAGTTAAAATGTATTTATACTAAAAAGCAAAAAATGTTATATATTGACGCTAAACAGTCTTTAGATGTAGAGGCTGCATTGGTTTTCCTTTTTCAGGCAAGAGACCGAAATGAGAGAGAATGTCAGAGAGAGATGAGAGAGGGGAAGAGATTGGGAGGGATCAGAGAAAGAGGGACACAATAACTGTGAATGTTCAGTATGGGTTTACTTACTCCTGTAATTTGGGAAATGTTCATAGAGCGTTGGGGGACCAGTGACTATGTAATGTGCACTGTGAACTTTTTAAAGTAACCATCAGCCTGCTTTGATGCAAACTTTTTTTTTTTTTTTTCCCCAAAATTGCAGATACTGCAGTCCTGAGTACACCTTCCCCCCACAGCAGGAGGCAATACAGTTTGCTGTAAATACAGCTTTTGAGATGGTGACGCTGTATCCACGCACACTGGTGGTTTGTGGGACCTATTCTGTTGGGAAGGAGAAAGTCTTTCTGGGTAAGAGAGGTTTTCCTTATGATGTTTTTTAGTGTTTATTTCAACTTCCACTCGGTAAGTCTTTTTGTCTTCTGTCCGCAGCTATTGCTGATGTTCTAGGCTGTAAGGTGTGCATGTCTCCTGACAAAAGCAAGACCATGCAATGTCTGGAGTCAGAGGAGATCCGTGCCCTCATCACCACAGACTGGCAGAGCACTTCACTACACGTCCTTCCCATGATGCAGGTTAGCTTTAAGGTGAGTTGGTACACTAGACCTTAAAGTGTATTTCCACTATGCAGCCAGTTTGAGAAACTCTATGGAGGGTATTTACTAAACCTGGAGCACTCAGAATCTGGTGCATTTGTGCATGGTAGTCAATCAGCTTGTAACTTCAGCTTGTTCAATTAAACGTTGACAATAAAACCTAAAAGCTGATTGGTTTCTTTGTAGAGATACACCAGATTTTGCACGCTTCAGTTTTGGTAAATTTCCCCCGTTATGTTTTTGTTCCCATTCACACAGCATACCTAAAAATAATTTGGGAAATGTTCATAGCATACTATGAGGAAGGCGTAAAGCCGAAAAGCGTCAGCATTTGTCATGTTGTCACCGCTATCCATGTTGGAATAAAGCATTTTACTTGGAAGAAGACTTTTCGTGTGCCGGCTTTATTCACATAACATTTGGTTTGGATGTTCAGCCTGAGCACAGACACTTGGCTCTTTATCTTCCCACAGTGCGGTGGAGCTAGGGTGAGTTACTGTTTATACAAAGTAACATTGTGTTCTTTTGTTCATCTGCAGATAAAAAGGATGAACTTCAATCTGATGTCCGGTAAGGCTCGGTTCACATTTGTGCTATGCGGGAACGCTGCGAATATGCAGCGTGATCCCGCATCGCATTCGCACATCTGGCAGTTCACACTGCCATATGCGATACGCAGGGGGTGTCAATTAAATGTTAACGACGCCCCCAGTTTGATCGCATATCGCAGTGCGATCTGCAAGTTCGCACAGAATCAGATCGCACAAATGTGAACCACTGTGCGATCCGATCCTGATGCGGCTCAAAAAATGCCTCGTGTGCGTGTTTGGTGCGGATACAGTGCAAATTCAGCCATACAAAGTGTATGGCTGAAATTCGCACCGCACATCAGATCGCATGTAATTTAGGAGCAGTGCGCTCCGAATTACATGCGATCACCGCATCCGCACAAGTGTGAACCGGCTCTAAAGCCTAACCAATAAGAAAATTAAAATAAAAATTTGTTCCAATTTTAACCCCACTTTATAACCCTTAGTTTACCAAGTCAACTCTAATTTAAGTGTATCTATGAACAAAATGTAGTTTTTTTTTTTTACCACTTCAGCTCTGGAAAGTTTTAGCCCCTTAATGACCAGGCCATTTTTGCGATATGGCACTGCGTTCTTTTAACTGACAATTGCGCGGTTGTGGGGCACTGTATCCTAATAAAAGTGATTGTCCTTTTTGTCCAACAAATAAGAGCAACAGATAAACCGACCATTTTGGGGGGTAAAAAAAAATTGTACTTTCTACTATAAAACCCATCCAAAAAAAAAAAAAAATCAAATTTCTTTATCAGTTTAGGCTAATTTGTATTCTACAGATTTTTGGTTAAAAAAAAAAAAAATCACAAAAAGCGTATATTGATTGGTTTGTGCAAAACTTAGTGTCTACAAACTATGGGATAGATTTATGAACTATTTTTTATATTTTTGATTGTTGTTTTTATTAGTAATGGTGGCAATCATCAGCCTTTTTTTTTTTTTTTTTTTATTGCAAAATAAAACCAGCCCATAGCAGAAATGTAAAACCTTTATCTGGCACACTTGGGAAGAGAGCTGAGTTTGTAAACTTGAAAGCGTAACTAAGGGCAAAACGTTTTTAATTTTTTTTGACCGTGGAGAGGGATTAGATTATCTGTCCGTTTTTTATTGCGATCTGTGTCCTTGTTAGGGAGACTCTGCATCTCTATTTTGTCCTGTTTATCAGTGAAAGTGTAGTAAAAGGAAAATTCCAAATTTGAGGTTGTCCCCAGAAAAGTAGTAGAGGGGAAATCTTTCAATGGGGACACTGTGTTTCAGGTGACCTAGGGGCCCCCAATCGATTATCTTGAATTGGCATTTCCTCTCACTTCCTGTTTTGGTTATGGGACAGGAAGTGAAGAGAAACCTCCCCAAATGGGACACAGATGACAAAAAATAAACTGTCAGGGGATAGTATTAAAAAAAGCCCCTGCCTCTAGTAGTGCTTCATTAATTGAACTTTAATAACACTTACACTAAATCCCAGATCTGAGTAGATTGCTGGTGTCTAGTTTGTGGATTCAGCATAGTCTAATATATTTGGCATAGTCTAATATAATTTTCCTATTCACTTTGCAGGGTCTTGGTGCCCACCTCAATAAATTTTCAGGAAAGTACGATCGTGTCCTGGCCTTCAAACCTACAGGGTGGACGTATTCTGAGGGCTGCAGCTCGGTGGCTGATATCAGGCCTCAAATCCGGGGAAAAATCACAATTTATGGTAAGATCCTTTTTCTTCAAATTTTTAGTTTTGTGGTTTTCTTTTTAGCGGATGTACAACATTGCCTAAAATGTACTATTGGTATGCCAATGTTGACCACAACAGTCCAGACCCGACCAATGCAGATGGCTTTCAGGATCTGCATATCTGATCCAAGTCAGTTACTGGGAAATTGTTGAACTCAGACAGACAGCTTAACAGCCAGCATTATCTGAAATAAAATACCCCATATTGCTCTTTTTAAAGGGGATATCCAGCCTTCCCTTCAGTCTTGCACAGCTGTACGGACTTTTCTTAATACTGCTTACTCGCTGGATACTGTGAGCTTTTACCAATGTGCATTAGAGGCTGCAGCAAATCAGATAGCGCTTGCTTCATTTCCTGGCTGGAGGACATCTATCAGTCTGACTGTCCTTTGCCTGCTTTTTGCATTCATTGGATTTCAGTTCTTTCATTCATGGAGGCTGTATAACATATGTGGGCATTACTTCGGGTGGTCTGCATGGAAACGTGGCCTGCCTAGACACGCCCACTCCATGATTTTCATATCGAGAGCCAACTCGCTGCTTGCATCAGGGCAGAGGGGTCTTGAGTACAGAGGCAGGGTGCTATGATGTGTTCAGGAAGCTATGTACAGCACACTGCCACCCCCTCCCACCAGCCGTGTATTGCACAGAGAAATTGTGACATCGCTGGGTCTAAAATACGGTGTGCAACGAAAACCGAAGTGATTTTTATAAATGTGATTTGCGTGTTGATGAGGGTCAGGAGAACCCAGGGAAGGCAAAATATATTCAGAATAAACTTCAGCTGCATCTGTCATACTGTAGCATTTGTGCGAAAGACAGAAATAAAAAAACCAGTAAAATACCTAAAGAGTGATGTAGTTTTAGTAATATATTTTTAGCTGGACTCTAATAACACAAAACTCTATGTATTAAAGCCTAATACCAGTGAGTTGACTAAGGTTGTGAATAAGATTTGATATTTCCCTGTGTCACCTATACAAGAAATGGGGGAAGTGGCTGTCACTGAGGCAGAAAATCATAAACTACAATATATCCTCAGAAATTCTAACCCTTCCCTAGTCTGCTAAAATGCTTTTACATCAACATCACTTCTGTCCTGACAGAAAATGCATGGAAATCTTCCCAAGTTAAAAACCTGACATGATCCAATTCTTTTCCACTCTATCCAAAAGCAAGCTTAAAGCGGAGATCCACCCACTTTTTAAATGTCGAAACATTGTCATGCCCATCCGTAATGCTATTATAAATGGCAGTTTTTTTTGTTTTTTTTTTGTAAATGCCTATATTTTCTGCATCACCCCCCGGCTGCGGCCGCCTAGGCGTTTTTGCCTCTCGGTGATTCACACAGACTCCTGGGATATCTCCATCCCCAGGAGTCGCCTAGTGACTAAATCTCTCACGCTCTTCCCAAACTGGAAATCCCTGATAGCAACAGGGCGGGAACTTTTGCCGATTGCAGCCATTGATATGGCAACCTGTCAGCCAAAAGCACCGTGCAGACACATGATCAGGAGGTGCATGCTGGGTAGCCAGCTGCACCGAATCATGGAAATGAACACGAGGGCTTCAGATGCCCACAGTAGAGCTGGACTCTGCCTGCTTCCCAGATCAGATCAGTTTTGCATAATTTAAACATGCATTTAAAGGACCACATTATGTAAATTTTGCAGTTGAAGTGGACAGTTACGGCGGAGGGAAAAGAAAAAAAAAATCGTGGGATTGGAACTCCGCTTTAATAAAAAAATAAATAGTGGTTGAACCTGAGTTTTACCTCTTCTCATTCACAATTTTAACTTTCCCTAGCATGATGCCATATGCTTGGGATACGTCAAGAAACCTCTTCACTTAGAACAACACCAATACATTTTACAGCTGGTGGTCGCTAAAGGCTCTGGTCCCCTTCTACTATCCGAAACCAGTCAGAGGGGTTCCTGAACATGGGAATATTACAGTTTCCCCTCTGACATGGTGATCACATGCAGGCTGGAGGCTTAATTGACAAAATAAGCCTTCAGACTGCAGATGCTGCTGCAACCTGATGGTGGCAGTGTTCATCCTAGTATTAAAGTGATTGTAAAGTCCTTTTGTTAAAAAAAAAAAATATATAGATATAGATATATACTTGTCTGCTCTTTTTTCAGTGGATTTGCACAGAGCAGCTCAGATCCTTACCTTTTCGGGTCGCTCTTTGCAGCTCCTGGCTCCGCCCTTCAGTCAAGTGCCCCCACAGCTGCAGCTCTGTCCATTCAGACACAGAGCTGCCATTCAGCCCCGCCCCCTCTCTCTCCTCCGATTGGCTGACTGATGGCCACGGGAGCCAATTGTGCTGCTGCTGTGTTTTAGCCAATCAGGAGGGAGAGTCCCGGACGGCCGAGGGACTCATGGACGTCGCTGGACAGAGATCGGGTTCAGGTAAGTATAAGGGTGTAGAAACAAGAAGAAAACTCACTGCTCCAGGTGAAGTCAGAAGCCTAATGATGTAACGGGTGCCTGCCCCGGCTCGCCTCCGCACTCAATGGACATAGAAGAAATGGCCGCACTCCGAATAACATCAAGATTCTGATTTATTGGACAAACATCCCAATAATGAATAAACGCACCTGTTAGTGTGTGAAACGCGTCTACCTGTTATTGGTTGCTACACTGGAATGTTCGTCCAATAAATCACAATCTTGTTATTCGGAGTGCAGCCATTTCTTCTATGTCCAAGTATAAGGGGGTGTTGGAGGCTGCTACATCCAGGTTTTTATCTTTATGCATAGAATGCATTAGGATAAACCCTATGACTTTACAACTCCTTTAAATCAATAAAAACTGATTGTTAATTTTTATTTTTATCGATTAGTCCGCATATAATACACACACACAGAAGTTATAGTTCTGTAGCGCACCCTTTCACTAGACCCTCACTAGATTGTAACCCTATACCAAGGGTATACACTGTGATCGCTCAAAAAAAAATACAATCCTAACACAGTGCTCACTTCAATCTTATTGAGTGAGTGTTGTGTTTTTTTTTTTTTTTTATAGAATATAAAACGCATGGTTTTTAATTAAACGATGCATCCAAAAAAAATTTAAAAATTCAGGTAGACCAAATTTTTCCATTTCTGTTATCAACATTCAATGAAATCCTAAAATAATAAATTGCCTAAAGTATTTCCAAGACAAACCTTTGTTGTGACGTCACTGTAGGCTCCCCATTCTTTATCAATGTTCGGCAGTCTGGAGGAGGTATCTTTTGATGTTCCTTATACCTCCTCACCAGATCTAGCAGTGGCTCTCTGTTTTCTTAAGTAATGTAGTCAGAGCTTTGGCCAGTTTATTGCCCTCCAATCACCGACCATAGTCAGCATTTACCCTCCATGAACTTTGCTCTCTTTGCATATATGTGCATGGGTGGGACAGGCCAGGGGGCATCACAAACGGGTCCTCCCACCGTAGGCCCCCTCTCATGTAAGGACATCAGTTTTTTGTCCTGCAAAGACTATTACAGGGCTGTTCACACAACCAAAGTACGTGTGAAGGAAAAGACAGTGGGGGATCAGACTTAGGAACTGGAAGAAAAATGAATCAAGCCCTGTTTGTTCTGTTTAAAGATTTAGCTTTAACAGATTAATTCAGTAGGCAGATTAGCCAGTAATTGTCAAGTTAACGGACACTGCTACATGTTGGCCTCTGCATCTAGGACAAGGACGAGTTACACTATAGTAAATCTGTTCTTTCGCTAGACTTCTTGTTTAGTAATTGGTAAGTGATAGATTTGTCTACTTTTCACTACATTTTACTGTAACTCTTCTGTCACCAGGGATCCCATACAGCGAGCACAGCAGTTATCTGGAGATGAAGAGGTTTGTACAGTTCACCAGACCTCAGAAAATTATCCCAACTGTTAATGTTGGCAACTGGAAAGCTCGCTCCACCATGGAAAAATATTTTGCTGAATGGCTTTCCGAAACCAGGCGCAGATGAAGCTGAGCTTATGTATTGCATACGGTCATGCAATGGGTTGCTAGGGGTCAGGCACTTTGACATATTGTACTTTAGTTCTGTATTTTTCCTTCTCTTTGATAACATGGGGAAAGGTTAGGGTCAGCTGTTGTAAAAAAAAAACAAAAAAAAAAAAAACAACTTTTTGGTTCCCTATTGGCGCTTAGTTTAGTTCCTAATCCGACTTACAGCCATTAAAAGGCCATGAAAGAGGAAAGGTAAGGCCATAATATAAAGGCACTGTAAAAAAAAGATTTACGTTGCAATTGTAAAAGACCTACCCCTGTATGCAGGCAAATCCCTGCATTCTGGTGAACTATTTTTTAAATGCCTTGCCCCTTCGATGCTGCCATTTTCTGTAAGTGCATCCAGGGACTTGGTCTAGCTGGGGAACTGTATTATTTTGCACACTGCTATAGCATCAGCAATGTCACCAGATCAACAAGGAGGTGTAGGGAGACTTCTGAGTTGCCTGAAGATTACTGAGAGGTACGACGTTCATATCCCACAACTGCCTACATAATTCTTGCCTAGGTGAAAAATGCAGACCTGAGGGGAAAGGAGCTAGAAAAAAAAACGATATTTCTAGGTTTTTTTGTAAGCTGCCGGGGGGGGGTTGGACTATTCTCAGCTCAAGTAGGAAAAAAGAGGTGGAAGGAGTGCCTGAATTAAGGGGAATCTAATGGTAAAAAGCTGACAAAGGTTCTCACCATTCCCTGCATTAATGACTGCAGAGGAGCTTTAAATCTGGCTGGGCCAGCTAACCAGGAACTAGAATCCTTTATAGGACTTGCTGGGATTTGTAGTTATTGCAAAACAGAGGCTAACTTATTCTGTATGTTGTCGATGCAATCAGCAGACCATAAATTAGACTACTACTACTATGTAAATAATGATCAAATTATATTTATTCATCCAAAAAATGTCTGCCTTTTTTTTTATTTCTATTTTATTTTGCTGTACACCTTTTCAAAAAAATCAGCGTCCCATAAGAAACTTGTACAAGTGTGTGTGTGTGTGTGTGTGTGTGTGTGTGTTGTCTCTGTAAGTCTTTTAATTGTTAAAATGTAATTTTATTGTGAATTTCTATTTTTACTCAACTGTAAAATGAAAAGAATGTTCTATACATTACCAAGCTTTCTAAAATAAAGAACTTTTAATGTATTATTTTGGGTGGGGTTCATTATTTAACATAAAAATTAATTTAGAAACAAATCTGGTATGAGGTAGGTATCTGATTTTGTTTGATCACTTTTTATTATTGCTAATTGGACACACTCGGTGGTCTATTTATAAAACATTCATTGGACGAATGTCGCATGCATGCATTTTGGGCATAATTTCTGTAATCTATTAAAGAGGAACTGGGAGTTCTGCTGTCACAAATGGCAAGCAGACAGTTCTTGTGCTGTCTCTTTTGCAATAACATGCACCTACGTGCCTGCTTGCTGTGTTCTCTGGCATGTAAATTGAGCTGCGCTGATCACCTTGCAACGCCAACCTGATCTGTGTGCCAGAGTGACCAACTCTTGCGCAGTAGTGACACCATCCCGCTTTGTTCAATGAAGATGCCTGAAGACTGGCACTCAGCAGAAGATGCCAGTGAAGGAAAGGTATGATCGGCTCCATTCAGTGGCCAAAATGTGGTAAAGTTTTCTGAAATACCTTAATAAGAAAATGGAGTTGCAGAGCTACCTGTATCGGTGGCGATAGTGAGTATTTGCACAAGTACTATCCGTAACGCATGCGGTTTCCCGCACCGCTCCTGTGTGAACCCAAGCATGTCATAGTGACTTCAGTCTGGGTTCACACAGGAGCAGTGCAGGAAAACCCCACGCATTTCGGGCAGGATTCATACCACGTTCCTGTTCAAAATGCATGCAATTATTTGTAGTGCAATTTTGAGCCCATTCATTTTGTATGGGTTCAAATTGCACCATACTCAATATCGGCAAGTACTATCTAAATGAAGTATCGGTACTCCCAGGGGCGTAACTACAGGGGTTGCAGGGGTTGCAATCGCTACCGGGCCCCATGCTCCAGGGGGCCCGGTAGCAAACCAGTGGGTGAACTTCCAGGATCGCAAAGGTCACACTTGCGACCGGACCCTGGCATTGCACCACTGTGGGGAGGCCCCAAGATTGCAGGAAGGGGGCCCACAAGATTGCAGGAAGGGGGCCCACTGCAGAACTTGTGAAAGAATCCTGCTGCGGGACCGTAATAAAAGGCCATGCAACAAGTGTAAAGAGCCCCAGGATTAGTGGGAAGAGCCCTGGGCTTGAAGGTAAGGGCCCCGGCCAGGGGTCTGGGGGGCCCTTCATGGTTTCTTGCATCAGGGCCCTGAAGGTTCTAGTTACGCCTCTGGGTACTCCCCAGTAAAAAAATAAACACCTTTTTGGTGAAGCACTATAAGAAAATATACCACATTTTGGCCTCTAGATAAAGATGATGATAATCGTAGGAATAAATCCTTGAACATGAAAAAAAATCACATGTATATAAGTTTTAACAGCCTTTGCCATGACACTCAATTGAGCTCAGGTACATTCTGTTTCCACTGATCATCCTTGAGATGTTTCTACAACTTGATTGGTGTGGTAAACTTGATTACCTGTGGTAAATGCAGTTGATTGGACATGATTTGGAAAGGCACACACCTGTCTATATAAGGTCCCAAAGTTTAACAGTGCACGTCAGAGCACAAAACAAGCCATGAAGTCCAAGGAATTGTCTGTAGACCACCGAGACAGGATCGTATCGAGGCACAGATCTGTGGAAGGATACAGAAAAAATTCTGCAGCATTGAAGGTCCCATTGAGCACCGTGACCTCCATCATCGCCAGTAAATGAAAGAAGTTTGGAACCACCAGAGCTCTTCCTAGAGTGGGCCATCCGACTAAACTGGAGTCACATAGCGCCGCGTGTCACTCTACTCTAACTACTGAAGGGAGAGGTTCCTGATGCTGCTGAGGCAGAGATAGGAGATTATTGTAGGGTCAGGCTGGGGATTGCTTTCAGGGAAAGAATAGGAAGAATCTTCTTTAATCAGACAGCGATCTACATTGATTGTATTGTGTGGGGGTGCAGTGCACAATCTTTTGGCCCTGACCTGAGCCCAGTGAGGAGGGAGAAAAAAAACAAACTTTTATCAGTCTGTTAGGTGGGCGGCGTGCAGCGGCCATGTAATGCAAGCTCAGTGCATATGTGTCTGCTTAATCTGGATTTGAAAAAGGAAAAAAACTTTTTTCCTTCATATTTTACTTTGACATACAGTGTTTAGACACTGCTTTTCCAAATAGCACCAATTTAAGGGGAAAATATATATATTTTTTTTTTTTTCAGTTTTTAGGGAAAAAGAAAATATTTCTTTTACGTCCTCCGACAGTCGCCGCCTCTTCATATTCGTCACTATGGGGTAATTGACCTTTTCTCCGTAGGAGTAGCTAGGCAACAGAATATGTTAATATCAAAGCTTTTAGCATACCCCACCCCTAGGGGGTGGTCCCTTCAGTCAATACCCTCCTGCTTCCTGCATTCCTACCTCAGTTTCTATTGTCTAGCTCAGGAGTTAGCAGGCTTATCCTGTGCTTGGATTTCAGTCTCAGCCTTTAATCTCTCTTTGATTTTATTTCAAGTGTTTTCTCTTTCTTTACTTAGCTGTTATTTTTCAGCACTAGCTTAGTTTCTTCGGATGAAGATGATCGTGCGGAGCTGGGTCTCGGACTGGCCTTCCTGGTTTTCTGGGGTTCAGGGCCAGTGGCTTCCCAGCCTGCCATCGAGCGTTCAGCTCAGGTTTTCCCTGGCATGTATGAACGACCCATCCCTGTTCGCTGCAGGGATGCTGCGGTGAGATGGCTACCTTACCGGACGCCATTTGCGGTTTCGCACCGCAGTTCCACTGCATCCTGGCTGCGACTCTCCCTGTCCTTAGTGCAGCGGTTTGATCGCTTGTGCGGGCTCCCCACGCCATCCGGATGGTAAGTGTATTCAAAAATGTGTGGGGACCTGTCTGTTTTGGGTGTCAGTCTGGGACTGTGGGACCCTGCATGTCTGTGTAAAAACGTTGAGCTCCCTGTCAGGAATAGCTGCCTTTCTGTGGGCTGCGAGGGGGGGGGCTCTCCTGCTCTGCTCTGTGTGACAGGCTGTGTTTTCTGTGAGACATGCTGTATGCTGTGTGTGCAATGCTTATGCGACGTTTGGGCATACTGTGCGGCGACCGCTGCTGCGGTCCGCCATTTTTTTACAGCAAGCTTATGGTGGCCGGTCCTGTGTGGAAAGAGCGGCGTTTTGGCGCCAATCGCCGCCATTTTGAGCGGTGATCGCTCAGGCCACATGTCAGCGCTGTTCTGTATCTGCCTATGGAGTCCTCAGCCAGCGGCCATGTTTGTGTAGCCTTACATAGGCTTCATAGGGGCGGTCAGTCTTGCATCACTTCCTTTTGCATGAGGACAGCGATCGGTGCAGCAGCCTGTGTGATCTCTCCAGGTTTTACCTTTCCATATTCCTGTATTCCTTGCCTAGTATTCTTATCCCTGTGGGGGTCAGTGTATTCAGTGGGTGTGGTGGGCTACGCTTGCCGCGATCTTAAAGGGGCAGTACTCCTTTTTTTCCTACAACTGCTGGGGCATGGATTCTCAGGAAAGCAAGTTTCCTCTCACCTTGGTGGGGGGCCAAGGGGCTGCTGCTTCCCCCGAGGGGGCTGATCTGGCTACTATTGTGGCAAATTTGGCTGTTCAGGTGCAGATGCTGGTGGCTGATCGATCCAAAAAACGGCCCAGAGTGTCTATTTCCTCTGATTCAGAGGTCGATGGGGCTGCTATGGCTGGAGTGCCCTTCTCAGGGTCTCACTCATCCCTAGACCTTGTGGGGTCTGAGGGGGAGGCTGAGGTGGAAGGGGTTGATAATTCTCCCCCTGGCTCATCTGAAGAGCTTGCACTCATGGATGAGTTGGTTGCTTGTATCAAGCAAACACTGCATTTGGAGGATGAACCATGTCCTCCTGCTTTGATGTCCTCTTATGGGACGCAAAGAAAACGCAAAACATCGCAGGTTTTTCCTTGCTCTGCGGAATTTCAGCGCGCGGTTGATGAGCAATGGCGCAATTTAAAAAAGCCTTTTTCTGTGCCGAGTAGGTTCAAGCTGCGTTATCCATTTACACCCACCACTGATGAGCGTTGGTGTGTGCCGCCTCAGGTGGATCATGCAGTGGCGATTTTAAATAAATCCACTGCGATCCCTGCTGAGGATACCCCGGTGTTCCGGGACCCTACGGACAGGAGATTGGAGTCTCTGGCCCGTCATTCTTATACGGTTGCTGGGTCTATGCTGAAGCCGATTTTTGCTTCCATTATGGCAGCTCAGGCTATTGCGGATTGGACGCAGGTGCTCAGGCGCACCCTAGTGGCTGACTCTGCCCTGCCGACAACTTTGGCTATGGTGGATCAGATTCATCAGGGTGTCATGTATTTGTGTGATGCGGACTTGGATTTGGTCCCGTGGGCTGCGCGTCTTTCGAGTGTGGCGGTATTGAACCGTCGCCTGATATGGCTGAAATGTTGGTCTGTTGACCAATCTTCTCGCAAGACTTTGGCTAATTTGCCCTACGCGGGATCTCGCCTTTTTGGCGAATCTTTGGATACTCTGATAAAGGGTATTTCTGGGGGTAAGAGCACTCTATTGCCCCAGACTCACAAAAATAAGTTTGTTCCTGGTAAGAAGAATGCCTCGTTTAGACCCTCTCAGGGGTCCTTTCGTGCCTTTCGGTCGCACTATAAGGGCAAGCCCTTCAAGGGCCAAGGCTCCCAGAAGAAGCAGTGGACGGGTAAGCAGAAGTCCGGTCAGTCCGGGTCCGCTGCCCATAACAATTCAGCCTGAAGGGGCGCCCTCACCCGGTTCTGGGGTGGGGGGACGTTTGCTCGGTTTTCTTCAACCCTGGCTGGGCCGCATTCGGGACAGGTGGGTTCACGAAATCGTTCGATCTGGTTACAAGATCGAGTTTCTCTCTCGGCCGGCGGGCAGATTTTTTTCCCTCGAACCTTCAGCTGACTCCGGAGCGCTTGCGGGATCTGCACCTGGCGGTGCGGGACCTGCGGGCCCAGGGAGTGGTGGTCCCGGTGCCTCATCGGGACAGATTTCGGGGGTTCTATTCCAATCTGTTCACTGTGCCCAGAAAGGAGGGCAAGGTACGTCCGATTCTGGATTTAAAAGCTCTGAACCACTTTGTGCGGGTTCGCAAGTTTCGCATGGAATCCCTGCGCTCGTTGGTGGCTGCCCTGGTCCCGGGGGAATTCATGGCCTCCATCGATTTGAAGGATGCGTATCTTCACATTCCAATTTTCGAGGGTCACCAGAGGTACCTTCGATTCGCCATTGCGGAGGATCACTACCAATTTGTGGCGTTACCCTTCGGTCTCGCTTCGGCTCCGCGGGTTTTCACCAAGGTGCTTGCGCAGGTCCTGGCTTTACTGAGAGCCCAGGGCATCTCTGTCTTGGGGTATCTGGACAACATTCTGGTTCGGTCTGCGACCAGTCAGGGTCTGGTGTACGACCTGTCCGTCACGATGCAGACTCTACAGGAGTTTGGTTGGACGATAAATTTTCCAAAATCGACGCTGTGTCCGTCGGTTCGTCTTCCCTACCTGGGAATGATCCTGGACTCTGTTCAGGCGAAGGTCTTCCTGCCGGAAGACAAGCTAAGGAAGCTTCGGGAAGGAGTCAGGTCCCTCAGGGACAATCGGTGCTCGTCCCTTCGGACGTGCATGAGGTGTCTGGGATTGATGGTCTCGGCTTTCGAGGCGATTCCCTTCGCCCAGTTTCACACGCGGGATCTCCAAAGGGAGATTCTGACCAGGTGCGACCGCAATCTCTGGATCTCCAGATTTCATTGAGCCATCGCACCAGAAGGGACCTTCTGTGGTGGCTCCAGTCCCCGGCAGTGTCGGGGGGCAAGTCCTTTTGCCCTTTCTCATGGACGGTGATCACCACGGATGCCAGCCTGTCAGGCTGGGGTGGTGTTCTGGGCGTTCTGTCCGCCCAGGGTACTTGGTCGGAGGAGGAATCATCCTTCCGATCAACATTCTGGAATTGCGAGCGATTAATCTCTGCCTTCGGCGTTGGACGGACAGGCTGCAGGGCCGTCCGGTTCGGCTGCAGACGGACAATGCCACAGCGGTGGCTTACATCAACCACCAAGGGGGCACCAGGAGTGCCCGAGCGGCTCGGGAAGTGGCCGACATTCTGTCTTGGGCCGAGACGCACGTCCCGGCGATAACGGCGGTTCACATTCCTGGGGGTGGAGAACTGGCAGGCGGATTATCGGAGTCGCCAGGCCCTGGACCAGGGGGAATGGTCCCTTCACCCGGATGTCTTCCAGATGTTGTGCGCGAAGTGGGGTTCACCAGATGTGGACCTGTTCGCGTCTCGTCTAAACAACAAGGTGGTAAGGTTCTTGGCAAGGATGCGCGATCCTCGGGCAGACGCGTTGGTGGCTCCCTGGCATCAGTATCGTCTGATGTATGCCTTTCCACCGATTCAGCTACTATCCAGGTTCCTTCGCAGGTTGGCCTCGGAACCGCACACGGTGATTCTGGTGGCGCCAGACTGGCCTCGCCGGTCTTGGTACGCAGATCTCGTGAATCTGGCGGTCGACGCTCCGTGGCGTCTGCCTCTTCGGGAAGATCTCCTGTCTCAAGGGCCGATATTCCATCCTGCTTTACAGTCGCTGGCTGTTGAAACCGAGGTCCTGAAGGATAGGGGTCTCTCCCCTGAGGTCATTCACACTTTGATCAAGGCTAGAAAGACCTCTTCGGGGAAGGTTTACTACCGTACTTGGAAGGCCTATTTTGCCTGGTGTGAGTCCAGGGGGTATTCCCCTCGCTCGTACTCGGTATCAAGAGTGTTGGCTTTCCTTCAAACGGCCGTGGACCAGCGTTTGGCGTTGGCCACGATTAAGGGTCAGTTTCTGCGCTGGCCGTTCTCTTTCAACGCCCTGTGGCGTCTAATTCCTTGGTTAGCACCTTTGTTCAAGGGGTGCGGCATCTGGTCCCTCCTAGGAGGGATCCTTTACCTCCATGGGACTTGAACCTTGTTTTGTCCGTGTTGCAACATGCTCCCTTTGAAAAGATCAGGGAGATTTTGTTGTCTATGTTGTCCAAGAAGGTCGCCTTTTTGGTGGCGATCACTTCGGCTCGCAGAGTGTCGGAGCTGGCAGCTTTGTCCTGCAGATCTCCGTACTTGGTGGTTCACTTGGATAAGGTGGTCTTGCGACCTAACCCGTCTTTCCTCCCGAAACGGATTTCGGAATTTCAACTCAATGAGGACATTGTCTTGCCTTCGCTTTGCGCGAAGCCAAAACATCCAAAGGAGGTGGCTTTGCATTCCTTGGATGTTGTTCGGGCGATCAGGGTTTACCTGTCGTCGACTGAATCCTTTCGCAAGACGGATTCTCTATTTGTCCTTCCAGAGGGGCCTCGGAAGGGCATGGCGGCGTCGGCTTCTACCATCGCCAAATGGATCAGACAGACCATTGAACAGGCCTATGCTTTGAAGGGAACAGTTCCCCCCATGCCTGTGAAGGCGCACTCTACCAGATCTCTGAGTACGTCTTGGGCCTGTCCTCATCGGGCTTCTGTGGCCCAGGTGTGTAAGGCGGCGACTTGGTCGTCTGTTCACACCTTCTCAAAATTCTACAAGGTGAATGTTCAGGCATCGGCAGATGCTTCCTTTGGCCGCAAGGTTCTTAGTGCGGCAGTGCCTTAGGGTTCCTTGTCTTTTTGGACCCTTTGCTGTTGGGATGTTTTTATCCCTAGGTTATTTGTTTTCCTGGGTTGTTGCTCCTGTTGAGCAAGTTTTTTTCATGTTGCCCAGTTGGTTTCCTTCCTTTGGTAAGGTTCCTTTTTTTCTGATGTGGGTACTGCGTTGCCTTGGGCGCGGCTGCGATTTTTCTCCCACCCCTCATGTCTACACTGCTTTGGGACGTCCCCATAGTGACGAATATGAAGAGGCGGCGACTGTCGGAGGACGTAAGAGAAAACGGAATTTTTGTAAAATCTTACCTGTAAAATTCCTTTCTCGGAGTCCTCCGACAGTCGCCGCCCCCGCCCCTCTTTTGGGGTTTGTTTATGTACTCTACTGCTATGCTACTGAAACTGAGGTAGGAATGCAGGAAGCAGGAGGGTATTGAATGAAGGGACCACCCCTAGGGGTGGGGTATGCTAAAAGCTTTGATATTAACATATTCTGTTGCCTAGCTACTGCTACGGATCAAAGGTCAATTACCCCATAGTGACGAATATGAAGAGGCGGCGACTGTCAGAGGACTCGGAGAAAGGAATTTTACAGGTAAGATTTTACAAAAATTCAGTTTTTTCAGTTTTTCATTCAAATGTTTTTTTTTTATTTTTTATTCAATAGTGGAATAGAACAACAGTATGCAACCTATTAGGCATGCGGCGTGTAGCAGCCATGTAATGCAAGCTCAGTGCATATGTGTCTGCTTAATCTGGATTTAAAAAAAAATAAAAATTTTCCTTCATATTTTACTGTGACTTACAGTGTTTAGACACTACAGTTCTAATCTAATTTAACAAGCACCAATTAAGGGGACAATTATTTTTCAGTTTTTCATTCATACTTTACTGTGACCCTGTCATACAGCGTTTAGACACTGCTGTTCAAATCTGCTCTTCAAAAATCACCAATCAAAGGGAAAAATAAAAAAATTTCATTCATACGTTACAGTGAGATACATCCATTGGATACTGTTGTTCTATTCCGCTTATCAATAAGTAAGTCAATCAATAAGTCTGGCCAGCATGTGCAAGGTGGAGTTCCACCTTGTGGGCACGTCACATATGAGGCGGTGAGCGGGAAGGCCGAAGTTACGCTGCAGCGCTGACAGGCGAGCAGCAGCAGGGTGAGACCGCCGAAAGTGCGCACAGACGGCCCACACTTTCTGCAGCAGCTCTGACCTATCGGGGTAATTTTTAAGGAAGCTCTGCACCACCAAATTCAGCACATGCGCCAGGCAAGGGATGTGCGTCAGACCGGCTAGGCCCAGAGCTGCTACAAAATTTCGCCCATTATCTCACACCACCAGGCCGGGCTTGAGGCTCACTTGCACCAACCACTCATCGGTCTGCTGTTCCATGCTCCTCCACAACTCCTGCGCGGTGTGGGGGTTTTCCCCCAAACAGGCAAGTTTTAAAACTGCCTGCTGTCGTTTACCCCTGGCTGTGCTGAAGTTGGTGGTGAAGGTGTTACGCTGACCGGATGAGGAGGCGGTAGAGGATGAGGAAGCGGAGTAGGAGGAGTTAGGAACAGGAGGCAAACTGAAGCGCCCTACAATCCTCGGTGGTGGAAGGACATGCGCCAAACTGCTATCCGCCTCAGCCGCCACTGCATTTACCCAGTGTGCTGGTAGGGAGATATAACGCCCCTGACTGTGCTTACTGGTCCACGTATCCGTAGGTAGACCTTGCCACAAATGCGTTGCGCAGTGCACACCTGATTTTGTCACCCACTTGGTTGTGCAGGGAAGGGATGGCTTACCTGGAAAAGTAGTGGCGGCTGGGCACGACGATAAGGCTTTTAAAACTCTGCATCTCCACCGAACGGAATGACAGCATTTCAAAGGCCAGGAATTTTGAAATTCTGGCATTCAGGGCCAGGAATCGTGGGTGGGTAGGGGGGTATTTCCTCTTCCGCTCCAGTGTTTGGGAGATGGAAAGCTGAATGCTTCCACTGGACATTGTGGAGATGGTTGTTCGTGACCCAGGTGGTGGTGTTGCTGGCAGATCCTCTGTTTGCAGGGTGGCAGGTGCCACTGTCACTACAGAGGTGGATGAAGAGGCCGAGACTGCAGCAGCAGAAGAGGAAGCAGGAGGAGCCAGAGACCTTTCTTGGTTTTTGAGGTGTCTACTCCACTGCAGCTCATGCTTTGCACTTAGATGCCTGGTCATGAAGGTTGTGCTCAGTTGCTCCGCATTTGCACCCTGCTCCCTCTTCTTCTGTGCTGGTGGCTCCGTGCGACCACCACCTCTTCCTCCAAACTACTCAGGTCACCTGCATGACGTTCATTCCATGTGGGGTCGAGGACCTCATCGTCCTCCACATCATCTTCCACCCAGTCTTCACCCCTGCCCTCATTGTCAGTCTCCACAATTCGGAATTCCCCAGCAGTTGGCACCTGTGTTTCGTCATCATCCGAGACATGCTGCTATGGTCCTCCCATGCACTCCTCTTGAGACATAAGTGGTTGGGCATCGGTGCACTCAATCTCTTCCACTTCTGGGGCATGGCTAGGTGGATGGCCCTGGGAAACCATGCTAACAGAGTCATCAAAAAGAAGAAGAGACTGCATCATGACTTGGGGCTCAGGCTGCTTGGCTGATTTACAAGGGGGTGAGGTGAAAGATTGATGGCCATTGGCTACAGGTGCCAACTCTGACCTTTCAGCAGAAGACTGGGTGGGAGACAATGTGAAGGAACTGGAGGCACTGTCAGCAACCAAATCTACTATCGCCTGTACTTGTTCTGGCCTCAACATTTGTAGAGGCGCATTAGGCCCTGCCAAATACTGCTGCAGGTTCTGTCGCCTACTCGCAGCTGAGAAAGGTGTTTCACTTGTACGTGTAGCTGCCACAGATCGACCACTTCCTCTCCTTTCAACACGAGCTCCACCAGCAGCACCACGACCCAGCACTAACATGGTGGAGCAGTATGTGTGCACACGCCTAGACGTACTGAATGACGGGTTTGCCCCCTTCAACTTCTGGGTCTCCAAGTTGGGCACATGGCCTGAGCTTGCCCTTTACGCCTTGGAGGTGCTGGCCTGCCCTGCAGCCAGTGTATTATCTGAACGGGTATTTAGCACGGCTGGGGGCGTTTTCACAGACAAGCGTAGCCGCCTGTCCAGAGCCAATGTGGACAAGCTCACGTTTATTAAAATGAACCAGGCATGGATCCCACAGGACTTGTCCGTACCTTGTGCAGAATAGACATGTATACCAGCCTTACCCAGCCATTGTTGTATTTGATCTTTCTTACTCTTTTGGGGTGTGCCCTAATTTAAAAAAAAATTAAATTAAAAACCAGTGTTGGCTACCTCGTCCTCCTCCACCGCCGCCGCTTCCACCTACAACGCCATATCCACCGCCACCTCAACCTCCTAATCCATATGGGCCTCGTCCTCCTCCTACATCCTTCAAGATTATTATTTTTTATTTTTATGTATTTTGTTATTTTAAGTTATTTCCCTATCCACATTTGTTTGCAGAGCACTTGCCATGCTCTTAAGAAGATTTTGCTGCCATTTGCAGCCCTCTAGCCTTTTCCATGTTTGTTTTAGAGCCATTTTAATGCTCAAAAGTTCGGGTCACCATTGACTTCAATCGGGATCGGGGTCATGTTCGAGTTAAGTCCGGATCACGAACCGAGACTTTTTTTTTTTTTTTTCAAGTTCGGCCGGACCCGCCGAACCCGAACATCCAGGTGTTCGCTCAACTCTAGTTAGTATAACTTGTATTGTAGTAAAGGCAAAAAAAACTTTCACAACCAACCCGGTGGGAGAAGGCCCAACCCGAAACACTCATGAATGCCAACAGCGTGTAGCGGAGCAGGTATTAGCTAAACTGACGGAATCTGTCTGGAAGGGGGCGGAATGTGGCCTGGCTATCTTCTACCCAAACAGGAAGATGTCCAAGGAGATTGCAAGCTCTAAGCTTTCCCTTCTCCTCAAACCTTTCCCTGCCTCTAATACTGTCCCTGACAGATGGATGATCTGTCCCTGCCACAGGGCTTTACAAATCCCAGCTCATCATGGCGTCTAGAAATTGCATCCTGGCAGCTGGGCTTTTGTGGTACTGTTGGCCCCAGGGGTGAGCAATTTGTGGTTCTGCCTTTTCAGGAAGGGTGCATGCACCCACCCTGGTGCGGTCTCACTGGCTTCCTTACATGCCGATCACCAGGTCCCGACCAATGACTCTGATCGTCAGAGAGATCTGTGTTGTAAACAGTACACAGTGCGGTTACATTACACTACCTAGGCACACAGTTAACCCTTTGATTGCCCCATGTTAACCCCTTCCCAGCCAGTATCATTAGTACAGTGACTGCATTTTGTTAGCACTGATCACTCTATTAGTGTCACTGGTGATTTCTGTGTCAGATTGTCCGCCGTACTAACACAGTCCCCTTATAAGTCGCCGATCGCCGCCATTACTAGTATGAAGAAAAAAAAAAAGATAAATTACAGTATTTATATATAATATATATTATAGTCATTTGAAGACACTATTAGACCTTTCACACAAACCAATCAATGTACACTTATTAGAATTTTTTTTTGTTTGTACCAAAGATGTAGCAGATTACATTTTGACCTAAATTTTATTTTTTTATGGGATATGTTTATAGTAAAAAAATAAAGAAATATTGGGGGGGGGGGGGGTATTTTTCCATTCACGGTGCTCAGCATAAATGTGTACACCCCTTTTGAAAAGTACGATTTTCATCAATATCTCAATGAGCACGAGAACCATTTCCAAAATGTTGACAAAACTAAATTTTATAGAACATTTGCTTAGCTCATTACATGAAAGTAAGGTAATGATATAACTTAGATTACATGTAGCAGGATTTCTAGGCCTTGAGCCTGAGATGGGTCTGCCTTTGCTACCGGTGACACTTCCAACACAATTGAGTTGTGACCCCAGGTGTGAGAACTGAGACAATGACCATTCCGGCATCTTTGGTTTGTTTGTTTTATTGTAATTAGGGGATGGGAGAAGGGAATGAGTGGGATACTCCTCTGGCTCAATTAAGTACACTTTGGGACAACTTGAAGAAAAATGCCTGTCAGTGCTGCCTTGACGCCGGCTGAATGCCAACCAGCGCTTCCTGACGCTCAAAAATGCTATAGTACTGAAACTGTGCTGGAACCTCGACTTTTATTCAGAAGATCCAGGACTGTAGAACAATTGACTCCTGACACTGCTTTAGCTCAAAAGTCACTGAACAGCTCCCCTCCAACCCTGCACTGGCTGAGGTAGCTCTGTGTAGCTACTTGTGCTGCTGCAACTCTTAACCTTGTACCCTCCACACTGTACACTGACTCTTCAGGGTCCAAACTGCAGGCGCCCCCTTTACACTTCAGGGTCCTCTCACTAGGTACCCCCTTTACAACTAGCTGACTCCTGGATCCCTAGAACCTTCTCCGGAGTGGTCCCCTCTGACACTAGGCAGACCCCTAGGGACAGTCCACAGTACTCACGACCTTTGTAGGCTTTCCTGGAACTGGACCCCTCTCTTTCCGCTGGTTCTCGTCACACTGAATCGCTCTGCAGCTCAGCTTCACTCTCTTTGGATTCCCAGGCCACCACCCGGGACACCCGCTTCCTCTGACAGGAGGAGAGACAGCCGTACTCTCCGTCCTGTGACTCTGCTTCCCGCCAAAAACACAGCGTCATGCGCCCCCTTCAGACTTATACCCACTCCCAGAATCCTCTGCGCAGAATCTGCCTTCTGGGGTAGTTACAAGCCTGAATGTGTCCCTGTTTGGGTTTCCTCCACTGCCCAATGAGAAGCCTTTCATAGAGCCAGTGGGGAGACTCTCCTCTCAGCAGACACATCTGGGAACCATGACAACATACTGAAAATCATGGCCCTGCTGTTAGGCAGCCAAGACCCATATACTTTACCTAGCACCTACCTGTAGGGTGCTACATACAAAATCTTCAATTTTACTCAAATTAGTTGATGCAAAAATGAATACACCCCACAACAAAAACTACTACTTCTAGTATTTTGTATGACCGCCATGATTTGTAAGGACAGCACCAAGTCTTCTAGGCATGGAATGAACAAGTTGGCGACATATTGCAACTTATATCTTTTTCCATTCTTCAAGAACGACCTCTTTTAGAGCCTGGATGCTGGATGGAGAGTGATGCTCGTCTCGTCACAATTCCCCATCTTTGTTCAATTGGGTTCAGATCAGGAAACCTACTTGGCCATTGAATCTCTTTCACCCTGTTCTTCAGAAATGCAAAGGTGGCATTAGATGTCTGTTTTGGATTATTGTCATGTTGGAAAAGTGCACTAAGACCAAGGGCATGGAGTGATGGTAGAATCTTCTCTTTCAATATAGAGCAGTACATCTGTGAGTTCATGACACCATCAATGAAATGCAGCTCCCCGACACCAGCAGCACTCATGCAGGCCCATAGAAGGACACTGCCACCACCATGGTTTGATGTAGGCACCATACACTTTTCTTTGTACTCCTTACCTTTGTGACGCCATACAGTTTTGAAGCTATCAGTTCCAGAAACATTTATCTTGGTCTCATCACTCCAGAGTACAGAGTCCCAATATTCCTTTTCTTTTTCAGCATGAGTCCTGGCAATTTCTAGGCAGGCTTTTTGTGTAAGGGCTTTAGGAGAGGCTTCCTTTGTGGATGACACCAATGCATGCCATTCCTCTGCAATGTATGCCGTATTGTGTCACGGGAAACAATCACCCCAGTTTGGCTTTCTACTTCTTTAGCTAACTGCAGTGAACTTGCGTGGAGATTTTCTTCAACCCTTCTCATCAGAAGACGCTCCTGTCGAGGTGTTAACTTCAGTGGATGGCCTGGACGTCTCTGAGATTGTTACAGTTCCATCTTTGTTAGATTTTTGTATCACTTTTGCTACAGTATTCTGACTGATAAGGAAAACTTTGCTTATCATCTTGTAGCTTTCACCTTTCTTGTGTAAAGAAATGGTTTTCTTTCTCAGGCCTTGCTTGTGACATTTCTCTTCCATGTGGTGCCATTGCTGACAGCATGAAATGGGAGGAGTTTTCTTTGTTAAGTAACGCCCTTTTATAATCAACTGTCTGCTGGACACCTGTTTAATGAATATTTACACTCCCCTGTAGTTGAATTCTTGTTAATTAGGATTTGTTGTCTACAATTTAGCTTTGCTCCTAAGGCCCCTTTCACACAATCTGGTCCGTCAGGCGGATTCCGTTTATCTCAGCGGGGGATCGATCCGCCGATCCCCCTCAGAGCAGGCAGATGGCAGCTGTGTCTCCACGCTGTGTGTGGAGACAGAACTGTCAAGTCCCGCTGTTCTCTATGAGGGAATCGGATGGGAACAGACCATCTGTCTATTCTCATCCAATCCCATCCGATTCGATCCGCTGGACGGATGGAAAATAGGGTTTCCATCCGTCCAGATTTGACGGATCGGATCAGATGTCAGCAGACATGTCTCCGCTGACATCCGCTGACATCCGATGCCCCATAGGGATGCATGGGGCATCCGTTCAGATCCGCCAAAAAAACTGACAGGCGGATCTGAACGGTCCACCTGTGTGAAAGGGGCCTAAGACTTTCATTGAGGTGTATTTATTTTTGCAACATGGTCTTGAATAAATTTATTAGTAAAAATTATTTTTTGTGTGTGCAAATTACCAATTCTTGGTTGCAATCAATGGCCTGCATTTGTGGGAGTATTTTGTAATATAGTGTTCCATAGAAAATGTTGATTCTGAAAGGAAAGTAATGGTTTTCTGACAAATCTGTTGGGTTGTACTCATTTATGCTGAGCACTGTATAGGGCAAAAAAAAAAAAACAGTGGTGATCAAATACCACCAAAATAAGCTCTATTTGTGTAAAACATTTTATATTTTTATAAATTTCTTTTGAGTACAGCATTGCATGGCCGCGCAATTACCAGTTAAAATTATAAAAAATATAAAATATAAAAAAAATATAATATAAAAAAAATAGCAAAAAAACTTTGTTAAAAAAAAAAAAAACTGGCTCCTACCTTTTAGCGGGCCCGTAGATTTACAGCAAATTTGTCAAGCCCTACCCACCCGCGGATGCCAAAACTTGGGGGCAGAGACTTAAGACTTTGTTGACCCAAGATGGCTTCCATAGGTCACCTGGATGCAGCGCAGCCAACCGCTGCCTCCAGGAAACTACAAAAAGGCATAGTTTCCCCTACCTTCCTCTCAAGGCTGTGCTGCCGCTCCGTTCAGGTGCCACCTACAGTGGAGAAAGCAAACTGCGCCTGTCTACTGGCTCATTAACCAGGCACTCCCAATTTACAAATAACATGCAGCACAAGGATGCCCAAATAACTTTGACAGCTCTGTCTCCCTGCCTGGACACACAAAGCACATTGCACCAGACTAGACAACCTTTTGTTTATCTTTCACACACTTCGCTGAAGCAAATGCATCCATATGTAATAAGGTGTATTTGAATTGGACATGATGCTGTATTGGTATTAATTACTGAATGTATGACTCCTTGCAATATGCTTAAAGTAACACTAAACTCTGGTTTAAAAAAAAATTATTTCGGTATGTATTCTTAGTTCAAAGCCCCTTCTATTGTTCTCACCTTTCTCCAAATTTCCTTTTATTGCTGCTGTGATCCGTCTTCCTGTTAGAGGGTGGCTATATTGGTTTTCATACTGTATAATGGATATACAAAGTCTACACACCCCTGTTAAAATGTTAGCTTTCTGAGATGTAAAAAAATGAGACAAAGATAAATCATTTCAGAACTTTTTCCACCTTAAATGTGACCTATAAACTGTACAACTCAATTGAAAAATAAACTGAAATCTTTTAGGGGGGGGGGGGGGAGTAAAAAAAAAAAACTAAAATACTGTGGTTACATAAGTGTGCACACCCTCTTATAACTGCGGATGTAGTTGTATTCAGAATTAAGAAATCACATGCAAACTAATGTTAAATAGGAGTCAGTACACACCTGCTATCATTTAAAGTGCCTCTGATTAACCCCAAATAAAGTTCAACTGTTCTAGTAGGTCTTTCCTGACATTTTCTTAGTTGCATCCTACAGCTAAATCCATGGTCCGCAGAGAGCTTCTAAAGCATCAGAGGGATCTCATTGTTAAAAGATGTCAGTCAGGAGAAGCCATATTTCTAAAAGAGATGTTTGGAGCAAAAACACTGCACATCACCAAAAGAGCACCATACCCACAGTCAGGGGAGGACTGTCAACTTTTGGTCCAGGGGGCAAATTCAACCCAGAGGCCCATTGTGCAGCGACTTGGCTCCAATCCCAGACATTATAAAGCAAGCAAATAGTGAGGATCTTACCTCACTGATTAGGTGGCAATTAGCCTGCTGCAGCCTCGACCTCTGGGTCCCTGCGGAGCTACATAGGATGCTGGGAGGAAATTACGGGGGGGGGGGGGTATCACTTCCCCTCTGCCAGCACTACTGCTGACCTAGCCAGCTTGACCCACTGGAAAAAAAATGAGTGGATAGTTGTCTGCACTGCTTCAGTATTACTGAAGGCCAGTGTTGCCAACCTACCAAAGTGACACCCAAGAGAGAGAGCCACCGCTCCACACTGCCCGCACAGAGAGAGAAAGAGAGAGCCACCACTCCACACTGCCCGCACAGAGAGAGAGAGCCACCGCTCCACACTGCCCGCACAGAGAGAGAGAGAGCCACCGTTCCACACTGCCCGCACAGAGAGAGAGAGCCACCGCTCCACACTGCCCGCACAGAGAGAGAGAGAGCCACCGCTCCACACTGCCCGCACAGAGAAAGAGCCACCGCTCCACACTGCTCCACACTGCCCGCACAGAGAGAGAGAGACACCGCTCCACACTGCCCGCACAGAGAGAGAGAGAGCCACCGCTCCACACTGCCCGCACAGAGAGAGAGAGAGAGCCACCGGTCCACACCGCCCGCACAGAGAGAGAGAGAGAGCCACCGGTCCACACTGCCCGCACAGAGAGAGAGAGAGAGAGCCACCGCTCCACACTGCCCGCACAGAGAGAGAGAGAGCCACCGCTCCACACTGCCCACACAGAGAGAGAGAGAGAGAGAGAGCCACCGCTCCAAACTGCCCGCAGGGAGAGGGAGCCACCGCTCCACACTGCCCGCAGGGAGAGGGAGACACCGCTCCACACTGCCCGCAGGGAGAGAGAGAGAGCCACCGCTCCACACTGCCCGCAGGGAGAGGGAGACACCGCTCCACACTGCCCGCAGGGAGAGGGAGACACCGCTCCACACTGCCTGCAGGGAGAGGGAGACACCGCTCCACACTGCCCACAGGGAGAGGGAGGCACCGCTCCACACTGCCCGCAGGGAGATGGAGACACCGCTCCACACTGCCCACAGAGAGAGAGAGACACCACTCCACACTGCCCGCAAAGAGAGAGAGCCACCGCTCCACACTGCCTGCACAGAGAGAGAGGGAGAGAGAGAGCCACCGCTCCAAACTGCCTGCAGGGAGAGGGAGCCACCGCTCCACACTGCCCGCAGGGAGAGGGAGACACCGCTCCACACTGCCCGCAGGGAGAGGGAGACACCGCTCCACACTGCCCGCACAGAGAGAGAGGGAGACACCGCTCCACACTGCCCGCAGGGAGAGGGAGACACCGCTCTACACTGCCCGCAGGGAGAGGGAGACACCGCTCCACACTGCCTGCAGGGAGAAGGAGACACCGCTCCACACTGCCTGCAGGGAGAGGGAGACACCGCTCCACACTGCCCGCACAGAGAGAGAGGGAGCCAACCGCTCCACACTGCCCGCAGGGAGAGGGAGACACTGCCCGCAGGGAGAGGGAGACACTGCTCCACACTGCCCGCAGGGAGAGGGAGAGACCATTCCTAAAGAAAATTGCTTGATTCCCAGATCAACATAATAAAGCCTGGTACACACCACTAGTTTTTTTCATTCAACCCAGCAAGTTGAACGAAAAAAATCTGTCAGCTCCGATCAGAGCCGCAGCCGCTGTACTAACTATCCAATGTTAGTACAGTGATCACCCCTGCTGTTCCTTTGTGTTCCAACAGGAGGACTGCCCCCCCCCCCCCCAGATCACTCCGGTCAGCGCTCTCATCCATTGGAGGAGAGCGCCCGCTTATCGGGAGCTTGTTGGCTGCTGGTTTTGCAGCATGCTCGTCTGACAGAGGCCTGCCAAAAAGTCAGCTTCTGTCGGACCAGCTGCCTTACACATTCTATGCAATAAGGTGAAACCCTTCTTTGCTGCAGTTGCCCCCAGAGCCTCTCCTTTTTCTGAGCCAATCCAGTGATGTGCAGAAGCCCAGCGGCTCCAGCCGCTGTCTCTATCCTCGTTGGATAGATTGATAGCCATTGGTTGAAACCATTGGCTCCCGCTGCTGTCAATCAAAACCAGTGACATGGGAGCAGGGGGCGGGCCGAGTCCCACTGTCTGTGTCAATGGATGCAGCAGTGGGACTTGGGAGCGCACCTGCAAGGTGTACCCCCACGGAAATCGGCTCTCCATGGTGGCACCCGATGAAGGAGCGCCGTTGGAGCACCCCAGAAGAGGACGATCTGGGCTGTTCTGTGCAAAACTATTACAGCAGCAGGTAAGTATAACATGTTTGTTATATTTTTATTAACAACAATTGGAACCTTTACAACCCCTTTAACAAAATCCCCAAATCTTCTGTTATGTGCTACAATTAGGTGTAGAATGTCACTTTGAACTCCACCTTATATCCAGAACTCTCTTTATGTATTATATGTGCACAAAATAAGGCAAGAGCACATCTAATACCTACAGAAAATTATGGAAATAAGGTGTGAGTTGGAAGTGAACCATGTCATTGCCTGGGGAGATTAACATTTAGGAGGTTAAAACAGGCAGTGAGGAAATGGGATATCCCCTCCTCACTGACTGCCAAATGCCTCTGAAAAGTGACCCGAGCATGGATCTTTTCAGGGAGTGGCAGTGCCTGCTGCAAATGCATACAATCCTTTGGGTTTACACGGTGCGCTGTAGTTTGGCTGCAGTGCTGGTGTACTCACAGTTTTCCTTAGCTGCAGTCCCATAGATTTATTTTAGGTTGTGCGTTTTTCCTGCTGTTCTTTTTATAAAGTGCATCAACGTTGCAGCTCTTTTTGTTCATTTTAACCACTTAAGAACAGTTTTACCCCCTTAAGGACCAGGCCATTTTTTTGCGATATTTTTACGCTACTTTACCTGACAATTGCGTGGTCGTGTACCCAAATAAAATTTATGTCCTTTTTTTCCCCCCACAAACAGAGCTTTCTTTTGGTGGTATTTTGATCACCTCTGATGGTTTTTTTTTCTTCTTTGCGCTATAAACACACAAAAAAGAGCGACCATTCTGAAAAAAACAACAATATTTTTTACTTTCTGCTGCAAAAAATTCCCAATAAAAAAAATTTAAAGAGGTTGTAAACTCAGTTCATTTTCTTTTTTTTTTACAAGCTGAAAGAGAAACACATAATGAGCTAGTATGCATCGCATACTAGCTCATTATGAAATACTTACCTTAGAATGAGCCCCCGCCGTGCCGTCCGCTCACCTCTATGACGGACGACATGTCCAGTCGCCCGTCTTCCGGGATCGCGGCATCCGGCCATCTGATTGGCCGGAGCCGCGGTGACATCACTCCCGCGCACGCGAGCGGGAGCCGACGGTCACGGCACGGGTCTCTGAAGAAACGGCACCAGCGGCCGTTCCTTCAGAGCGCATGCGCCAGTGATGTCGCTGGCTGCATGTAAGGTAAATATCTCCTAAACGGTACATGTTTAGGAGATATTTACAGTACCTATAGGTAAGACTTATCATAGACTTACCTATAGGTAAAAGTGTCAGAGGAGAGTTTACTTCCTCTTTAAAAATCTAAATTTTTTCATAATTTTAGGCCAATATGTATTCTGCTACATATTTTTGTTAAAAACAATCCCAATAAGCGTATTTTGATTGGTTTGCACAACAGTTATCGCATTTACAAACTAGGGGAAAGATTTGTCATTTTTATTTATTTTAGTTTTTTTTACTAGTAAAGGTGTCAATCTGTGATTTTTTTGCAGGTCTGTGACATTGCAGCGGACAGATCGGACCCCTAACTGACATTTTTGACACTTTTGGGGGGACCAGTGACATTACTACAGTAATCAGTGCTATACATATTTTATTTATTATTTATTTATTTCAGGTTCTTATATAGCGCTGTCAATTTACGCAGTGCTTTACATATACATTACACATTCACATCAGTCCCTGCCCTCAAGGAGCTTACAATCTAAGGTCCCTAACTCACATACATACATAGTAGGGCCAATTTTATACAGGATCCAATTAACCTACCAGCATGTCTTTGGAGTGTGGGAGGAAACCGGAGTACCCGGAGGAAACCCACGCAGGCACAGGGAGACACTCCAGGCAGGTAGTGTCATGTTGGGATTCGAACCAGCGATCCTCTTGCTGCTAGGTGAAAGTGCTAACCACTACACCACTGTGCCGCCCAGCACTGTTACTGTAATAATGACACTGGCAGGGAAGGGGTTAACACCAGGGGCAATCAAAGGGTTAAGTGTGTCCCTAGGGGGTGCTGTCTAACTGTGTGGGGGAGGGACTCACTAGATGAACACAGAGACCTGTGTTCCTAAATAGCAGGAACACAAGATCCCGGTGTTCATTACTGACAGAATGGCGTACTGCCATGTTTACATAGGCAGCCCGCAGTTCTGTCTCCATGGCAGTGTTGCCAACCGTCCGTTTTTTCACGGACAGTCCGTAAATTCGGGGCACTTTTCTCCTGCCCGTAAATGCCCGTAGCAGGAGAAAAGTGCCCGTTAAAACAATGGCTTCGGCGAGACAATCTGACTGCGCATGCGCGGCGTGCGCCTCGGTCCCATCGCCGGACACTCTAACAGTCAGTGAGTCTCGTCATCATCTCCTCCTCCCCCGCCTGACTGACCGCCTCTGCCTGTGCCCTGCCCATGGCCCGCCCAGAATGTTCCCGCCACTGCCGCCGCGGCCGCTACCTCCCCCAGCCTGAGCCTATCGGATCCACGGTGAGAGTAGCTGTGGCTAGAGAAGAGGAGCACACAGTCAGGACTCAGGAGCCGAGGACACTCATGGAACTTGTGAGAAGGGGGCAGACCCGGCAGAGCCAGAGAAGGACAGTGCCTGTGGGGACTAAAGGGGACAGGGAGGAATGAGAGTGCCTGTGGGGACTAAAGGGGACAGGGAGGAATGACAGTGCCTGTGGGGACTAAAGGGGACAGGGAAATTGGGAATGACAGTGCCTGTGGGGACTAAAGGGGACAGGGAGGAATGACAGTGCCTGTGGGGACTAAAGGGGACAGGGAATGACAGTGCCTGTGGGGACTAAAGGGGACAGGGAATGACAGTGCCTATGGGGACTAAAGGGGACAGGGAAATTGGGAATGACAGTGCCTGTGGGGACTAAAGGGGACAGGGAAATTGGGAATGACAGTGCCTGTGGGGACTAAAGGGGACAGGGAAATTGGGAATGACAGTGCCTGTGGGGACTAAAGGGGACAGGGAGGAATGACAGTGCCTGTGGGGACTAAAGGGGACAGGGAATGACAGTGCCTGTGGGGACTAAAGGGGACAGGGAATGACAGTGCCTATGGGGACTAAAGGGGGCAGGGAAATTGGGAATGACAGTGCCTGTGGGGACTAAAGGGGACAGGGAAATTGGGAATGACAGTGCCTGTGGGGACTAAAGGGGACAGGGAAATTGGGAATGACAGTGCCTGTGGGGACTAAAGGGGACAGGGAATGACAGTGCCTGTGGGGACTAAAGGGGACAGGGAATGACAGTGCCTGTGGGGACTAAAGGGGACAGGGAAATTGGGAATGACAGTGCCTGTGGGGACTAAAGGGGACAGGGAAATTGGGAATGACAGTGCCTGTGGGGACTAAAGGGGACAGGGAAATTGGGAATGACAGTGCCTGTGGGGACTAAAGGGAACAGGGAAATTGGGAATGACAGTGCCTGTGGGGACTAAAGGGGACAGGGAATGAAAGTGCCTGTGGGGACTAAAGGGGACAGGGAATTACAGTGCCTGTGGGGACTAAAGGGGACAGGGAATTACAGTGCCTGTGAGGACTAAAGGGGACAGGGAATGACAGTGCCTGTGGGGGCTGAAGGGGACAGGGAATGACAGTGCCTGTGGGGGCTGAAGGGGACAGGGAATGACAGTGCTGTGGGGGCTGATTCTGAAGGGGACACAGAAGGACAGTACTATGGGGTCTGAAGGGGGCACAGAAGGACAGTGCTGTAGAGGGTATATGAAGGTGGGCAGAGGAGGACTCTGCTGTGGGAGGGTGATGTAAAAGGTGGCAGAGGTGGACACTGATGTGGAGGGTGAAGGGGGGCAGATTAGGACACTACTGTTGGGGGGGGAATGGGGGGTGTCTGCAGCCTCTAAATACCTCCTGTACCATGTCCGCGCAGCCTCTGACCATCTCCTGTAGAACGTTCGCAGTCTCTGACCTCCTCCGGTATCATGTTCGCAGCCTCTAACCACCTCCTGTATGATGTCCACAGCATCTGACCACCTCCCGTATCATTTCCGCAGCCTCTGACCACCCTCAGGTAAGTGACAGCACTGCCAGGCCAGGCTAAGGGGGGGTCACTGATGCAAGGGCTGGGTGAATACAATAATGTAAGGGGGAACTGATATAAAGGTTTCCCCCTTATAGCAGGGAATCCCCCCCTTACCTTAGTGTAATTAATCTGTGGAAGGTGGTCTCTGGTCACCAGATTCCCCCTCCCCCATCAGAGTTCCTGATATTCCTCTCTACATCAGAGTCTGCAGGATTCTCCCCTTACAGTGCAAAGGGGGAACTCTGCGGACTCTGATGTAAAAGGGAACTCTGATGTAAAGGGGAATGCAGTGGACTCTGATATAAGGCGGTTTCTGGTCACCAGAGCCCCCTCTTAAATCAGAGTTCCCCCTTAAATCAAGATCTGCAGCATTCCTCTTTATGTCAGAGTTACACTGTAAGGGAAATCCTGCACACTCTGATATACGGGGGAACGCTGTGCTGGCTGGGTTATAATAATCTGATCTTCATGTAAATGGAGAAATATGGTTTTTGACTTTTGTTTAACCTAAACACATTGCTAATAGCACTATCTACATGTTTATAGTTTAAGTATTGATATTTGCACGGTTTAGCACTGAAAACAGCCTGTTTATGTACATTTTTGCAGTGCCAGTAAAAAATTTGTGCCGTCCGTAAATTTTGGACATTCTGCCAGTAAATTTCCCTCCGGGGGGTTGGCAACACTGCTCCATGGGGAGCGATCACGGGTTGCCGGTGGACATCGCGTCCGCCGTACCTGCTGACTGGCTTCCTCTCTGGCCAATCAGCACACGCCCCTGCTGTCTATTACATGAAACAACATACAGGTACGTCGTTTCGTGTACTAGAGTAAAACTGCGGCAACTGGTAAGAAAGCAGTTAAATGTACAGCCTAATAGAAGTCTATGGGACTGGGGGAAACATGCAGAAAGACTGCGGGTACATCAGCACTGCAGCCAAATCACACTACATAGGAACAGATACTGCACACAAGGCTGAAAGAAAACTCTTTTAAGCTGCAGATAAGGAAATAGGAGAAGGGAGAGAGCAGGAAGGGGGGGGAGGAGGAGAGATTGGTCACAGCTCACTTACTTGAAGGCAATGCACGGCTTCAGGCTTACGATGTGGCTGTCAGTTCAAACTTTCCCGCCCACACAATCCTCTTCACAGACCTCAGGCACATGTGCTTCCCGGAGTGTGGGCGGGCACATTGAGAGAGGGGTGGGAGGAGGCGGAGCTTTTCTGGAGGGGGCTGTGCAGTGTATGGAACTCAGACCTGTGACTGGTGCAGCCAACCTCCCTGACACAGAACACATCAACTCGCAGCACGAACGTTCTACTCCCCTCTGACACCGGCCGAACAGTAGATTCAGCCAGCTCCGGAACTGCACATGCGCAGTTCCAGCTGGCGGCAGAGCTGCCTTTTTTATGGGAATTACAGCGGCCTGGGGGGAAAATGCCTCCTTTCCCCCCGGCCCAGTCCACCCTGCCCACAGTGAAGCATGGTGGTGGCAGCATCATGCTTTGGGGCTGTTTTTCTTCAGCTGGTACAGGGGCCTTAGACAAGGTAGAGGGAATTATGAACAGTTCCAAATACCAGTCAATATTGGCACAAAACCTTCAGGCTTCTGCTAGAAAGCTAAACATGAAGAGGAACTTCATCTTTCAGCATGATAACGTCCCAAAGCAAACATCCAAATCAACAAAGGAATGGCTTCACCAGAAGAAGATTAAAGTTTTGGAATGGCCCAGCCAGAGCCCAGACCTGAACCTGATTGAAAATCTGTGGGGTGATCTGAAGAGGGCTGTGCACAGGAGATGCCCTCGCAATCTGACAGATTTGGAGTGTTTTTGCAAAGAAGAGTGGGCAAATATTGCCAAGTCAAGATGTGCCATGCTGATAGATTTATACCCAAATAGAGTGCTGTAATAAAATTATTTATCTTTGTCTCTTTTTTTTTTTTTTTTATAAATCACAGAAACCTGACATTTTAAGGGGTGTGTAGACTTTTCCACTGTATGTAGGAATGTAGCCCCCCTCTCGTGCCCGCTCCTGAGATGGAAGGTCGGGGTGGGTGGAGAGAGAGGTTTGGGAGCATGCAGAGGATGTTGCAAGGAGGCAGAAAAACACAGTAAGAAAAATATGTAAGAGACTTAAGAAGTGTTCAGCTTCGATGGGGGCAGTGATGGACAATCCTAGGTTACCACCTCTGAATGACAGGTTTCTCTAAGCCATGATTGCATACCTTAGCACTGTTAGGGTCCTTTCACACGGGCGGTCCGTATGTCCATTTTTCATCACATCCGATTGCAGATGAAAAACAGACATAATGCATGTCAATGGGATTGCGGATGTCAGCGGATGGTCATCCGCTGACACCGATTTGTGTCTTTTCGTATCAGTTCAGTTTTTTGGAACGGAAGAGAACCCTATTTTTCTTCCGTTTAAAAAAAATGGAACGGACGCAAAAAACGGATGTCATCGGTGTCATCCGCTGACATCCGCAATCCCATTGACATACATTACCTCCGTTTATCATCCGCAGACGGATGGGATGATAAACGGACACACGGAATGGACACTCCAGAGTATCATCCGTGTAAAACAAATTAAAAAAAAAAGTGCATGAGCGGAGGAAAATACGGTCCGCCCCGTGTGAAAGGACTCTTAAAGGTCTTGGGTTTTCCTAAGCTCCAATATTACTCTGATGGTCCAGTTTGGAATGCAAACGACAATAGTGCATTTTATTGTTGAGGTTATGATATTTGTTATATGGTGACCACATCAAATGACTTTCTGTTATTTTCTGCTCTTGTTCTGTTTTGAATGTGTGTTTTATGTATGTTATGTGAAAAAATTTCTCAATAAAAATGATCTGATTTAAAAAAAAAAAAAAAGAAGTGTGCAGCTTATGAATTATGGCTTCCCTTGCTGCGTGCTTGCCTCTGGTCAATGACTGGCAACACCAACCAGCAGGTGTTTTCCCATGGGGGTGATACAGATGAGATAGTGACAGCCTACTTATTTATTTTTTTTGTTCCTTTTCCTTTCAAGATTAAAAAATCAACTTTTTTTTTTTTACTTTTTTTTTTTGTTTTCTGTCGGTATAACTAGAAAGTAAAGTCTGACATTTAGTGGAATAAATCTAAAATGTAAGTTTTTAGGGCAGCTCTTATGTATTTCAGGAAGATAACCTTTTGTATTTTATTTCATTTTTTTTTTGTGGTTTCAAATCCAGTATTTTATCATGTCTGCAGAAGAAATGAAAATAGTTTCTAAGGATGCATTTTCACTCTGTTTAGTTGACCAGTTAATGGGACTAACTATTCATTCTGCTTTTTTTTTTTTTTTCATTCTGCTTTGATGAATAGCAAAAACAATAGAACACCATAATTTAAAGTTTTTCACATTTCTTTATTACATAGACGACATTTATAATATTAGACCGATATATATACAGTATATACAATAACACATAGTATAATACAACATCTGTACAATGTACACATACAATAAAAACATCTATGAAATAACAAAAGAAGAAATGATTTGGATTTAAAAATTAAATTGTACTGTCTGCACTGTTGGTGATATATATATATATATATATATATATATATATATATATATATATATATCCTGTATAATAATAATAAAGCTGAACTCTAGGCAAAAAGCTAGACACACAGCTGATATGTATCTTTACACTCTTTTACTTGCTAAAGTATTTGCAACTGTGGTTTACCCACCCCCTGCCACAGCACGCAGCTACGCAGGGGAAGCACTCTCTGCCCGGTTCGGCTTCCTTTAGCACCGGTCTACCTCCAGGCTGCTCATTGGACAAAGGAAACGCATAAGCACTGCTATCCATTTGGCAGTAGGATGATTGTGTTTACAATGAACCAGAAAGTAATAGAGCGATATTCCTGTATAGCAGAGTTGTATAAATCACAAGACTAGCTGCACAGAATCACACATCCTTGAACAGGTAAAAATAGTAAACATATGTATTTTACCTGGAGCTTTACTTTAAGAGCAGCACCCACGCATGTAGTGAAACCATTTTGACTTTGGGGGACCTAAAGTGATACTATGGTAAAAAAAAATAAAAATAATAATTCTATTCAAGTATGTATTCTTAACTAAAAGTCCCTTCTTTTGCTCACAACCTCCTCCATTTTATTTTTCTTTATTTGCTTCTTAGTCAGCTTCCTATGGGGTTTGGACTTTGGGATTTGTAGTGTGGATTTGTAGAGCAATGCACATGACCCCAACTAACATGCATTGCTTGTTCCAAATAAGTGAGGGTGCAAAATTAGAGGCTTGGGAGACAGAAAAACACTAACAATTTAATGCAAAATATATAACCGGGTCATTAAGTAGTGGATGTGTTTGGATCACGTTTGGAATAAGGATATCTTTTAGCGTCACTTTAATGCCAGCATGTCAAGCCCTGATGCAGGGAAAATATTGAGCCCCGAAACGTGTTTTATCCTTCTCTTGTCAAATATAATAAAAATCAGCTGTACTCATTCTAGTTCTGCGGTGCTTTCATCCTTTTTATATTTCTCAAAGGCATTGAAAACATAGAGGAATACAACTTTTTTTTTTTTATTAATAAAAATAATATTAATAATAAAGAAGAAAATACCAACAAAACAAAAGTGTAGACATATGACCAAAAAATTAAATTTGACAGTCATATGTTTATGTAAATTTGTTATTGTAACATATATATATTTTAAGGTTCCACAGAGAGTTTTTATGGCATACAGCTCTTATCTAATTTATTCTTACAACGCATTAAGACGTTGAACAAATATTTGCACGTTGGTCCGTCGTGGTCGATAAAGCTGCATTTGGTTCTGGCAAATTATTGTAACCATAGCTGACCTTTGGAAGCCTAACAGTAACTAAGAATTACAAATCACAGTAATAAATCACCTGTTACATTATATGAAGTGTGAAGGACAACTAATGTAAGATATATAAAATATAATAACAGAATTTACATCATATAAACACTTCTGTAGATCATACACATGTATGTACTTGCAATGACAGAGTAGCCCCTGTACGTAGACTGTAGCATCCACGTCCCTGGAACGTGACATCACATAGGTAGGTCCATCAATCATAGCACTGAACGGCCTGTACAACTGACCTTACATAAACCATTCGCTGCAATATGTGGAATGGTCACTTATTTTATAGCATATGTACTATACTGTAGATATAAAAATGAAGTTCTCTGTTCAGCACAGCATACACAGTCTGAAGCAGAATTGACCGGCCGTCCTTGTTAGAGGTCCAGCTCTATGCCAATGGACAGATATCTGGAAAAAAAAAAAGGAGTCCGTGAATATGGATGTGCAGACTAGGTGCATTTCATCAGTGTGGCGGGTACAAAGAGAGATACAAAGAACGCATTGGGGTGAGCTAACTCAGTATTTGCCAAAAAAATCCAAATTTTAGTTCTGGATGGATTGACTTTTTAACCACTTGCCTACTGGGCACTTATACCCCCTTCCTGCCCAGGCCAATTTTCAGTTTTCAGCTCTGTTTCACTTTGAATGACAATTTGCTTGGTCATGCAACACTGTACCTAAACTACATTTTTATAATTTTTTTTCACACAAATAGAGCTTTCTTTTGGTGGTATATAATCACCACTGGGTTTTTTATTTTTTAATAAAGAAACAAAAAAAAGACCAAACATTTTGAAAAAAAAATGTAATAAAATTTAGCAAACAGGTAATTTTTCTCCTTCACTGATGTGTGCTGATGAGGCTGCACTGATGTGCACTTAAAAGGTGACATTGATGAGGGTGCACTGATGGCCACTGATAAGGCGGCACTAGTGAGTTCAGTAGGGGTGAAGAAGTCGAAATCTGTGTTGACCGGTGACGCAACGCGTATAGGGGCGGAGACTTCCACGGCAATCAGGAAGCCGTCAGCCCGTTCTGAGTCCAGATGAGATTAAGCGCCCTATTTCTGGATAAGTGACACCATCTCAGGTAGTGCCCATTCCATTACTAATGTATTCCCCCTTTTTCCTTTTTTTTTTCCTTTTTTCTCCTTTTTTCCTTCAACATTACTTTGGTATAATTGAGATTTTTTATGTATTTTTAGATACTGTTTTTCTTCAAGCTCCTGATGAGTGGACGGAGGTCCACGAAACGCGTAGAGCCTATATTTACTCAGCCGTATTCAAGCATTTCATGTTTCCAGATCATGTATCTATAGAGAAATTGATGTCAGATGTAACCTACTAATTTTATGGATTTTATTGTATATGAAATGAGTGCATTATCCCCATTTTGTAATAATTATATATGTGAATAATAAATATGGTTCATTAAATCTGTACATTTATGTCAGCTCTTGATGGGTTCCCCTCCTTGTGTAGGGGCTTTATATGATACTCATTTGGAAACATATATGCCTGGTTGCAAAACTCATTTAAAGTCCCACATTCCCCCCTCTTCCATAATACACATTTAGGGATGGAGGCAACCAGACATACATTTTGTGATAGATCTCTTCCCCTTTTCTTTTTCGCAAATAGTTTGGGTGGAAGACACCCGTTTACTGTAGAGGTCTGCCACTTTAACCCCTTTTTTTAGTCTACGTTTTTAATATCAATATTGTTTCCCATTATTATTTTTACATTCTTTGTTTATATTCTTTTGTTAGCCATTTGAGCTTCCATATATATTTTTTTGTCCCTAATATAGAGTGGACCTGAATCACGGGAGCTGGTCCGGGTTTCCGGTTTCGGGGCTGCGATGGTTGTTAGCCGCTCCTCCCCTGCACCTGCCTCTGCCTCCTAGCATCCAGGTTGGGGGTCGGGCTGTGCTACAACCATCGGCGCCATAATCTGCTTACCATGGAGTTGGCGCCCTTCGGCGTCATATTTCCACGGTTACGCCTTTTTCATCTGCGTCTGTGGCGGCTCCTCTCCGACCAACATCCGGTCAGCTGACCGGTTGTGGGAGGTTTGACTTCCGCCTATATAGATCAGACGCCATTATGGCGTTGGCATGGACTCATCCTCGCCCATCTGGACATGCAGCTGGGTTATTTCAGTTCACTTTGCCAGTTAATCCTCTTATCCTCCCATTGTGGAGGTGCACATTGTGGTATGTATCCTTCTGATTTTGGTTTAACCCACTTTATATTCCTAATATGCACTTTCCTTGCATTCCCTTCTACTATGGGACAGACATGCACCCCTTCCGTTTCCTTGCCTCCTCACTCTCTTTCCTATTTCATTCTTCCTCTTGTGGTTTGGCTACGTTTCCACCACTTTTTTCACTTTTCTCCCCACTTGGAGACATGCAGCCTGGTTTCACCGTTCTCTCTGCACCCTTCTTTATCTGGATGTTCACTTTTTCTGGCAATGTTTCCCACATTCTCTGGTTTTCATTATGTCTCAACAAGATCTGGTGGTGGTTTTGAGATCAATTAGTTTCCTTATTTTGAAAGGAATATATAACAATTAAATTAAGCATTACCGTATATACTCGAGTATAAGCCAAGTTTTTCAGCACATTTTTTTGTGCTGAAAACGTCCCCCTTGGCTTATACTCGAGTCAAGGAAAAAAAGTCCGCTCCGACGGGCTTAAGCTTTCAAAAATGGCGCCGCCCGGCATATACATGTCACTGCGCACGCGCCGCCGCCGCTCGGGAGAGGCCGGGAATAGCCGAAATTACACGAGCGGTGGCGGCGCGTGCGCAATGACGTGTCGGCGCCGTCGGCGCCATTTTTAAAATGAAGGCGCCTCTGGAACAGGTAAGTGAAACAGCTTCACTACCTGCCTATGCAGGGCTGCGGGCACACTACAAGGGATGCAGTGCTGCGGGCATGGTCCACCTGTACCATGCCCACAGCACTGCATCTCCTGTAGTATGCCCACGAACACGGATCCTCTTGTACCATGCCAGTACCCTGCATTCTCCTGCACCATGCCAGTCACCCTGCATTCTCCTGCACCATGCCAGTCACCCTGCATTCTCCTGCACCATGCCAGTCACCCTGCATTCTCCTGCACCATGCCAGTACCCTGCATTCTCCTGCACCATGCCAGTACCCTGCATTCTCCTGCACCATGCCAGTCACCCTGCATTCTCCTGCACCATGCCAGTCACCCTGCATTCTCCTGCACCATGCCAGTACCCTGCATTCTCCTGCACCATGCCAGTACCCTGCATTCTCCTGCACCATGCCAGTCACCCTGCATTCTCCTGCACCATGCCAGTACCCTGCATTCTCCTGCACCATGCCAGTCACCCTGCATTCTCCTGCACCATGCCAGTCACCCTGCATTCTCCTGTACCATGCCCGCCGCCCTGCATTCTCACCCTAGGCTTATACTCGAGTCAATGATTTTTCCCATCTTTTTGTGCTAAAAGTAGGGGCCTCGGCTTATACTCGGGTCGGCTTATACTCGAGTATATACGGTATATATTTGTAGATTCTTTTGATTCCAATACATCTGCCTTATTATTAACCACCCACTGGCTCTCCACCTCTTTGCTGCCTTTCCTCCCCCGCGTGCTGGATGATGTCCATGCCTCAGCCCCGGGTCAGGCATTTCTCGGATCAGCCTTCGTTTTTCATTTTTCCCAATTGGAATATTTCTGGATAAGTGACACCATCTCAGGTAGTGCCCATTCCATTACTAATGTATTCCCCCTTTTTCCTTTTTTTTTTCCTTTTTTCTCCTTTTTTCCTTCAACATTACTTTGGTATAATTGAGATTTTTTATGTATTTTTAGATACTGTTTTTCTTCAAGCTCCTGATGAGTGGACGGAGGTCCACGAAACGCGTAGAGCCTATATTTACTCAGCCGTATTCAAGCATTTCATGTTTCCAGATCATGTATCTATAGAGAAATTGATGTCAGAAGTAACCTACTAATTTTATGGATTTTATTGTATATGAAATGAGTGCATTATCCCCATTTTGTAATAATTATATATGTGAATAATAAATATGGTTAATTAAATCTGTACATTTATGTCAGCTCTTGATGGGTTCCCCTCCTTGTGTAGGGGCTTTATATGATACTCATTTGGAAACATATATGCCTGGTTGCAAAACTCATTTAAAGTCCCACATTCCCCCCTCTTCCATAATACACATTTAGGGATGGAGGCAACCAGACATACATTTTGTGATAGATCTCTTCCCCTTTTCTTATTCGCATTAAGCGCCCATAGCCCGCACAGCTATCTGTGCTGAAATATGTGAGTTTTATTCATGCTAATTCCCAATTTAACATTTTTTTTTACAAATGGAGAGCATTAGATGTGTTCTTGCCTCTCTCTTCCTTTTATGCCATACGGACGGTATGCCACTTATGAGTTGGTGATTGTTTGTGCTGTCACATTCAAGCCATTGGATAGAGCCCGGGTATGAGCTTTAGGAGGAATATCTCTTAACTCCTGAGAGGAATTGCTTTTTTTGACCTAGTGGTAACACAAAGGTCAAAACCCCAGATTAGAGGTGTTGGTGGTGAGAGCACTTTCTTTGGAAGCACTGGTTAAGCACTTTATCACTGCATGTTTACACCAGGGAAGAGGCTATGTTTGATGGACGTTTTATCTTTATACGCACTTTTTGCTTTTAATCATTTATATGGTTGATCATAGCACTTTGTCACTTTAATATTTATTTTATGAATATTATTATGTATTTTTTTATTTTTTATTTGATTGTATTTAGCACAGTGACACTTTATTATTGATATATTGCACCGTATGCTAATTAATTGCACCTGCTTTGGCACTTAGCACATTGATTTGTTTTATATGTGTGTGCTGTATTTAGTGAATTATTCACTGATTTTTTTAACAAGCGCTGTACCTTATATTATTTATATGATGGTAAATTGCTCTAGAAGATTCACGGGTGAATTTTATGGTTCATTTGGATCCTAGATTTTCATGTATTTTTTTAGTTTGAAAAAAAATTGTAGGCATTCAGAACATACCTTATGTGCTCCTTTCCTCCTCCAGGTGGCACTCCCCTCAGGAAGTTCCGCAGTTGCAGCCCTCTAAGTGGAAGACTCCAGATTTCAAATTACGAATCACTACCAGGTTCACCTACAGGCAGTAAAACAAAGCATGTAATCCATAATTATTTGCTCCAGTAAAGATTAACATAAGAACATAAGCACAGGAACATAGGTCCTTTAAACTTCCTAAGGTTCCCACGTCTACACACCTGCATGGCCCATTATGACAGGTTCCCACCATTGTTTCACTGAATTCCCAGGCCTGCATAGCTGTATGCCTAATATAAGGGCTTGCCACCCTCCCTGTAAGGGGTTAACACCATCCCAGAGCTGAGTTACTGGGTCTGTACATCTTCTGCACCCATTATGAGGGGTTTCCACATTCCTGTACTGAGTTCCTTGACCTGCACACCTGCTATGTCCATTATAAGGAGGGCCAACCATCCCTGCACTCAATTCCCAGGTCTGTACATTTTCCACGCCCATTATGAGGGGTTCCCACATTCCCCAGGTCTGAACACCTGTTATGCGCCGGGTCTGTACATCTCCTGTTCCCATTATGAGATATTCCCACATCCCTGTGCTGAGTTCCTGGGTCTGCACACCCGTTGTGTCCATTATGAGGGGTTACCACCATCCCAGTGCCAAGTACTCGGCTCTGCACACCTGCTGTGCCCATTATGAAGGGTTCCCACCATCCCTATGCTGAGTTCCTGGGTCTGCACACCTGCTGTGTCCATTATGAGGGGTTCCCACGATCCCTGTGCCAAGTACTCAGCTCTGCACACCTGCTGTGCCCATTATGAGGGGTTCTCACCATACCTATGCTGAGTTCCCATGTCTGTACACCCGCTGTGCCCATTATGAGGGGTTCCTACGATCCCTGTGCCAAGTACTCAGGTCTGCACATCTGCTGTGCCCATTATGAGGGGTTCTCACCATCCCTATGCTGAGTTCCCAGGTCTGCACACCCGCTGTGCCCATTATGAGGGGTTCCCACTATCCCTGTGCCAAGTACTTGGCTCTGCACACCTGCTGTGCCCATTATGAAGGGTTCCCACCATCCCTATGCTGAGTTCCTGGGTCTGCACACCTGCTGTGTCCATTATGAGGGGTTCCCACCATCCCTATGCTGAGTTCCCAGGTCTGCACACCTGCTGTGCCCATTATGAGGGGTTCCCACCATTCCCTGTGCCAAGTACTCTGCTCTGAACACCTGATGTGCCCATTATGAGGGGTTCCTCACCATCCCTACTGAATTTGTATTATTTTATTTTATAGGGGACTAGAATATACAAAGGTGGACAGGAAAACCCAAACCCCCAGGTGTCCCAGCAACTCCTAACGTGTGCCATTACAAAGTGATTACCTCATCTCTTGTGAAAAGATTCAGCATCTGAAAAAAGAACTCTCTGCTTGCAGGTCGAAACCCATTAATTTCGATGATGTGATCCCCATGGCTGAACACACAGCCAATTTCTGCAGGACCCTTCCACTTACTCACACTGTTAAAGAAGAGATAGAACATTTTACATTTCTACACAAATACTGTGTGTGTATGATATACTATACTGTAAATACATATATACTGTACAGTGTTCATATATTTAATGAATGAATACAAATCTCTCTCTCTCTTTAGCTATAAAATACAAAAAAATGAATACAAATACACATAATATAAAATAAAAATACACAGCCAATAAAAATGATTGTAAGTGCCTGTTCACGCTACGTCGCTCCAACTTCGGGGGCGACCTGTGAAGTCACGTGCAGCGCGACTTCGGCACGACTTGCACAGACTTCATAAAATGAATGTCTATGCAAGTCACTCCAGGTCGCCCCGAAGTAGTACAGAACCCTTTTTCTAAGTCGGAGCGACTTGTGTCGCTCCTATTAGAACCGGTCCTGTACTACTCAATGGACCGCGACGGTGCGTGACTTGCCAGGCTGACCAAGTCGCCTGACAAGTCGTAATAGTGTGAACCGGCACTAAAGCTACATTTAAAAACAAAAAAAACCAAACATGTTATACTTACCTGATCGGTGCAATGGTTTTGCACAGCGTGGCCCCTAACCTTATCGTCCAAGGGGCCCCCGCCGGCGCTGTCTGCTCCTCTTCTTCTCCTCGTGCAGGTGCGCTCCCAAGCTGGGCCATGTGCGTCCATAGACACACACAGCGTGGCTTGGTCTCCCACCCTTCATTCCCTCCTCGTGGGATTAGACTGACAGCAGCCATGGCTACTGCTGCTCTTAGTTAAGGCAGTGAATGCAGGTAGGGAGTGGGGCTGCCAGCAGCAACAGAGCTGGATCGTGAGTGGTGCCAGGTAAGGGGGGAGGGGGGGGCAAGTACACAGACAGTGGATGCCTATAGAACCACTTTAATTTGTGTTTTTAGATCCTCCTGGAGGTCAGCTTTTACAGCTAGTATCAGATTCTTGCAATGCCTTTACTGGGGAGCTTAGACTGGGCCATGGAGAAGCAGCACAAGGAGCCATTATATACACTATGTTGCCAAAAGTATTGGGACACCTGCCTATACATGCATGGTTCAAATGGGGGCACAGAGAAGCATCACAAAGAGCCAATGAGTTGTGCTACAGTGCTTATATGCTAACAAGTGTCATGCTGAAAGGAGGAAAGGGGCAAGTAAAAGAGAGATGAGCTCATCAGTCTTCTACTTCTCCTTCACTGTCCAGTCACAGGCTGGGCCTGGTTGTGAGATCTTAGCAGCAAATATGAGGAGTTCTATAATGATTTGTGGTATATAACAGGAAGCACTGGAACACCCAAAATATGGTGGGAATTGAGTCTGATAATTTGGCAGGTTTCACTATTAGAGTGCAAAAAGATGTGATAACCCAGGGGGTGGTAGAGCCCAACTATAACTGCAGAATCACTTTTAATCAAATGGACACTTGACTAACAAAAAAAAATGACATAAATTCATTGGGCAAAGATAACATTAAAGAGGAAGTAAACCCTCCTCAGTAACTTTTACCTATAGGTGAGCCTATGATAAGGCTTGCCTATAGGTACTGTAAATATCTCCTAAACTTGCACCGTTTAGGAGATATTTACCTTTCATGCAGCCAGTGATGTCACTGGCGCATGCGCTCTGAAGGAATGGCCGCTCGTGCCATTCCTTCAGAGCCCCGTGCCGTGACTGTCGGCTCCCGCGCGCGTGCGCGGGAGTGACGTCACCGCAGCTCCGGCCAATCAGATGGCTGGATGCCGTGATCCCGGAAGACTGGCGACTGGACATGTCGCCCGTCATGCAGGTAAGCAGATGGCACGGCGGGGGCTCGTTCTAAGGTAAGTATTTCATAATGAGCTAGTATGCAATGCATACTAGCTCATTATGTGTTTCTCTTGCAGGTTTAAAAAAAAAAAATGTTTTTGGGGTTTACAACCTCTTTAACATCATGTAGCCTCCAATCTTGGCATGTGGTTCTTACCAGTGCTGCTGTTAGAAATCGTGGGGCCCAGTACAGACTACCTGGCAGGGCCCCCCCCCCCAAGAAAATATTAAAGATATATTTAGCTAAAATTACAACAAAATCATTATTATCAGACACAAATATAACATAACTCGCATAATTCCGGCTAAATCTAAAAAAAAAAAAACTATGTTAAATAAAAAAGAAGATGAGATGAGAAAAATATACAGGTTGGGCAGTTGGAGCTCAGTGATCAGAGAGACAGAGAGAGAGAAACAAAGTTACAATTTACAAATAAACTCCTGAGCAGAGATAAGTGCTGGGAGGGGGCCCACACAAGGGAGGGGGATTAGTGAGGGACCACTTTATCTTTCTCAACAGATAAAAGCTGATGGCAGGGAGAGGGACAGATCAGATTCAGGTGCTGGAGGAAGATTTCTGTAATTGTTGTCCATCACTAATCCCCCTCTCTGTGTGGGCCCCCCTGTGTGCTCGGGCCCCCTACAAGAGGGCTGGTGGTCCCCCCCTATCAGCGGCCCTGGTTCTTACCATAAGCGTTCTCCAACCTCCTGAAGATTAAAGTAATTCTTTAGGTGAGCCGTTGGGATGGTAAGATTCATTGTCACATTTTCCGAAACATTGTCACATATTTTTTGTTCACTAAAAAAAAAAAAAAAAAATTGATTATCCAATTGTGTCTGTCCATCATTTACAGTAGACCCAAGTCCCAGATTATTCTACCTAATCATCCTTATAGAGCAGATAAATATTAAGATACAACATCTATACTGTTAATTTTTTTTTTTTTTTAAATACATAAACTCTATTACTGCCCTACTTAGCTTTAGATATATTTTATCAATGAGTAACACTGCCCATTATTTTATGTAGAATTATGTCAGCTCTGGAGAATTTACTTACTAAATCATTTTCAGCATGTAAGCTTTCTTCAGCTGACTTCCCTGTGTTTTTGGGGACCTGTTTTTTTCTACATTTCTGGAGTTCCGGACTGGTTTTTGTGGACAATGATTGTTCTGCTCCTCTGCACTGTAAAGGAAACGTGAACATGAGTTACATTCCCAGATGCTTGCAACCCTACTCTACCAGTTATGGGGCATTTAGGAAGAGTATTATTATGGTAGATTTGAGCAGGTCAAGTCAGGAAGAGAAAGCTGGCTGCTGAGATCAACAATGTTCTGATTTCAATCTTAGAATTCTGACTTTTAATCTTAGAATTCTGACTTTTAATCTTAGAATTCTGACTTTCAAATTCAGAATTCTGAATGTAATACAGAATTCTGACTTTAAAAGTCAGAATTTAGTTTAAAAATGTTCCTTTTTTATGGCCCCAGGGCTCTTTTGTATGGCTCTTCTGTACCGGATGGCTGGAAGACTTTATTCTCAGATTTATGACTTTTAATCTTAGAATTCTGACTTTCAAATTCAGAATTCTGAATGCAATACAGAATTCTGACTTTAAAAGTTAAAATTTAGTTTAAAAAATTTTCTTTTTTGATGGCCCCAGGGCTCTTTTGTAGGGCTCTTGTGTACCGGATGGCTGGAAGACTTTATTCTCAGATTTATGACTTTTAATCTTAGAATTCTGGCTTTCAATATCAGGATTCTGAGTTTCAAATGTAATAAAGAAATCTGACTTTAAATATCAGAATTTTGTGTAATATATTGTTTTTAGGATCTTTCATAGGGCTCTTTTGTACAGGCTGGCTGAAAAAGGCGGACATTTTTTCTCAATTCCCTTGAAGTATAACTATAACTATTTTCTTTCTTAGTTCCTCCCATCCCCTGCTGAGTTCTACATACCATCTACATATTGTAATGCTAGCAGTCCTCATTGGGCAAAACAAGACTTGCTTCATGATGCCCATTTCCTGTCATTTACACCCCCATGGGGGCGCATTATAATGCAGGCTGGGCTGACAGTACTTCAGTAATGAACGGTGCTCACTTGTCATTACGTGACCACTGCTCAGTCCAGAGAGAATCCACTTCCCTACAACACAGAAGAGTTCTGGAAGAGTATTAGATTAGGGCCACACTTTCTGGAGGAACCTTGGCCTGATAGTACAGCTGCGGATATGGGCAACTAAGATCTCTGTGTTTTTTTAATTTTTTTTTAAGTTAGGAATGGGAGTTAATCAGGTCCCTTTGCTGGTTGGCGTTCGTGAATTCTTGTTTCCATGTGTATTGCAGTATTCGTTTTCAGATACCCTTCTAGGTGTTTCCAGGGGCCAGAATATCTTCCATCTCAGTAATCAGTCTGCTACAAAGTCACAGGTCCTCCTTTAAGAAGATCTTTCATTATAATTTTTTAAGTTCTGTCCCCTACGTTACATAGTACATGTAGTATTTGTCCCATAAATCGAAGTGCTTTCCAAACTTAGTTATGAGATTCAACCAGGCCTCCTCCCCTCCTGCTGCAGCCAATCTAACAATAGCTATGAGCCAGCTGATTCATAGCTGCAGCTTTGTCTCAGCTGTGAGCACTTTCCTGAGACAAGCAATGACAAGAGAAATGCAGAAGGAGTGAGGTCATGTCAGCCTGTGCATTGCTCTTGCCGTTGCTTATCTCAGGTCAATGTACTATGTAACATAAGGACAGAACTGTTAAAAAATATATAAAAATAAAAATATAATATATTCTTTTTTAAGCCACATCTCTGCATAGTTAAGTCAGATTTGGGTGGTTTGTTTGAGAATTGGAGTGTGATATCGTGTTTATGGTTGGGAAATAGTCAGGTGTTTGGATTTTGGAGGCATATTATTTTTTAGACAAATTTCTTGCTGTCTAATTTGTATACCAAAGCTCCCCACCATCCTGTACTATACTTATTCTTACCACAAGCTCTGCTGTTCATCGGGGGGGTTCTGTGTTTGGCCTGTGGAGTCCCCAATATTTTTCTCTGAGTCCCCAGTATTTGTGTCTGAGTCCTCATTAGAGTCCAAAGAGTCTTGCGATCTGTAAAGAAAAAAAAAATCTATTATCTTTCCTTAAGATCTTTGTTTAGACTTCAAAAACACAAATTCGTGTCTCAGTCTTTCCTGCCCATCATATGGATAAATACTAGTTTATATACACATGTATGTGACCGCAGCAGACATCGGCCAGCTTCCAGGTTTTATTGTCAAAGCCTAACTGAACAAGCTGAAGTTAGAAGTTGATTGGCTACCATTCACAGCTGAACCAGATTTTTCACTCTACAGTTTTAGTATATCAATCCCATTGGCTGGAGAGAGCACAATATTCTGGCAAACAGGAAGTGCATATTAAAAGGAACAGGAAGTAAATCAACCCCCATCATGCTTTTCCTTGGTCTGTGACTCAATAGCAGCCAACATACTTCTCTTTTGACAATGTCACTTTAGACAAGGATTCCATTTCCTGTCCCTGATATATAGACAGCTAGTCAAAGGAGTTATATATGAATTACAGGGATGTAAATATTAAAGTATAACTAAAGGCAAAACTTTTTTTTAGTTTTGGACGTGGAGTGGAGTGGAGAGGGATTAGAACACCTATTAGGTTTTTATTGCTGTCTGTGCCCCGGCTAAGGAGATTCACCCTCTCTGATTGTCCTGTTTACCATTATCATTAAAAGTAAAAGAAAACCCCAAAGTTTGGGTTGTCCACAGAAATATAAGAGGGGAAATTTTCCAATGGGGACACTAGTTCTGGTGATCTGGGGGTCCCCAAGGGACTCCCTTAATACCCAGGGATTTCCTCCCACTTCCTGTTTTAGCTATGGGACAGGAAGTGAAGGTAAATCTCCCCAATGGAACACAGATGGCAACAAAAAAAAAATTAAAAAATAAAATAAAATAAACATCAAACAGGGGTTATAACCCTTCCTTACTCTATCCAAAGTGAAAAAAAAAGTGTTGCCTAAAGTTCTTTTTTAAGCAGCAGGAAAGTGAAAATTTAAAAGTTATGTTGGGGTAATAACATCATCTTAAAGCGGAAGTCCACCCAAAAGGGGAAGTTCCAATCGTCTGCCTCCTCTCCCCCTCTGCTACCACATTTGACACCTTTTGGGGGGGAAGGGGGAGGTAACCGTTCCCACTTCCACCTCTCTTCGCCACGGCAAAGTGAACCGGAAGTTCTTTGGGACCCTCCTTCTTCCCCCCGCAGACAGCTCATTCAGAAAGCGCAGTGCAATTCACGCATGTGCAAGGCTTCACTACCGGTTTCCCTTAGCCAAGATGGAGGCGCCAGCACCCTAGAGCCCAATGAAGAATCGCCTCGGGTGAGGACACTGCTGGATGCCTGAACAGGTAAGTGCCCTAATAGTAAAAGTCAGCAGCTACATTGTTTGTAGCTGCTGACGTTTAATTTTTGGGGTGGGGGGGGGGGGCTTGAACTCCTCTTTAAATCATTCAGTCCCTAAAAATAAAATATAAAATCTTAAAGCATACACTCCCTAAAAATAAAATACAGTTTATCTTTATATTATAAGAAAAAATATTTTTGGTGATATCAGCCCTTTTCTCTCCACAAAAGATACAAATTCATGCTTACATTGGCCACATGGGCTCATACACTTCCTTATCTGTGGAATCAAAGCGTTCCTCTTCTTCAGTAGAATCCAGCGATATGTGTTTACGCTACGAAAATCAGAAAGACACTATTTAAACAGTGAACTAATTACATTTAATATAGTCACGTTAGTCACACACTAAATCTACTAAGACCAGTTGTACATGGTGGGAAATGTTTCTTTCTAGTAATCTGCAACCTACTCTACTGTGATATCTCTCGAATGGTGGCCAACTCTTTAGCAATTTGTGATTGATCTAGGTATAAGCAATTGCAAACAAGCAATTTTTGCAGCTGTGACACAAAGTTTTGGGGAAACCGCAAAACATTGGACTCCAATTGTTAAATTCTCAACACCAACTCAGTTTTTCCATGGATTCTTTGTGATAAGACCCTGTTGTAAATTGTTTAAATGGTATTCCTAAAAGCTTTGCTTTGGAAATTATGATAGTTCATTGTTTATTATGGCAGAATTTGGATATCTGATATATGGACTACCTTATCCAAGAGACAAACCATACCTCAGCAAATGGTTTGGGTACATCATAAATTTCTGGGTCGCTGCTGTAAGCCGTATCTATGCTGCTTGTCTCGTACTGTAAAGCAATTTCAAAAGGCTTAGTGTACAAAAAAGATCAGAATATCATTCTTAGGGGCTTATGTATAAAAAGTCAAACTAAATTACAAATTTATGGTTAAAGGATTGTGGGCACCTGACCACCACACCTGTTCTCTATGTCCATAAAGTATGTGAATCCCCTGCAAATAATTGAGTTCTGACATTTTCAGTAGAGGTAATTGTCACTACTACAGCTTACAAAGACATTTTAGACAATTGTTCACTTCCAACCTTGTGGAAACTGTTTGAGGAAGACCCTTTGCTGTTCCAGCATAAATGTGCATAAAGCCAGCTCCTTGAAGACATAGTTTGACCAAGGTTTGGTGTAGAGGACCTTGAGTGGCATGTACACAGCCCTGACCTCAACCCTACTGAACACCTTTGTGATGACTTGGAATGCCAACTGAGAGCTCTGCAACCTCAGTATCTGACCTGACAAATGTTCTTCTGGCTAAATAGACACAAATTTCCACAGACACATTCTACAATATTGTGGAAAGAGGCTCTATAAGCACATGGATTGACCATTTTGGTGTGGAGGAACTTGACTGACCAGCATAGAGCCCTGATTTCAACCATACTGAGATGAATCAGAACACAATTGAAAACTAGGTCTTCTCATCCATCCTCACACCAAACTAGTCAAACCATGTCTTTATGGAGCTGGCTGTGTACACAGGGGCACAGTTATGGTGGAACAGAAAAGGGTCTTCACCATACTGTCACCACAAGGTCAGAAGAGCACAGTTTCTCTAAAATGACTTTGTATGTTGTGGTATTAATAGGACCCCTCAACGGAAACATCTGAACTCAATTTGCAGTGAGATCAGCATCAAGATGAAACAAAGGACAAAAAGAGATTAAACAGTATTTTATATCAGTGCTTTAAGTGGCCCAAAAGAGGTGCCGGTACTCTATTATAGCCTATACATTTTTTTGCCCCCCACCCCACATCAGGGTCCCCACAGAGCACCCCCCCCCTGGCCTGGGCTGGGACTCCAGAGCAGGGGGACTCACTGGTGGTGACTGGTCTGGCTCTGGAGTGGGAAATATTCTTGGGGGGGCAATAGAGGGCGCAGATGTCCAAAATGAGCGTACTGGTACGCTAAGGCGCACGGAGAGGTGGCGGTATGCTCAAGAGCCATATTTGGAAGTGGCGGTACTGAGTACCAATGCATACCGGCCCACTTAAAGCACTGTTTTATATATGAAAAAAAAGCAATTGGTTATAATTTACAGTATTTTAGCAAATTAAATGTTATTCAGTTAGGGTTTCTACTGGCCTAATTTATATTACCTGCTCTGACAGGGACAATCTTTTAAAATCATCCTTTAGAGATGTCCGGGCTGGTACAGCATCAGCCTGTGTGTAAGATCTCTTTCGTTCCATGGGGAGCTTGGGCAGTGTCTACACAACAGACAACACAAGATATATTTGCAACATATCAGAACACATCGGAAAACCACATTTTTTTTTTTCACTGCTCCTGCATCATTTTTAAGTGCATAAAGTCGTTTTTTAAAATAGACAAATTTTGTCAAAAACAATAAATTATAACTAAAGATAGAACCTTTTTTAAAATTGTGGATAAAGGGGAAAAGGATTAGAACATCTATCAGTTTTTATTGCAGATTGTGCCCCCGTTAGGGAGATTCACCCTCTCTGTTTTGTCCTGTTTACTATTATCACTGAAAGTAAAAGTAAAAAAAAAAAAAAATTTGGGTGGTCCGCAGAAAAATAATAGAGGGGAAATATTCCAATGGGGACACTAGTTCTGGTGACACACCAGGACTCCCTTGCTTTGGAGGGATTTCCTCTCACTTCCTGTTTTGGCTTTGTAACAGGACGTGAAGGGAAATCTCCCCAATGGGACACAGATGGCAAAAATAAACCATACAGGGGTTATCTCTCCCTTAGGCCCCTTTTCAGGCGATCCGATCTGCTTGTCAGTTTTTCAGGCAGACCGGATCGGATGCTCCATGCACCCCTATGGGGCAGCGGATGTCAGCGGAGACATCTCCACTGACATCCGCTGCTATCCAATCCGATCCTGTCCGTGAAATCCGGATGAATGGAAACCCTATTTTGCATCTGTCTGGCGGATCGGATCGGATGAGAATGGACAGGTGGTCCGTTCTCATCCAATTCCCCATAGAGGACAGCGAGGATCTGACAGCTAAGTCTCCGCACACAAAGCGGAGACAGGGCTGTTATCCGCCTTCTGAGCAGAACAGACTCCGCTCTGTGTGAAAGGACCCTTACTCTATCCAAAATTAAAAAAAAAGAATTTCCTATAGTTCTGCTTTAAGGATTTGACCATTTTGAAATCCTACATAGGTAGCACTGCCTCAACATTACTTCCTAATAGTAGATTTGGTCAATATGCTCCTCATGGTAGCATGACCTATCGCTTTAGAACAGTTATGGGCAACTAAATTGATAAAAGGGCCCTCAAGTAAAGGCACCAAAGGGGCACACAGAAAATTCAATGAATGCAATGCTACAGAAAGACATGAAACAGGAGATGGTCAGAGATTGTAAACATATTTAGGAGTTGCTGGAGACTGGGAACTTGCTTCAGAAGACCATCAGAGCCCGGTGACCCATTGGGGTTGATTTACTAAAATCTGGTGCAGCTCTGCACAGAAACCAAGCAGCTTCCAGGTTTTATTGCCAAAGCTTAATTGAACAAGCTGAAGTTAGAAGTTGATTGGTTACCATACACAGCTGTGCCAGATTTTGCACTCTTTAGTTTTAGTAAATCGACCCCATTCTGGGAGATCTCTATTATTACTACCCATTTACAAGTCAACGCTTACATTTTTTTTTACTCCCTACATCCCTCTCAAAAATTACTTGTTCCACATTTTCTCTCAAAAAGATCCATTAAAAAAGAGGAAAACTCAAAAAAAAAAAGACAGACAGATGGACAGATAGACAGACAGAAAAGGCCCGTACACACGAGTCGAAATTGGGCCGGGAATTTTCGTCCAACGACCGATCTGCCGATTTTCGGCTTGTTGTATGATGCTTCCGACAACCGACTCCGACTTTTCGGCCAAAAAAAATCTGGTGTGCAGGCTATAAAATTTTTGTCCTCCGTCAAAACACGTCCGATTTTCGTGCAGTCAGTACAGATTTCGACAGGGAAAAATCTTATGAGCAAGTCTGGGCATGCTCAGGGAAGAAAGAACACAAAGAAAGCAAACCAACACATGACATCACTTCTGAAGTAGAATTTTGTCTTGCGGGAAAATTCGTGGGCAGTCTAGAGCACATTCCAACCAACAAAACACCACTCTGGACAAAAGATGGACGAGCGGTCGGCGGAAATTCATTGCGTGTGTACTAGGCTATAGATAGATAGATAGGTAGATAGATAGATAGATAGATAGATAGATAGATAGATAGATAGATAGATAGATAGATAGACAGACAGACAGACAGACAGACAGACAGACAGACAGACAGACAGACAGACAGATAGACAGATAGATAGATAGACAGATAGACAGATAGATAGATAGATAGATAGATAGATAGATAGATAGATAGATAGATAGATAGATAGATAGATAGATAGATAGATTAGATAGATAGATAGATAGATAGATAGATAGATAGATAGATAGATAGATAGATAGATAGATAGATAGATAGATAGATAGATAGATAGATAGATAGATAGATAGATAGATAGATAGATAGATAGATAGATAGATAGATAGATAGATCAGATAGACAGACAGACAGACAGACAGACAGACAGACAGACAGACAGACAGACAGACAGACAGATAGATAGATAGATAGATAGATAGATAGACAGACAGACAGACAGACAGACAGACAGACAGACAGACAGACAGACAGACAGACAGATAGATAGATAGGTAGACCAAACCAAACCAACAGTCTAAAGCAGGGATCCTCAAACTACGGCCATCCAGCTGTTGCAGGACTACACATCCCATGAGGCATTGTAAAACTCTGACATTCACAGACATAACAAGGCATGATGGGAATTGTAGTTCCTGAACAACTGGAGGGCCATAGTTTGAAGACTCTTGGAATATTTTCCCTGCTTTCAGTAAGCACCAAGACAAATCACTGTCTGCAGGGGCCCAGGTAAGTGCCATAGGGCCACATGTGGCCCCCCGTGCCACTATTTGGGCACCTGGGGTTTAGAAACTGTAATTCTGCCCTGAAAGAGGATGTAAAATGAGAAAGAGCTGATCATCAGCCCTGAGACTGCTGATAGCAAAAGGAAATCTGATCTTGATATGTAATACATCTAATTTCTCTTGCATCTTAAACTATGTAAGGGGCACTGCTCGTACTTTTGTATTGTTGACATGATTTAAGATTTAAGACATTATTTAAGATTAAATTGGCATTTAATTATTATTTCTCATTTTGGATAGATTAGGGAACGTAGGGAAAATAAATCAATGCCACTTTTTTGCCATCCCATTGGGAAGATTTCCTTTAAATTTTGGTCCTGTAGATACAACTGAAAGTGAGAAGAAAAATCTCTCCCAACTGAGAGATAATCCTCTCTTAGACATTTGTCACTGGAATGGGTGTTCCCATTGTAATATTTCCCCTCTTTTCCTGTTCTTGAGACAACTGTAACATTTTATATTTCCCATCACTTTCTGTCCCTGGTAACTGTGGCCACCAGGAAAAAAAAAAAAAAAAAAAAGAGAAGGTGAATCTTCTCAGCCATAAAGAATCTGAAACTGAAGTGCCATAGAGTTATAGAGTGATACTAAAGTCCAGATACACGTATATTCCAAAGAAAAAATGTTTACAAGGCCAATTTTTTTTTTTTTTAAGGGGCTGCCTCCTTCACCAGGGCTACATAGTAACAAAAATAATATTGACTGATAAGTGATAATAATTGATAAAAAAATATTGATAACATTGATTGATTTATACATAAAAATAGTAAATTACAAAATGATAATTAATACGTTTGTTTTGTTTTGATTGATTTATGCTACTTTATTTGTAGTAGCAATTGTTGATGTCCTCACATCTACGTTACTGCCCCTGAAGAAGCGGTCACCCACGAAACATGTTGGGCTAATGTATGGGCACCTGCGTCCAATACACCAAACATAACCTACCAGCTCTACCATCTCTGGTGTCTAGGTCTGTTTTGGGAGGTTCGGTTTAGACCGCCCCCCTGTGTATGGCACGTTTTCACAAGCTTATATATGCTACGTATGGGTTTTGTATTTGTTTTCTGTACCATATTATCTGTGTTCTTCAATACAGTATTTTTATCGATTATTCTGCTCCTAATAAAATTTGGTTTCTTTTACAAAATATTTGAATTATTGGTCTTGATGACGGTATCCCCATAAAAGTCCCCCTGCCCCTCCCTCTCCTTTTTTGTTCTTTGAAAAAAAAAAATAAGATAAAAATAAGTAATAATTATATTATATTGAAAGATTTAGGTTACATTTTAGTTCTAGGGAGTACAGCCCCCATAAATTGTTGGCTTTTGTAAACGATCTATCACTGGAACAAACTTTTGTCTGGACTTGAATATTACAGTGTGGCTTTACAGTTCTAGCCTCACTCATCCTCATCACAACACAAGGCGATTGAGCTGCCAACCCAATATACAGATTTTTCATATCTCCTCCACCACCATGCCATTAGATAATAAAAACAATAAAATATAAATATAAAAAAAAAATAGTTTTAGATACACTTTAGGTTAAGCCAATAAAGGATGTCACCTAAACTCCAAACATTCTGCATTAATATATCTATATGATATGTCCATTTAAATACTAAGTTTGTAGTGTGGATGTAAAAATGAACAACAAATTTGAGCTTTATTTATGAGAAAAAAAAAATATGATTCTGGGCATACATAGTGATTTTTTATTTTATTTTTTATTTTTTTTGCACTTGCAATAATATGGTCTCTTTCCTGCTCTGAACAAAGCTAATGTGGGGATAGTAAAAGAAAGAATATTTTCTAATTTTCTTTTTTTTTAAATCAAAAATAAGTTTTATTGAAAGAATAAAACACAGTACAAAGAAACAATGCAGATAGAATATTCCTGAGACAGTTCTACAGAGATAATAAGTAGTCATAGAAAATTCTGTAAGTAACCATGAATAAGTTTTCTGGTATTCTTACCGTCAAAGGATTGAAAGGCTTGATTTCTCGAATTTCTTTTCTTGGATCTGGATCAGTGTGAGATCGCTGTCTATCCTGTGTCTGAATACAAATGTGTATATTTATATATTATAATTCCCATTTATACACTTTGTACTAGAATGACACTCATTTTTAATGAAATCACTTTTCACCTTGTTTAACTACATCAGCGCCGAAAGGTTTTACCCCCCCCCCCCTTCCTGACCAGAGCACTTTTTGCAATTTGCACTGCACTGTTTTAACTGGTAACTACGCGGTCATGCAATGCTGTACTCAAACAAAATTTGTGTCCTTTTTTTTTTTACCATAAATAGACATTTATTTTGGTGGTATTTGATCACCACTGGGATTTTAAATTTTTGCAATATAAACAAAAAAAGATCTACATTTAAAAAAAAAAATTATTTACTACTTTTTGTTATGAAAAAAATCCAATAAACTCAAATTTTGTCATATATTTAGGGCAAAATGTATTCAGCCACATGTCTTGTGTAAAATTTTTTTTCAAAAAGTGTAAATTTATTGATTTACACAAAAGTTATAGCGTCTATACAAACTATGGTACATTTACTTGAATTTATGCAGCTTTTTAATTTATGACTGCCTATCCCATTTCTTGAGGTGCTAAAATGTCAGGGTAGTACAAAACCCCAATTACCCCTTTTTAGAAAGGAACTTAAAAGGGGAACTGGGGGGGGGGGGGCATGATCAGGGGGTTAAAACTTTTATGTGGCGGGATCCTGACGCTATACTAAGACTGACACTGACGCTAACCAGCTAACTAGCCTCACCTGTGACATTAGTACAGTGATCAGTAACTTATCTGTATACTGTATATAGTGACACTGACAGGACAGTGAAGGGGTTTACTAGGGGTGATCAAGGGGTTAAACCTTTATTAGGGGATATACTGCAGGTACCCTAAACCTATCTGGGACTTCCGCTGGTGCTAAATGGTGTCACCAGTGACACTAATACAGTGATCAGTAAATTATCAGTACCCTGTATATAGTGACACTGTGACAGGGAGTGAAAAGGTTAACTGGGGGGTGATCAGGGGGTTATATGTGTGCCTATGTGTACTGGTGTCAGTGTAGTACTTGTGTACTCACTGTGATGCTCTCTTTTCTCACGCTGGAACCGAAAAGGGTTCCAGGAGAGAAGATTGCATAATTTCTTGTGTCTGTGTTTACATTACACAGGCACAGGACATTCTGCAATTGGTCAGAACCAATCACCAGGTCCAGGCCATAAATCATTGGCCTGGACCTGGTTACTGATTGGTTCTGAACCAAATCAGGTCCCCGCTGGAGTAGTGGGCACGAGCGCCCCGACCCGAGAGCGCGCAGCACGTGCCTATACTTTAGGTTGGGAGAGGCACAAGACCTGCAATTGTTAATTACCTGCAGCAGAAAAAACAGGTCTCCTGCCCTGACAGACAAGGCTGTGCTGTATGGCAGAACTGCGTAACTCTCAAAACTGGATGGACAGAAATCCACATATTTTCCAGGATAAAATAACTTCCATATATGTATTTCATCTCCATATTCATCAGTTTGCTTGGAGTACAGCTTTAAAAACAGAGGTGTGTGCTGCATGTAATTATCTCTTTGTTACTGTTCTGAATTGCCTCCAGCAGTTGGGGCTGAATTAATAAGTAACTATTTCTAGATCTATTTCAGCGTTTTCTGTGCTGGATAATAATATCACAGGCTCTTTGTGTACTTTTCACAGAGAAAACCAGATAAGGGTCACCTAAATGTAGGACTTACATCCAGCAGAGGTGAGCAAGAGCAGGCATGGTCCTGAGGATAGGATTTGGGTCTTGTAGCATCATCCTGTGTTAAAACAAATGCAGAAAGTTTAGAAGAAAAAACATACAAGTTTTTTTGATTGTGGGCTAAGCATCATTGGATACATTGTATATAATGACTCTTGTCCAATCAGTTTGTTATACAGGCATGGGATTCATTATTTGTTAATAAGTTGAGCACCTGAAGGTTTGTGAGATAGGTGGTAATAGCAATATTAAACTGCACAGCCATGTAACCATTTAGCTGGTTGCACCAATGTATATACAGTCCAGTATGTCAAATGTTCTTCCACCACTAATGCCCCGTTTCCACTGAGCTTTCTGGTACGGTTCGGTTCGGTACGGTATTTATGCAGTTTCCATTGTGAATGGTACCCTAATTCCGAACCGCACCGTACCACTTTTTTGGGACCCTTTTGTTGGGGTACCAAGCACATTAGTACCGTACCAACAGGGTGGAGCTACACTCTGCAGAACTTTGATTGGTTGACAGAGAATCGTCTATCACAGCTTTCCTGCTACACCACGCCTATCATGAAAGGGTACTATTGGCAGTGGAAATGCAAGTTGTACCGTTCCGAACTGTACCGTACTGAACCGAACCATACCGTACCGTACCACTCAGTGGAAACGAGGCATAGGGTCCCCCTACAACTGTACTCCCTCTTAAGGATGAGCTTAAACAAGTGCATGGGCAATGGCATTAGCTTTCTACTAACCTCTGGAGGCCAACATGTGGTTATAGCCAGGATTATCCTGGACCCACCTCTGCCTATGAATGGACAGTGAAAAGAGAAGCAGAAGACTGATGAGCTCACCTCTCTGTCACTATCAACATGCTTCTGGTCAGTAAATGAACCAATTGGCTCCTTGTGCTCCTTCACCCTCTCCAAGTCTGGAATCTGGTGTAAAGGAATTGCAAGAGGCCTATACTAAGTCAAATTCACATACTTTTATATTGAAAAAAAGTACATAAAATGACATGTTGATGGATACATAGCTGTATTGTTTGTGTCTTTTATATCTGCCTTGGTGGCTTTGGAAGAAAATGCTTGGTGATGAGTCTATATTTGACATCCTCATGGCACAGCTAAATTAATTTTCCAGATCTTTAGATAACCCTCCAGATAAAATGGTTGCAAATAACATATCCCATACCTGTATTGTCTGTAATTGAATTCATAACAATGGCAAAAATTGGTGCAAATTTTACAGGCAAGCGAAGCCTGATTTTACAGGTTGTTTTTTAATGATACGGATTCAATCTGATTTTATTTATGGATTGCAATTAATGTCTAGAAATTAATGGTGAAAATTACAAATCTGAGCATGCCAGAAGCCTGCTGAAGTTGTCATTATCATAGGGCAGCCATGACAAAAAAAAAGCACCATTTACCATGACCACTGCTTGCTTTTCATATATCTCAGATCGTACACATTGCACAGCTGCTTTGCGGCTTTGAACTGGATAGACCGCTAAGGGTCTGAATTCTCTAGGCCACCTAGGCTGGAAAATACAAAACTAGAGTTGGACCAAAAGTTCAAGTGGGGTAAAACTGTAGATGATATATGGCCAAATGTATGGGAATACCCTTCCAAATTATAGAGTTCTGGTGTTTCCAGAGGTGCTGTTATTACTACAACATGCAAAGATATTATAGACAATTGTGTGTTTCCAACCTTGTGGTAACAGTTTGAGGAAGACCCTTTTCTGTTCCACCATAACTGTGCCCCTTTGTACACAGCCAGCTCCATAAAGACATGGATTGACCAGTTTTGTGTGGACCAACTCAAGTGGTCTACACAGAGCTGTAAACTCAACCCTACTGATCACCTGGGATGAATTGTAATGCTAATTGTGAGCCAGGTCTTCTCATACAACATAAGTACATGACCTCACAAATGGGAAGAAATGGCTACAGACTATCTCCAAAACCTTACAATAATCCTTATTAGAGAAATGGAGGCTGTCCATGGTTTTGGAATGGGATGGTAACAAACTCATATAGGCATGATGGTCAAGTGTCCTTTAACGTTTTCCTAAATCATTGAGACAATTGAGTACTGTCCGTGATACTTTTTTTATTTGCCTTAACATACAATTTTTCAGGACAAGCTTTCGGGGTATGTCCCCTTCTTCAAGGTCCAAGCAGTACTCAAGTGAGTACTGCTTGGACCTTGAAGTACTGCTTGGACCTTGAAGAAGGGGACATACCCCGAAAGCTTGTCCTGAAAAATTGTATGTTAGTGCAAATAAAAAAGTATCACGGACAGTACTCAATTGTCTCTGTCGCAAGTGCACTAATACAGCTACAATGACCTCCTAAATCATTGCTACGTTTTCATCCCTAGTCACAAAGCATTTTTATGTTGTTAGAAGTCACATTATACCTTACCGTGTTCTAATGAATCTCAGACATAGAGATCATGTACTATAGAGCTGCACAAATTGAGGTGAGCTTTAATCTCATGTTGGTCGGGTGTCAACTCCAACTTTTGAAGGCTGGGAGATGTTCTTGGGGGTCTCAGAGCATATTAAAGAGTATATCAAAAAAAGAGAGTGCCACAAGTCTAGAAAAAGTCCAGTAAAGGTTTGTTTTTTCCAAGAAGAGTTTAGAAGATACAGCCAACATGTTAAGAGGCTCAGAGATCCCCCTTTATTAGGGCTTGTATGCTGGCAATGACTGTGATTGGAGATTGCACTAGGCAGGTAATTGAAGAAAACGAAAGCTTGTTAATGAGGATATGGGTTGTCTGTCAGAAAGAGAACCTCCACTGCCATTACCTAATCTTGGTTTTCTAAAATTAGCCAGTCATCAATTATTGCCAGTATACTGATAAAAGGGGATGTCAGAGAAACAGCCATGCTGCAACTGGCAACTCCACCAGTACTTCCAATGGCCGCAATAGACTCAGGCCAAAGACTAATTCACTGGCCTATAAAAGGACTCTGCTCAGCCCGTCAGATTGTTGGATTGTCTTCAGCTCTTCCTGTTTCCTAAGCATTGCTACTTCCTGGATTCCAGTTTGACCCGGCTTGTTCCTGACCTATCTGCTCTCTCTCCTGGCATTGACCCCCGGCTTCGTCTGACCATCCCTGCTCCAGTTTGGCTCTCCCGTTATCTGATCTCGGCTTGGCTCACGGACTTGCTTCCTGTCTACCTGCCCTCCAGTACCTGATCTTGGCTTTCACACGGACTTGTCTGCTTCTGGCTTTCCTGCTATACCTTTGGCTTGCACCTGTTGTAGCTTCCTGCCGAGCCCTGTGTTTGACCCCCGGCCGGTCTTACACCTACTGCCTGGTTGTTCCTGGTTCCTCCTTGGACTGTCCGGTGTATTCCTGCCCAGCACTCTGCTAGAGACCGCCTGTCTACCATCAGGACCCTGCCGGCAACCAGTGCTTCTGTGGGCGCTACACCCTCTGTCTCAACCCCAGGGGTGTGCCGCACTCAGCCGCAAGGGGAGCCGTCTCTGCATCTCGGCCTTGGATCAGGTGCGTGACAGGGGATCTGGGAGCCTCTAAAACATGATGGCTATGTCTTCTGACCTCTTGTTGAGAAAAATAAACATCTACTGCTGCAATCATTCTTTTATATACTCTTATCCTCTGAAAAGTAGAGGCAGAACAGAAGCTTCTCCGAGTGTGTGCATTCCCATTTTGATACTCTTGTTAGCTTTCTTTTTTTTGTAGAACTGCGCATGAGTTTACATATACAGTAGTTGGAGAACTCAAAAGATTATACCTGGATAGTCTCTGCTTGTGAATATTACAAAAGATCTTGAATGACAATGTACTTATTTATATAGACTGTTTTTCCATTCTAGAAGAGGTATGCCTTACCTGAGGGAGCTCTGGTAGAGGGGCAATCGGGGCTGAATGTTTAATTTGTGGTCCGTCCACCTTAAAATAAAAATGGACATCCGTAATACCAGTACCAAAGGGCTGAACATCCAAAGCTGTGATATATTTAATATTTTACATATATATTTTAACACTTCTTACATTTTCCTTTTGGTTGATTTTGACCCAGACATCTGTGATACATTGCTGCCAATTTTTGATGTTTTCCCTGAAATGAGAGAAACATAAAAGACATTAGAAATGATGGCATGAATGGCACATGCTTCCTCTCATGGGGTTCTCAACGTCACATATAGATACAATATGCAACCCTGTCTTGAACATGTCATGGATGGAGGTTCACCAGAGACCCCCTTCAATGGTTAGCTGAGGCTGCAGCTTTCACTGAACTCTCAAATACCAATAATCGCGATTCTTTGGACCCCATGTGATGTGGTGAAGGGTCCAAGTCTCCCTCTTTCTCTCCCCCCATACATACACTCACTGTTGCTTTAACCCACACCTGTCCATCAGTGTTGTTGGATAAGGTGAGGACACTATATGTGAGTTCTTTGGAGTTATTCCGGGTATGCTACTCCGCATGTGGAGCTGACCAATCAAGATTTTAAATAGAGAGGCGACCTTATGTTTGAAATTGTGACGCGATACATGGTATGTATATCTAAAGAGTATAATCAAGAATTTTCTCACACAAAACAAATTGCAATCAATTGATATATTGTAAATAAATATGTTTCTTTATTATAGAACATAATAATTTGGAACTTTGGTCTAAAGACCCTTGAGGAAGATTTGTTTGAAACGCGTTGGGTCTCCAGAACCAGATTTTCAGGTTCCTCCATGGTATCGTCACACTTCCAGTGTAACCATATTTAGTCGCCATTCTTCTAAGGCCTTCTTTTTGTAATTGTGCAATTTCTTTGTACTTTTTTGTACCTACCTGTTTAAACTTTATGTACTTCTATGTTTAATAAATTTTTAAAATTTTAATATATGAGTTGGTATCCGGTATAGTCCCATTAGGGGGTCTCTTTCCTCCTGTATGTCTACTTCTAAGTAAAGGGACGAGGGTCACCAAACTTTTTTCTCCTTTCTACATACCCAGCTCCCACACCCAATTTTCCTAAATACCAATAATCAATCAATATGCTGGCTAGGAGTGACATTATATCTTTAGAACCTCTCAGAGTAGACAGATATACAGTATACTCCCTTATCCGACCAATAAACAAAGTTGACCTGCTTGCCTTTAGTTACCCCTCCAATGTGGAAGTTAACACTCTTCATATTGGCTTGTAATGCTTAAAAATAATTTAATATTATTTCAATTTTATCCAAAAACAAAAGGCTGGAGTTGTGTCTTAAAACTCAACGCTCTGGCTAGGTAGCGAGAAGACATGACTCATTGGTAGAGTGTTGGTTCAAGACACAAGCAAAATATATGGTTTGGAGACAGGTTCACTTTGAGCGTCTTTTCTTCCTCCAAGCGCTGTTATTTTAGGAGATATACTGTCGGGAAATCATCCTTCATCGTCACACCAGTCTAACCAGTTCTGAGTGAAACAATGACATTCAGCTAACGAAACGTTTGGGGGTGGATTTCTGTTCATAAAAAGTATTTATGTGATGGCCTTTACTGAATGTTTTATATTTTTACTTTTTTTTGTTACAACGTTTATTAAGTTGTTTCTAGATTTTCATTAATACAAATGTGAATGTGATACATGACAGTATAAAGGAAATGTTGCAATAAATATTAAATATATACTGTATATATTATGATAAGCACGAGGAAGAACTGAAAATGTCAGGTAAGGAAATATGACAATACGATACTGAGCATTCTGCAGGGACTGTTCCGGAAAAATAAAAGGGTGCAACAGTAAGGCAGAAGAAAGAGCAGAGTCCTCCAACAGAGCAGGCTTTTGGTGGAGAGGAGAGTTCGATAGAGGAAAGAGTACTCCAGCAGAGCAGAATATTTCAGGAGTGGAGAGTTAATGAAAGAAACAGAGTCCTTCAGCAGTGCAGAGTATTTCAGGAGGGGAGAGTTAGATAGAGGAAGTAGCAGAGTCACCCAGCAGTACAGAGTATTTCAGGCGATGACAAAATACACATTAAACTCACTCATTCTCATCCAACAGGTAGAAGGCCCTTTTGTTAGTTTTGATGCAGAGAACATTCTGTGGACTGTTGTCGAACAAGCGTGTGATGGTGGTTATATTCTTGTCAATGGCATCAGGTCCTAACTCGATAGATTTTATGCTGCAGAACAAAAGTAAAAAAGGTCATCGTATCTCCCGAGTCTTTTTATACCTACACATTTCCTAGAACTTGAATTTAAGTCAATAGTTTGTGCAGACAATTCCTGTTGTTCAATCAGACAGCCTCCTTCACAGCTACATTCTACCCTTGGAGGACTCCTTCAAGGCTACATTCTACCATGGAAGGCCTCCTACAAGGCTACATTCGACCCTGGGAGGCCTCCTTCAAGGCTACATTCTACCCTGGGAGTCCTCCTTCAAGGCTACATTCTACCCTGGGAGGCCTCTTTCAAGGCTACAGTCTACCCTGGGAGTCCTCCTTCAAGGCTACATTCTACCTTGGGAGGCCTCCTTCAAGGCTACATTCCACCCTGGGAGTCCTCCTTCAAGGCTACATTCTACCTTGGGAGGCCTCCTTTAAGGCTACATTCTCCCTTGGGAGGCCTCCTTCAAGGCTACATTCTACCCTAGGAGTCCTCCTTCAAGGCTACATTTTACCCTTGTACCCTTGGAGACCTCATTCAAGGCTACATTCTACCATGGGAGGCCTCTTTCAAGGCTACATTCTACCCTGGGGGGCCTCCTTCAAGGCTACATTCTAACCTGGGAGTCCTCCTTCAATGCTACATTCTACCTTGGGAGGCCTCCTTCAAGGCCACATTCTACCCTGGGATGCCTCCTTCAAGGCTACATTCTACCCTGGGAGGCCTCCTTCAAGACTACATTCTACCCTGGGAGGCCTCCTTCAAGGCCACATTCTACCCTGGGAGGCCTCCTTCAAAGTTACATCTATTTTTCAGATTATTAGTTCAATCATAGGTGCACCTACTCTCTAACAGGAATTTCTCCTCTAAAATCCTCCGACACCCCATCGTAGGCATAATAGCGGATGAAGTAGGAATCCATTGCGGTTTTGCAGAGCTTAATTAAGCGTCCTTTCCATGATGTCTGCAATGAAACAAAGGAATATGACATGAACTGGCTGAGGCTGCTTATAATATTGTTAATGACATTCCTGTCTTCTGTTATCATTGAGAATTGAATTCAATAATTTGAAACCCAATCAAGACTGAGACCCTCCAGAGTCCCATCAGAAATTCTAAACCCTGATGAAGGGAGCCTGTTAACCCCAAAAAGCATTGGCTCGTTGGTGTGACATTCCATATTGGGCAAAACTCTTTGCATTCAGCTCTGCCCAGAGACACTTGTAAATGTTGACTGCAACTGATTGTTTAATCTGCACATACGGAAAGTCTTCTTCACAGTAAGAGCTGTGAAAATGTGGAATAGAAATCCACAGGAACTTGTTCTGACCAGCTTAGTTGATTGTTTAAAAAAAAATAGCTGGAAGAGTACCTATATGAACAAAATATAACATTTATAGGTAACAACAATAGAGATTGTTGACCCAGGAAATATTGCCCCAGGGATATAAAGAAGAATTCTGTTTTCCCTCACTGGAGCAAATTGGACCATGCTTTATAGAGTTTTTTTGCCGTCCTCTGGATCAGCTGTAGATATATGGATCTGTAAATAGTGGTCTTCTATTTATTTAGTAATTTTTTATTGGTTGAACTAGATTGGACTTTTTTCAACCTAACTATGTAACATGGGATTATGAAAAAAAGAAAAACCTTTAGAAATCCCAAACCGTAATTATAAGTAGCTATAAACGAAGCTTAGCCGATATCACCTATATGATATCAAAATAATATCAAAATGCATTACTTTGTTACTGAAGAGGTATGAAGGTGGAGACTTGACGAGGCATCCTTCTTTAATGATTGTGCAATCTGCAAATAAAAATACATTTATTAATGTTACTTCTCAACTACCAAAAGTATATTTTTCATCACATTGCAACTGTTTTGCTTTTTGTTTTTTTCAAACTTAAAAAAAAACATGCACACAATGAGGCATCATGCCAAGTAGCATATTGAAAAATAGACTTAGGGGTGTAGATATAAAATAAATTCACAGACTGCATGTACATTAGTCGTAAGTGTGAAGAACGGGCTATAGCAAATGTATAAGGCTTTTTTCTCTCCAGGTTGAATTGAGCAAATCAAGAAAATACTACATTGTAGATAGAGCTAAGGGTCATAGTAACCAAGTATTTATTTAAGCTCCATCTAGTGGATATAATGCAGTACTTTCCTGATTTACTCTATTCTATTTGAAGAATGCCATTCAATCTGGAGAAAATAGCATAATAACATTCGATTTTGCTCCCACCCTCAACGTTTTGCAAGATAATTACTATTTATCTTGATGCCTTTCATTCTGCCCTAAAACACAACTCCAGACAAAACTTTTAAGTGGAGAAGGGTTACAACCTCTGTTCTTTTCCCGTCATTTCCCATTTCTGGCCCACTTATAATTAGTTCAGCCTGTGCCGAACGATATGAAATCCACAGAATCCGTATAAAATTCCTGAAATCTTACCCATTTCTGTGCTGGAACGTTTTGAGAGCATTGTGAACCAACTTCTACCTGTGAAGAGAACGGTAGGGTCAGCAACATAGGATCAGCTGGTGTATTTCCATAGATTGTATACAAAAAAAGGAGAGAATTGGTATACAGAACCTCAGGGATAGATATACATTATAATATAGTTTATTTAAAGTATACTGTATTACTATACAGTATTAAAAAAAAAAAATACAATATATAATATATAATATATATATAAAAAAAAAAATATATATATATATATACACACATATATATATATATATATATAATTTGTATATTATATATCCATAAAATCTTTATTAATTCCATTGGGAATAATAAAGAAAGTCATGATCCCATCGAACAAAGTGTTAGTATTAGTATTAAGGGACACATTTGTGCGTGCACCACCAGAATTTAGTATTATTTGGCCCCCAGAAGTTACAGGTGTTGCCCTACAGCCATGACCGGCAGCCTATACAAATCAATGAGTGTGGTAACACGCATTAAAGGAACAGACGAGTGGCTAAACTTACATGAACCAGTCTTGTTATTAACAGACATGCAGCTATTGTCTTCCAACTATTGCCATTTGTTGTTTAACTTTCCAAACACACTGAATTTTTTAATCAATATTATTGCTGAATAATTCCTAAAGCAAATTGTTAGATTATTCTTTGTCTTGGCCACTTACTACTTCTTTGATCGATTAAAGACTTAAAAAAAGAAAGATTTCCCCAGTTTTTCTTTTCATCTCATGCCACCCTGGCTGGTGCAAAGGCCACTCCAACATGGTCAAATTAGGAACAGATTAGATAGTTTCTGTTTGTTTTTTAGAGGTGCCCAGTGTGAGTCAATATGAGTGCGTGCAGAAAAACAAATGATCGGCATTTTTCCAAAACAGAGGGCAATGGAAGTGACTCCTGAAGCCCTTATCTGGGGAAGAGTGCCAAGAGTTACGCACCTATCAAACATCATATCAAGGTGGCTTGGACAATAAAATGCTCTGATTTCCTAGACACTGAGGTTCCTGAGTATAAGTAATATTTCAAGTTCATATTTATTTATCTGGAATGAGATCAGTTCACGTGTGGGTGATACAAATTACTTCATATTTATCAATACTGCTTTATATACTGCCAACATGACCAACCACTGGACATAACCATAATACAATTCTATTACATAGAACACTACACCCTCCAACATGACCCACCACTGGATATGATCATAATACAATTATATTACATAGAACACTACACCCTCCAACATGACCCACCACTGGATATGATCATAATATAATTCTATTACATTCTATACATAGAACACTACACCCCCGAACATGACCCACCACTGAACATGAACATAATACAATTCTATTACACTCTATACATAGAACACTACACCCCCCAACATGACCCACCAATGGATATGATCATAATACAATTCTATTACACTCTATACATAGAACACTACACCCCCCAACATGACCCACCACTGAACATGATCATAATACAATTCTATTACATAGAATACTACACCTCCAACATGATCCACCACTGGATATGATCATAATATAATTCTATTACACTCTATACATAGAACACTACACCCCCGAACATGACTGACCACTGGACATGATCATAATATAATTCTATTACATTCTATACATAGAACACTACGCCCCCGAACATGACCGACCACTGGACATGATCATAATACAATTCTATTACACTCTATACATAGAACACTACGCCCCCCAACATGACCGACCATTGGACATGATCATAATATAATTCTATTACACTCTATACATAGAACACTACACCCCCCAACATGACTGACCACTGGACATGATCATTAAACATTCGGATACAGTACATCCTACACCTCCATGACACGATTATTGTTCCTTATCCTCGGTGCTCATTGTTTGTTTCTGACCTTGTTGAGGAGCACTTAGCAGCACTAAACAAGGAAAAACTATCAATTATATAATAGGACTGGCTCTTACACAAAGGTGTGGCAAAAGTTAACCCTTTTTTAGTGTAGTCATAGTCATAGACATAACTGTTTAGGTGTTGTGTCCACATATTTTAGTGATAAATGTTGCATGGGGGACCTTACTTAAAAAATGCAGCTGAACAAGTTAAAGTGTCATGAGAATGTAAATATTCCTCAGTATTAATTATTCTTCCCTAGAATGATGAATATATAATAGTGTAGTGATTAACCTGGTTCAGAGAAATGCGTTACTTAATGGTAAGTACTTGGGGCTACATAAAAGTAGTGATTGGTCATAGTGATTTGTCATAGATATTAAAAAATGGGTAGACATGTTGCCTAATTATAGAGCATGTATCCAACTGTACATTCAGAGCCACTCAATTATAGACCAGATACAGCCTACATATAAAGTCAATTACCACACTGTTCATCCAGAACCACTAATTTATAATCCAAATACAACTTATATATAGAGCCACTTACCCAACTGTATCCACACCTTCTGGTTTATAGTCCAGGTACATCCTAAATATAGAGCCATCAACCTAACTGCCTATCCACACCTACTGCTTAATAACCCATATACAGCCTACATATAGAATGGTTTACCCAACTGTCCCTCCAGAGCCTCTTGTGTATAACCCTAAGATACAGTCTGAATATAGAGCCATTATGCGGCTGTCCATACAGAGCCACTGGTGTATAGCCCAGATATATCCTAAATATAGAGCCATTTACCCAACTGTCCATCCAGAGCCTCTGGTGTATAGCCCAGATATATCCTAAATATAGAGCCATCTACCCAACTGCATATCCACACCTACTGCTTAATAACCCATATACAGCCTACATATAGAACGATTTACCCATCTGTCCATCCAGAGCCTCTGGTGTATGGCCCAGATACAGTCTGAAAATACAGCCATTATGCAACCGTCCATACAGGGCCACTAGCTTATAGCCCATATATATCCTAAATATAGAGCCATTTACTCAACTGTCAATCCAAAGTCTCTGGTGTATAGCCCAGATATACTGTATCCTAAATATAGAGCCATTTACTCAACTATCCATCCAGAGCCTCTGGTGTATAGCCCAGATACAGCCTGAATATAGAGCCATTTATCCAACTGTCCATCCAGAGCCGCTGGTTTATAACCTGGACACAGCCTAAATATAGAGCCATTATGCAACTGTTCGTCCAGAACTGTTGCAGAGATAAGTAGTTCTGTACAAAGTGCAGCTATCCATAGCAAAAGGTCCCTAAATGATTGAATTACAGTAAACTTACTAGTCAAAACGGGCTCCAGCACTTTGCATGCAACCATCACTTTCTGTTCTATTCAAATAAAGCAAATTTATAATTCTTTAACAAAATTTGCACTCATACAGGGGAATGAACAAAGAGTGGCGCAGGCATAACGCCTGCAACACTATTCTAAGCTGAGAAAACAGAGCCGATGCTGCTCCTAATCAATGAAAGGAGTGTAAGCCCCTTTGTTAATTAAGAGAAATTTGCTCCCTGTTCTATGCTGTGTCTGTGACAGACACAGCGCAGACATCTGTTCAGCTGGAGCTGCATGCTCCGATCCTTCTGTCTGCAACCCCAACCAAGACCTGAAATAGATCTATCTGTTTAGTTAATGTGGTGCCAATTACAAACGCCAGTTTCCTATGCCAATATACCTTTGTTATTTACCGTGGAGGAGATTTACTAAAGCCGGCCATGGACGGAGAAATTTGTTTTCCTGCAACCACAGTCAGTGTTAATGGGGGGAATCCCTCATGCGGAGCCATTGTGCTCCCCTGGCAGAGACTAGGGTTGCCACCTCATCCCTTTAAACCAGGCCACATATTAATTACACAGGTTCTGAGGCTGAAATAATGCACATAAGGCCCCTTTCACATGGGCGCAATGCCCGACGGAGTCCGTTCTGCTCAGTGGGGGATCAATCCGCCAATCCCTGCTAAGCAGGCGGATGACAGCTCTGTGTGCAGAGACGGAGCTGTCAGATTCCCGCTGTCCTCTATGGGTAGATCGGATGATAACGGACCGCCTGTCCGTTCTCATCCGATCCCATCCGATCTGATCCTCCAGACGGATGAAAAATAGGGTTTCCATCCGTCTGGATTTCACGGACAGGATCAGATCGGATGGCAGCGGGTGTCAGTGGAGATGTCTCCGCTGACACCTGCTGCCCCATAGGGATGCATGGAGCATCCAATCAGGTCTGCCTGAAAAACTGACAGGCGGATCGGATCGGATCGCCCGTGTGAAAGGGGCCTATGGCACTAAGTGAATTTAATTACCTCCATAATCAGCTGCAGATCCTGTGTAATTAATGTGTGTCCTGGTTTAAAGGGATGAGGTGGCAACCCTAGCGGGCAGGGGGGCAGGGGAAGCTGACCCCACTGGGAGAAGATATTGATTATTGCTAGCGGTTATAACAGCTGCTAGCAATAATCACATGTAAAATCCAGCAGGCTGGTTGTACCCAAGTTGATTGATTGAGGTACATTCAGCCTGCCCATACATGGTTCAAATCTCGGCCAGGTATAGCCGGCTTAAAACTGGAGCACTCAGAATCTGGTGCAGCTGTGCATGGCAGCCAATCAGCTTCTAACTTCAACTTGTTCAATTAAGCTTTGACGATAAAACCTGGAAGCTGATTGGTTTCTATGCAGAGCTGCACCAGTTTTTACACTCTCCAGTTTTAGTAAATCTCCCCTTCCTTCAATAGACTCATTCTGACAATTTAACGGTAATAAAGCATTGGATTTCCAGCTGCTGATAGTGAGGGCTTTGAGCTCTTGTTGGCAGAATGCTGACGTCAGTCACAGGTAATAAATCCTCTCAGCTGGTTAGTTATCTACCCACACCTGAGAATCTCAAACTGGTCAGGAAATAGTCGAAAAGTTCAACTTTAATATGATACAACAGTTATAAATTGTACGGAAGTTGTTATGCAATACTAGCACATAGTAAGTGTGCCACTGCCAGTTACATGTATTTCTGATTGGCGCCCCGGGTCAGTCAACGCCGTTTTGGCAGAGGAGGAGGAGGGGGGGTGGCTGGTCGCCGGGGGGGGGGGGCAGAGGGAGGAGGATTCTTTCGGGTTCTGGGCCGCAGTGCGCGGAGGCGCTACACGTGACGTCACTTGACAACACGTCGATGTGTGGTGTGTCGCCTGCCCGCCTGGGGGAGGGCTGGTGCCAGATATAGGATCGGCCCCGGGTGCCTAATGCTCTAGGTACGCCCCTGCTACCTTGCCTTCCTTTTAACTGCTGAAATATTCAAATGTCTCTGTAGGACACAACTTATTGTCTGAATAAGACAAAATTCTTATCCCCCTGCTCTTGTAATTTGCTCTCTCCTGTGTCCAAATTATAGCCAATTGCATCGCCTTGGATATGGCATCCCTACTTCCTGGCCATTGGTCTAGCAATTTGATATGTGGGTGGCTCCCTCCCATCCAACATTCTTCAATATATATAAAAAAAAAAAATAATTAAAAATTGCTGGCCAATCAAATACCAGCATGGTTCAGGTATTTGGACAGCTGTGGATGCTGGCTGTCAGAATACAATAGCTGGTAGCTGAGATTCCTCCATCCATGCTGGATGGGGGATTGATAGATTTCTCTCATTCAACCTGCGGGCTGAACAAGGGAAATCTTCAAGTGTGTGGCCAGATTTAGAGTGACCTAGAAGTTTGTATATTAAAGGAGGAACTGGAGGTGTACAGTAGTATTTCTTTTAATCCTAGGGATCTATTTATACAAAAAAACTCTCTCATTCTGTCACAAATATTCCCCAAAATTTGGCTAATAGCAGTATTTTCTATGGCCGTCGGCTCCATCTAGTGACCATAATTCAGTATTTTGCTGAAATACTTCAATTAGGAAAATACCACTTTATGATCACTAGATGGAGCTGATGATCATAGGAAAAAATGTTTTAGGCAAATGTTTGTGATGGCTGTGTGAATGCTTGAGACATTCATACAGCACATCTTTGATATAAATAGACCCCATAGTATTAATCAGAGTATAGGCTGACTCTTCCATTGATTCTGTAGGCTTTTGTTTGTCTACAGACCCCTATTGATAGAGCAAAGCTGCTCTCACTGTTATGATTTAAAGTCGTTATTCCCGGCAGTGACATTCTTGGCAGTCATTGTATTTCAACGTAATGAAACTCTTCTGGTTTGGCTGCATACTGTTCTTTCTCTATTGACAGAGGTAATGTTCCAGAACAATTATTTTACATTTAAAGCTAACCTCCAGCCTTCCCTTCAGTCTTGCACAGTTGTACCAGCTCCTCTGCTCTATTGAAATTGCTTACTCTGATACCACTGCACATTGCTTACTCTGAATTTTCCACATGCTCACTATTCTTATGAATAAAGAACATTCGATCTGGAGAGAAAATGGCCCAGTAACGTTAAAAGTTATCCCCATTTGCACAGAATGAATACACATTCAGGCTTTGCTTTGGCTCTGCAATTTTGTACACGCTTTGCACACTGTGCGCTTCTCAGAATGTTCATTAGAAGCTGCAGCAAGTCAGATAGAGCCCACCTCCGACGTGATGCAGCAGTTCCCCGATCACACAGCATATCATGGCATCCATGGGTGTCCAGAGCCCCCCCACTCCATCCTTCAGGACTCTTTCACACTTCCCATTAAACATATGCTGTATTGTAGGTGTGTCGGCAACCTGTATGTGTGCTCTAAATAAATGGCATCACAACACAACACATACCTAGGGGTATATTTATACAAAATTTGCAATGATATTCATCCCGCATAACTACTTGTACTTTCGTTCTGTGGGAATGACAGCAAAATTGAATATTGCTAAGCTATTTTCTCTCCAGGTCGGATGTACTCCATTATTAAGAATAACTTGAATCAAGGCAATACCGCATAATGGCCAGTAGATGGAGCTGATGATCATAATAAATATTTATTATGACAGTCTGCTCCATCTAGTATTCATAATGTGTAATTTTCCAGATGCACACTATTCTTATGAATAAAGAACATTCAACCTGGAGAGAAAATAGCCCAGTAAAGTTAAAAGTTAACCCCTATTTGCACAGAATGAATGCACATGCAGGTTTTGCTTTAGCTCTGCAATTTTGTTATAAGTACACCCTATAGTACTGTACATTGAAGTACCTAAAGGTATAAAGCCAGCCATAGAGTCAGAGCTTTAACAAAAGAAGCCAGATTTTGAACTGCTGCAGCATGAATCTGAAACGCAAAATCAATCTCTGCAACTTTTTTTAATGTACTTAAATTCCAATCCAATATAAAAAGCAGCCAATGACTTACCAGACATTGTTTCTGGAGCAGCTGGTACAATTTTCAGCAGGAAAAGCTTCACCAACATTACACGGCAGATCTCCCCCCCCCCCCCCCCTTACCCTTTTCCCTTGAGTTGTAAAATTTACTTTTTCAATTTATATCCCTGTACACCTTGTTGGTTTGCATGTAAAATAATGTGTGTATTTCCTCCAGGTACTCCGGTTTTCATCCCACACTCCAAAGTCATGCGGGAAGGTTAATTGGCTCCTGTCTAAATTGACCCTATGAATGTGAGTTAGAGTGTAAGCTCCCTGAGGGCAGGGACTGATGTGAATGTACAATATACATCTGGAAAGCGCCGCATAAATTGACAGCACTATATAAGTACCTGTAATAAATAAATCAAATAAATAAAAATTGCTAAAGGTGGCTAATTTACCAAAAAATTAAAACCTACTTGCCGCGAAACGCGTTGACCTTCATAAAGTCAAGTATTGGCTAATTCCCCATCAGATACATTTTTGAATATTCATATACCTCCATATTAATGATATGTTATGTGGCTTTTTTCTTGTTTTGTTTTATGATGTGAAAAAAAATAAATTTTTTTTTCATGGAGCATGGAGGTTTTCTATCCCCTGCGCTGTCATTTTAAAATATGTGCAATACAAGTCTTTCTTTTAATAAATATGTGTATCTAGTCTATCTTATGATAAGTCACGCGTTTTTGTTAATGTTTAGTTGGTTCCCAACAAACATTTCCCCCTTTTTTCCTAAAGCCCATTCACTTTGCAAAGGGAACTTTCACTTAGCTTAGAGAACGAGGTGAAGTTTTGCTGAGTTGGACCATCTAATTATGTGCAAGGAAAAAAATGTAAAATAAAAAATGATTTGCAAAATTAGGAATTCGTGCAAAGTGATTTTTTTTTTTTCAGCATTCACTTGCATTGTAAAAATGTAATTTGCTAAGTGAACGGTCTTAAGTAAATCAGTCGCATGGCTTAGAATTCTCTGTAGTTCCCAGTTAATCCTGGCAGGTGAATACTTACAGGTGCGTGTTGCCTCCTGCTGATCCTGAGTAGTAAGTGACATGCAATGCGTGCTGCTGCTGTTATATATACATAGTCTGCATGAAATATGATCTGCTAGGAATTCCCCTTCCGCGCAACGTCGTCCAGGGGAATTTCAGCGCAGCCTTAGCTAGGCTAGGGAAAAACCGAAATACCGCTCGCTTTTTTTTTTTTCTGTTCTTTTTTCATTTTATTTACTAACAATGAAAAGATTTCAGATCATTTACTTCCTTGAGATCGTGTTATTGTACTATCATAGCAGAGCCATTTCACGATCAGACCGTGAAAGCTTAGAGACAGAACAATGCAGAATGAATCTGGACTATTCACCTTTATCGTAAAACTGTCAAAACAGTAACTGCTGTACAGTAAAGAGATTAACCACTTCAATACAGGGCACTTTCACCCCTTTTCTGCCCAGACTGATTTTCAGCTGTTAGCGCTGTCACGCTTTGAATGATAATAGCGCAGTCATGCCACGCTGTACCCCAAAAAAAATTTTCATCTACAAATAGAGCTTTCTTTTGGTGATATTTGATCACCTCTGGGTTTTTTCTTTTTTGCTAAACAAATAAAAAAAGACCGAAAATTTTGAAAAAAAAAAAAAAGTTTTTCTTTGTTTATGTTAAAAATTTTGTAAATAAGTACGTTTTCTCCTGCACTGACGAGCACTGATGAGGCTGCACTGAGGGGCACTGATGAGGCTGCACTGACGTGCACTGATGAGGTTGCACTGACGAGCACTGTTGAGGCTGCACTGAGGGGCACTGATGAGGCTGCACTGACGAACACTGATGAGGGGCACTGATGAGGGTGCCTTGATAGTCACTGATGAGGTGGCACTGATGGGCAATGATGATGATGATGAGGCACTAATATGTAACACTGATGGGAAACTGATGGGTAGCACTGATGGGCACTGATAGATGGCACTAATAGGCAGCACTGATGAGGCACTGACAGGCATTACTAAGGGCACTGATTGGCATTTTTAATTAGCACTAATTGGCATCCCTGGTGGGCTCTAGTGGGCATTCCTGATGGGCCCTAATGGGCATCCCTGGTGGGTCTGCACAGATAATCAATGCGCTGTTTATCAGTGCAGACCCCCCCCCCCAGTCAGGAGAGCCCCCGATCAGCTTTCCTCTACTCGCGCCTTGTCAACGCGAATGGAAGAAAGACGATCAATGGCACTTCCTGCTTTTGATGTGACCATCTGTGATTGGTCATAGCTGATCACATGGTAAAGAGCCTACATCATTGTCTCTTTACTGGGATCGGAGGTGCAGTGTTTTAGAGTGACACACCGCATCACCGATTGCCGGTCTGCGCACCCGCGAGATTATCCTGCTGGACATCATATGACACCCAGTCAGGATAACTTAACCACTTTCCGGCCGTCATTCTGCTATATGGCGGGAGGGAAATGGTTAATAAAGTAGAACTCAAACTCAATATAACAAGATAAAATAAATGGCCCATTAAAAGATGAAACAAATCCAGATGTTGCTGCAATATGCACCTGCAACCTGGAGATTTGCCCTGCAGTACGTTTGTTCTGCCACTAGATGTCCTCAGTCTGAGCTCAGGGTGGGTGGGTATTGGACCCAAAGCCAGCCTGTGAATGGACAGTGAAAGGAGAAGCAGCACAGTGATAAGATTATCTCTCTGTGACTCTGCTCTTCCCTCCTATCAGCATGCCTCTTTCTCTCCCAGCATGAGCTCTGATGTACAAGGTACAGGGGGCCGCATGAGGCTGATCCCAGGTCAGATTCCGGTACTTACACCGCTTAGGTTTAAAAATAAATGTAATAATGTATTGATTACAAAGCTGTGTACATTTCTATATTTTATAGCTGTCTAGAGTTCAGATATAACCACTTGCTGTCTGCCCCATAGCATTTTTACTGCTACAGGGCAGCAGCTGTGCGCCGGATCGCGTATATACGTGATCCAGCTCTTTCAGGAAGGGGGCACGCATGCACGCTGCCAGCAGCTTGCTACTGCTGTGATTATACACAGCGGGAGCCGATCAGCGGGTACCGCACAATTGATGTCCACCGTCACCTGCCGATCATTCAGTACAGAGGCAGTGCAGCGGTCTGCCTATATAAACAAGGCAGATTGCCATTCTGTCAGTAGGGAAGGCATGGATTCCATGTTCCTGCAAAGCAGGGACAAGGATCCATGCCTTCCTCTAGTAAAAGCACTTCCCATAGTACACAGAAACACTGGCTAGGCACGAAGTTAACCATTTTATCCCCCTAAATGTTTAACCCCCTTTCCAGCCAGTATCTTTATTACAGTGACAGTGCTTTTTTTTTTTTAGCACTGATCACTGGTCCCCAAAAAGTGTCAAAAGTGTCAATTAGTGTAAGAATGTCCATCGCAATATCGCAGTCCCATTATAAGTCGCTGATCGGCGCCATTACTAGTAAATAAATAAATAATGTTAAAAATCCCATAGTTTGTAGGCGCTATAACTTTTGCACAAACCAATTAATATATGCTTACTGGCATTTTTTTTTGTTTTTACCAAAACCATGTGGCAGAATGCATATTGGCCTAAACCGATGAAGAAATTTTATTTTTTTTATTTTTTTTATTGGATGTGATTTATTTTTTTATTTTTTAAAATAAAATTGCCATTTTTTTTTTTTTTTTTGTTTCTAGCACAAATAATAAAAACTGCAGAGGTAATCAAATACCACGAAAAGAGAGCTCTATTTGTGGCAAAAAAGGACATACATTTTTTTTTGGGTACAGTGTTACATGACTGCACAATTGTCAGTTAAAGTAACGCAGTGCTGTATTGCAAAAAAAATGGCCTGGTCATGAAGGGGTGTAAATCTTCCGGAGGTCAAGTGGTTAAAGTAGATGTAAAACCTAACTAGATGATATTCAGGTTGCTCTGTGCATCTCCAAAGAAAAAAGGGTTAAAATATATATATATATATATATATATTATTTTTTTACCTATTTTTGCAATTTCTTCTTTTTAGAATTCCGTTTTTACCTATTTTTGCCCTTCTCTTCATCTCAGTGCTGCTGATCTCCTGAAGCCTGTTCTTGCCACATCATTCATCTGGACCGCACTCCTGATGGTGGCAACATTCAGCCATCACATTGATATGTCTGCTTAGAGTATCTACTTGGGGTGCATGCAACAGGGTGACAACACAGGAGCACAACTAGGAGACAGGGATAGAGGGTTGTCACCCTTTAACAGGATATGCTTGCACAAGGATCTTAGTGGCAGGATCACCAGGGATTCTTTTTATGAGTGCTGCCTGTTTAGAAGCACTGAAATCAAGCTTGAAGTGACATTAACGTGTTAATGATTATATGAGATTTGAATCCTAGTTTACACACACAAGCGGTTGGGGAGGCCAGTAAAAATAGGCAGTTGAGCTGAGTATTTACTGCCACTAACCGCCCCTGCTTAAGCTGCAAAGGTAGCCACATGGGGTATACACATGCCGCTACCGTAATGCTTTGCATCATGATATGACAAAAATGATACCCTATGGCATTAAGCTGGCAGTGCCCATTGAAGTGAAGCAAATGGGACCACGCTGTTACCAGGAGCTTGCAATGCAGCATGGAATTTCCATTAAAAAAGCCTGACAAATGTAAAAATCATTTAGGAGGCAGCAATATAATCTCCTAAATGCCTGTCAGCTGTCCCCTTGCCTCTCTGTGAAAAGCAATCCATAATCAAATACAAGCGTAAACAAGCCCTTATTGTGCGGGCACTCTTCAAACCCCTGACACCTCCCTTCTTGTACCAACTCCCCCCCACCCAGGTGATGTGATCCCAGAGGGGTGTCTTTAATGCCCTAGGCTCCCAGAAAATGGGTTGAATAATGATGGGTGCCATTCAACCCAGAAGAGGACTGGGTGAGCTGGATGCAGTGATGTGTCTTTGGGGGACAGTGCAGAGGGTGAGTATTGCAGCTATAACTAATTCTTACTTTAAAACGCGTGGGCTATATGGATTTTAATTTTACGCAGATGATGGAAAAAACTGATGCCATACAAAATATCTTCTTACGAAGATTACATTAGCATTAGCCCTTCCCTTCTTTTTGTCCTGTGCTGAGGTTTTCCTTTCTTCTTTTTCCTACACTGAGTTATTTTCTTCTTCTTGTTCTAAGCTGGATTATTTTCTTTTATTGTAATGTTCCACCTTATCTTTGTTCTGTGCTTGATCTTTCTTTTCTTCTTGTAATGTGCTGGATCTCTCTATTGCCCTAAGCTGGAGTCTTCTCTGCTTTTTGCCCTGTGTGGGGTTTTCTCTGCTTTTAGTCCTGTGCTGGGTTCTTCTCTTCTTCTTGTGCTATGCTGGGTTCTTCTCTTCTTCTTGTGCTATGCTGGGTTCTTCTCTTCTTCTTGTGCTATGCTGGGTTCTTCTCTTCTTCTTGTCCTGTGCTGGGTTCTTCTCTTCTTCCTGTCTTGTGCTTGGTTCTTCACTTCTTCGTGTCCTTTTCTTCTTGTTGTCCTGTACTGGGTTCTTTTCTCTTTTTGTCCTCTGCTTAATTATTTTCTTCTGTTTGTCCCATGCTGGGGTCTTCTGTTCTCCTTGTCATGTGTGGAATTCTTCTCATCTCTTGTTCTAGGCTGCATTCTTTTCTACGTCATGTCCTGTGCTGGGTTCTTCCGTTCTTCTTGTCCTATACTGAGTTCTTTACTCTTTCTTGTCCTGTGCTGGGTTCTTCCCTTCTTCTTGTCCTGTGCTGTATTCTTCCCTTCTTCTTGTCCTGTGCTGGGTTCTTCCTTTCTTTTTGTCCTGTGCTTGGTTCTTCCCTTCTTCTTGTCCTGTGCCAGGTTCTTCCCTTCTTCTTGTCCTGTGCCAGGTTCTTCCCTTCTTCTTGTCCTGTGCCGGGTTCTTCCCTTCTTCTTGTCCTGTGCTTGGTTCTTCCCTTCTTCTTGTCCTGTGCCGGGTTCTTCCCTTCTTCTTGTCCTGTGTTGGGTTCTTCCCTTCTTCTTGTCCTATGCTGGGTTCTTCTCTTCTTCTTGTGCTATGCTGGGTTCTTCTCTTCTTCTTGTGCTATGCTGGGTTCTTCTCTTCTTGTTGTGCTATGCTGGGTTCTTCTCTTCTTCTTGTCCTGTGCTGGGTTCTTCTCTTCTTCCTGTCTTGTGCTTGGTTCTTCACTTCTTCGTGTCCTTTTCTTCTTGTTGTCCTGTACTGGGTTCTTTTTTTGTCCTCTGCTAAATTATTTTCTTCTGTTTATCCCATGCTGGGGTCTTCTGTTCTCCTTGTCATGTGTGGAATTCTTCTCATCTCTTGTTCTAGGCTGCATTCTTTTCTACGTCATGTCCTGTGCTGGGTTCTTCCGTTCTTCTTGTCCTATACTGAGTTCTTTACTCTTTCTTGTCCTGTGCTGGGTTCTTCCCTTCTTCTTGTCCTGTGCTGGGTTCTTCCTTTCTTTTTGTCCTGTGCTTGGTTCTTCCCTTCTTCTTGTCCTGTGCCAGGTTCTTCCCTTCTTCTTGTCCTGTGCCAGGTTCTTCCCTTCTTCTTGTCCTGTGCTTGGTTCTTCCCTTCTTCTTGTCCTGTGCTGGGTTCTTCCCTTCTTCTTTCCCTGTGCTGGGTCCTTCCCTTCTTCTTGTCCTGTGCTGGGTTCTTCCCTTCTTCTTGTCCTGTGCTGGGTTCTTCCCTTCTTCTTGTCCTGTGCTGGGTTCTTCCCTTCTTCTTGTCCTGTGCTGGGTTCTTCCTTTTTTCTTGTCCTGTGCTTGGTTCTTCCCTTCTTCTTGTCCTGTGCTTGATTCTTCCCTTCTTCTTGTCCTGTGCCGGGTTCTTACCTTCTTCTTGTCCTGTGCTGGGTTCTTCCCTTCTTCTTTCCCTGTGCTGGGTTCTTCCCTTCTTTTTGTCCTGTGCTGGGTTCTTCCCTTCTTCTTGTCCTGTGTCGGGTTCTTCCCTTCTTGTCCTGTGCTGGGTTCTTCCCTTCTTCTTGTCCTGTACCGGGTTCTTCCCTTCTTTTTGTCCTGTGCTTGGTTCTTCCCTTCTTCTTGTCCTGTGCCGGGTTCTTCCCTTCTTCTTGTCCTGTGCTGGGTTCTTCCCTTCTTCTTGTCCTGTGCTGGGTCCTTCCCTTCTTCTTGTCCTGTGCTTGGTTCTTCCCTTCTTCTTGTCCTGTGCCGGGTTCTTACCTTCTTCTTGTCCTGTGCTGGGTTCTTCCCTTCTTCTTTCCCTGTGCTGGGTTCTTCCCTTCTTTTTGTCCTGTGCTGGGTTCTTCCCTTCTTCTTGTCCTGTGTCGGGTTCTTCCCTTCTTGTCCTGTGCTGGGTTCTTCCCTTCTTCTTGTCCTGTACCGGGTTCTTCCCTTCTTTTTGTCCTGTGCTTGGTTCTTCCCTTCTTCTTGTCCTGTGCCGGGTTCTTCCCTTCTTCTTGTCCTGTGCTGGGTTCTTCCCTTCTTCTTGTCCTGTGCTGGGTCCTTCCCTTCTTCTTGTCCTGTGCTGGGTTCTTCCCTTCTTCTTGTCTTGTGCTTGGTTCTTCACTTCTTTGTGTCCTTCGCGTCTTGTTGTCTTGTACTGGGTTCTTTTCTCTTTTTGTCCTGTGCTAAATTATTTTCTTCTGTTTGTCCCATCCTGGGGTCTTCTGTTCTTCTTGTCATGTGTGGAATTCTTCTCATCTCTTGTTCTAGGCTGTATTATTTTCTATGTCATATCCTGTGCTGGGCTCTTCCGTTCTTCTTGTCCTATACTGAGTTCTTTACTCTTTCTTGTCCTGTGCTGGGCTCTTCTCTACTTCTTGTAATATGTTGAGTTTGTCATTATCAGGTAGTCAGGCTCAAAGACCAGTGGTTATTGCAGTGGATGCTCACACAGGAACCAGCAGGATAGGAACACAGGCAGGTTACCTTTGCAGATGATACAGGCTCACCTGAGGTGCGGAATCTAAGTACTAACGGGTGTTCACCAGAGCTCCTAATGGTGGAGATGGATTTTGCTGCATATTAGCACCAGGTCTTCAGGATCCAGTAGCAGATATAGCAGATAGGGATCAAGCAGAAGCGTAGTCGAGCAACAAGCCAAAGGTCGGTAACGAATAGTTGCAGGTTAGGATTAAGCAGAAGCGTAGTCGAGGAGCAAGCAAATGTTAGTAACGAATGATAGTGAAGAAATGGATGGCAGAAGGAGAGACAAAAGTGAGATATTGGCTGGAGAAGACACAATATTCTGGCAACCAGGAAGTGCAGAGACATGGCTTAAATCCGGATGTTCATGGGAGGAGCAAAGAGATCAAGGTTTAAGGCAAATTAAATTAACGGCAGGATCAGTCAAGGAATTGTCAAGGGAACTGTCCAGCATTCCAGGTGTCTCAGCAAGCAGAGTCATTGGCAGATACAGCAGAGGTCCCAGGTTCAAGTCCAGGTCCTGACAGAGTTGTTTTCTTTTTGTCCTGTGCTGGGTTCTTCTCCTCTTCTTTCCCATTCTGACTTCTTTTCTTTTTGTCCTGTGCTGAGTTATTTTCTTCTTTTTGGTCCCTTGTGTCGTCACACGTAGGGGAGGGGCAAGGACGGACGGAGTGTATTGCAATCTGCTGTTGGCTGCCGGTACACGCTATAGACAAAGGCAGAACAGGACGGCGTCTCCCGCTATACCACCACGATCTACCGATTTCAGATTTGATGTTCATGCTTGTTCCTATGTGCATGGGATGCACTAATAAATGTGAGTGTAACCTGGCTATATATACATTTTCTCCCTGTTCATCTTGTATTGTCCTGTGTTGGGTTCTTCTCTTCTTCTTTTCCTCTTCTTCCTTTTTTCTCTTCTTGGGGTTCTTTTCTTTATCATCATGTCCTATTCCACGTACTCCTACTCTTCAGTCTTCTTCTTTGCTCTGCACTTGGTCTTTTTCCTTTTAGTGTCACGTGTTGGATATCTCTTCCTTTTTTTTTTTGCTTCTCTTCCTTTGTGTAAAATCCCTTCAATTCCTGCCAGTCCCTCTGCTTTCCTATTAAAAAGAAACGACCACACTAAGCTGGGGAACACATTGTGGTCAGTTCTCTAACTGTGCTGGGAACTCAGCTTGCTCTCCCACAATGATGAGACTTGTCCTGCCCCCCCCCCCTGCACAGCCATTCACTGGAAAGATCATTGTAATGCAGTTTCTCCTCCCCCAGCTCTTATGCAACTGAGAATAGAGGGAATGTGATCACTTATAAAAAAGGGGAAAAAAGGTATTTCAATTGTTTTTTTTTTTTATATCTTTACACAAATGTTTTGCCTTTCATTTCAATTTTAAACTGAATGGGTTGTTTTACAAGGTGAGAGTTTACAATCACCTTAGGGCCCCACAATAACCACTTCAGCTCCGGAAGGTTTTACCCCCTGAATGACCAGACCATTTTTTTGCGATTCGGCACTGCGCTAATTTAATGAAAAATTGTGCGGTCGTGCAACAATGTACCCAAATACAATCAATGTCCTTTTCCCCCACAAATAGAGCTTTCTTTTGGTGGTATTTGATCACCTGTGCGGTTTTTAGATCTTGCGCTATAAACAAAAAAAAAAAAAGGAGAGCGACAATTTAAAAAAAAACAATATTTTTTACTTTCTGCTATAAAACATTCCCAACAAAAATTTTTTAAAAAATGTAATTTGTTTTTATCAGTTTAGGCCAATTTGTATTCTACTACATATTTTTGGTAAACAAAATCCCAAAAAGCATATTTTAATTGGTTTAGGCTGCATTCACATGTCAGCGTATGATCGCGGGCAGAACCGCCGCGGTTTCGCCCGCGATTCGGAGATTTATTGCAAATCGCGGGATGCCTAGCGTTGCCCGTTGATTTGCAATAGCCCCCCAAACGCCGAGCGATGTTGCCGCGATTTACGCCCGCCGAATCGCGGCAACATTGCGCAAACAAGCTCTTGTACTTTTTTGGAGCGTATTGCGTCCCACGATTTTGTTTGCACGATGTTGCCGTGATTCGGCGGGCGTAAATCGCGGCAACATCGCTCGGCGTTTGGGGGGCTATTGCAAATCAACGGGCAACGCTAGGCGTCCCGCGATTTGCAATAAATCTCCGAATCGCGGGCAGAACCGCCGCGGTTCTGCCCGCGATCATACGCTGACATGTAAATGCAGCCTTAAGCAAAAGTTATAGCGTTTACAAACTACGGGATAGATTTTTTGACTTTTTATTTTTTTTATTTTATTAGTAATGGAGGCGGGCCTGAGACATTGCCCCATTGCGGCGGGTAGATCAGACCCCTAACTGGCATTGTTAACACTTTTTGGGGACCAGTGACATTACTACAGTAATCAGTGGTAAATATTATGCACTGTTACTGTATAAATGACACTGGCAGGGAAGGGGTTAACACTGGGGGGTGATCAAAGGGTTAAATGTATGCCTGTTTGTGCTTACTAACTGTGGGGGGGGGGGGGGTTCTGTGACAGGCACAGAGAGATCTGGGTGTCAGCTTAGCTAAAAATTCTAATCTCTCTATGTCTGTGTGACAGAAGACCCGCCTGCTTTGTTTACATAAGCAGGCGGATCTTCTGTCAGTTTCTGTGAAGATTGCGGGAGGTCAGCGACGATCGCGGCCGCTCCTCCGGCGGTCTGGCTCCCGCTGTTTACAATCACAGCGGGAGTGCGGATCCGGCGGCGTGTGCGCACTTCCGAGACCACGTGCACATAATCACGTAGATCTACGTGATTATGCGCAGCCGAGCCGCCCCCGGCCTCAGTAAATCTGCGTGGGGCGGTCGGCAAGTGGTTAAAGACATTGAGGGGAACACAGAGACAAATATAAAAGTATTGTTTGCTCATAACATTCTTAGAGTTAAAAATGTATAAGGCTAATATAGCACATTATTACACAAACTACATTTCCAGCAAGAGTCAATACTTTCCACAAAAAAAAAGAGATCGGTATTTAGAAAATCCTCTATAAGAAGAGGTACTTGTATGCATTATAGACAGAAGGGCCTGAGAACAACCAACACTTCACATATTCTCCAGCATGTGACCCCCATCCTGGAAAAAACACTCACATGGTCTATTAACCTGAGGCCTTCAGGAGGCCAAACTACTGGAGTTAATGGTTTTCAGAAAAGATGAATGATAGAGAGGAAGACAGGTATAGTGAGAAATGCATGGATAGATATATAGAATAAATTATTATTAATTCATATCTCTATAACACTTTTTTTACCCTGGGGACTCAAAACAATTTCCCTGCTGCTGGGGCACTCAGTAGAATGTCATACTAGGGCCAATTATCCTACCAGCATGTCTTTATAATATGAGAGGAAACATAAGCCAGCACCGGGAGAACATGCAAACTCCATGCAGCTAGTGCTGTAAATGGGACTTTAACCAAGGATGCTAGGGCAGCAAGGCAGAAGTGCTAGGATAGATAGATAGATAGATAGATAGATAGATAGATAGATAGATAGATAGATAGATAGATAGATAGATGGATGGATGGATGGATGGATGGATGGATGGATGGATGGATGGATGGATGGATAGATAGATAGATAGATAGATAGATAGATAGATAGATAGATAGATAGATAGATGGATGGATGGATGGATGGATGGATGGATGGATGGATGGATGGATGGATGGATGGATGGATGGATAGATAGATAGATAGATAGATAGATAGATAGATAGATAGATAGAGAGATAGATAGATAGATAGATAGATACAGGGCTTTTTTTCTCTGATAATAGGTACAGGATCACCCCTTGTCTCCGCCCCCTACCCACCTCTGAGCGCTGTCCCTGGGTTCCACCCCCTATCCACCTCCCAGTACCGCCCCTTTTAGAGAATACAGAAGAAAGTATAATTTTTTGGCGCTAAATAATTTGTATGGAATTTGTTAATAACAAGAAAAGCAGAAAATACTAATATAAAATATATTAAAAATATATTATGAAAATAAAATAGATCCCCTGCAGCCAGCAAAAATAGACCCCCAGCAACAATAGATCCCCAACAGCTACAATGTTCTCTACCCCCAGAAACAATGGACCCCACACAACAATAGACCCAAACCCAGCAACAATAGACTCCCCCCACACAACAGTAGACCCCCCACACAGCAACAATGGACCTCCTGCAACTTTTTAACATACCCATCAACAAAAGATCCACCCCAGCAACATTAGACACCCCCCCCCCACCCCAACAGCTCTCCAAGCAGCCAGCAACAATAGACTTCTAGCTCAATAGTAGATCCCTTACCAGCAGCATAAGACCCCCAGCAACAATAGATCCCCACCAGCAACAATAGACCCTCATACAAAACAGATCCCCACCAGTGACAATAGATCCCCCAGCAGCCAGTATCAATAGACCGCCTGGCATACCCCACACTCTTTGCTATTAAATACATTCAGTGCTGGAGGTGCCGGAACTGCGTTCCCCCGCGTTCCCGCTGAAAAAAAAGCCCTGGATACATAGATAGATAGATAGATAGATAGATAGATAGATAGATAGATAGATAGATAGATAGATAGATAGATAGATAGATAGATAGATAGATAGATAGATAGATAGATAGATAGACATTAGATCAGTGACGGCGAACCTTGGCACCCCAGATGTTTTGGAACGACATTTCCCATGCTGCTCATGCACTCTGCAGTGTAGTTGAGCATCATAGGAAATGTAGTTCCAAAACATCCAGGGTGCCAAGGTTTGCCATCACTGTAGAAGATCATCTGAGCTTTGATTGTGATTGTGTGGAGATAAGCCCAGTGGCTCTTTGTATTGGCTTTCTTATTGCATTTTATGGTGTCTGTAAAATGACATCTTTGATTGCAAACACCACACGCAACACTTTATAGGGCTTTTATCTGTTATATAAATGTTTGCCAATTGTATTTTTTATCATGATGACAACACCCTGTCCAATATTATTCCATAATCATGGATTTTTAACAAGGACAGGCAGCTTTAGCCTCTAGCAATGTGCCAAATGACCTGAAAGCCAAACGTATTTACTATACAGTACTTAGAATGCTGAGCTTTCTCAACATGAACATGAACATGAAATAATAAATCTAATTCTTAGTTTGTTGTAATAGAAAAATAAAATAGACCAAAAGCACTAAAGTTTCCCTTTAATATTAGATGGAAGAACTCTTTGTTTATAGTATTAGGAACTAAAGGAAGTCAGCCAATGCCAAACATTTCTTTCATTAAATTACCAGCAGCAAAGGTCTTCACAGCCTTACTGGATTATTTTGCCACTTTTTTTTCGGGAAGGGGAAAACCCATCTAAGTAATAATTAAGTAAAAAAGAATGTAAAGCCTGCATTTCAAAGTGCAAACATAGGAGGATATTTTGCCAAAGAAAACACTTGGTAAATGATTATAGACATAACAGCACTCATGAGAGGTGCACGGTCCGAGAGCTGTTGGGAAATCGTTTGATATATACAGTGCATCCGGATAGTATTCACAGCGCTTCACTATTTTCACATTTTGTTATGTTACAGCCTTATTCCAAAATAGATTAAATTCATTGATTTCCTCAAAAATCTACAAACAATACCCCATAATGACAACGTGAAAAAAGTTTGTTTGAAATCTTTGCAAATTTATTAAAAATAAAAAACGAAAAAAATCCCATGTACATTAATATTTACAGCCTTTGCTCAATACCTTGTTGAAGCACCTTTGGCACCAATTACAGCCTCAAGTCTTTTTCAGTATGATGCTACAAGCTTGGCACATCTATTTTTGGGAAGTTTCTCCTATTCTTCTTTGCAGGACCCCCCAAGCTCCATCGGGTTGGATGGGAAACATCGGTGCACAGCCATTTTTAGATCTCTTTAGAGATGTTCACTCGGGTTCAAGTCTAGGCTCTGGGATATTCACACAGTTGTCCCATAGCCACTCCTTTGTTAGCTTGGCTGTGTGCTTAGGGTTGTTGCCCTGTTGGAAGATGAACCTTCGCCCCAGTCTGTGGTCCAGAGCGCTCTGGAGTAGGTTTTCATCAAAGATGTCTCTGAACATTGATGCATTCATCTTTCTCTCGATCCTGACTAGTCTCCCAGTTCCTGCTGCTGGAAAACATCCCCACAGCATGATGGCAGACCCGATGTTCGCCGGCAAACGGCGATCGTGTGTGACAAAGGCAGAATGGCAGTCTGTAAGAGGAGAAGATGGAGATCTTGTGTTCCTGCTAAGCAGGAACACGGATCTCTCTCTTCCCCCAGTCAAAGCATCCACCACACAGTTAGCAAGCACTCCCAGGGAACACATTTAACCCTTTGATTGCCCCTGATGTTAACCTTTCCCTGCCAATGTCATTAGTACAGTGACCGTGCATTTTTTTAGCACTGATCTCTGAATTAGTGTCACTGGTCCCTAAAACGTGTTATTTAGTGCCAGATTTGTCCACCGTGATGTCGCAGTCCCACTGAAAATCGATGATCGCCGCCATTACTAGTAAAAAAAAAAAATAAATAAAAATTCCATAAATCTATCCCATAGTTTGTAGACGCAATAACGTTTGTACAAACCAATGAATATACGCTTATTGAGATTTTTTTTTTTACCAAAATCATGTAGAAGAATATACATTGGCTTAAACTGATTTTTGATTTTTTACATTTTTTTAATTGGATATGTTTTATAGCAAAAAGTAAATAATATATATTTTTTTCCAAAATTGGCTGTATTTGTTTGTTTTATAGCACAAAAAAATAAAAACTGCAGAGGTGATCAAATACCACCAAAAGAAAGCTCTATTTGTGTGGGAAAAAAGGACATACATTTTTTTTGGGTACATCGTCGCACGACCGCGCAATTCTCAGTTAAAATAAGGCAGTGCCGTATCGCAAAAAATGGCCTGGTCATGAAGGAGGGTAAACCTTCTGGGGATGAAGTGGTTAATAAATCTTTTTATGCAAATGTTATACCTCATTTAAAGTCCCATGTAAAATGTTTTTAGGTCTCTGTATCGCCTATTATAGCAAACTTGTACATGGAAGAGGTGGAAAAGAAAACCTTGAATGCCTTTAGGAGAATAACACAGAATCATTAGTTCAGGCATAAGGATAGTATGTGGGCCAATATAAAAACATTGGAAATACAAGCTTTATTGAACTCAGAGGATAAAAATATCAAACTGACATAATAAAAGTCAGAGAATTGCAAAGCTGGTTAATGAAGTTCAAAAAGTTTCCTCGCATTCACATTGTGGAACTCTAGGCCAGATTTCAAGAGAACCTGTCATTAGCATCAAACTTCGCAGAGGCTTTTGGGAACTGCAGCGCTGGACTGGAGAGAAGGTAGAAGACCCGGGCCACCATTGAGGTTGGGATTGGGATCTGACTATTTTAAATCTTTAGAGACCTAACAGGATCTCTTTATATCCTTTGAAAGTCATAGACCCAGGGCCGCTGATAAGGCAGTACAACTGGTCCTCTTGTCCTGGGCCCAGGCCTCATCAGCTAAACAGGGGGGCCCGGGCAGCTTTATTGTTTATAAATTGATTTTACTAGACCACACTCCTGCTCTTATTTGCTTACCAGGACATAGATTACATTTCCCTGGGCCCCATCAGGTGAACAGAGGGGCCCAGGAGTTGGGGCCTTTTTTTTTTTTTATTTTCGGGGTGTAGGCGGAAATAGTTAGTGCTGCTGCTCTGCTGCACCTCAATGGGGTGGAGGCGGTGTATGGGGGGGGGGGCCCATTAGGTAGGCTGTATGGGGCCCCATGATTTCTAACAGCAGTCCTGCATAGACCTATTAAAGCGGAGTTCCGGCCTCAGAAACGTTTTTTAGAAAAAAAATACTCCATAAATAGTAATCCATCTCCCTTTAAATAACCGCTATTCCCATATTTATTAGTTTTATAGTGTTTGATTTGTGTGAAATTCTTACTTTTAAAATCGGTGTCTGAGCGCTGCCATCTTTTCTGTGGTCATCTGAAGCCGCAGTGTAATCATTTATTGCCTTCTTCCTGATTGCAGTTCATTCTGGCTACCCAGAATTCATTGCAAAATCTTGCGCATGCGCAGTACTATACGATCGGCATAGTACGGGTTTCCACGTCACTGCCCATTGCCTCCTGGGAGTGATGAGTAAGAGCTCCCAGGATGCATTGCAGAGCAGGAAGTGACGGCACGGGCCGCGGCCGCAGAGGGAGGAAGTGGGAGGAAGGTAAGTATATTTTCTTTAAAAACAAAGTAGGTAAATAAAAAAAAAAATGGGATTATCCAATTCTTTTTCAGGTTATTTAGAGCAAGCGGATGGGCCAAAGTTGATTTTGAGGCTGGAACTCCGCTTTAATCTCTTGTTTTGCAGTAACCTGAAATGTAGATTTATTTTACTTCCTCATGCCAGCTTCCTTTAAATTAACACTGTAACTGTATACTATTCACTGAAGCGTGTCCTCAAGGTGAAAGAGTGAAAGAACAATGACACTGGCATATATTAACATGGCTCCAAACAAACCCTTCTAGACAAAAGCACTGATCCCATGTATTACAAGTGTGTGTCTGTCATTCTTTATTCCAAATATAAGTAAACATTTAAATAAGTTCTACATCTCCCAATACAATACAAAAATACACACCTTGTATATATAAGATTTAAAACCAGAAAGCCCCTCTCTCAATGAATTGCAGGAAATAATACAGTACAATACCCTTGAATAGGAAAATCCCTATCCAGCAATGTTATACAATGAATCCATGGAAATAGGACATCCCTAACAAAGACCATTATCTCATAAATATTCAAGAAATGATCTCTAAAGTACCTAGGATAATATAAAAATGAATCCATAAAAAAAGTGCACCTACAAAAGAAAATAAAACAGATTGTCATTAGATTTTCAAAAATTCCCCCAATCCTAATAGCCAAATTACGGTAGTGGTAGAATTATTTTAAAGTAGTTGTAAAGGTAAATTTTTTTTTTTTTTTTTTTTTTTTACTAGGGTAAACAAAAAAACCCTTTTAATGGTAGATCCTCCATCATATAGAGAGCCTTCAGATCGCAATCTCACAATTTCATATCTAGGAGAATTCCTGCACCTATCTCTAACCACTTGCCGACCGCCGCAAGTACATATACTTCACAAAAGTAGAGCCCCTCACAGGCAAAGTGACGTACCGGTACGTCACTAGCCTGTGAGGCTCTGGGGAGCCGGAGGCGCGCTCCCGCGCGGTCACGGACCCCCCCGCGCGTGTGAGCGGCGGACCCGATGTCCGCCGCTCACTCACGATCGTCCATGACAGCGGGAGAAAGGCAGGCGGCTAGTGTAAACAAGCCGCCTGTCATTCTCCCCGTGTAGAAACACTGATCATACGGTTCTACTATGTAGGACCGTTGATCATTGTTCCTACACCTCAAGCCACAGCCAATCACAGTTAGAATGACGCCCCTAGGGACACACACAGCCCCTCCCTCTCAAATAAAGTTAACCCCTTCACTACCAGTGTCATTTTACAGTAACAGTGCATATGTATAGCACTGATTACTGCAGTAATGTCACTGGTAACCCCAAAAGTGTCAAAAATGTCAGTCAAGGGTCCGATCTGTCCGCCGCAATGTCGCAGTACCGCAAAACAAAATCGCAGATCGCCGCCATTACGCGTTAAAAATAAAAACAACAAAAATTACAAAAATCTTTCCCTTTGTTAGTAAACGCGATAACTTTTGCGCAAACCAATCAAAATACGCTTTTTGCGATTTTTTTTACCAAACATAGGTAGCATAAAACAAATTGGCTGAAAATGTTAAAAAATTTTGATTTTTACATTTTTTTTTTAATTTCATATCAAAAAATTTGAAAAATATTGTTATTTTTGCAAAATTGACGCTTTTTTTTTGTTTATAGCGCATGATCAAAAAATCGCACAGGTGATCAAATACCACCAAAAGAAAGCTCTGTTTGTGGGAAAAAAAGGACGTCAAATTCGTTTAGGTACAGCGTCGCACGACCGTGCAATTGTCCGTTAAAGTGACGCAGTGCCGAATCGCAAAATACCCCCTGGTCAGGAAGGGGGTAAAATCTTCCGGGGCTTAAGTGGCTAAACAAGGGTTGTATCCCAATGCCCTCCAAATTTTTCCATAATTTAGCTGAAATGGGTTAGATAAGGAAAAGGAATAAGAAACATAAGGGATAGGGGGCATGTTTCTTAAAACAAAAACAAAAAATTGGAAGGCGTAAAATAAACAGAAAGAAAGGTTCAGGAGGGAAGTGGGAGAAGAGCAAACAAGAAAGAATGATATTACATAAAAAACGCCATTGGACATTTTATAGACAGTCAGTGACGTCCTGTCATAGATCAGGCTAGATATTACAAGCCAAAGGATTGCTTCCAGCTATGATACAATAAGTGTAGTCTACTGTCGAAAGATGAATCCTTTCTAGCTATGCCGAACAGCAGGAAAAGACCACAGATAGCATGTATTGCAGAATTTCTCTTCCTCTTGATACAGAGTGGCAGTGAAGTTCTCCGTGTTTTCAATATCTTTCATTTGGGACAGCCAATGGGAGAGAGGAGGGGCGGCAGGCTGCTTCCACATAGCCAGTACACATATCCAGGCAGCATTTATAGGGTGAACGAAGATTTATAACAAACGAGCGGAACTCCATTAATATGTAACAAATAGCTCATAGGTTGATGAAGTCCACCGAGGAGCACTGGAGCACCAATCGTCTAACTTTTTTCCCAAAAATAGGCATTTTTTTAAAGAACTCCAAAAAAAAGTGTAGAAGAGAGCCCTCTGCAGAGGAACGGCTTGCCATTTCTTAAACCTATTGCTGGAAAATTTAATGGAAGAAGCTGGTGAAAGCCCAGACAAGGAAACATGCTCTGCGGGACCTATTAGTTTTCAAACAACATATAGCTTAATACAGACATGCAGGTTAGAGACAACTTAGGTAATGGTGATCATGGTGTAATCACATGTGCCACAAATTACAGGAAAGAGGAGCAAGTTGATTTGACAAGAACTCTAAATTTAAAAAAAAACTAACTTCAAGAACCCTTGATTCTTCTTAAACCATACTGGAACCAAATATCTCCAACAACAAGCACACAAGTCAAGTAGTAGTGTTTTAAAGATGAATAAACAAGTGTACTAGTCTTTCAGGACCGTCATCTGAATCTACGACCTCTGCAGTGTCCATCAGTAGCTTTCCTTGTGGAGCCACCTGAGATGCAGGGCAGCATCCTGTCTGAAATCTTGGATAATCTTGCCTTGTACCTTGTTTTTGGTGAGCCTTGGACTCCTTGCTCCTCTCATGAATGACCTATGTCATGCTTTTGCACTTCCTGTTTGTCAGATTATTGTGCTCTCTCCAGCCAATGGGGTTGATTTACTAAAACTGCAGAGTGCACAATCTGGTGCAGCTGTGCATGGTAGTCAATCAGCTTCTAACTTTGGCTTGTTTAATTAAACTGACATAAAATCTGGAAGCCGATTCCTTTCTTTGCAGAGCTGCACCAGATTTTGCACTCTCCAGTTTTAGTAAATCTACCCCAACATCTTGCTCCTTTGTGTACCTGCCGCTGTCCTTATCTCCACTACCACTCATTACCAACCTTTGGCTTTTTCCCCAACTAGGCTTCCGCTTGATTCCAACCTGAAACCTTTTGTTACTGATCATTGGCTTGTTTACTGACTACTCTTCTTCTTGATCCCTACATGCTATAGCTGCTACTGGACCCCAGCTTGCTCACCTCCTGGTGCGACGATCCTGAGGACCACAACCTGGTACTAACAACCCTTATGAAGACCGGTTAGTGGTTAGACCCTGCACTTCCGGTGAGTCTAAGTTATCAGTCAGGGTGATTTGCTAGTGTACTTATCCAGCTGGTTGGTGGGAGTTTCTCTACTGCTATAGCTTCTGGTCTCCAAACTTGACCCCTTAATGTGACATAGTCATATTCCGTTGGGTAACAAGCATAAAAGAACAAAATTAAAGCCTAGTGTAAAGAAAAACAAATAAATGAGAAAAAAACATGCCTTTAAAAAGTACAGAGTAGAAAGGACATCCTCATTATTCCAGATTTAAAAGGAATGCAACAAGAAATGCAAGGGTGCAATCATACTTCTCATGTGGGTCCCAGGAGTGCACTTAGATCTGCATTCTAGTGACCCAGATTCAGCGGACAGTCGGCTGACATCACAGAGCCAGTATAAGCTCTGCTGGGATCCTCACAAAAATATTGGGATTCCCACAGATGCCTGACTGGCAGACACTCAGCGCACCTCTCCGGTCCCCTCCACAGCCCAGTGCTCCAGTAAGCAATGGAGGGGCAGAGCAGAGGGTGGTCACTGACAGTCATCGATCTCTGCTCAGTGAAGACCAAGAACTGAGCGAATAGTGGTCATGTGATCACTTGGTTCTCAGACTTAGAGTGGGCGAAGGACAGCTACAGCATCGGATTGATGGTGCAGCCACATAGTTGAGTATGAATGTTTATTTTGTTTTAAATCCAACACTTCTCTTTTAAGTAACAGATAGGCAACATAACAGATAAACCTGGGAGGCTTGCCGCAAATGACAGTGACAAGCCAGATAAATTATATAATTTTTTTTCTCAGTTTTTACAGATGAAAAAGAAAGGTCTTAACTGTAATATTAATAATGTTTTAGCAAGGGTACCTCTGTGGTTGTCTGAAAAGCAGGTACAAAAGAGGGTAAAGAAAGTTAATGGGAACTGGGTCTAGATGGCTTACACCCATGAGTCCTTACGAAATTTACTGCAATTACAGATAAGCTACAATTTCTGATTTTTTAAGACACCCTACTGACTGGAATGGTACCAACTGAATAGCATAGAGCAAATGTGGTGCCAATTTACAAAAAAGAAACACAATGTATACCAAGAAACAACAGACCAGTCAGCCTAACATCAATAGTATGTAACGTATTTGAGGGAAAGGAAAGGGGCACTATACAGAAATATAACAGTGATAAAGGTAATATAGGTGACAACTAGCATGGATTTATTGAAGACCATACTTTTCAGACTGGCCTCTTATTGTTCTATGAGGAAGTAAGTGAAAGTTTGGATGGTGGAAGTCCAGCGATGTAGTTTATATAGATTTGGCTAGGGCATTTTAATCTGTATCTTTTAAACGTTTGATATATAAAAAAAGGTCTGTTGAAGGTGATAAAAATTGTATGTACGTGGGAAGGATACTGGTAGCATGAATGGGTAAAGGAAGTAGTGAGAAATTACTCATTCTCTGAATGGTCCAAAGCTGTGAGTTGTGTGCCCCAGGGTTATGTCTTGGGGCCAATGTTGTTCCGTCTGTTTATTAATTATATAGAGGTGGGAATTAAAAACTGGATTCCAGTATTTGCTAATGACAATAAACTATGCTGGGAATTAATTACTGGAATGTGTTCTGATGCTTTCCACTGTGTACAACTTGTATGCATCTTTGTTTGCTCTAATATAACAAGTTAAAAAACTATGCTGGGAAATAATTTTAGCACAGGAAAAGGCATTATTACAGGAAGCTATTAATAAAATAGGGGGTTGGGCAACTACCTGGTGGATGAGGTTAAATCATGAGAATTGTCAAGTTATGCAGTTGGCTGACAAAAATACTAATGCAAATCATACATTAGGAGGGGCTCCCCTGGGGGAATCAATGATAGAAAAGGATCTGAGGTGCTTTTAAATCACAGATTTAGAAATAGCTCGCAATGCCAAACAGCAGCTAGCAAAGTTAGCAAAATACTGCGATGCATTAAAAAGGGTATGCAGCAGAGATAAATCAATAGTTCTAACCCCCAAAGCTGGGTTCAAACTTAAATTGGATGCAGCTCACAGCAGGGGGTCCGGTGTATTTACCTGAATTCGGACCTGAAACTGAGCCAAAGACGCACAAGTCCCCTGTGCAATCTGCTCCGCAGCCTCCTCGGAGGTGTGTGAATCCACTCCATTGAGAGCCAGGCACACTCTCCTGTCATGCAAATCGGATGCAGGGAAACCTGCATCCAATTCGCACTAGTGTGAACCCAGCCTTACAAAACACTGGTTCAACCTCTTCTTGGATATGCAGCTAAGTTTTGGTCACCAATGCTCCTAAAGGAGGTTGTTGAATTAAAAAGAGATCAGCGAAGGGCAATACAATGAATAAGGGGGTTGATGAGCTCAGCTATGAGGATCAAATACATAGATCAGGGGTCTCCATACTTTCTAAGCAAAGGGCCAGTTTTCAGACTTTAGAAGGGCCGGACGGCAAAAATTCCTCAGACTTGGTAGTCAGTGGGAGTAAAATAATTATAATGTCTGTGGGCAGTAGAAGTTATTGGTATTAGTGAGAAGAATAATCTCCATCGTTGGTTTCAGTGGGAGGAATAGCGCTCCATCATTGGTATCAGTGGGAGAAATAGTGCCTTATCATTGGTATTAGTGGGAGGAATAGTGCCCCATCATTTGTGCCATTGGGAAGAATAGTGCCCCATCATTGATATTAGTTGAAAGAACAATCCCCATCATTGGTGTCAGTAGAAGGAATATTGCCCCATCTATGGTGTCAATGGGATAAATAGTTCTCCATCTTTGGTGTCAGTGGGAGGAGTAGTGCCCTAAGGGCCAGATAAAGGCAAGCAAAGAGTCACATCCGACCAACGGGCCGGAGTTTGGAGACCACTGACATAGATTACCATTATTCACTCTCAGTGGCGTAGCGTGGGGGGTGCGTGGGGGCGGGGGGCGGCCGCACCGGGCGCACTCTAGCAAATTTTAAAAATTCTTCCTAGCGTGTCCCTTCAGCCGCCGCCATCTTCAGGCTAAACGATGGCCGGCCGGCGCCCTGTGATTGGGGCAACATTGTCATGTGCGGCAGCGGGGCTGGCCAGTGGCAGAGCCCCGCCTTGCTTCTGGAGCCCGCCTCGCCATCTTCTAAGTCAGCCCTGCATGTGCCTCCGTCCCGCCTCCTCTAAGCTCTTACAATTCTCCCCGACCCGCCCCCTGTAAGGGCTCGATTACGCGGTGGTGTCCTCTGTCCCACCTCAGCCCCGCCTCCTTTCAGTCAGCTGTCCACTATCTCTTATGACTTTTCCAAACCTCGATAATGTCTTGTGTGCATGCGCAGTGGTGACTCGCACATGCGCGCTGGTGGCTCACATCAGTGTCCCGGTGTAACGCTCCGGCGTTTATTTGTGTGGTGTGGATTTGCAGCTGCGGAAGTTACACTCAGTAGTCATGTAGAGATGTGTTGAACTAACATATCCAACTCTCAAGACTCATCATTGTGCATCAGCCTGTCTCAGCAAGCACATACACAAACACAGACATTCATTAAAGATGTTCCTGGAGTGATATGTTTATATGTGAAAGTATAGAGGTGATACTGAGGGGACAGGCGTGGATAGTGATAGCAATGGTAAGAGGTAACAGATGGTGATAGTAAGCACTTAGGATAGCAATCATGTACAGGTAACAGGTGGTAGTGAAGAGCAGATGAAGTGTACAGGAGATGCTAGGCTAGTGCAGTGACAAGATGGTAATAGGCTCAAGAGCTTGCAATCTAAGTAGCGGTGCAGATGTTAGATGTAACAGTATAGTTCTTAGAGTAGCAATAGTCTTTAGTAAGCAGAGTAGTAGTGAAAGTAGATTAGGAAGGTATTCCCCTGTGGGGTACTTATCACTGGTAGGTTTGTAAGGAGAGGGTTCCGGCGGTGAGGTAATGATCTTGTAGCGAGATGTAACAAGATGTTGTAGCAAGTCTTCGGTCAATGCAGGTATTAGGGAATAGCTGGAGGATTCGGCAGCGTTAGGTAATGCTGTAGCAAGCGGTTTGCACGAACACATGTGAGTGAATGCCGGCGGTTGAAATAGCCACTCAGAGCGGCACTCACTGATGAGGTCATGGAATTTAAAGGGATAGGTACTAGATGCGTTCCACCTATCTATATGGTGGAACGTAATGTACAAATAATAGGCTGGAAGGTACCAGGATCTTACACCCGGAAGTGACGAGTTCCGGTATTTTCATGGGTCCGACAACATTTTACAACACCGTCTTTACCATGTGGCAGAGCGGATGGATCATGAAAACTGGTAAGTCATTTTGCTGGCTGCAGGACTAGACACAGTCTGGGGAGGAGGCGTATTTAACAGTGTAGTGTAGTTTAGTGGGCAGTGTAGTGTGTAGCATAGTGGACAGTGTAGTGTAGTGGATAGTGTAGTGGATAGTGTAGTGGACAGTGTAGTGGACAGTGTAGTGTAGTGATCAGTGTAGTGTAGTGGATAGTGTAGTGGACAGTGTAGTGTAGTGGACAGTGTAGTGGATAGTGTAGTGGGTAGTGTAATGGTCAGTGTAGTGTAGTGTAGTGTAGTGGACAGTGTAGTGTAGTGGGTAGTGTTGTGGACAGTGTAGTGTAGTGGTCAGTGTAGCGTAGTGGACAGTGTAGTGTAGTGGACAGTGTAGTGTAGTGAGTAGTGTAGTGGACAGTGTAGTGTAGTGGACAGTGTAGTGTAGTGGTCAGTGTAGTGTAGTGTAGTGATCAGTGTTGTGTAGTGTAGTGTAGTGGGTAGTGTAGTGGACAGTGTAGTGGTCAGTGTAGTGTAGTGTAGTGGACAGTGTAGTGGGTAGTGTAGTGGACAGTGTAGTGTAGTGTAGTGAACAGTGTAGTGTAGTGGGTAGTGTAGTGGACAGTGTAGTGTAGTGTAGTGAACAGTGTAGTGTAGTGGGCAGTGTAGTGGACAGTGTAGTGTAGTGGGTAGTGTAGTGGGCAATGTAGTGTAGTGGGTAGTATAGTGGACAGTGTAGTGTATTGGAAAGTCTAGTGTAGTGGTCAGGGTAGTGTAGTGGCCAGTGTAGAGGGTAGTATAGTGTAGTGGACAGTGTAGGGTAGTGTAGTGGTCAGTGTAGTGGGTAGTGTAATGTAGTGGTCAGTGTAGCGCAGTGGTCAGTGTAGTGGACAGTGTAGTGGGTAGTGTAGTGTGGTGGTCAGTATAGTGTAGTGGACAGCACAGTGGACAGTGTAGTTTAGTGGACAGTGTAGTGTAGTGGTCTGTCAGGGTTATTGGGTGATTAAATAATAGAAAAAAAATGGATTTAAAAAGCCATGTATATTCAGTCTCATATAGATTTTGACCAGCACAGCTTCCATTTTGTTTGAAGGTGAATGAAAGTTCATATATGTTCTTTTGCAAAGTGTCTCTTACAATAAATTCAGAGATCTTTGTATTCCTTTTGTCATAAATAAGTGATACATTGACATCTCATCAGATAAGACATAATGGTAGTGCCAGACGTTAGTCTGTCTGTAAGTATTGCAACAATGGACAATAGCTCAGTGTATTCCATTAGGTTCATCTAAACTATATATTTTTAAAGATAAATTATTATGTGTGAGAAGATATTAGCAATAATTATGTCATTATTGACATTATATTATGTAAGGCATATACATTTTTAGAAATTATCTGTCTACCATATGTTGGGTTTATATTCTTGCTAAATAACAAATCTTACTTAGAATACTTTTCTATTAAGTGTAAGGACATATGTATCTTGTAACTAATTACTGCATTTTAAGGCATGTGGTAGGAGTGTTTATATAAGAATTACTTTGGACTGGGCTAGGTAATATAAATCCTACAAGCCAGATGCTTTTCTTGATAGTATAAGACACAGACAAGTGATTTAAATCATTGAACCAGTCTTAGGTCAAAGGTTATCTTTAAATAGTCATCTCATTGTATGTTCTAATTAGTCTAAATACTGAATCTAATGAACAGTACAATACTGCCTCCTTTGGACAAGCTACTAAATGCAGTCTTGGGGTAATTTAGTATTTTCCAATATAAAGATATATATTGTTTTAAAAATATAATTATTATTATTGAAATGGCATTACTTGCCAGGGTACATGATGGAGATTAGATGGACATTTATGTATGTACTGAGAGTATGGACAAAGTTTTATATTGCTTTTATGATTACTCTTAAATATAGAGAAATCCTGATTTAATTTTATTATCTAATATTGGGTTATTAGGAGAGGCGTGACTATGACCTCACCAGTTAATGTATAGAATATCCCAACCAATGGGGATAATGTTCCTCCCTCTGGGTTTAACTTATGGTAATTTTAATAGTCCTTTGTTCATATCATATAAAAAGGAGAACCCAGATGTAATAGGACACATTACATACTGACAACACCCCTTACACTTGCAACATACACACTACTACATCCATTTATATACTCATCCAGACATACTCCATCTTGCTCCATCATTTATCTGAAACTTGGAGGGAAGCCACCATCTTGGGAAGGAATCCATCTTAAGGACTCTGGTAATGACCATTTGAAGCTAGCAGCCATCTTAAGTGTGGTAAATATAACTTGCTGTGTTATTTGATTTTATTCAATATTGTTTATTTCCTTCCTTATATGTTTTATATTGCATATTTAAGGGTAATAAGATTACAATCCCAGCCGTATAAATCATAGTAGATTTTTCTCTAAAAAGCTGATTTTTGTTTTTATACATTTTTATAAATATCAGATTTAGCGCATTAATTGCAATTTTAGTCTTCCGTTTTGCATGGCTTACTCTCGCTCCATCTGCAGTGGAATGACTTTCGGCTACGCAATTCGCAGACAATTGTGGTCTGTTTATATAGAACACTTACCTATGGTTTATGCTATACCCGGAGAAAAGGTAATCCTGTTTCATTTTCACTTTCATTATTGAGCTACACATCACATTGCATTTATTGTTTGAAGTTAGTATTTTATGTAGAGTTATCTTTTTGTGTCATTTCCAGTTTGATCATATATTGTGAATACATGTCTTGTGAATAAATATTTTTATATATTCCTTACTGTAGACTGTACTCACTAAGATTGGTATATGCTTTTAAAAAGAAATGAATCAATTCAAAATAATTCGCTACATATTGATTTGAGGAAATAAGTTGAGATTCTCCTACCTCACAGATCTTTGCTTATTGACATAAATAGACACTGTTATATTCAGAGCAGTATAAATTATTCTGACAGGTCAGTGTAGTGTAATGGACAGTATAATGGACAGTGTAGTGTATTGGAAAGTTTAGTGTGGTGGGCAGTGTAGTGGGCAGTGTAGTGTAGTGGGTAGTATAGTGTAGTGGACAGTGTAGTGTAGTTTAATGGACAATATAGTGGTCAGTGTAGTGCAGTGGTTAGTGTGGTGTAGTGGACAGTGTAGTGTAGTGGTCAGTGTAGTGTAGTGTATATTGTAGTGCAGTGGACAATGTAGTGTAGTGGACAGTGTAGTATGATGGTCAGTGGAGAATGAAGTGTAATGGTCAGTGTAGTGGACAGTGTAGTGTAATGGTCAGTGTAGTGGACTGTGTAGTGGGTGGTTTAGTGTAGTGTAATGGCCAGTGTAGTGGGTAGTGTAGTGGACACTGTAGTGAACAGTGTAGTGTAGTAGACAGATTAGTGTAGTTTAGTGGGCAGTGTAGTGTAGTGGGCAGTGTAGTGTAGTTTAGTGGGCAGTGTAGTGGTCAGGTAGGAGTCAGGTAGGTCATTGTAAGGGTCACTGTCGTGGACAGGTAGGTCAGTGTAGTGGCCAGTATAGGAATCAGGTAGGTTAGCGTAGGGGACAGGTAGGTCAATATAGGAATCAGGCTGGTCAGTACTATTGTAGGAAGGGATTCGGGGAGTGCTAAAAGTCCGCAGGTTAGGGGGCGCAAATGACTTGCCTTGCCCCGGGCGCTGACAACCCACGCTACGCCACTGTTCACTCTGGAGAAGAAATGCTTAAGAGAGGAAATGATTACAATGTATATATAGTGCTACCCCGGCAGGGGCAACTAATTTAACTGGTTCTTTACGTAAACAGTGCAGAGGCCCCATCCACACAGACAACAGTTCATTAATTCCGGCTCTATTGAACAGTCTAGGGCACATGTGTCAAACACAAGCCCCGCAGGCCCAGTCCAGCCCTTCAGGCCATTTTATGTGGCCCTCGCACCTATCCTGCAGCTGCGCCAACCCCCTTATCTCCACCCCCATCCCTTGTCAGCAGTTGGTAGAGAAATAACTCCTTCTCCAGCTGTGAAGAAGTGCTCTTCTATGCATCACCCCTTCCCCACCTCAGGGGTCAGCAGCAAAAAGAGGGACAGAACCCCTCATACAGAGTCTTTGCAGCTGCAGCACTCCCTGGTCTCCACCTCCCCTGTTCTCAGCATTCAGAAAACTCCAGCCCTCTTCTGGTCCTCTTCCAGACTCTGCAGTCTCTGCTTCCCAGCCTGCTCCCAGATTCTTCCCAGCAGCAGCACAAGGCAATGGGGGTGCACTGTGATGTGAGGTAGAGTGGGGGACTCGACTTCTGATGGCGGGAGGACTCTTGACATCAGTGGCGGCTGGTGCACCATGGGCCCGGGGGGGGGGGCGGCAGACTGACCGCACCATACCCCCCAGACCACACCAGGCCGCCGCACACCGCATCCCCCCCCCCCCCAGACCACAGCAAGACAGGAGAGATAGGAGACAGGACAGGAGAGACAGGACAGGAGAGGCAGGACAGGCCAGAAAAGAGACAGGAGACAGGAAACAGGACAGGACCCCCCTGACTCACCCTGCCTGGATGCAACAGCAGGCGGCGGCTTTGGCTTCTTTCCCCTGTCTGCGTCTCCTCCCTCTCCTCCATGCCCAATGGCATGGCTTCTCCTTTAGGCCAATCTGGAAATGTGTCTCAAAAGCCGCTTCCAGATTGTCTAGGAGGAGGATCCGTATGACAAAAGCGAATTTTCATCCCTGAGCCCACCCTTTTTTTTAGCCTGTGAGAGCCTCTGGCTCTAACCACATGGTTAAAAAAAAGAAGCCCCATTGAACTCCATGCGTCCAGCGCCCCGCATATACAGAGCACATTTTTTTTACTGACAACCTGAAAAATTACAGAACTCCTATAAAAAACGAAGACAATCAATATGAAAACAGTATAAACATGATTTGGGAACACTGACAATACACATAACAAGTCATTATCATGGCTTACACTTACAAAAGTCTGACAAATGATAGTTACTGACAGTAAAAGTCACTGATTTTTACGAACCGTCAGTAAATTTACTGACGGTTGGCAATCCTGCAGCACATCAATGTAGAAAAATGGCTTTTGAGAGTGTGTGGCTGGAAAACCCAAAAAGGATCCTTTATTTGCATTGAAAGATGTATGTAAAACCCTAAATTCCACCCAGGCCAGTCGAGCGAGTTTGATCAGCTGTGAATGACGTAGGATGAATTTACCATTTTTTACATTTTAGAACACAACATAGTGCGTTATGAAATGTGATAGATAAGGAGGCAGAGAATGGAGAATATGGACGAAACAGAGAGGGAGAGGGAAGGTAAAGGTGGCCATTCATGGTTAGATTTGTGTGAAATTCTGAAAAATCAGAGCATTCGATAAATCATGGATTCAATGAACCAAAGAACGCCTTTTATTCTTTGAAAAATGCAGGATATTCTATGCATGGCGGCTGTGCCAAGCACACGACCCCCTGTGTTTACTAGGTATAGGGGCAAGCATGTGGCTCAGGAGCCAGAAGACTGCGGCAATCACTGTAGTAGTGCTAATTACTACAGCGGTTCTTCGCTTCCACAGCGGTCCTACAACTACCGCTATGCTTACATTAGTCAAAGCTGGATTACCACTTCACGCCTACATAACACATGCATTATATTACCAAAAGTATTGGGACGCCTGCCTTTACACCCACATGAACTTTAGGCCCTTTTCACACTTGTGCGACTTGTTCTGCGATTTGGGACTGCAAAGTCGCATTCATGATTTCCAATGAGTACCGTTCATATCTGTACTACTTCAAGTTGCAAGGACTTCAAAGTAGTCAACAAATTACTTTGGTCCGACTTTGATGCGTTTTGAGGTCCATAGACATAGGCATTACTTCAAGTCCAGTCAAAATCGCGGTACAACAGCGCAAAAAAAAATGCGGAAATCGCGTGACTTTAAGGTCGCACAAGTGTGAAAAGGGGCCTTAATGGCATCCCAGTCTTAGTCTGTAGGGTTCAATTTTGAGTTGGCCCACCCTTTGCAGCTCAAACAGCTTCAATTTCTCTGGGAAGGCTGTACACAAGGTTTAGGAGTGTGTCTATGGGAATGTTTGACCATTCTTCCAGAAGCGCGTTTGTGAGGTCAGGCACTGATGTTGGAGAGAAGGCTCACAGTCTCTGCTCTAATTCATCCCAAAGGTGTTCTATCAGGTTGAGGTCAGGACTTTGTGCAGGCCAGTCAAGTTCCTCCACCCCAAACTTGCTCATCCATGTCTTTACGAACCTTAGCGGTCCCGATCTCTGAGGAGACAAAGACATTGTATTGATTGTTCATGGAAGTATAGAGGGGTACTTTTTTAAATAATAAAGAGTTTTAGTTGCGGTTCACACAAATGCAGTTCAGGGAACCGCATGTGATTCGGAAAGGAACCGCACCGCATTCCTGTTCAGATCACATGCGATTGTTTGCAGTGCGATTTGAGCCTATTAATTTTGTATGGCTCAAATCGCACCGCACCTGCACAAAAAAGGCGCATGCACCTTTTTTTGCTGCACTGGAATCGGATTCAATTCAGCCAATCACACTGCATATTGCAAACTGTTTTAGGGGTATCGTTAAATTAACATTGACACCCACACCGGTTCGCATGAATGGAGTGCAATTGTCAGGGCTTTTTTTCTCAGAGAATACGTGCAAGAACCCAACCATGCCCCCCTTCCTGCCAAACTGCATAAAATGGTGGGTGTGGCAAAAATTCTAAAGATTTTTTATTGTTATGCATTCTATTAAATGTTAAAGATAAAAAAAACCTTCTGTGTGCAGCAGTCCCCCTCGGCCCCCCTAATACTTACCTGAGCCCCATCGCGATCCAGCGATGTTGTCAGGACTCTGGAGGCGAGCCTGACGTGCAAAGGGTAGCCTCTAGCTCACCGAGGGATGGAGCACAGACGAGTCACCCAGGCAGTAGACGCAGGCTAACCCGAGGTGCAGAATCTAAGTGCCAACCGGTCTTCACCAGAGCCTCAGATGGTGAGGTTGAATTTTGCTGCGTGTATAGCACCAGGTCGCGGTCCTCAGGGTTGCCCTGCCAGGAGATGAACAGGTCCGGATCTGGTGCCAGATAAACAGACAAGGATAAGGCAAAAGAGTGGTCACAAACAAGCCGAGGTCAGGGCGGGCAGCAGACAAGCGAGGAGAGGGACAAGCCAGGAGGTCAAACAGGAATCAAACTGGATACAACAGGTTTCAGGTTCAGGAACACAGGAGAAGCTTCAGATCAAACAGCAAAGACACTGTGCTTCTGAGGTGCTTAAATAAGGCAGCCTATTGCCAATTAATGAAATTAGTCTGAGCTAGGTTAACTCTTAGGTGGCAGATTCATGACAGCACTTTAGTGTGCACAGGGAGCGTTCCTGACATTGCCCCCCCCTTAAGGGCAACCTCCGGGTGCCCAATAGGTTTCTCTTTTGTGGGTGACTGCGAAAGAAAGCCTGGATAAGTTCCATAGCGTGGATGTTTCGTTCAGGCTCCCAAGAGTTTTCTTCTGGACCATAACCCTTCCACTTGACAAGGTACTGTAACAGGTTTCCTCTCTTCCGGCAGTCCACAATAGCTTCTACTTCATATTCCACATCTCCATCAACGATTACAGGTTCGGGTGGCTCTGAACTCCTACCAGGGAAGGCATTGGGAACTGCAGGCTTTAACAAGGAGACGTGAAATACTGGGTGAATGCGGAGTGAATTGGGTAAAGATAATTCATAGGAAACTTCATTAAGTTTCCTCTTGACCGGAAAGGGTCCAATAAACCTGGGAGCCAATTTCTTAGATGGACAGGCTAAACGGAAGTTAGTTGTGGACAACCAAACCTGGTCACCTGATTGAAGAATTAATTCTCCCCTTCTTCTTCTATCAAAGATCTTCTTAGATGCCGTTTGTGCCTTAAGTATGGCTTCTTGCAGTAATTTGCTGTTGCAAGCAAAGAAATTAATAGTGTCCTGTACTGCAGGGACTCCAGAGTCAGACGGGATATCGGGCAAGAAGGATGGGTGGAAGCCGTAGTTTGAGAAGAATGGAGATTGTCCAGTAACAGAATGTTTAGCATTATTATAGGCAAACTCTGCGAATGGCAGCAAGGCCACCCAATCGTCTAGAACAAAGGTGGTAAAACACCGAATGTACTGTTCCAAGGTCTGGTTGGTCCTCTCGGTCTGCCCATTAGTCTGTGGGTGGTAAGCAGAAGACAAGGATAATTCAATCTTCAACAGACTGCATAATGCTTTCCAGAAGCGTGAGGTGAACTGCACCCCTCTGTCAGAGACAATATTTGCAGGTACCCCGTGAAGTCTAACAATCTCTTTTATGAAGACTTCTGCGGTTTCCTTGGCAGAGGGAGTACCCCTGAGGGGCAAAAAATGGGCCATTTTAGACAATTGATCCACAACAACAAAAATGGCAGAGCATCCCTTAGAAGGAGGAAGTTCCACAATAAAATCCATGGCGATCATCCTCCACGGTCTATCAGGAACTGGAAGTGGTCTAAGGAGACCCCATGACTTACTTCTCGCGGGCTTGCTTCGGGAACACACAGCACAGGAAGACACGTAGTCCCTACAACTTTTTTCCAGGTCAAGCTACCAGAATGTACGCTGCAGCAAGTCAAGGGTCTTACGCAGTGGTGTATTTAGGTTTTGTGCTGCCCTAGGCCTGACTAATCTCGTGCACCCCCTAATTTAAATATGATCCACCCCTTCCTGACAAGGCCACACCCCTTCCTGTTTAAGACCCGCCCTGTCATCTGCAAACCACGCCCCTTCCTGTTTAGGCCCAACCTCTTCCTCTCTGTACATTAAAAGTGGGTACCAAGTGCCTACTTGTATATTTTATTGTTTTGTATTTGTACCCTATTTTCCATCCATCCAGCGGATCGGATGGGATCGGATGAGAACGGACAGGCGGTCCATTCCCATCCGATTTCCCCCATAGAGATGCATGGGGAACTGACAGCTGTGTCTCCGCACACAGCGCGGAGACACAGCTGTCCTCCTGCTGCTCAGCAGGGGATCAGCGGCTCGATCCCCCGCTGAGAAAAACGGAATCCGTCCGACGGATGGATAGTGTGAAAGGGGCCTAATAATTTCACAGCATGTAAAATAAAATTTACCAAAAAAGAACTGGCTCTTTAACTGGAATTTCAGTAGCGCAGGGATGGTGACCGTGATGACGTCCCACTATAACACACTGCCAAGTGCCAATACAATGTGATTACTCAAAATAACTGGATCTGATAAGATGCATAAATATGAGATAAATAAATAAAATCACATCAATAAAGTCCATTAATAAAGTGCATAGAGCATTTCAAGGTGCATTCATGAGAAGTCCAAAGTGCAATCATGCAGGATCAATGGTGTGAATTATAGGACCACCCTTGCATGCCACCACCTTCAGTGCCGCGACAGCCAGGTGGTGGCATGCAAGGGTGGTCCTATAATTCACACCATTGATCCTGCATGATTGCACTTTGGACTCCTCATGAATGCACCTTGAAATGCTCTATGCACTTTATTAATGGACTTTATGGATGTGATTTTATGTGATTTTAATGATCTCATATTTATGCATCTTATCAGATCCAGTTATTCTGAGTAATGTGGAGCCTGTGGCGGTGGGAGGCAGCATGGGACAGGTCAGGGAGGGACAGGGTGGGGGCTTTTTTGTGTGGGGGGGCTGCAAAAAATCCCTAGAACATCCATAGGCCTGGCCTGGGCCTTGTCGGCCTAGGCCAAGATACAGGCAGCGTAGTAATTAGAGCATATTTTGCAGTACATTTTTTTTTTTCAGATTTAATATTTTTTTTTTATTTTTTTAACAGTACATGAACCTTAACAGAATGTAAACTGTTTAATGATTTTTCATTGATTTCAGCATGCATGAAACACTTGATGAAATCACAATGCAACATCATTAAACAGTTTACATTCTATTAAAATGTACTGCAGTCAGTGAACAGCTGCAGGCTGCAGCACAGTACCTGCTCGCTGCTCCTGCTGTCCTGGCCTGGGGGTTCCCGGGTTCTCCTCTGCTCCGTGCTCTGAGACTGCTCTCACTCAGTCTCAGACTCTATCCCCTGCAAAGTAGTGCTGTCTCTCTCGGTCTCTCCTCGTCCTCTCGGGAATGGATGTGCAGGGATGGCGGCCGCGCGGAGGAGGGTGGGCGGAGAATTAGGCTCCGCCCCACCACCTAAATTAGGAGAAGCATCTATGGGGACCGTGACACTGTCCCTCCCCTCCCTCCCCTCTGGCAAAGTACATCGCCGCGACGCCGCCCCTTCAGCAGCTTCAGACTGCAGCGAAACAAGCCGCAAGTGTGTTTACTTATTCAAGCCGCCGGCCGCCTGGGACTGTCTGTCACTGCTTGTGTGCGGCAGAGGGCGGCCGCGGGAAGGATGCAGAACATTGCCGGTACCCGGCGGGTCCCGGGAGGACGGGTTGGGGGGGAGTCCGTGCAGGGGGGGGCGGCTTTTTTGCCGCCCCCCCGCAAAGTGCCGCCCTAGGCCTGGGCCTTGTCGGCCTAGGCCTAGATACAGCGCTGGTCTTACGGACTCCAAAGTGACCTGCCAAGGGATGGTCATGACAAGAACCCAGAACCGACATTCGGACATCTTCTGGAACGAAGATCTTGTCCCCAAACCATAGCAAACCGTCCTTAGGTACCAGAGAAATTTCAGGAAGACAGGGAATACTCACAGAAGCCTGTTTAATATGAGCCATCAGATTAGTCAATGGAAGAAGAAAGTTACCTTCAGACAGGATGGTGTCAGGTACAGGAATTTCCTTAGGGTCATCGAACATGCGGGAGAGTGTGTCTGGTTTGACGTTCCGGGAACCAGGTCGGTAAGTAATATGAAACGCGAACCTTGAAAATAACAGAGCCCACCGTGCCTGGCATGGTCTCAGCCATTTAGCAGATCTCAAGTATTCAAGGTTCTTGTGGTCGGTGAAGATAAGGATGGGATGTGCTGCCCCTTCGAGTAAATATCGCCACTCCTCGAGTGCCACCTTGATGGCCAAAAGTTCACGATCGCCCACATCATAGTTTCTCTCCGCTGGAGAGAGTTTGCGGGAAAAAAAAGCTACAGGGTGTACCAAGTCTTTAACCGCTTGCCGACCGCCGCAAGTAGATTTACTGTGGCGGTCAGCCCCTGCCAGGCAGAGTGACGTTAATTAACGTCACTAGCCTGGGAGGGTCTGGGGAGCGAGCGCGCGCCCGCGGAGGCGCGCTCCCGCTCCCGCGCAGTCACGGACCCCCGCGCGCGTGTGACCAGCGGACCCGATGTCCGCCGGTCACTCGGCGATCGTCGGGGGAGAGGGAGAATGTCAGGCAGCTTGTGTAAACAAGCCACCTGTCATTCTCCTCGCTGTAAAGACACTGATCACACGGATCTACTATGTAGATCCGTTGATCAGTGTCCTTACAGCTCAAGCCACAGCCAATCACAGTAGAAAGCACGCCCCTAGGGACACACACAGCCCCTCCCTCCCAAATAAAGTTAACCCCTTCACTACCAGTGTATTTTTACAGTAACAGTGAATATGTATAGCACTGATTACTGTAGAAATGTCACTGGTAACCCCAAAAGTGTCAAAAATGTCAGTCAAGGGTCCGATCTGTCCGCCACAATGTCGCAGTACCGCAAAAAAAATCGCAGATCGCCGCCATTACGCGTTAAAAAAAAAAACAACAAAAATGACAAAAATCTTTCCCTTTGTTAGTAAACGCGATAACTTTTGCGCAAACCAATAAAAATACGCTTTTTGCGATTTTTTTTACCAAACATATGTAGCAAAAAACAAATTGGCCGAAAATGTTAAAAAATTTTGATTTTTACATTTTTTTTGGGGGAATTTCATATAAAAAAATGTGAAAAATATTGCTATTTTTGCAAAATTGTCGCTCTTTTTTTGTTTATAGCGCGTGATCAAAAAATCGCACAGGTGATCAAATACCACCAAAAGAAAGCTCTGTTTGTGGGAAAAAAAGGACGCCAAATTCGTTTAGGTACAGCGTCGCACGACCGCGCAATTGTCCGTTAAAGTCACGCAGTGCCGAATCGCAAAATACCCCCTGGTCTTTTAGCAGGAAAATCCTCCGGGGCTTAAGTGGTTAACTCCCTGTCTTTGGGAGATGACAGCCCCTACAGCCACTTCTGAGGCATCTACCTCAAGGAGGTAAGGTAAGGTGGGATCAGGGTGTCTCAGGATGGGAGCAGTAGTAAACAGCTTTTTCAGGACTGAGAAGGCGGTCTGGGCTTCAGGGGACCAATGGAAGCGAATGTTCTGCTTGGTAAGCTGTGTGATAGGGAAGATGATGGTAGAAAACCCCTTAATGAATCTCCTGTAAAAATTTGCAAATCCAACAAAGAGCTGCACCCCCTTTTTGTCAGATGGAGCCGGCCAATCCAGGATAGCTGAAACTTTTTGAGGATCCATCCTAACTCCTTCGGTGGATATGATCAGGCCCAAGAACTGGATGCTTTGCTGTTCAAATTCACATTTCTCGGCCTTAGCATAGAGTCCATGTTGGCGGAGGCGGCCGAGAACGTTCCTGACGTGCTCCCGATGCTGGTCCAGAGATGCAGAAAAGATTAAAATATCGTCTAAATAGACAATTACGAAGGTGTCAAGCCAGTCTCTGAAGATGTTGTTTACAAAATGCTGGAATGTAGCCTGGGCGTTGCAGAGACCGAAGGGCATCACCAGGTACTCGAAATGCCCAAACCTGGTACGGAACGCAGTTTTCCACTCGTCCCCTTCGCGGATACGAACCAAATTGTAGGCCCCACGTAAGTCTAATTTGGTAAACAAGACAGCAGACCTTAATCTCTGAAAGAGTTCTGGAACCAAGGGGAGAGGATATCGGTTTTTAACCGTGACTTTATTCAACTCTCGGTAATCCACACAAGGACGGAGAGAGTGATCCTTTTTTTCTACAAAAAAGATTCCTGCTCCTGCTGGTGAAGTAGATGGACGGATGAAACCCTTCTTTAAGCTTTCGTCCATGTATTCCTTAAGAACCTCCAACTCCCGTTCGGATAGTGGGTAGATACGACCAAACGGAATCTCGGCCCCTGGAAGCAGCTCTATAGGGCAGTCATAAGGACGATGAGGGGGAAGGGTCTCAGCCCCACGTTTGCTGAAAACGTCCAGAAAATTATGATAAGCCTCATGCACAACAGAGCATAAATCTGGATCAGATTCTAGGCACAGCAAGGTTTTGGAGGAGCTGAGAGAGTCAGGCAGGCAGGAATTCAAGCAGTAGGTAGACGGGAACTTGAGGACTCCAGAGGTCCAGTCGATTTGGGGGTTGTGTGCCTTCAACCAAGGTAGCCCCAAGATGACTGGAAACAAGGGAGACGCAATAGCGTCTAGGCTTATTAGTTCCTTATGGTCACAAGAGGAGATCATAAGGAGAGGAGGAGTCTCCTGGGTCACAGGTCCGGAACTGATGTGGGAACCATCAGCCAGGAAGATGGTGAGTCCTTGGGTCTTGGGTTGAAGTGGAATACCCCGTTGAACAGCGAATGACAGGTCGATAAAGCAACAACATGCTCCGGAGTCAATAATCGCGGTTACTGATATGCTACCTCCTGGAAGCTGAAACGAGACAGGGAAGGCTAGGTGAGAAGCACTGGAAGCGGATGCTGGACCACTGGATGGGGAGATGGAAAGGCACTTACGTAGCTTCGCAGGGCAGGAGCGCACGTAGTGACCGGCTTCTCCACAGTACAGGCAGAGATTGTTCTGTCGCCGGCGATGCCTTTCTTCAGTAGACAGGGCAGGTCTCTTAACCCCAAGCTGCATGGGTTCCGGGACATCCGTAGCAAGGTTTGCAGGAGCAGAGCTGGTAGGAATCAGATTAAAGGAAGGTACGTTTACTGGGGCCGCGAACCGCGGCATCATCCAGGCTGGACGAGGCTGCTGGGTGGAACGTTCTGCACGGCGTTCCCTGAGCCGGCGGTCTATCTGGATAGCCAGATTTATTAGAGTCTCTAGGGTGTCAGGAACCCCAACCCGGGCTAGCTCATCCTTCAGCCCTTCAGAGAGATCTAAACGAAACTGATACCGTAATGCAGCGTCATTCCACTGGGTGTCGGAACTCCAACGCCTAAAGTCTGTTACATAGTCTTCCACAGCTCTTTGACCCTGCTGAAGCGCATGCAGAGCAGCTTCAGCGGTGGAGGTTCGCTGAGGGTCATCATACAGCTGAGCCATGGCACTGAAGAAAGACAATAAGTACTCTAGATGAGGACTGCGCTCTTCAATAAGCTGATGAGCCCAAGACTGTGGTTCATCCAGGAGCAGGGAGATGACAAAGCCCACTTTGGTAGCCTCCAAGGAAAAAGTCAGAGGTTGCAGAGAGAAATATAATTCACATGCGTTGCGAAATGCCCTGAACTTGCCTCTGTCCCCTGAGAACTTTTCGGGTGTAGGGACCCGGAGTTCAGGTGGCAACATCACTACTGTGGGACCTGGAGTAGGTTCTGCTGGTACCGAGGAAGAAGAATCTGTCATCACAGGGGGGTTCCCAGGTGCAGAACGCATCTGTTCCTCCAGATGCATGTAGCACTCCTGAAGTGTCTTTACGGCTTGAGATAAAGTTGTGAGATGCTGGCAGATCTCATCCAATGGTGAGGCCCCTCTTGCAGGCTGCGACATGGCTGTCTGATACTGTCAGGACTCTGGAGGCGAGCCTGACATGCAGAGGGTAGCCTCTAGCTCACAGAGGGATGGAGCACAGACGAGTCACCCAGGCAGTAGACGCAGGCTAACCCGAGGTGCGGAATCTAAGTGCCAACCGGTCTTCACCAGAGCCTCAGATGGTGAGGTTGGATTTTGCTGCATGTATAGCACCAGGTTGCGGTCCTCGGGGTTGCCCTGCCAGGAGGTGAACAGGTCCGGATCTGGTGCCAGATAAACAGACAAGGATAAGGCAAAAGAGTGGTCACAAACAAGCCGAGGTCAGGGCGGGCAGCAGACAAGCGAGGAGAGGGACAAGCCAGGAGGTCAAACAGGAATCAAACTGGATACAACAGGTTTCAGGTTCAGGAACACAGGAGAAGCCTCAGATCAGACAGCAAAGACACTGTGCTTCTGAGGTGCTTAAATAAGGCAGCCTATTGCCAATTAATGAAATTAGTCTGAGCTAGGTTAACCCTTAGGTGGCAGATTCATGACAGCACTTTAGTGTGCACAAGGAGCGTTCCTGACAGATGTACACGAGTGCCTCAGGTGTCTGGGACTCTCCCTCCTCATTGGCTGAGAAAGTTAGTAAGCCAATGAGAGGAGAGTGTGGGGCAGGGTAGAGCTGTAGCTCCATGTCTGAAGCTGTTTAGCAAGCTGTTTGCTGTTTGGGCAGGAGAGAGGGGCCAGGACCCCCAGCAAGGAGAGGAGGGTCTGGGCTGCTCTGTGTAAAACCACTGCACAGAGCAGGTTAAGTATGACATGTTTGTTTTTTCTAAACAAAAAAAAACAAAAAACAAGACTTTAATATCACTTTAAATATGAGTGAGTTGCATACAGAGTGCAGAGTTCAGGGGTGCACTACACACAGACAGCAGGATTCAGGGGTGCCCTAAGTACAGAGTGAGGGGTTCAGGTCTGTGCTTCGTACAGAGTGCAAGGATTAGAAGTGCACTACGTACAGGGTGCGGGGATCAGGAGAGTGCCATGTACAGATTGAGGGGTTCAGGGGTGTGCTTTGTACAGAGTGCAAGGATAAGAAGTGCACTACATACAGGGTGTGGGGATCAGAGGTGTGCCATGTACAGAGTGCAGGGTTCTGGGGTGCGCTAGGTACAGAGTGCAGAGATCAAGGGTGCACTAGGAACAGGGAGAAGGGTTCAGGGGTACACCACATACAGAGTGAAAGGTTCAAGTCTCTTTCACAGGCCCTTGCTTCTACATTCCCCATCCTCATCTCATTTCCCCCCTTCTCAGCTCTGAACCCCCCCATCCCCCAACCCTGCACACCAGCCCTTGCTGCCCTCATATCCCCCCTCCCCAATTTCTTCATAGCTTCCAGGCATTTTGCCGTTAAACCAAAAATACCTGCACTGTAGGCAGCTCTACCTCTCTCATTTTGCAGCAAGATCATCTGTGGGCGTCAGCAACCATGCACCTGGGAACAGATGGTGAACATTGAGGGTGGAGCCTACCACCCATGGCCACATTGCACTAGCACCTGCATCTCCCTTGTCCACGTCATGAGTGTAGGGCAGAGAGGGATTTGTGGAGCCACTGGGAGAGGCAAGCTGCCATTGTAAGCACAGAAGCCGGGCTTCTGTGTTTACAAGTAACAGTGGTGGACAAGGAGCAGAAGGGTGAGAACCAGAGGTGTCAGAACTGTGCTCCACCAAGTTCCTCCTGAAAAAAAGCCCTGGCGATTGTGATGTGGTACGGAAATTCCAGGAATGGCCGCGACTCCTGCACCACCTTAGTGTGAACCGGGACTTATACTGAGAGCATTGGATCTTGTTTCATGTGATCACCCGTGGGGTTGGAGGCATTTACCATCATTCCATCAGATTTACCATTGTGCCTGGTTAAACCTATTAAAATCTGGAGGTCAATACTAGGGTGAGCAGATTCACTAACACATTTGGCGTGTTGGTGTTAATGGAGGAGGTGCTCACTGGATCCTAAAGAAGATTACAATGAGGAAGAGTGCTCTTGATGTTTTGGATCACACTTTTTTTTTACCCGCACTTCTCTTGAGTCTCTTGAACTTTGTTGCACTTGGCTGTGGAAAGTAACATGAACTTTTATTGTGAAATGTTGTTTTGAGATTGTGATATGTTTTGTTGTTTTTGTTTATAGTGCTGCACATGCAGCATTTATATATTTATGTTCATCTTTTGCTGTGTGTTTAGCACACCCCCTGAGGAGCCGCAAGTAGAATGGGATTCCTCCCCTGCACAGTTAGGCACACCGAATTAGAAATGTGCGGTTGGTTTCATTACGAATAAATATTCTGAAAATTTTTTCGTTATTCAAAGATTTGGATATGTCCGTATTCCCGAATTACAGTATAAACAAAGTCTACAGAATGCTCCGAATAATGAAACAAAATTTGTCCGAATTCCAGAATTCACATTTTACATCGATTTCCATTCGAATTCAAGCTATAAAAATATTTCTGAAATCAAAAAAACATTTTGAAATAATGCTGTTTTTGTTAAGCCAAAGATGATTTAAAGAATCATTGTAATCATTTGATGAAGATATTTTTTTTTGCTTGTTCACTTTGCCGAATTAGAAAAAAAAATCTAAAATTTTCGATTCAACCGATTTGAAATTTATTGATTCAAACATTTTCAACATTTTACTATGGCAAAAAACAAATCCTGACCACAGAGAGGAAGTGCTGGGAAAGTGTGAGCTGTGTCAACATTTCATTATGTACATTACTATGCAGAAGTTTTATCCAGCTGAGCAAAAAAATAGAGAGAAAGTAGAAATGCTTTTACATATTTATTTTTTATGGGTTTTTTTTTATCAATTTTACACTTGCAAAGTGAACGAACAAAAGAAAAATCTTTATCAAATGATTACAATGACTCTTTACAGTATCTCACAAAAGTGAGTACACCCCTCACAATTTTTGTATATATTTTATTATATCTTTTCATGTGACAACACTGAAGAAATTACACTTTGCTACAATGTAAAGTAGTGAGTGTACAGCTTGTATAACAGTGTAAGTTTGCTGTCCCCTCAAAATAACTCAACACACAGCCATTAATGTTTAAATCACTGGCAACAAAAGTGAGTACACCCCCTAAGTGGAAATGTCCAAATTGGGCCGAAAGTGTCAATATTTTGTGTGACCACCATTATTTTCCAGCACTGCCTTAACCCTCTTGGGCATGGAGTTCACCAGAGCTTCGCAGGTTGCCACTAGAGTTCTCTTCCACCACTCCATGACGACATCACTAAGCTGGTGGATGTTAGAGACCTTGCGTTCCTCCACCTTTCATTTGAGGATTCCCCACAGATGCTCAATACCATTTAGGTCTGGAGACATGCTTGGTCAATCCATCACCTTTACCCTCAGCTTCTTTGGCAAGGTAGTGGTTGTCTTGGAGGTGTGTTTGGGGTCGTTATCATGTTGGAATACTGCCCGGACCCAGTCTCTGAAGGGAGGGGATCATGCTCTGCTTCAGTATTTCACAGTACATGTTGGCATTCATGGTTCCCTCAATGAACTGTAGCTCCCCAGTGCCGGCAGCACTCGTGCAGCCCCAGACCATGACACTGGCACCACCATGCTTGACTGTAGGCAAGATACACTTGTCTTTGTACTCCTCACCTGGTTGCCGCCACACACGCTTGAACCATCTGAACCAAATAAGTTTATCTTGGTCTCATCAGACCACAGGACATGGTTCCAGTAATCCATGTCCTTAGTCTTCTTGTCTTCAGCAAACTGTTTGCGGGCTTTCTTGTGCATCATCTTTAGAAGATGCTTCTTTCTGGGATGACAGCCATGCAGGCTAATTTAATGCAGTGTGCGGCGTATGGTCGGAGCACTGACAGGCTAACCCCCCCCCCCCCACACCCCTTCAACCTCTGCAGCAATGCTGGCAGCATTTATACATCCATTTCCCAAAGACAACCTCTGGATATGACGCTGAGCACATGCACTCAACTTCTTTGGTCGTCCATGACTCAGAAGGCCTGTTCTGAGTGGAACCTGTCCTGTTAAACCGATGTATGGTCTTGGCCACCATGCTGCAGCTCAGTTTCAGGGTCTTGACAATCTTCTTATAGCCTAGGCCATCTTTATGTAGAGCAACAATTCTTTTTTTCAGATCCTCAGAGAGTTCTTTGCCATGAGGTGCCATGTTGAACTTCCAGTGACCAGTATGAGAGAGTGAGAGCGATAACCCCAAATGTAACACCCATGCTCCCCATTCACACCTGAGACCTTGTAACAATAATGAGTCACATCAGTGGTCCTCAAACAGAAGTTCAGATGTTTTGCCTGCCTCCAAAGAACCCAAAAAATGCCCAAAAAAACCTTAGCGCCAAAAAAACCCCCCAGGTGTGTTGTTGCAGGCATTTTTTAGGGGTTTTTGGAGGCAGGCAAAACATCTGAACTTGTGTATACGGGTATATATACACACATACTTATATGTATATATACACCTAGACATATATAGGTGTGATAGTAGCAGCAATATATGCTTGCGCTAATTAAATAATTAACACTAATATGGTTACGCTCCTATAACACCTATATATGTGTAAGTTTAAAATACATGTAAGTATGTGTGTATATATACCACTATACACAAGTTTAGATGTTTTGCCTGCCTCCAAAAACCCCCAAAAAATGCCTGCAACAACACACCTGGGCGTTTTTTTTTTGGCGCTAGCGTTTTCTTGGGCATTTTTTTGGGTTCTTTGGAGGCAGGCAAAACATCTGAACTTCTGTATACGGGTATATATACACACATACTTATATGTATATATACACCTAGACATATATAGGTGTGATAGTAGCAGAAATATATGCTTGCGCTAATGAAATAATTAACACTAATATGGCTCCGCTCCTATAACACCTATATATGTGTAAGTGTAAAATACATATAAGTATGTGTGTATATATACCACTATACACAAGTTCAGATGTTTTGCCTGCCTCCAAAAACCCCCAAAAAATGCCTGCAACAACACAAGTGGGCGTTTTTTTTTTGGCGCTAGCGTTTTTTTGGGCATTTTTTTGGGTTCTTTGGAGGCAGGCAAAACATCTGAACTTGTGTATAGTGGTATATATACACACATACTTATATGTATTTTACACTTACACATATATAGGTGTTATAGGAGCGTAACCATATTAGTGTTAATTATTTCATTAGCGCAAGCATATATTTCTGCTACTATCACACCTATATATGTCTAGGTGTATATATACATATAAGTATGTGTGTATATATACCCGTATACACAAGTTCAGATGTTTTGCCTGCCTCAAAAGACCCCAAAAAATGCCCAAAAAAAACGCTTGCTACTAAACCGGCAAGGTGTGAAAAGAGAGAAGCCACTATCCTGTTCTATAAGTGACCTAGTACAAATGATCTTTTTTTTTTTTTATGGTTCTGGACATGCTACAGAGCTGAAACTTCAAAGGTACACTTTTTAGACCCCCAGATACTAAATCCAAAGAATTTTTTTTTTTTTAATTTTTTTTTTAATTTTTTTCAATAATTGGCTCTCTATCAAAAATGACAATTTTTAAGAACTTTTTTTTGTGTGATTAATAGTCCCTGGGGTATGACCCAGAACCCTAGGCACTTTTTAGGGGCATTTATTGGGCTTTAGGGCTTCAAAATGGTGTTTTTTGATTACCGAAGTTCGGGTCCCATTGATTTCAATGGGGTTCTGAAATCCGGGCCGAACTTTCGGGAAGTTCGGATGTTCTGGCCGAACCGAACTTTTGAAAAGTTCGATCATCCCTAGTAAGGAGGAAATCCTCAAGGTGGTGGGATTTGTACATATTGTTTGAACAGCACCTGTTTGAGTTGTCACACCTTGAAAATATTACACTTTTTGGAAGAAACATGGTGGAAGATTGTGAACTTTATTGGATTTTTGTTTTTGTAATTTTCACATCCATTCATTCACCGTTGCATTTTGCACTATATTGTAAAGTTACATTTTATTTGTTTTTGTATTTGTTCACATTTTTTCAGTTTTAGCGCACCACATTGATTTGAAAGTCACCCAGCATGCGCTTTCCTCTGCCATTCACCAGGGCTGTAGCAATACCTGTGCGCTCACTTGTCAGGTTTCCCTCCCACTGTCCAATAAGCCTCCCTATTGGACCAGTGTGAAACATTCAGACAAGCCGAGCTGCACCTGAGCACCATGAGCAGACCCTACCAATGGATCCTGCTCCCTAGTAGGCAGAGAGCAATATAAATCTACCTGGCCATATTCCTGGTAAGCAGAAAGACCCAAAAACGATATCCTCTTCTAGCACCTACCTAGGAGGGTGCTACATTCCCTTGAATTTCTTGTTGCATTCTTCGTAAATCTGGAATGATGAGGGTGTCTTTTCTACTCTTTTAAAGGCATGTTTTTTTTCTCACTTATTTGTTTTTTTTTAACACAAGGACTTTCGCCCGCTGTCAGCTGAATCGCGGTCACAGGAGTGCAGAATTCAGTGCACTCCTGTGACCCAGAGGAGAAGTACCGGCAAAACAGCTTTGGACATACTTCTCCTTTAAGCAATGTTATCAGATTTATGACTTCTAGTTTAAATACTGTAAACAAAATGAATTGATTTTCTGCTCATTTGTCTTTACTGATGGATTTATAATTAATGCCATTCAATCAGAGTTCAGCAGTGTGAAATATTTCTGCAGACGTGAATTGGATGAATGCCCGACTGTCATTTTGTTACTAATCGTATTTACACCAAATTTGCATACATCACAAAGCGGTGGATTTGGCACAGTCTGGATACGTGATACTTTAGAAAGCACTTTTTGTTATTTTGTTTTCCTCATAGCAGGGTATAAGGATTTATTTTATTTTGGCTGAAATGGATGGGTGTTTCTTTTATACATGCATGGGGTTATACCGGGCTCTTTTCTTTCAGTACATTTTTATTGAAAAGTTTCCAAGTCTGCACAACATTTCTCATTCCAAGAACAGTCAGGAAGTAAAAGAACGTTTATTAGCATTGTCAACAACAATTAACATTGCGTTTTATATATTCCCTCTGTGGGAGGTAACATTTGCATACAAATTGCATCCTGGGTACCTATCAAAATACAGACGTTAAAGAATATGTAAACCCTCACCCTATAAAATAATTCATTCAGTTTAAAATAAAAACGAAAGGCAAAATATTTGTGTATAGATATAAAAAGACATTATAAACACTTTTCGTTGTTCTCTTTTATAGAGAACATTCTCTCTGTTCTGCAAGAGCTGTGGGGAGGAGAAACAGCAGGACACTGAGCTTACCAGTGAAAGGCTGTGCAGGGAGGGTTTTCAGGGCAAGTCTGATTATTGGAGGAGAGCAAGCTGAATTACCAGCATAGCTAGAGAACTGACCACGCTGTGCTCTCAGGCAAGGTGTGGTCAGCTCTTAATAAGAAAGCAGAGGGACTGGCAGGGACAGCAGGGATTTCACACAAAGGAAGGAAAACATAGAGAACAGGAGACATTCTCACAGGTCTTTTTTTCTCAAAGAATAGGTGCAGGAATCCAATCACACCCCCCCCCCACCCCTTGCTGGGGGAGAGTGCGCTGCATTAAATGTTGGGCGTGGTTTATTTGGACAGTGGGAGGGTCTCAAAGGGGCATTGTTAACCACTTCAGCCCCGGAAGGTTTTACCCCCGTAACGACCAGGCCATTTTTTTCGATACGGCACTGCGTTACTTAAACGGAAATTTGCACGGTCGTGCAACGCTGTACCCAAATACAATTGATGTCCTTTTTTCCTTTCTTTTGGTGGTATTTGATCACCTTTGCGGTTTTTAGATTTTGCGCTATAAACAAAAAAAGAGCGACAATTTTGAAAAAAAAAAAAAAAAACGCCATATTTTTTACTTTCTACTATAAAACATTCCCAATAAAAAAATTAAATTTTTTTTTTTTTTATCAGGTTAGGCCAATTTGTATTCTGATACATATTTTTGGTAAAAAAAAATCCCAAAAAGAGTATTTTAATTGGTTTGCGCAAAAGTTATAGCGTTTACAAACTACGGGATAGATTTTTGGGCTTTTTATTTATGTATTTATTTTATTAGTAATGGCGGTGATCAGCGATTTTTAGTGGAACTGTGACATTGCGCTGTGTCTAAACACACAGCGCGCCGCCGAAACCACTTGCACGAAGTCACGTAGTACTACGTGACTGAGCGCAGCTGAGCCGCCCTGCCGCAGTAATATTATGGTGGGCGGTCAGCAAGTGGTTAAATACCAGGAGTGCATTATGTACAGAGTGCAGAGTTCAGGGTTGCCTTTCAAATAGAGTTCCAGGAACACCTTTTTTAGTTGTGCATTCAGCAAGCCATTGTAGAATTGTCATAGTATATGCAGGAAAGGAGTGAGGTGTGTATGACAGTGTGTGCAGGAAAGGAGTGCAGTGTTTATGGCGGTGTGTGCAGGAAAGGAGTGCCGTGTGTGCGATGGTGTGTGCAGGAAAGGAGTGCTGTGTGTACGATGGTGTGTGCAGGAAAGGAGTGCCGTGTGTGCGATGATGTGTGCAGGAAAGGAGTGTGGTGTGTACGATGGTGTGTGCAGGAAAGGAGTGCGGTGTGTACGATGGTGTGTGCAGGAAAGGAGTGCGGTGTGTACGATGGTGTGTGCAGGAAAGGAGTGCGGTGTGTACGATGGTGTGTGCAGGAAAGGAGCGTGGTGTGTACGATGGTGTGTGCAGGAAAGGAGTGTGGTGTGTACGATGGTGTGTGCAGGAAAGGAGTGCGGTGTGTACGATGGTGTGTGCAGGAAAGGAGTGCGGTGTGTACGATGGTGTGTGCAGGAAAGGAGTGCGGTGTGCACGATGGTGTGTGCAGGAAAGGAGTGCGGTGTGTACGATGGTGTGTGCAGGAAAGGAGTGTGGTGTGTACGATGGTGTGTACAGGAAAGGAGTGTGGTGTGTACGATGGTGTGTGCAGGAAAGGAGTGCAGTGTTTATGGCGGTGTGTGCAGGAAAGGAGTGCCGTGTGTGCGATGGTGTGTGCAGGAAAGGAGTGCTGTGTGTACGATGGTGTGTGCAGGAAAGGAGTGCCGTGTGTGCGATGATGTGTGCAGGAAAGGAGTATGGTGTGTACGATGGTGTGTGCAGGAAAGGAGTGCGGTGTGTACGATGGTGTGTGCAGGAAAGGAGTGCGGTGTGTACGATGGTGTGTGCAGGAAAGGAGTGCGGTGTGTACGATGGTGTGTGCAGGAAAGGAGTGCGGTGTGTACGATGGTGTGTGCAGGAAAGGAGTGTGGTGTGTACGATGGTGTGTGCAGGAAAGGAGTTTGGTGTGTACGATGGTGTGTGCAGGAAAGGAGTGTGGTGTGTACGATGGTGTGTGCAGGAAAGGAGTGCGGTGTGTACGATGGTGTGTGCAGGAAAGGAGTGTGGTGTGTACGATGGTGTGTGCAGGAAAGGAGTTTGGTGTGTACGATGGTGTGTGCAGGAAAGGAGTGCGGTGTGTACGATGGTGTGTGCAGGAAAGGAGCGTGGTGTGTACGATGGTGTGTGCAGGAAAGGAGCTTGGTGTGTACAATGGTGTGTGCAGGAAAGGAGTGTGGTGTATACGATGGTGTGTGCAGGAAAGGAGTGCGGTGTGTACGATGGTGTGTGCAGGAAAGGAGCGTGGTGTGTACGATGGTGTGTGCAGGAAAGGAGCTTGGTGTGTACAATGGTGTGTGCAGGAAAGGAGTGTGGTGTGTACGATGGTGTGTGCAGGAAAGGAGTGCGGTGTGTACGATGGTGTGTGCAGGAAAGGAGTGCCGTGTGTGCGATGATGTGTGCAGGAAAGGAGCGTGGTGTGTACAATGGTGTGTGCAGAAAAGGAGCGTGGTGTGTACGATGGTGTGTGCAGGAAAGGAGTGCGGTGTGTACGATGGTGTGTGCAGGAAAGGAGCGTGGTGTGTACGATGGTGTGTGCAGGAAAGGAGCTTGGTGTGTACAATGGTGTGTGCAGGAAAGGAGTGTGGTGTGTACGATGGTGTGTGCAGGAAAGGAGTGCGGTGTGTACGATGGTGTGTGCAGGAAAGGAGCGTGGTGTGTACGATGGTGTGTGCAGGAAAGGAGCGTGGTGTGTACGATGGTGTGTGCAGGAAAGGAGCTTGGTGTGTACAATGGTGTGTGCAGGAAAGGAGCGTAGTGTGTATGATGGTGTGTGCAGGAAAGGAGTGCAGTGTTTATGGTGGTGTTTGCAGGAAAGGAGCGTGGTGTGTATGATGGTGTGTGCAGGAAAGGAGTGCAGTGTTTATGGTGGTGTTTGCAGGAAAGGAGCGTGGTGTGTATGATGGTGTGTGCAGGAAAGGAGTGCAGTGTTTATGGTGGTGTTTGCAGGAAAGGAGCATGGTGTGTATGATGGTGTGGGCAGGAAAGGATCCCACATGGAAGAAAAATATATTTAAAATATATTTAAAAAAAACATTTTTAATTTATTTGTGTGGTTCTACGATCTTGTGTGCAGAAAAGGAGTGCAGTGTTTATGGTGGTGTATGCAGGAAAGGAGTGTGGTGTGTATGATGGTGTGTGCAGGAAAGGAGTGCAGTGTTTATGGTGGTGTTTGCAGGAAAGGAGCATGGTGTGTATGATGGTGTGGGCAGGAAAGGATCCCACATGGAAGAAAAATGTATTTAAAATATATTTAAAAAAAACATTTTTAATTTATTTATGTGGTTCTACGATCTTGTGTGCAGAAAAGGAGTGCAGTGTTTATGGTGGTGTATGCAGGAAAGGAGTGTGGTGTGTGCAGGAAAAGACTGCAGTGTTTATGACGGTATGCGTCATAAACACTGAGTGCAGAGATTGGGTAGTATATGCAGCAGTAGTACTTGCCGCACTCCGCTATATCTAGACGTCCCAGCAAATTGTGCATAGTTATTCAAGTTGGAGTATCCCACTCATCCCTTCTCCTATTCAAGTTCTCAATAAAATCACAAAAAAACAAAACCCCTAGACTGTTTGTTGACTGAGCCAAGCACTATGAAAATACTAAACTGTCCTGTTGTTGCTATGGGTAACCCAGGGGAATCTGTAACCAGCAGCTCCCATGGTAGTATATGCAGCATATGATGGTGTGTGCAGAAAATGAGTGCAGAGATTGGGTAGTATATGCAGCAGTAGTACTTGCCCCACTCCGCTATATCTTAAGTTTGAGTTTATGACGGTATATGCAGGAAAGGAGCGTGTTATGTATGATGGTGTGTGCAGAAAATGAGTGCAGAGATTGGGTAGTATATGCAGCAGAGGAATGTGGAGAGTATGATGGTGGGCATTATGATCAGGAGTGTATGATGATGGGTAGTATATGCGGGGACAGGAGCTCTGATAGCCTACCCATGCCCACACACAGTTCGATTTGAAGCGTCTTTGGCCGGAGGAACATGTGCAATTTGTAAAAACTATGTAAGGTAACAAAAAAAAAAAAAAAACTATGCCTATGCTGGTGTTGCCAAATTGTGGTTTGACAAGCATGCAGACAAAGTCACACCTTCCCTGGGCGCCACAATTGCTGGATCTCCATATCATAAAGCCACTGTGGTCAATTTTGGAGAACAAGGTTCAGGTTTGTTTTCCAGGAAAATTCAGGCTGTCTTCGATGCCTAAGGCGGTCCAACCAGGGGCAGCACTTTTGAGGGAGGCGGCGCCTGTACCGGGATGATGCCTGCAGCTGTAGGCATCACCCCGGTATCGTTTTTTAGAGCTGGCGGTTGGCTCTCTTGTAATAGCAATCGGATTGGCTTACTAGCTGCCCAATTGCCCTCCTTGGCTTTCTCAGGCTCTCCAGACCAAGCAAAGCTGGGATTGGCTTTCATTGGCTGCTCGTAACAGTAAACCGGAAGCAATGACATCACTTCTGGTTCGCTTGGAAACCATCGGCGTCGTTTTTAATGATCTAAAGCATTCAAAAACACAGATCATTGGTGTTTTGAATGCTTTTGAGGGCAGAGGAAGGATTTGGAGTCTTATAGATGCCAGATCTCTCCATAAAGAGTACTTGTCACTGCCTATTGCTGTCACAGGGATGTTTACATACATACATGCAATAAAAGTGATGGAAAAAAATAAAATAAAGCAGCAGTGTAAAAAATAAATAAATTAATAATTAAAAAAAAAAAAAAAGTCCCCCATCCTGACGTGCTTGCATGCAGTCCCGCACGCACACAAACAGTGATCGTCCCCCACATGCGTGGTATCACCGGGAACGTTGGATCATGGGCAGTAATTCTAGCACCAGACCTCCTGTGTAATTTTAAAGTGGTAACCTGTAACAGTAACGGCTTTTAAAGCATCAACCATGAATAGTAAAATTTTGGTCCTTTGTACAGGCGTGTGCAATTTTGAAACAGCTGGGGTAGGACAAATTTAGATGGGGGGGGGGGGGGGGATATATTAAAATTCATTCGATTTTCAGATGGGCAGTGTTAGTGTGTTATCTCTGGCCAATGAGCTTGTCCCTTATTCCCTTGTGTGTTTTTCCATCCAGAGTCAGGGTGTGGTGGGCCGGTGGCACTGTTTTGTTGGATTTGCTGATTAGGAATACAACCACCAATGTTCGAATAAACGAAGGGTTCGAGCCCGAAGTAACGAATGCCGTATCTAAACGAATGGAACGTAATGAATACAAACGTATCCGAAGTTACAAATTATCCGAAGTAACGAATGCCGTATCTAAACTAATGGAATGTGATGAATACAAATGCATCTGAAGTTATGAATCATTCATAGTAACGAATGCCGTATCTAAACGAATGGAATGGAACGAATATGAATGCATCTGAAGTTATGAATTATTTGAAGTAACGAATGCCGCATCTAAACGAATAGAATGGAATGAATATGAATGCATCCGAAGTTACGAATTATCTGAAGTAACGAATGCCGTAGCTAAACAAATGGAATGTGACGAATACAAATGCATCTGAAGTTATGAATTATCCGAAGTAACGAATGCCGTATCTAAACAAATAGAACGGAATGAATACGAATGCATCCGAAGTTACGAATTATCCGCAGTAACAAATGTCACATCTAGGCTAATGGAACGGAATGAATATGAATGCATCTGAAGTTACGAATTATCCGAAGTAATGGATACCGCATCTAAAGGAATAGAACAGAACAAATATGAATGAATCTGAAATTACGAATTATCTGATGTAACGAATGCCACATGGAAAGAACGAATACAAATGCATCCGAAGTTACAAATTACCTGAAGTAACGAATGCTGCATCTAAACGAATAGAATGGAACGAATACGAATGAATCCGAAGTTACTAATTATCCGAAGTAACAAATGCCATATCTAAACGAATAGAACTGAATGAATATGAATGCATCAGAATCCGCAGTAACAAATGCCGCATCTAGGCGGATGGAACGGAATGAATATGAATGCATCTAAAGTTATGAATTATCCGAAGTAATGGATACCACATCTAAACGAATAGAACAGAACAAATATGAATGAATCCGAAGTTATGAATTATCTGATGCAACGAATGCCACATCTAACGAATGGAACAGAAAGAATACGAATGCATCCGAAGTTACGAATGATCCGAAATAATGAATGCTGCATCTAAGCGAATGAAATGGAACGAATATGAATGCATCCGAAGTTACAAATTATCCGAAGTAACAAATGCTGATCATAACGAATGATCCGATAAATGACAAAAAAAACCCCAAAAAAGAATGAAACCAAAATGAAACAAAACAAATTGTTTGGTAGTGCACACGTCTACTTGCAAGCTGCCTTACTCAGGTGTCTAATCGTATTCTTTTCTTGTTATGTTATGGTGGATTTGAGGCTTTATTCATTTTTATCCTGTTGCTTCATCGGGTATTTTTTGAAACATGATTCAGCATACGGTTTCAGGTGGATTTGAGGTGGGTGGTGAAAGTGGACTGTGTGGGTTGCTCGCAGCCGTTAAAGAATCTAATGAATTGTATGTTTATGTTTCCTATTTCCCAGATGGGACATTGCCAGGAGTCAGACGTGTCTTGTAAGGATGTATTGTTCTCTCTCATCCAACAATGACAAACAAAACTTTGCGTGGTGGGGGCAGCGATTTCACTTCTAACCACAAAGTGCTATCTGTGTGTGTCATGGCCACATAACGTAATCCTATTATCACTGCAGAAAAATATAAACATTTCTGTAATTGAAATTGCCATTATAAATCTTATCATATAACATAAATGCATTGCTGAAGAAAACCTGAACTGGGAGAAGTATGGAGTCCGCCAATGGTGACCTCTCCCGCTATTGGGGGAATCCATAGTGGAGAAGGATCTGGGTGTTCTGGTAGATTATAAGCTTAATAATAGCATGCAATGCCAAGCTGCGGTTTCCAAAGCAAGCAAAGTCCTTTTTTGTATTATCAGAGGTATGGACTCCAGAGAGAGAGATATCATTTTGCCCCTGTACAGATCATTAGTAAGACCTCATCTGGAATATGCATTTCAGTTTTGCGCACCAGTTCTTAGAAAGGATATCGGGGAACTGGAGAAAGTGCAGAGAAGGGCAACCAAACTGATAAGTGGCATGGAGGAGCTCAGCTATGAGAAAAGATTAGAGGAACTGAATTTATTCTCTCTTGAGAAGAGGAGATTAGGGGGAAAATGATCAATATGTATAAATACATAAGGGGTCCGTATAGTGAACTTGGTGTTGAGTTGTTCACTTTAAGGTCAACACAGAGGACAACGGGGCACTCTTTACGTCTAGAGGAAAACAGATTTTGTCTCCAAATATGGAAAGGTTTCTTCACCGTAAGAGCTGTGAAAATGTGGAATAGACTCCCTCCAGAGGTGATTCTGGCCAGCTCACTAGATTGCTTTAACCACTTGCCGACTGCCTAACGCCGATCTACGTCGGCAGTCAGCCCCTCACAGGCAAAGCGACGTAGGTCTACGTCGCTAGCCTGTGAGGGTCTAGGGAGCGCGCGCGCGCCGCCGGAGGCGCGCTCCCGCGCGGTCACGCACCCCCCCCCCCCGCGCGTGTGACTGGCGGACCCGATGTCCGCCGGTCACTCTGCGATCGTCGAGGGAGAAAGTCAGGCGGCTTGTGTAAACAAGCTGCCTGTCATTCTCCCCTGTGTATGAAGGATGATCATACGGTTCTACTACGTAGAACTGTTGATCACTGTTCATACATCTGAAGCCACAGCCAATCACAGTAGAAAGCATGCCCCTAGGGACACACATAGCCCCTCCCTTTCAAAAAAAGTTAACCCCTTCACTGTCAGTGTATTTTTACAGTAACAGTGCATATGTATAGCACTGATTACTGTAGAAATGTCACTGGTAACCCCAAAAGTGTCAAAAATGTCAGTCAAGGGTCCGATCTGTCCGCCGCAATGTCGCAGTACCGCAAAAAAATTGGAGATCGCCGCCATTGCGCTTTAAAAAAAAACATCAAAAATGACAAAAATCTTTGTTTTTGTTAGTAAACGCGATAACTTTTGCGCAAACCAATCAAAATACGCTTTTTGCGATTTTTTTTTACCAAACATAGGTAGCATAAAACAAATTGGCCGAAAATGTTAAAAAATTTTGATTTTTACATTTTTTTGGGGGGGAATTTCATATAAAAAAATGTGAAAAATATTGCTATTTTTGCAAAAGTGACGCTCTTTTTTGTTTATAGCGCATGATCAAAAAATCGCACAGGTGATCAAATACCACCAAAAGAAAGCTCTGTTTGTGGGAAAAAAAGGACGCCAAATTCATTTAGATACAGCGTCGCACGATTCTGTCTGTCGCGCAATTGTCTGTTAAAGTCACGCAGTGCCGAATCGCAAAATACCCCCTGGTCAGGAAGGGGGTAAAATCTTCCAGGGCTTAAGTGGTTAAAAAAGGCCTGGATTCTTTCCTGGGTGTATATAATATAAGTGGGTACTAACATTTTTTAGGTAAAGTTGATCCAGGGAATATTCGATTGCCTCTCGGGGGATCAGGAAGGAATTTTTTCCCCTGCTGTAAGAAATTGGATAATGCTTTGCTGGGTTTTTTCCACCTTCCGCTGCATCAACTGCGGGTGTAGGATTGGTTATATGGGATTGTATGGTTGGGTTTTCAATACTGTTTTTTGGTTGAACCAGATGGACTCGTGTCTTTTTTCAACCTTACTAACTATGTAACTATGAAAATATTTCTTCCTTGGCTGTCAAACTAATCCAATGGATTCAACACTTTCTAAGGCCAGCCACACATAGTGTGAATTTTTTTTCTGCAACCACGGGTTGCAGTAAAGAAATCTTCACTGTTCCTCCATCAATACAGACAGTGCTGACAGGGGAATCATCAATTCTCCCCCGCTGGGAGAAGATAGTGATTATTTCTAACGGCTATACCAGCTGTTTGCGATAAACGCAAACAAATCCGGCAGGCTAGTTGTACCCAAGTTGATCGATTGATCAACTTGGTACATTCAGCCTGCCCATTAACGGTTCGAATCTCAGCCAGTTCCTGCTGAACCGGCCGAGATTCGAACCATGTACGGCCAGCCTAAGTCACTAGTTCAGATGAGTATTTCCACCATTTAGTGTGGATGGAGGAAGCTCTTGGATTCTTTAATTCAGCCTGCAGGATGAATGAAATACATTCGTTGATGTATGGTGGGCTTCACCAGAGAACCTGCTAAACCGTACTTACAGTTCTGAAAAGGGTCAGGCGACTGATATTTCCCATAATCCCTCTCGTCGTCTTCCGCTGTCAGGTGGATGTCTTACCCCTCTTCTTTGAGTCAACGGAGGCAACAGCCAGGACCGGTCTGGGAGAATTTTCTCTCTAAGCACCTGAGAGGATAACCTCTTTTTTTGGGGGTATTACGGTTGTCAAGCATTAAAATCCTATGCTTTGTTTCCTGTTCTTTTGTGCTTTCTATGGATGTGGTGCCACAATAATCGGGTTACGGCTCAAAAATGTACAACCCCCTAATATTCACCTGAGCCCCCTCTCGATCCAGCGATGTGCACGGGAGCCTCGGCTGTCCTGGGTATCTCTCCTCATTGGCTGAGACAGCAGCGGAAACCAGTGGCTCCCACCAGGTCTGCTGTTAGAAATCACGGGCCCCATACAGCCTATCTGACAGGGCCCCCCCTGCCACAGGCTGAAAGTGACTGAGGACATCAACTTATCATTCCCTTTTTCTACAGCCTCAGCTGCGCAGATGAATGAATGGGAAGCGATCTGAGGCTTCCTGCTTATTCACAAACAGTTTACTACGCTTTAGTGATGAATGGACACAGGAATGATTGGTACCCATCGCTTACTGTGTATATTCCTGAAAGGAAGGGGACCAGTAAATGAGATCCCTCTGTGTGCCCGCAGCAGCTGCCGGTGGGAGAAAAGGGAAGCCAGGGGAAAGGGGCACACAGGGAGGCCTGGACAGCAGATGGAAGGGGCGTATGTGCTAGAACCAATCCCCTTGCAGTGCAGCCGGAGTAAGGGAGAGGAGGAGAATCTGGCAGCACTGCAGTGGGAGACAGAAGAGGATTGGGGTCTGCAATAAGACAGTCCAGCTGGCCCTTGCTCAGCAGGTGTCCGTGCCCCCCTTTTAAACTGATGGGGCACGGGCCCAGTACAGGAGGGCTGGCTGTACTGCCTTATCAGCGGCCCTGGCTCCCACAGCTGTCAATCACAGCTAGTGAGCCAATGAGAGGAGAGCGAGGGTGGAGCCGAGCTGTGGCTCTATGTGTCTTATGAACGCATAGAGCATGGCTCAGAAGCGAGCACACACCATTTCCCCTATAGCAAGTGGCTTGCTATTGGGGGGCACTGGTCAAGGGGGAGGAACCCGGATCGACAGTGGGGGAACCAAGAAGAGGATTGGGGCTGCTCTGTGCTAAACCATTACACAGAGCAGGTAAATATGACATGTTTGTTATTAAAAAAAAAAAAAAAAAAAAGGCAAGCCTTCACTATCACTTTAACTTGAGGCTACTTCCTTTATGTCAGCATAAATAATGCTTCTCCTGTAATCACTATACAAGCTCTAATTACAGTGATGCATGTGATTATCGCTCAGAAATTAATGATTAAATGAATTATGCTGGAAGCAGAAATAGTCAACTTCCGCAACGAGGCCGGATAGATGAGATTTATGCCATGTGCAAAGTTCATGCTTTCTTTTCCTTGTATGAAAATATGTTTCAGTGCCTCTATAAGACTGGTCTATGATTCCGGAAACAGTTTCCAGAAATTTATTTAGAGTCATTCGGCTATTTTAAAGTAAACATCCACCAATCCATTCACCTACCCATTCATCCATTCATCCATCCATCCATCCACCAATCCATCCACCAATCTTTCCATCCACCAATCCTACCATCCATCCATCCATCCATTCACCCATCCACCAATCCATCCATCCACCCATCCACCCATCCATCCACCAATCCATCCATCCATCCATCCATCAATCTTTCCATCCACCCATCCACCCATCCATCCATCCATCCATCCATCCATCTTTCCATCCACCAATTCATCCATTCATCCCTCCCTCCATCCATCCATCCACCCATCCATCCTTACACCCATCCACCAATCCATCCACCAATCCATCCATCCATCCACCCATCCATCCACCAATCCCACCATCCATCCACCAATCCATCCATTCATCCATTTACCAATCCATTCATCCATCCACCAATCCATCCATCCACCAGTCCAAATCACCAGGTAAAAACTGAGGGGAAAAGCCTAAAAACGAATGCAGCCACCACATCTAATGAATGGTAAGCTGCAATATATTACAGTTTTGTTTTATGTAATTATGTAATGAATAAAACCAATGCAGTTTCTTTTTTTCCTACACGGGGAAATACTTGGAAGAAAAATTATATAATGCACTGCTCCAAAAACTTAAAGGAACAGTTTGAAAACACATCAGATCTCAATGGGGAAAATCTCATGCTGGATAGCTATACGGATATGGACTGGGTAATGTGTTAGGAACGAAATGATGCCACAACGTTTAATGGAAATTAACATTATCACCCTACAGAGGGCTGAATTCAATGGTATTAATTCCTTCATTGTCCAGGAACTGGCTGCATACTTTCGCCACATGAGGCCGGGCATTGTTGTGCACCAGGAGGAACCCAGGGCCCACTGTACCAGTGTAGGGTCTGACAATGGGTCCAAGGATTTCACCCCGATACCGAATAGCAGTCAGGATGCCATTGTCCAGCCTGTAGATGTCTGTGCATTCCTCCATGGATATGCCTCCCCAGACCATCACTGACCCACCACCAAACCGGTCATGCTGAACGATGTTACAGGCAGTATAACATTCTCCATGGCTTCTCCAGACCCTTTCATGTCTGTCACATGTGCTCAGGGTGAACCTGCTCTCATCTGTGAAAAGCACAGGGCACCAGTGGCAGACTCGCCAATTCTGGTGTTTAATGGCAAATGCCAATCAAGCACCATGGTGCTGGGCAGTGAACACAGGGCCCACTAGGGGACGTCAGGCCCTCAGGCCACCCTCATGGAGTCTGCTTCTGATTGTTTGGTCAGAGACATTCACACCAGTAGCCCGCTGGTGGTCATTTTGTAGGGCTCTGGCAGTGTTCATCCTGTTCCTCCTTGTACAAAGGAGCAGATACCGGTCCTGCTGATGGGTTAAGGACCTTCTACTGCCCTGTCCAGCTCTCCAAGAGTAACTGCCTGTCTCCTGGAATCTCCTCCATGATCTTGAGACTGTGCTCGGAGACACAGCAAACCGTCTGGCAATGGCACGTATTGATGTGCCATCCTACTGGAGGTGGACTGCCTGTGCAACCTCTATAGGGTCCAGGTATCACCTCATGCTATCAGTAGTGGCACTGACCCTAGCCAAATGCAAAACTAGTGAAAAAGAGTCAGAAAAGACGAGTAGGGAAAAAAAAATTCAGTGGCTTCCACCTGTAAACAATACTGTTTTGGAGGTTGTCTCATTTTTACCCATCTAGTGCTCCAGTGGTTAATTTCATTAACACCAAAGTAGCTGAAACTGATTAACAACCCCCTCTGCTACTTAACTGAGCAGATCAAAATCCCAGGAGTTGAATTGACTTGATGCTATACTCTGATTAAAAAGTGTTCCTTTCATTTTTTTGAGCAGTGTATTATATAGTATATCGGGACAGCAGAGTGGCTTAGTGGTTAGCACTTCTGCCTTGCAGCACTTGAGTCATGGGGGGTCAAACCCAAACCAGGACAGTATCTGCATGGAGTTTGCACGTTCTTCCTATGCTTGCTTGGGTTTCCACTGTGTGCTATGGTTTCTTCCCACACTCCAAATAGACATATTGGTAGATTAACTGGCTCCTGTCTAAACTGGCGCTAGTGTGTGCATGTATGAATGTTAGATAGGGTCCTTGGATTGTAAATTCCTTGACAACAGGGACTGACGTGAACGCACAGTGTGTAAAATGCTGCAGAAATTGTCAGCACTATAGAATACCTGTAACAAGAAAACCACAATAACATCACACTAACCCAATCAAATATGTTGCAGCAGAATGTAGCCCATTTACAACACTTACACCGTGGGACAAAGACGATAAGGACTAGGATTCTGCCGCTGCTAACATATAATGAGTATGACAATAAAAGTATTGCCTAATTTGCTTTTCATATATAAAGATATGTTTAAATATTATTAAATAAAGGAAACAAAAAAAACAAAAAACAAGCAATTCGATTTTGGTTTGTTTTTTTCTGTCCCATTGAAGAGATTTTCGCCTCTATTCCTGTCCTGGTGACAACTTAAAACATTGGATTTCCCATCGCTGAGTCCCAGTGACAATAGTCATCAGACAAATAGAGGAGGTAAGGCCACACGATGAGAATATCAGATGAATGATCGTTAAAAATTTTTTTTGCATGCTAGTCTCATATCAAAAATGAAGAGATTACTAAAGTTACGAAAATTCTCCTATGACAGAATACAAAAGTGATGTAATGTGTTGTATTGTATTGTAATCAGAGATGTATAGTAACTAAGTAGAACTACTTCACTACTGTACTTAAGTACGGAAAGGCGGTATCTGTACTTTCCTAGAGTAGAATTTTTTTCTCCTACTTCCACTTTTACTTCACTACATTTTTTCAATGATTTCAATACTTCTACTCCGATATTTTTTTTTTTGTGCTGCATAGTTACTCATTACTATTATAAAAATTACCACTGCCAGAACAGTAGATGGCAGGTTTCATGAAGCTCAAAACATGTGTATTATCAGCGCATACGAAAATAAATGCTATTGTATGTATAAATAAAAGCTGCATTTGAAAAAATGAAAAACAATATGATGTTCAAACTTTTGACTTCTTTCTTTGATAACTACATAACACAGTACTTGTACTTTTACTTTCAGTACTTGAGTAGCAATTTTTTTTTTCAAAACTACTGGTACTTTTACTTTCAGTACTTGAGTAGCAAAATTTAAAAAAAACTACTTGCAATACTTAAGTACAAAAAATGTTGAATACTTTAGTACTTCTACTCAAGTCACTTTTTGATCGAGCACTTGTACTTTTACTCAAGTATAGGTTTCAAGTACTTTATACAACTCTGATTGTAATGTATTCTTTTGTTTTGAGCATGCGTGGTCTTAGTCTTCCGATTTGTTTTGGACAAATACTGTACTGGTTAACCACTTGCCCGACTGCCCCATGCAGATCTACTGTGGCAGGGCGGCTCGGCTGCGCATAATAACGTACATGTATGTGATTATGTGCACGCGGCCTCGGCGGCGCGCGTGCGGCTAGAGCCACATGCGCGCCGCTGGAGCCAGAGCGTGGGTGGAGCGTACTTGATCACCGCCGGCCTCCCGCAATCTTCAGGGTAAACTGACAGGAGAGCTGCCTGCCTATGTAAACAAAGCAGGCGGCTCTCCTGTCACACAGACACAGTGAGATTGTGTGTCTGAAACACTGTTCTCTGTGTGCCTGTCACAGAGCCCTCCCCCCCCTCACAGTTAGTAAGCATATTTAGGCATACATTTAACCCTCTTAATCACCCCCAGGTATTAACCCCTTCCCTGCCAGTGTCATTTATACAGTAACAGTGCATATTATTTAGCACTGATCACTGTATTGGGGTCACTGGACCCCAAAAAGTGTCACTTAGTGTCACGTTTGTCTGCCACAATGTCCCAGTCCAACTAAAAATAGCTGATCGCTGCCATTACTAATAAAAACTAAAATAAAAACAAAAAAAAAAGTCCAAAAATCTATCCCATGGTTTGTAAATGATATAACTTTTGCGCAAACCAATTAATATACGCTTTTTGGGATTTTTTTTTTTTTTTACCAAAAATATGTAGCAAAATACAAATTGGCCTAAACTGATTAAAAAATTTGATATTTTACATTTTTTGGGAATGTTTTATTGCAGAAAGTAAATATATTGTGTTTTTTCTAAAAATATTTTTTTGTTTATAGCGCAAAATCTAAAAACCGCAGAGGTGATGCAATTGTAAGTTAAAGTAATGCAGTGCCGAATCGCAAAAAAATGGCCTGGACATTAAGGGGGTAAAACCTTCCGGAGCTGAAGTGGTTAATCAAAAATTGTACGATCTGGTATCGTAGGAGAAAAATTTTCCTGTTTGTCCCCTCAGATAATTTAGAATGATCGGCTCTCGAAAGCTGTGTACTAACAATCAGATTATCGGACGATTGCTCCAAAAGTGGTATGTTTCGTCCGATTTTAAGATCATGTGTACTAGACTTTAATTTCTCCCTTGGGGCAATATTTCATCCTCTGACACAAACAAAAGGGCACAATTTCTCCCAATGACACCAACAATTTGGCATGGTTCCTTCCAGTAACGCTAACGATGGGGCATGATTCTTCCCACCCAATGATACCAACGATGGGGCACAATTCCTCCCACTGACATAAAAAAATAAGCTTTGTTTACTCCCACTGACGCTAAGACATTTTCTACTTTCAATGACCACATTCTGGCCCCCCTAAAGTCTGAAGGAATGTAAACCTGCCCTTTGTTTTAGAAAGTTTGGAAACCCCTGATGTAAACTGATACATTCTGCTAGAGAGCTTGTAAAAACAGCAGACTTACTGGCCTAATCACCAGTTAAAAATAGAAGAAAGAAAGCCTAAAAAAGAAAACAAATGCAACCATCACATCTAAGAATTGGTAAGCTGCAAAATAATAAATGTTTGCATTTGGGTTTAACAACCCTTTAAAGCGGTAGTATCCCGCTTTTTTTTACTTTTAACTACAGGAAAGCCTATAATAAGGCTTACCTGTAGGGACAATTAATATCTCCTAAATCTGCACGGTTTAGGAGATAATACCACTGCATGCAGCCACTGACGAGTGCGGTGCATGTGCTCTGAAGGTCCGGCGGACCTTCAGAGTTCCTTGCCGGGAATTGCCGGAAAATTACTCCCGCGCGCATGCGCGGGAGTGATGTCATCGCGGCTCCGGCCACTCACAGCGCCGGAGCCGCAGAACCTGGAAGAGACGCCGTAGGATCATGTCCGCTCCCACAGCGGTGTCCGGGGGTCCGTGTCCGGGCTTCATTCTAAGGTAAGTAATTCATAATGAGCTAGTATGCGATGCATACTAGCTCATTATGCCTTTGTCTTGCAGGGTTTTTTTTTTTTTTTGTCATTACTACCGCTTTAAGTAAAACCCGCCAATAGGCATTCAAAGCACAGGCATACTTTTTTGGTGCTTTTTTTTTTTTCTCTAATCTCCATATACTTTTTGATAGATGGAAGTCAAACAATATGAGAAGTAAACAGTATGATATACATCTTTACAATGTTAGCATTGCAAATAGATATAAATGTAGACAATAGGCGCTCTTTCAGTCGCTGGTTCTTTTTATATTTGCTATAACATTTGTACTGCCATTTGTTGTGTGCACAGTTTTATTCATTGACTTTAAAGAACCGGCCTTCTACAAGTGATGAATAGTAAAGGCATTTCTAACATAAAAAGGTACGCCTACTGAAACCACTGAGCTGAGCTCTTAAATAAACTCCCTCTAGGCCAGGAGTTCCCAAACTGTGGGTCGGGACCCACTGGTGGGTCGCGAGCTGCGTTTGAGTGGGTCGTGCTGAGCAGAAAATCACTGAGAGCGGGCCCGCTTAAATTGTGCTGTGCGAGACCACGCAGATTAAAGAGAGCCAGAGCAGTTAAATCACGATGGATTCAGGACCCCGCCAACGCAGTTTACGGAGGCTGGTCTGCATTTCCCGCGAGGAGGATACTTGCATCAGTGAGTACGTTGTGTGGGCTGTTATGTAGGATAGGTTTATGGGGTGCAGAGCCAGCTCCTCGGCCCTGCTGGCGGCAGCGGTGGTGGCTAGTCTGGTGGTGGGATTCTCTCAGCTATAGCGGGCAGAGACGGCAGCCTCTGTGTCATAGGAGGACCAGGTGGCCCGGCCGTGTCAGGAGCTCATGGCAGCTTCTGTGACCCCAGTAGAGGATCTGAAGGAGAAGAGCCAGGACACCAAGACAAGCATAGAGCGCCTCATCCTGGAGACTCTGGGTGAGGTTTGCTGGGTCCTGGAGAGGGCAAACAGGGGCTTCACCTTCACTGTGGACCACTGGGAGAGGAAGGAGGGTGAGTTCCATATAGCCCGCTGATCACTGTCTTGGGGTGGTTGATTTCTGTCCTCTGCCTGCCTTGTACAGTCTATGAGGGTGCTGATTACTTACAACTCGGCTTATATGCCACACATGCCACAGGTTTCTGACCCCTTACTTAGAACATCTGGCAAGTGTATTCAATAATAAAATTGAAAAGTAGTAAATTGATATTTTTAATTTAACATCCCCCGCCCTTTAAAATATGCATTATTATTATTACTTACATTTATATAGCGCCAACAAATTCTGTAGCGCTTTACAATATTTAATTACAAGCAAGTAGGTCCCGAAAAATAACTGTATTCAGAAGTGGGTCTCGACCCAAAAAAGTTTGGGAAGCCCTGCTCTAGGCGATTTCCTTTTAGAGTTCATTCATATTTGTGTATGTGTTAACATATCCATATTAATGCATCATGAAATTGCATAATGGCACATTGCATTATTTACAGTAATATATTATATTATTATATATTATATTTATTATTTTACTATAACATTATATTATGATATATTACATTATACATACTACATGAGTGGGCGGGGGCGCGATGACTAGGGATGATCGAACGGTTCAGGTCGACCATCGGTTCGACTCGAACATTGACTGTTCGAGGTTCGGCCGAATTTAGAACTTTTTGCTGAAAAAGTTCGGAATTCGGCAACCAGAACCGACCAAAATTCAATGGGACAGGAAATGGGCTTTAAAAGCCCATGATTGGACCAGAACCATTAGTAAAAGCCAATTGAGGGGGCAGGAGAATGCTAGGAATGTGATTGGAGTGACTAGGGGGTCCAGAGGCCAATCATTAGTGAATACGCCCCCCCAATATATAAGATAGCCCCGCTAAATTCCTAGCATTTTAATACAGGGACATGGAAGAGAGTGGAAGCAGTTCTGTTACTTCTGCTTCAAAAGTGTCATTTAGCAATTATTAGTGTGAGGAAAGGGATATCTAGTGTAGTTAGGGTGCTATTTTCCACTATAGTTAGCCTCAAAAATCAAGTTTCTGTAGAGAAAGTGTTAAGTGCCAGGGTGACCGTAGTGTAGTGTAGGGTGAACTGACACTGACTGCTATGGCAGGGTGACCAAACCCTTCCATTTCAGGGTGACCGCTATAGAGAAAAGATCGTTTCTCTTAGGTCACTTACAGAGCAGCGATATGGCTTCTCTCCGGTCAGCCTGCTTTTTGCTGCAGGCGTTTATAGGGCTTTTTTGAGGACATGTTTGGAGTCAGGCATGACATCTGAACTTGTGTATAGGTGTATATATACACACACATGTCTGTATATATACACCTGCACATATATAGGTGTGAAAATAGCAGAACACTATGCTTGCGCTAATTAAATAATTAACAGGCTTATGGCTCTGCTCCTATCACACCTATATGTGTGTATGTGTATAATACATATAAGTGTGTGTGTATATATACCCCTATACACAAGTTCAGATGTCATGCCTGACTCAAAAGACCCCAAAAAAATGCCCAAAAAAACGCCTGCGCCAAAAAAAAAAATGCCCAGGTGTGTTATTGCAGGCTTTATTTTTTGGGCATTTTTTTGGGGTCTTTGGAGTCAAGCATGACATCTGAACTTGTGTATAGGGGTATATATACACACACATGTATGTATATATACACCTACACATATATAGGTGTGAAAAGAGCAGAACACTATGCTTGCGCTAATGAATTATTTAACACCCATATGGCTCCGCTCCTATAACACCTATATATGTGTATAATACATATAAGTGTGTGTGTATATATACCCCTATACACAAGTTCAGATGTCATGCCTGACTCCAAAGACCCTCGAAAAATGCCCAAAATAAAGCCTGCAATAACACACCTGGGCGTTTTTTTTTGGCGCAGGCTTTTTTTAGGCATTTTTTTGGGGTCTTTGGAGTCAGACATGACATCTGAACTTGTGTATAGGGGTATATATACACACACACTTATATGTATTATACACATACACATATATAGGTGTGATAGGAGCGGAGCCATATGGGTGTTAATTATTTCATTAGCGCAAGCATAGTGTTCTGCTACTTTCACACCTATATATGTGTATTTTGTGTATATATAAATACATGGGTGTATGTATATATACCCCTACACAGAAGTTCTGATGTTATGCTTGCCTCCAAAGTCCCCCAAAAAATGCCCAAAAAAACGCTTGCTACAAAACCGGCAAGGTGTGAAAATAGCGGAGCCATATCCCTATTCTATAAGTGACCTAATAGAAACAATATTTTTTTTCTGGTTCTGGACATGCTACAGAGCTGAAACTTCACAGGTATACTTTTTAGACCTCCCAGACACTAAATCCAAAAAATCTCTTTTTTTTTTCAATAATTTTTTCAATAATTGGCTCTCTATCAAAAATGACAATTTTTAAGAACTTTTTTTTGTGTGATTAATAGTCTCTGGGGCATGACCCAGAATCCTAGACACTTTTTAGGGGCATTTATTGGGTTTTAGGGCTTCAAAATGGGTTTTTTTGATTACCGAAGTTCGGGTCCCATTGATTTCAATGGGGTTCTGAAATCCGGGCCGAACTTTTTGGAAGTTCTGGTGTTCTGGTCGAGCCGAACTTTTGAAAAGTTCGATCATCCCTAGCGATGACGTCACTTTCACAAATGTGCGTGGGAGCCGTTGTTTACGGCATGGGCTCTGAAGATCCGGCGTGGTATGGACGTGACATCAGAAGGGGCTGTGCTACTGAGTGACATAGCCAGGTGGCCCTGCCTCTTACCTATATAAGAAATGTCAACGTGCGGAGCAGGCATAATTGCGGGAGGCCTTCTAGAGATGAGAGCGTTTTTCATTTTTTCAAATTTTCGGTGTGGGCGGGCAGCGCGATTGACGATGTATTTACTTTTAATAAAGGATTCCTCAAAAACTGTCTCGTGTGGTTATTGCTTTTGTACACTTTTTTGGTGAATGGGTAGGGGTACTATATACCCGATACCCATTCACATAGGGGGGGAGGGCGGGATCTGGGGGCCCCCTTATTAAAGGGGGCTTCCAGATTCCGGTAAGCCCCCTCCACCACAGACCCTGACAACCACAGCCCAGGGTTGTTGGGAAGAGGCCCTTGTCTCCATCAACATGAGGACAAGGTGCTTTGGGGCGGTGGGGGGGCAGAGCCCACCTGCCCAAAAGCACCCACTCCCCTATGTTGAAGGCATGTGGCCTAGTAGGGTTCAGGGGGGGCGTGCCCTCTCGTCCCCCCTTTCCTGATCTGCCAGGCTGCATGCCCAGATAAGGGTCTGGTATGGATTATGGGGGGACCCTACTTTGTTTTTTTAAAAATGTTGACATGGGGTTCCCCTTAAAATCCATACTAGACCAGAGGACACCATGCCATTTTGTTCTATAATTTTTGAATAGCCGGGTGCCGGCAATTGTAACCGCGAGTCATTTTAAATGGAATTTGACTAGTTTTTTTTTCTTTAGCAATGTCATTTTTGCTGTAGCATGTTTTATGCATGCTACAGATGCACCACTTTACAGTCACATTAAGGGGACCCCCCAGGCACTATATTTAAAATAAAAATTTTCATTTTTATTATTGCACTTTAAGCATAATTAAAATCACTGCTCCTGAAAAAATCTTTTTTTTTTTCCTCGACACATGTCCCCCAGGGTAGAACCCAGACCCCAATACCCCTTTTATGGCAAATTACTTGCATATAAAGCTTTTAAAATGGGCATTTTTGATTTTTCCTGTTTGGCTCCCATAGACTTCAATAGGGTTTGGGTTAGAACATTTCCCCTGTTTGGGAGTTCTGCTGCGAACCCAACACAGGGTGTTCGGCCCATCCCTATAAATGAACTTTCTTAGAATCTTCTTTTACCATGAATTTTCATTTGAAATCCTTCCCATCTATGGCCAGCTTTAGGTTTCATGTACACTACAGTTCATAAACTTGAGTTTAGGAGCTTTTGGTGTTTTTTTGCCAAAGCTCCTAAACTCAACTCCATAAAAGCCTAGGCGAAGTGCAGTTGCCCTCTGCAAGTGCAGTTGCTCCAAAGCTTAGTAAATGAGGCAAGGCTTCACTTTGCAAAGAATATCCAATCATGTGCAAGGAAAATTTAAAAAAAAACAGCATTTTTGCTTGCACATGATTGGATGATGGAAGTCAGACGATTATTTGCTCATTTACTACATTCTGGAGCAACTGCACTTAACCATAAAAAAAAACCCTGCACTGGAGGTGGCTCTACCTCTCTTATTTGCAGCAAGGTCATCTGTGGGTATCGGCATCCATGCACCTGGGAACAGATGGTGAAAATAGGAGGTGCAGCCTACCACACAAAACCCCCTCCTGCCCATGGCCACACTGCAATAGCACCTGCAACTTCCTTGTCCATGAGGTCATTGTAAGCACAGAATCCGGTCTTCTGTGTTTACAAGTGACAGTGGTGTACTGGGAGCGGGAGGGTGTAAAGCAGAGTTCCTGCTGAAAGAAAAGCCCTGGCCTTGTGATGTGGTACAGGGTTTGAAAAAGTAGTTCCTGCACTATTTTTGGTGCCACTTGCATAGACATCTGTGCATGAAGTCACACGGATATCAGCCAACTCTCACTTGATGTCGCACTGGCATGTGTTTTTGATATTGTACGATTTCAAGTCAAGTCGCACGATTTCAAAGCTGCATTCAGTGTAAACCAGAGCTTAAACTGAGAGCATTGGATCTTGTTCTATGTGATCACCCATGGGGTTGGTCCATCAGAATTACCATTGTGCCTGGTTGGACCTCTTAAAATCTACTCGGGTGAGCAGATTCACTAACACATTTAGGGGTTAGAAAGAATTTATGAGCAAATGGGAGGAGTACGAAATATACAGTAGAAGGGATCATACCTCAAATTTTATAGATGATACGTTGACGATATCGTGATGATATGGAATTGTACCGAAATACCTTACATTAATTTTATGAAGAAATTAACAACAATAGATACGGCATCTCCTTTACTGGGAGTTGGAACAAGACAAACATCGACTGTCTGAATTTACAAATCTACAAAGAAAACTGTAAAATAGGAACAAGAACTTTCTTTAAGCAAACAGATAGGAAAGGATATATACCTACAAAAAGCTGCCATCACCCAAAATCGACTGGAAACAGTGGCGGCTGGTGTGTTGGGGGCGCCGCCCCCCTTTCCATGCGTCCGCCCCCCTAATCTACATGCGGGGCACCGGACGCATGGATTTCAATGGGGTTTTTTTTTTCTGAAGCACCTGATTAGAGCCAGAGGTTCTAATAGGCTGCAGAAAAGGTTGGGTCCGGGGCGCAGAGCACTGCGCCCTAGCCCACCCATTTGTGTGACAATAGCGAATGAAAATTTGCTATTGTCACACGGATCCTCCTCCTGGCCAATCAGGAAGCAGGTCCGAGACCCGTTTCCTGATTGGCCGAAAGGCGAACCCATGCCATTGGCCAAGGAGGAGGAGGAGGTGGGAGGAGGAGGCGGGAGGACTCGAGGAGACACAGGGAGACGTGGGGGACTGAGGAGAAGCCGCCGCTGCAGATCAGGTAAGTGCACTCGTCACTCTGCATTGAAGGGGGCACACTGGTCACTCTGCATTGTAGGGGGCACGCTGGTCACTCTGCATTGAAGGGGGCACGCCTGTCTCTCTGCATTGAAGGGGGCATGATGGTCTTTCTGCATTGAAGGGGGCACGCTGGTCACTCTGCATTGAAGGGGACACGCTGGTCACTCTGCATTGAAGGGGGCACGATGGTCTCTCTGCATTGAAGGGGGCATGATGGCCTCTCTGCATTGAAGGGGGCACGCTGGTCACTCTGCATTGAAGGAGGCACGCTGCTCACTTTGCATTGAAGGAGGCACGCTGGTCACTCTGCATTGAGGGGGGCACGATGGTCTCTCTGCACTGAAGGGGGCACGATGGTCTCTCTGCATTGAAGGGGGCACGATGGTCTCTCTGCATTGAAGGGGGCACGCTGGTCACTCTGCATTGAAGGGGGCACGCTGGTCACTCTGCATTGAAGGGGGCAGGATGGTCTCTCTGCATTGAAGGGGGCATGATGGTCTCTCTGCATTGAAGGGGGCACAATGGTCTTTCTGCATTGAAGGGGGCATGCTGGTCACTCTGCATTGATGAGGGCACACTGATCACTGATCACTCTGCATTGATGGGGACACACTGGTCACTGGTCACTCTGCATTGAAGGGGGCACACTGGTCACTCTGCATTGAAGGGGGCTCACTGATCACTGGCCACTCTGCATTGATGGGGGCACACTGGTCACTCTGCATTGAAGGGGGCACACTGGTCACTCTGCATTGAAGGGGGCACACTATACCTTGATTACTGAAGGCCCCTTTCACACTTTTGTGACCTCAAAGTCACGCAATTTTTTACCGCGCTTTTTTGGCCGCAAAGCAATGCCTATTACATTTTTCTGTTTGCGCCCCCCCCCCCCCCCCAAAAAAAAAAGTTTTGAGCACCAGCCACCACTGACTGAAAATGTACATAAGGGACAACTGATGAGAATTCTGAGAAATTGTAGCAGTATAAAAGCTTATGAGGAGCAAACAGAAACTTTGATACGGAGATTTGTTAAAAAGGGATATAAGAAGAAGGAAATTGAGATATTGAAAACAAAGGGTCGAAATATATTGAAAAGACACTGGCCCATTTTAAAATCAGATAAAACGCTAAGAAAAGAACTCCCAAATAATCCACAATCTACGAAAAGGCCCATTCACTTAGAATAAAATTGGTACATAATGTATTGGACCCCCCGAGACCTGTCAACATGTTCCCTAGCCTAAAAGATTTTTTTTAGGTGCCAAAAATGCCTACCCTGCAGAGTTAGTAAGAAACAAGCAAGAAAGAAAGAATTGTTTACTGCCACAGCTACTGGCAAAGAATATAGGATCAAAGAGTTGTTTACATGCACAAGCACACATGTTACATATGTGATTGAATGTCCATGTGAATTACAATATGTAGTTCATACTACCAGACCCCTTTATGTAGGAATCAGAGAACATATTAACAATATAAAAAAAGGAGTCATGAAACACAGTTTATCCAGGCATTTCAAGGAGGTATATAGGAAAGACCAGTGGCGGCCGGTGCATAGGGGGCGCCAGGGCGCCGCCCCCCCTGAAAAAAGGAAGAAAAAAAAAAAGATAAAAAAAAAAAAAAAGATTGCAAAACGAGCAATAAAGTTTGAAAAAAAAAAAAAAATTGCGTTCGCCGCCGCCGCCGCCAGCCGATGTGGAGGGGATGGGGGGGTGGGGTTACCACCCAGAAGAGGCGCCGATTGGCTGCCTTCTGGGGGGCGTGGGGGGCGTAACCTGGGCGCAAGGCAGATTCCTTGGAAACCCCCACTTCGTGGATTCCTGGCTGTGATTGGTCCAGCCTCCAGCCTGGACCAATCACAGCATCCAGGACATCCAACGCTGACCCCGCTGACGTCACTCGCAGCAGTGGACCGGACCGCGGGCGATGGAGTCGGACTCGGGTGGACACCGGACGGGAGTGACGGCGGCACCGGAGAGGAGACCAGACCACCGGAGGTCATCTGCTGGAAGAAGACATCACCACCGGTGAGTCCTCGTGGTCCTCCTGTCCTGTCAGTCCTCCATGACCATCCATCCAGCTTTTCCACCGCCATCCCCCTATGCTCTGCCTCATCCCATGAGTCATGGGATGAGGCAGAGCAGAGGGGGATGGCAGTGGAAAGGCTGGATGGATGGATGGTCATGGGATGAGGCAGAGCAGAGGGGGATGGCGGTGGGATGGATGGTCATGGGATGAGGCAGAGCAGAGGGGGATGGCGGTGGAAAGGCTGGATGGATGGTCATCATGGGCCATGACCATCCATCCATCCATCCATCCAGCCTTTCCACCGCCATCCCCCTCTGCTCTGCCTCATCCCATGACCATCCATCCCACCGCCATCCCTTTGCCTGATCCCATCTCTCCCACTGCCATACCTCTGCAGGGGCCTGTACGCTGGTCACTACATTGAAAGGGGGCATGTACGCTGGTCACTGCATTGAAAGGGGGCATGTATACTGGTCACTACATTGAAAGGGGGCATGTACGCTGGTCACTACATTGAAAGGGGGCATGTACGCTGGTCACTGCATTGAAAGGGGGCATGTACGCTGGTCACTACATTGAAAGGGGGCATGTACGCTGGTCACTACATTGAAAGGGGGCATGTACGCTGGTCACTACATTGAAAGGGGGCATGTACGCTGGTCACTACATTGAAAGGGGGCATGTACGCTGGTCACTGCATTGAAAGGGGGCATGTACGCTGGTCACTACATTGAAAGGGGGCATGTACGCTGGTCACTGCATTGAAAGGGGGCATGTACGCTGGTCACTACATTGAAAGGGGGCATGTACGCTGGTCACTACATTGAAAGGGGGCATGTACGCTGGTCACTACATTGAAAGGGGGCATGTACGCTGGTCACTACATTGAAAGGGGGCATGTACGCTGGTCACTACATTGAAAGGGGGCATGTACGCTGGTCACTACATTGAAAGGGGGCATGTACGCTGGTCACTGCATTGAAAGGGGGCATGTACGCTGGTCACTGCATTGAAAGGGGGCATGTACGCTGGTCACTACATTGAAAGGGGGCATGTACGCTGGTCACTGCATTGAAAGGGGGCATGTACGCTGGTCACTACATTGAAAGGGGGCATGTACGCTGGTCACTACATTGAAAGGGGGCATGTACGCTGGTCACTACATTGAAAGGGGGCATGTACGCTGGTCACTGCATTGAAAGGGGGCATGTACGCTGGTCACTACATTGAAAGGGGGCATGTACGCTGGTCACTACATTGAAAGGGGGCATGTACGCTGGTCACTACATTGAAAGGGGGCATGTACGCTGGTCACTACATTGAAAGGGGGCATGTACGCTGGTCACTGCATTGAAAGGGGGCATGTACGCTGGTCACTACATTGAAAGGGGGCATGTACGCTGGTCACTGCATTGAAAGGGGGCATGTACGCTGGTCACTACATTGAAAGGGGGCATGTACGCTGGTCACTACATTGAAAGGGGGCATGTACGCTGGTCACTACATTGAAAGGGGGCATGTACGCTGGTCACTACATTGAAAGGGGGCATGTACGCTGGTCACTACATTGAAAGGGGGCATGTACGCTGGTCACTGCATTGAAAGGGGGCATGTACGCTGGTCACTGCATTGAAAGGGGGCATGTACGCTGGTCACTACATTGAAAGGGGGCATGTACGCTGGTCACTACATTGAAAGGGGGCATGTACGCTGGTCACTGCATTGAAAGGGGGCATGTACGCTGGTCACTGCATTGAAAGGGGGCATGTACGCTGGTCACTACATTGAAAGGGGGGCATGTACGCTGGTCACTACATTGAAAGGGGGCATGTACGCTGGTCACTACATTGAAAGGGGGCATGTACGCTGGTCACTGCATTGAAAGGGGGCATGTACGCTGGTCACTACATTGAAAGGGGGCATGTACGCTGGTCACTGCATTGAAAGGGGGCATGTACGCTGGTCACTGCATTGAAAGGGGGCATGTACGCTGGTCACTGCATTGAAAGGGGGCATGTACGCTGGTCACTGCATTGAAAGGGGGCATGTACGCTGGTCACTGCATTGAAAGGGGGCATGTACGCTGGTCACTGCATTGAAAGGGGGCATGTACGCTGGTCACTGCATTGAAAGGGGGCATGTACGCTGGTCACTGCATTGAAAGGGGGCATGTACGCTGGTCACTGCATTGAAAGGGGGCATGTACGCTGGTCACTGCATTGAAAGGGGGCATGTACGCTGGTCACTGCATTGAAAGGGGGCATGTACGCTGGTCACTGCATTGAAAGGGGGCATGTACGCTGGTCACTGCATTGAAAGGGGGCATGTACGCTGGTCACTGCATTGAAAGGGGGCATGTACGCTGGTCACTGCATTGAAAGGGGGCATGTACGCTGGTCACTGCATTGAAAGGGGGCATGTACGCTGGTCACTACATTGAAAGGGGGCATGTACGCTGGTCACTGCATTGAAAGGGGGCATGTACGCTGGTCACTGCATTGAAAGGGGGCATGTACGCTGGTCACTGCATTGAAAGGGGGCATGTACGCTGGTCACTGCATTGAAAGGGGGCATGTACTGTGTGGTCTGTGCTAGGGGGTCTGTACTGTGGGGTTTGTACAAGGGGCCTGTACTGTGGGGTTTGTGCCACTCTGTCAGTGTATCCCATAATAGGGCCCCTGCTCCCTATTATGGGATATACTAGTACTGATGGAGCCCTTAATATGTGATATATTGGGAGAATTGGTTCACGCAAGCAAAATACAGGGGACAAAATGGGTGGGGTCTATAAGGGGTGTGGCTTCTGAGAAATGGGAGGGGCCAAAATAGAAGGGCGGGGTCTTGCGCCCCCCCATCTTAAAACTTCACCAGCCGCCACTGGGAAAGACCCTTCCGCCATGATTTTTTATGGGATAGATTTAATTAAGGGACACTGGAGGGGGAATAACAAAAGGATTAAGATATCACAGGATTAAACCAAATAGATTTTCTCGCTCAATTCTCTTCAACCAGAAGGCCTTATTATAGATATAGATCTTAATTGTTTACTATCCAATAATTAGTACAGGCCATCGTTTGTCATTTAGACTATATAAAAAGATAAGGGGCCATTTATATTGTACTGGTCCTATTACTAGGAGGTTTGCCAAGTAAGATTTATATCTATTTTTTTTTATATATATTTCTTATATATATTTTTTATTTTTAGATTTTATTTTTATTTTCATTTTTTTTTCCAATAACTGTATTTTTAATGATACTTGAACTTTATGAGGTTTGGATTAATACCAACAGCACATATTCTGAGGAATTTTATATATATATATATATATATATATATATATATATACACATATGTTTTTATATGGTTTTATAAGTTTTATAAGTTTTTAGCTGATGCAATGTGACAACCTGTGCACCGACTTTTTCACACACACACACACACACACACACACACACACACACACACACACACACACACACACATATATATATATATTTTTTTTTCTTTCTCAACTTAAAGAGGAAGTAAACCCACATAAAAAAATGAGAAAAAAACCCTGTAAAGACAAAGGAATAATGAGCTAGTATGCATTGCATACTAGCTCATTATGAAACACTTACCTTAAAACGAAGCCCTCGCAGTGCGGCCCGCTCAGCACCAGGGCGGCCGACATGTCTGGCCGTTCTGCTTCCTTGTTTGCGTCCTCTGGCCATCTGATTGGCCCGCGGGAGCCGCCGTTCACGGCATAGGGCTCTGAAGGAACGGCACGGGTGACGTCATCTGCTGAATGCACTGTAAATATCTCCTAAACTGTGCATGTTCCTCTGTAACTTTTTTCCTTATTGGTTCTATGGTAGAAAAATCATAATAAGAATGCGGATATTAGATACGGGATTTCCAATATGGCCGCGGGTCACGTGTGGCAGGTTACTGAACACAATATAAACCGGAGGCAGCAGCAATATGGCACCACTCACGATGACGTCAGAGTGACGAAACACATAGGGCGGAGCCTAGAATCTTTGCGCAACTTCCGGTTCCTGTCAGTGAAACCCAACGCACACCCGGACTTCCTACATTGTCCATACTAGCAACTGAATGGTTTTAAAAGTAAGTGAACTATTACCTTTAATAAAATTGACCTCAAATGGCATTACACTATGGAGAAAATGTTTTTTTTTTTTTTATGTCCATGGGGAGATACGGTTTCTGACTGGGGGCAAGGGGAGAGGAGTCTCCCTCAAAGGCAGATAAACAAAAGTGGGATTTTTTTATGAACTGTTTTGTACAAACTGTATTTTTTATTTTATATAGGGGGATATCCCCTATTAAGTGGTTTGTTGCACATCCATTTTTTCTCTATACTGTGATTTGACCTTAATCTTTTTGCACATAGGTAATAACCTGGCTCACTGACACTTTCATTATTGCACCTGCTCCTTTTTTAGTATACTAACATTGGATATGCACCAGTTATATATAGGAATACATTGTATGTGTATTCTATTCAAGTACTGTTTGCACATGCACTATCTTGCACAATTTTTTATTGAAAATTTTTATTGAACTTTTCTTTGAATTTTATGACATGCACAGATTCACATTACTTAATTAAATATTTAAGGTGATACTTGCATATACCCAATTAGATTTGAGAGCCGTGCCAATACCCATTTTCATTCAGCACAACACATTTAGGGGTTGATTTACTAATGGTAAATTGACCACAGCAGCTCCTAAACTCTGGTAAAAGCCTAGGTGTACATTAAGCCCCCGTTCACACTGGGGCGACCTGTCAGGTGACCTGGTCGCCTGACAGGTCGCCGTAGGTCGCCTGGCATAGAGAAGCTGTGGACCCGTTCTAATAGGAGCGACACAAGTCGCTCCGACTTAGAAAAAGGGTCCGGAGCTTCTTTGGGGCGACCTGGAGCGACCTGCATTGACTTCAATGTTATGAAGTCCGTGCCGGCCGCTCCGAGGTCGCGGGGCGAGCAGCGCGCCGCGACCTGTGAGGTCGCCCCGGGAAGTCAGATCGCCCCAGTGTGAACGGGGCCTGACACATAGGGGTTTATTTACTAAAGGCAAAACCACTGTGCACTGCAAGTGCACTTGGAAGTGCAGTTGCTGTAGATCTGAGGGGGACGTGCAAGGAAAATAAAAAACAGCATTTTTGCTTGCATGATAAAAATTAGCAGAGCTTCCCATCATTTCAGATCTTCCCCTCAGATCTACAGTGACTGCACTTCCAAGTGCACTTGCAGTGCACAGTAGATTTGCCTTTAGTAAATCAACCCTATAGAGGTTGATTTACTAAAGAGGAAAAGACTGTGCACTTTGCAAAATGCAGTTGCTCCAGAGCTTAGTAAATGAGGGGAAGCTCTGCTGACTTCCATCATCCAACCATGTGCAAGCAAAAATGCTGTTTTTTTTAGTTTTCCTTGCACTTGATTGGGAATTCTTTCCAAAGCAAAGCTTCACCTCATTTACTAAGCTCTGAAACAATTGCACAGTCTTTCCCCCTTTAGTAAATGAACCCCTATTTGTCAATGTACACAATTGACTTTTAACAGAGTTTGGGAGCTGATGCAGTTAGGGGAGCTTCAACCTCCTTCTCCTGAACGTGGAAGAATTGCGTTCAGCATAGAAAAATTTTGACCACCTGAAAAGGCAAACCCTGGCAAAACCATGGCACGATTTTGCCACGTTTTGCGTTTTTCCGTGGCCAGCAGTCAAAGTAGGCTTTGTGTACATGAAGCCGTAGGGCCAGTTCACACCACATGCAGTCCAGTGCTTTTTTAAACTCATGGAAAGTAGGTTATATAGTTTTCAAAGGCATAGTTCATACCAGTGCTTGCAGTTCCAGTGCGTTCCAGTTCCACAAAAAAAAGTTGAACGTGCTGCATTTTTCCTGCACTGGACTGTATTGGAACAAGGTAAAAGTCATCAAAACTGCAGTGGAATGCACCGGAATGCACCTAAACACACCAAAAACGCATTGGAACACACATGTCCTTAGGACCAGTTCACACCATAGAATTGAAGTTCGGATGCGTTCCAGATGCTTTTCAGCATGTGCATTTTTGGTGCATTTTTGATTCAGTCCAGTGCATTTTTCACCCTCTTTTTTCTTACCCTTAAATAAGGACATGTGTTCCAGTGCATTTTTGGTGAATTTAGGTGCGTTCCAGTGCATCCCAGTGCATTTTCTGATGCGTTTTACAGCATTCCAGTACAGTCCAGTGCAGGAAAAATACAGCATGTTCTACTTTTATTTTTGGAACTGAAATGCACTGGAACTGCAAGCACTGGTATAAACGATGCCATTGGGAAGCCAGAGTTTGACATAAAGATATCAGATATAAAGATAGCTGAATGGATTGCTTCAGTGCAAAATATTGCAGATTGTTGAGGTTTGTTGTTCCAAGGTGAAGATGGTGGAGATTAATTATAGACCCTGACCACGATTAACATGCTGACTGTATGAGAAAAATAAACACTGCATTCCTAAGCAAAAAAAATAATAATAATAATATACTGTATATATACAGTAAAGTTTTAGGTGTCAAAAATAGACAATAGCCCTATTTATAGCACAGAGAGACAAACTCGTTTTACAGCCTTACCCCCTGTCCAGCCCCACCACCCAGCCTATTCCCAGCTATCTTCTATACATCTCTGTTAGAATGGGGAATTTTACAGAAAAAAAAAAATAGCTTCTTATTTTCCGCTTTGCTGTGAAAAGCCCAAAGAAAAACACGTTTTTTTTTAGTAAGATGAAATACATTTAACAAGGCTGTCTGCCACTCCATACTGATATTTCACTTGTGGATGGATACTGATAGGCATCAGCTACATTTTGTTAATATCTGTTAGGGATCTGGTGAAGAGATCCTATCCTCTTCTACAGCCAATTCCAAGCCAAGTGAAGTGTCCTTTTTTCTGTTGTAAATAAATAAAAAAAAATTGCAGGGAGTGGGACCCCCTTCCTGTGTCTCTTTCAGCCACTTCTGTCCCCTGGCACTCAATCCCAGGTTGGCTGCTTGTCATTATTCTGAGCGTCCTTATGGTGACAACAGTGGACCATACCTACGCAATGTGTAGTCTCTAATAGGGGTGCATGGGACAGAGGGACAACGCAGGAGCCATGCTGGGGGGGGGGGGTGGGGGGGTGGGCAGGGACAGATTGTTGCCACCCAATAACAGGAAGTGACTGAATAGAGACTTTCATGGCAGGATCACCAGGGGCTATGTGATGGAACTGCTTTGGCAAGCACTTGGGTGTTTCCCTTCTCCAAACAGTGCCTCCTACCCTCCAAACCGTTCCAGCAGACCGAGAGCTAATACCAGCCCTTTTACCCCAAGCATTGAACACAGTAGGGATGCACCTATACCACATTTTTTAACACCGAGTACGAGTACCAATAATTTTTTTTACTTGCCAATACCAATCACCTAGTAATAGTAGGTAGAGGGGTGGTTTGGCAGATGGTGGTTGGGGGGGCGCTGGGTGAGGCTTGGGGGAGAGCAGGTTGGGGGGTATATGGGGTAAGTGATGGCAGTGTGGGGGGTTGTAGGGGAGCAAGAGCAGGGTAGGGGGGAGTAGGTAGGTGAAGGCAGGGGGGGGGGTAGAGGGGTAAGTGAGGGCAGGGTGGGGGGAGTAGGTAGGTGAAGGCAGGGTGGGGAGTAGGGGGGTAAGTGAGGGCAGGGTGGGGACACCACACACATGTACCCACAGACACTTCACCCGACTACCCGCAGACACCACACTCACACTCTTTTTTGCTATGTGTCACAAGATCCCATCCTTGGTGTCAGGACCTCTGCATAGATGGTAATTGTCCAATTCACATGGCTGAAGGGTATTTTAATATAGTGCAGGATTTACTGTATAATCAATATGGATTTATAAGTAGCAGTGCATCATATAAGCTGAGGCTGGATAGGCTTCCCTCAAGAGATGAGTTTTAGGGATCGCCTAAAAGTAGACAGAGTAGATAGATTGGGGTAAGGAGTTCTGGACTATGGGAGATCCTCTGGAGGAGTCCTGGAAGTGAGCAAGGGAGGAGGGGATGAGGGAGATGAAGGTTTTGGGAGGAATGGAGTGGATAGGGTGGTATTTTGAGACAAGATTAGTGATTTAGCTCAGAGTTGTGGATGGCTTTGTATGTTGTTAATATTCTGAATTTTATTTGTCGAGGGAGTGGAAGCCAGTGGATTGGCAAAGAGGGGTGGTGGACACTGAGCGATTGATAAGGTGATTAAATCTGGCTGCAGCATTCATGATAGATAAAGTGGGTATAGCCTATGTAGAGAAATGACCAATGAGGAGGAAATTGAATTTGTTGAGGTGAGAGATAACAATAGAGTAAATAAGTAGCTTTGTGGTGTTGTTTGCCCAGAAGGATTGCATTTTGAAGGTCTAAATTGGTAAATCACTAGAGTAAAGTTATTAAAATAGTTATAAGTGGAAGACAGATGGTATTGAAGGTCCCTACCTTTTTTCAGGGATGCTTGTTACAGTTGGATATAGATGGCCTTTTTGCTCCACCAGCTATCCTCTTTATCCAAAGTGTAAAACTCCCTGTTCTCCAACGTCCTGCGTCCCTCACCCTGGTAAGAAAAAACATTAAAAGTCACAAACATTGCAGCTGCTGACTTTTAATTAATGAAACCTACCTGTCCAGGGATCCATCGCTGTCCTCCCCTGGGCTGGTTCTTCACCAGTCTTCGGAGGCCCAGCATTGGCATGTTTACTAGGGGAAGCCAGCTGTGACTCCTTGCAGTTTCACAACTGGCTTCTCACTGCACATGCATAAGCTGCACTTTCTGAATGGTCCTGCAGACTTCTGGGACCTGTGACATCATGTCTCAGAAGGCTCTGGGCAAAGAGAGGGGAGGCCAAACCTCCACTTTGATTGCCTAAGTGCCTAAGTGGAAGTGGGTACCGGCCAAAACTAGTTACCCACTTTTCCCACCAAAAGAATGATTGTGCCAAATGTGGTAGCGGAGGACATAAAGCAGAAGTTCCAATTTAGGGTGAATTTCCACTTTAACCACTTAAGCCCCACAAGATTTTAACCCCTTCCTGACCAGGGCCTATTTTGCGATTCGGCACTGTGTGACTTTAACGGACAATTGCGTGATCGTGCGGCGCTGTACCTAAACGAATTTGGCGTCCTTTTTTTACCACAAACAGCGCTTTCTTTTGGTGGTATTTGATCACCTGTGCGATTTTTTGATCATGCGCTATAAACAAAAAAGAGCGTCAATTTTGCAAAAATAACAATATTTTTCCCATTTTTTTATATGAAATTCCCCCCCAAAAAAATGTTAAAATCTAAATTTTTTAACATTTTAGGACAATTTTTTTTTTTTTGTACCATATGTTTGGTAAAAAAAATCGCAATAAGCGTATTTTGATTGGTTTGCGCAAAAGTTATTGCGTTTACTAACAAAGGTAAAGATTTTTGTCATTTTTGTTGGTTTTTTTTAACGCGTGATGGCGGCGATCTGCGATTTTTTTTGCGGGACTGCGACATTGGGGCGGACAGATCGGACCCTTGGCTGACATTTTTGACACTTTTAGGGTTACCAGTGACATTACTACAGTAATCAGTGCTATACATATGCACTGTTACTGTAAAAATGACACTGGCAGTAAAGGAGTTAACTGTATTGGAGAGGGAGGGTTTAAGTGTGTCCTAGGGGCGTGTTTCTAACTGTGATTGGCTGTGGCTTGATGTGTAAGAACAATGATCAACGGTCCTACATAGTAGAACCGTTTGATCATCATTCTTACACAGGGGAGAATGACAGGCGGCTGTGTTTACATTAGCCGCCTGCCTTTCTCCCGCTGTCACGGACGATTGCGAGTGCCCGGCGGACCTCGGGTCCGCCGGGCACACGCACGGGCGGGTCTGTGACCGAGCGGGAGTGGGAGTGCACATCCGGCGGCGCGCGCTCGCTCCCAAAACCCTTATAGGCTAGCGACGTAGCCCTACGTCGCTCTGCCTGTGAGGAGCTGACTGCCGACGTAAATAGTCGTGCGGCAGTCGGCAAGTGGTTAAGGTATATAAAGACTTCTGAGTCTTGACTTTTAGTATTTGCTCTCTCTCTCTTTGTGTTTCGTTTGTTGAGAGATTGTTTTGTCTTCCCAATGTAATGCACCCATTACTATACTGCGCAGTATATAAAAAGTTACTTTGCTTATGCTTAGGTGTTGGATATTTTAGTATTGTATTGCAGCTGCATAGACAGCTGATTTGGGTTCCATTCTACATGATGGCACAGAGTACCTTGTGTTGTGGTAATGGTAAATTGTGTATATTACTCTGCATTACCGCAATGCATAGGTGTTAAAGCGGAGTTCCGGGCACAAAATCGATGTTTTTTTTTTGTGCCCGTCCGCTAGTTCTGGATAACCTGAAAAGGAATTGGATAGTTAGGTTTTTTTTTTTTAAAACTCACCTTGTAATTGTAGATCGTAAATACTCACCTCAGGGTACTTCCTCCCTCGGAGCCGCGGCTCACCCCGTCACTTCCTGCCTCGCGATGATTCCTGGGAGCTGAACGTCATCGCTCCCAGGAATCAATGCGACGGCACCGGCCCCGCACGTCATTTCCGGGCGACGCCGCATTCCCCTGCTAAACAGCTTCTGGGCATGCCCAGAAGCTGTTTAGGAATGCGGCGCCGCACCGGAAGTGACGAGAGGGGCCGGTGCGGCGCATTCTGGGAGAAGAAGACGCGGAAGAAGACGCAGAAGAGGACCGCGCCGGCTTCAGCTGCCCACAAGAGAGATGGAAACGCTGTGGAAGAAATTTTATAAGTAAGTATTTCTTCTAAAAGGTAAGTGCGAACCGGGACAGATCAGAGGCTAGCCATTGTGGAATGTGCTAGCCCTGACTGTCCCGGGGTATGCTTATTGAAAAATGACATCTGTGCCCGGAACTCCACTTTAAGTCAGTCATTCACATGTGCTAAATCAGCTAGGATGTGGCAAGAATACTGCGGACATTTGCAACCAAGAACCCATCTCCGCTGGCTATCAGTTCGGGGGAATCGAGGGGGAGGGGGGTGTGCAGGGGGCGATGCGTTCGTAACATGTTACATGTCACACTCTGAATATGGGAAAGGTGAACTTATCCTTTAAAGAATACAAGCAAAATCTATGCAGGAGCTATATAAATTATAATCAGTAATAGACAGAGATGTATAGTAACTAAGTAGAACTACTTCACTACTGTACTTAAGTACCGAAAGGCGGTATCTGTACTTTCCTAGAGTAGAATTTTTTTCTCCTACTTCCACTTTTACTTCACTACATTATTTCGATGATTTTAATACTTCTACTCCGATATTTTTTTTTTGTGCTGCATAGTTACTCATTACTATTATAAAAATTACCACTGCCAGAACAGTAGATGGCAGGTTTCATGAAGCTCAAAACATGTGTATTATCAGCGCATACGAAAATGAATGCTACTGTATGTATAAATAAAAGCTGCATTTGAAATAATAAAAAACAATATGATGTTCAAACTTTTGACTTCTTTCTTTAATAACTACATAACACAGTACTTGTACTTTTACTTTCAGTACTTGAGTAGCAATTTTTTTTTCAAAACTACTGGTACTTTTACTTTCAGTACTTGAGTAGCAAAATTTTTTTTAAAAACTACTTGCAATACTTAAGTACAAAAAATGTTGAATACTTTAGTACTTCTACTCAAGTCACTTTTTGATCGAGCACTTCCACTTCTACTCAAGTCACTTTTTGATCGAGCACTTGTACTTCTACTCAAGTATGGGTTTCGAGTACTTTATACAACTCTGGTAATAGATATAAACAATAAATGATCAAATTAATAAATATTTAAATGACAATCCATCATAAGGCTACGTTCACATGTGGGTGCAGCGGATCACGGACAGAATCACCGCGATTCTGCCCGCGATCCGGAAATCATTGCAAATCGCGGGACGCCTGTGCGATGCCCGTGATTTGCAATGGCACCCCAAACGCTGTGCGCAAACAGAATCGCAGGATGCCTAAAAAAGATACAAGAGCTTCTTTTGTGCGTCATGCGTCCCGCGATTCTGTTTGCGCGATGTTACCGCGATACATCGCGATTTGCAATGATTTCCGGATCGTGGGCAGAATCGCGGTGATTCTGCCCGTGATCCGCTGCGCCCACATGTGAACGTAGTCTAAGATTTAAAGTGCAAAGGGTGCCATTGTGATCAACAATTAAATAAGTGAATAAATGAATAAATAAATATTAAGAAATTGGTGAAATATTTAAAAATATATGTTCAATGCGTAAAGTGATATTAAGAATATGTTAAGTGATTTTAAAAAAACTATATTATTTAAAATATGTTTACACATTGAACATATGTTTTTAAACATTTCACCAATTTCTTAATATTTATTTATTAATTTATTCACTTATTTAATTGTTGATCACAATGGCACACTTTGCACTTTAAATCTTATGATGGATTGTCATTTAAATATTTATTAATTTGATTATTTATTATTTATAGCTATTACTGATTGTATTTTGCACATTTATTTATTTATTTGGAGCACTTTATATTACGCTGCATTATTTCATTTATATAGTCATATACACTTAAGAGAGAGTGCTGTGCTCGCTGCAATTCCCATAGAAAAGTGCTAGACCCGTTTAGCTCGCAGGAACAACACTTTATTATGCAGGAGCTGAAACATTCGAACATTCAGCATAAATTGGGCAGCACAGTGGCTAAGTGGTCAGCACTTCTGCCTAGTAGCACTGGGGTTGTTGGCTTGAATCCCAACCATGGCAATACCTGCCTAGAGTTTGCATGTTCTCTCCATGCCTGTGTGGGTTTACTCTAGGTGCTCCAGTTTCCTCCAACACTCCAAAAACATGCTGGTAGGTTAATTGGGTCCTGTTTAAAATTGGCTCAAGTATGTATGAATGTGAGTTGCGGACCTTAGATTGTAAGCTCCTTGAGGGCAGGGACTGATGTGCATGTATAATAAATATGTAAAAAGCTGAGTAAATTGAGGATACTGTAAAAGTACCTATAATAAACGATTAAAGTAAATGTAAATCTTAATTGGATCACACTTATGGCATCTTCACATGACATTGCACTGTAGCATGACACATGCATTTTCATGCACTGCTGCATGCTGGGTTAGGCAGCCTATTTACAATAGATTGGGTGCAATGCAATTCAATGAACAAAGAATAGGTCTACATTTTGTAATTTGCTTTGGGGAGCTGTGAATAATTAATGGTTATCTTTCAGATCTATTAGATAGGCAGCCAACAAAAGGAGCTAAGAGGGTAGACTGACAACACTGCTGGTACAGTGAGGTAGTGGCTTAGCGTTGTCAGCCTGCAACAAGATACAGTAAAACCTTGGATTGCGAGCATAATTCGTTCCGGAAGCATGCATGTAATCCAAAGCACTCTTCTATAAAAGTGAATTTCCCCATAAGAAATAATGGAAACTCAGATGATCCGTTCCACAACTATTTATTCATAAATCCTTCAATTTATAGTCCATATAAAAAGATTATAGCATTGCGATAGGTTATATAACCATACAATGTCCATCCACAAATAGCCGCTTCCACAAGGGGATTGGAAGCAAAATCCAGTAGGAGCTACAGAGTATCAAAGAGAAGAATGGCGCCTCTAAGTGTAGCAATATGGTTCCATTTAATGAAGGTACAACATTTAGCAACTCACATGGTTGATGAATAAAACAGGCACATCTAAGTATGCAGGCATCTGGGGTAAAGCTGTCCACATGGACTATCTTCTGCACCGCCGGCTGCCAGTCTGTAATCCTGACCGGGAAGACCACCCTGCAGTAAAGGGATCTAAAAGCGAGGGGCAGTATGGAAGGGATGACGTAGATGGCGGTGCAGAGGTTGGTCCTATGTGGACAGCTTTAGCCTGGATGCCTGCATACTTAGATGTGCCTGTTCCAATCATCAACCATGTGAGTTGCTAAATGTTGTACCTTCATTAAATGTAACCATATTGCTACACTTAGAGGCGCCTCTCTTCTCTTTTATACTCAGCTGTGACTTGAAGCTACTTGTATATCAAGACATCGCTTGTAAACCAAGTCAAAATTTATTTGAAAATTTTGCTTGTCTTGCAAAGCGCTCTTAAACCAAGTTACTCTCAAACCGAGGTTTTACTGTATGCTGTTATTGACAGGATCTCCAGGGAAGAAACTTTGCAACAGATTCACAAAATGTGATTTGTTTAAAATACTGTGAGACATTATTCTAAGCATACTGAAGAATGGATTTGGGGTTTACACAACTGGAAAGGTTGGAGTTGGGCATGGAGATATTTTCTAGTTCCCAGCATTAAGTCTCCATTCACACCTGGGCGTTTTTGAGCGTTTTTCAGCTCCAAAAATGCTAAAATAAACGTTTCAAAACGCCCAACAAGTAAAACCCCATTCATTTAAATGGCCCCTGTTCACATCTGAGCGTTTTAACGCCTGAAGCAAAACGTCTGTAGCTGAAAAAAGTACATGAGCTTCTTTTTGGGCTGATTACCAGCATTTTTGATAGATGTCAATGCCCGCCTCCAAAAACGCCTGAAAAAACGCCTGAAAATCGCGGTAAAATCGCAGTAAAAATCGCGGTAAAAAAACGCGCGAAAAAGCTACGCTAAGGAAATCCATGGTCACAACATACACTTTCATTTTATAACATCAACATCGTATTAACAATAGAAGCAATACATTGACAATTCAATGTAAGATTACTTGAAAAATGTATTTTCATGTTTTTTTGCTGCCTGTCTGCTGGCTGTCTCTTTCCACAACTTCCTGGATTCCCAGCATGCTTTGCAACTTTTCCTCAATTTCTAATGACTACATATCCCATGGTACCTTGCTTCCTGCAAGCAGTTTTTCCTGTACTGACTCCCGATATTCCTCCTCTCATCACCTCTGTAGGTCAGAAGCCAGGCTCTGTGAAATGTGTGACACAGCAGTGCCTACTCACAGGGCATAGCGACTACGTATCACAGAATTCAAGGCAGTAAATTTATGTAGAGAATCACAAAGAAAGTTTACATACTTCAAGGTTGTTTAGATTAATAGGAGTCGGCTAGAAATAATTGAAGTACAACATAGAAATGAATATATGGTCTTACATTTGACCATAGATACGCTTTTAAATGAAAATATAAAGCAGGCTCTCTGGATTGCCTTGGTGCATTATTATGGACTGTGGAGGATTGCTGTTCCAAGGCGAAGATGAGGCGAGGCAAAGCTAGAATAGATTATGACCCGGAACAAGAGCATGAGAAAGAATAACACTGAATTCCTAAGCATTATACAGTGCCTTGCAAAAGTATTCACCCCCAGGCATTTTTCGTGTTTTGTTGCCTCACAACCTGGAATTAAAATGGATTGTTTGAGGATTTGCATCATTTAATTTACAGAACATGCCATCAACTTTGAAATTTTTTTTTTTTTTTATTGTAAAGCAAACAACAAATAGGACAAAATAACAAAAAAAGTGCATAACTATTAACCCCCTAAAGTCAATACTTTGTAGAGCCACCTTTTGCAGCAATCACAGCTCCAAGTCGCTTTGGATAAGTCTCTATGAGCTTGCCACATCTTACCACTGGGATTTTTGCCCATTCCTCCTTGCAAAACTGCTCCAGCTCCTTCATGTTGGATGGTTTGCGCTTGTGAACAGCAATCTTTAGGTCCGACCACAGATTTTCTATTGGATTGAGGTCTGGGCTTTGACTAGGCCATTCCAACACATTTACATGTTCCCCCTTAAACCTCTCAAGTGTTTCTTTAGCAGTGTGTTTGGGGTCATTGTCCTGCTGGAAGGTGAACCTCTGTCCTAGCCTCAAATCACGCACAGAGTGGTACAGGTTTTGCTCAAGAATATCCCTGTATTTAGCACCATCCAGTCCCTCAACTCTGATCAGTTTCCCAGTCCTGGCTGCTGAAAAACATCCCCACAGCATGATGCTGCCACAATGTTTCACTGTGGGGATGGTGTTCTTTGGGTGATGTGATGTGTTGGGTTTGCGCCAGACATAGCGTTTTCTTTGATGGACAAAAAGTTCAATTTTAGTTTCATCAGAGCACAGCACCTTCCTCCATACAGTTTGGGAGTCTCCCACATGCCTTTTCCCAAACTGTACTTCCCAGCAAGCCATGGGCTCCAGGAGAGAATTGTGGGGGTCTGGGGAGACTATAAAGGAATCTGCTGAACGGACCCATGCTAACTTGCTTCCTGGGATCCATCGTGTGTGCATAAATCTGCCGCAGAGGGAGCAGACTACGGCCTACTGCACACCACCCAGCTGTCTGCAGACTCAGCCCAGGCAGGACGGATGACCATCGCTGCATCACGGACATCCCTGCAGTATCGCTGATCGAGTGTAGTCGGCCAGACTCACTGAGACAGCAGAGCGCAGCCATCTCAGTGTCTTACTGCGTGGAGAGTTGCCGCTGCCTGTTCTTCCAGGACTCATAAGAAGGACATCAGGATTGGTGAGATTCTGCCCAGAGTCCAGTTACTACAGTTTCTCTTAGACACTGAACATAGACACTCTACCTCTGGATCAGTTAGTGGATCAATGATAATCAGGACCAGCTATTCTGCATTGCCTGTTTCACACTGAGCTACACTGGGGAATCATTTGTTCTTTGAGCTCCAACTGCCGGTGAAGATCCTAGCAAGGCCTTGTAAACTGAACATTGCTATAACATTTCTCTTAAAGCGGACACATTGCTGGTATCTAGATTACCTCATCTCTCATTAGGATACAGGTATTATAGGCCGGCTCGGGGTTTCCCTTTAGTAAAAGGGTTTCTTATAGCAATTTATAGCTTTCTGAGAGATTCACTCACTTACTGCAAGATACTGTGTATATTTGGTGTCTGTACTTGTTATTATAATTGGTTATTCACTGCTCTTTAGTTTTATTTTAACTAAACCCTAGCTGTTGATCCAGGGCCTAGTTGATTAATAATCTTTTCGAGACTCTTCCTTGAGTGAAGCTGAACTAAGGAATTCAAATCTATTTTCATTGTGTTGGTGTGTCATTTAAAGGTACAGTATACAAAACATGTTTGAACCTAGAGTGTCAGGAGGGTTAGAAGGTTCACAGGGTCAAAGTGGCACAGAAGAACATACAAGTACCAGCAACCCTCAAGGGGGCAGTGCTACATTTTAATAAAATGTATTTAGCTTTTAGAGGCTCTGTGTCCCACCCTGAACGAATATTTCACTAGTGGATGGATACTGAAGAGCTGCTTTTCTAAATACCTATAAGGGATCTAGTGAAGAGATCTCATCCTCTTCTACAGCCATTTCCAAACAAAGTGAAGTGTTCGTTTTCCTTCTGCACATTGGTTTACTAACTGATAACAGTGGACAATACCTGTGCAATGTGTGTTGGCACAGACACTTGTAGTCTTGACTAGGGGTGAATACGACAAGGTGACAATAAAGGAGCAGTGTTGGGAGACAGGGACAGAGTGTTGTCACCCTATGATAGAAAGGGCCTGATCAAGGACCTTCACAGCAGGATCGCCAGGGGTTATTTTTTTAACCACTTAAGCCCCGGAAGATTTTACCCCCTTCCTGACCAGGGCCTATTTTGCAATTCGGCACTGCTCGACTTTAACGGACAATTGCGCGGTCGTGCGACGCTGTACCTAAACAAATTTGACGTCCTTTTTTTCCAAAAACAGAGCTTTCTTTTGGTGGTATTTTATCACCTGTGCGATTTTTTGATCATGCGCTATAAACAAAAAAAGAGCGTCAATTTTGCAAAAATAACAATATTTTTCACATTTTTTTATATGAAATTCTCCAAAAAAATGAAAAAATCTAATTTTTTTAACATGTTAGGCCAATTTGTTTTATGCTACCTATGTTTGGTAAAAAAATCGCAAAAAGTGTATTTTGATTGGTTTGCGCAAAAGTTATTGCGTTTACTAAATAAGGGAAAGATTTTTGTCATTTTTGTTGTTTTTTGTTTAACGAGTAATGGCGGCAATCTGCGATTTTTTTTGCGGGACTGCGACATTGCGGCGGACAGATCGGACCCTTGACTGACATTTTTGACACTTTTGGGGATACCAGTGACATTACTACAGTAATCAGTGCTATACATATGCACTGTTACTGTAAAAATGACACTGGCAGGGAAGGAGTTAACTTTATTTGGGAGGGAGGGGTTAAGTGTGTCCCTAGGGGCGTGATTCTTACTGTGATTGGATGTGGCTACTGGTGTAAGAACAGAGATCAACGGTCCTACATAGTAGAACCGTGTGATCTCCATTCTTACACAGGGGAGAATGACAGTCGGCTGTGTTTACATTAGCCGCCTGCCTTTCTCCCGCTCTAACGGACGATCGTGAGTGCCCGGCGGACATCGGGTTCGCCGGGCACACACGCGGGGGGGTCCGTGAGCGAGCGGGAGCGCACCTCCAGTGGTGCGCGGTCGCTCCCCAGAGCCTCACAGGCTAGCAATGTAGACCTACGTTGCTTTGCCTGTGAGGGGCTGACTGCCGGCGTAAATCGTCGTTAGGCAGTCGGCAAGTGGTTAATGAAAGCTGCAGACTTTAAAATATTAGAAAATATGTATGGGATTGAACAACAGGACATTTCATTTTTCTGTAGGTCTTACATCTTAAAACGATTATATTTGCATATCTATATCTAAAAATGTTACCATAAAGCGACTAAAATTTCCCATGTTAGGTAACAGAGAATTGTGTTTCTTCTCCACAATGGCTTTTCGAGTTTGAGTACTACTTCGGATAACAGATACAGTTGCAAATTTCTTCTCAGCTCTGAGAAACTTCTATAGTTTGCCTACAAGCTGTAACAAAACACTCTATTTAATAAAAGAGATTATTAGTAGGGATGATCGAACGGTTCGGGTCCACCATCGGTTCGGCCCGAACATTGGGTGTTCGAGGTTCGGCCGAATTTAGAACTTTTTGCCCAAAAAGTTCGGAATTCGGCAACCAGAACCGCCCAAAATGCAATGCTTCAGGAAATGGGCTTTAAAAGCCCGTGATTGGACCAGAACCATTAGCAAAAGCCAATTGAGGGGGCAGAAGAATGCTAGGAATGTGATTGGAGTGACTAGGGGGTCCCTAGACCAATCATTAGTGAATACGCCCCCCAGTATATAAGATCGCCCCCGCCATATTCCCAGCATTGTTATACTGGACATGGAAGAGAGTGGAAGCAGTTCTGTTAATTTTACTTTAAAAGTGTCATTTAGCTATTTTTAGTGTGAGGAAAGGGATATCTAGTGTAGTTAGAGTGCTCCTTTACACTTAAGTTAGCTTCAAAAATTTAGTTTCTGTAGGGAAAGTGTTAAGTGTCAGGGGACCGTAGTGTAGTGTAGGGTTAACTGACAGTGACTGCTATGGCAGGGTGACAAAACCCTTCCATAGCAGGGTGACCGCTATAGAGAAATGATCATTTCTCTGCTTCGGGACAGGAATGTGGCTTCTCACCAGCAAGCATTTTTTAATGCTGCAGGGGCTGCCACTGCCAGTGCTTTTTTGAGGACATGTTTGATGTCAGACATGACATCTGAATATGTGTATAGGGGGTATATATAGACATATATGTCTGTATATATACCCCTAGACATATATAGGTGTGATAGTAGCAGAAATAAATGCTTGCGCTAATGAAATCATTTACAGTAATATATTTCTGCTACTATCACACCTATATATGTCTCGGGGTATATATTCAGACATATATGCCTATATATACACCCTATACACATGTTCAGATGTTTTGCCTGCCTCAAAAGAACCCCAAAAAATGCCAAAAAAACGCTAGTGTCAAAAAAAAAATGCCCAGGTGTGTTTTTGCTGGCATTTTTTGGGGGGTTTTGGAGGCAGGCAAAACATCAGAACTTGTGCACAGTACCACTATACACAAGTTCAGATGTTTTGCCTGCCTCAAAAGAACCCCAAAAAATGCCAAAAAAAACGCTAGCGTCAAAAAAAAATGCCCAGGTGTGTTTTTGCTGGCATTTTTTGGGGGGTTTTGGAGGCAGGCAAAACATCAGAACTTGTGCACAGTACCACTATACACAAGTTCAGATGTTTTGCCTGCCTCAAAAGAACCCCAAAAAATGCCAAAAAAAACGCTAGCGTCAAAAAAAAAATGCCCAGGTGTGTTTTTGCTGGCATTTTTTGGGGGGTTTTGGAGGCAGGCAAAACATCAGAACTTGTGCACAGTACCACTATACACAAGTTCAGATGTTTTTCCTGACTGCAAAGAACCCAAAAAAATGCCTGCTATTAAACCGGCAAGGTGTTACAGCAGAGAAGCCATATTCCTGTGCTTAAAGTTTTCTAATACAAACGATCTTTTTTTTTATGGTTCTGGACATGCTACAGAGCTGAAACTTCACAGGTACACCTTTTAGACCCCCCAGACACAAAATCACACAAAAAAAGTTCTTAAAAATTGTCATTTTTGATAAAAAAGCCAATTATTGAAAAATTTAAAAAAAAAAAAAAAAAAAAAAAAAGAGATTTTTTGATTTTAGTATCTGGGGGGTCTAAAAGGTGTGCATGTGAAGTTTCAGGTCTGTAGCATGTCCAGAACCAGAAAAAAAAAGATCATTTGTATTAGAAAACTTTAAGCACAGGAATATGGCTTCTCTGCTGTAACACCTTGCCGGTTTAATAGCAGGCATTTTTTTGGGTTCTTTGCAGTCAGGAAAAACATCTGAACTTGTGTATAGTGGTACTGTGCACAAGTTCTGATGTTTTGCCTGCCTCCAAAATCCCCAAAAAATGCCAGCAAAAACACACCTGGGCATTTTTTTTTTTGACGCTAGCGTTTTTTTTGGCATTTTTTGGGGTTCTTTTGAGGCAGGCAAAACATCTGAACATGTGTATAGGGTGTATATATAGGCATATATGTCTGAATATATACCCCGAGACATATATAGGTGTGATAGTAGCAGAAATATATTACTGTAAATGATTTCATTAGCGCAAGCATTTATTTCTGCTACTATCACACCTATATATGTCTAGGGGTATATATTCAGACATATATGTCTATATATCCCCCCTATACACATGTTCAGATGTTTTGCCTGCCTCAAAAGAACCCCAAAAAATGCCAAAAAAAAACGCTAGCGTCAAAAAAAAAAATGCCCAGGTGTGTTTTTGCTGGCATTTTTTGGGGAATTTTGGAGGCAGGCAAAACATCAGAACTTGTGCACAGTACTACTATACACAAGTTCAGATGTTTTTCCTGACTGCAAAGAACCCAAAAAAATGCCTTCTATTAAACCGGCAAGGTGTTACAGCAGAGAAGCCATATTCCTGTGCTTAAAGTTTTCTAATACAAACGATCTTTTTTTTTCTGGTTCTGGACATGCTACAGACCTGAAACTTCACATGCACACCTTTTAGACCCCCCAGATACTAAATCCAAAGTAAAAATCAAAAAATCTCTTTTTTTTTTTTTTTTTTAATTTTTCAATAATTGGCTTTTTTATCAAAAATGACAATTTTTAAGAACTTTTTTTGTGTGATTTTGTGTCTGGGGGGGTCTAAAAGGTGTACCTGTGAAGTTTCAGCTCTGTAGCATGTCCAGAACCCCAAAAAAAGATCATATAAGTGTAAAAGAGGGGTCCCACCATCCCTGCTCTACTGAAAAATTATCTTTTTTTCTGGTTCTGGACATGCTACAGAGCTGAAACTTCACAGGTACACTTTTTAGACCCCCCAGACACTAAATCCAAAAAAAGTCATGCCTGCCTCCAAAAATGCCCGATAAATGCAAGAAAAAGCGCCGTAGAGAAGCCGTATTCCTGTTCTAATAAAAATTATAAGAAAATGCTAATTTTTGGGGGGTTCTGGACATGCTACAGACCTGAAACTTCACATGCACACCTTTTAGACCCCCCAGATACTAAATCCAAAGTAAAAATCAAAAAATCTCTCTCTTTTTTTTTTTTTTAATTTTTCAATAATTGGCTTTTTTATCAAAAATTACAATTTTTAAGAACTTTTTTTGTGTGATTTTGTGTCTGGGGGGTCTAAAAGGTGTACCTGTGAAGTTTCAGCTCTGTAGCATGTCCAGAACCAGAAAAAAAGATCATATAGGTGTTAAAGTTAAAGGAGGCTCCCGAACCACATCCCTGTTCTACTGAAAAATTATCTTTTTTTTTTTCATGGTTCTGGACATGCTACAGAGCTGAAACTTCACATGCACACCTTTTAGACCCCCCAGATACTAAATCCAAAGTAAAAATCAAAAAATCTCTTTTTTTTTTTTTTTAATTTTTCAATAATTGGCTTTTTTATCAAAAATGACAATTTTTAAGAACTTTTTTTTGTGTGATTAATAGTCCCTGGGGCATGACCCAGAACCCTAGGCACTTTTTAGGGGCATTTATTGGGTTTTAGGGCTTAAAAATTGTGTTTTTTGATTACAGAAGTTCGGGTCCCATTGATTTCAATGGGGTTCTGAAATCCGAACCGAACTTTCGTGAAGTTCGGGTGTTCTGGTCGAACCGAACTTTTCAAAAGTTCGATCATCCCTAATTATTAGCTGTTATGTAACTGTGTGTATACATGGAAAAAAAGGAAATACATATGACGAGAGGAGAAAGATAGATGATAGACTAATAAATCATTCATAACATTCTATAGTTTTATTCATTAAAAGGAATTGTCAAAGCCTAAAAAAGTTCCCACAGTAACCATGCTATGCAGCAGCACATGGCCCCTCTTAAAGTGCCCCCAGAATCTTCCATCAGAACACTTAGTGATCCAATCATTTTATAATCCAACCCTTCAATAATCCAACCATTCAGACATCATAATCATGGAAAATCATTCTGCTAATGGGCACATATGTGGTCAATTTCATCTGTAAATGTTTTTAGAAGCACTCAGGTAAAACATTTCAATGAAAATGGTTATAATAGGTTTCAATCAAAATGCTAAAAAAATACAAAATATAATTAAATCAAAATATAACTGGAAATAAAATAAAAATGCTGAATCGTATCTTTAAAAATATTGCAGAACAGTTGTGGTTGTTAAGAAGTAGTCTTTAAATCAGTACCTTTTGTGCCCCAGGTCATCAAGTCTGTACTAAGGTTCTCAACTTATGTCCTGCCAACATTGGCACAAAGCCCCTCTCTTTTAAACACAAATCTGCACCCCTGTCTGTCCTCATTACAATGCTAGATCCTCAGTTATTATTAGAGTCTCTTGCATGGAGTGTTTAATGTAAATGGGTAATGCTTATAACCCTATGCTCAGCCCAAGGCCCTTGGTGCATACTGGCCTTTGATTCAGAGGTTCCACAGAGACACAGATATTGCTTTGAAGATGAAAGCACATGGATGAAGATTGAGGATTCCTCTCCATCCTTTTTCCTTCACAATGGTGCCACTTTTTTGAACTGGAATGGCATGCATACTCAAGCGAGCCTTAGAAATATGCAGTTGGAAGTTTTGCTTCTGATAGAGACAACCAAAACACACTAGTCTTAATTCATGGGCCATGGGCTCTGGTTCTTCTGGTTATAGTCTAGTCATGGGCATTAATGCATAACTTAATACGAGAGGGAGTTGTTGTCAGGCATGAGGTGTTCCATTAAGAGCTATTTCCCTTGATATGAGCAATATTGCTGTTAACCTTGCAGATAACTAGCTGCATTTATACCTGGCTTATTTTAAAGCTGCCCATTAGGGATGAGCTTTGAGCTGAAAACAGGAACAAATGGGGCACTCGGCAGGAAGTTTGCCCGCCGATGAGTGCCCCAAAATGCACTGCGCTGGTGCAGTGAATAAATTACTAATGATCTGATAATTGGCCAAAGCATGCACATGACCTGTATGCTTTGGCCAATCACAGCACAATGTCCTGTCAGAACCATGATTGGCCAAAGGCAGGGTGCCTTTAGCCAATCATGGTTCAGGGGCTAAGACCACGCCCCACACTATGTAAAGCTGCAGCCGTGTATAGTGTGTTAGGGGAGATAGCAGTGAGATTAGGCATGTAGTTATTGGATTGTGCATTTTATCTAGTAATAGATCAGCCAGTGTAATATATATATATCAGTTATTGCAGGATAGATCCGATAGTTGAGTATATATATATTTATATCAGTATTTGCAGGATATAAATCAAGCAGTACAGTGTAGTGTAGGGCTGATTCTTATGTTACACAGTGTACTGCAGTCAGTGAATGTAGTGAGGCCACTGAAGTGTATTGTATGAAAATTGGTCTAGGCAGGAAGGGGGTGAAAGTGCCCTGTATTGAAATGGAGGTCCCTGCGGATACCGTGGTTTGGTAAAGTAGCCCTGATCAAAATGGTAATTCTTCCGCGCATTCTCTACCTTTTACAAACAGTTCCTATTGCTCTGCCTTCATCCTTTTTCTCCACTCTCAAAAGAGATTGCTTGCGATTCATATGGAGCGACAAACCCTCCAGAATCAAGTACACATGCTTGACGGCTCACAAACGTCATGGAGGCTTGCGATTTCCTGACTTGGCCACATATCACTCTGCTTGCCTCCTCACCAGATTAGTAGACTGGTCCCTACATTCCACGCGGAAAGCTGTGGTAGAACTGGAGAATCATTGGTCCACGACCCTTTTACATCTGCTCCCTTTGGTTGCCTCCATCTGCCCATCCTTCGACCATCAAACAACATCCAATTATAGGCCCCCCTCTTCAAGCTCTATACTGCTGGTCCAAGCTCAGGAAAATTGACTTGACGCAGAGCCCCCTGACGTCACTTCGTCTCAACCCAGCCTTTACGCCTGGGATGACCGACTCCATTTTAAGGGGGTGCTGGCCTCACAGGGATGTTTTGGCCACACATTTCTTCCACAAAGGTGCTCCTCTTTCTTGGGAAGCGCTGAATAGGAAACGACATCCTCATAAGCTGCCGCTGTGGTCCTACTTCCAGATTAGACACTTCCTCACTTCTAGGAAGACCCTGACCCTCTGGACAAGACCCCTGAACCCCTTGGAAGTGATCTGTTTATACTCTGGCCTTCAACGCCATTTGATATCGGAAATATATGGTATCCTTCTTACACCCATGCCCGTCGCAACCTCCTCTTTCGGTTGGGCCTGGGAGCGTGACTTGAACGTATCCCTGTTTGAAAAGGACTGGGAGATAATCTGCAGCCGGACTCATAGAGCGTCGGTGAATGTTACATCCCAAGAGAATGGGTATAAGATCTTGACCCATTGCTATAGAACGTCTTCACGCTTGCACAAATTCTCCCCAGAGATACCCGACATCTGCTGGCGTTGCAACTTTGACTCCGGAACAATGCTTCATATATGGTGGGCGTGTACGGCCCTACAGCCCTTCTGGAAAATGGTTCACCGGCTGATTGGTGAGGTAATTTCCCAGGAGCTGGAGTTCTCACCGGGACAATTTCTTCTGCACTTTCCTGCTTCCTCACCTTCCAGATACAGGAATGCTTCTAGCTATGCACATGCTGACGGCGGCCAAATTGTCCATCCCGAGACATTGGCGATCTACCTGTATCCCAACGGTCAAAGAATAGTTTCACAGATTAAACCATATTGAAGAAATGGATGAACTGATCTGTACTGCTAATGACAATATTTCAAAATTTACTGCGACCTGGTATGATTGGATGAGATTCAAGGAGACTTCGTCATACAAGTCGACCATGGGCCTCTGATGAAGGCTACTTGACTTTCTGGCACCCCCTCGGTCCGATGACCTGGGGGTGGTCGAGGGTCACTCTGTGACAGGGTCCTGGATTACTCACTACTTTGGCCTCAGATTTTTAATTCCTGCTCCCTCTGTTCCTTCCCCCTCTCCCCCCCCCTTTTTTTTCTCTCTCTCTTTCTCATTCTCTTTTCTTTCCTTTTCTGGCTCTTCTTTCAATCTTTTCTGTCTCTACGCTCCCACACACACCTCTTCCCATCGAGTCCTAGCAAAGTACTGGGCAACTCATTTGGCCGGAAACACCACAGACCCGTGTAAAGGTTAAAGGCCCATACACACGTACCGATTGACGGCCGAAAATGTTCGGCCGCCGAACGGTCGGCCGATTTTCGGCTTGTTAGTATGATGCTTCCGACAGCCGACAGCGCACTTTCGGCCGAAAAGAATCTGTCTTGCAAGCATGAAAATTTTTGTATGCCGACACCAGAGCGGCCGATTGTTCGCCAGTCAGTACAGAATTCGGCTGACAGACAGCAGATTTGCAAGACTGGGCATGCTCAGAAAAGAAAAAACACAGGGAAAGTTAACCATTACATGACATCACTTCTGCAGTCGGCTGTAGTCGGCGGACAAAATTCTTGTGCAGTCTTTTGCACTTTTCAACAGACACCGACAGCCCTGGACAAAAGACGGCCGATCGTTCGGCCGACGATCGGTACGTGTGTACGGGGCTTTACCCTCTCTCTCAACCGGTTAAATTTAAGGCAGTCCTAATCAACCTGGGGCTTTGTTTTTTTTTTCTTGCTTTCAATGGTACCGCTGTGGTCCATGCCTGGGACTTTCTTGCACTCCCCAGGTAATTGAGTTTGCCTAATTGCTTTGAATCATTATGTTTTCTGAATAAGACCGGTCAAGATGGTTGTGTTTCCTTATAAGTAATATTAGTTTCCTGCTCTGTACCCAGACTAATGACTTATACTCTATACTGTATACTTGTGCCGAGTGTTTGATTTTTCTTTGTTCCTTTTGCAATTTATATATTTGTATTTGCTCCTATGTTGCACTTCTTTGTCTGTAATTTGTTATACCTTCAAAAAAAATTTTAATGGAAAAAAAAAGAAAGTGCCCTGTATTTAAGTGGTACCCTATGGCAGAATAAAAAAATAAAATGGCGTGGGGTTCCTCCCGCCCCCAGTCCATACCAGGACCTTTGGGTCTGGTACATATTTTAAGGTGAAATCCATGCCAAAATTGATAAAAAAAAAAAAACGGAGTGGGCCCCCCCCCCCCAAAATCCATACCAGATTCTTATCCGAGCAAGCAGCCTTTGCTGGCCAGGATGGGGGGGAACGAGCGAGCACCCCCCCTTCTGAACCATACCAGGCTGCTTGCCCTTACATGAGGAGGGTGCTTTGGGGTGCCCCCCAAAGCACCTTGTCCCCATGTTGATGGGGACCAGGGCCTCTCATGGACAACCCTGGGCTGTGGTTGTCGGGGTCTGTGGGTGGGGGCTTACCAGAATCTGGAAGCCCCCTTTAACAAGGGGGCCCCCAGATCCCGCCCTCCCCCCATGTGAATGGATATCGGGTGCATTTCGATTCCGATAAGCCCCCTACCCGCAGACCCTGACAACCACAGCCCAGGGCAGTCTGGAAGAGACCCTGGTCCCCATCAACATGGGGACAAGTTGCTTTGGGGGGCACCCCAAAGCACCCTCCCCATGTTGAGGGCAATCGGCCTGGTATGGTTCAGGAGAGAAGGCCCCCCCGCCCCCCATCATCCTGGCCAGCCAGGCTGCTTGCTCAGATAGGGGCCTGGTATGGACTGGGGGGTTCCCATGCCGTTTTTTCATTTTTTTTATCTGTGTTGCCAGGAGCCGAAAATATATTACAGCCACGAGCAAGTTTAAATTACATTTTTTCCTTTAGAAATGTCAGTATTGCTGCAGCAGGCTACATACATCGTACAAATGCGCCACTTTACAGGCACATTAAGGGGGCCCCCCAGGCACGATATTTAAAGGAATTTTTCATTTTAATTGTTTCACTTTAAGCATCATTAACACCTTGCCGGTTTAATAGAAGGCATTTTTTTGGGTTCTTTGCAGTCAGGAAAAACATCTGAACTTGTGTATAGTGGTACTGTGCACAAGTTCTGATGTTTTGCCTGCCTCCAAAAACCCCCAAAAAATGCTAGCAGAAACACACCTGGGCATTTTTTTTTTGACGCTAGAGTTTTTTTTGGCATTTTTTGGGGTTCTTTTGAGGCAGGCAAAACGTCTGAACTTGTGTATAGTGGTATATATACACACATAATTATATGTATATAGACACCTAGCCATATATAGGTGTGATAGTAGCAGAAATATATTACTATAAATGATTTCATTAGCGCAAGCATATATTTCTGCTACTATCACACCTATATATGTCTAGGTGTGTATATAAATATATGTATGTGTGTATATACACCACTATACACAAGTTCAGATGTTTTGCCTGCCTCAAATGAACCCCAAAAAATGCCAAAAAAACGCTAGCATCGAAAAAAAAAATGCCCAGGTGTGTTTTTGCTGGCATTTTTTGGGGGTTTTTGGAGGCAGGCAAAACATCAGAACTTGTGCACAGTACCACTATACACAAGTTCAGATGTTTTTCCTGACTGCAAAGAACCCAAAAAAATGCCTTCTATTAAACCTCCTGTGCTGAATGTTTTCTAATACAAACAATCTTTTTTTTTATGGTTCTGGACTACTACAGAGCTGAAACTTCACATGTACACTTTTTAGACCCCCCAGATACTAAATCCAAAGTAAAAATCAAAAAATCTCTTTTTTTTTTTTTAATTTTTCAATAATTGCCTTTTTTTATCAAAAATGACAATTTTTAGGAACTTTTTTTGTGTGATTTTGTGTCTGGGGGGTCTAAAATGTGTACCTGTGAAGTTTCAGCTCTCTAGCATGTCCAGAACCAGAAAAAAAGATCATATAGGTGTTAAAGGAGGGTCCCACATCCCTGTTCTACTGAAAAATTATCTTTTTTTTTTTTCATGGTTCTGGACATGCTACAGAGCTGAAACTTCACATGTACACTTTTTAGACCCCCCAGATACTAAATCCAAAATCAAAAAATCTCTCTTTTTTTCTTTTTTTTTTCAATAATTGGCTTTTTTATCAAAAATTACAATTTTTAAGAACTTTTTTTGTGTGATTAATAGTTAATGGGGCATGACCCAGAACCCTAGGCACTTTTTAGGGACATTTATTGGGTTTTAGGGCTTAAAAATGGTGTTTATTGATTACCGAAGTTCGGGTCCCATTGATTTCAATGGGGTTCTGAAATCCGGGCCGAACTTTCGGGAAGTTCTGATGTTCTGGCCGAACCGAACTTTTCAAAAGTTCGATCATCCCTAATCAGAATCTCTTCTTATGTCAGAGTCCCCACCATTACTCTATACATCAGGGTATCCAGATTCCCTCCTTACATCAGTGTCCCCAGAGTCCCCCTTACCTCAGAGTCTCCGGTTTTCCCTCTTTACACCAGAGCCCCCCTTTCACATTAGAGTCCACAGAGTTCCCCCTAAATCGAAGTCCCCAGCATTCCCTCTGTACATTAGTGTCCCCCCTTACATCAACGTTCCCCTTTACATGAGAGTGCACAGATTTTTCCCCAAATTAAAGTCCCCAGATGTCCCCGCTTACAAAAGAGTAGCTTTGTACAGTACCAACCACAGGGAACCCCGTGAATGCAAAGAATAAAGCATGCTGTAGTGCAATACCAGGACAAGTAAACAATTTGTTGCTTTATCCCAGTAAAGTTTGCTGTATAAGTACATCACTTTAATGAATCAGTGCAGTGTGTTCTGGTAATGCATAGAGTATGTTTTATTATTTGCATACATGGAGTTGCTGTGTTGGTACCTGAAGAAAGGCTACTCTTGCGTTGTCACTTTTTGTGGCTGTAAAAATCCGGCAGATGACAAGTGCATGTAACTTCATAAGTTTAAGGAGTCCAATTTTATGGTAAGAAAATTGTTTTTTTATTTTCTTGGTGATGGTACACTGAAGTTAGGGCAAACAGCTAGCAGTGGATCTCTGCACAAGTTTATCACATCACAATTGGAATTTGTGTGTGTGTGTGTATATATTGTGACAGGAAGTCAGGTAAATCTGTGGATGTTGTCACAGACAGGAGATACACTTCTGCTTGGGTTAGACAATTCACCAATTACTATAGGGTGTCGGCTGCAAAGACAGCAGGAAGGTGTAAAGAAGTTGAAAACCATTCAGCTGTTCGGAATGAGGAAGTTAAGGCCTCTATAATTTGTCCAAAGGAAGTCTATTGATTGCTGCCTCCTGACGCTGTGTGGGCATGGGGAGAGGAGGACAGTCAGATGTGTGCCCCCTGAAAGCTGTGTGAGCATGGGGAAGACCTCCTGAAGCGATGTGCGCTGAGGAGGGTAACAAGTGTGAAGTCTACTCGAGGTGAGGTCTTGGATCGTTTCTATGTGAAAAGAAACCAATGGACATTTCCTGTGTGAAGGGGAAATTAATTAAGACTGAAGACTACTCAAGGTGAGGTCTTGGACTATTTCTACATGGAAAGAAATAAATGCACTGTTTGCTATGTGAAGAGACAAGCAAAGGAATGGTTGCTATGTGAAGAGTGTGAAGAGACAAACAAAGGGACATGTTTTCTATGTGAAAGGAAAGTCCAATGAACATGTGCTGTGAGAAGAGAAAATAAATGGACTATTGAGTGTCTGCTGTAGGATCAGCAAAGTTTGCCCAACAGTAGGTTGGAGACAGACTTCGTAGGTAGGTTCCTGTATGTGAGAAGGTAGCCGCCCACAGTGGCAAGGATTTATTTTGTGTTTTATTTTATTTTGATGTTTTTGACACTTGCACTTGTGTGAAGAAAATTGCATGAATAAACCACACTGTTGTTTGCAACCACTTCTCGGCTATCTCCCTGTGTAACGAACCCCCCCAAGGGTTCATCCATACCCGCCACCGAGCTAATCAACCCCACATATGGTGGAGGTATGCAGTGGGCAGAAGCAGAGATCCCTGCAAAGAAGTGCATATGTTCTATGAACTTTGTCTGGTGCATGAGACTGTACAAACTGTGTCTGCAGGAAAGGAGATCCTGCAAGTGAGAGAAAAGCTACTGGCTTTAAAGAGACAGTGGTCTCAAAATTTTTGCTGGACTGTGGAAAATTTATTGTGGAGTTATTGAAGATGGGGCGATCAAAACGCCTGAAAGATGCAAAGATAGCTGAAATGAGAAACCGAATTCTATGGATGGAGGGGATGTTACCGTCTGAACGAGCCCCATCCATGCCTAAAGAGAGTCTGCTAAAGAGAAAGGTTGTTGTCCCTAGCAACACTGAGGCAAATGCAGATTTTCAGCAGAGCTTTGCAGCTCAACAAAAGGCTCACCAAGAGAGCATGGCAGGCTGGAAACAGAGACGCCAGCAGCCAATGGAGGTCGTTGGTTTGGAGGAAACCGAGTATGTGTGCAGGGCTGAACTGGATGCCTTGCAACGGAAAATGGAAGAAAAGGAACACGCCCTGGAGTTGTTTAGGATGGAGCATAGAAACTTGCAGGCTCTGGAGTTACAGTGGGAAGAATCCACTGCTCTTCTTTTTTTCAGAGTTACAAAAACGTAGAGAGACTATAATGGAGAAAGATGCCATCCTCATGGAAAAGGAAATTGAAATTCAGACTTTGCAGGAGCAAAGTATGCGTGATATGTTGGAGTTGCGTAATCAGCTGGAAAAAAGTCTTCAGTCTTTGGAAGCTACAAAAATAGACCTGCAGGGGGTGCAGGAACAGAATGTCTCTCTGAAAACGACATTGTCTCTCAGCGACAAGGAGAAAAGTGAGAGAGAGGCTAAATTACTGAGTACTGTGAGTGAGCTCACCACTTTGAGCAATGTGGTAGATGAATTACGTACGGACTGTGAAAGTTGGAAAGAGGAAGCCCAACGTGTCCAGCAGCAGTTAAAGGAGAAAGAAGCCTGTGTGGCAGAATTACAGTCTCATTCCCAGAAACTAGCCAATGAGGTGAAGGCTCTTATGCAGGGAAAAGGAGATTGTGAACATAAGAGAAAAAAAGTAGAGGCACAGCTGCAAGAATCGCAAGTCAAGGTGTCAGAAGGTGATCGATTGTGTGCTAAGCTGTAAGAGAAGGCAAACCGACTGCAGGTTGAGTTGGACAATGTCACAAATCAGCTTTCTCAAGCAGACAGCAAATCTAGAGAAATTGCCAAAGATTTCTCTATCTTGGAATCGCAGCTGCAAGACACGCAGGAACTCTTACAGGAAGAGAGATGTTAAAGGCTGAGTTTTAGCACAAAACTCAAACAAATGGAAGATGAGAAAAATGGTGTCCTGGAACAATTAAAAGAGGAGGAGGAAGCAGAGAAAAACCTATCGGAGCAAGTCGCAACATTGCAAGCTCAGATAGCGGATATGAAAAAACGCATGGAAGAAAGTGTTGGTTCGTTAGAGAGTGTTGAAGATGTGAAAAAGAAGTTGGATCAGATGCTTGGTGAGGAGAGGACTGTGTCTGCAAAATATGCAGAAGAACACGACCGTGCAGAAGCGGAGGCACGTGATAAAGAGAGCAAAGTCCTGTTCTTGGCTCGCTCTTTGGAGGAAGCTCTAGAGTGTAAGGTTGAACTAGAAAGAGTTAACAAACAGCTGTGTACAGAAATGGAAGAGTTGGTCAGCTCCAAGGATGATGTTGGGAAAAGCATTCAGGAGCTAGAAAAGTCTAAGTGAGCCTTAGAACAGCAAGTAGAAGAGATGAAGATTCAGTTGCATGAACTTGAAGAGGAATTACAGGCAACAGAGGATCTGTCCCAAAGAGGGGATAGTGTGCCTGATGCAGTTTATAAAAGGATCAGTGTTTTGGGGTCTGTCCTGAGTGAGCATCAGAAATTTAATGACATGTTGTTTCAATCACCCCTCAGGAATAAACAGTTCCTTCAAAAACTTCAAGCACTGGAAGATGTATCATTAGAACTTCAGCAAACCAAGGAGTTGTGTAAGAAATGTGATGATTTCTCAGTTCAGGCTGAAAACCTAGTGGAGAAAACTAAGGCAAGCGATATAAAACGTGGAGAAAAAAGCAAACACCACCTAGTGGAGAAAACTAAGGCTGTTGGTGAAAACGTGAAGCAAATGAATAAGTGCCTTTCAGGGAATATTTCCAAAATGGAACTGGTGAAAGACAGGTGGCAGAAGTTTGATCGTGATCTGGAGATACATTCCATGTGGAGTTCAGATAAAGAAAAGGAACTAGGTGACCTTGAGCAGTCAAATAGTTCAGCAGATATGCAAATCAAGGAAATACTAAAGGAGCTACAAGGGAAAAGTAGTGCAATAGCAGAAAGTGCATTGAAGAAACCTGTAATAGACTGTGTTGTTGCTTTTGACCCATATGTTGGTGGAAGGAAAGTTGATGTCGCTGGAAAAATGAACAGGGGTCACTTTGAAGAAATGTGTGACAGCCTGTTGTCGCAAATGGAAGGCCTTCTGCACAGCATCTTAGAGCAAGCCAAGCTCAAGAAGGCATTTCTTGGAACAAAGCCAAGTGAAGCAGAGGTTCTCAACGTTTTGTGGAAATCATTTATTGATTGCAGAGAGAGGCGGCTCAAGAATGTTGAAGACTTTAAAACTAGCACAATTGAGTTGCCTATGGTTCACGGTCCTCCATGGTGGATAGGACAGACGGTTATGCAGGACAAACTTGAGAAGGAGCGAAATGATGCTAAAAATGCAGTTGAGGAATGTGTATATGAGATGAGAGACAAACTGTGTGGCATTTATGAGAAATCTATCAATGAAGATGACAGAAACAGTTTCATCCTGAAGCTTGAAGATACTAGGAGGCTTATCAGTGAGAGTCAAGAGAAGTGCCTGACAGGTGCGTGCCTGGAAAACTGTGTCCCAACCCTAGGGTTGAAACAAGAGGGGGGGTATGTGACAGGAAGTCAGGTAAATCTGTGGATGTTGTCACAGACAGGAGATACACTTCTGCTTGGGTTAGACAATTCACCAATTACTATAGGGTGTCGGCTGCAAAGGCAGCAGGAAGGTGTAAAGAAGTTGAAAACCATTCAGCTGTTCGGAATGAGGAAGTTAAGGCCTCTATAATTTGTCCAAAGGAAGTCTATTGATTGCTGCCTCCTGACGCTGTGTGGGCATGGGGAGAGGAGGAAAGTCAGATGTGTGCCCCCTGAAAGCTGTGTGAGCATGGGGAAGACCTCCTGAAGCGATGTGCGCTGAGGAGGGTAACAAGTGTGAAGACTACTCGAGATGAGGTCTTGGATCGTTTCTATGTGAAAAGAAACCAATGGACATTTCCTGTGTGAAGGGGAAATTAATTAAGACTGAAGACTACTCAAGGTGAGGTCTTGGACTATTTCTATGTGGAAAGAAATAAATGCACTGTTTGCTATGTGAAGAGACAAGCAAAGGAATGGTTGCTTTGTGAAGAGTGTGAAGAGACAAACAAAGGGACATGTTTTCTATGTGAAAGGAAAGTCCAATGAACATGTGCTGTGAGAAGAGAAAATAAATGGACTATTGAGTGTCTGCTGTAGGATCAGCAAAGTTTGCCCAACAGTAGGTTGGAGACAGACTTCGTAGGTAGGTTCCTGTATGTGAGAAGGTAGCCGCCCACAGTGGCAAGGATTTATTTTGTGTTTTATTTTATTTTGATGTTTTTGACGCTTGCACTTGTGTGAAGAAAATTGCATGAATAAACCACACTGTTGTTTGCAACCACTTCTCGGCTATCTCCCTGTGTAACGAACCCCCCCAAGGGTTCATCCATACCCGCCACCGAGCTAATCAACCCCACATATGGTGGAGGTATGCAGTGGGCAGAAGCAGAGATCCCTGCAAAGAAGTGCATATGTTCTATGAACTTTGTCTGGTGCATGAGACTGTACAAACTGTGTCTGGAGGAAAGGAGATCCTGCAAGAGAGAGAAAAGCTACTGGCTTTAAAGAGACAGTGGTCTCAAAATTTTTGCTGGACTGTGGAAAATTTATTGTGGAGTTATTGAAGATGGGGCGATCAAAACGCCTGAAAGATGCAAAGATAGCTGAAATGAGAAACCGAATTCTATGGATGGAGGGGATGTTACCGTCTGAACGAGCCCCATCCATGCCTAAAGAGAGTCTGCTAAAGAGAAAGGTTGTTGTCCCTAGCAACACTGAGGCAAATGCAGATTTTCAGCAGAGCTTTGCAGCTCAACAAAAGGCTCACCAAGAGAGCATGGCAGGCTGGAAACAGAGACGCCAGCAGCCAATGGAGGTCGTTGGTTTGGAGGAAACCGAGTATGTGTGCAGGGCTGAACTGGATGCCTTGCAACGGAAAATGGAAGAAAAGGAACACGCCCTGGAGTTGTTTAGGATGGAGCATAGAAACTTGCAGGCTCTGGAGTTACAGTGGGAAGAATCCACTGCTCTTCTTTTTTTCAGAGTTACAAAAACGTAGAGAGACTATAATGGAGAAAGATGCCATCCTCATGGAAAAGGAAATTGAAATTCAGACTTTGCAGGAGCAAAGTATGCGTGATATGTTGGAGTTGCGTAATCAGCTGGAAAAAAGTCTTCAGTCTTTGGAAGCTACAAAAATAGACCTGCAGGGGGTGCAGGAACAGAATGTCTCTCTGAAAACGACATTGTCTCTCAGCGACAAGGAGAAAAGTGAGAGAGAGGCTAAATTACTGAGTACTGTGAGTGAGCTCACCACTTTGAGCAATGTGGTAGATGAATTACGTACGGACTGTGAAAGTTGGAAAGAGGAAGCCCAACGTGTCCAGCAGCAGTTAAAGGAGAAAGAAGCCTGTGTGGCAGAATTACAGTCTCATTCCCAGAAACTAGCCAATGAGGTGAAGGCTCTTATGCAGGGAAAAGGAGATTGTGAACATAAGAGAAAAAAAGTAGAGGCACAGCTGCAGGAATCGCAAGTCAAGGTGTCAGAAGGTGATCGATTGTGTGCTAAGCTGTAAGAGAAGGCAAACCGACTGCAGGTTGAGTTGGACAATGTCACAAATCAGCTTTCTCAAGCAGACAGCAAATCTAGAGAAATTGCCAAAGATTTCTCTATCTTGGAATCGCAGCTGCAAGACACGCAGGAACTCTTACAGGAAGAGAGGTGTTAAAGGCTGAGTTTTAGCACAAAACTCAAACAAATGGAAGATGAGAAAAATGGTGTCCTGGAACAATTAAAAGAGGAGGAGGAAGCAGAGAAAAACCTATCGGAGCAAGTCGCAACATTGCAAGCTCAGATAGCGGATATGAAAAAACGCATGGAAGAAAGTGTTGGTTCGTTAGAGAGTGTTGAAGATGTGAAAAAGAAGTTGGATCAGATGCTTGGTGAGGAGAGGACTGTGTCTGCAAAATATGCAGAAGAACACGACCGTGCAGAAGCGGAGGCATGTGATAAAGAGAGCAAAGTCCTGTTCTTGGCTCGCTCTTTGGAGGAAGCTCTAGAGTGTAAGGTTGAACTAGAAAGAGTTAACAAACAGCTGTGTACAGAAATGGAAGAGTTGGTCAGCTCCAAGGATGATGTTGGGAAAAGCATTCAGGAGCTAGAAAAGTCTAAGTGAGCCTTAGAACAGCAAGTAGAAGAGATGAAGATTCCGTTGCATGAACTTGAAGAGGAATTACAGGCAACAGAGGATCTGTCCCAAAGAGGGGATAGTGTGCCTGATGCAGTTTATAAAAGGATCAGTGTTTTGGGGTCTGTCCTGAGTGAGCATCAGAAATTTAATGACATGTTGTTTCAATCACCCCTCAGGAATAAACAGTTCCTTCAAAAACTTCAAGCACTGGAAGATGTATCATTAGAACTTCAGCAAACCAAGGAGTTGTGTAAGAAATGTGATGATTTCTCAGTTCAGGCTGAAAACCTAGTGGAGAAAACTAAGGCAAGCGATATAAAACGTGGAGAAAAAAGCAAACACCACCTAGTGGAGAAAACTAAGGCTGTTGGTGAAAACGTGAAGCAAATGAATAAGTGCCTTTCAGGGAATATTTCCAAAATGGAACTGGTGAAAGACAGGTGGCAGAAGTTTGATCGTGATCTGGAGATACATTCCATGTGGAGTTCAGATAAAGAAAAGGAACTAGGTGACCTTGAGCAGTCAAATAGTTCAGCAGATATGCAAATCAAGGAAATACTAAAGGAGCTACAAGGGAAAAGTAGTGCAATAGCAGAAAGTGCATTGAAGAAACCTGTAATAGACTGTGTTGTTGCTTTTGACCCATATGTTGGTGGAAGGAAAGTTGATGTCGCTGGAAAAATGAACAGGGGTCACTTTGAAGAAATGTGTGACAGCCTGTTGTCGCAAATGGAAGGCCTTCTGCACAGCATCTTAGAGCAAGCCAAGCTCAAGAAGGCATTTCTTGGAACAAAGCCAAGTGAAGCAGAGGTTCTCAACGTTTTGTGGAAATCATTTATTGATTGCAGAGAGAGGCGGCTCAAGAATGTTGAAGACTTTAAAACTAGCACAATTGAGTTGCCTATGGTTCACGGTCCTCCATGGTGGATAGGACAGACGGTTATGCAGGACAAACTTGAGAAGGAGCGAAATGATGCTAAAAATGCAGTTGAGGAATGTGTATATGAGATGAGAGACAAACTGTGTGGCATTTATGAGAAATCTATCAATGAAGATGACAGAAACAGTTTCATCCTGAAGCTTGAAGATACTAGGAGGCTTATCAGTGAGAGTCAAGAGAAGTGCCTGACAGGTGCGTGCCTGTAAAACTGTGTCCCAACCCTAGGGTTGAAACAAGAGGGGGGGTATGTGACAGGAAGTCAGGTAAATCTGTGGATGTTGTCACAGACAGGAGATACACTTCTGCTTGGGTTAGACAATTCACCAATTACTATAGGGTGTCGGCTGCAAAGGCAGCAGGAAGGTGTAAAGAAGTTGAAAACCATTCAGCTGTTCGGAATGAGGAAGTTAAGGCCTCTATAATTTGTCCAAAGGAAGTCTATTGATTGCTGCCTCCTGACGCTGTGTGGGCATGGGGAGAGGAGGACAGTCAGATGTGTGCCCCCTGAAAGCTGTGTGAGCATGGGGAAGACCTCCTGAAGCGATGTGCGCTGAGGAGGGTAACAAGTGTGAAGACTACTCGAGATGAGGTCTTGGATCGTTTCTATGTGAAAAGAAACCAATGGACATTTCCTGTGTGAAGGGGAAATTAATTAAGACTGAAGACTACTCAAGGTGAGGTCTTGGACTATTTCTATGTGGAAAGAAATAAATGCACTGTTTGCTATGTGAAGAGACAAGCAAAGGAATGGTTGCTTTGTGAAGAGTGTGAAGAGACAAACAAAGGGACATGTTTTCTATGTGAAAGGAAAGTCCAATGAACATGTGCTGTGAGAAGAGAAAATAAATGGACTATTGAGTGTCTGCTGTAGGATCAGCAAAGTTTGCCCAACAGTAGGTTGGAGACAGACTCCGTAGGTAGGTTCCTGTATGTGAGAAGGTAGCCGCCCACAGTGGCAAGGATTTATTTTGTGTTTTATTTTATTTTGATGTTTTTGACGCTTGCACTTGTGTGAAGAAAATTGCATGAATAAACCACACTGTTGTTTGCAACCACTTCTCGGCTATCTCCCTGTGTAACAAACCCCCCCAAGGGTTCATCCATACCCGCCACCGAGCTAATCAACCCCACATAATATATATATATATATATATATATATATATATATATATATATATATATATATATACTTTATATATACAAATTCCACTTGTGCTGTGATGGTAAACTTGTGCAGGGATCCACTGCAAGCTGTTATTCTTGATATCTGTCACATTGCATGTGATTCGCACCCCACTGCTGTGCAAATCACATGCGATGTGTGTGCAATGCTTATTCGGTCTTACAGATTGTCGTGCAGGACCCTTTCTTTTTTGGTCTGCACCAGAATGTGATTGCATGAGTGTTCACACCTATGCAATCCAATTCCTGTCTGAATTGACAGTTCGCACTGCGATATGGGAACTGATCGGGGGGTGTCATTAACTTTGTATTGACACTTCCAGCAGTTTGCATATGACAGTGTGAACTGCCTACGTGTCGGGTGCGATGCGGGAACCCGCAGTGGATTTGCAGGGTTTCTCGCATCGCACCAATGTGAACCAAGCCTTACATGAATGGTCCGATTGGGTGCACCTATCAGTTTTTCAGGCAGACCTGATCAGACCCTCCATTCTCCTTGTGTCCATTTATACCTGCCTACCTCCAATCCACCAAAAACAAACTGACTGTTACCCTCTGTCTGGACGGATCAGGATGGGTGGCAGTTGGGTGTAAACGGACAGGCGATCTGAATATATCCCACTACCCATAAAGCATAGTGGGCCATGTCCACTTGGCATGAGCGGAGGGGACACGGACATGTTATCCTTCTGCTCTGCTTAGGGTTAGGGATCAGCAAATAGATTCAGAGTCTGTTCTATGTGAATGGGGCCTTATTGTTGTCTTTTTGTCCCATCTTTTCTGCTCTGTCTGTCCCCATGTACTCTCCAACTGCCCCCATCTCTCATTTCCCTTGCTCTGTCTTTATGTCTCTTTCTTTGTCCCCATCTATTCCCCCTCTATCCCTAGATGAACCCCATCTGAACTGCCTTATGCTGGCGCCTGCCCTGCTGGCTAGTATTCTCCTGAGTAATAGTCTTGAGGAACCCACATCCTCAACAAACAACATTTCTTAGAACATAGATGTTTAAGCAACAGTATCATGGATATTTAAATCTAAGTTTTGAAGAACTGTGTTTTGGCTGAGCCACAGTACTAGATCCCTTGATATTGAGGGGCCCACATCCTCAAACAGCAACATTCCTTAGAACATGGCTGCTTGAGGGACAGTATCCATGGCTGAAGGTCTCCAAAAAATGATATCCCTTTATATTTAGGGATGCGTATCTTCAACCAGCACTATCCCTTAGAACAAGCAGTAGATGCTTAAGGAACAGTATAACGGCTAGTCACAATAGGATCCCTGGATATTGAGGGACTCAATGCTTAAGAAACAGTCTCATGGTTAGTTTAAGGTCTAAGTTTTGAAGAACTGTGTCTTGGCTGAGCCACAGTACTAGATCCCTTAATATTGAGGGAGCCACAACCTCAAACAGCAACATTCCTTAGAACATGGCTGCTTGAGGGACAGTATCCTGGCTGGCTGAAGGTCTCCAAAAAATTATATACCTTTACATTTAGGGATGCGTATCTTCAACCAGCACTATCCCTTAGAACAAGCAGTAGATGCTTAAGGAACAGTATAACGGCTAGTCACAGAACGATCCCTTATTATTGAGGGACTCAATGCTTAAGAAACAGTCTCATGGTTAGTTTAAGGTCTAAGTTTGGAAGAACTGTGTCTTGGCTGAGCCACAGTACTAGATCCCTTAATATTGAGGGAGCCACAACCTCAAACAGGAATGTTCCTTAGAACACGGACACTTGAGAAACAGTATCCTGGCTGGCTTAAAAAATAAGTCTTGAAGAATTCTGAAATGTCTGATCCACAGCACTAGATCCATTGATATTGGGGGGACTTGCTTCCTTAACCAGCAGCGTTCCTTAAGCCAAAGGTAATCATCAGACACAGTTGCAATTATTTGAGCCCAGATATGGTTTGCACAAGGACAAGAACAGGACAAGTAACAGAAATATTAGGAGAAACATATAACCTGATTTGCATTTTTCATTTAAACACTCTGGGCTACATATAGTAATGAGTGGATAAGCAGTGACTTGGCTGACTCATTGCACTTGATCCCTTGAAATTGAGGGACCTGCTTTCTTACCCAGGAATGTTCCTTAAACCAATGTTTAAACCAACGTGAGAAGTCACACTATGCAAATATTGGAGCCCAGATATAATTTACAGAATGATAAGAACATTCAGAGAAACATAAAACATAACTTACATTCTTCAAAGAAAAACTCTAGGCTATATGTAGTATCTAGAGAGAGAGCTGCTTTCTTCCCTGACTAAAACCTTTTAACAATTTTGGCCCAGTTTCTGACACAACAAATTCTAAAAATATGTATGCAAATTATATATTTTTTTTTTTTAACAAGACAATCACGATTATTTCATGTTTGTGTAATATTTGGGAGTTATATTATTCAGTGGGAACATAGACATTAAAAAACCAACTAGACGTGGGCCGGGCTCACTCTGCACGTGGGGGCTCATCAATACCAGGGACCAGGTGAGGAACGCGGTCATGTGGAAATCAAGCATTATGGTAGTTCCTTAACTTAGACATAAGCCGTACACAGTGTGCAGCAGAAAACATACTAGGGTTGATTTACCAAAACCGGAGAGTACAAAATCTGATGCAGCTTTGCATAAAATCTGCTTAATTGAACGAGCTAAAGTTAGAATCTGATCGGCTACCATGCCCAGCTGCACCAGATTTTGCACTCTCCAGTTTGAGTAACTCAACTCCACAGTGTCCCCCTGTAAAGTGTTGTCCCATGTTACTACACACACCTCTCCTGCTGAATATTGCATTTAGGAGAGACACCACTGAGATTGTGCTCACTCCACTGGTCCAGGGTACCTCTGTCACCTCACCCCCAGTGAAATAATGGGGTCCCACCATATACATAGCTTGGACCTCATGCGTGCACTTGATTAACTGTTTCTACTTTGCCGTACCAAGCAGCCAAGCTGTGGGTCTCTGTCAGGAATGTGCTGGCCATAGCAGAACTGAGGTTCTGAGGCTCATGCAAATGCGCATACGCGTGCCTGCCAATGCATGTCTTACTGCACTACATTTGTGTATACGTGCACGTATTAGCCATTAAGACTGGTGACAATTTCGTTATATAAGCACAGCAGCTGCACTAGTCCAGTGCTGTCTGATCTGCAGCTGTACCTGTGTTTTTCAACCTGACTTCTGTATTCGACCCGGCTTGCCTCTGACTTCCCTTGAATATCTATTGCCCTGACCCTGGCCTGTATCTGGACTTTGCCTTTGCCTTCTGCTTATCCGTCAGATCTTGTATTGCCAACCCCTGCCTGAACCCAGACCATTCCCTGTCTGCCATCTATGCCTGCATCTGACCATCTGTTACTGACCTGGCTTGCCTGAGCATGCATCCTGTGTCTCTTCTGCTCTGCATACACCTGCCTGTCCCCTGCTGGAGCATCTTCTACCAGGGCCATTAGTCTTCCTGCACCTGCTATTAGCAACTGCCTACTCCCACCTGCTGCCACCAGGCCAGAGTCTGCTGTTCCTGGCAACACCTGCTGTTCCAGCCATTCGGTCCATCCTTGTGACACATTCACTACACAGAAGACTGCATGGGCACCCATATCTTACTGGCCTCTTGCGGCCACTGTCTCAACTCAGTGGTCCCCAAGCCGGGGCTGTAAGGGATGCTTTCCCTCTGCATGTTAGGCTCAGCCATAAGGTACGTGACAGTCTCCATAACGCGGGTTCGGTCGCGGTTGCTTTGGGAAACCGACTGCTGGGGGGGGCAGATCCCTGACCTCCGCACTACCAAAGAACCCTTCCAGGTACCTTCCCTTATGCCAGGTACAATGCTTCATGACCGGCAGCAATGTACCTTGTATTAGTTCTTGGTAACCCATAGCAACTGTAACGGAACCTCAACCCACACTGTACTTGTGGACTTCTGTCAGTATACGGCTTCCTACAGTCTTGAACATATATACCAGATTTTCCAGCTGCCCTACATACAAAACTAGCCAACAATTTAGCTTGTACTGGAATCACAGTTTATTGAGCAGTCACACAGAATTTATATACAGCATGGACCTCCCCCTCCTGATCAGATTACCACACACAGGTCAGGGTTTGCCTGATTACATTATCATATTCAGATGAAATTGTATACAGAAATAGAATTAACCTGAACTAATTATCTAGCCATCTGGACAAAAACAACGTGAGGTCATTAACATTTAACAATAGAAAAGACAGTCTTAACACAATCCACATCCCACCTCATAAGATAGACAATAGGGAGAGCCTGCCAGTGACAGTCTGTCTGTCTCCTACATTGAAGTACATGGAATATACATCTAAAGCATTGCTTTGAGTATTTAGGAGTCACAGACTTCATGGCAACAGGCTATAGGTCTCACAGTGTAAGTGGGATCAAATCTTCATATTTCTTGAGAGATATTGTTAATAAATATTACTACCCATTCTTAGTGTCCATTAAGGATCTGTCTTTCACACCCAGTGACGGTGAGTACCGTCACAGCAACTACATTCCTCTTTCTTGTCTTGCTGAGTAAACCTCCTGTAGTGGCTTTGCTTCATACCCCACATGTGCTTTACTGACTATGTTCTTTCATACGCCAGAAACCACCATGCACCCCTTTGAATGACTTAGACCAGGCTTAGAATGGTTCATGCAACTTTATGTTAACATTTTACAGTACAGTTCAACGTAAACAAATTCAGTATAACATCCTGATTAACTTGACTAGGCAGTCCAGGCATATTTCAATAAGGTAGTGAAGTAGAGAAAAAGGCGCAGCAGTCCCTCTTAGTCAAAAAATGTAAGAGCCACAAAGGCAAGGGGGAGCTCACTGACTCACCATCAGTATGGCGTGGGTGTACTTACCAAGAACAAAATCACAATAGAAAAAGGTTTTAGCTTTCTAAAACAGACTGAAAAAAGTAGGTAATATCTACTCACCCAACCAGTATAGCTGGTTAAAAATATGTAAACTTTATTAACTTTAGCAAAATGTTAAAAACAATCTACAGTATATTAGGAAAAAATACTGTATACTAACACCTTCCAATATTGTCAGCCTTTAAAAATGAATCGATCTGGATTATAACGACCTGTTAGCCCATGTCTTTAAAGCCTACATACAGTAAGCTAAAGGCACCAAACAATTTCATAAAAATTCACTATGATAATTACTACTATAGACACTAGGTAATAATTACTGAGTCTGCCGATAAATCAAATGAACTGGATATAATAATATTATACAATATAATGCCCAGCTGGTTAGTGCAAAAAGAAGCAGCTAAGCAGATTAAGCAATGATTCATCATTTGCTATTAATACAGAATTTCAAAATTCACATCCACTGCACCAATTGGGTTTGGAGTGGATAAGAAGTATGAAGCTTAGAGATGGAAATTAATACAAAACATAAGCAAGCATCACTATACTGCATGTGGAGTAGAGAACTGGTTGTCAGCACTCTTTCCAAATAGTGATCTTCAGATCAAGAAGACAATGCTCTATGATGTAAAATTGTATTTTTTTTGTATTTTTATTGAGATAAACTTTCCAGAGATAGTGTATTGTCACTTTCCACTAGCAGATAGCCAAGTGGATATAAAGTTGAGCATAGCACAGAAGCAAGGGTATATAAGGGTCTCAATGGACAGAGAGAGGCACATGCAGGTAGCGAGGGCAAAGTGACATCAATTTGCAGTTCACTCACTCCGAGAATCCATCTTTTACTACTTCCCTTTTCATATCCACCTTTCTTCAGTCTCTCATAAATCAAAGGTAACCATATGCATCCTGCGCTCACAGTCCACCATGAGCCTGCTGCCGCACTATGGAAAACATTGGTCAGATGTTTCCATCTTGCTAGAGAATCCACAGTGTTCCAGACTTGTGCAGGTGCCTCCTTCAGCTCAATCTGGCTATGATCAGAAAGACATGGGAAAACGCATGAAAACGCTAAGTCCAGACGTGATGACAGCATCACGTTGATGCGCTTCACTTGCCAATCCTTCTTAGTGCCCCATGGCAGTCACATTCTCCTGTTGCATGGGCAAAACTAAAGGCAGCCTTCTCCCTCCTTGATAGCACAGGGCAGATAGGCAGGGTCCAAAAAGCCCAGGAACCGAGGTACAGAATATTAACCCCTTCCCTAGCCTGGGTCAGCCACTGTCTAACTAATAAACTGTAAGCAACCTGCCTACAGACAGAGGCTCCAAACTATTAAAATAAACCTTTGATGTCCCTGAATTGCTATTTTTTTTCCTTCCTTTGCTTCAGTGAGATAAAAGACTGATAACTTTTCAGCTACCTCACAAACATGTTTTACTCAAATACGTTGTAGAATAAAACCCCAGAATTAACCACCCATGAAGATTCTTCTTGCACAATTGTAGCATCCTCCCAGGCAGGTGCTAGGTAAAGCATATATGTGACCCTGTTCTGCTTATCAGGAGGGTCTGATCTGTTAGTTTGCCTGTCACATGCTTCCAGATGTGACCTGTTGAGTCTGGGGAGTCTCCCCACTGTATCCAATGAGGGACCTTGTTGGACAGTGGAAAAAACCCAGCCAATAGCACACCAGGGTTTATGACTGTCCCAGTGGGTGGGCATTGCTGCAGTGCATCCTGGGATTGGGAATAAATCCGGAGGGGGCATGTGACAGGGTGTCTTTTGGCAGGAGCAAAGTCCCAGGAGGAGGTGGATAGCTGTCTCTCCTCCTGCTGATGTGAGGAATGTGGCCTAGGCAGTCGGCCTAGGGACCAGGGGTTGAGCTGTGCTGCAGAAGGATCCAGTGTGCTGACCAAGTGGAGCTGCTGGGCAGAATACTTCTGGAAAAACAGTATCATGAGTACTCAAGAATCTGCCCAGGGGTCTGCCCAAGAGAGGGGACCACGCCAGAGGGGTCAAGGGGATCCAGAAGTCAGCTAACCCAGAGTGATACAGTAAAGGGGGTGCCAAGTTGTTAAGCTCTGAAGATTAGGAGGTAAAGTGGGCGCCAGGAAGGGCCCTGAAGTTGCTCAGCAGTGCAGTCTACTATAAAGGACAGCTACCTCAGGAAAGGAGTGCCTTATTAAGCTAAAAGGACTCTTTCACAGTCAAAGGCAAAGTAAAGTAAGCAGCCTGGCCGTGACTAGCTCAAACAGCGTTAACCAGCATCAGTCAGCATTAACCAGCGTCAATCAGCATTTTTCTATATCGTCCCCGCCTATTGTGCATAGTTCAGTTTAATTGGAGTATCCCACTCATCCCTTCTCCTATCCAAGTTCCTAATAAAACATAAAAACCAAAGAAACTGGACTGGTCCTTGTCTGAGGTAAAAAAACTTGGAAACATGTCAGAATGTTCTACTGTTGCTAATGGTAACCCAGGGGAACCCACACACAGCAGCTCCAATGGGAGTAGTGCTACACAATAAACCTAAGATCTTTGCCTTCCAAACAATACCACACAATAGTGCTTCAAAGGATGTGTGCGCTAAAGTGTTTCTTCTCCGAGAAAGACAGACCACATGGATTTCGCACCACGCTCACCAGATGGTTTTGACCCCTTGTGTTAGTAAGTGAGTCAAAATGGCATGTGTACACAGATCCAAGGTATCTCAGCTTCAATGTTCCCCATTGGTCTTCCTTCAGCTCTTGTAATAAAAGCACAATCTCTCCTGTGTGTTGCTCAATGTATGTCCTCCATACACAGGCATAAGGGAGAAGAGGAATTACAAAGTATGTCCTAAATACACAGGCATAAGAAAGAAGAGGAATTACATAGGTAAAGAAACTTGTTTATTATTTAAAAATAAAGTATATTGCACTTACATTAATAAAAGCATGCTTTTGGCTTGTAAAAATTGAAAAACACCCTTTTTCAAGATCGCCACCGCGTTTTTCCAGTTTCTAGATGTGATGTCAGCCGGAAGTACCACCCTGCGTGTTTTGTTATCGAAATTTGACGTCCTCAGGAGCTCCTGAATTCTCTTTCGATTTTTGAGGATAAATTCCACCACAGTGCCTGCACCTACAGAGACCAAGGGTGGTAAAGTTCTTTTACTTCTTGTTAAAGATGAAGTCAAGGTATGGATATTCTACACATGGTTATATTTTACCTTGGATCTGACCATTTAGATTATAACAATTCCAAACACAGCCTGTTTTTTATATATGGTTGCTTGATCTAGTTTACATTGGATTTGTCTGACTTAACTTCTGGCTTCACCAAAAAACCTGACAGATATTATTTCCAGTACGTCTATTGGCTGCCAAATTGAGAATGAGACCTGAGTATATGTCCTGCAACTCCCAAACATACAAGCAATACAGCCTCGGATTTTAAAAAGAGGCTTGGGCATCTAGACTAATATATTTATCTATTATGCTGGGCAATTTAACACACATATTTAATATGTCTGCTCAATCCAAAACTATCACAGCAATCAGTGCAGCGCTAAAGAAATAGCAAAAATACAACAATAAAAGCATTAAGATATAGTCCATGCATAAAAGCCCGTGATTCAGAAGTGTGTTGACTCCTAAAATGAGGACATACAGGATGTGCTCTCTGTGCGACCTCCATCACCACACAAATTGGCCTCTCACCTGAAAGCAAAAGACACAAGCATATATCTCAGCTTGGATGACTCAAAGCATAGGTGTATGTCTCCAGCAGGTATCACACTCAGGAGTCTGTAATTAGCCCGATAGGATCCTTCCATTGGGAACCATTAAAGCCTCCACGATATCATACAAAATACAAGTGGCCAGACCATAGCATAATACTGATAGTAAATTTATTAAAACGCATATATATAAGCCTCTTACTCTGTAGTAGAAATCAATGAACAAAATGGCAGCGAGCCCAAGCTTGGACACAGCTGCTTCCGGATGACAGTGGGTGACGCCAGTGGCCCCTCCTTTCCTACACATGCGTATCGTCCCCTATGGGCGGGGACTTTGTCAGCGGTATAAATGCCCAAAACTAGGCTTGGGCATTTAATTCTATATAAAGGCCAAAACGAGTCTTGGCCTCTCATTTTATTATGGCGGCAAAATCGAAAATGTGGCTTGGCCATCTAGCACATGCTAGCAGTGGCCATTTTGGTTTTCAGAGGCTCAACAAGTGGTTGTCTGTTCTTAATTTCACTCCCCTACTGTGTATATATATATAGCCAACAATGTCAAAATCTTTCATGAAACGCATTGGGCGGAGTCCATGCTCCTGACGTCACTACGCCCGCAGATCCCACAAGGCTTTTGGCTTGATTTCCAGGATGGATACATACTGCACATATGCTTGCTTTTAACTGCCTTTAGGTGGGTAGTTGATATCTTTTGTCCTAAATAAATTTCATTCAGTTTTACACTATTGGAGTTTTCTTGATTTATCTTGCATGCATGATCTGCCAGTGAACCATCTACCATCCCCTATGGGAGTGTTCCCAATGACACTAAGGGAGAGATACTGAGGTCTCCTGCTTTGCTGCAAATGAGAAAAGGTTGATGACTTCTGCCTTAAAGGATACCCTACCATACTATGTACTATGTATGTAGAGGAAAGGCGGTTTAACCTTAAAATACGCAGGGGGTTCTTCACTGTAAGAGCAGTAAGGATGTGGAATTCTCTTCCGCAAACAGTCGTATCAGCAGGGAGCATCGATAGTTTCAAAAAACTATTAGATGGGCACCTTAAAGACCACAACATACAGGGGTATGCAATGTGAGGTTAACAGTAGACACACATACACATCATAGGTTGAACTGGATGGACTGATGTCTTTTTTCAACCTCACTAACTAGGTAACTATGTAACTATGTATATATATATATATATATATATATATATTTATGGCTCTTATAATCTAGAGTCCACTCCCTCTGGTAAGCGTCCATCTCATACTATATGGTGGAGGCACGCCTGGATGATTCACTTTCTTTTATGATTTTCACTATCAAGGTATTTTTTTCCATTTATTCTGAATACTGATGTCTTCACATTTCCCTTGGAGTGATTCACAAGTTTCATGATTGAACTGTATCACTTTTTATTAGACTGTATCACTTACGGGACTTTGTCTCTTTTAGAGCATATTATATAATCAACATTATTTTCTGTTTTTCTTAGCACTGCAATTTCCTGCTTGTACATGGTTACATTGGACCAGCTTGGACCACTGTTACCATGTACTGTATATACCATACCTGTTTGATGCCCCTGGAAGCTGGAAATTACTGAGTAGTGGTTTAGACACCACTACTCCAGTGATTTCCAGTTGCTTCTGAGTCCCGTTTCGAGCCACTGCCCTGCTGCGTTGTGAACACAGAAGGTCGGCCACTCAGCACCAATGCCGTTCACAGAATGCTTTGCATTTTATGAATGAATGCAGTGTTCCATAACTGGACAAGGGGGAGAGCATAATATCACTACTCTCTCTCTCCACCTCGTCCAATCAGTGAACGCTTTTCAAAAATTGCAAAGCATTCTCTAAATGGCGTCTGTGCTGAGCAGCCAACCTCCTGTTTTCAGAATGCAGCCACTTAGCATGAGACCCAGAAGCTAGAGGAGATCACTGGAGAAGCGGTGAATACAAAAGTGATTTACAGCTTCCAGGGGGATCGACCAGGTATGTTATATACATAGTTACATTGGTCAAAGCTGTAACAATGTAACTATGTATAAGTTATCCACAACTAGTATTTATCTTTAACAAGAAGGAAAAAAACTTTACCACACTTGATCTCTGTAGCTGCAGGCACTGTGGGGCAATGCATTCACAATAATCAAAAGAAAATCTCCAAAATCCTTGTCAAAAGCTGGCCATACATGGTGTTAATTTCTGTGAATTTGAGCTTTGGGAGGCCCTGTTGTCACCTCCTGGCTTGGCAAACTTCAATCAAGAAACCAAAGGAGCCAGGTGGAACAAAAAGCTGTCCAAACAGGGGCTACAGCCAATCAGCATGCAATAGCCAGCAGAGGGAGATTTGTTTATTCTTGATGTTTAGTGTGGATAGAGGAATCTGTATAGGCATGGCTAGCTTATGCCACAAACCAGTGGAGACATCTGTGCACCCTAGTCTAGGGGTGGGGTATCTTCTATTTTCAAGGTCTTTATGAAAATACCAGTTAAGTGATTGTTGTTCTACCCACTGGCACCAAGAATTTCTGAGTCCTTGACCTGGAACAAGTATGCATATCAGTAAAATCAGACATCCTATGCCTTGTACACACGATCAGATTATGGAAGAATACATTTTTTTTCGAATTGATCGCATGATAATCTGATTGATAGTACACAGCTTACGACAGCCGATCATGACAGTTCATCCAACTATATCCGAAGGGACAAACACGAAAACTTTTCTCATACGATAGCCTAGCGAACAACAATCGTTTAATTAGTACAGTGTGCGTTTGCTAACAATCGATAGACAAAGACCACGCATGATGCTAAGTAAACACGCGCATGATGCCTCGTACACACTATCAGCTAATCATATGCAGGGGCTTTTTTTCTCAGAAGAAAGGTGCAGGAACTCATCCATGACCCCCCCAAAACCCCCTCCCCAAACTGGCAAAAATTTCACTAACAGTGAGAGGGTCTTAAAGGGGGCATCAAGTACCAGGAGTGCATTATGTACAGAGTGCAGGGTTCAGAGGTGCACTACACACAGAGTGCAGAGTTCAGCCTTCTTCCACAGCTGTATAGCTCAGCATCCCCTATCCACATCTCACTTTTACCCCTCTTCTTCTCTAGTACCTCCCCTCATACTGTAGATGGCTTTGTCTCTCTCACTTGCAGGGAGATCATCCAGTGGGGGTGTCAGCATTCGCACTGCACCCCCGACACCGGCATCCCCTTTGTCCCCATACTGCACTTGGGAAACACAGAAAGCCAGATCTCTGTGTTTACAAGTGATGGTGGTTAGCAGGGAGCAGAGGGCCTGAGCCAAAGGTGGTAGAACTGAGTTCCACCAAGTTCAAGCTGAAAGAAAGCCCTGATCATACGTATATGACATCACTATCCGATACGTAGTTACGCAAACAGGAAGCTTTAACAGAATCGTAAGAAAAAATCATACGTACGCATTGTTGAATTTGATCAAATACAATTGATAAGTCGTCCGATTATCTGATCGTGTGTACGAGGCATTAACCGTATACATGTTTCAGGTCAGTTACCCAACATATTGAAGCCAGAGGAATGCCAGGCAGCTAGCATGTTCAGAAGGAGAGGTCAGGATCTTTGTTTTTCTCATGACAGGTTTCCTTTAAATGATTTCAGTGCAGAACCACCTCAACCTAAAGCTGGTAAAAGAGGCTAAATACCTTTCTGGGGAACATGCTGCTCTAAGCTTCCTTCCATACCTGCCATTTGATCAAAAGCCAAGGCAAAGCATCATGTGATCACTTACAATACTCTGAAGTTTCCATTGAGTGGACTGGTTAGGTGGCCTTTTCAGTCTGGGGGTTTCTATCCCTGAAGAGGCTTATCGTCCTGGTTTAGTTCACGTATATACACTCACCGGCCACTTTATTAGGTACACCTTGCTAGTCAGGGTCGGGACAAGGGGTGGGCAGAACAGACAGCTGCACTGGGCACTGTGAGGTGGGGGGTGCCATAAGGAGATTGGAGGGGAGGAAATTTGTGTTGGAAGGGGCAGTATGGGGGACTGCAGGGGGTAAGTATTGTTCTAAGAGGGGAAATTTGGGGGGAATTTGTGCTGGGAGGGGGGATTTGAAGTGTGTGGGGATGGGAAGGGGAAATTTCAGGAGGAGAGGAATTGTGCTAGGAGTGGATTAATATTTTTTTTTGGGGGGGGGGGGCAAAGATTTGTGCTGAGAGAGGTGATTTCAGCAGGGGGGGGATGGACTTGTACTGGGAGGAGGGGGAATATATGCTTAGGGGGTAAGCATGCAGATTACTGCTCAGTGTTTTTTAGGGGGATTTTCGTTGACACGTAATGCTTATACATCTTGGGGAGGGGTCGGGGGAGGGGGGGGGGGCGCAGTTTGGCATGTTTGCCCTGGGCTATACGTGACCATGTCCCGGCACTGTTGATAGTACCGGGTTGGACCCCCTTTTGCCTTCAGAACTGCCTTAATTTTCCATAGCATAGATTCAACAAGGTGTTGGAAACATTCCTTTGAGATTTTGGTCCATAGTGACATGATAGCATCACGCAGTTGCTGCAGATTTGCTGACTGCACATCCATGATGCCAATCTCCAGTTCCACCACATCCCAAAGGTGCTCTATTGGATGGGATGTGGTGAGTGTGGAGGCCATTGGAGTACAGTGACCTCATTGTCATGGTGAAGAAACCAGTGGTGAGATGATTGGAGCTTTGTGACATGGGGCATTATCCTGCTGGAAGGAGCCATCAGAAGATGGGTACACTGTAGTCATAAAGGGATGGACATGGCCAGCAACAATACTCAGGTAGGCCGTGGCTTTTAAACGATGCTCAGTTGGTAATAAGGGGCCCAAAGTGTGCCAAGAAAATATCCCCCACACCATTACACCACCACCAGCCTGAACCGGTGATAGAAGACAGGATGGATCCATGCTTTCATGTTGTTTACACCAAATTCTGACCCTACCATCTGAATGTCGCAGCTGAAAGACTCATCAGACCAGGCAATGTTGTTACAATCATCTATTGTCCAATTTTGGTGAGCCTGTGTGAATTGTAGCTTCAGTTTCCTGTTGTTAGCTGACAGGAGTGGCACCCGGTGTGGTCTTTTGCTGCTGTAGCCAATCTGCTTCAAGGTTCAATGTGTTGTGCATTCAGAGATGGTATTCTGCATACATTGGTTGTAACGACTGGTTATTTGAGTTACTGTTGCCTTTCTATCATCTGGAACCAGTCTGCCCATTCTCCTCTCTGACATCAACAAGGCATTTTCCTCCACACAACTGCCGCTCACTGGATATGTTCTCTTTTTCGGACCATTCTCTGTAAACCCGAGAGATGGTTGTGTGTGAAAATCCAAGTAGATCAGCTGTTTTGGAAATACTCAGACCAGCCCGTCTGGCTCCAACAACCATGCCACGTTCAAAGTCACTTAAATCCCCTTTCTTCCTTATTCTGATGCTCGGTTTGAACTTCGGCAAGATGTTTATACCATGTCTAGATGGCTAAATGCATTGAGTTGCTGCCATGTGATTGGCTGATTAGCCATTTGTGTTACTATGCAATGAACAGGTGTACCTAATAAAGATACCGGTGAGTGTACAGTATGCCATGATGGCCCAGTGGCACGGGTTCAAGATGACTGACCATGGAGAAATGCTCATTACTCTTTCAATAAATATTTTTTAGAGTAAAAATAATACAATGATATCATGTAGAAAGGGATAGTGTCGGGCCTGTCAAATATTTTATCGTATGAATAGGACAGACTGACGCCATGCTCTGACACACTCTATACATGGTGACATCATTGGAATGAACAGGGTTTGGTTCTTTGGTTGGTTTATTGAAAAAAAAAAAATGTATTTTCTAATTTAATGATAAAATGTGTGACTTGGGACTGGCGAAGGTGTGTTGGCCTCTGTGTACTCTAAATCCACCCACATCACATAGAAAATTCTCTCCATCACTGTGTTATTATTATACAGTATATGTCACACATGACATTCAAGGCTAGTTCACACTACAAGAATGTCCTCCAGATCCAATCCGGATGCGTTTCTGCATGCGTGTTTTGAAGCGTTTTTTTAGGTAGCAGATTTTACGCAATTTTTGGAAAAAAATACACTTTTTTTAAAATGCAAAAAAAACACAATACATAATCCAATTTTTTTGTGAAATAGAGTAAAAGAGATACCAAACATGTCATGCTTTAAAATTGCGCTGCGCAGCAGCGACAAATGCCATACATTTTACTATCCATAGGTGATGCTTTAAAAGCTTTTACAGGTTACCACTTTATATCAACAGAGACAGTCTAGTGCTAAAATTATTGTAGAGGGGAGAGGTTGGCTTTACTAATCAGTTACAAGTCAATTGGCACCTTCCCCATGATCAAAATTGTACAAAAAGGTGTGGGGGGGGGGGCGCCAAATCTGTCCACATTAGACAGAGATGGGACCAAAGGGGATTTAAATGTGCCACTAATGCAATAATTTTTTCCAAATTCAGTCCGTATTTAAAAATTGATAAAAAAGTTTTTATTGCATATATATATTAAAAGCAGACAGACATACATATAAGTTACAGTTTTATACATAAACATTTTTCACAAAAATGGAATGTTTGAATAACAGAGAGCCCAAAATGGGACTATACAGAGTAAGCAAGAAGTTGCTAGAACTACGCGTTTCGCTGTAAAAGACTTCTTCAGGCTCCAGCTATTTCAAAGTATTCTTAATATATATAGAAAATCATTATTTTTGATCTTGATCAATTCAATCACATTGTATGAAGTATGTAAGTTTGTGAGGAGAAATATCGATAAAAGAGGAGACGGTCAGCTACACCGTGAGAAAGCCGTTTAGTTAGTATGGGCTTAAAATCATTATCAAGGGTGAAAGGGAGTGATCTGGTTCCATTTAGATATACATGTACATGGGGTTTGAAACCGACATTTCATGTATAAAGAACAATACACATAAGAGCGCTGGAGAATCCTATGGAGTCCTATAGGATTCCAAAATTTAGGGAAAGTGGAAGTCCATTTCACAAAAGTGTACATCCGATATCATTTCAGAGGAGTAAGACCATCCTTTTCAAGATAGTATTAGATATAGCCAATAATAAAGAGAAATCGCTTCAAAGTTAGCTTCCCCTCGGCACACCAACCACTAGTGCTAAAATGATCAGATGTTCGCGGCGATACCTCAGATGTGTGACAATCGCTGTTTATTTGTGCGTGGGACCAACGCACGCGTTCGTCTTAGCGTGCTAGCACGCGGAGCAATAGGGCACTTTCAATTTTTTTTATAAATATATATATATTTTTTTTAGCTCGATGATGGCAAGTCTGCTAGTTAATTGGCTCAGGTTGATTAAATCACTGTCATCTGTTAGTTGCTATTGGGAAAGTAGAATACTGTTTGTGTTTTTTGTTCCTTAGATATGTTAATTATATTTCTGTACACAATTTAATCTGCATGATAATGTAATCAGGCACGACCTGATGAGGTATATATTCGATGTGAGTTTGTTGAATAAAGGTTCCAGATCTATACAAAATAAGTGCCTGCTAGCTTTGTATGGGGGGGGGGGGGCAGGTGTAATATCTGAAATCTATGTTCAAGACTGAAGGAAACTGTATTCTGAAGGAAGCCCACAAACACAGTGTGGGTCGCGGTTCCGTTACACCAAGTATTAAATACATTTCAATTAGCGTGTTCAATACTTTTTCCCTGTCATTCCATTTTATTACACATAACTTCATTTCTGGACTTATTTGTTTTGGCTTCTTTGTATGTATGGATTGCATGAGTTGTTACCGACATGTAGTGAGAATATTTACCTAGAAAAATGGTGATGTGTCCATTCACACAGCTGGAATAATTTGTTACGGCAACTTTAAAAAAAGCAAAAGGAGTGGCGGATGTCATGGCATTTTGGTAGCTGATTCATGAGCATAGAATTGTTTTGGCAATGCTTACATGTATTTGGTCCTGCCAATAAAGCTTATTTGAAGATAGAGAAAGAAAGAGAGAATGAAAGGTAGAGAGAGATAGAAAAAGGCCCCTTCCACACAGGGCGGGCTCCACTTATGAACACAGACACAGCCCACTCTCCCCTATGGGTGGTCAGACGTAAATGGATCACCTGTTCGTTTACACACGACGGCCATCCGATCCAGTCTGCCAGACAGATGGAGAATAGATCCACATCCATCTGTTTTTAGTGGATCGGATCAGATGTCGGCGAGTGTCAACTGACACATGTCCGTTGATACCCGCCCCTCCGTATAGGAGACTGGATGGTCCAATCAGTTCCGCCTGAAAAACTGACAGGCGGACCGTGTGAAAGGGCCCAAAGAAACAAGAGAAAGAAAGAGAGAGAGAGAGCTAGAGAGAATGAGATAGAAAGAGATAGATAGAGAAAGGGAGAGAGATAGAGAGAACGAGGAATAAAGAGAAAGAGAGAGATAGAGAAAGATAGAGATAGAGAAAAAAAGAGGTAGAAAAAATTAGAGAAAGAAGTAGAGAAAAAAAGAGAGAGAGAACGAGTGCTAAAGAGAGAGATAGAGATAATGAGCGATAAAGAGAGAGATAGAGAAATAGAGAGAGAAGGAGAGACAGATATAGAGAGAACAAGAGATAAAGAGAGAGACAGAGAAAGAGAGAGAAGGAGAGACAGATATAGAGAGAACAAGAGATAAAGAGAGAGATAGAGAGAACGAGTAATAAAGAGAAAGAGAGAGATAGAGAAAGAAAGAAAGATAGAGAAAGGGATAGATAGAGAGAGAAAGAAAGAAAAAGAGCAATAGAGAAAGAGAGAGAAAAAGAAAGATGGGGGGCCGGATTTAAAGAAACTGCAGCTTCAAACCTCTATGACGTGTTTCAGTTTCGCCGCGTTCAAATCAATTAACTGGCGCTGCGGCGAATTGGCGAGTAAAACAGCAATAATGAATTCCGCCGTCAGCGGGATTCACTTACGATCGCGGCTTCGCCAATTCGCAAACTTATGTCTTCGTGCTTATAGCAGTTTCACATAGCGATGTGGGCTAGTGGATTAGTGCACACATCACATGTCTGTAATTCATCTCCCTCTGCTGTAGGTTCGAGGCTTACCATCTCCACCTACTTTTTTTATTTTCTTTTTTTGTTTATATTGCTAAAATGTAACGGATTACATCATATATATTGCTAAATAATGTTACACTCAGAAGCGCTTGCAAGCTTACACCATTTTAAGTGTTTTTTTGATCTTGTCTGTGTGTCGAATCGATCTTATGAAGGAAAGTACCAAAGGCAAGTGACCAAACCCCTACCCTACTTCAGGGCAAGATGAAACCTCACAATTTTACCATGGTCTTCTTCCCACATTCCATACAATGTTTAGTTCTTTAGCTATATGTGCTTTTTAGCCTTAACACACTCCATTTTTTCCACCATACAGCTTTATTCTGCACAATAGCTAAGTGCTTTGCAACTTCACTGCAGTTCACAACGTCATGGGTTCAAATCACATCACTACACTTGGGATCTCTTTTCACTCTCATTTTTTTAAACAGTTTTTTTAAACTATCTTGAATTTGGGGGGGGAGGGGGGTGTCCTACCCAAATTTCAAGCACATCAATGGAAACAACACAATTTTGATTTTATGAGTGTGGTCCTAGTTTTATCGAGATGCAATTCTTTACATATTTACCATGGTTCTTACAATTTCTTGACCAATAAACATAGGTGTCTGATATTGGACTCTCTCCATATTTCAACAACACAGGCCCTCATAGTCCAACACTACATTTGCCTCACACCTCAACACAACACTGATACATCCCTACTCTACATTACAACCCCTCACATCACCAGTACAAGCAGCATGCAAAGTGCAAAACTCCGGCCTTGGCAGCTTAATGGGCCATACACTAACAATTTGTCTAGACTTTTTCCTGTAGACTTAACCAAACCATATAATAGAAGCTCAAACCTCAACACTTTCAATTTGGATGCAATCAGGCAGGCCCTTGCACTACATAGAAAATGTCAATCGGAAGGATAAAGTCTTCTCTAAATCTTACAGTGTGGATGGCCCTTTTGTCTGTAGGCACCCACACAAAACAAAAAAACACATGTTCAATTCTAATGTATTTATTTATTTGAGAATGACAGCAGAAGGAGGGATGCAGCAAAAGAATATTGTCACTCTCCAGTCCGTGTGCCTTTACAGCGCCAGACCACGATCTTTGCTCCATGGCTACGGGATTCTGATGTCTTCCACAACTTCCGGCAGAGTTCAGAATCCATTCTGCACCTCTACCAGCTCATAGGGGACAGGCATGGCAAGGTTGCTGGGCAGCTTCCAAGCCACTTTCGAAGTTCCAGGGTGTTCATGTTGGTCATTGGCCATGTGCCTTACCAAATATCCACTGACCACAAAAGAAAATGAGTGGAGTCCATCAAGGTGGGTTTCTACCACCTACACCCGCAAGCAGTACCACTCCTGGAAAAATAAAACAAAGGATAAGACATTTCATTATGAAAATCACATCTTAATGCCTGTTTGCTTCATTCTGAACTTCATTTAATTTCGACATCACGAGTGAAATAACACATTTTATGCCAACTTACACAAACCAGAAATCATTAATGTAAACATTTGAATACACACCTGTGACGCCAGACAGCCCATCACCACAGGCTTCCCATGGTACGTGCCATGATTCCAAGATGTTGATGTTCTGGAAAATTACAACACCATAAGATACCAAGCAGCCGTTCATGTTATCAATAACTACACAGGTGGCATAGACACAAATAAACACCTGCCAGCTCTTCTCAGCCCTTTACACTATTCACAATACCAACATGTTTATGGTTAGAGGTGCATGTTTTTGCTCAAGTAACACAATTTTACCAATGTTGACTACACTTTATCTACAATGGCAAGTGTCATTGGCAGATGATAATCACCCTCTGTCTCCCTGTGAGTGGCACCTCTGCTAACTAGCTAATTAATACACATGCCCTATCTTGACCGGTTACAGTACTTACATGTAAAGTGGCTAGCAACCAGGGTATTCCGGGTGGCCATACCGGCAGCGGTGCTCCGCCGCCTGGGGGCCGCCGGCTGACGGACCTCTGGCTCCCTCTCCTCCGTCAGCTCCCAAGAATCATCCCGGGCAACGCACATGTTGTGCAACACGCAGCACGCCAGGATGATCTTGGAAGCCTTTGTAGGAGAGTACAGGAGTTCACCCCCAGGCCGGGCCAAGCAGAGAAACCGGGACTTGAGAAGACCTATGGTCAACTCAATGATACTCCGGCTTCTCCGCAAGGCCCTGTTGTAATTCCTCTCTGCTGGGCCCTGGGGGTACCTGATTGGAGCCATCAGCCACGTCAGCTGCGGGTAACCAGCATCCCCTGAAAAATAAGAAAAATATACATTAGTTCTTCCTATCATGTGACTTTAGATGACTCCTCAAAATGGGAGACAATTAGGCATTTTACTAAACAACCTGCTCGTCTGTTTGCAAAAAATCATATGAAACATCTCAACTCTGTCTAACTGCCTAAATCACTAATACAAATGGGAAAAAGGACACACAAAGTGGTGGGTTTCTCTTGCAAGTTACAACTTGGCCCCTATTCTGTTCCTATTACATTAGCCTAGGTCTTACTTCTGGAATATATCTGCAACTAGAGTGAGGAAACCAATATTGACTCACTTATGCAAAGTACTTTGGGGATATGGCAATACCATTGGAATCATTTGTAGGTTTTCTTTGGGTGGCTAGAGGACACCATTTACACATTGGTTAACCACCTTCATTGGACTCAAAGACAACTTTGCAAATCTTTCTTTTGTGAGCTGCTAAGCTGCTGATCTGGTTGTGTGTGAACAGCCTGACAACTAATAACACATCCATTTTAGGTAGGCTTTGCTTAAATCAGGGTGTACACCGATGTAGCTTATTCCTATGTCTATGTAATCTTACAGTTTATGTTGTTAAGACAAAATACTTTACCAATAAGCCACCCTTCGGGCATTTGTCCACTTTCAAACACCTCGTACAGAGTACTTGTTCTTAACATACTGGAATCATGGCACGACCCTGGGTGACCAGTGTTGACACTCATGATGCGCTGTTTGGCGTCACACACTAATTGGACGTTCACAGAGTGGTACTGCTTGCGGTTCCGGTATTCACTTTCGTGGCTCCTTGGGGGCCTAATGGCTATGTGGGTGCCATCGATTGCCCCTAGGATTTGCGGCATGTGTGCCCGCCGGTAGAAACCCAACTTGACTTCATTCCACTCATTTTCATTCTGTGGCCAGTGGATAAAATTGGGCACTATATCCACTATGGCATTAATGACCAACATGAACACCCTTGAAACTGTGGGCTGGCTAATGCCCATGATACTTCCCGAAGTGGCTTGGAAGCTGCCACGCCCTAAAATATACAAAGTGGCCAGCAATCTGGCCATGCCGGGCACCGCATGGCCGCGCTGTGTGTCCGGGTCAATTTTCTCTGCTATGAGCTGGTAGAGGTGTAGAATAGTTCCTCGCTCGAGCCGGAACTTCCTCCTGACATCAGAATCCCGCAGCTTGTCCAAATAGATCCTTGGAGCAAAAATGCGTGGCTGGCGAGGTAAGGGCACACGGACTGGAGGTGCTGCTGCTGGAGGTGCTGCTGCTGCTGCTGCTGCAGCTTCCCCACCTTCTGCTGCCTCCTGTGCCAGGGCCTCCTCAAACAAGGCACCAATAAATGCCAGCATTGCACCATCTAATGCGTCTGGGATATCGTCCTCCATTTTGAACGCGCAAATTCGCGAATGCACAGATATATATAGAAACGGCCGCTAATTATCACACCTGTGAGCCAGCTATAAAAGGAGCACATGGCCAATATGGCTGCTGGATGTTATAGATCGATGTTTCTTATGTGCTAGCAAGACCCTGTGACCCACAACCTACATATTCTGGAGGTAAGACAATTGTATCTCTCTCTCCCAAAAAAAAGGAAGGAGACAATTTGTACTTATCTTGGGTGTGCTTAAGTTGTCTATGGTGAATCCCCTCCAACCCACAATAGCTTGGGAACCCCTCAAGTGTCTTTTAATCATTGGCAGTTGGCCCCATGTGCATGTGGTTTGGACATGTGTTTTCTCATGTTTGTTAAAGGTGTGCAGTCTAGATTTGGCATCTAAACCTGCCCCCTTACCTTCCCAGCTTCCAAAGACACCATTTTTGCTTTCCTGATAACTGTAATTTATTATGTGCACGTATGTAGGTCATGCGATTTCTCATGTATGTTTAATGTTTGCAGCCTCCTTTTGCCTATAAAGGATTACACCACCACCACCACCACCACTGTGTTTGTGACATTAGGTAAGTGTTTGGAGGGCCTCGTGTGATTTGTACCCCTATGCGTTTTCTTATGTGTTTTTTTTTTACATTTCTTTGCAGCCTCTTCTGCTCTTTAACACCACCACCACCACCACCACCACCACCACCACTGTGTTTGTGCCATTAGGTAAGTGTTTGGAGGGCCTCGTGTGATTTGTACCCCTATGAGTTTTCTTATGTGTATTTTTTGTACATTTCTTTGCAGCCTCTTCTGCTCTTTGCCACCACCACCACCACCACCACCACCACCACCACCACCACCACCACCACTGTGTTTGTGCCATTAGGTAAGTGTTTGGAGGGCCTCGTGTGATTTGTACCCCTATGAGTTTTCTTATGTGTTTTTTTTTTACATTTCTTTGCAGCCTCTTCTGCTCTTTGCCACCACCACCACCACCACCACCACCACTACTGTGTTTGTGCCATTAGGTAAGTGTTTGGAGGGCCTCGTGTGATTTGTACCCCTATGAGTTTTCTTATGTGTTTTTTTTTTACATTTCTTTGCAGCCTCTTCTGCTCTTTGCCACCACCACCACCACCACCACCACCACTACTGTGTTTGTGCCATTAGGTAAGTGTTTGGAGGGCCTCGTGTGATTTGTACCCCTATGCGTTTTCTTATGTGTATTTTTTGTACATTTCTTTGCAGCCTCTTCTGCTCTTTGCCACCACCACCACCACCACCACTGTGTTTGTGCCATTAGGTAAGTGTTTGGAGGGCCTCGTGTGATTTGTACCCCTATGCGTTTTCTTATGTGTTTTTTTTTTACATTTCTTTGCAGCCTCTTCTGCTCTTTGCCACCACCACCACCACCACCACCACCACTACTGTGTTTGTGCCATTAGGTAAGTGTTTGGAGGGCCTCGTGTGATTTGTACCCCTATGCGTTTTCTTATGTGTTTTTTTTTTACATTTCTTTGCAGCCTCTTCTGCTCTTTGCCACCACCACCACCACCACCACCACCACTACTGTGTTTGTGCCATTAGGTAAGTGTTTGGAGGGCCTCGTGTGATTTGTACCCCTATGCGTTTTCTTATGTGTATTTTTTGTACATTTCTTTGCAGCCTCTTCTGCTCTTTGCCACCACCACCACCACCACCACTGTGTTTGTGCCATTAGGTAAGTGTTTGGAGGGCCTCGTGTGATTTGTACCCCTATGCGTTTTCTTATGTGTATTTTTTGTACATTTCTTTGCAGCCTCTTCTGCTCTTTGCCACCACCACCACCACCACCACCACCACCACTGTGTTTGTGCCATTAGGTAAGTGTTTGGAGGGCCTCGTGTGATTTGTACCCCTATGCGTTTTCTTATGTGTTTTTTTTGTACATTTCTTTGCAGCCTCTTCTGCTCTTTGCCACCACCACCACCACCACCACCACCACCACCACCACCACCACTACTGTGTTTGTGCCATTAGGTAAGTGTTTGGAGGGCCTCGTGTGATTTGTACCCCTATGCGTTTTCTTATGTGTATTTTTTGTACATTTCTTTGCAGCCTCTTCTGCTCTTTGCCACCACCACCACCACCACCACTGTGTTTGTGCCATTAGGTAAGTGTTTGGAGGGCCTCGTGTGATTTGTACCCCTATGCGTTTTCTTATGTGTATTTTTTGTACATTTCTTTGCAGCCTCTTCTGCTCTTTGCCACCACCACCACCACCACCACCACCACCGTGTTTGTGCCATTAGGTAAGTGTTTGGAGGGCCTCGTGTGATTTGTACCCATATGCGTTTTCTTATGTGTTTTTTTTTTTTCCTTTTCTTTGCAGCCTCTTCTGCTCTTTGCCCACTACTACCACCACCACCACGACCAAGTCTGTTTGTGCCATTAGGTAAGTGTGTTCTGTAACTGTTCACTAATTATACTGTATATGAAGAGCAATCTGCAAATCCTGTTTTTTCTGTTTTCTCTTTTGTCATTTCAGATTTAGGAGTTTGGGGCTCTTTGCTGCTGCTGGACAGCCAGATTCTCTGCCCACCTCGTGCTCCCATGGCCCCACCCACTGGAAGGATGAGAAGGGCCAGGGGGGCCAGGGGGGCCAGGGGGGGCAGGGGGGGCAGGGTGGGCAGATCGTCTGGCTCTGGTGTGAGGGAGGCTCCAGCTGTATCCATGAGGGAGTCCACCATCCCCATCCCGGAGGAGGAAGCCGGGGGAGGTGTTAACACACCAAGTGGACAAGCTGGCTCTTCTGACAGTAGTCCTGGAGCGGGTCCGTCCACCAGAGTCAGCTTGTCCACATTACCCCGGCTTCCCCGTTTCACCCACAATCAGTGCTGTGCCCTGGTCCACGCCTATATGGCCAGATATCAGGCGATACATGGGACCAGGGCCGCGTCTTACTCAGTAACAGAGAAGAACAGATTGTGGGATGAAATCCGGGATGCTGTAAATGCACTGGGTGAAGCACCTCGCCACCGTGACAGTGTGCGGAAGAAGGTCAACGACATCTGTGGGTCCGTTCGGAAGAAGCTAATTGCATGGGCTGCGGAGGGTCTTTATGACCGTCAAGGTCGGCTGGATGAACGTGCACGAAGTTCTCTCTGGGATTATCAATTACCTTTCTTGAACATCATAGGACCCGATACCATCTTTCCCAGAGAGGACTTAGATTCGGATGCTTTGCACCGAGGTAGGATATTATCTTGGATGTCAATTGTGTGAGTTGTTTGGAAAAGATTAACTACTATCCTATGTGTGACATTAAGAGAATGTGATACTTGCCCTTCCAATTGTCCTTTTTTTGTTTTCCCCAACCTGCAATTTGTTCATCTGTAGCACGGATCTCAGCCCCTCCACAGCCCATGCAGCTTGGCGAACCAGACGGACTCACAGGTGTTGACATCAGTGCTGACCCTCCTCCTGGTAGGTCCAATATCATACTGTGCCAAACAATGTAGATGTTTTTTTTTGGCCAAGATAGCTCATATTGCTATGTCCTTTACAGAAGATCCGCAGCAGGGAACACACCCAGTGCAGCTAGGCCTGGAGGAAGGTGTTGGTATGTCTAGTCAAATAATGTTTTTTTGAATCTTATTAACCCCATTAACACACATGTTTTTTCTTAGGAAAGAGTGTTGCCTTTTAGATGTTTACCCTGCAAAACACAGTTGACAGCATTAATGGGTGCCGTCATTAGTAGGCAGACCAAGCCTTCTTAACCTTTGGGAGGGTTTAGCAAGTGTCCTATGAGCCCAGGAAAGCACTTTTGAATGTTTGGCCTCAATGCTTCATTCATGAAGCTAGGAGGGCAATCTGGCCATAATCATTACTGACTAAGGTTATGTACTAAACATGTTTTTTTTTTTTTTTTTTTAAAAGAACATCAGGCCCCTCTTGACGTTGCAGCTGGAGTTGGATCAGGAGCTGGCGACGATTCTGCATCCAGTGCTGTGGTATGTGATATAAGGGAACAAGGTGCACATGTAACATTTCAATGGTAGCATTGATTTTGGACTAGATGTGGCTTACATTGTGTGTGTTAAATTAGTGCTATGACATTCTGACGATGCACCAGCACAACAAGAGTTCTATCTTGAACATCAGGGAATTATGTTATAATTTGGTGTGCCACTAATGTTCCAAAAACATCCAGGATCTTTAAAGTCCGGCCCGTCTTTGATTTTCCAGGTCCAAATTCATGGGTATCGTTTGGTTGGGTTGTCCTGTAGCCGATTGATGGCAAGATTTTAGACAACATACGTAGATGTATAAACTCATTGGTGTAGTAACAGATTTACCAAAAGCATAAACAACCTACCACACCAGGGTTAATTGGGAACACCTTCATGTTGATTCTTTTTTGCCTTTGTCATATTAGTCACACCAATATAATATGTACCCATTATCAGAAGTGTTGCTAGCTTGGATAATCTTACAATGAACAAGTACTCATTAGAAGCACATCAAACTTTTCAACGTTCTGCTTGGGGTGTTAAGTTGTCAAACTAATCTGAAATATTTAGTCATGATGTTTGATAATGATTTGGTCTATTTCTTCTGCTTTCAGGTAGCCTTAGATGCAGAGGGATTGTCACCTACCCAACTTCGTCCATCTATGCTGGATGTAGCCGAGAGGCTGCTTGATGAGTATCAGGTCCAAAATGAGTTAAGGAGGCGTACTCAGAAATCTACTGAGGCAGTACGTCTGCTCGGGCTCATACAGGAATCTGTAGCAACAATGGTACAGGTTCACCAGGATATGTTACAGGTTCAACAGGATATGCGTAACAGCTTGGTAAGTTTAGCAGACCAGCATCAACGGGATCGGCAAAGTGTTGACACTCAGGTGCTGGCCACACGCCAATGCCTGTTTGGATCTGAAGATGCCCCATTGGCAGAGCCCTCCCAAACATCTCACTCACCTGCCACTGCAGGTTGTGGTAGTGGGAGGGTAATGCCAGTGTTGGCCACTTGTCAGGCAGCTGGGGATGGGACAATTCCTCCTGTAGCCACTCCTAGCACTTCACACTCCGTTCGGACTCCCACACCCCTCAATGAGCAATCCTCCTGCACAACCTCAATGCGCACTGGTTCCACAGTACCCCTTCCACCTGACTACATTCCCTCCACACCTTTATCACTTCACTCCTCCCCAGGCCGTTCTTCTTTTTTGTCACCAATGCGACATGTCGTTTGCCCCCGCACCGTGGACCACAACAAACAATCAACCACCACTCCCCACACATCTTCACAACCCTTGCACCACCAGCAGCATCAAATAGCCTTGGAGCAGCAACGATCCCATCTCATGGTAATGGCACACGTTGCCCAAATGCTTAGGCTGACCCCAGAGCAGATGACACTATTGGCCGAACATCTTCTGTCTGGGACATTTCCAACGTTCAACACCCTGCATCATCAGCAGCCTCAGACAGAAGATATGATCCTAATGGGCCACTTGAGCACAACTCTACAGTTAACCCCAGACCAGATGGAACTCTTGGCACACCATTTGATGGCAGGAAACTTAACAATGCTCACCACACTGCTTCAGGCACGACCACCAACTTGATTTTTTGTTTTTTTGTTTAATTTGGTTTAGTTTTGTAAATGATTTACATTGGCCAATTTTTTGGGCCATTTTTTTTTTTAATTTGAGGGTGGCACAATATGATTTATTATAGTGCTTCTTTTGGGGATGAAATTAAATTTTATGCAAAATGATTAGTTTGTGTTTGCTCTTTGGTTTTTTAGGAGTGTTGGTGGCCAAGTAATGGCCCTGGTTAATGTAGGCATTTATACACACGTGCTTCTCTATCTCCAAACATATGATTTCATGTAAATTTAGATAACTCAATGTTCACATAACGACCCAAGAAAAGGTCTCCCTTCAAATGTAGCTTCAAAACAAGTCTCAAGGCTAACATAAACCAAAGCCAACATACTAACAATTACAGACCACACCACTCAAGTAAACAAATACAACACAAAAGACATTCGATGTGTACACCAAAAAGAAAACTTGGGTAATAAAATAAATGTTTTAATAACACATGTGGGTGTCTACCAACTGTAGCGTACAAAAAATATATTACAATATATAATAGAATGAACTAAATTGCCAATGTAACATTTGTGTTGCAAAGAGCAACATACTTAAATTTAATTTAGATAAACATTTTAAACATTTTTTATGTTTTGACATCATTTTTTGGAAGGTTTTCACAAAAACAATTCTTTTTTGTAAACATTTTTGGTTTTGTCGGTTGCCATAAAAACAACAAGGCTTTTTTGTAAACATTTGTGGTTTTGTCGGTTGCCATAAAAACAACAAGGCTTTTTTGTAAACATTTGTGGTTTTGTCCGTTGCCATAAAAACAACAAGGCTTTTTTGTAAACATTTGTGGTTTTGTCCGTTGCCATAAAAACAACAAGGCTTTTTTGTAAACATTTGTGGTTTTGTCGGTTGCCATAAAAACAACAAGGCTTTTTTGTAAACATTTGTGGTTTTGTCCGTTGCCATAAAAACAACAAGGCTTTTTTGTAAACATTTGTGGTTTTGTCCGTTGCCATAAAAACAACAAGGCTTTTTTGTAAACATTTTTTTTTTGGTTGCCAAAAACAAGGCTTTTTTTTTTTTTTTTTGGTTTTTTTGGTTCCCAAAAAAAGGGTTTTTTATAAATTTTTATATTTTTTTTGGTTGCCAAAAACAAGGCTTTTTTTTTTTTTTTTTTTTTTTGGGTCCCCAAAAAAAGGGTTTTTTTTAAATTTTTATATTTTTTTTGGTTGCCAAAAACAAGGCTTTTTTTTTTTTTTTTTTTTTTTGGGTCCCAAAAAAAGGGTTTTTTTTAAATTTTTATATTTTTTTTGGTTGCCAAAAACAAGGCTTTTTTTTTTTTTTTTTTTTTTTGGGTCCCAAAAAAAGGGTTTTTTTTAAATTTTTATATTTTTTTTGGTTGCCAAAAACAAGGCTTTTTTTTTTTTTTTTTTTTTTTGGGTCCCAAAAAAAGGGTTTTTTTTAAATTTTTATATTTTTTTTGGTTGCCAAAAACAAGGCTTTTTTTTTTTTTTTTTTTTTTTTGGGTCCCAAAAAAAGGGTTTTTTTTAAATTTTTATATTTTTTTTGGTTGCCAAAAACAAGGCTTTTTTTTTTTTTTTTTTTTTTTTGGGTCCCAAAAAAAGGGTTTTTTTTAAATTTTTATATTTTTTTTGGTTGCCAAAAACAAGGCTTTTTTTGTTTTTTTTTGGGTCCCAAAAAAAGGGTTTTTTTTTAAACTGTTTTTGATTTTTTTGTTAGATTTTTGTTTATAATGGGCAACAATTACAAATGTGACATTTCTTTGTGTTGCAACGTGCAACATAAGTAAACAAACCACAAAAAAAAAATACTAGGATCTTTTTAAAGGTGTGACATTCCTAACGAATGGCTCCTTAGGGTCTGGATCCACGCCACAAAGGTGTTCCAAATATAGAATTCGGTCTCCGCACCACCTCATATAATCCAGGAGGACCTCGTAGGTGAGGTGGGTGTGCCCTGGGTAGAAAAAAACATGACAATTAGTTTTAGGCAAAATGATCCAAACAAGGATTGTAATTAATGTGCCTCAACAAATATGCTTAGGAGTCTATTGGTTGGCTTTTATCAACACTCTGAAGCAAATATGCTAAATTGCTGTTGTAAACCTTAAACTCAAACTTTCACAGCAAATTGTTCAAAAGGTTACATAAGATGGCTTGGAATGTTAGTAGCAGTTCCACCAAAGCTAAGTAAAATGCTTTTCTGCATGTAAACACAAGCAATCATTTTGAAGAATGTAAGGTGTTTTGGGTTCAATTGGTCAACACGATACATGTGCACACATTTATCTCTATCACCATTGGAATCTGTGGAGCGTTCTCTCTCACTCTTACTGTCTATAGATTGAACCTGACACATAGTAGAGACTCACCCTTAGGAATTTTGAGGGCCAGTTCTGGACGGAGCAGATGTGTCTGCTCCCCTGATCTCCTTTCCGCCATCCCAGCTGTGTTAAGAGAGAAGAAAAAGTTTATCAACAAATGGACTCACGCTAACTGTAGGTTACGCAGTCATGAAAACGCTCTAACACCCACTCATTACCCCTCCACATTTCCCTGAAAGTTTTATTTAGACATTGATATGGTGGTGATGCAGATTTGTACAGTGCAAGCGTCATTCTTCTGGGTGAAGCTTGTAGCGTTAAGGATACGTACTCCCTGCTTTTGTGCTGATTGTGTTTTTCTGATGTTTTTGGTGCCTCAGCCCTGCCTGTTCTAAGTGTTGGAAACATATCATTTTGGGAGGGCTGCGGAAAACTAATCAGGTTAGACTTACACTCTCTAGGTTTTTGGGGACAAGAGAAATAACAATCCTCCTTTTTACATGGCCCCTGTACACACCTCTAGGCACCTCCCTCCTGTTGTTTGACCCCACAGCAGGCAGCTTGCTATGGAGGCACATGAGATGAAGCCAAGCACCCTGTGCCTGTTCAGGCACTAGGCTGTGAGCCAGCCTTGCCCCCCTCCCTTCCAATGGTCTCAATGATTAGGAGTGACAGCATCAGGAGGCAATATTGGCATGCTGTCACCTCAGTTAAGGAGGAGGGGGAGTCTGTTCCAGACAAGTATTAGTGCAAAAATTTGGACCGTAAAAAATGGTCCCAGTAAGTCTTAGGGGGAATATGCACACCTATCACTTGGAATACTAATGCATAGAATGCATTCACATAAAGAACCCGCTGCCTTTAGAACAACTTGAAGCCTGAGCGGGGACATACACAGTTAGCATTTCTCCACTTACTAAGTAGACACATTACTGGAAAAGCACACAACTTACCATCATCAGGTTTTTTTGGGGCCCCTGAAGTGGATGGCGTGGCTGGCTCTGGAGAAACTGCACAAAAAGAACACAAATTGTGAACTGGAATGTGGTACATTACCGAGGAAGAGTATTTATGAAAGATTGACAAACACACATTTTCAGTGTTGACTAAATCAGGACATGATTAAATTACAATGTCCCCTAAAAATTTACAAGTACAAAGCACACCATTTCCAATGTAGAGAAACTAACACCAATTTAGAATAGGGTGGCTTGAGATAACTTACAAAAGATAACATGTCCTGTAAAGCTCCCCAAAACCACCTTTCAAACATGAAGGTTAAGCAAGAGTGTTTCATGACCAACCTTCCTGTCACATATAGCAAAACTACACTTGCTTTGACTCCAACTTAGATTATCCTAGATACACATCATCCTAGCACACACAATTCATGTGAGAATCTAATTTTAGGTACTTACAGACTAGTTCAGGGGAGCCTGGAGTGGGGGAGGATGGGGGAGACCCTACATGGGGGGATGGTGTCCCTTCATGGGGGGATGGCGTTGTATCTCCTAGAAACACAAAGACACAAATACAATCCTTGAACAAAAGCTATTTGATAAAGGCACACAGAAAGTAGTCTGGAAACATTGAAGGTAGTAGTTACAGTGGACTGGGTAAGCAGTGGCCCCTCTTCCCCAGTCCTCCACAACAAACATCCTCAATGTCAGCTGCTACAAAACCCCAATGTCAAAATATATATATTACAGCCCTTATATTTACCAGGACACATTGAACACACAAACACATGTAGAATACTTACTTCCCCTTTGAGGAGAGCCCAGGTCCTCATCCGAGTCGGACCAATTGGCCTCTTCTTGGCCAACAGTTTGTTCCTGGCCCGGATCCAGGCGACTTGGCCCTGCCTGAGGCTCCTCTCTTGCTGAAGTTACATCAACCACAAAAGAAAACAAAACAAACAATCATTCCTCCAAGTTCGACCTAATACACAACACACCAGCACATCCACATTACTTACAGGGGGCCTGAGAAGGCTGAGCCGCAACATCCTGATCACTGGTTTCTAAAATAAAAGAAAAACATTATATATTATTTATGGACACAAATAGGCAGTAACCTCTCATCATGCTAGCACCATACTCAATGCCCCTACAATTCAGAACATAGAAGTGCACTTACACCAATGAGATGCATTGACCATGTTTTAAAACAGGAGGGCACCATGCAAATTAAGCGGGCGCCTAAGGCCTCGCACCTACAGGGGCCTTGCGGCCAGTGGCGGAGCACCAACATTTCGAAGGGCGCAGTCAGGGAAATCTCCCAAGTAAAAGATTGCTTTCAATCCTCGGATCAAAAAGTTGCAGCAGTGTGCTGCAGTCCCTTCACTGCGTCTGCCAGGTGTCTGTTGTCCGCTGACACTTACTCCTCCTTCTCTGCCTGGGGATTGGCCGTCTGATCATGTTATCCTAAGATGTGGAGGAATCGGTAGGTGTGTACCTGCACCAGTAGGAAGTGACTGGCCGGTCAACTCACTCTGCTATCATCAGTTGTTGCTCTGGGAGGAGAGCTCCGCCCTGGACCCGGAACATACAGGTAACCAGGCCCAGACTTGATATTTTGCAGGCTGGTCATAGATTTGTTGTGTCCACTATGCAAAGTGGTTGAGTAGCCCCAGGGAAGTTGGAAGAGTCTGAAAATGGTTGGTGGAGGAGGAGGAGAAGAAGGCCCTGGGTGGCTGGGGGACAAGGAGAGGGCCCCTGGGGGTTTTCTAGAGGAGGAAAGATCCACAATGACGCCAGAGTCAATTGCCAAGGAAGAGAGTGGAGCTGAGCAAGTCCTGCCTATCTGACATGAAAGCCAAACATGGTGTAGATGGAGCCCTTTGCCCTACACAATGACAGCACCAGAGGTGGAAGGTGAGTGGTAGCGGGTCTTTGACATTATAGAGCATATGGACTCTGTCCATTATTGGTAGTTTTGTTTGGAGTTGTCCTTTAGATGTTTAACTGTGTTGTTTTTGACCCGAGCTGTGAGGGACTGAGGTATGACAGCCCACTATGCTGAGACTTATAGTGCCCTAGAATGTTGAGGACTGAGGAATCCTTAGTCCCTAACAGAGGGCACTACAAGTCTTAGCATAGCAGGCAGTATTTCCTCATTCCCCTACAGAGAGGATTACAAGTCCAAGCAGGTAGCCTTCTGCAGTGGGACTTGTTGTGCCCTTGACTGTGGTGGACTGAGGAAGGGAAGTGTAAGAGGGTCTCTGTAAGCTCAGATGTATGGGGGAGCTTTGGGGAACACAGAGTTCCCTTTTACACCAGAGTCCCCAGCTTCCCCCCTCAAATAATGGTTCCCAAACTCTCCTTATATCAGAGTCTTCACACTTCCCTCTTACAGTGTAGTAAGTCTGGAGACTCCGATGTAAAGGGGGCTCTGTAAAATGTGATTAGAGATTAGAAATTTCTAACATTTTTATTTTCTACTTACGATCCACAATTTTCAGCTGCTCAAATGGCTCGCTGCCTCTGACTGCATATTGGAGTGTGGCCGTCCTCCTCCTCCCCTTCTTCACCAAAAGCACAAGAGGGTGCCGTCCGTCCGCTTTGGCTAGAAGCAGAAGAAAAAAAAAAAACATAAAAAATACGAATGTACATAGTAGTATTAAAGGTTGTGAAGAGACACTTGATGGAGGTAGGAAAGGTAGGAGCGAGAGGGAGGGGGGGGGGGGGGGTGTTGGTATTAGTGTTGTTGCATAGCTAAACACATGTCCACCTACCCAAAAAATTGTAACCTATCTGGTCACATGTAATGTATATTTTTACTTACCGGAGATTTGCTCCACAGCCTTTAGCAGGAGCTTGGGTGAGCGCCTTTTGGCATCACTCCAGGCCCGCTGCAGATCCACTATCTCAGGCAGAAACTGAAATCTCCGCTGCAGCCTCATCCGGAGACGACACATCATCTTGTGCTTTTGGTGAAGATGCGTATAAACTTTATCATACCCCCAGAGGAGGAGGAGCTGTGGAAAGAGCAGTGTATGTTTGAGTCCAAGTATGTCCAAAATAGTACAGTCTTCAAATAACATGCTAGGTCGTCTTTGAGATATTGTAGAACAAAGAATTCCATTTCTGGTGATACATATACATCGATGTCCAAATCTACCTCCATGACATAGGTTGCCCCACACTGGTGATTTCCTCTACATGATATAGCCATTTTCTCAATTGGCCTTTCATGACACACCCAGGGCCGCCATCAGGGGGGGACAGGCAGTCACTGTATTTACAACCTTATTGCTGTCCATTTAGCAGGGTGCAAGTAACTTTACACACATGTAGCATAGGTATCAACTTTTGTCACCATGTTAAAAGGACAGCAGTATGGGTAGCATTACAGTGACTGTTATTAGTCCAGGCTCACTAAACTAGCCAATGCTTGGAAAAGCAAGCCATGCAGATTGCTTTTCAGGTCCCTTTTAACACGAGCTGTCTGATTGGGTGTGGCTGTTAATTTTTGACGCAGACCTGATAAGCCCCTCAATTCTCCTTTATGGAGTGTTATATGTAAATGGGATTGCTTCATTTGAGATGCAGATTTAAACTGTGTATGGCCAGGCTGAAGGTACCCAAGTTGATTGGTCGATCACCTGGAGGACAACGTACAACCAGTCTGTCAGATTTTACACACACTTATCGCTAGCATCTCTTGTAGCCACTAGCAATAATCACTGTGTTTTCCTGGCAGGGGCAGCACCAGGAGAACACAATGGCTCCGCAGGAGGGTTTCCCCTGTCTGTGTTGATGGTGGAATCAAGGCAAAATGTTTTTCCTGCAAGCCACGGGACAAACAAAGATATTTTTTTAATGAATCCATGATTTTGCCAAAATGGAAAAAAAAAGATGTTTGCTTTGTATATTCTTAAGTTTGCTACATAACTAGAACATGTAACAGTGTTATATCATTGCAGGAGATTTCCCTTCACTTCCTGTCTTGGTGTCACCAGGACAGGAAGTGAGGGAATCTCCCGTGGGGATACAGCCAGCAATTCTTTCCTTTTATATATACTATGGACATTATAAGGCAACAATTGCAAGCTATTTCCCCACAGTGATATTCCCCTCACTTCCTGTCTTGGTGACACTAAGACAGGAAGTGAGGGAAAATCTCATGCAATGATATCACCCTACTAGAAATTGTAGTTCCGTCTAAAAAGTATACATAAAGTAAGCACTTGGTTTCCAAAGTGGCAAAATTATGGAGGAGTTAAAACCCCATAGTGTGATCGGGTAATCTGACGGTGTGTTCCTACACTCCTCAATGTGTCTGTTCATTAAGCTGTGCTGAATTATCCTTGATTCACAATTCCTGCAAGAGTTGCACATGGTATGTGGGAGATGCAAATTTAAGGTGGCATAATTATCCACACAATCACACATAATCCTTTTTAAAGGTCACCAGCAGAATTTGATGGCATAGTGGTTCACAGCAGTGCCATCATATTCCAGTTAGATCTGTAAATTAACAAAGCAATGTGATCTGGGGGTGTATTTAACTTGCAATGGACACCCCCATTCATTATCATATGGCAGTGTGAGATGGGTGTGTTGGGAATGTGATCCATTGAGACAAGTGATTATACACTCATGTGTTTCTTTTAGAGGTGATTTGTTCAAGGCAATCCTTTGAAGACATGACCATTCCAGATTTTTGTGATCACTGATTCCATCTCAGGTGAACCAATTAGCTGCTGTGTGCAGATCCAGCTTATGATGGTAAGAGTGTCAGACAAGACAAACGGGGCCGAGCTTGCAGTGTGTATGGATGTATGTAAGGCAATAATTTTTTGCATTATGCATTTAGGGAATATAATGTTTCTAATCTTGCATATATGAAAAGGGTCAATACATTTGTCTTTATCTAGATAGATTCCAAAGCGTCAGAGCAATCTGTCACAGATAATTGGGTTTCATTTTGTGTAAAAGTTGAAACGAATCAAATCTATCTATATACAGGCATAGCCCACTTTAAGTACACAATGGGACCAGGGCATGTATGGAAACTGAAAATGTACTTAAAGTGAAGCAATCCCTTTTTTCTTTTCTCGATGCATGAAAATACACCAGCTCCATTGTAAATTTTGGCCACATTGACATAGCCTTACTCCCAAACCATGTGGGAGCATGTTAAGGGGATCCAGGACTATGACATGATAGATTACCTAGGCAAGCTGGCCAGCCACAAAATGGATATGGTGTAGTCCTGGGTACCTGGGTACCCTGTCGTTGCTCCCTAAGTTTGTTATCCCTGTCACTTATGGTTTGTGAGCAGTGTCATGGCAAGCTGAACAAGCTGTGTCCTTACTCACGATTGTATATAAAGTGAGTGTACTTAAAGCAGGGTATGCCTATCTATATCTATATAGAAAGTTCAGAGATGTGAACCTGTTCCCTATTATATACACTAATATATGGTATATAACATATTCTATAATGTATCTAATGTATATATATTGTATATAATATATACATAGTATATATATTGTCTAATATATATATTTTTTAGATACACATACATACATCTATATATATACACATATAATATATATATATATACATACATATAATATAATATATATATATATACATATAATATATATACATATAATATATATACATATAATATATATACATATAATATATATACATATAATATATATACATATAATATATATACATATAATATATATACATATAATATATATACATATATATACATATAATATATATACATATATATACATATAATATATATACATATATATACATATAATATATATACATATATATACATATAATATATATACATATATATACATATAATATATATACATATATATACATATAATATATATACATATATATACATATAATATATATACATACATATAATATATATACATACATATAATATATATACATACATATAATATATATACATACATATAATATAATATATATACATATATATACATATAATATATATACATATATATACATATAATATATATACATATATATATACATATAATATATATACATATATATACATATAATATATATACATATATATACATATAATATATATATATATATATATATATATATATATATATATATATATATACACATATATATATATATACACACATACATATATATATATATATATATATATAGGGAACAGGTTCACATCTAGGAAGTTTCTATAACAGGAAGCTTCTAGATCACGTCTAATAGGCAGAAAGTGCATGCGCAGATCAGCAGACCAAAAGTTTCTTGCACACCCGCTAGATAAGCGACCCACCCTGCCACCATCCCCCATCCCCCATCCCCCATCCCGCACCCTGCACACTCACACCCCCTCCTTACCTTACACACAAATGCCACGATTTCGGCTGTAAACAGTGCAGGAGCCATGATGCACACTTACGACAGGGCCTGGACAATTTCCGGAAACGTGTGCACGCAGCAAAAGTTTCGTTTCCGGTTTCATGTATAAATGTGAGAACGCGGTTTTGTATATTCGCGAATTCGCGAATAGTGAACATACACAACCATTAAGCAGATTTAACTTAGAAAAATAAATACAAATACATACATTTGTGGACACCAGAAAACTTTATTTAGACACATGAAGACATTTTAAAAAAAAAATTGGAAACATGCTGTTTATTACATTTGTATTTTTCAAACCAAAACAACCTTTGTACAACATTTAGACCATATACATCGACAAAGAGCCCATAATCAACAGATGCATGTGCAGATTGACAGAATTATGTTAACAGCAATAAATACTTACAGAGAGTCAACACACAACACAGCCAAATCTCACCTCCATAAATAACAAAGGGCCAAAAATGTTACCCATAAAACATGTGACACACAAATATATTGGACCTCTTCGTAGGTCAAATCTTTCCTGATGTCTGAGTGAGCTATATATAATCCAAGCAAACACACCCAGAATGGTAACGCCCAGTCCAAAAATTAACTGTGTGTATCCTGTGTGTTTTGGAGCATGCTCAGTTGCCAAAACAAGGGAAATAGAAATGAGGAATAGAAATGTATGTAGGTGTGTATAGTATATGTGAATTGAAAAAATTCTCTCTTGAAGTTTGCTAGTCATTATTTAGAATGTTTAGATACAGGAATACATACATATATATACAATTACGTGAGAGAGAGAGAAATATATATTTAGGGAAACAATTGAAACACACCTTTTGGGATTTGAGAAGTGAGATTGTGACGATTGACCAGATATGTAAGCCAACAATCTGACTCATCACTCATGAACATCCCTAAATTTGGCGTGGCAATTATATCAGGCGTTCTTATGTGCATTTTGGCTGGCGTTTTCACAGGCGTTTTGACATGCATTTTTTGGGCAGGCATTGTTATATGAAATCACCTACAAAAGCCCCAAAAACAGACCACAAACACGTACATGTGAACGTAGCCCGTTTGGGGGCGTTTGAGGGGGATTTGTCCAGCTCAAGGATCAGCTCCCAAAACAGGCAAAAAATCCAATCCTATTCAGTTCAATGGCCCCTGTTCCCATGTGAGCATTTTGACGGCATGAGGAAAACACCCAACGCTCACTGAGAAATAGCACAATGATTAGGGAGTCTGCCTTCCTGCTGTAGGTTTGTAAGTTCGAATCCGGAAGGTGCCCTCTGTATGGGCAACACTTGGATATCTCCAATCCTCCAAATGTTGACATCATTAATTTTGTTCATGTTTGAAAAAGGCATGTGTATCAGCAAACTTTTAATCCAAAGACATGAACAAAATACAAAAGATGCCCCATAAAGTCAATATGTAGCAATATTGTGAGCTAAAGCTCTATTTGTTTGTTGGGCATACTTTGCTAATTAGCCAAGTATAAGGGATATATATATATATACCTTCAGTTAAATGTGTAGTAAAATGGTAACACTTGGCCATACCCATATGGAAGAAAAGGTAGTATTTGCAATATATTTCTAAAAACATTCTTTGGAAACACATAAAATATTGTCAAAATTGTGACATTTCCTTGATATGTGTGAAATGCTAATAATCTTTCTTTGAAATATGTTTTACATCTATTTTTTTTCTATCTGACGACCAATTCCCCAATGTAATATTTTGTGGGTTTTTTCAGAGAATGTGGAGGTTCTATATAAACACTGTAGATTTGACTGCTATGATTTCGGAGTTAGCAGGAAAGGTGTATGGAATGTGATGGTGTTTACTAAAGGATCCCTTGTTGGAAGTGTGCATGTTTTTCCAATTCCGCCGGTTTTTGCCATTTTCTATGGGCGAGACAGCGGATTTGCAAGCGGTATTCAAAAAAAAATTGACCCAAAATCGCGCTGGCGAAATTTTTTGAGCCAATTTGACGTTGCGCATGCGCACATTCGCGAGTTCGCAGCTCGCGGCTGGAGGAGCTGTTTAACCTTTCCACACTTTCGCAGATATCTCTCTTTCTAAGTCAGTTTTTGAGATTTTTTAAACGCAAGTCATCTCCAAATTGACTTCCACACCTTCCACAGTGATTTGGGATTTTTGGGGGTACAGGGGAAAATTTGGCTAAACTTTAGTCGAGCTTTTAGCTGGCGTGGTTTTAAGTCGCGCTCTGACCATATTGCATCTTAATGAATCTCACACTAGGCGCTATTTTCCGCCCGCCGTTCTTTGAATGCCAATTTCAGACTTAAATAATCGCCGCTTCGCAAAATCACGCCGAAACGCCAATTCGCCGTACTATGAATCAGGCCCAAAGAGACAGAAGTAAAGAAAAAGAGAGAGCTAGAGAGAACAAGAGATAAAGAGAAAGAGAGATATTGAGAAAGAAAGAGAGATACAGAAATAGAGAATGAGCGATAACGAGAGAGATAGAGATAAAGAGAAAGAGGGAGAAAAAAAAAAGAAAGAGAGATAGGAAAAAAATAAAAGAAAGAGATAGAGAAGGAGAGAGAGGGAAAGAAAGAAAGGGAGAGAGAATGATAGAGAAAGATAGAGAAAGAGATAGAAAAAATAGGAAGAAATAGAGAAGGAGAGAGAGAGAGAGAAAGAAAGAAAACGAGAGAGAGAGAGAGAGAGAGAGAGAGAAGGAGAGGGAGTGCAGAAGAGAGAGAAGAGAAAGTGAGAGAGGGAAAGGAAGGAAGAGAGAGGGAAGAGAGAGACAAATAGAGTAAGAAAGAACAAATGAGAAAGAGAGATAAAGACAAAGAGAGATGGGGTAAACCCCCATTCCCCCTCCCCCCCCCCCCCAATGGTTCCCAGGCTTCCCCGCTCTTCCTGGGGGCATTCAGCTCCAAGAGTTTCCAGTTCCTGAGCTGTCATTCCCCGGCTGCTGTAGCTGGGGAAGCAGCTAATCAAGCATGATTTGTGCTCGATAAGCTACACTGGAAAGAAAGAGAGACATTGGGGGTCTAATAGACCCCTGATGTCTCCATAAAGAGTAACTGTCACCTGCCCAACGCAATCACTTAGGGGAGTTAAATGGAAAAAACAAAAACAAACATATAATAAAATATTATAAATAAATATAAATAAATATATAAAAGTAATTTAAAAAATGAAACGTAACCTCGTTGCCCTGCACACACCCAAATGCAAATGCGTACAAAGTGCACATGTGTATGTAGACTACAATTGCATCATATGTGATGTATTGCTGCAAACTTAGGAATGAGAGTAATAATTCTAGGGCCATAATTCACAGTTACCTCTAAACTGATGAGCTGTAAAAGTTTTTTAACCAGTTCCCATCCGCGCTACAGCCTATATACGGCTGCAGCGCGGACTCGAATTTTCGGGAGGCCGTTTAAAAACGGCCTCCCAGTGACACGCCCCCCGCGCGCTCCCGCGAGCGCGCAGCGGGGAGAATCTGTGTCGGCCGTGTCCCTTGGACACAGCCGATCACAGATCGTGGTGAATGGCCAATCACAGCGGCCATTCACCACGTGATCGGATCATCCAATGAGAGATGATCTCATATGTAAACATATGAGATCATCTCTCATCGCCGGCGCTCCTTCCTCACACGGAGCCTGCAGTGTGAGGAAGGAGGGAGAGCTGCACAGCGCCAGGGACAAAGAGACATGTAATCAGGGCACTGATTACCAGTGCCCTGATTACTAAAAGGTAAAAAACATACACAGTGCCCCCCCATCAGTGCCCACAGTGCCCTCCATCAGTGTCCCCCATCAATGCCCACAATCAGTGCCCATAGTGCTGCCAGTCAGTGCCCATCAGTGCCTGCTCATCTAGGCACTGATAAGCACTGACTGGCAGCACTATGGGCACTGAGTGTGGGCACTGATGGTGCTGCCCATCAGTGCTCATCAGTTCTGCCCATCAGTGCTCATCAGTGCCACCCGTCAGTGTCCATCAGTGCCATCCGCCAGTGCCCATCAGTGCCGCCTCTCAGTGCCCATCAGTGCTGCCCGCCAGTGCCGCCTCTCAGTGCCCAGCAGTGCCACCTCAGTGCCCAGCAGTGCCACCTCTCAGTGCCCAGCAGTGCCGCCTATCAGTGCCGCATATCAGTGCCACCTATCAGTGCCGCCTATCAGTGCCACCTATCAATGCCGCCTATCAGTGCTCATCATTGCGGCATATTAGTACCTCCTCATCAGTGCCCATAAGTGCCACCTCATCAGTGCCCATAAGTGCCACCTCATCAGTGCCCATAAGTGCCACCTCATCAGTGCCCATCAGTGCAGCCTATCAGTGCCCATCAGTGCCGCCTCATCAGCGCCCTTCAGTGAAGGAGAAAAATTTATTTTCAAAATTTACTCACAGAAAATAAGAAAAACTTTTTTTTTTTTTCAAAATTTTCTGTCTTTATTCTTTTTTTTTGTAAAAAATAAAAAACCCAGAGATGATTAAATACCACCAAAAGAAAGCTCTATTTGTGTGAAAAAAATGATAAAAATTTCATATGGGTACAGTGTAGCACGACCGCGCAATTGTCATTCAAAGTGTGACAGCGCTGAAAGCTGAAAATTGGCCTGGATGGGAAGGGTGTTTAAGTGCACAGTAGGCAAGTGGTTAAAGCATTGCCTATGGAGAAATTTAGGTACCATAGTTTATCAAGATATTACGGGTGCACGCAATTTAAAGACTTAACATGTTTGGTGTCTATTTCCTCCATACAACCCCTTTTTTATATTTTGGGTTTAATTGGGTATTAATTGTGTTTATTTACACTAAAATTCATTTTGGTGTATTTTTTTCCCTTAAAATACGCATTTGATAAAGATTTGCGAAAAAAAATTGTGTGAATTAAAAATTGCAACAACCATGTTTTTAGTCTATAAGGCCTCTGCTCCCGAAAATATATTAGGTTCTGGGGGTTTTAAATCATAGCCCAAAATAAAATGTTTTACCATGTGTGCAAAAAAAAAGGGCTCTAGAGGGGAACTGGCTAAATCAGAAACCAAAGCCCACATATGTAATAAGCAAGCATGGCTGCCTCAATGTATTTACTGTATATAATTGCAAATCATATATAGATAAAAGGCATTTAAAGAATGAACACTCAGAAGAATTTTTACACAGGGCTGATCAATTTTATGTTTATCTAAAAAATACTTACATAAACAACTATACTGTATAGTCTTTTAAAGCATTTTTGGCATTGCTGCATACTTTTATTTAGGGGGAAAAGAAAAATGTGCTGATTCTTCAATGTTTAAACTTACTGGCACAGCTTTATTCTCAGGCATGTTAGCAGTGGGGCCGGTTATATGATTCCATCAGATACGGTATTTATTTAGAAGTTTAGTTGTGTAACTGAGTGTTTTTAGGCCAATTTATTGGCAATCAGTAGGATGGTATTTTTAAGGTGGAACTATAGTTAAAGAGTGAAGATTTGCTATGTTGTAGGGAACATCTAGCAATGGTAAAGTGATTCTAAAGGTAAACATTTAAATTTTTCAAATAACAAACATGTCGTACTTACCTGCTCTGTTCAATGATTTTGCTCAGATCAGTCCTGATCCTCTTCTTCTCAGGTCCCCCGCCGTCGTTCTTGGGTCCCCCCCACCACCGAGTGCCCCCAGAGCAAGCCGCTTGCTATGGGTGCATTTGTGCGTGCCTGCTCCCGAACCAGCTCTGTGTGTCCATTGACACACAGAGAAAGGCCCGGCCCCACCCCCTTCTGAATGGCTGTGATTGACAGCGGCAGGAGCCACTGCTGTCTCTCTGTCCAATGAGGAGAGAGAGCTGGGACAGCCACTATTATCATTCACATTTCTGGATCAAACTCGGCTGAGGTAAGTATAAGTGGGGGCTGGGGGGGGGGGCTGTTTACTTAAGGTTTTTACCTTAAAGGAGAAGTACAGCCAAAGCTCATTTGGCTGTACTTCTCCTGTGGATCACAGGAGTGCAGTTCTTTCTGCACTCCTGTGACCCGTTTTCAGCAGACAGCGGGTTGAAGTCAGCTGTCTGCTGATGTCACAGAGCCGGTCTAGGCTCGGGAAGGATCACGGCCATATCCACCCAGGAGCCTGAACTGGCACCGGGCTCAGCCTCTCAGCAAGCTGCTGAGAGCCTGAGCCGGCCACTTCCGCCCCCTCCACAGCCCAGCACCCAAGTGAACATGGGGGAGGGCAGAGCAGACAGCGGTGACTGACAGATACCAGCTCTCTGCCCATGGAGCTGTGAGAACCGAGCAATCAGCAGTGTTTGATTTCAGGGTTCTCAGTGTTAGAGCCGGTGGGTGACAGATGCAGCATCGGACCATTGCTGCCACTACCTAGGTAACTATGAATCTACAAAAAATCCAAAACCCATACTTCACTTTTAATGCATAGAATGATGCATTAAATATGATTGGTTGTCATGGCTGATTTGCCATGTTCTTCCCATTTAGATAATGTTTTTTAATATGTACAGATATTAATTGCTTTTTATTTGTCCGTCATGGACAAGTATTTTTGTTCTTATATCTAATGTGGTATGTTTAGTATTTAAAATGTATGAGTGTAATTTATTTGTATCATATTTATTTATTTTATCTGTCATCGAACTTATAATGTGAAATGGGGGGCTTTTTTTCTTTTTTTTTCATCCTTACCCATTTTTTCATTATTAAGTCTATTTATTTCATTTTATATCCCTTTGATTAATATGTTGATTGGACCACTGACTGTGTGGTTGTGTCAATACAAGTTGTTCTTGGGGAATAGCTATAGGACGCGGGATGGAATGCATAACTAATCTGCATTCTGTTTCCTGGCTTTGGAACGCATGTTTCCTGTTGGACCGCATATCTTCGTGTAGTTATCCTTCCGGTGCGGAAGCCCGGATGTGACATGGCTTCCGAGGATGCGTCCCATCCAACGTCCGGCTTAGAACCACCGATAGCGGAAGTGCATCATTACGTATACCGTAACCAGAAGCGGAAGTGCGTCATTGTGCCTTCCGATCGGGACACTATTTATGGCATGCTGCTTGGTGTGGGCTTTGCCTTTGACAACGTCCTATGTTGCGACGAAACGCGTCAGACACGCCAGCCCACACGCAGACACGCCTCCAGCTGCGGCCATTATGAACATATGCTTTGTATCATGTGAGTTATCTACCTTGTTTTTTATTTCAATAAACGTACGTACTTCACCATTGAGTTCCATTTGTCTTTGCAGGGGCATCTTCACCAATTGTGGCAAGGAGCTTATGAAGTGTGAATGTATGATGATCTATTACCATTGATGAAGCTATCGTGGCGGACCTGGTGCCAGATATCTGTGGGGATACCGCTCTATCTGTGATTTCTGTGATCCATGCCTGTTTGATCTTCCTTAACTGGGGGTCTAATGTTCCGGTAAGGGAATTACATGTGCATTCCTCCAGGATGTGGTTCCTCCAGGATTGGGGATTTCAACTTATTCATCTCTGATCCTAAGCACTTGGCCTCACTGACTTTTTATGGACTTTATTTAGTCTTTTTTTCTTCTGTTGCATTTATTTTTTCATGAAGTGTTTGGCGCTGTACACTTTTTTACAATATTTTTTTGGTCTGATATTACCTATGTACCGGCAGCCTTTTGTGCAATAAGCGCGGCTATCTTCTCCCCTTTTTCTGTAATGCATAGAATGAACTAAGGTAAAAAAAAAACCTTGTAGCTTTAGAACCACTTTAATTGTGCCTAAGCAGTACCAGTACAGAAAATGGACCTTTAGTGTTGAATTCTTTCTGAAAACTACCAGTGCTTAAGCTCAGATTTACACACAGTGAATAAATCAAATAAACGTCCAACCCGAACCCATTGTCTTTTCCAATCACTATGTAAACGAAATACAATCAGCGTAATCACAATATGTAAACTTAAACAATAAATTGCTAACTGAACACCTGAAGGATATTCACATAACCTTGGAAAAATATACAATATAAAAAAGGTGCAATGCAAAATGGTCAGATCCGGGAATCAATAAAAGTCCAAGAAGTTCTTAACAGGAGAACCACAAAGCCCAGACAGCAATAAATTCATCCACGTGTAGAAACGGAGATCCGAAGGAAGTATACAGGTGACTGTCCCTCCATCAACAGATATCTTATGTGCTCACCTTAATGGATGGACCCCTACATCAACAAAAGGTCATAAGCGCATGTCCTCCTATGTTGGGGTAAAGTGAAGACCAGCGATGTATACTGCTCACTCCAGACAATCACCAACCACCTTTTCTTCTGCAGAAATGACTGTAAGAAGTGCTAGAGATATATTTGCAGATAATATATGTCTATAGCACCCCTTCAGCTAGACCTCTCCTTTTTCAGTTGTCTTGACCAAGCGTCAGTGCAGGGTTGTTGTGGCCACTTCCACGCCATCCAGAACAAGGTTTAGGGGGTACAGGCAGCAAAACACAAAAGAATATAGGACTTTTTCGTCCCCTGGCCTGCTCTCTTCACAGAATTCAGACTCTGCATTTGTAAGGTGGTGCTGCTGAGGTAATGTGTGTAGTATGTTTAGGCCTAAATAAGCATAGTCTGAATTCTGTGAAGAGAGCAGACCAGGGGGTGAAAAAGTTCTATATTCTTTCATGTTTTTACTGCCTGTACCCCCTAAACCTTGTTCTGGAGGGTGTGGAAGTGGCCACAACAACCTTGAACTGACGCTTGTTCAAGACAAATGAAAAAGGAGAGGTCTAGCTAAAAGGGTGCTATAGACCTATATTATCTGGAAATATATCTCTTTAACAGTTCTTACAGTAATTTCTGCAGAAGAAAGGGTGGTTGGTGATCGTCTTTTCCCATCACTGCCTGCACTTCTGCTCTTTTTTGCTTCTAAAAGGCCATATAGATATTCAGTTAGGGAATGATGGTCTAAATGCAAACAGCTTCTGCTCTTCTCTTTTCAGAAAACTCAAACTGCTCTGTGATATCAGTCAACATCACTTTATTTTTAATCTGCTTTTTTTTCCTTTTGCAATGTTGATGTGGACAGACTGGATATAAAAATGGTAAAAACAAAAACTTTCCAGATCACAGAAAAAATGTAAAATCCAAATACACCACCTTAAAGTAGCTGTAAGGTCTAAGTTCTTATTCACATGGGCACTCGGGTCCATAGACTTTGAATGGGCCATGTGTTTATATGGCTTGAGCTTCCATGTGCTGTGTGTATATAAGAGTATGGAGACACAGAGACTGCACAGACATAGACGCTCATTTGTTAGGTGTGCGTGTGAACAGCCCCAAACGCAGACAGTGTGCATTTGGGGATGCTTACCTGCACATCTGTAAAACTGGGGCAACCGGATGTGTCCATGCAGCCGCTCTATCCCCATGCACTCATATGGACTGCCTGTATGCAGCACCTGACAGGTCAAGCCGAATAAGCAAACAGCCCATTCACGAGCTATGGGCCTCAACACCCATGTTAATGAGGCCAAAAAACATTTTGTCTGCTCTGCGCACTATGTATTGTAAACAAATGTAATTTTAAAACATTGTAAACAAGCACTTTTTTCATCCCTTGTTACATCTTAGTGCTGCTGATGTGACAAAAGTGGACCATGTCTGAGTAATGCGTGATGAAATGGTCACTTGTTGTCTCCATTGGAAGTCTATTTGACAGGGTGACATAGTTATATAGTTACAGTACATAGTTAATAAGGCTGAAAAAAGGACACCAGTCCATCCAGTTCAACCTGTGGTATGTGAGTGTGCTTGTGTTTATGTCAATAGTACATTGTATATCCCTGTATGTTGTGATTGTTAAGGTGCCCATCTAATAGTTTTTGGTTTTTAAACTATCAATGCTCTCTAATGATACAACTGCTTGTGGAAGCGAATTCCACATCCTTACCACTCTGACAGTAAGGAGCCCTTTAGGGTTAAACCGCTTCTTTTCCCTTCTCTTCATTTCAGTGAATGGCTGTGTCTTTTTAAATTCCCCTTTCACTGAAAAGATTTTTCCCTATGCTAAGGTCACCAGTATGGTGTTTGTACATGGCTAGGTGCCCATCCAATAGTTTTTTGAAATTAGCGATGCGCCCTGCTGATACCACTGCTTGTGGAAGAGAATTCCACATCCTTACCCCTCTGACAGTAAAGAACCCTCTACGCAATTTAAGGTTAAACAATTTCTATTCCAATTTTAGCGAATGGCCGCATGTCTTCTTAAATTCTCTTTCACTGAAAAGTTTTTCTTCCTATGCTAGGGTCACCAGTACAGCATTTATGTATAAATTAAACATTGATGTAGATCAAATGAAGTCCATATAAAGTCCAATACAAATATATGATAATAGGTAGAATCCGTGATTTTCATTCCTGACTCCCAATGGTCATGTGCTTACCAAAAAGATTAACATATAGAGTGAGTTGTCCAAACCCAAGGCCTTGCCGACTTGATTGTAAGAAAATCAGGTTAAGCTCACAATGGTTGTGTAATTAATGGGTCACAAATTGATCAAAAAGAGAGAAAAAAAAGCAATAGCGTAAAACCCAACAACAATGGGTACATTCAATAATTATTTAAATGAACCAGTGTGATAAGTGGCCAGTGAAAAAATAAAAGGAAGAGGAGTGATATTAATAAAAAAGTGAATAAGTGAAAACCTCCACCTATATTTGCGCTGCTTACCAGAACACAAAATATGTATAACAAAGACACATCAAGAAGAGGTAAGATCCAGTGCGGTACAAACACCCGTAGGTATTCCTTGCCAGAGAACAGACAGGCAATCGCATAAATCAACCAAGAGATTGGTGCTTATCCTCCACCGTATAAAACTTCTCTTACCAGACTGAGATGATGTAAATGCTTGCAGAAATCTTAGGATAAATGAATATCACTGTCTGCACACAGGGTTAATCCAGAAAGACTCTCAAATGGATGTCACCACCATGAAAGGAAAGAGAACTCCATAGTGTAAACCAGATAACCAAAATCAGATAAATAAACAGAGGTGAAAGGAAATAGAGCCCAGTGAGAAAGGCACCTGTAGGTACTCCTTACCATAGAGCAAATAGGCAATCACATATAGAACCAACAGACTGGTGCTTATCCTCCACCTAATAAAACGCCTCTTACCAGACTCAAGAAATGTAGGCACTTGTAGAACTCATATAATATGTGCAGGCTCCCCTCGGAATGACTCCAGAGTCCCCCAAGATGTATCACCACCATAAAGAAAAGAGAAGCTCCATAGTGTAAAACCGCATATATATTTATTAATAAAAGGGGATAACAAACTCACATGCAGGAGTACAAATGATCGTTTTTGTAAAAGCCGCTGGCCGGAAGGCTCCGCACATCCGCACTTCCTGAGCGCAGTAGGGTGACTTACGCCGTTTCGTCACAGATGACGTTTTCAAAGGTCTTAAATTCCCCTTTCACTGAAAAGATTTTTTTCCTATGCTAAGGTCACCAGTACGGTATTTGTACATGGCTTGGTGCCCATTCAATCGTTTTTTGAAATTAGCGATGCTACCTGCTGATACCACTGCTTATGGAAGAGAATTCCACATCCTTACCCTCTGACAGTAAAGAACCCTCTACGCAGTGGCGTAGCGTGGGTTGTCAGCACCCGGGGCAAGGCAAGTCATTTGCGCCCCCTACACAAACCTACTAGACCACTACACAGACCTATCACCCCCATACACTGACACCTACACTGACCCCCCTTCACTTACCCCCACTACACTGACGCATACACTGACCCCCCCATACACTGACCCCTACACTGACTCCCCCTTACATTTCTATACACTGACCCCCCATACACTAACACCCCCTACACTGACACCTATACAGACCCCCCTACACACTGACCCCTACACTAACACCTATACTGACACCCCCTACACTGACAGCTACACTGACACCTATACTGACCCCCCTTACATTCCCACATACACTGACCCCCAATACACTGACCCCTACACTGACTCCCCCTACATTTTCACATACACTGACCCCCTACACTGACCCCTACACTAATAGCTATACTGACCCCCCCTACACTGACCTCCCCCATACACTGACACCTATACTGACCCCCCTACACTGACCGCCACATACACTGACACCCCTACATTTCCACATACACTGACCCCCCTACACTGAACCCCCATACACTGACACCTACACTGACACCTATGCTGACCCCCTACACTGACACACCCTCCTCTACACTGACCCCCCCCCATACACTGACACCTACACTGACCCCCCGTACACTGACAGCTACACTGACACCTATAATGACCCCCTTACATTCCCACATACACTGACCCCCACTACACTGACCCCTACACTAATAGCTATACTGACCCCCCCATACACTGACACCTATACTGACCCACCTATACTGACCTTCCCCATACACTGACACCTATACTGACCCCCCTACACGGACCGCCACATACACTGACACCCCTACATTTCCACATACACTGACCCCCCTACACTGATCTCCCCCCCATACACTGACACCTACACTGACACCTATGCTGACCCCCCTACACTGACACACCCTCCTCTACACTGACCCCCCCCAATACACTGACACCTACACTGACCCCCCCGTACACTGACAGCTGCACTGACACCTATACTGACCCCCTTACATTCCCACATACACTGACCCCCAATACACTGACTCCCCCTTACATTCCCACATACACTGACCCCTACACTGACTCCCCCCTACATTTCCACATACACTGACCCCTACACTAATAGCTATACTGACCCCCCCATACACTGACACCTATACTGACCCACCTACACTGACCACCACATACACTGACACCCCTACATTTCCACATACACTGACCCCCCTACACTGATCCCCCCATACACTGACACCTACACTGACACCTATGCTGACCCCCTACACTGACACACCCTCCTCTACACTGACCCCCCCATACACTGACACCTACACTGACCCCCCGTACACTGACAGCTACACTGACACCTATACTGACCCCCTTACATTCCCACATACACTGACCCCCACTACACTGACCCCTACACTAATAGCTATACTGACCCCCCCATACACTGACACCTATACTGACCCACCTATACTGACCTTCCCCATACACTGACACCTATACTGACCCCCCTACACTGACCGCCACATACACTGACACCCCTACATTTCCACATACACTGACCCCCCCTACACTGATCTCCCCCCCCATACACTGACACCTACACTGACCCCCCCGTACACTGACAGCTGCACTGACACCTATACTGACCCCCTTACATTCCCATATACACTGACCCCCAATACACTGACTCCCCCTTACATTCCCACATACACTGACCCCTACACTGACTCCCCTCTACATTTCCACATACACTGACCCCTACACTAATAGCTATACTGACCCCCCCATACACTGACACCTATACTGACCCACCTACACTGACCACCACATACACTGACACCCCTACATTTCCACATACACTGACCCCCCTACACTGATCCCCCCCATACACTGACACCTACACTGACACCTATGCTGACCCCCCTACACTGACACACCCTCCTCTACACTGACCCCCCCCCATACACTGACACCTACACTGACCCCCCCCCCGTACACTGACAGCTACACTGACACCTATACTGACCCCCTTCTATTCCCACATACACTGACCCCCCCCATACACTGACACCTACACTGACCCCCCCTCCCCTCCCTCCCATGTCCACTTCCCCTGCACTGACACCTATGCTGACCCCCCTACTACACTGACACCCCCCCCCCCCACTTCCCTGGGGGCAGGCAAGACATCACTTACCTTGTTCTGTGCCAATACACTGGCGACTCGAGGAGGGGAGAGACAGCATGTCGGTGGCCGGCTGAACAGCAGGGGGAGACCCTGGAAGCGGTGCTGCACATGCACCGAGCCACAGACTGGCATCTTCATCCACGACCAGCCCCGCACCCTGGCCGCATGACACCTTCAGCGGTCCGCCGCTCGTCTTGCACAAAGCGGCGGCCACTGAACCAAGAGGTGGAGTGCGGGCGGACGCCGGGCGGGCAACTTCAGAATAAAGGGACACTTTGATCCCGCCGTTTGTGGGTGTGGGATGCGCCCCCCTAAATGTTGCGCCCGGTGCCAGTGGCCCCCCCTGCACCCCCCACGCTACGCCACTGCCTCTACGCAATTTAAGGTTAAACAATTTCTATTCCAATTTTAGTGAATGGCCGCATGTCTTCTTAAATTCTCTTTCACTGAAAAGTTTTTCTTCCTATGCTAGGGTCACCAGTACAGTATTTATACATCATTAACATATCATCTCTCAAGCGTCTCCTCTCCAGAGAAAAAAAGTTCAATGCTTGTACCCTTTCCCCATAGCTGAGGTCCTCCAGTGCCTTTATAAGCTATGTTGCTCTTCTCTCAACTCTTTCCAGTTCCAGCACATCCTTCCTGAGGACTGGGGTTTAGAACTGGATGTCATACTTAAGATGCAGCCAGACAAGAGTCTTGTAGAGTGGGGGAAAAATCATTTTATTTCTGGAGTGAATCCCCTTTTTATGCATGCCAATATTCTGTTGGCTTTGCTTGCAGCAGCCTGGCATTGCATGCCATTGCTGAGCCTGTCATCCACTATGACCCCCAGGTCCTTTTCCATCCCAGATTACCCCAGAGATTCTCCCCCTAGCGAGTAACTGGCAATCATATTTTTGGCACCCAAATACATTACCTTACATTTTTCAACATTAAACCTTTTTTGCCATGTAGTTGCATACCCCATTAATTTGTTTAGGTCTTCTTGCAAGGTTTCCACATCCTGCTTAGCTTTGTATCATCCACAAATACTGAGATCGAGCTGTTTATCCTATCATCCAGATCGTTTATGAAAAGATTAAACAGGATTGGTCCCAGGACAGATCCTTGGGGGACCTCACTTTCCACACCAGACCGTTCCGAGTACCCCCCATTTATCACCCCCCTTTGGACTCTCCCCTGTAACCAGTTTTCAGTCCAGGTACTCACCCTATGATCCATGCCGACAGACCTTAGTTTGTACAGCAAAAGTTTGTGGGGAACTGTATCGAATGCCTTTGCAAAATCCAGATACACCACATCTACAGGCTTTCCTTTATCTAGGTGGCAGCTCACTTCATCATAGAAGGTTAATAGATTGGTCTGGCAAGAACGATTCATCATGAATGTTGATTACTGCTAATGATACCATTGTTATTACTGAAATCTTGGATATAATCCCTTAACATCCCCTCCAATAGCTTGCAGACTATTGATGTTAGGCTAACTGGCCTGTAGTTCCCAGGGAATATCTCTGCCCTTTTTTAAATATTGGTGCCACGTTGGCTCTTCCAATCAGCTGGTACCATTCCATTCAGTAAACTGTCCACAAAAAAATGAGGAAAAATGGTCTGGCTATCACCTGACTGAGTTTCTTAAGGTGTAAGCCATTTGGTCCTGGTGACTTATTTATGTTAAGGTTTTCAAGTCTATTTCTAATTCTGTCCTCTGTTAGTCATGTGGGTGCTTCCTGTGATGTGCTATGAAAATGAACATTACCGTCTTGCTTACTGTATCCCCCCATTTCTTTTGTGAAAACTGAGGAGAAGAACATATTCAAAACCTTTGCCATCTCTCTGTCTTTTGTAACAGAATTCCCTTCTTCATCCTGTATGGGGCCAATATGTTCTGGCCTCCCTTTCCTACTACTATATCCTTACAGAATTTCTTGGGGTTTTTTTTTTTTTTACTGTCCTATGTGCCTTTTGTGTTCTATCTTAGCCACCCTGATTGCACTCTTACATTTCTTATTGCCTTCTTTGTAAAGTTGGAATGCTGACAATGACCCCTCAGCCTTGTATTTTTTGAAGGCCTTTTCTTTTGCTTTTATATGCATTTTTACGTTGGAGTTGAGCCACCCAGGATTTTCTTTAGCTCTTTCAATTTATTTCCCATTGGAATGCACTGGCCAATACCTTTATTTAACTTGCTCTTAAAGCACTCCCAAGCACTCCCATTTTTCCTCCGTGTTCTTTGTTCCTAGAATTTTATCACATTTAGTATCGTCTATCAGAGTGCGCAGCTTAGGGAAGTTGGCTCTTTTGAAAATCAGTGTCCTTGTATTACCCTTGTGCTTCCTATTTCTGTGATTTATACTGAAACTAATTGACTTGTGGTCACTGTTTCCTAAGTTGCCTTGTATTTCTACATCCGCAATCAGGTCTGTATTTTTAGTAATTAGTAGGTCTAGTAGTGGGTTTTCTCTTGTTGGTGCATTCACCATCTGACCCATGAAATTGTCCTGTGTAACGCTCCTGCGTTTTTATTGTAAGCTGGATTTGCAGCTGCAGAATCTCCACTCAGTAGTCATGTAGAGATGTGTTGGAATACCAGATCAAACTCTCCAGACTCATCACTGTGGGCCTGTCTGCTTCAGCATACAGACATACACACACTCAATAAGATGTTCCTGGAGTGATAGGATGTATATGATAGTATGGAAGTGATGTGCTGAAGGGACAGGTGTGAGCAGTGACAGTAATGGTAAGCACTTGATAGTAATGTTCAGGAGAGTAGTAGATGGTAATAGGTAGAATGCAGATAGGTTAGTAATCATGTATGGTAACAGGTGGTAAGGACAGCAGATGACATAGACAGGATAGACTAACCCAGTGCAAGGATAGATGGTAGTAGACTCAAGAGCTAGCAATCTATGTAACAGTGCAGATGGTAGAATTAGTATGCATAGATAGTAACAGTCCTTAATGTGCAGAAGATGATAGTGTAAGTTAGATATGGAGGATTCCCCTGTGGGGTACTTATCACTAGTAAGGTTTAGTAAGTAGAGGGGTCCAGTAGTGAGGGAGTGATCCGGTAGCGAGATACGGGATCAGTTGCGAGGTTCCGGTCTGTTCCAGGTAAAGGCAAATAGCTGGAGGTTCCGACAGCAAGACAAGGCTTGTGAGCATGTAGACACACATTGAACGAACAACGTGAGAGAGAATGCTGGCGATTGAAATAGCCGCTCAGCGGCGCTCAGCGATGACGTCATCCGTCTTAAAGGTGTATGCGTTCCACCTAACTAGAAAGGTGGGACGCAATGTTTTGAAAGGAAAATGGTAAATAAGGGTACCAAAGGTACCAGAATCTTACACCTGCAAGATATTTAGGAAATGGTGAGCCTTAGACAAAAGCGCGGTTCCTTCTGCCCAGTCTGATATTTCCAATCCTTGCCGCCATTTCAAACTGTAATAGAAAGTCCATTTAAAACCTTTGCCTTCTCTTTGTCTTGTAACAAAATTACCTTCATCACCCTTTATGGGGCCAATATGTTCTAGCCTCACTTTCTTACTGTTTATATATTTAGAGAATTTAGTGGATTTTTTTTTTTTTTTTTACTTTCCTCCTCTGTGTGCCTTTCGTGGTCTATTTTAGCTGCCCTGATTGCGCTCTTACATTTTTTATTGCATTCTTTGTATTGCTGGAGGCCTTTTCTTTTGCTTTTAAAAGCCTTTTTACGTTGGATTTTAATAGCTATTTTAAATGTATTTCCCGTTGGAATGCACTGTATGCTCTTAAAGCACTGCCATTTTTCCTTTGTGTTCCTCTCCGATAAAAGTGGAATTTTATCCCATTTAATATCGTCTAGCAAAGAGCGCAGTTTAGGGAAGTTGGCTCTTTTGAAATTCAGTGTACTTGTATTACCCTTGTGTTTCATACTGACTCGAATTGACCTGCAGTTGCTGTTTCCTAAGTTGCCCTGTATTTCCACATCTGTTATCAGGTCTGTATTGTTAGTAATCGGTAGGTCTAGGTAATGCGTTATCTCTTGTTGGTGCATTCCCCAAATGACCCATGAAGTCATTCTGCAAGGCATTTAGCAAATGGCGAGCCTTAGACAAATGCACAGTTCTTTCTGCCCAGTCTATATCTAGATATTTAAAATCCCCTATTATAATGACATTGTAGGAGAACAATTGGAAGACAAGGAAAGGACATTGTCACTCTTTAACAGGAAGTACCTGAACAAGGACCCTCATGGCAGAATCACCAGAGATTGTTTTAATGAAAGCTAAAGATTTAAAAATATTAAAAATGTCTTTTGAAAAGACATAAACTTGCCATGTTCATCCCTAGATTCCTTTGATGGAAGATGAGGGATCACAACACCAGGCTTGAGCTTATATGATTTTTTTTGTTTGTTTTTTTTGGGGGGGGGGGGGTGAAGGCAAACAGGCATAAAGTCATTATTAACTTGAAAATACACTGTACCTGCGAAACATAGAAAATCAGCAATATTAGTTAAAAAAAAAAGCTGAAAAAGTACCTAGGGCCACTTCATAACTGGGTTAAAGGGTTGAAGTGTAATTTCTCAAAGCAAATACCTCTGTACAAGACAAAGTTTCTACTGTAAACAGTTCTCGAAATCTTGATTTCGATCTCGAAAAGTGCATTCTTTCCATTAGGAGAGCAAAAGCTAATGTATAGCTGAGATCTGTGACTGGTCTCCTGTCACTGAGATATTTCATGAATAATGTACTGTATATAGTGTTATTTATTTTGTGCGTGTAGCCTTGAACAGGTTTTTTGATGCCCCCCCAACACCCACTTCCTCTGAGGCTGAGCCCAGACTGCTATGGTCCCACCCCTGACATAGAATTCAACCCAGATTGTGGACTTTTAGTTGCCAATAGTGATGGTCCGAACTTCCCCCTGTTCTGTTCGCACCAGAACATCTCGAACAAGGGAAAAGTTCTAGCCAACATTCGAACTCCATTAAAGCCTATGGGACACGAACATGAAAAATCAAAAGTCCTAATTTTAAAGGCTTATAAGCAAGTTATTGCCATAAAAAGTGTATTGGGACTGGGTATTGCCCTGGGGGACATGCATCAATGCAAAAAAAATGTTTTTAAAACAATTGTTTTTACAGGAGCAGTGATTTTAACCGGTTGCCGACCGCCGCACCACTATATACTGCGGCGGTCAGCCCCGGCCAGGCAGAGTGACGTATCGGTACGTCACTCGCCTGTCACTGACTTGCGAGCCTATCGCGGGCGCCCGCCGAGGCGCGCGCCCGCCGCGGCTCGTTCACAGGCAAGTCAGTGCGTGTGACCGGCGGACTCGATGTCCGCCAGTCACACTGCGATCGCTCCTGTGAAGGGAGAAAGACAGAGCAGCTTGTGTAAACAAGCTGCCTGTCAGTTCTCCCTGTGTAAAAGTGAAGATCTGTCCGTTCTACTATGTAGAACGGTTGATCTTTGCTTTTACACCAATAGGAATGTCCCTACACAGTTAGAATCACGCCCCTAGGACACACTTAACCCCTCCCTGTCCAATAAAGTTAACCCCTTCCCTGCCAGTGTCTTTTTTACAGTAACAGTGCATATGTATAGCACTGATTACTGCAGTAATGTCACTGGTAACCCCAAAAGTGTCAAAAATGTCAGTCAAGGGTCCGATCTGTCCGCCGCAATGTCGCAGTACCGAAAAAAAAATCGCAGATCGCCGCCATTACGCGTTAAAAAAAAAAACACCAAAAATGACAAAAATCTTTCTCTTTGTTAGTAAACGCGATAACTTTTGCGCAAACCAATCAAAATACGCTTTTTGCGATTTTTTTTTACCAAACATAGGTAGCATAAAACAAATTGGCCGAAAAATGTTAAAAATTTTTGATTTTTACTTTTTTTTTTGGGGAATTTCATATAAAAAAATGTGAAAAATATTGTTATTTTTGCAAAATTTACGCTCTTTTTTTGTTTATAGCGCGTGATCAAAAAATCGCACAGGTGATCAAATACCACCAAAAGAAAGCTCTGTTTGTGGGGAAAAAAAGGACGTCAAATTCGTTTAGGTACAGCGTCGCACGACCGCGCAATTGTCCGTTAAAGTCACGCAGTAAAAAATCGCAAAAAAACCCCTGGTCCTTTAGCAGCCAAATCCTCCGGGGCTTAAGTGGTTAATGAGGCTTAAAGTGAAACAATAAAAATAAAAAATTCCTTTAAATATCATGCCTAGGGGGTCCCCTTAATCTGTCTGTAAAGTGGCGCATTTGTACAATGTATAGATCTTGCTGCAGCAATACTGACATTTCAAAATGAAAAAATGTAATTTAAACTTGCTTGCGGCTGTAATGTATTGTTGGCTCCCAGCAATACAGATAAAAAAAATGAAAAAACAACGGCATAGGGTCCCCCCCAGTCCATACCAGGCCCTTCTGGTCTGGTATGAATTTTAAGGGGAGCCCCATGCCAAAATGTAAAAAAAAAATGGTGTAGGGTCCCCCCCAAAATCCATACCAGACCCTTATCCGAGCGCGCAGCCTGGCAGGTCAGGAAAGGGGAGGGGACACGCGAGCGCCCCCACCACCTGAACCATACCAGGCCACATGCCCTCAACATGGGGGTTGGGTGCTTTGGGGCAGGGGCCCCGCCCTTTCCCAATATAAGAACTGTCAAAACACGAATAGGCAGTCCACGGGAATCGTTCACCGAGAGCGGAGTTTTTTTTTCTTTTCCTTTTTTGGGGTCGTGGGTGTGACGGGCGGCGTGGTTGATGATGGATTTACATCGAGGGACACAATTTTTTTATTTTTAAATAAAGGATTTGTCAAACACTGTCTTGTGTATATTTTTTTTGTACACTTATTTGGTGAATGGGTAGGGGTACAATGTACCTGAAACCCATTCACATGGGGGGGGGCGGAATCTGGGGGCTCTCTTGTTAAAGGGGCTTCCAGATTCTGATAGGTCCCCCACCCAAAGACCCCCACAATGACAGCCCGCATTCTCCCCATGTTGAGGGCAAGCGGCCTGATATGGTTCGGGAGGGGTGCTCTCTCGTCCTCCCCCCTTTCCTGGCCTGCCAGGCTGCATGCTCTTATAAGGGTCTGGTAACGATTTTGGGGGGTACCCCATGCCGTTTTTTTTTTACTTTTGGCATGGAGTTCCCCTTCAAATCTGGACCAGACCCGAAGGGCCTGGTATAGATTTTGGGGGGGACCCCACGCTATTTTTCTTCCTTATTCTGTCAAGGTGGTTCCCAATAAAAGCCATACAAGACCCAAAGGGTCCCAGCCAAGCTATTTTGCCCCCAATTTTTTTTTAATTTACATTTTCTTTTTACAATAATTTTTTTAAATTCAGCTCTCAGCAGGGAAGCCTTAACAACCTATTGACTGTGTGCTCGGCATGCGAACATCTCATGCTGAGAAAGTTTAGGTGTTAGGCGAGTACCTAAATGAGCGATGTTTAGGCCAAGCTTATGCTCCGCCGAAACCGTTTACCCATCCCTAGTGGTGCCTGAACACTGTAACCCCTCCCAGTTCCTCTTGCTGGGTGCAGGAACAGGCCCTGCTGTTAAAAAATAGAAACAAAAATTTAAATGACATGTACTTGTCATACAGGTGCAGAAAAAATGGGCCTTGGGTGTTGGTCATGCCTGAACACTGTAACCCCTCACAGTTCCTCTTTCTGGGCACAGGAGCGGGCCCTGCTGTAGAAAATTAGAAAAAAAAATTGAAATGACATGTACTTGTCATACAGGTGCAGAAATATTGGGCCTTGGGTGTTGGTTGTGCCTGAACGCTGTAACCCCTCACAGTTCCTCTTTCTGGGCACAGGAGCGGGCCCTGCTGTAGAAAATTAGAAAAAAAAATTGAAATGACATGTACTTGTCATACAGGTGCAGAAATATTGGGCCTTGGGTGTTGGTTGTGCCTGAACGCTGTAACCCCTCACAGGTACTCTTGCTGGGCGAAGGAAATTTGAAAAAAAATTGAATTGACATGCACCTGTGATACAGGTGCAGAAAAAACGGGCCTTGGGTGTTGGTGGTGCTGTAAACCAAAAACATTGTTGGGCGCTGGCATAATCAAGATTCAGGAAAAGGATAGGCAGCATAGGCAGTCTTTAAGGGATCCCAGATCCCTAGCAAATTCAATCAGCTACATCAGCATCAGGGACTTGATAGCTGCTGTTGATCCAGGACTGATTCATTTTGATAAATATCAGCCAACAAAGTATGTGTCAGAAGCACTCTTTTATCAATCACAAAACCTCAAGCAGCACTGAATGTCCTTTAGGAAAGCATGCTGGAAGCAGGACAGGACAGCAGCCCAATTGCATATTGAGCAAGTTCTGGCCAGTGGTCCATCTTCAAGACCCAGTAACCCAGTAGATGCTCAGTTGGAAAGGTCTCCAAGTCTGCTCTTGCCCCTAGATAATTCTGCACCGTATGCTGCAGACACTGCCGATGGTTGCTTAAACCCAACAGCCCAGGGTGCTGAGGACTAAAGAATTGTTTAAAGGCATCAGTCAGCCAGCTGCCTTCTCCACCGCTCCCCCTTTGACCGAACGAAGCCTCAGAAACTCGTTGTCCAGGAAATGGTAACCTCCGAGTGTCTGTAAGGCCTCCTCAAGATGTTTCCTCCTCTGCTCCCTCTGTGAAGGCAGGATGAGCTCTGCAACTTTACCCTTGTACAAGGCAGGTGAGCCTCTCAGTGAAGACACTTGTCGGGTGTGTGTCAGATCCATAAATCTTAGGCAGCACCATACACACAAAGGCAAAGACTGCACTCCGATGTAAGAAGAAGAATGAATTTATTCACCAAAGTTTCTTGTCCGTGATGTTTCAAGTCAGGTATGGATCTACAAGTGGTGAATAAATTCATGCTTCTTCTTACATCGGAGTGCGGTCTTTGCCTTTGTGTGTATGGAACTTTACCCCTGTAACGTGGATGAAGAAGGGTTGCCAACCAGTAATGATCCCTGGTCCTTGATACTACGAATCCTCAGGTCTTTTCGCAGGCTTTGCAGCATCAGGGAGCTCAAACAGTGTAAGTTTGAGGAGGCATGGAATATTAAGTCCTCTGGGTCACTAAGGATGACATTGTCAGGAGCAACCTCTCCCCAGCTACGTACAACTCCAGGGGTTTCTGGGCAATGAAAACCATCCCTTGAAGACTGCTGTATGTTATCCTCTACAACCATGCTGCCACAATCCTCCTCCTCATTTTCCTCCTGTGTGTTTTGGGGCCCTGCAGGAATGTTATCTGCATAAAGGGGGCCTTGAGAAGAAAGGAAGTCCTCCTCTTCCTCCTGCTATTCTGCCTCTTATGCCCAGTCCATGATTCCACAAAGTATGTGCTCCAGCAGGAAGACTAGAGGGATAGTGTCACTGCATAGATGCATGCATCGTCATGGCCAGGGGCGTACCTAGAGCATTTGGCACCCGGGGCGGATCCTATACCTGGCACCCCCCCCCCCCAGGCGATGAACTGCCCATTGACGTGTCACGTGTAAAATGTATGGAGACCCCCTTTTACATTACACAGCCCCCGCTCCCCTGGACCCCTTTACATTACACAGCCCCCTTACCCCTGGACACCTTTACATTACACAGCCCCCGTACCCCTGGACCCCTTTACATTACACAGCCCCCTTACCCCTGGACCCCTTTACATTACACAGCCCCCTTACCCCTGGACCCCTTTACATTACACAGCCCCCGTACCCCTTTACATTACACAGCCCCTGTACCCCTGGACCCCTTTACATTACACAGCCCCCCATTGGAACCCTTTACATTACACAGCCCCCATCCCCCCATTGGAACCCTTTACATTACACAGCTCCCACCCCCCCATGGAACCCTTTACATTACACAGCCCCCCAATAGAACCCATTACATTACACAGCCCCATCCCCCATACAACCCTTTACATTACACAGCCCCCCAATAGAACCCCTCTACAATAAATCCCCCCATAGAACCCCTATACAATACAAAGCCCCCCCCCATAGAACCCCTATACAATACAAAGCCACCCCCCAAAAAAAGAACCCCTTTACAATACAAAGCCCCCCCCCCCAAAGAACCCCTTTACAATACAAAGCCACCCTCCCCAGAAGAACCCCTTTACAATACAAAGCCACCCCCCCCAAAGAACCCCTTTACAATACAAAGTCCCCCCTCCAAAGAACCCCTTTACAATACAAAGCCCCCCTCAAAATAACCCCTTTACAATATAAAGCCCCCCCCCTCCAAAGAACTCCTTTACAATACAAAGCCACCCCCCTCAAAATAACCCCTTTACAATACAAAGCCCCCCCTCCAAAGAACCCCTTTACAATACAAAGCCCCCCCTGCAAAGAACCCCTTTACAATACAAAGCCCCCCCCCTGCAAAGAACCCCTTTACAATACAAAGCCCCCCCCTGCAAAGAAACCCTTTACAATACAAAGCCCCCCTGCAAAGAACCCCTTTACAATACAAAGCCCCCCCCCCCGCAAAGAACCCCTTTACAATACAAAGCCCCCCCTGCAAAGAACCCCTTTACAATACAAAGCCCCCCCGCAAAGAACCCCTTTACAATACAAAGCCCCCCCCCGCAAAGAACCCCTTTACAATACAACCCCCGCCCCCTTAAATAACCCCTTTACAATACAAAGCCCCCCCCTCCAAAGAACCCCTTTACAATACAACCCCCGCCCCCCCTACCTTTTTAGGAGGAGAGCGGAGGAGGAGGAACTGTTTACAGCAGAGGATGTGAGAGAGACTCACTGTCACTCCCGAGCCCTGAATACACAGCGGTCAGCGCCTCGGCGGGAACTGCAGAAGTTACTGTGCTAGTTAAAGAGCAGGTGATTGGTTGATAGGCAGTCCTAGCAACCAATCGCCTTCTCATTAACCAGCACAGTAACTTCTGCAGTTCCCGCCGAGGCGCCGACCGCTGTGTATTCAGGGCTCGGGAGTGACAGTGAGTCTCTCTCACATCCTCTGCTGTAAACAGTTCCTCCTCCTCCGCGGCGGAAGCAGTCTGGTGGCCGGCCCCGGGTGTCACCCTGATCTTCCCTGACACCCCCCTAATGTGTGGCACCCGGGGCGGACTGCCCGCCCGCCCCCCCCTATTGGTACGGCACTGGTCATGGCTCACCCTCCTTGTGGGCTCCTCAAATGGTGACAGGACAGTGCATGTATCCTTTATCAGCAGCCACTGGCATGGCTAAAAGAAGCCAAGCTCCCCTGAGCCTGTCCTTGTGCCATACTCACACAGGTACTCATTTATGGCCCTCTGCTGGGTGTGCAGCCACTGCAGCATTGCCAATGTTGAGTTTCACCTGGTGGGCATGTCACAAATGAGGTGGTTGGTGGGCAGGTTGAATTCCCATTGAATGTCAGGCAGCCGAGCACTGGCATTGTATGATGGCCGGACATGGCCACAGACTTTTCTGGCTTGCCTCAGAAGATCTTGTAAGCCCGGGTACCTGTTCAAGAAATGCTGCACCACCAAGTTCAGGACATGTGCTAAGCATGGAACATGTGTCAAGTGTCCCTGTCAGAGGGCGGAGAGAAGGTTGGAGCCATTGTCACATACAACCATTCCTGGCTCAAGCTGCTGTAGCGTCAACCACCTCTAAGCCTTCCCCTGCAGAGCTGACAGAATATCTGCCCCGGTGTGGCTCCTGTTCCCTAGAAAGACCAACTGAAGCACTGCATGACATCTTTTAGCCTGACTGCTTGTGTAGCCCCTTGAACGCTTAGGGAGCACTGCTGGTTCAGAGGACAAATCAGTAGAAGAGCCCATAGAGGAGGAAGAAAGAGAGGAGGGGGTGGAGCAGACAGATGTGGCAGAATCACCACTAATGTTTTGGAGGCATGGTGGCAGAATAAGCTCCAGCACTGAACCCTGTCCTGCATCCTTCCCAACTGCCAGCAGAGTTACCCAGTGCACCGTGAAGGAAATGTAACATCCCTGACCATGCCTGCTGGACCATGAGTCAGCAGTAACGTGAACCTTCCTGCTGAACACTCTGTCCAATGAGGTCACAACATTGCCTTCCACATGATGGTACAAAGCTGGAATGGCCTTACTTGAAAAGAAATATCTTTTTGGAACCTGCTACTGTGGTACAGCACATTCTGCAAATTCACGAAAGGGGGCAGAGTCTACCAGATGAAAAGGCATCAGTTGTAGTGCTAGCAATTTGGCCAAGTTAGCATTTAGACTCTAAGCATGTGGATGTCTGGGACAGTATTTTGTTTTTTTTTGCTGGGTATCAAAATTTGCCTGCTGGTCAAATCAACAGGTGGTGTACTGCTAGCAGATTAGGTGCAAATACCTGTGGCACCCATTGCTATACTATCATCCCTCTCAGTGCAGGTTTTTGAGAGGACTTGAGGCATAGTAGGGGTAGAGATCCCAGATGAGGAGCAAGGAGAAGGCTGCATTTTATTATGATGTGGGTCCTTCAAGTGCTGTTGCCAATGGACTGCAGGGCAGGTCATCATGTGTCTTTCAAGCATGTGGTGCCCAAGTGGCTGGTGTTCTGGCCACGCTTGATCCGCTTCAGACAGAGATTGCAAACAGCAATGCTGTGGTCTGCTGTTGAAAAAAGCCCACACCAATGAACTTTTGGAAGTCGGCGGAGAGTTAGCAGTACCCTGCACCTGTGGAGCTCTGTGGTGTGATGCAATAAGGTGTCTGCCCTCAAGCCATTCCCTGGAGGACATCCTGCCTCGTTGGAGTTGTTCAGCCTCTTCCTCCTCCTCACTTTCCTCCTCTATTCTCTCAAGAACCCAAGTACAGTCAGTGACCTCATCATCCCCTCTCTCCTCATCACTGGAGCAAACTTGGCAGTATGCTGTAGCTGGGGGAACATGACTGCTAGCTTCTTGTCCGTCATTGTCACCCCCTCTCTAGGCTCACGTTATTCCCTTCCTTAACCTGGGAACCAACATTGGAGCATTCAAATTGCTGCGCATCCTCCAGTATCATGTAACTGACACTATGATCGAATAATTCAGGTGACTCCTCCATGCAGAATGGTGAGGCGACAGAAGGAGTAGCTGTGGACAAGGAGCCAGTGGAATAGGCCGCTTTGGGAGCTGCGGTGGAAGATAAACTAGTATGAGCCTGGGTGACAGAGGATGAGGAGGATGAGGACGGCTTAGTTATCCACTCCACCAACTCTTCTGCATGTTGTGTCTCAATAACACAGCCATTACCAGAAAAAAAGAACAAGCGTGCCCTGCCTGCAGAGGATGCACCATGTTCGGGACCGCCACTTTTCACTGTGGACACGGAGGCTGCTTGTCTTATTTTAGTGGTCTGTGAGCGTCTGCCTCTCCTTACATAGTTACATAGTTTGTGAGGTTGAAAAAAGACATCAGTCCATCCAGTTTAACCTATGATGTGTGTGCTTGCTGTTAACTGTACATTGTATACCCCTTTATGTTGTGGTCTTTAATACTTACTGCTCTGACAGTAAAGAACCCCTTACGTATTTTAAGGTTAAACCGTTTTTCCTCTAGTTTTAGTGAGTGGCCACGTGTCTTATTGTATTCCCTTTCTCTGAAGTTTGTTCCTTATGCTAGGGTCATCACCAGTACAGTATTTGTACATTGATATCATATCCCCTCTCAAGCGTCTCTTCTCCAGAGAGAATAAGTTCAATGCTTGTAGTATTTCCTCATAGCTGATGTCCTCCATTCCCCTAATTATTTTTGTTGCCATTCTCTGGACTCTCTCCAGTTCCAGCACATCCTTTCTGAGGACCGGTGCCCAGAACTGGACGGAATACTCCAGATGTGGCCAGACCAGAGTCTTGTAGAGTGGGAGAATAATCTCTATATTTCTGGAATGAATCCCCTTTTTTATACATGCCAGTATTTTGTTGGCTTTGCTTGCAGTGGCTTGGCATGCCAAGCCTGTTGTCCACAAGTACCCATCTTAGATTCACCCAGAGGTTCCCCCCCTAGTAAGTAGCTTGCTTTCATGTTTCTGATGCCCAAGTGCATTACTTTACATTTTTCAACATTAAACCTCATCTGCCATGTAGTTGCCCACCCCATTATTGTGTTCAGGTCTGCTTGTAAGGTTTCCACATCCTCCATAGAAGATATTGGCATGCTTAGTTTAGTATCATTAGCAAATACCGAGATTGTGCTGGATATCCCCTCCTCTAGATCGTTTAGGAATAAATTAAACAGGATTGGCCCCAGGACAGAACCTTGGGGGACCCCACTTTCCACACCCGCTCAATCCGAGTACTCCCCATTTATCACCACCATCTGGACTCTCCCCTGGAGCCAGTTCTCTATCCAGGTACTCACCCTATGGTCCATACCTATGTACCTTAGTTTGTACAGTAAGCGTTTGTGGGGGACTGTGTCAAATGCCTTTGCAAAGTCCAGATACACCACATCCACAGGCCTTCCTTTGTCTAGATGGCAACTCACTTCATCATAGAAAGTTAATAGATTGGTCTGGCAAGAACAATTTTTCATGAATCCATGCTGATTACTACTAATAATACCGTTTTCATTACTAAAGTCTTGTATATAGTCCCTTAACATCCCCTCCAAAATCTTGCAGACTACAGATGTTAGGCTGACAGGTCTATAGTTACCCGGGATATATCTCGGCCCTTTTTTAAATGTTGGTACCACATTGGCTTTTTTCCAATCAGCTGGCACCATACCCATCTGTAGACTATCCTTAAAGATCAAGAATAATGGTCTGGCTATCACCTGGCTGAGTTCCTTCCTTGTTGACAATCCAATCTGTGAAAGGAGGTCCTATAGCATACACCCAATATTACTTTTCCCATAGTGCCTTCCCTTTGAAGTTCTACCCATAGGGATTGTACCTCATCTATAGCTCCATTATTAATATCATCCCTCATATTTACCTGTACACTGTTCTTAATATACAGACATACCCCTCCCCCTTTTTTACCTTCTCTATCTCTGCGATAAAGGGAATACCCCTGAACGGTCGCCAGCCAATCATGAGAGCTATCAAACCAAGTCTCTGTAATCCCCACAAAATCTAAGTCCTCCTTATACATGAGCAGCTCCAGCTCTCCCATCTTGTTGGCCAGGCTTCTAGCATTGGTATACAAACCTCGTAATTTTGTCTGGTTGCATACTACATCCTCGTTTGATGTTGTTTTTAGGCTGCTCTTGCGGTTTTTCCCCATACCCACCTTGTTGGCCTTTCGGACATGATGGAAATTTTTGGGGTTTTTTTTATAACTTTTTATTATAGAATGTGGGATGGAAATATGATGCTTAGGTGCAATACTTTTGTGCTTGGTGCACTATAAATTGTTTAATTATTCTTTTTTATTTTTGGGGGGGAATTTTTATAACTTTTTATTATAGAGTGTGGGAAGGTAATATGGTGCTTGGGTGCTATACTTTTGTACTTGGTGCACTAAAAACTGTTTTACTATAGTTTTTTATTTAATATAGAAACACTTAATAAAGCCAAAAAAAAAAGAAAACCCTTGCTGATGCAGAACGAATAGCACCTACAACGACAAAGGGAGGACAGCAATTATGCTCTAAATAAAATTAGTGCTGCTGCACTGCAAAAAAAAAAAAAAAAAACCCTTGCTGATGCAGAACGAATAGCACCTACAACGACAAAGGGGGGGCAGCAATTATGCTCTAAATAAAATTAGTGCTGCTACACCACAAAAAAAAAACCCTGCTGATGCGGAAGGAATAGCACCTGCGATGCAGAAGGTGGGACAGCAATTATGCCCTAAATATTCTTCGTGCTTGAAAAAAATTCAAAATAAAAAAAACACTGCTGATGCAGAAGGAATAGCACCTACGACACAAAAGGGGGACAGCAATTATGCCCAAATTAAATTATTGCTGCTGCGCCACAAAACAAAATCACTGCTGATGCAGAGGTAATAGCACCTGCGATGCAGAAGGGGGACAGCAATTATGCCCTAAATATTATTATTCCTGCTGTGCCACGTAAAAAACAAAATCACTGCTGATGCAAAGGTAATAGCACCTACGACACAAAAAGGGGGACAGCAATTATGCCCTAAATAAAATTAGTGCTACTGCGCCACAAAAGAAAAACCCCTGCTGATGCAGAAGCACTAGCACCTGCGACTCAGAAGGTGGGACAGCAATTATTTAATAAAATTAGTGCTACTGCGCCACAAAAGAAAAACCCCTGCTGATGCAGAAGCAGTAGCACCTGTGACTCAGAAGGTGGGACAGCAATTATGCCCTAAATATTCTTCATGCTGCTGTGCCACGAAAAAAAAACAGCCCACTGCTGACGCAGAAGGAATAGCACCTACAACACAAAAAGGGGGACAGCAATTATGCCCTAAATAAAATGAGTGCTGCTGCGCCATAAAAAAGAAAAATCACTCCTGTTGCAGAAGTAATAGCACCTGTGACACAGAAGGGGGAGTACTAATATTGCAGCAACAGAACCTGATGCTGCAAAAAAAATTTGAAAATAAATTAAAAATATATATCAATGAAAAAAAATGGGATCAGTGGGGGGATACAGACGTGTTGTATACACCAACACTTCAGTGGCACCACTACACTGTGCTACACAAGAATCAACACAGTACTACACTAAACTGACTGCAGTACACTGTAGGGCTGTGCATCTTCACTTACCTCACGATTCAATGCGATTACGATTATTAGGGTCGCGATTCGATACGATTCGATTCCGCGATGCATCACGATGCATCACGATTACTATGGGGACCCTTTTCTAAAGGGGGATCTATGGTGACCCTGCTCTAAAGGCGGATCTATGGGGACCCTTCTCTAAAGGGGGATCTATGGGGACCCTGCTCTAAAGGAGATCTATGGGGAGCCTGGGCCTGTCCTAAAGGGGATCCAGGGGAACTGAGCTCTAAAGGGGTATCTATGGGGACCCTGCTCTAAAGGGGGATCTATGGAATAGATCCCCTTTAGTGCAGGGTCCCCATAGATCCCCCTTTAGAGCAGGCCAGCATCCCCAGAGACCCCCCTTTAGTAGAGCAGGTCCCCCCATAGATCCCCCTTTAGTAGAGCAGGTCCCCTCATAGATCCCCCTTTAGAGCAGGCCACATCAGGTTAGAAGAGTTACCTGATGCTAGTTGTAGTACCGTAGGCCCTGGTAAGGAGGAATGCTGGGCTCTGTAGTCCCCCTAGTTGTAGTATAGCAGGCTCTGGTAAGGAGGAATGCTGGGCTCTGTAGTCCCCCTAGTTGTAGTATAACAGGCTCTGGTAAGGAGGAATGCTTGGCTCTGTACAGAGCTACAGAGCCCAGCATTCCTCCTTACCAGGGCCTGTTATCCTACAACTAGGGGGACTACAGAGTCTGTAGTAGTCCCCCTAGTTGTAGTATAACAGGCCCTGGTAAGGAGGAATGCTGGGCTCTGTAGTGCCCCTAGTTGTATTATAGCAGGCCCTGGTAAGGAGGAATGCTGGGCCCTGTAGTGCCCGGACTTACCAGGAAGCAGAGCTGCAGCCAGTTGTGGATGAAGTAGCGGTAGGTGTATGGAGTAGGGCTCGGACAGGTCCTAGGTGATGAGCCTCATGTCGGGAATTTGGAGCTCGGACTAGTGCAGTGCACGGTACAGGCGGAAAGCAGGGCCTCCTCGCTCCCCTGCGGTCAACTCAGGCTGTCTGCCGAGAACCGCACCGCTACCAGAAGTGTACCGAGCTGGAAAGGCCGCGACTTCGGGCGGCCGGGCTGTCAGAGCGGGCGGTCGGGCAGCAGCGTGCTAAGTGGGCGTGCCGTGTGTATCCCGGGGCCAGAGAGAGAACTGATAGCTCCGCTCTCCTCCTCTCCTCTCCCGCGCTGCGAGGAGGAGCTCCGTATCCCACAAGCCCGGCCATCGCCGCCATGTCACTTCTGTCCCCGCCCCCGGAAGTGACGTCATTAGGTAATCAATTATTCAACCACCCCAAATCGATGCAGAATCGTGAAGGGTCGCATCGTGATGCATCGATTCGGCGATTATATTCAGCAGCCCTAGTACACTGTGTTACACAAGATGAATCAGCCCTACACTACACTGCACTGACTGCATTGAACATCAAAGCACAATCCACTAACTACATTGCCTAATCTCCACTCCTAACACATTACACACGGCTGCCGTGTAAGCAGCCTTATATAGTGTGGGGCGTGGACTTACCCCTGAACCATGATTGTCTAAAGGCACCCTGCCTTTGGCCAATCATGACTCTGACAGGACATTGTACTGTGATTGGCCGAAGCATACAGGTCAGGTGCATGCTTTGGCCAATCACAAGCATTTAATGCACTGTACTTGAACGTTAAGCCCATCACCAGTGGCCAAGAAGAAGTACTGCAGGGAACCGCTCTGAATAGAGTACTGCAGCAAAGGCTGCTTTTTATTTTTTCCTGAGCTAATAATTTAATAGATATTTGGAGTTCAGCTTTATAGTGAATGTACACTGTGTTCAATGTGTTTTTTTTTTTTTTTTTTTTTTTTATGTACCTGAAAGACAACAGCTTGTGGGCACATACATGGTGCAAAACTGATCAGATGATTCTCCATGTATCTCTGAAATCTAAAGATCCTTTAGCCATCCCTCCCAGGGCTTTCTGCTCATTGGTAAATTGTTAACCATTATTTTCATGCTCACTCCTGAGTATTTATCTTGATGTATGGTGTGGAAATGGAGACACAAAGGAATCTCCTCACAAGCACCACTTACAGAATACCTCTTCCGCACCCGGCTCAGATTTTCCATATCCCAAGATGGCAACAAGGACCTTTTTCCCCTCACCAAGCCTTTCAGCATGTTCATAACAAAAACATTTACAACAGCAAGTTCCTCTCCACGCAACAGCGTAAACAGCCTGGTGAGTACCATCTCACAAAACAGGACCCTGAAACCAGCCTGTAAGACATGTACAGTAAACAGCAAAATTCCAGAGCGAACTTCTAAAATCGACTCTATTGGATTAATAGGCATCACTGGAAGGCCACCTACACTGACTGACTGAAAAAAGCAGGAATCACTCTCCCTAGCACATAATGATCTAAGGTGCAAACTTGAATCATTGACCATTCTCCATTATACAGGCACAGGTCGATAAGCTGGACAAGAGAATCAGAAAGAACAAATAAGAATTTGTGGTGTCCTTTAAACTATTAATGATTTGACAGCATATTTGAACCCCCTCGTGTATACAAACACAAAACCTTTCTGGGCAAAATGGAGACACACCCAAAATCTGTACCTAAAGCGGTAGTAAAGGTTAAATCTAACTATTCCAAAAAATGAATAAAAAAAAAATATCTCTGCACTACCCGTGTGCAAAATATTGTGCTTGCCAAGTTACATAGTAGTTGAGGTTGAATAAAGACATCAGTACATCCAGTTCAACCTGTACAGGTGTGTGTGTGTGTGTGTGTCAGTGGCCTGCTAATTTTCCATAACCCTTAATATTGTGATCTGTGAGATGCACGTCCAAGAGTCTTTTAAAAGTAGCCATACTTCCGGCAGCTACCACCAATTGTGGAAGAGAGTTCCACATTCCCACTGCTCTTACAGTGAAGAACCCCTTACGCAGCTTAAGGTTAAACCGCCTCTCCTCTAATCTCATTGTGTGGCCACGTGTCTTCTTGCACTCCTTGGGACTAAATAGTTTTCTACCCATGCTAGGATCGCCATTGAGGTATTTGTAAATCACTATCATGTCCCTTCACAGGCGGCTCCTCTCCAAGGAGAATAAATTAAGCGATTGTAATCGCTCCTCATAATTAAGGTCCTCCAATCCCCTTATTAGTTTAGTTGCCCTTCTTTGGACTCTTTCCAGTTCCAGCACATCCTTTCTGAGGATTGGCGACCAGAACTAGACAGAATACTCCAGGTGTGGCCGAACCAGGGTTTTATAAAGTGGCAGGGTTATAGCTTTATCTCTGGAGTATATCCCCTTCCTTATGCATGCTAATATTCTGTTGGCTTTGACAGTTGCAGCTTGACATTGCATGCTATTACTTAGTCTATCTTCCACTAGAACCCCACTAGAAGTGTAAATAATAATAAAGTGGTTGCTGCAACGCCTAATGTATTCCCACAGTAAAGATACCAAGTTGTGTAAATGGAATTGTGCAGCCTATAAAAGTGCCATAAAAATAACCTGGTTGTGCCGGTTCACTAAAGTGAATGTAAACATATGTGTACATAAAATCAAATAAATTGATAAGTCTAAACCCAATGAACATGAAAGTTGGATATACATAATGAGTGACAGATCAATAGTCTTAAATCCTGATGTATAGGAATAGTCCCCTCCTTAATATGAGTGAATTCACATGTGATAATGTACAACCATATAATGTGCTCCCATCTCCATAAAACACCTCCGTACTCACAGAGCTCCCACCTTAATAAATATTCAAAAATGCCTTATAATCTAAGCTCTTATAGATGGTATGGTGATCCTCGAATCAGAGTGTTCTCCTAATCCACTCAAATGAGCATGTTCAAACATGGGGTGCTGGTCCCTTTAAGGCGCCGATAGATGCGCTCATCAACATGTTAGGACAAAGCATAAATGCCTCCCATAGTAAAGTATTAAAATGCACCAATTTATTCAATTAAAATAACTCTTACATCAAGCCAGTAAAAAAACGCATTAAAACAGTCAAAATACTCAGCATCTGTCAACCTTTTACATCTCTTCCGGTCCAGGATGCTCTCCACATTACATCACATCACGTGACTTCATCAGGGGACCTTTTTCTTCGAACTTGCAATGGAGTTCTTGTGAATTGGAATCAAAAATGGTATTAATATCAACGCTTACATCAGGGGTAAAACTGAGAATAAATTAGGTGTGCATGGAGTTGATACCCTTCTTTTTTCTGTCTCATCCCATGAGTTCAACTTCTACCTTGCTAATATTGCTGGATGGATGTCCAGATGCCTCTGGTCTACACATAAATACTTTTAAATCCACCACAATGCCAGTTAATATACCTACTACCACTACCCAAACATTATTAGAACCCTACCATTTCACGTGAAATCAATTACCCTACCAATGGAATACCTTTACCCTATTATTCCTTGTCCTCTTTAAAATTAGACAAAACGTAGAGGGAGTGGTCTACATGCAACATGTCAGGCTGGGCAGGGTTATGGCAGCCAAAATGGTAACATTGCCTAAATGATTTCTTCTTTTTAGTGCAAGCCCAAAATTTTATATCAACCTATCTAAACTGAACGACTTTCAATCTCATATCAATAAATTTATATGGCACAATAAGCATCCTAGATTATGCAGTACTCATCAATACAGAGGCGCGCAGCCACATGCAGCCCTGATCTTCCAAATATTTGAAAATATGACTTTGGAAACTATAGTTTCCCAGTTGACATCCTGGCACTCCTCACCTACTAAGACAACCTAGTTACAAATTGCAAAGGCTGTTATCACAACTTACCATAAACCCAAAATTCTGAGGTTTAACTATAACATGACCCCCTTTAGGAACATTTTTGGGAAATTCAGGCATTCCAAAAGCCTTTTAGAATGCCCAGGCATTTTGATGGTTGTCTGACAACCCCCTTATCTGTTCTAAGAATTTATCAGGATTCTATTATTATGTATCATTTGAAAATCTCAGGTCACAAAACTCTATCCCACTCTCTGAGCAATACCACTGCCTACAATTTAAAGTCATTCATACTAGCTTTTTGTTAGGAAAATGAAGTGCATGGACACGCTAGAACTGTACATGGGCATACTGTAGCTCTTAGTCCAATGCAGAAGCAGGACTGTGGGCACATCCATGCGCACACACGCTCAGCACCGGCTTTTGCCACCTAGAGCCCTATTTAAAGCAAGGCATGACCAACAAGAATTGCTGAGAGAGTCTGTGACCCGTGACATGACCTGTGTTCTGCTACTCTGTATTTTACCAGGGTTATTCCACCATATGCATATCTCTTTAGCTGACTTTGACTTGCTTCCTGACCTTGTCCTTTGCCCGCTGATTTAGTTGCCTTCCATCTGATATTGACCCCAGCCTGGCTTCTGACTGCATTCCAGTTTGGTACCTCTGCTGCCCGGCTGTTGCTGACTCCGGCTCACGTTGACTTTGGCTTGCTTTCCACACCTGCAGATTCCTGTGCTCCACTTGTGTGCCAGCTTTTTTCACAAGATCCGATCAGAGCATACACAGCATCTCATCAGTGTCCAGGCTATCATTAACTCACCCATGTCACTTCACGTCCTGTTAAACCCTGTTACCAGCTCCAGGGGGTATTGGACAAGAAGTGTAAGGGAAGCATTCGTGTCAGCCCAGCCTCTTCCAGGCACATGACACCTAGCTTTAGATTCCCCAATGACCACATTATTAAAAACCATCTGCTTTAACATGCCCAAAGTCAGTGGCAATATATCGTCCATCTATGGTCATCTTAATTCTATACACCGGACCCAAAAGACCGGCAACATGATGGCCTGAGAAACAGACTGCAATGAGGTTTTCAGATCAATATAATATTAGCATGCTTAACACCATGTGCCCTTACTGCACTCATGACACAGCAGTGAAACTTCCATCTTCCTCACCATATTGTTTTTTTGGGGCTGTCAGGTGACAGTCTACCTGAAACTGGTGTTCTGGAATTATGGAGTCGCTTTTGACCCTCTTGCAGGATGTGGCAGATTTGAACACAAATATAAAAGGTTTCACAGTTCATTGAAGCATAAAAGACATTCATCTATGCCAGCTATCTCACATTTTTTTTTTTATCATGGAAGAACACTGGAAAAAACTTTCAGGCCTCAGGGAGCTGCTACCAAGAATTATGGATTCTACAAGCAACAGTATGTTAGCCTGGTTGTCAGTGGGAAGAATGCTTCTTACATTGGTAGTCAGAGGAAAGAATGTTCCTTATATTGGTGGTCATTGGCAAGAATGTTCCTTACATTTGTGTTCAGTGGGAAGAATGCTTCTTGCATTGATGGTCTTTGGCAAGAATGTTACTTACATTGGCGGTCAGTGGAAAGGATTCTCCTTACATTGGTGGCCATTGGGAAGAATGTTCCTTACATTGTAAAGCATATAGATGATTGTTGGATAAATCACATGATTAGATAACCACTACAATCCCTAAGAGTTAATAAATAAAAGATGGGTGTGATGAGGACCAACCAGACAAAGTGGGAGGGCCCCATCCACACCAATAAAAGCAATCGGGATGGTGAAGAGGGTCACTAAATTGATGAGTCTGAATTCAAGATGAACAACATATCTTAATAAAAAATAGCATTCATTTTATTAAATTCATTAGCAGAGATGTATAGTAACAAAGTAGAACTACTTAAGTACTGTACTTAAGTACCGAAATGCGGTATCTGTACTTTCCTAGAGTAGAATTTTTTTCTCCTACTTCTACTTTTACTTCACTACATTTTTTCGATGATTTCGATACTTCTACTCCGATATTTTTTTTTGTGCTGCATAGTTACTCGTTACTTTTAAAAAAATGACCACTGCCAGAACAGTAGATGGCAGGTTTCATAAAGCTCAAAAAAATGTGTATAATGTCATTTGTAAATCAGCCCATACGAAAATAAAGGCTGTGTATAATAAAAGCTGCTAAATCAAATCTTTCCAATAAAAAGAAAATATGAAACAAACAAATAAATGGTGCTACAGCGCTTAAAGTGCATCAAGAAACTACTAACAAACACAGGTTAATCATTTGAATAAATCATTTGAAATAATAAACAATATGATGTTCAAACTTTTGACTTCTTTCTTTAATAACTGCATAACACAGTACTTCTACTTCTACTTTCAGTACTTGAGTAGAAATTTTTTTTCAAAACTACTGGTACTTTTTACTTTTAGTACTTAAGTAGCAAATTTTTGGAAAAAACTACTTGCAATACTTAAGTAAAAAAAATGTTGAATACTTTAGTACTTCTACTTAAGTAACTTTTTCTGCGAGCACTTCCACTTCTACTCAAGTCACTTTTTGATCGAGCACTTGTACTTTTACTCAAGTAGAAATTTTGAGTACTTTATACAAGTCTGTTCATTAACAGTAAAAAGAAGCATTAAAAAATAAGACTAATTGATAGTTTGATTATCACATAGCTCATAGTGCATCATACAAATAGACTTCATAGTCACAACTAGATTGGGCCGGGTTGACGCGTTTCGCTGTATAGTAGCTTTCTCAAAGACCCCTTTTGAAATTCCAGGGTGCACTATTACAGAAAAGAAATACAATAATTAGATCAAGTACAAATACAGAGTTCATAAACAATACATATATAGTCATTTTATCCATTGGGTACAGCTGTATACAAAGACATATAAACATTTCATGCTCACCAAAAGTGCAAGTATTTACATGAAGTTATGGATTCGAGACATCAATTGCTCACAAGGTGTCGTGGATGACCCATAGGAGCCACCAAGGAAAAGGTACCTCGGGTAAACCCACAGGTTCCTTACATTTGTGGCCAGTTGGAAGAATGCTTCTTATATTAGTGGACATTGGAAAGAATGCTCCTTATATTGGTGGTCAGTGGGAAGACTCTTACTTACATTGGTGGTCAGTGGGAAGACTCTTTCTTACATTGGTGGTCAGTGGGAAGACTCTTTCTTACATTGGTGGTCAGTGGGAAGAATACTCCTTACATTAGTGGTCAGTGAGAAGAATACTCCATTACAGATAGTTAAAAAGATCACTGGTGTCAGTGATTACATATCTGAGGAGCAGAAACTGCTCATTGTTTAAGAAATCCCTAGCAACCTCTGGAGGATCCCCCAGGTTCCAAGGATCCCTGGTTGAGAAAGGCTGAGCTATACCCTATTTGGAGCAGTCCAATGGGTAATCCCCTCAAGTTGGCTATGGATCCTTTTTACCTAAATACTATACAGAATGTACTCCTTGTTACTCATGGACAGAGATGTATAGTAACTAAGTAGAACTACTTCACTACTGTACTTAAGTACCGAAAGGCGGTATCTGTACTTTCCTGGAGTATAATTTTTTTCTCCTACTTCCACTTTTACTTCACTACATTTTTTCAATGATTTCAATACTTCTACTCCGATATATATATATTTTTTTTTTGTGCTGCATAGTTACTCGTTACAATTATAAAAATTACCACTGCCAGAACAGTAGATGGCAGGTTTCATGAAGCTCAAAACATGTGTATTATCAGCGCATACGAATATAAAAGCTACTGTATGTATAAATAAAAGCTGCATTTGAAATAATAAAAAACAATATGATGTTCAAACTTTTGACTTCTTTCTTTAATAACTACATAACACAGTACTTGTACTTTTACTTTCAGTACTTGAGTAGCAATTTTTTTTCAAAACTACTGGTACTTTTACTTTCAGTACTTGAGTAGCAAAATTAAAAAAAAAAAACTACTTGCAATACTTAAGTACAAAAAATGTTGAATACTTTAGTACTTCTACTCAAGTCACTTTTTGATCGAGCACTTCTACTCAAGTATGGGTTTCGAGTACTTTATACAACTCTGCTCATGGAGAGGATTCTCCATATCACCCAAGATACTTCGCTTTATTTTCCATGAATAGGATGGATGACTCTTATGCAGAAAACAGGCTAGTGTTTAACTTTTTTCTCATTTCTTCTCTATGTATTGTCTACTGTCCTTGGACTCATCATAAAAGGCTATTAGTGTCATATTTTTGTCCTTTCCCAGAAGTTACTATTTTGTCATACTTGTACCATTGTGTGTTCAACACTACATTTTATATCAACAGACTGGTGACCGATATCCCCTATTTCCTATGTAGTGCATTGTACCTATAAAAACTTTAATGAAAACAAGTAAATAGACAGAGAGCAGCTTAATGTACAGTAGATACTTTTTACACAACGTTTTAATGTTTTAAAGAGTTGGTTTGTATACATAGTTTTTTTTACAAGCTAGCTTGTAAAAATGCAACACAATTATTTATTTAAGATAAAAGCTGTGGTAATAAGTCTGTGGACAGGTGGGGCAGTAGTGTGGTTGTTTGTCACGTTTTCCATGCTTTTACTTTTACTCGTTGGGCCCAGGTCTGTGGACAGGTGGGGCAGTAGTGTGGTTGTTTGTCACGTTTTCCATGCTTTTACTTTTACTCGTTGGGCCCAGGTCTGTGGACAGGTGGGGCAGTAGTGTGGTTGTTTGTTACGTTTTCCATGCTTTTACTTTTACTCGTTGGGCGCCAAGCACAGGTTCACATGTGAGGCCTACCCAAGTGGGTTCTTCTGGGCTACGTTACAGGGTTACTTTATACACATACACGGGATAACTTTGCTTTGTGTCATCTACATCAATGCCTAGGAACCAAGCTGAGACTGCCCTGGGGAATACTCAACCTTAAGACGGACCTCCATACTAAGAGATGAACATACACCATGTACACTGACACTGCAACTGTTCTCCAGTTAACTGTTCTCCATGAAACCGAGTTTGCATTGACTCGGTTCCCCGTGTCAATGCAAACCTTCACAGTAATACCGTACATAATATAACTGGATAATAAAATTTATAAGTAAAGTTGATCCAGGGAATATCCGATTGCCTCTCGGGGGATCAGGAAGGAATTTTTTTCCCTGCTGTAGCAAATTGGATAATGCTTTATTTAGGGTTTTTCGCCTTCCTCTGGATCAACTGTGGGTATAGGATTGTGTATATAATATACACAATCCTATACCCACAGTTGATCCAGAGGAAGGCGAAAAACCCTAAATAAAGCATTATCCAATTTGCAGAGTTGTATAAAGTACTTGAAACCTATACTTGAGTAAAAGTACAAGTGCTTGATCAAAAAGTGACTTGAGTAGAAGTGGAAGTGCTCGATCAAAAAGTGACGTGAGTAGAAGTACTAAAGTATTCAACATTTTTTGTACTTAAGAATTGCAAGTAGTTTTTTGAAAAATTTTGCTACTCATTTACTGAAAGTAAAAGTACAAGTACTGTGTTATGTAGTTATTAAAGAAAGAAGTCAAAAATTTGAACATCATATTGTTTTTTATTATTTCAAATGCAGCTTTTATTTATACATACAGTAGCTTTTATTTTCGTATGCGCTGATAATACACATGTTTTGAGCTTCATGAAACCTGCCATCTACTGTTCTGGCAGGGGTCATTTTTATAATAGTAACGAGTAACTATGCAGCACAATAAAAAAATATCGGAGTAGAAGTATTGAAATCATTGAAAAAATGTAGTGAAGTAAAAGTGGAAGTAGGAGAAAAAAATTCTACTCTAGGAAAGTACAGATACCGCCTTTCGGTACTTAAGTACAGTAGTGAAGTAGTTCTACTTAGTTACTATACATCTCTGTGTATATGGGATTGTATGGTTGTGTTTTCTTTTTTTTGTTTTGGTTGTACTAGATCAGTGGATTTTAATTCCGGTCCTCAGGACGCACTAACAGGCCAGATTTGCAAGATAACTGAAATACATCACAGGTGATATAATTTGCTGCTCAGTGATTGCAGTATTCTAATCTGCTTCTCCCCAAGGTAATACTTAAAATCTGGCCTGTTGGTGGGCCCTGAGGACCGGAGTTGAGAACCACTGCGCTAGATGGACTTGTGTCTTTTTTCAACCTTACTAACTATGTAACTATGTAGCTTCTGATGTGTCAGGGACTCTATTTTAGACTGAGGGTGTCTTGAGAATTTGCATAATTTTAAAGCGTGCCTGTGACTGAGAAAAGTTTGAAAAGCACTGAGCTAGAGTTCTGCCTTAGGCTTATTGTATGGGCAATGTACCTTGTCCTCTATGATGGTAACCTAAAATAATGCGGAGCTTCTATTTTAAAGTCCTGAAAATCTTTTTTTAGCTTTCTCGTTAATCTTTTTGGCAAGTACATGACAGCAGACTGACAGATCATTTTTACTGAGAACGGCATCTGCTCAATGCCAAAGATCGGGCCTATTGGGAGTGGGACACAGGTAGGTGCGAATACTATTCTACATTTTTTTAAACTGGAACACCAATATTTCACCCTTCATTAGAACCCCTCAAGCAGTTTACATACTCTTATCACTTATTTGCATTCTAGTTCATTTTTAGGCTTATCAGACTTGCCCCAGCGGCATGAGCTGCAACTTGTTTTTGCACTTCTTTAAAGGGTAACTCCACTTTTGTGGGAAAAAAAAAAAAAAAAGCAAATAAAGAAAAAATAATATAGCGTATAAAACTGCGACTCAAGTCATATTGTAATTGAATGTTGTTAACCACTTCAGCACCAGAAGGTTTTACCCCCTTAATGACCAGGCCATTTTTTGCGATTCGGCACTGCGTTAACTAGCAATTGCGCCGTCATGCAAAGCTGTACCCAACCAAAATTGATGTCCTTTTTTTCCCCACAAATAGAGCTTTCCTTTGGTGGTATTTGATCACCTCTGCGGTTTTTAAATTTTGCGCTATAAACAAAAAAATAGCGACAATTTAAAAAAAGCAATATTTTTTACTGCTATAAAACATTCCCAATAAAAAAAGTTTAAAAAATCAAAATTTTTTTTATCAGTTTAGGCCAATTTGTATTCTGCTACATATTTTTGGTAAAAAAAAAGAAAAATCCCAAAAAGCGTATAATAATTGGTTTGCGCAAAAGTTATAGCGTTTACAAACTATGGAATAGATTTTTGGACTTTTTATTATTTTTTTTTTGTTGTTTTTATTAGTAATGGCGGTGATCGGCGATTTTTAGCGGGACTGCGACATTGTGGTGGACAAATCTGACACTAAGTGACACTTTTTGGGGACCAGTGACACCAATACAGTGATCAGTGCTAAATAATATGCACTGTTACTGTATAAATTACACTGGCAGGGAAGGGGTTAATACTGGGGGTGATCAAGGGGTTAAGTGTGAGCCTAAATTGTGCTTAATAACTGTGGGGGGGGGGAGCTCTGTGAAAGGCACACAGAAATCAGTGTTTCAGCTTAGCTGAGACCAGGGCCGTCTTTACCACAGGGCAAAAGAGGCAGCTGCCCTGGGCCCAGTCATTGTTGTGGGGCCCAATGCAGCTTCCCCTTGAGCCCGCACTGCCTGCAAATAGGTAATAAGTGGATTTTGGAGGGCCCAAGAAAATATTTGCCCAGGGTCCAATAAATATTAAATACGGCCCTGGCTGAGACACACGATCTCACTGTGCCTGTCTATGTAAACAAGGCAAACGGCTCTCCTGTCAGTTTCTTTGAAGACCGTGGGAGGTCGGTGGCGATCGCGCCCGCTTCTCCCGCTGTCTGACTCCTGGGAGACCACATGCACATAATCATGTAGATCTACATGATTATGCACAGCCGAGTCGTCCTGCCGCAGTAAATCTGCGCGGGGCGGTCGGCAAGTCGTTAAACATTACCTTTCCTTTTCAATCTGAAGCTGCCGTAGTTATCTGAAAATGCAATATGACAACCTGGAGGTGTTCTGTACACAGAATGTATACTGACCACACCCCAGAAACATCATTTCCTCCTTGTGTGATTGGCTCACTGATTTTCCCAGAAGTCTTCCTAAGTCAGATTTCAGGCATCCCCTGCAACAGAAATGTAATTTTTGGTGAGATACTGCCAATAGGAACACGTCTAAAGGGATGCAGGCCCAGCAGATTTCCTCATTAGAGCTCTGCAGCTGCCACAGCTGAATGATAATTATGAAACCACTCCCATTAGACCCATTCAGCACAGGGGAACACACAGTGACTTCTTCAGAATAACAAAAGGTAGGAATCTGCAATAAGCTAGGAATAAAACAATACATTTTTAGCAAAAGGGACAAATATCTGGTCAAATGTTACAAGTTATGTGAAAGAGCCACAGGACATATGTATGCATCCTGCATATATGAAGGAAGAGATTCCCAGCTCTAGCCCCCTGAGTGCCCAGTCTACATGTGCACAACCTGAAAAATTGTATGGAACCTGGCATACTCACTGCTGCACCAAGGTTATCACATATACCTGGATAACTACTATACCAGCCTGCCCCTTTTCAAACACCTACACCTTGCAATAATCCTAGCCTGCGGAACCACCAGAATGAACAGGAAGGGCTTCCCACAATCTTTAGTCAACAAAAAAATGTGAAGGGGTGGGGTTAGCAACTTTGGGAAGCAACGAAGTGCTGGCCTTAAGGTGGAAGGATAGCAGGAATGTATTTATGATGTCCACCATCCATAATGACACTACAGTTTAGGTTCACAGAAGACGAGGTCTCATTCAAAATCCAACCTGCATCCAATAATATAATCTTTAAATGGGGGGTGGATTTCAATGACCAAATGCTTCAGCCCTATTTGGCAACAAGGAGGTCCCATTTCTGGTACAAGAAAATAGTGATTTATCAAATTAACCACTTTACCACTAGAGCATTTTGCTGTCTTACGTCTGGGCCACTTTTTGCGATTCAGCGCTGTGCGACTTTAACTGACAATTGCGCGGTCATGCGATGCCGTACCCAAACGAAATTTACGTCCTTTTTTCCCCACAAACAGAGCTTTCTTTTGGTGGTATTTGATCACCTGTGCAATTTTTACTTTTTGCGCTATAAACAAAAAAAGAGCGTTTATTTTGAAAAAATAACAATATTTTTAACATTTTTTTATATGAAATTCCCCCCAAAAAAGATGTAAAAAACAATTTTTTTAAAAATTTTTGGCCAATTTGTTTTCTGCTACCCATGTTTGGTAAAAAAAATCGCAATAAGCGTATTTTGATTGGTTTGCGCAAAAGTTATTGCGTTTACTAACAAAGGGAAAGATTTCTGTCATTTTTGGTGAGTAATGGCGGCGATCTGCGATTTTTTTTGCGGGACTGCGACATTGCGGCGGACAGATCGGACCCTTGACTGACATTTTTGACACTTTTGGGGGTACCAGTGACATTACTGCAGTAATCAGTGTTATAAATATGCACTGTTACTGTAAAAATGACACTGGCAGGGAAGGGGTTAATTTTATTGGAGAGGGAGGGGTTAATGTATGCCTGGTGCTTACTGACGTGTGGGGGGGGAGGTGACTGTGTGAGACAGGGACAGATCGGATGTCCAGCTATGCTGAACACTCCGATCTGTCACTCCCTGTCACTGAGGAGATCCGCCCGCTCTGTTTACACAGGCGGGCGGATCTCCAAACTGGATTCCCCGACGATCGGGGCAGAGCAGCGGCGATCGCCACCGCTCCTCCCCTGGCCCGACTCCCGCTGTGAATGAAAACAGCGGGAGCGCACCTCCGGCGGCGCGGGCGCCGCCTACAGGGGGAGGAGTCTGGCGACGTAGGTCTACGTCGTCAGACGGGATCATGCCACTTTGCTGCAGTAGTACTCCAGTACATAGCGGAAAAGTGGTTAATTAGGCCATTCATAATGCAAATATTATTTACACCAAATCCATGGAAAGACCCTCCCCCTTCCTAAAATTCATCAAAGAAGTCCCTCATCTATCAACAAAGACCCACCCCAGAAAACCTTTGCTCTGATGCTGTTAGCCGACTTCATGAGCGCCACTTCCCGGGCGACATTCCACCATCTGATGTAAAGGGAGAGCTGCGCTAAATTGATGGAAAACCAGAGTCACCCAGTATGAACAAAATAAGGTAAACCCACAATAACAGATGGTACTATGTCAAATAAATTCTCCTGCAACACAGACACATGTATATCACAAATTGTCAGCAGGCATAAATACAGATGTGAGAAATAGTCCATCAAAAAAAGTCCATAAGGTTGAATAGGTGTCCAGTGAAAAGGATGAAACCACACACCGCTTTCAACGTGTCTAATTCCACAGGTGCCACATGCAAAGAGCTCAAGATCTGCTTACCAGAGCTCATAGGATTATGAGCATAACACACATGTCCACAAATGGGCCAACCAAAATCGACCATGTGTAGCGTAATACCACTATTCTTGGGCGGATGACCCCGAGCTGGAATAGGAGCCTCTCGGTGTTCCACGTTCCAAAGAAAAGAAGGGTACGATAGCGTAGTACGTCCACACAAGTTTATTAAACATAGGTTAAAAACACTTACATTGTATATAAGAACAAGCGCTTGTAATAGTCTAATGCCGCCCGACTTCCGGGTCGCGTCGTGGTGACGTCAGCACGCCTTCCCTACGCCGTTTCGTGACACCTCACGTCTTCCAGGGGATGCGGGCGGCGCGCTGACGCACCACTTAAATAACAAACAACAGACCACCTCCTCCGCTGTCACACGGGACGGAAGCCGCCATCTTAACTAATGGAATGCCACTACCTAAGGGGTTTAACATCAAGGCAGGCAAAAAAAAAAAAAAAACACATAATCTCAAAAACAAAGCCACCGGAAGGAGCTAGGTCCGTATCAATATGCCATTTTAGACAGAAAGCTACATTGCAAAACAAACATCGTGTTGGTCCAAAAGCCCCCATGATGCTGTAATCAATTATACTGACAAATGATATGCAATTAGCCTCAATATCACAAAGACTTCACAAATGGGCAAACGCCCAATCTGCCATACTAAATGCTGGCAAAGTGGAAAAGGGAACCTAATCCATACAGCATAATCACAATAATATGAATATACACTAGTATTTAAATAAGTCTACTGGGGCAGACATAAAAGTAATTTGGGCAAAAGTAAGGATAGATTAGATCGTAATCTCTATATTACTAGGTACTGTCCAGGCCCTTATAAAATAAATAAATAATGATAAAAGTTCACCTATGTGACATTACATGAAATGTCCACATAATGGAAATGTTAAAAAAGGGGGCCAATCCCTGTCCCAAATCCATACAGCATAAACGCAGCATCATGAAAACCCATGGACACTACTCGATGCCTGTTGGTAAATACATATAAATTACATAAATACATATAACAGCATTTAAATATGTCAAGCATAGCCGAATAAATACACACTTTACGTGCGAACAAATGAAGGCAGCCCCAAGCAAAAGGATCTGGAAGATTTTTAAATAAATAAGAGGATCCAAGCAGCAAAAAATAAAAAGTGAATAAATAAAAAATTTAAATAAATAAAAAATTCCTTTTACAAGGAAGCATAATCCAAGGGACCAAAGGGATTGAGAAGGGTCAGATGAATACATAGACCTCAAGAATTATCTATGAATGCGTTCACATCCGTATCAATATTCAAACCAAACGGAGTGAACGTCTTCATCTTGTAGATCCAGGTCATCTCAAGTTTGGACAATCCCCTGACGAAGGGTTCCCCTCTCCAATGTGGAGAAAATTTATCGATCCCGAGAAAGATAGTACCTCGAGGGTCCTTGTTATGCTTGATCCTATAATGATTGGAAACAGAGTGTTTCCTGAAGCCCTTCTTGATGTTAGCAATGTGCTCGTTGCAGCGCACTTGAAAGGCACGTTTGGTCCTGCCAATATATTGCAGGCCACACGGGCACTGCAACAAGTACACAATCCCTGTTGAAGTACAAGAAATACAGGGCTTGATAGGGAAGCTGACACCCAAGCTAGTAGAGCGAATATCCCTGGTATTTCTCTGTTTGCATGCATTATAATAGCAAGTTTGACAACGGTTACACTTATAGTAACCCTTGAGTTGGTCAAAGAAAGTAGGCTTAGGCCCGGGTACATCAAGAACGTTCGGTGCCAATTTGTCACGCAAAGTTGTGGCACCCCTAAAGATGACCCTGGGTTTCGTGGGTAAAACCTCTCTCAAGGTCCGGTCATTCTTTAGGATGTGCCAGTGTCGTTCTATGATGTTTTTTATCTTTCTATATTGAGTGGAGTAGGTGGTCACAAAGGGAGCAGTGTAAGCAGGCTGTGTGATAGCTGATCTAGTAGAGCCAGTTAACATGGCAGATCTATCCATAGCCTCCACTGTATTGAGGGTCCCAGTGAGAAAAGATTCCTCATAACCCTTGTCCAAAAAACGGTCAGTAAGGACCTGTGCTTGACATACAAAGTCCTCGTGACGGGTACAATTGCGTTTGAGCCGCATATACTGCCCCTTCGGCACAGCTTGCAACCAGGGGGAGTGATGACAGCTGTCTGTCGGAATGTAGGCATTCCTGTCGGTTGCTTTGAAATATGTTCTTGTAATAAACTTGACCTCATCACGAGAGATGGTCAAGTCCAAAAAGTTAATGGACTCCTGGCTGGCTTCAAAACTGAGCTTAATACCTCTGTTATTGTTGTTCAGTTCTTCCATGAACACATCCAGCTCAGATCTAGGCCCATCCCATAGGAGGAGGACGTCATCAATGTACCTAGCCCAGAGCAAGATCTGGGGCTTAGCACTATTATAGATGACGTCCTCCTCCCACTGGGCCATGAAGAGGTTGGCGAGTGAGGGGGCATACTTCGGGACCAAAAAATCAAAAAGCGGAAAAAATATAATAGGGACCTGGGTGATTATAAGACCAGCACGGTTTTTGAGTGGCAAAAAAAACTGGTACCTGCCGTTTCGGTTGAGACAACCACAGTACCACTCATCCGGACGGGAGCTGAACCCATGAATCCTGTTAATGGAACCAACCCGCCCCAACTAAGCCTACCACAGAGGGAATACTACCAGTCTTTTAAGTCCCCCTCTAGGGGTAGAGCCAGAGGGCGTGGTAGAGGTAATTTTCGTGGTAATAAACAGGGTAATCAATATAATAGGAATTGGTCACCTCATTATAAGGAGAACAATTCCCCCTACCGTCCTCAGGGTCCTAATAATAGAGGAACCCATGACCAGCAGTATGGTAACAATCAATACCAACAGTGGAGACCTAGACCCGACTTTGTTCCTGATATTAGGGGGCCCTATGGTCAATATTATGGACAGAGTAATGGCCAATCCCAGCAGTGGAGGCCTAGACCCGATTATAGATCATATGAGCAGCAGGGTCAACGCATGCCCTCTAGGGATCGGGATGGAGATGACGGTCTTGAATATAGGCCCAATGTGCCGGTTCAAAATCAGTTCTACCCATTGAGGGATAATCAAGCCCCAATGGAGAGACAGATTGAACCTAGGTCACAGGCCATTGAAGACCCTGGGGAGGGCACAAGTACTTGTACCTCATTGAACAAACAATTCCCCTCCCAGGATGAACCAGTCCAACAGAGCTACCCTGGTTGGGGTTTTCAAGGGGTCAAACAAGGCCCATTAAGGCCGTTAGAAAACCAAGGGGCACCAGAGGAGGGAGGAGGCTACAACTTAAGGGCAAAGAAAAGAACCTAGGTGGGGCTGGTATTTTTAACCTGAGTCGTCAGGCCTTGTCTGACTCTGAAATGAGTATTCTTGACAAAGGGCTTAAGTTTGCTCCACCTAGGCCATTAAATAAGTTCCAAACTTATATGGACATTCACAAATTTGTCCGAAAGGTCAACATTCAAAAATATGTGTTGGGGAATCCTATAACTGATAAGAAGTCCGTCCCCACACATTTCCAGCATTCCAATTTGTCCAATGCCTCCTTATTTAATCCTCCTGGAGCCCTGGCACCCTCCCTTAAGGTGTTTAGGGATGTAGTGATCCGGGATCTAAACGATGTCCAGGTTCGTAAGAACAGGTTGAGCCAGAAACTTACCCTGGGTCTGGACACCTTATGCCAGAATAAAGATCTGGTGATCCGCCCAGCGGACAAGGGGGGTGGTATAGTAGTGTTGGATAGGGATGATTATCTGTCTGAAATGAGGCGGATTCTCAGCGATTCCGACACCTATACCCCCCTCCCAAAAGACCCTGGTACCCGTTATAAGAGAGAATTGGAAAATATTGTGTCCAAAGGTCATTCTCTGGGTATTTTGAATAAGAAAGAGAAGACCTATTTGGTACCTAAGGCCCCAAGAACGCCTATCATTTACTATTTACCGAAGATACATAAGAGTCTAACCTCCCCCCCGGGCCGTCCCATTGTCAGTGGCATAGACTCTGTGACGTCCCGGGTGGGGAGGTATATAGACTCGTATCTTCAGCCTTTGGTACGGCTTATTCCATCTTACATAAAGGACACTCGGCATGTTATTAACATGCTGGAAACCATTGCCCCAGTAGATGGCCTGTGGCTTGTCACAGCAGATGTGGCTTCCCTGTATTCTATAATCCCGCATGAATTGGGACTGAAGGCTGTGGAGGATTCTCTTATCCGGGACTCTGATATTCCTGTACTTCAGACCCAGCTGATTATGGATCTACTCAAATTTGCCACCAGATCTAACTATTTCTGGTTTGGGGGGCAATACTATCGCCAGGATAGAGGAGTGGCGATGGGGGCGAAGTATGCCCCCTCACTCGCCAACCTCTTCATGGCCCAGTGGGAGGAGGACGTCATCTATAATAGTGCTAAGCCCCAGATCTTGCTCTGGGCTAGGTACATTGATGACGTCCTCCTCCTATGGGATGGGCCTAGATCTGAGCTGGATGTGTTCATGGAAGAACTGAACAACAATAACAGAGGTATTAAGCTCAGTTTTGAAGCCAGCCAGGAGTCCATTAACTTTTTGGACTTGACCATCTCTCGTGATGAGGTCAAGTTTATTACAAGAACATATTTCAAAGCAACCGACAGGAATGCCTACATTCCGACAGACAGCTGTCATCACTCCCCCTGGTTGCAAGCTGTGCCGAAGGGGCAGTATATGCGGCTCAAACGCAATTGTACCCGTCACGAGGACTTTGTATGTCAAGCACAGGTCCTTACTGACCGTTTTTTGGACAAGGGTTATGAGGAATCTTTTCTCACTGGGACCCTCAATACAGTGGAGGCTATGGATAGATCTGCCATGTTAACTGGCTCTACTAGATCAGCTATCACACAGCCTGCTTACACTGCTCCCTTTGTGACCACCTACTCCACTCAATATAGAAAGATAAAAAACATCATAGAACGACACTGGCACATCCTAAAGAATGACCGGACCTTGAGAGAGGTTTTACCCACGAAACCCAGGGTCATCTTTAGGGGTGCCACAACTTTGCGTGACAAATTGGCACCGAACGTTCTTGATGTACCCGGGCCTAAGCCTACTTTCTTTGACCAACTCAAGGGTTACTATAAGTGTAACCGTTGTCAAACTTGCTATTATAATGCATGCAAACAGAGAAATACCAGGGATATTCGCTCTACTAGCTTGGGTGTCAGCTTCCCTATCAAGCCCTGTATTTCTTGTACTTCAACAGGGATTGTGTACTTGTTGCAGTGCCCGTGTGGCCTGCAATATATTGGCAGGACCAAACGTGCCTTTCAAGTGCGCTGCAACGAGCACATTGCTAACATCAAGAAGGGCTTCAGGAAACACTCTGTTTCCAATCATTATAGGATCAAGCATAACAAGGACCCTCGAGGTACTATCTTTCTCGGGATCGATAAATTTTCTCCACATTGGAGAGGGGAACCCTTCGTCAGGGGATTGTCCAAACTTGAGATGACCTGGATCTACAAGATGAAGACGTTCACTCCGTTTGGTTTGAATATTGATACGGATGTGAACGCATTCATAGATAATTCTTGAGGTCTATGTATTCATCTGACCCTTCTCAATCCCTTTGGTCCCTTGGATTATGCTTCCTTGTAAAAGGAATTTTTTATTTATTTAAATTTTTTATTTATTCACTTTTTATTTTTTGCTGCTTGGATCCTCTTATTTATTTAAAAATCTTCCAGATCCTTTTGCTTGGGGCTGCCTTCATTTGTTCGCACGTAAAGTGTGTATTTATTCGGCTATGCTTGACATATTTAAATGCTGTTATATGTATTTATGTAATTTATATGTATTTACCAACAGGCATCGAGTAGTGTCCATGGGTTTTCATGATGCTGCGTTTATGCTGTATGGATTTGGGACAGGGATTGGCCCCCTTTTTTAACATTTCCATTATGTGGACATTTCATGTAATGTCACATAGGTGAACTTTTATCATTATTTATTTATTTTATAAGGGCCTGGACAGTACCTAGTAATATAGAGATTACGATCTAATCTATCCTTACTTTTGCCCAAATTACTTTTATGTCTGCCCCAGTAGACTTATTTAAATACTAGTGTATATTCATATTATTGTGATTATGCTGTATGGATTAGGTTCCCTTTTCCACTTTGCCAGCATTTAGTATGGCAGATTGGGCGTTTGCCCATTTGTGAAGTCTTTGTGATATTGAGGCTAATTGCATATCATTTGTCAGTATAATTGATTACAGCATCATGGGGGCTTTTGGACCAACACGATGTTTGTTTTGCAATGTAGCTTTCTGTCTAAAATGGCATATTGATACGGACCTAGCTCCTTCCGGTGGCTTTGTTTTTGAGATTATGTGTTTTTTTTTTTTTTTTTTTGCCTGCCTTGATGTTAAACCCCTTAGGTAGTGGCATTCCATTAGTTAAGATGGCGGCTTCCGTCCCGTGTGACAGCGGAGGAGGTGGTCTGTTGTTTGTTATTTAAGTGGTGCGTCAGCGCGCCGCCCGCATCCCCTGGAAGACGTGAGGTGTCACGAAACGGCGTAGGGAAGGCGTGCTGACGTCACCACGACGCGACCCGGAAGTCGGGCGGCATTAGACTATTACAAGCGCTTGTTCTTATATACAATGTAAGTGTTTTTAACCTATGTTTAATAAACTTGTGTGGACGTACTACGCTATCATACCCTTCTTTTCTTTGGAACGTGGAACACCGAGAGGCTCCTATTCCAGCTCGGGGTCATCCGCCCAAGAATAGTGGTATTACGATACACATGGTCGATTTTGGTTGGCCCATTTGTGGACATGTGTGTTATGCTCATAATCCTATGAGCTCTGGTAAGCAGATCTTGAGCTCTTTGCATGTGGCACCTGTGGAATTAGACACGTTGAAAGCGGTGTGTGGTTTCATCCTTTTCACTGGACACCTATTCAACCTTATGGACTTTTTTTGATGGACTATTTCTCACATCTGTATTTATGCCTGCTGACAATTTGTGATATACATGTGTCTGTGTTGCAGGAGAATTTATTTGACATAGTACCATCTGTTATTGTGGGTTTACCTTATTTTGTTCATACTGGGTGACTCTGGTTTTCCATCAATTTAGCGCAGCTCTCCCTTTACATCTTCTACTTAGTGACTCCCACTACAGCTGCTGCTTTTTCTTTGGCTTAGCGCGGTTATTCACTTTATATTTTTGATCTTGGAACGCTAACCGCTGCTCACAAGCCTTTATGGATATTTTTGAGTATCGGGCCTCAAGGATTGTAAATACAGAGGGAGTCTTTGAAGCCTTCTCTGAGAAAAGCAATGATATTAATGGCCTGTTCGTAAGATTGAAAAACCTGATGGTCTCTGAAGTCCATACCCAATGGGATTTGGCCTTCCTTGAGGTGTACATTAAAAATTCTATGGTTCCCCGCAGCCTCCGTTGGGAGGTGAGTCCCCAAAATGGGGAGGAGGAGCTTGAGCAATGGCACAAATATTTCAATGAGGCTGGTTTGGACTTGTTGAGGTTTTTGATTAAGCGTAAAACAGCTAAACTAGCCAAATTGGATACAGAAATTAAGTTGGTTAAGGATAAGTTGGTCCCACTCAAGGACAATGAGGAATATATTGCCTGCTCTGGCAACCTCCTCAAGGTTCTTGAAAAGGAAGAAAGGGACCAAAAAATCAAAAAGCGGAAAAAATATAATAGGGACCTGGGTGATCATAAGACCAGCACGGTTTTTGAGTGGCAAAAAAAACTGGTACCTGCCGTTTCGGTTGAGACAACCACAGTACCACTCATCCGGACGGGAGCTGAACCCATGAATCCTGTTAATGGAACCAACCCGCCCCAACTAAGCCTACCACAGAGGGAATACTACCAGTCTTTTAAGTCCCCCTCTAGGGGTAGAGCCAGAGGGCGTGGTAGAGGTAATTTTCGTGGTAATAAACAGGGTAATCAATATAATAGGAATTGGTCACCTCATTATAAGGAGAACAATTCCCCCTACCGTCCTCAGGGTCCTAATAATAGAGGAACCCATGACCAGCAGTATGGTAACAATCAATACCAACAGTGGAGACCTAGACCCGACTTTGTTCCTGATATTAGGGGGCCCTATGGTCAATATTATGGACAGAGTAATGGCCAATCCCAGCAGTGGAGGCCTAGACCCGATTATAGATCATATGAGCAGCAGGGTCAACGCATGCCCTCTAGGGATCGGGATGGAGATGACGGTCTTGAATATAGGCCCAATGTGCCGGTTCAAAATCAGTTCTACCCATTGAGGGATAATCAAGCCCCAATGGAGAGACAGATTGAACCTAGGTCACAGGCCATTGAAGACCCTGGGGAGGGCACAAGTACTTGTACCTCATTGAACAAACAATTCCCCTCCCAGGATGAACCAGTCCAACAGAGCTACCCTGGTTGGGGTTTTCAAGGGGTCAAACAAGGCCCATTAAGGCCGTTAGAAAACCAAGGGGCACCAGAGGAGGGAGGAGGCTACAACTTAAGGGCAAAGAAAAGAACCTAGGTGGGGCTGGTATTTTTAACCTGAGTCGTCAGGCCTTGTCTGACTCTGAAATGAGTATTCTTGACAAAGGGCTTAAGTTTGCTCCACCTAGGCCATTAAATAAGTTCCAAACTTATATGGACATTCACAAATTTGTCCGAAAGGTCAACATTCAAAAATATGTGTTGGGGAATCCTATAACTGATAAGAAGTCCGTCCCCACACATTTCCAGCATTCCAATTTGTCCAATGCCTCCTTATTTAATCCTCCTGGAGCCCTGGCACCCTCCCTTAAGGTGTTTAGGGATGTAGTGATCCGGGATCTAAACGATGTCCAGGTTCGTAAGAACAGGTTGAGCCAGAAACTTACCCTGGGTCTGGACACCTTATGCCAGAATAAAGATCTGGTGATCCGCCCAGCGGACAAGGGGGGTGGTATAGTAGTGTTGGATAGGGATGATTATCTGTCTGAAATGAGGCGGATTCTCAGCGATTCCGACACCTATACCCCCCTCCCAAAAGACCCTGGTACCCGTTATAAGAGAGAATTGGAAAATATTGTGTCCAAAGGTCATTCTCTGGGTATTTTGAATAAGAAAGAGAAGACCTATTTGGTACCTAAGGCCCCAAGAACGCCTATCATTTACTATTTACCGAAGATACATAAGAGTCTAACCTCCCCCCCGGGCCGTCCCATTGTCAGTGGCATAGACTCTGTGACGTCCCGGGTGGGGAGGTATATAGACTCGTATCTTCAGCCTTTGGTACGGCTTATTCCATCTTACATAAAGGACACTCGGCATGTTATTAACATGCTGGAAACCATTGCCCCAGTAGATGGCCTGTGGCTTGTCACAGCAGATGTGGCTTCCCTGTATTCTATAATCCCGCATGAATTGGGACTGAAGGCTGTGGAGGATTCTCTTATCCGGGACTCTGATATTCCTGTACTTCAGACCCAGCTGATTATGGATCTACTCAAATTTGCCACCAGATCTAACTATTTCTGGTTTGGGGGGCAATACTATCGCCAGGATAGAGGAGTGGCGATGGGGGCGAAGTATGCCCCCTCACTCGCCAACCTCTTCATGGCCCAGTGGGAGGAGGACGTCATCTATAATAGTGCTAAGCCCCAGATCTTGCTCTGGGCTAGGTACATTGATGACGTCCTCCTCCTATGGGATGGGCCTAGATCTGAGCTGGATGTGTTCATGGAAGAACTGAACAACAATAACAGAGGTATTAAGCTCAGTTTTGAAGCCAGCCAGGAGTCCATTAACTTTTTGGACTTGACCATCTCTCGTGATGAGGTCAAGTTTATTACAAGAACATATTTCAAAGCAACCGACAGGAATGCCTACATTCCGACAGACAGCTGTCATCACTCCCCCTGGTTGCAAGCTGTGCCGAAGGGGCAGTATATGCGGCTCAAACGCAATTGTACCCGTCACGAGGACTTTGTATGTCAAGCACAGGTCCTTACTGACCGTTTTTTGGACAAGGGTTATGAGGAATCTTTTCTCACTGGGACCCTCAATACAGTGGAGGCTATGGATAGATCTGCCATGTTAACTGGCTCTACTAGATCAGCTATCACACAGCCTGCTTACACTGCTCCCTTTGTGACCACCTACTCCACTCAATATAGAAAGATAAAAAACATCATAGAACGACACTGGCACATCCTAAAGAATGACCGGACCTTGAGAGAGGTTTTACCCACGAAACCCAGGGTCATCTTTAGGGGTGCCACAACTTTGCGTGACAAATTGGCACCGAACGTTCTTGATGTACCCGGGCCTAAGCCTACTTTCTTTGACCAACTCAAGGGTTACTATAAGTGTAACCGTTGTCAAACTTGCTATTATAATGCATGCAAACAGAGAAATACCAGGGATATTCGCTCTACTAGCTTGGGTGTCAGCTTCCCTATCAAGCCCTGTATTTCTTGTACTTCAACAGGGATTGTGTACTTGTTGCAGTGCCCGTGTGGCCTGCAATATATTGGCAGGACCAAACGTGCCTTTCAAGTGCGCTGCAACGAGCACATTGCTAACATCAAGAAGGGCTTCAGGAAACACTCTGTTTCCAATCATTATAGGATCAAGCATAACAAGGACCCTCGAGGTACTATCTTTCTCGGGATCGATAAATTTTCTCCACATTGGAGAGGGGAACCCTTCGTCAGGGGATTGTCCAAACTTGAGATGACCTGGATCTACAAGATGAAGACGTTCACTCCGTTTGGTTTGAATATTGATACGGATGTGAACGCATTCATAGATAATTCTTGAGGTCTATGTATTCATCTGACCCTTCTCAATCCCTTTGGTCCCTTGGATTATGCTTCCTTGTAAAAGGAATTTTTTATTTATTTAAATTTTTTATTTATTCACTTTTTATTTTTTGCTGCTTGGATCCTCTTATTTATTTAAAAATCTTCCAGATCCTTTTGCTTGGGGCTGCCTTCATTTGTTCGCACGTAAAGTGTGTATTTATTCGGCTATGCTTGACATATTTAAATGCTGTTATATGTATTTATGTAATTTATATGTATTTACCAACAGGCATCGAGTAGTGTCCATGGGTTTTCATGATGCTGCGTTTATGCTGTATGGATTTGGGACAGGGATTGGCCCCCTTTTTTAACATTTCCATTATGTGGACATTTCATGTAATGTCACATAGGTGAACTTTTATCATTATTTATTTATTTTATAAGGGCCTGGACAGTATCTAGTAATATAGAGATTACGATCTAATCTATCCTTACTTTTGCCCAAATTACTTTTATGTCTGCCCCAGTAGACTTATTTAAATACTAGTGTATATTCATATTATTGTGATTATGCTGTATGGATTAGGTTCCCTTTTCCACTTTGCCAGCATTTAGTATGGCAGATTGGGCGTTTGCCCATTTGTGAAGTCTTTGTGATATTGAGGCTAATTGCATATCATTTGTCAGTATAATTGATTACAGCATCATGGGGGCTTTTGGACCAACACGATGTTTGTTTTGCAATGTAGCTTTCTGTCTAAAATGGCATATTGATACGGACCTAGCTCCTTCCGGTGGCTTTGTTTTTGAGATTATGTGTTTTTTTTTTTTTTTTGCCTGCCTTGATGTTAAACCCCTTAGGTAGTGGCATTCCATTAGTTAAGATGGCGGCTTCCGTCCCGTGTGACAGCGGAGGAGGTGGTCTGTTGTTTGTTATTTAAGTGGTGCGTCAGCGCGCCACCCGCATCCCCTGGAAGACGTGAGGTGTCACGAAACGGCGTAGGGAAGGCGTGCTGACGTCACCACGACGCGACCCGGAAGTCGGGCGGCATTAGACTATTACAAGCGCTTGTTCTTATATACAATGTAAGTGTTTTTAACCTATGTTTAATAAACTTGTGTGGACGTACTACGCTATCGTACCCTTCTTTTCTTTGGAACGTGGAACACCGAGAGGCTCCTATTCCAGCTCGGGGTCATCCGCCCAAGAATAGTGGTATTACGCTACACATGGTCGATTTTGGTTGGCCCATTTGTGGACATGTGTGTTATGCTCATAATCCTATGAGCTCTGGTAAGCAGATCTTGAGCTCTTTGCATGTGGCACCTGTGGAATTAGACACGTTGAAAGCGGTGTGTGGTTTCATCCTTTTCACTGGACACCTATTCAACCTTATGGACTTTTTTTGATGGACTATTTCTCACATCTGTATTTATGCCTGCTGACAATTTGTGATATACATGTGTCTGTGTTGCAGGAGAATTTATTTGACATAGTACCATCTGTTATTGTGGGTTTACCTTATTTTGTTCATACTGGGTGACTCTGGTTTTCCATCAATTTAGCGCAGCTCTCCCTTTACATCTTCTACTTAGTGACTCCCACTACAGCTGCTGCTTTTTCTTTGGCTTAGCGCGGTTATTCACTTTATATTCCACCATCTGAAGCAGGCCGAAGATGCCAAAAAAGATGTCACGCAGCAGCAAAAGAGGATTTTGTAGAGCTACCATTGTCCCCAGTGTCCCTCCCAACCCGACCGATGCATTGGAGAATGCTTCCGACTTTATCACACATCTCTGAAATGTTAGCCCATATTTTTAACCATTTCCCCTTTTCCATCATCTGTGCCATGTTTCCTCAAATAACCATGCCACTGCCTTCCACCGGAACTGACCCTGGCCTGTTTTATTAACTATGCTTCTGCCCACGGCTTGGACTACTTACATGTGAACTGACCCTGGCCTGTTTTATCGACTATGCTTCTGCCTACCGCTTAGATTGATCTGTTGCCCTGCTACTGGAGTACACAGGGGTCTCACATATGTGAGGGGCTCCAGAATTGTTTTTCTGGAGTGAAACTCATTTTTTGGTTTCGAAATTTCCAGATTAGGGTTTGTAGTCTGGAGGCTTCAAAGAGATTTGGGTGGGAGAAGCCTCTACACCTGTACCCAGGTCTTACCTTAGCGAGGCCCTCAGCCTGCTGCTGACTTACTGCCATCATGCCTCTGCCTACCACACGAACTGATCACACCTCTGCCTGCTATCTGTACTATGGGAATAATTAGCTGTAGCAAGAAGAAGTATGTTTATGAAGGGCTGGAGAGCGGTACAATAATGAGTGTCTGCATGTAACTGAGTGTAGCAGAACCAATATTATGGCTGTGCTGACCATGTCTCTGCCTGGACAATTCCTTTGGACAAATGTTTTGGCTGTGCTGACAATATCCCAGTACTGACTATAGACAATATTCCTGCCTGGATAATTACTATTGTTGTGGCTAAGCATGTCTCTGCCTGCTGCCTGGACCAATGCCCTCCTCTGTGCACAACTGCACTACTAAAATCACAGGTAATACTTTTTTTTTTTTTTAACCCCTTTCTCAATAGAATGTACAGTATCTTGAAGTGTAATTCTTGGTATGTACATGCTATGTGTTAGAAATATAAAGGGCCTTCAAAATGATAGGTTGTAAGGAAATTAGATGTGTAATTTATGCTCCTAGAACGCCTGAAGGTGCTCCTTGGATGTTGGGCCTCTGTATGTGGCTAGACTGTGTAAAAGTCTCACACATGTGGTATCTCCATACTCAGGAGGAGTAGCAGAATGAATTTTGGGGTGCAATTCTTGCTATGTACATGCTATGTGTAAGAAATATTGAATAAATGGACAACTTTGTGTATAAAAAATGCATTTTTATTTTCTTTCCACATTTTCCAAAAACTTGAGGAAAAACATGACATATTCAAAAGACTCATTATGCCTCGTAGAATATACGTTGGGGTGTTTTCTTTCCAAAATGGGGTCATTTTGTGGGCATTTCCATTGTCCTGGTGCTCCAGGGCCTTCAAAAGTGTGATAGGTCGTCATGACATTAGATGTGTAATTTATGTCCCTAGAACACCTGACCGTGCTCCTTGCATTTTGGGACTCTGTCTGTGGCTAGGCTGTGAAAAAGTCTCAGGCTGGGTTCACATTGCTGCACGGAGTGGCTCACAGCAGGGGTCCGGTGCATCCCTGTTCACCGTTTCAGGTCTGATTTCAGTCCAAATTTTTGGCTGAATTTAGACCTGAAATTGACTAGAAGACACACAGGACTCCTGTGCAATTCGCACAGGAGCTGCTTCGGAGATACCTGAACCGGCTCTATGGAGAGCCGGCCACAATCTCCTGACATGCAAACTGGATGCGGCAGATAGCTGCCATAACTCCGGTATTTTTTTAAACGGCGGTCTATTTAACATTAAAGTGGTCCCAGCGGCGGATTCCCTGCGGGATCGCTTTTATGAGCGATGGGAGAGGATCCCCCCCTCTCCTGTCGCTTCCCAGTCGTTTTTCCCTGCTTACCAGAGCCGCCAGTAGCGGGGAAAACGATACGGTCCTCTCAGGTGCTGTGAAGGAAGTCCGGTGAGGGCAAGATGGCCCCCACTCGACTCTATGGCCTTGGAGGACCGGAGTGACGTCATATGTCACTTTCTCCCAACGGCCTTAAAGGGCCCATTTTTGCAGAAAAAGAATGTCTTTTTTTTTGTTTTAAGTGTGGATGTGAGATGTGAGGTCCTATGTGACCCTAGATTTCACATTAAAGAGGACCTGTCCTGCTTATTTCTATTACAGTGCGCAAAAAACAAAAAATAAAAGGTAAAATAAATAATAATAATAAAAAAAGAAAAGAAATTGAACACATAAGCATATGTAAATGGTGTTCAAACCACACATGTGAGGTATCGCCACGATCGTTAGAGTGAGAGAAATAATTCTAGCCCTAGACCTCCTTTGTACCTTTAAAGTGGTTACCTGTAGAAATTTTTAAAACGTTGCCTATGGAGATTTTTAAGTACCAAAATTTGTCGCCATTCCGTGAGCATGCGCAATTATGAAGCATGACATGTTATCAATTTATTCCATGTAACATTATCTTTCACAATATAGAAAAAAATTGGGCCAACTTTACTGTTTTTTTATTTTTTTATTTTTAATTCAAAAAAGTGTATTTTTTTTTGTAAAACTGCCGTGCAAATACGGTGTGACAAAGTATCGCAATGATCTCCATTTTATTCTCTAGGGTCTCTGTTAAAAAATATATATATAATGTTTGGGGGTTTTAAATAATTTTCTAACAAAAAATACTGATTTTAACTTGTAAATAACAAGTGTCAGAAAAAGGCCTGGTCCTTAAGTTGTTAAATTGCGTTTTTTTGGATTGTGGTTCTCAGATGCAGTGAAGGCCTCATGCACACTGGACGTTTTTACAGCGGCTGTTTTTGGCTTTAGGCATTTTTTTTTCTGCAGCCAATAAACTCCCCAGGATGTTATCCTATGTGTCCATGCACACAGAGGCTGATAGCAACAGTTTTTTGGCAGGGGCGTTTTATGGCTGGAAAAACCCAGAACTAGTGGGTTTTAACCACTTGCCGACCGCCGCGCAGGCAAAGTGACGTAGTAGTTCGTCGCTCGCCTACGAGCCTCTAGGGGGCCAGCGCGCACCGCCGGAGGCGCGCTCCCAATCCTGCCCCCGCTCCTGCCCCCGCTCGTTCCCTGACATGTCCGCGCGAGTGACCGGTGGTTCCGATGTCCGCCGGTCACCCGCGATCTCCCGGTGCAGAGGGAGAAAGGCAGGCGGCTAATGTAAACAAAGCCGCCTGTCATTCTCCCTGATGTAGCAGCAGAGATCATACGATCCTGCTATGTAGGATCGTATGTCTCTGTGGTTACATCACAAGCCATGCCCCTTTACACATTTAACCCCTTGATCACTAATAAAGTTAACCCCTTCCCTGCCAGTGTCATTTTTACAGTAACAGTGCATATGTATAGCACTGATTACTGTAGTAATGTCACTGGTACCCCCAAAAGTGTAAAAAACGTCTGTCAAGGGTCCCATCTATCCGCCGCAATGTCGCAGTCCCGCAAAAAAAATCGCAGATCACCGCCATTACTTGTTAAATAAAAAAGCAATAAAAATGACAAAAATCTTTCCCTTAGTTAGTAAACACAATAACTTTTGCGCAAACCAATCAAAATACGCTTATTGCGATTTTTTTTTACCAAACATATGTAGCAGAAAACCAATTGGCCTAAAATGTTAAAAAATTTTGATTTTTACATTTTTTTGGGGGAATTTCATATAAAAAAATGTTGTTATTTTTTCAAAATTGTTGCTCTTTTTTTGTTTATAGCGCAAAAAGTAAAAATCACACAAGTGATCAAATACCACCAAAAGAAAGCTCTGTTTGTGGGAAAAAAAGGACGTCAATTTCATCGCACGACCGAGCAATTGTCCGTTAAAGGCACGCAGTGCCGAATCGCAAAATAGGGTTCCGGTCTTTGAGCAGCCAAATCCTCAGGGGCTTAAGTGGTTAAGAGGAGTTTTTCAGCTGTAAAAACGCTCTAACTCTGTAAAAAGCTCAAACAGTGAAAAAAAAAAAAATGCAGCTATTCTGCATTTATGAGCAATTTTTAACCATAAGCTTTCCTGTGAGTATAGTTATGCTAAAAAAACGCAAACGCTAAAGAACGCTGAAAAACTTTACAGCGACAGCTTTCTAAAGCTAACATTACTGGTGTTTTTATACCATCCAGCATGAGACCTAAAGAATGTGGTGAAACTTTGTAAAGAATACCCAATCAGGTGCAAGGAAAAAAAAAAAAGCATTTTTGTTTGCACATGATTAAATGTTGGAAATCAGAAGAGCTTCACCCCATTCACTGCTGTGGAGAAAATGAGTGTAACTGCACAGGCAAAGTGCTCAGTCTATTAGCCTTTAGTAAGTCCACTCCATTACCTTTTTACACTTCCAGAGACTAGAAAACTTCCTCTGTACTGCAGTTAGCGGAAATAAAATGGCGTTGGATTCTAGTTCTGTGCCTTATGAAGAGCTAAGCTGCCTGTGAAAAGTGCCAAGTCAGCAGGTGACCAAGTGCCAAGTCAGCAGATACTGTCTGGTAGGCATATGCAGAACAAAAAAAAATTGTTTTGTTTCGATTCATTACTTACATAAATTCCTTTAGTTAAATTCTCCTAATTTGTTTAATTTGCTTTCGGAATTCATTACGTTTATTCGAATTTAACTCTATTTGAATTTTCCGAATTCGGTTGAATTGAACTCAACTCTACAGATTTCGGAAAATTATTATTATAATTATTATACAGGATTTATATAGCGCCAACAGTTTACCCAGCTTTACAACATGAGGGTAGACAGTACAAATACAATACACTTTATTACTGTAAGAATCTGAGGGCCCTGATCGTTAGAGCTTACAATCTGAAAATGTAATGCAATTTGAATCGAATTCAGTTGGAATTCGAATCTATTCTATTCGAAATTTGAATTTTGAAAGATGGTTATATTCTTTCTCTTCCATTCGATTCTATTGTTTTTTTCTATTCTATTCTTCTCTTTTCTATTATATATTCTATTATTTTCTATTCTATTCAAATTTATTCTATTCCAAATTTGAATTTCAGAAAATGGTTATATTGTTATATTCTGTCTTTTCTATTCTATTCTTTTCTATACTTTATTTTATTCTAGTCAATTATTTTCATTTATTTTCTATTCTTTTCTAATCTATCATTTTCTATTCTATTTAAATTCAAATTTATTCTATTCCAATTTTAGGAAATGGTTATATTATTTCTATTTTATTCTATCTTCTTCTATTCTATGGTTTTTTAATTTTATTTTATTGTTTTTTTTTCCTATTCTATTCTTTTCTATACTAGTCAAATTTAATTTTTTTTCTATTCGAAATTCAAATTTCAGAAGAAGGTTATATTCTTTCTATTTTATTCTATTCTATTCTTTTTTTCTATTCTATTATTTTTTCCTATTCTATTCTTTTTTATTCTATTCAAATTTGAATTTATTCTATTTAAAAATTTGAATTTCAGAAGATGGTAATATATTTTATTCTATTCTATTCTGTTCCTTTATTTTCTATTCTTATTTATTCTGTTCTTTTTATTTTCTATTCTATTTTGATCTATTTTACTCACTTCTTATTTTTTGTTCTATTTTTTTTCTAATCTTTTATTTTCTATTCTGTTCTGTTTAACTCTATTCTATTTTGTTCTATTTTACTCTATTCTTTTATTTTCTGTTTTATTTTTTCTATTATTTTATGTTCTATTCTACTCTTTTCTATTCTATTCCTTTATTTTCTGTTCTATTTCATTCTCTTCGGAAATTCATATTCAATTCAAAACAATTTTAATTCAATTAGAATTGAATTCAAAAACTATTTGAATTTGATTTGAAAACTATTTAAATTTGAAATTCGCCTAAAATTTGGTTTAGTTATTTTGGATTGATTTAAATTGTAATTGTAATTTGGAAATTCGAATACATCAGAATTTCTGAATAACGTAACATTTGTCCAAATTTTGATTCGGATTGAAATGAATCGGACATGTCTACTGTCTGGATAGACTGAGCTAATGGATGTATGTCAATGTATAAAGTGTAATAATGCATGTCGTTTTATTCCTGGGTGACGGAGTGATATTGATACTTAGTTACTTTAGTATTTATCCATGTTGGTGGTGATGGCTACATAGAATACAATGAACCTGTTTTTGCTAAGAAAACAAATAAAGTAAGAATAAAAAAAAAAAAAAAAAATAACAATAATAAATGTTATAACTACTTCTCAAATCTAGTTTCCTTATTTTTTCCCATCTAGATTCCTATCATACTCTGTCTGTACGTCATTGATATATATATATATTTAGGTCATGACTTCAAACAATGGAGCACCGCTGCCTTGGTACATAGCCCAGGACACAACACATGTGACCTAGAATTTAATGCAAATTCTGGATTTCTTTTTTTTTTAAATGGCTGGAGGGGTTATGGTGAAAGGTACAAACGAGAAATTACAATCAGCAAATTCTTTGACCCTGGATAGAACAGAGCGCTGCGATCACACTGTGTTCAAGTGTTGGGTCAGGGAAGAGATGATTTATGGGTCGCTGCTACTGGAAAGTTCACTTTGCACCAGAGTTTAATTTACCACTTAAGCCCCGGAAGATTTTACCCCCTTCCTGACCAGGGCCTATTTTGCGATTCGGCACTGCGTGACTTTAACGGACAATTGCGCGGTCGTGCGACGCTGTACCTAAACAAATTTGACGTCCTTTTTTTCCCACAAATAGAGCTTTCTTTTGGTGGTATTTGATCACCTGTGCGATTTTTTGATCATGCGCTATAAACAAAAAAAGAGCGACAATTTTGAAAAAATAACAATATTTTTCACATTTTTTAATATGAAATTCCCCCCCAAAAAAATGTAAAAATCAAAATTTTTTAACATTTTCGGTCAATTTGTTTTATGCTACATATGTTTGGTAAAAAAAATCGCAAAAAGCGTATTTTGATTGGTTTGCGCAAAAGTTATCGCGTTTACTAACAAAGGGAAAGATTTTTGTCATTTTTGTTGGTTTTTTTAACGCGTAATGGCGGCGATTTGCGATTTTTTTGCGGTACTGCGACATTGCGGCGGACAGATCGGACCCTTGACTGACATTTTTGACACTTTTGGGGTTACCAGTGACATTACTGAAGTAATCAGTGCTATACATATGCACTGTTACTGCAAAATGACACTGGTAGTGAAGGGGTTAACTTTATTTGAGAGGGAGGGGCTGTGTGTGTCCCTAGGGGCGTGATTCTAACTGTGATTGGCTGTGGCTTGAGCTGTAGAAACATTGATCAACGGTCCTACATAGTAGAACCGTGTGATCACTGTTTCTACACGGGGAGAATAACAGGCGGCTTGTTTACACTAGCCGCCTGACTTTCTCCCTCTGCAGCGACGATCGCAGAGTGCCCGCGGACATCGGGTCCGCCGGTCACACGCGCGGGGGGGTCCGTGACCACGCGGGAGCGCGCCTCCGGGGGCGCGCGCTCGCTCCCTAGACCCTCACAGGCTAGCGACGTAGATCTACGTCACTCTGCGTGTGAGGGGCTGACCGCCGCAGTAAATATACTGTGAGCAGTCGGCAAGTGGTTAATCTAAAGAGGACCTGTCATCAGATCTTTGTTTTCTTGCATGCTAAAAAAGTGGGGGGATTTACTAAAACTGGAGCACTCAGAATCTGGTGCAGCTGTGCATGGTAACCAATCAGCTTCTAATGTTAGAGCGTTCAATTAAGCGTTGACAAAAAAAAACAAAAACCTGGAAGCTGATTGGTTTCTATGTGGAGCTGCACCAGATTTTGCACTCTCCAGTTTTAGCAATTAACCCCCAATATGTCCTTGCAGGGCTGCTGTTAGAAATCACGGGGCCCCATACAGCCTACCAGGCAAGACAATATTTTCACTAAAAATACATTAAAATCATTATTAGGCGATGCAAACATAACAAAAGACCTGTGTGAATTAACCCTTTTTAAATTGTTTTTTACATTAAAAAAAAAAAATATAACCTTTTTTAATGTTTAAAATGTTTACAATTATTTTATTTTACATTTTTTTTATCACAATGTTTAACCACTTTAGAACCGCTCACAGTAATACTACTGCGGCAGAGTGGTTCGTTATCGTCCAGCGACGTAGTATTAACGTCGTTGGACACTCCCCCTTCTGGGCGGCGCTTGCGCGCCGCCGGAGGCTCGCTCCTGCTGTTTTCATTCACAGCGGGAGTCGGGCCAGGGGAGGAGCAGCGGCGATCGCCGCTGCTCTTACCCGATCGTCGGGGATCGAGTCTGGAGATCCGCCCGCTGTGTGTAAACAGAGCGGGCGGATCTCCATAGTGACAGGGAGTGACAGATCGGAGTGTTCAGCATAGCTGGACATCCGATCTGTCCATGACTCACACAGTCACCTCCCCCCCTACACGTCAGTAAGCACCAGGCATACATTAACCCCTCCCTCTCCAATAAAATTAACCCCTTCCCTGCCAGTGTCATTTTTACAGTAACAGTGCATATATATAGCACTGATTACTGCAGTAATGTCACTGGTACCCCCAAAAGTGTCAAAAATGTCAGTCAAGGGTCCGATCTGTCCGCCGCAATGTCGCAGTCCCGCGTTAAAAAAAAAAACACCAAAAATGACAGAAATCTTTCCCTTTGTTAGTAAACGCAATAACTTTTGCGCAAACCAATCAAAATACGCTTATTGCGATTTTTTTTACCAAACATATGTAGCATAAAACAAATTGGCCAAAAATTTTTTAAAAAATTGGTTTTTACATCTTTTTTGGGGGGAACTTCATATAAAAAAATGTTAAAAATATTGTTATTTTTTCAAAATAAACGCTCTTTTTTTGTTTATAGCGCAAAAAGTAAAAATCGCACAGGTGATCAAATACCACCAAAAGAAAGCTCTGTTTGTGGGAAAAAAAGGACGTAAATTTCGTTTGGGTACGGCGTCGCACGACCGCGCAATTGTCAGTTGAAGTCGCACAGCGCCGAATCGCAAAAAGTGGCCTGGACGGAAGACAGCAAAATCCTCCGGTGGTAAAGTGGTTAATTATTATTATTTTTTTTTACAATTTGTTATTTTTTTCCTGCAGCGCTGTGGGAGTGGGGGGGGGGGGTGGCACAGTGTAAGGGGGGCACACAGGAAGGGGGGGGGGGTCAGAAGCAGGCAGAACAGGGAGGGGGATCAGAGAAGCAATTACAGGAATGATGCCCTGTGTATGTATCTCTCCCGTTAGCAGGTAAAAGATGGCAGGAGAGGAACTGGCTTTCAGCTGCTGCAGAGAGCTGCACAGGGCTTCCTTCAGTAATTGCCTCTCCGCCCAGCTGCACCAATTCCCCGTGCTGTTGGGGCCCCCCTGTGTGCCCAGGCCCCCCACCAGTAGGACTAGTGGTCCCCCCTATCAACGGCTCTGTGTCCTTGTAATACTTTCAGGTATATAATATCTCTCACAAAGATCACAGTACTCCTCCAGACAATACCATCATTTGCTATTCTTTTCAGAAGGTCGTCACCATCTTTGTTCCGGTATCATCCAGAGTCACAATTTTTCTCCTACACTGAGATGCCAGCTCAGAGATGATACAATATCCGGGTGTCTGTGCGGTTCTTGGCTGTGTTCACTAATGTCTGACACAGATCAGCCCCTGCTGCGACCTCTCCACATAGTTATAATGTTGCAGTCTGAACAATGATAGAGAGGAGATTGGCATTTTCTGGTTATTGCAATGTCCTCAGATTCTCAGTACAGTAAAACTTTGGATTCAGAGTAACTTGGTTTAAGAGCGTTTTGCAAGACAAGCACATTTTTTATAATCAATTTTGACGTGATCAACAAGTAATGTATTGATATACAAGTAGGGTCATGTCACAGCTGAGTATTTAAGAGAAGAGAGGTGCCTCTAAGGCCCCTTTCAGACAGGCGGACTGTTCAGATCCGCCTGTCCGTTTTTCAGGCGGATCTGAATGGATGCCCTATGCATCTCTATGGAGCATCAAATGTCAGCGGAGACATGTCCGCTGACATCCAATCCGGTCCAGCAGATCTGGACGGATGGAAACCCTATTTTCTATCCGTCCAGCGGATCGGATGGGATTGGATGAGAACGGACACACGGTCCGTTCCCATCCGATTCCCCCATAGAGAACAGCGGGACCTGACAGCTCCGTCTCTGCACACAGAGTGGAGACAGAGCTGCCATTCGCCTGCTCAGCGGGGGATCGGCGGATCGATCCCCCGCTGAGAAAAACGGAGTCCGCCGACAGACTCCCCTGTGTGAAAGGGGCCTAAAGCCACACGATCAGATTATCGAACGATCTGTCGTCCGTTTTTTGTGGCATGCTAGTCTGATGTGGAAAGTGAAGAGGTTATTTTCATACGAATTTTCCTGTACGACAGAATTCTACTTCAGAAGTGATGTCATGTGCTGGATTGCTTTGTATGTGTTCTTTCATCTCTGAGCATGCCTAGTCTTGCTCTTAAGATTTTTTTCCGTCGAAAACTGTACTAATGAGACGAAAATCGGACGTTGTGTTGAGGGACGATAAAAATTTTATAGCCTGCACATCAGGATTTTTTTGGCCGAAAAGTCAAAGTCGGCTGTCGAAAGCACCATACTAACAATCCGAAAATCGGCAAATCGGTCGTCGGACGAAATTTCCCTTCAGATTTTCTTATCGTGTGTACGTGCCTTAAGTGTAGCAAAATGGTTACATTTGTTGAGGGTTCAGCATTTAGCAACTCACATGGTTGATGTTCTGGACCGGAAGATTTTCCCCCTTAATGACTAGTCCATTTTTTGCGATTCGGGACTGCGTTACTTTAACTGACAATTACGACGCTGCACCCAAATAAAATTGATGTCCTTTTTTCCCCCCACAAATAGAGCTTTCTTTTGGTGGTATTTGATCACCTCTGTGATTTTTATTTTTGTGCTATAAACAAAAAAAGGGCGACAATTCTGAAAAAAAAAAATATTACTTTCTGCTATATGACATTCCCAATAATAAAAATTTAAAAATCGAATTTTTTAAATCATTTTAGGACAATTTGTATTCTGCTACATAGTTTTGGTAAACAAAATCCCAATAAGTGTATATTGATTGGTTTGCGCAAAAGTTATCAAGTGTAAAAACTAGGGGAAAGATTTATGTCATTTTTAAAAAAAAAAAAAACATAGAAACATAGAATGTGTCGGCAGATAAGAACCATTTGGCCCATCTAGTCTGCCCAATATATCTGAATCCTATGAATAGTCCCTGGCCCTATCTTATATGAAGGATAGCCTTATGCCTATCCCATGCATGCTTAAACTCCTTCACTGTATTTGCAGCTACCACTTCTGCAGGAAGGTTATTCCATGCATCCACTACTCTCTCAGTAAAGTAATACTTCCTCATATTACTTTTAAACCTTTGCCCCTCTAATTTAAAACAGTGTCCTCTTGTGGTAGTTTTTCTTCTTTTAAATATGCTCTCCTCCTTTACCGAGTTGATTCCCTTTATGTATTTAAAAGTTTCTATCATATCCCCTCTGTCTCTTCTTTCTTCCAAGCTATACATGTTAAGGTCCTTTAACCTTTCCTGGTAAGTTTTTTCCTGCAATCCATGTACTAATTTAGTAGCTCTTCTCTGAACTCTCTCTAGAGTATCTATATCCTTCTGGAGATATGGCCTCCAGTACTGCGCACAATACTCCAAGTGAGGTCTCACCAGTGTTCTGTACAGCGGCATAAGCACTTCTCTCTTTCTACTGCTTATACCTCTCCCTATACATCCAAGCATTCTGCTGGCATTTCGTGCTGCTCTATTACATTGTCTTCCCACCTTTAAGTCTTCTGAAATAATTACTCCTAAATCCCTTTCCTCAGATACTGAGGTCAGGACTGTGTCAAATATTCTATATTCTGCCCTTGGGTTTTTACGCCCCAGGTGCATTATCTTGCACTTATCCACATTAAATTTCAGTTGCCAGAGTTCTGACCATTCTTCTAGTTTTCCTAAATCCTTTTCCATTTGGCCTTTTCCTCCAGGAACATCAACCCTGTTACATATCTTTGTGTCATCAGCAAAAAGACAAACCTTACCATCGAGGCCTTTTGCAATATCACTTATGAAGATATTAAACAAAATTGGTCCCAGTACAGATCCCTGAGGTACCCCACTGGTAACATGACCTTGTTCTGAATGTTCTCCATTGACTACAACCCTCTGTTGTCTGTCACTCAGCCACTGCCCAATCCACTCAACAATATGGGAGTCCATGCTCAATGACTGCAGTTTATTGATAAGTCTTCTATGTGGGACAGTGTCAAAAGCCTTACTAAAATCTAGATATGCAATGTCTACTGCACCTCCACCGTCTATTATTTTAGTCACCCAGTCAAAAAAATCTATAAGATTTGTTTGACATGATCTCCCTGAAGTAAACCCATGTTGTTTTTCATCTTGCAATCCATGGGATTTAAGATGTTCCACAATCCTATCCTTTAATAGGGTTTCCATTAATTTGCCTACTATTGATGTCAGACTCACTGGTCTATAGTTGCTCGATTCCTCCCTACTACCTTTCTTGTGAATGGGCACGACATTTGCCAATTTCCAATCTTCCGGGACGACTCCTGTTACTAATGATTGGTTAAATAAATCTGTTAATGGTTTTGCCAGCTCACCACTAAGCTCTTTTAATAATTTTGGGTGTATCTCATCAGGACCCTGTGACTTATTTGTCTTCACTTTAGACAGCAATCTTAGAACGTCTTCCTCTGTAAAGACACATGCATCAAACGATTCATTAGTCATCCTTTCAAGTGGAGGTCCTTCTCCTTCTTTTTCTTCTGTAAAAACTGAACAGAAGTATTCATTAAGGCAGTCGGCTAGCCCTTTATTCTCTTCTACATACCTTCCGTCCTTTGTTTTTAATTTAGTTATTCCTTGTTTTAATTTCCTTTTTTCATTTATATATCTGAAGAATGTCTTATCCCCCTTTTTCATAGACTGAGCTAGTTTTTCTTCTGCCTGCGCTTTAGAAGTTCTTATAACTTGCTTGGCCTCTTTCTGCCTAATCTTGTAGATTTCCTTATCTTCATTGCTCTGGGTTTTTTTATAATTACAAAATGCTAGCTTTTTATTTTTAATGATTTGGGCCACTTCTGCTGAGTACCACAGTGGTCTCTTCCTTTTTTTGCTTTTACTGACAAGTCTAATGCAATTTTCTGTTGCCTTCAATAATGCACCTTTTAAGTAGTCCCATTTCTCCTGGACTCCATGTAATCCGTACCAGTCTGATAAGGACTAATTTATGACTAATTTCATTTTTGAAAAGTCTGTTTTTCTAAAATCTAAAACTTTTGTTTTTGTGTGGTGTGACTCTTTCACAGTTCTTATATTAAACCACACTGACTGGTGATCACTGGATCCCAAGGTTTCGCCTACAGTGACATCATATACCGAATCCCCATTTGTGAATACCAGATCCAAAATGGCCTCCCTCCGGGTTGGCTCCTCAACCACTTCAAAAACAATAAAAATGACATAAATCTTTCCCGTAGTTAGTAAACGCGATAACTTTTGCGCAAACCAATCAAAATTCACTTATTGCGATTTTTTTTTACCAAAAATATGTAGCAGAAAATTGGCCTAAAATTTTAAAAAATTTAGATTTTTAAATTTTTTGGGAATGTTATTTATCAGAATGTAAAAAATATTGTTTTTTTTTTTTCAAAATTGTCACTCTTTTTTTCAAAAATTAAAAATCGCACAGGTAATCAAATACCACCAAAGAAAGCTCTATTTGTGGGGAAAAAAAGAATGAAAGTTTCATTTGGGTACAGCGTTGCACGACCGCGCAATTCTCCGTTAAAGTAACAAAGTGCCGAATCGCAAAATATAGTCTGGCCAGGAATGGGGTAAAATCTTCCGGTCTTAAAGTGGATAAAAATACGCTCATTGAGAATTTTTTTGTCAAAGACATGTAGCTAAATACATTTTGACCTAAATATATGACAACAATTGAATATATTGGATATTTTTTTAACTGTCTCGCTCTTTTTTTTTATTAATATCGCAAAAAAAAAAAAAAAAAAAAAAAGCGCAAAGGTGATCAAATACCACCAAAAGAAAGGTCTGTATGTGGGAAAAAAGGACGTAAATTTTGTTTGGGTAGCATTGCATGACTGCGCAATTGTCAGTTAAAGTCGCGCAGTGCCAAGTTGAAAAAAGTGGCCAGGTCATTGAGCAGCAAAATCTTCCGGGGCTAAAGTGGTTAAATAACTTCATAAAATAGTCAGCAACTACTTAGAAACCACTGAATTATAATTATTTAATAATTTAATTAGGACAAATAATTGACATATTATGTATTATATATATATATATATATATATATATATATATATATATATATATATATATATATATTATCTTATATATTATATACTTCAATACCGGGCACTTTTACCCCATTCCTGCCCAGGCCAATTTTCAGCTGTCAGGGCTGTCGCACTTTGAATGAAAGTTGCGCGTTCATACAACACTGTACTCAAATAAATTTTTTATCAAAGCTTTCTTTTGGTTGTATTTAATCACAGCTGGGTTTTTTATTTTAAAAAAGACATAAAATTTGGAAAAAGAAAAAGTTTCTGTCAGAAATCTTTGTAATGAAGTCATTTTTCTCCTTCACTGATGTGTGTGGGAATGCCTGGGTTATCTGCACTGTGGTTGCCTGATGTGGGGCATAGCAAATAAATACTTTCCCATCAGAGTACCTCAAATATGCTTCCTTCGCTACAGGTGTTTTTGCTGACCTCACCTGTTGTTCTGTAATGTCCGCCACAGCATTACCAATTTCTCTTCATTTGCGTATGTCAACAGCCTGAGCCGCGTCCCAACTTCTAGCTGGATGGAGTCATGAGGAAGTAAATCAGAATAAATGTAAAGCAAACAGTTTGCTTTGCAGTGTTTGCTCTTCTGAATCTGCCCGGTTCAAGGTTTCCATCAATAAAGCAACAATTCCACTGCCACCTGCGCTGTGCTTTTCTCAGGAGGATTTCCATTCTCCCCACATCTCCTCATGCTTAGTCTTTAACCACTTTACCACCAGAGCATTTTGCTGTCTTACGTCTGGGCCACTTTTTGCGATTCGGCGCTGTGCGACTTTAACTGACCATTGCGCGGTCATGCGACACCGTACCCAAACTAAATTTACGTCCTTTTTTTCCCCACAAACAGAGCTTTCTTTTGGTGGTGTTTGATCACCTGTGCGATTTTTACTTTTTGCGCTATAAACAAAAAAAGAGCGTTTATTTTGAAAAAATAACAATATTTTTAACATTTTTTTATATGAAATTCCCCCCCCCCAAAAAAGATGTAAAAAACAATTTTTTTTTAAATTTTTGGCCAATTTGTTTTCTGCTACCTATGTTTGGTAAAAAAAATCGCAATAAGCGTATTTTGATTGGTATTGCGTTTACTAACCAAGGGAAAGATTTCTGTCATTTTTGGTGTTTTTTTTTTTAACGAGTAATGGCGGCGATCTGCGATTTTTTTTGCGGGACTGCGACATTGTGGCGGACAGATCGGACCCTTGACTGACATTTTTGACACTTTTGAGGGTACCAGTGACATTACTACAGTGATCAGTGCTATACATATGCACTGTTACTGTAAAAATGACACTGGCAGGGAAGGGGTTAATTTTATTGGAGAGGGAGGGGTTAATGTATGCCTGGTGCTTACTAACGTGTGGGGGGGAGGTGACTGAGTGAGTCAGGGACAGATCGGATGTTCAGCTATGCTGAACAGTCCGATCTGTCACTCCCTGTCACTATGGAGATCAGCCCGCTCTGTTTACACAGGCGGGCGGATCTCCAAACTGGATTCCCCCGATGATCGGGGCAGAGCAACGGCGATCGCCGCCGCTCCTCCCCTGGCCCGACTCCCGCTGTGAATGAAAACAGCGGGAGCACGCCTCCAGCGGCGCGCGAGCGCCGCCTACAGGGGGAGGAGTCCAGCGACGTAGGTCTACGTCGCTAGACGATAACGAGCCACTGTGCCGCAGTAGCAGCACAGTGGCTAGTGGTAAAGAGGTTAAAGCCCCGTACACACGAGTCGAAATTCGGCCGGGAATTTTCGTCCGACGACCGATCTGCCCGATATTCGGCTTGTTAGTATGATGCTTCCGACAACCGACTCCGACTTTTCGGCCGAAAAAAATCTGGTGTGCAGGCTACAAAATTTTTGTCCTCCGTCAAAACACGTCCGATTTTCGTGCAATCAGTACAGATTTCGACAGGGAAACATCTTATGAGCAAGACTAGGCATGCTCAGAGAAGAAAGAACACAAAGAAAGCAATCCAACACATGACATCACTTCTGAAGTAGAATTCTGTCGTGCGGGAAAATTCATGTGCAGTCTAGGCACATTCCAACCAACAGACACCACTCTGGACAAAAGACGAACGACCAGTCAGCGGAAATTCGTTGCGTGTGTACGAGGCATTAGATTGCATTCATTCACGGCACTCATTTGTACTCTTCCCGCCACTGCTGAAACATAATTGGAGCATTTTAATGACTTAAATCTGGGCCCTGGAGACATTTCAGGAACTGCCTTTGCACCGGGGCTCCCCTTTTATTGCAAAGGTTAACTTCTTCTGTAGCGCCCAATGGAAGCCCCTTTACATTGAGCAGCAGGATGTCGCAGACGGTTTCTCCCTTCCTGGTATCAAAGCTGCAGGGAGGTGGGTACAAGGAAAAAGATTTGCTGCCATTGCAGCCGAAAAGGAGGACTTTAATTTACTGGACTATGACTGCCCCTAGCAACAGGACAGGGGGCTGCTGCAGCTGCATAAATTGAGGGGGGCAGCCAGAAAAGGTGTGTGTGCCTAGAGGGGAGAGCTTGTAGGCAGGTGGATGGTAAATATTTTGTGTTGGTTAACCACTTCCGGACTGCTCACGTTGCCCTGCTCACGTAGACCTACGTCGCTGGATTCCTGCCTGTCTCGGCGCCGGAGGCTCGCTCCCGCTTTGTTTATACACAGAGGGAGTCGGGCCGGAGGAGGAGAGGCGGTGATCACCATCTCTCTTCCCCCGTGGTCGGGGAAAGTGTGAGAAAATCCGCCTGCTTGTGTTTGCATAGCTGAACCTGCGATCTGTGTCTGTGTCACACAATCCCCTCCCCCCACACACGTCAGTAAGCATGAGTTAACCCCTTCCCTGCCAGTGTCATTATTACAGTAACAGTGCCTATTTTTAGCACTGATTACTGTAGTAAAGTCACTGGTCCCCCCAAAAGTGTCAAAAATGTCAGTTAGGGGTCCGATCTGTCCGCTGCAATGTCGCAGTCCCGGAAAAAATTGCAGATCGCCGCCATTACTAGTAAAAAAAAAAAAAAACAATAAAAATTACAAATCTTTTCCGTAGTTAGTAACTTTTGCGCAAACCAATCAAAATATGCTTATTGCGATTTTTTTTTAAAAAAATATGTAGCAGAAAACAAATTGGCCTAAAATGTTAAAACATTTTGATTTGTAAATTTGTTTTGGGGAATGTTGTATAGCAGAATGTGAAAAATATTGTTTTTTTTTTTTCAAAATTGTCGCTCTTTTTTTTAAAAAAATTTTTAAATCGCACAGGTGATCAAATACCACCAAAAGAAAGCTCTATTTGTGGGGGAAAAAAAGGACGTCAATTTAATTTGGGTACAGCGTTGCACGACCGCAAAATTGTCCGTTAAGGTAACGCAATGCTGAATCGCAAAATAGGAAGGGGGTAAAATCTTCTAGTCTTAAAGTGGTTAAAAATACTCTCATTGAGAATTTTTTTGTCAAAGACGTAGCTAAATACATTTTGGCCTAAATACAGTATATGACAAAAAATGAATATATTGGATGTTTATTAACTGACAAAGTAGAAAATGTCAATTTTTCGCAAAATTTTCGCTCTTTTTTTTATTAATATCGCAAAAAAATAAAAAGCGCAGAGGTGATCAAATACCACCAAAAAAAAGATCTGTTTGTGGGGAAAAAAAGACATAGATTTAGTTTGGGTACAGATTGTCAGTTAAAGTCGAGCAGTGCCAAGTTGAAAAAAGTGGCCTGGTCATTAAGCAGCCAACTATTCTCTAGTTCAGCCTTTCTCAACCATTTTAACACAGAGGAACCTTTGAAATAAATTTCTGCTCTCTGGGAACTCCTGCTAAAAATTAAAAATCTACAACTCATGACACATTAGTGTGATCCACTGCTTTGCACTTATATACTCCTTATTGGGAGCTGAGTCGAAGTTCCAGGGGTATAGACTCAGCTTTCAAAGCTGTCACACTTTGAATGACAATTGCGCGGTCATGCAATGCTGTACCCAAATGAAATTTTTATCATTTTTTTCACACATATAGAGCTTTCATTTGGTGGTATTTAATCACTGCTGAGTTTTTTATTTTTTGCTAAAAAAAAGAAAAAATATTTTGAAAAATACAAAAAGTTTTTCTTAACTTCTGTCAGTAAATTTGATAAATAAGTCGTTTTTATCCTTCACTGATGTGCGCTGATGAGGCGGCACTGATGGGCACTGATAGGGTGCACTGATTGGCACTGATGAGGTGGCACTGATAGGTGGCACTGATGGGCACTTACGGATGGCACTGATGGGCACTGACAGACAATACTGATAGGCACTGATGGGCAGCACAGATGAGCAGGCACTGATGGGCACTGACTGGCATCACTAATGGGCACTGATAGAGGTCACTGTGGGCACTGATTGATGTCACTGATGGGCATTGATTGGGCACTGTTTTGTGTCACTGATGGGCATTGATTGGGCACTGTTTGGGCACTATTGTAGTTTACTGTAATCAGGGTGATGATCCTAGTAATCCTGGTAATCCACTTGCAAACCGCAACGTATATATACTTATTGCGGTCGGCAAATGGTTAAAGTGATTGTAAAGTCTCATTTAAAAAAAAACAAAGAACAAAAACAAATATGTGATACTTACCTCCTATGTGCAGTTGGTTTTGCACAGAGTAGCCTGGATCCTCCTCTTCTAGTGTCCCTCGTTGCTGCTCCTGGCCCCTTCCTCCTATTGAGTGCCCCCACAGCAAGCAGCTTGCTATGGGGGCACCTGAGCTGAGCTGCAGCTCCATGTGTCCATTCAGACACAGAGCTATCGTTCGGCCCCGCCCCCTCTCTAGCCTTATTGGCTAACTGACTTTGATTGACAGCTGCAGGAGCCAATGGCGCCTCTGCTGTATCTCAGCCAATCAGGAGGGAGAGTCCCAGGCCGGCTGAGGGACTCGTGTACATCACTGGACAGAGAGGGGCAGGGCCGTTGATAGGGGGGACCACCAGCCCTCTTGTAGGGGGCCCGAGCACACAGGGGGGCCCACACAGAGTGGGGGATTAGTGATGGACAACAAATACAGAAATCTTCCTCCAGCACCTTAATCTGATCTGTCCCTCTCCCTGCTATCAGCTTTTATCTGCTGAGAAAGAGACAGTCGTCCCTCACTAATCCCCCTCCCTTGTGTTGGCCCCTCTCCCAGCACTTATCTCTGCTCAGGAGTTTATTTGTAAATTGTAACTTTGTTTCTCTGTCTCTGTCTCTCTGATCACTGAGCTCCAACTGCCCAGCCTGTAAATTTTTCTCATCTCATCTTTTTTATTTAACATAGTTTTTTTTTTTTTATATTTAGCAGGAATTATGCGAGTTATGTTATATTTGTGTCTGATAATAGTGATTTTGTTGTAATTTTAGCTAAATATATCTTTAATATTTTCTTGGGGGGGCCCTGCCAGGTAGTCTGTAAGGGGCCCCGCGATTTCTAACAGCAGCCCTGGAGAGGGGGCACAGGTAAGTATTAGGGCTGCTGGGGGGGGCTGCTGCACACAGAAGGCTTTTAATCCTAATGCATAGAATGCATTAAGATAAAAACCTTCCTGACTTTACAACTCCTTTAAGGTATGACTTCCTCATGGGGAAGAAGGGGCACCAGTGGATTAAGTACGGGCACTTGGAACATAATGTACAGGAATGTGTATTGAAGACAACTTTGTTGAACTGTTCTTTGGTATGTTTAAACAACAAAAAGAACGTGTATTGTTACCTAACTTTGCATGGTTTGAAGTTACTTGAGGACAATCTTAAAGGGGTGCGTGCATACATGGCATAACACAAGAACAGGGATCATTAGGGGACAAGAAGAGTTAGAGAAGATGCATGCAGTTCATATTTATAACGGGCAGTGAAGCTATTCGGAGGAGGCTATATTGCCGTTGCTCATGACTATAGTACTAGTCTTCAGCATAAGACTAGTACTTGCTTGCATAAGCAACCAGCCGGTCGGGAAGGGGTGTGACTAGGCATGGGTGATTGAAAGCCCTGGTAGGGAAGGAGCTTGCTTGCTAATGGCTACAGTACTAGTCTCGAGTGCATTAGCAGCCAGCCGGTTGGAAAGCGATGTCGGTGTGACTTGGGAAAGGTGACAGAAGGCCCTTCCAATGACTTTTCCAATGACCACCAATGTGAAAGGACCCTTTTCATATTTACCACCAATTTAACCACTTGCCGTCCACCGCAAGCACATATACTGCGGCGGTCAGCCCCGGCCAGGCAAAGTGACGTACCGGTACGTCACTAGCCCGTCACTCCCTTGTGAGCCAATAGCGGGCGAGCGCTCCCCCTTCCCCAGCTCGTTCCCTAACAAGTCAGTGCGTGTGACCGGCGGACCCGATGTCCGCCTGTCACTCGCGATCGTTCGCCGGGAAGGGAGAAAGGCAGGCGGCTAATGTAAACAAAGCCGCCTGTCATTCTCCCCTGTGTAAAAATGGAGATCAGACGGTTCTACTATGTAGGACCGTTGATCTCTGTTTTTACACTAGTAGCCATGTCCAATCACAGTTAGAAACACACCCCTAGGACACACTTAGCCCCTCCCTCCCTTAGCCCCTCCCCTCCAATACAGTTAACCCCTTCCCTGCCAGTGTCATTTTTACAGTAACAGTAACAGTGCATATGTATAGCACTGATTACTGCAGTAATGTCACTGGTAACCCCAAAAGTGTCAAAAATGTCAATCAGGGGTCCGATCTGTCCGCCGCAATGTCGCAGTCCCGCAAAAAAAAAAAAAAATGCAGATCGCCGCCATTACTCGTTAAAGAAAAACACCAAAAATCTTTCCCTTTGTTAGTAAACGCGATAACTTTTGCGCAAACCAATCAAAATACGCTTTTTGCGATTTTTTTTACCAAACATATGTAGCATAAAACAAATTGGCCAAAAATTTTAAAAAATTTTGATTTTTAAATTTTTTTTGGGGGAATTTCATGTAAAACAATGTGAAAAATATTGTTATTTTTGCAAAATTGACGCTCTTTTTTTGTTTATAGCACATGATCAAAAAATTGCACAGGTGATCAAATACCACCAAAAGAAAGCTCTGTTTGTGGGGAAAAAAAGGACGTCAAATTCGTTTAGGTACAGCGTCGCATGACCGCGCAATTGTCCGTTAAAGTCATGCAGTAAAAAAATCGCAGAAAAAACCCTGGTCAGGAAGGGGGTAAAATCTTTCGGGGCTTAAGTGGTTAAAGGGGCCTGTCTCCCACCACACCCAATATAAGAGACCACTAGGCTGACCACAAATGTAGGAGGGTGCTTTGCCACTGATCACCAATGTAAGGGAGTCCTTCTCCCACTGTCTAGAAATTAAGAGACCACTACACTGACCACCAATGTAAGAAGGCACTTTTCTACTGACAACCAATGTAAGGGGGGGGGGGGGTCCCTTTCCCACTGACTACAAAGTAAGGGACCACTACACTAAAATGACCACCTTCCTAAAAGAGTTATTTTCCCACTACCACCAATGTACAGGACCACTACACTGACCACCATAATAAAGGGATTATTCTACTCACCACCAATCTACGGGGCAACTACACTGACCACCAATGCAAGTGCTCATTTTTCCAATTACCACCAATATAAGGGGGTCCTTTTCCCACTAACCACCAATTTAAAGGGAGTCTTCTTCCAACACTACCAATGTAAGGGACCACATAGTTACATAGTTACATAGTAGGTGAGGTTGAATAAAGACATCAGTCCATCCAGTTCAACCTGTGTAGGTGTGTGTGGCTGTAATCATCTCACATAGCCCTGAATGTTCTGATCCTTGAGATGTACGTCTAAGAGTCTTTTGAAAGCCACCATATGTCCCGATGAAACCACCTCTTGTGGTAGAGAATTCCACAATCTTGTAGCCCTAACAGTAAAGAACCCCCCACGTTGCCTAAGGTTAAAACGTTTCTCCTCTAATCGCATTGTATGCCCCCGAGTCCTCATGCAATCCCTTCGACTGAATAGCTGTTTTTCTATGCCGAGATCCCCATTGAGATATTTATAAATTGCTATCATGTCCCCCCTCAGGCGTCTCTTCTCCAGGGAGAATAGATCAAGCGATTGAAGATGCTCTTCATAATTAAGGTCCTCCAATCCCCTAATCAGTTTAGTTGCCCTTCTCTGGACTCTCTCCAGCTCCAACACATCCCTCCTGAGGACTTGCGACCAGAACTGGACAGAATACTCCAGATGTGGTCGGACCAGAGTTTTATAAAGTGGAAGGATTATAGTCTTATCTCTGGAATACATACCTTTCTTTATGCTAATATTCTGCTGGCTTTGGCAGCTGCTGCTTGGCATTGCATGCTATTGCCTAATCTATCATCAACCAAGACTCCCAGATCTTTCTCCATTTTTGATTCCCCCAAAGGTTTCCCCCCTAACGTGTATTGTGCTTTTATGTTTTTAGTCCCCAAGTGCAAAACCTTACACTTTTCCACATTAAACCTCATTTGCCATGTCATTGCCCACTCCGTTATTTTGTCCAGGTCATTTTGTAGGATATCTGCTTCATGCTGTGCAGTTATTGCCCTGCCCAATTTTGTGTCATCTGCAAAAACCGATATCGAACTACTGATCCCGTCCTCAATGCTGTTTATGAATAAATTGAACAAGGTTGGTCCCAGGACTGAGCCTTGGGGGACCCTGCTTTCCACCTCAGACCAGTCTGAGTATACGCTGTTTATTACCTCCCTTTGGACACGCCCTTTTAGCCAGTTCCGTATCCAAGAGCAAACCCTGCTGTCGATACCTGCAGACCTTATTTTATAAATTAAGCGCTTGTGGGGAACTGTATCAAACGCCTTAGCGAAATCCAGGTACACCACATCCACTGGTCTGCCCCTATCTAGCTCACAGCTCACCTCCTCGTAGAATGTTAAGAGATTGGTTTGACAAGAACGCCCATTTGTAAACCTGTGCTGATTACTGCTGATGATGTTGTTGTCTTTAGCAAACTCTACGATATAGTCCCTTATCATCCCCTCCAGAAGTTTACATACTATTGATGTCAGACTGACAGGCCTATAATTTCCCGGGATATGCCTCCGCCCCTTTTTGAATATCGGTATCACGTATACTGATATCAATGTAAAAGGCACTTTTCCACTGACCCTCAATGTAAGGGGCCTCTACACTGACCGCCAATGTAAGGTGATCCTCTTTGCACTAATATTCAAAGTAGGGGACCCCTAAAATGACCACCAATGTAATAAGCCTCATTTCCTACTGCCCACCAATGCAAGGGGTCCTTCTCCCACTACAACCAGTGTAAGGGACATCTATACGTATTGACCACCAATGTAACAAGGCACTTTTTCTCCAACTACCAATGCTAGAGGGGCCTTCTCACACTGCAATGTAAGGGACCACTACACTGTCCACCAAACAATTATTCCACTGACCACCAAAATAAAGAGATTCTTGTCCCACTGACCAACAATCTAAGGGATACTGACCACCAATGTAAGGGGGTCCTTCTACTAACCACCAATGTAGGAGACCCGCTACACTGACCACCAATGTAAAAGGGTCCTTCTGCCACTACCACCAATGTACAGGACCACTACACTCACCGCCATTATAAAGGGATTCTTTTTCCACTGACGACCGATCTAGGGGACAACTATATTGACCACCAATGTCACTTTTCCAATGAACACCAACATATGGGGGCACTTTTCCACTGACCACCAATAAAAGGGTTTTTTTCTCCCACTGACTACAATGTAAGAGATGACAGCACTGACAACTAAAGAAAAAAGGTCCTTCCCCCCACTACCACCAATGTACAGGACCACTATGTTGACCATCAATATAAAGGTATTCTTCTTCCACTGGCCACCAATCTAGGGGGACAACTACGCTAATGACCAAAATATGAAGTCACTTTTCCAATGACGACCAGCATAAGGGGCCCTTTTCCACTAACCACTAATATAAAGGTGTCCTTCTCCCACCACAACCAATGTAACATACCGCTTTACTGACCACCAATGTAAAAAAAGCGCTTTTTCACTGACCGCCAATATAAGGGAGGCCCTTTCCAGGGCCACTACACTGACCCCCAATGTAAAGGGGTCCTTCTCCCACCAAACTCACTAATGTAGGAAAGCCCGACACTGACCGCCATTTTAAAAAGCCACTATTCCACTGACTACTAATATAAACGGTTATAGAGGGATTCTTCTCCCACTGGCTACCAATCTAATGGACAGCTACCCTGACCATCAATGTCACTTTTCCACTACCATCAATGTACATACACTTTTCCACAGGCCACCAATGTAAGGGGGGGGGGGTGCCCTTTTCCTACTGACCACCAATCTAGGGGGGTCTTTTTGCCACTAAGCACCAAAGTAGGAGGCTCCCTGCACTGCCAGCAATTCAGAAAGCTACTTTTCCACTGACCACCAATATAAAAGAATATAAAGGGATTCTTCTTCGACTGGCAGCCAATCTAAGGGACATCTACACTGACCACCAATGTAAGAAGTACGTTCCCTTTTCCACTGACCACCAAAATAAACACAGCTTTTGCCACTGACCAACCTTCTCCGAATGGTGTAAAAAAGTCCTTCTCCCCTACCACCAATGCACAAAACCACAACAATGACCACCAATTTAAGAAGGTGCCTTTCCACTGACCTGATGTAAAGAGGTACCACCATTTTTACTGTCTATTTTTTTTATTTCTGGCCTCTATTATCATTTGTTTCATTTCATTATCACTGTAAAAAAATGCTTTATTTGCTCTGGGTGTCAAATACTCAAGGTCCACCACAATATAAATTCATGTATTTTTTAAATTATTATTATACTTACAACTTTACAAGTCAGTGGTTAAATCCTTATAGTGGTCAGAGGAGAATACACAAACTAGGGCGAGCTGTTTGGTATATATTGACTTTCTTTTTTTATTTCTATTTTTTACACCTGTAGCACTCACATATCTTCTATTAGTCCACGCCAACATTATCTTACACTGAAATGGGATGACTGTATAATAATTACTTGGCCTGTTGTTGAATTTCTTTTTATAGTTACTAAATAATGTGCAGAAATGCAAATAATGATTGAGATCAGCAGGAAATGAAGATAGGGACCAAGGTGAAGGAAGGGACGGACCCATTGGATGGAAAAAATAATGGAATAAATAATGTCATAAGATGTGTGCAACTCAGGATTAGTATCAGTAATGTCTTCCCCCTACAAAAAACCCAAACAACAGTTCAGTAACAGGGTCCTGTACGGTGAATGGCTTGAATGTCTTTAAAGGGTCCCTCCATCCAGAGTTAAACCCAATATGACAGTGTCTGTTATCTCTTAGGGACTCTATTACTGAGATCCCAGGTCTGCACACTTGCTGTATTCATCATGAGGGGTTCCCACCATTTCTGCTCTGAGTTCCTGGCTCTGCACACCTACTGTGACAATTATTAGGGGTTCCTACCATCCCTGTGCTGAGCTCCTGGGTCTGCACTCCTGCTGTGCTCATTATGAGGGCTCCCACCATCACCATTGGATATTTATTAATTTGATATTATGAAAACCTAACAAGAGAAGTTGGTATACACAAATGTAGGAGACCTAATAGAAGCTAAGGGCTTGGTCAGTCCACTGGGGGACTCTGTTGGGGAGATCCTTATATGAGGTCCCGGGTCTTTTCACCTGCTGTGCCCAATATAAGGGGTTCCCACCATCCCTATGCTGTATTCCCATGTCTGTACACTCGTTGTGCCCATTATGAGGGGTTCCCACCATCCCTCTGCAGACGTACCATGCCTGCACTGAGTTCCAATGTCTGCTCATTTGCTGTGCCTATTATAAGGTTTCCCACCATCCCTGCTAGATATTAAGTGGATATTAATTTGATAATATAGAGAAATCAACAGGAGAAGTTGGAGCATACAAAGGTGGGAGGCACATTAAAAGCCAAGAGCTGACTCAGTCCACTGGGGGACTCTATTGGTGAGTTCCCAGGTTTGTATGGCTGCTGTGCTCAATATGAGGAGTTTCCGCCATCCCTTTGAGTTTACAGATTTGCACCTGCTGTGTTTATTATGAGGACTCCCACCATCCCTGTGCTGAGGGACTCCCGCCATCCTTGCTTGGAGTTCCCAGGTCTGCACACCTAATGTTCCCATTGTGAGGGGTCCCACCATCCCTACTAATTCTTGTAATAATAAAATGTATTATTATGGGAGAGTGTGGCAGAAAAAGTTGGAAAATGCAAAGGTGAGCTGAGAAACCCAAAACGCTCAGGTGGGGAACATATGGGAAGACATTTTAGAAGCCAAGGGCTGACTCAGTCCACTGGGCTTCACCTATAATAAACATACTGTATTACTCTTTGTTGGATTAGATTGGCCTTTATTCAGAGGTCAGAGAATAGAAGAAATGTTTCATGCTGCAATTTTGGTACTGTTGGTCCCTTGATGTTGCTCTTGTCCTATGTGCCCCATTAATTGTAAGTTCAATTTAGACCCTTAGAAAGCCTGAAGGTGGTGATTGGTTTTCAGGGTCCTGTACATGGCTAGGCTCACAAAAAGTCACACATGAAGTCATTGCAAGTGTGAGCAATATATGTGGAATGACACCCCAAAATACACTCTGCTGCTTCTCCTGAGTACAGGGATATCACATGTGTGCAACTATTTGGGAGCCTAGCCGCGTACAGGACCCCAAAATCCAATCACCGACTTCAGGCTTTCTAAGGGTCTAAATTGGGAATTTTAATTCCTCACTACCTATCACAGTTTTGGAAGCTCTGAAATGTCAAGATAGCACAAAACTCCCCAAATGACCCCATTTTGGAAAGTAGACACTCCAAGAAATTTGCTGAGAGGCATGTTGAGTCCATGGAATATTTTATATTTTGCCACAAGTTTCGGGAAAATTAAAATTTTTTTGGTTTACACAAAGTTGTCATATAATGCTCACATATGCAATGGGCATATGTGAAATTACACAACAAAATACATTCTGCTGCTTCTCCTGAGTACAGGGATACCACATGTGTGAGACTTATTGGCAGTCTAGCCACGTACAGGACCCCAAAAACCAATCACCACCTTCAGGCTTTCTAAGGGTGTAAATTGTTGATTTCACTCCTCACTACCTATCACAGTTTCGGAGGCCATAAAATGCCAAGACAGCACAACCCCCACCCCCAAATGACCCCTTTTTGGAAAGTAGACACCCCAAGGTATTTGCTAAGAGGCATGGTGAGTATTTTGTAGCTCTTTAGGAGAAGCAGGAGAATGCATTTTGAGGTGTCATTTCACATATAGCCATGGCACGTGTAAGCAATATTTAATTTAAGTGACAACTTTATGTAAAAAAAAAAAAATGTTGTCATTTCCCAAACTTGTGATAAAATATTAAATTTTCCATGGACTCAACATACCTATCAGCAAATAGCTTAGGGTGTCTACTTTCTGAAAAGGGGTCATTTGGGGGGTTTTGTACTATCTTGGCATTTCATGGCCTCCGCAACTGTAATAGGTAGTGAGGAGTGAAATCAGCAATTTACGCCCTTAGAAAGCCTGAAGGCGGTGATTGGTTTTTGGGGGTCCTGTAAAAAGTCTCACACATGGGGTATCCCTGTACTCAGGAGAAGCAGCAGAATGTATTTTGGGGTGCCATTCCACATATGCCCATGGCATGTGTGAGCAATATATCATTTAAATGACAACTTTGTGTCAACAAAAATAAAAATATATTTTTTTGTTTTTATTCACGAAACTTGTGGCAAAATATAAAAATTCCATGGACCCAACATGCCTCCCTGCAAATAGCTTGGAATGTCTACTTTCCAAAACAGGGCCATTTGGGGGGTTTTGTGCTATTTTGACATTTCATGGCCTCCGCAACTGTGATAGGTAGTGAGGAAGGGATTAAAGCAATTTACGCCCTTTGAAATTCTGAAGGCGGTGATTGGTTATCAGGGTCCTGTATATAGCTAGTGTGACGGTGTTCACCGTCACTGGAATTTAAGGACAGATGGGTGATGGTTTGGATTGCTTCATATTTGTCAGCAATGTCTCCATGTAGAAATATTGAGATTTGTTCCCATTTGCCATGAGGTCTCTGACCAGGAAGTACAACTCCTAATATGGTCATTCCAGGAAGTTCAACGGGGAGACTGACTGTCTAACAATTTTGCTTTTGTCTGAGGTGGCTTTCCATTCACCTATTGTCGGGTGTGCTAATGAACTCACCTGTTGTCTGCTAAGGGATGTACTGACACTCAGTAATGTGTATTGGGGGCTCGTTATGGAACCCTTGTTCTGTGTCTGGCTATTGTGAACATTGATTGTCCCCTGAGGGCTTCTGTCTCATTACACATAACAGTCCTTCTACTCAAGCTATCTGACCAATCCCTGCTGACTCATTTTCAATTCCTCATTTGCATGGCTAAGGAGGACCTGAAGGAGAACGGCATGTACTGTGCAATTGACCAATGGGAAAGCGGTTGTTGGGGGCAGGATGTTCCAAATTCTGTATAAAAGTGTGCTGTGTGCTTCCAATAAATGTCTTCCTGTTTGAACTTACATACAGCCTGCCTGGTGTTTGTTCTAATGGATTCCGAACGGCACATAGCTGTAGTTCAGATCCCGGAGCCTTGGTTGACCGAACCATCAGACGTTGCGATCTGCAAGCTGACTCACTAGAAACAGAGGAGTGTCGGGAGAGCGGAAGCGAGCGAGCAAGGGTCTCGTCACAGCTAGGCTCCCAAAAAGTCTCACACATGCGGTATCCCCATACTAAAGAGAAGCAAGAGAATGAAAGTTGGGGTGTAGTCCCAAATATACCCATGGCATGTGTGAGAAATATATCATTTCAGTGATAACTTTGTGTCAAATTATTATTATTATTTTTTTTTTCAATCACTTGTGACAAAAATATTAAATATTCAATGGGCTCCACGTGCTTCTCAGCAAATTCCTTGGGGTGTCTACTTTCTAAAAAGGGGTCATTTTTGGGGGGGGGGGTTGTACTGCCCTGACATTTTAGCACCTCAAGAAATGAGATAGGCAGTCATAAACATAAAGCCGCCTAAATTGAAGTAAATGTACCATAGTTTGTAGACGCTATAACTTTTGCGCAAACCAATAAAATATACGCTTTTTGCATTCTTTATTTTTACCCGAGATGTGGCTGAATACATTTTGGCCTAAGTGTATGACAAAAGTTTATTGGATTTTTTTTTTTTTAAACAAAAAGTAGAAAATATCATTTTTAAAATTCTTTTTTGGCCTTTATTCGTTTATATTGCAAAAAAATAAAAATCCCAGAGGTGATCAAATACCACCAAAAGAATGCTCAATTTGTGGGGAAATTTTGTTTGGGTACAGCATTGCATGACCGTGCAATTACCAGTTAAAGCAGCACAGTGCCAAATTGCCTGGCTCACAGTCTAGGCTCTTATTGATCTCAAAGGTGTTCTGACAATATAATGTATACTCATGCTGTATTGTATCTGTTGCTGTGCGTTCTCTGACATACTGTTTGTATATATTGCTCAGGTTTATAGCTGTCGCACAATTTTATCTTGTGGAATTCCACATCAATGTTATCATAAACTGATAGTGTACGTGAATCAATATGTATTTTGCAAATACAGTATTTATTCTGTATATTTACTCGTAGGCATGCTGGAGTAAAGCTGGTCTTTGTGGTATATCGGTAACAGGTACAGGACGCAGAGGGCTGAGTTAGTGCGATGTCACAGGATAGAAAACATTGGCAGAAAAAAAAAGGAATAAACTGGAGAACCATTAAAGCTGATGTTTGATCTGCTTGTATTTTGCTTTACCTCTTTCCTCCTTTCCCCTCCCCACTCATTAAAATACAAATACAATTATTACTTTAAACCTGTTTTTGTCACATGCCTTAGTTTAGAGCCAATGATGTCATCACTGGGTCTCTGTGTGTTTCTTTACAATGCAGGCAGATCATGGCTGGTGGGAGGGGCCAGTAAAGTGCTGTTTATAGCTTCCTGAAAACATCATACCGCCCGCTTGATGCAGGTAGTGGGCTTGCTCTAGAGAGGAGTTATGCAAATATCAAAATGCCTTAATGCCTTGATGGCTTAGTGTCAGTCTGGAGGAGTTTGCATTGCTATTTAGGGCTGCTGGTAAAAATCATGGGGCCCCATACAGCCTACCTCACAGCCCCCCCCCCCCCCCCATGGAAGTGACTGAGGACATAGATTCACCAGTCTCATTCTCTACAACCTCAGCTGCACAGATGAATGAATAGGAAGTGCTCTGAGGCTTCCAGCTCATTCACAAACTGAAGCATAGTAAACTGTTTACTATGCTTCAGTGATGAATGGACACAGGAGTGATTGGTACTGTGTTCATTCGGGAAAGGAAGGGGCCAATAAATTATATAAATTATATATTTACCAGCCCCTTCCCCCCTGGACAGTGGATGGGAGGGGCGAGTGTTCTACAACCAATCCCCCTGCAGTGCAGCTGGAGGGAAAAAGAAGAGGAGAAGCTGGCAGCACTGCAGGGGGAGACAGAAGAGGATTGGTATCTGCAATAAGATGGTACAGAGAGAGAGAGAGAGAGGGAAGGGGGCAAATATATAATTTATTGACCTTGTCCTTTCCCTGAATGAAGACAGTACCAATCACTCCTGTGTCCATTCATCACTGAAGCATATTAAACCATGTTCACTATGCTTCAGTTTGTGAATGAGTAGGAAGACTCAGAGCACTTCCAATTCATTCATCTGTGCAGCTAAGGCTTAATAATATTGGCTTAATTGCATTGGATTCCAAACTGACTTTCTACCACCACTACTATTTGTTTTAAAGGAACACTTTTTAAGAGAATATAGCATCAATTAAACTCCTGGGATATTGATCTGGTCAGTTAAGTAGCAGAGGGAGTTGTTAATCAGTTTCAGCTGCTTTGGTGTTAATGAAATTAACAGCATGTGCACTAGATGGGCAACAATGAGATGACCTCCAAAACTGAATGGATTTACAGGTGAAGCCACTGACTTTTTCCCTACTCATCTTTTCTGACTGTTTTTCACTACCACTCTCTATTTTGAAGAAGATGGAAGTGTCGGATCAACTTTATTTCGTAAACCGACAGCAGGGAACATAATATTACACTCTGATAGTTCCCACCCCAAAGCTCTAATCAAAAGTATCCCAAAGGCTGGCCACACATGATACAATTTTCTTACAATTTTCTGATCAGTTTTCTTGAAATTTACCTTCAACTATGTAGTACAAAGGCCTGCCTAATTAGATACAAGTGAAAGTGTTGTTTAGCTTTGACCTCATATTACGTGGTTTGTGGTAAATCTAACAGAAAGTGTACAACAAAAGTTGAACATGTATGGCCAGCCTTACTCCCAATACCTCAGATTGAGACAAAATTGTTCTAACGATACAAACTTCAAAAGGGAGGCGGACAAATTAAAAACACGACTGCTACAGAGAGGGTATAGTGCAACAATGCTTAGGAAAGCATACAATAAAGCAAAAGCCAATACCAGGCATGACCTACTCTTCAAAGAGAAAAATAAAAAAACAGATGATAAGGTCAGATTTATTTCCACATACTCCAGACAGCATAATGAAGTCCGTAGCATTTTACAAAAAAACTGGGAAATTCTGACAAGTGACCCAATTTTGAGAAAATACCTAGATGATCATCCTAACATCACGTATAAAAGAGCTAAATCCATAAGGGACGGTCTAGTTACGAGTCATTATCGTAGACCAAATGAAACATCACAAAGTAAAGGCCTTTACAAATGTGGGTCATGTGATTTTTGCCCATACATTCTTGAAGGTGAGTCCTTCACAATGCCTAATGGCCATAGAAGATACATTAACCAGATGGTTACATGTCAAACAAAGGCAGTAGTATACATCATGTTGTGCCCATGTGGGGCGTTCTATGTGGGTAAAACCATAAGGCCCCTTTGGAAGAGAATCTCGGATCATATCTCGTACATTAATAATCAGAGGCGGCTCTCTAATTAGGCAAATTAGGCGGTCGCCGAAGGCCTCGCACTCACAGGGGCCTCGCGGCCGCCTAATATGCCGAGTTACAGAGCCGCCTCTGAGGCTGGCAGCAGGGATCTCCCTGCCATTAGTACAATCCCGACTCCGAGTCCCGGCCAGTCTGTAAGCAGGAGAATCTGCTACGATTTGGGGCTGTGATCAGGAGCAGCTCACCGCGGAATAGGAGCTCACTGACATCTCCTGATCACAGCCAAATACTGGAGCCGCAGCGCTGACACTTCTCCCTCACAGACCACAGACGGGGGAGGAGAGAGAGCTGCTTCTGCTCCTCCTCCCGACCTCTCCACCTGTGCTTGCCCCGCCCACACTCCCCCAAGAGTTTTCATCTCAGAAGATCATGTATGGGTGGGAAGAATTTGCAGACCAGGAACAAGAAGAAGAAAGATGGTGCCTGAATCCTGATCCCTCCATCCATCCCTTCCAGTGAGTACTCTGATCTAAGGGGCACCCTTCCTCCATCTCTTTCCATTCCTTTCTTTCTCCCTCCCCTCCTTTCTTTCTTTTCTGTCTGTCCCCCAGTCTGTCCATCTGTCCCCCAGTCTGTCCATCTGTCCCCCAGTCTGTCCATCTGTCCCCCAATCCCCCAGTCTGTCCATCTGTCCCCCAGTCTGTCCATCTGTCCCCCAGTCTGTCCATCTGTCTGTCCATCTGTCCCCCAGTCTGTCCATCTGTCCCCCAGTCCCCCAGTCTGTCCATCTGTCCCCCAGTCTGTCCCCCAGTCTGTCCATCTGTCTGTCCATCTGTCCCCCAGTCTGTCCATCTGTCCCCCTGTCTGTCCATCTGTCCCCCAGTCTGTCCATCTGTCCCCCAGTCTGTCCCCCAGTCTGTCCATCTGTCCCCCAGTCTGTCCATCTGTCCATCTGTCCCCCAGTCTGTCCATCTGTCCTCCAGTCTGTCCATCTGTCTGTCCATCTGTCCCCCAGTCTGTCCATCTGTCTGTCCATCTGTCCCCCAGTCTGTCCATCTGTCCCCCAGTCTGTCCATCTGTCTCCCTGTCTGTCCATCTGTCCCCCAGTCCGTCCATCTGTCCCCCAGTCTGTCCATCTGTCCCCCAGTCTGTCCATCTGTCTGTCCATCTGTCCCCCAGTCTGTCCATCTGTCCCCCAGTCTGTCCATCTGTCCCCCAGTCTGTCCATCTGTCCCCCTGTCTGTCCATCTGTCCCCCAGTCTGCCCATCTGTCCCCCAGTCTGTCCATCTGTCCCCCTGCCAGTCTGTCCATCTGTCCCCCAGTCTGTCCATCTGTCCCCCTGTCTGTCCATCTGTCCCCCTGCCAGTCTGTCCATCTGTCCCCCAGTCTGTCCATCTGTCCCCCTGCCAGTCTGTCCATCTGTCCCCCTGCCAGTCTGTCCATCTGTCCCCCAGTCTGCCCATCTGTCCCCCAGTCTGCCCATCTGTCCATCTGTCCCCCAGTCTGTCCATCTGTCCCCCTGTCTGTCTGTCTGTCTGTCTTTCCCCCTCATGCAAGCACAAATCCTTCTTCTTTTTTTTTTTTTATTACTATACAGACCAGGATCCCTCAGTTTCACTCCAGTTCTCCTCTACCCATCCCTCATCATTTACCCACTCCCCCCCTTTTTACCCCCTCCTCTTTCTCCCCTACCCCATGGTTCCCAGTCCCATTCCTCTCCTATTCATCCCATGTGGTTTCCACAGTACACATCCCACCCACACAAGCAGCAGTAATAAGATGCTCGGCTTCTGGGTTCTTCCTTAACCTCTGCGAAGGGGGTGAATGGGGCCTCATGTCTAAATTCTGCCTAAGGCCTCACAAAGCCTAGAGCCGCCTCTGTTAATAATGGCCAAATTAATACCCCTATAGGTGGCCATATTGGGCTAAAACATAAATATGACCGCAGCATTGTCAAATTCACTGTGTTAGATGTTATCCCCGAGGATACAAGAGGAGGTGATATTGACAAAAAAGTTCTGGCACGAGAGGCCAGATGGATATACGATTTAAGAGCCACCGTATACCCAGGTTTGAATGATGTAATTAGCTACAAACCATTTTTATAAGTAGTCGTATCAAAATGATCCTCCTCTAAACTATAGGGATTATGTCCTTTTCTCTAGTCTCTCCTCCTTCCCCACAAAGTGTCTCTCCTTGCATAAAAATGAAGGACAAATGAAGATGTTTTAGTTTAAAATAGGGACTGATATTTGAAAATAAAGCATAAGAATAAAGAAATATATATCCCACATGAATGTCATAGAAAACTGTGATTCTGCATATATGCAGAGATTAATACGTATATGTTCATCCTTTTCTTATATATAATAGGTGACCAGTGAGGCGACACGGCTGTAGCGGATGTTGTTGTACAGCGATACGGAATAATTGACTGGTATTGTATTGCCAGAAATGGTAGTAACTCAAAAATAGATTTTATAATGCTGATTGTTTATTTATAATACCATCTTGCACTTTGACACCAATGGGTGATCCCCTGTGTAATTGTAACAAGCAGTGTGGCTGTGATGATATGGTATCGGTCCACTAGAGGGAGCCCAACGTATAAACATCCAGATAGGAAGCGGACAGCACCCGATTGGAGGATGCAGTCCGGGAGACGTAGGGCTTACCGAAAGGTAACAAGTCCATCCTTGTAAGCAATGCCCTCACTTCCGATGCGACCGGAAGTGACGCAACGAGGCGACGCCATCACCCACTGAAACACTAGCAGGGGAAAAGACTGTCCTCACTTCCGGAGCGACCGGAAGCGATGCGGCCAAGAGGCGTCACCGCCGACCGCAATTAGACATGATCAGTCTCACCTGAGGGGACCAAGTTTGAGCGCCAAACACAGCGAGGAGGGCGTACTCCTACTTCCCCATATATAACCCAGGCAAGGTAAAGGCAGGTAGGCAGGTGGTGTAGCGCACGAAATATAGAGGTAAGTGATGTTGGCCCCAGAATAGTAGAAGGGATTAATGGCTGAACGTGGGGGATACGGGCTAGAAGCCTTGAGATACTGGAACTAACCCCTCTACCTATGTTTTTCAGGGCTTGGATAGCCCAGGACCATGTGGTCCATATAATTGGAATATATGTTTGTATAAGTCCATTTTCCCTGCCTGGAGTACCCTTCAGCCTGAGGACAGCAGTGTTGCTCATCTTAGTTTAAAAATCGGATTTTTGTAAGATCTTACCGTAAAATCCTTTTCTCTTAGCTCATTGACAGACGTAGTCTTCTTGATTCACAAGAACTGGGTTATGTTGTCTCCGCAGGAGTAGGACTAGGCAGAAAAGAAAAAACGTTCTGGCTCCACCCTAGGGGCAGTCCCAGAGGGTATATCCTCCCTCTCTCTGCTACAAGGCATCAGTTCTGTCACAAAGCAGCAACAGAGAATTTAACCCAACCCAACTCAATGATAGAGGGGCGGGTACTACGTCTGTCAATGAGCTAAGAGAAAAGGATTTTACGGTAAGATCTTACAAAAATCCGATTTTCTCTGTCGCTCATTGACAGACGTAGTCCTTCTTGATTCACAAGAACTGGGACATCCAGAAGCAGTGCCACAAATGAGGGGTGGGATTGACAGATAGGATATACCCTCTGGGACTGCCCCTAGGGTGGAGCCAGAACGTTTTTTCTTTTCTGCCTAGTCCTACTCCTGCGGAGACAACATAACCCAGTTCTTGTGAATCAAGAAGACTGTCAATGAGCGACAGAGAAAAAGTAATTAGTTACAGTTACAAATTACTTCTCCCAAAAAGTAATTGAGTTACTGACTCAGTTACCACATTGAAAAAGTAATTAGTTACTCAGCAAAGTAACTGCGACTTTTTTTTTTTACTATTCTATAATGCAATTAACGTTATATAAGATCTTTAATAGTGGTGGCAGTGTAGCACACTGTGGGGGTCTGAGTCCTCCTGACTGTGTGAGTAACTGTATTTTTTTTTTGTTTTTTTTTGGTACCTGTTGCCTGGAGTGGCTGGCTGCTGGTGGTGGTGGTGCGGCCCACTGGTGGTGCTGGTGGCGGTGTGGCACACGTGGTGGTGGCGGTGTGGCACACTGGTGGTGGCGGTGTGGCACACTGGTGGTGGTGGCGGTGTGGCACACTGATCCTACTAGAAAACATGTGAGCTGATTAACTCGTTTTCACTCAACCTGCGCTGCACTTTTAGTAGTTACTTTTCCAAGCTGTTCTCTCTAAGGAATACAGAACAGCCCCCTTATTATGGAAAAGAGAAGAAGGAAAGGTGTTCCCTCTTAGGATTACAATGTCGCTCCTCCTTAGATATAGTATAATTGGGGATTGCTTTTAGGATCACCAGGTGAAAATAAAGGGAAAAGTCCTGTAAAAAAGAAAACAAATGCAGCCGCCACATCTGATTGATAGGTGGCAATATATTACATTTTTTTTCTTGGGTTTAGATGGGCTTTTGTTTCTTTCAGTTCTAAATAGCATTGCCATATACAAAACAAAAAATTATGCTTTAGTCTTTATTTTTTTCCAGCCAAAAGGTTGATTGAAAAAGGAAATGACTAATTTCTCCCCTCCACACAGTCGATGTGGATAGGGAATCTTCCCTGCAGAGATATTGTTTTCTGATGGCAGGGAGACTTTCCCTCTATAAGAATACACTGATCAGTGCTGCTGTTGGCTGTACCATCCTGTGCTGATCAAGCTGGTACAGAGGTCTGAACAGTCCGAATTTCAACCCATCTATGGCCAGCTTTACTGAATTACTCATTTAGATTGGGATATATGTTTTTGACTTGCATCTGTGCCTTCTTTTTGGTCAGTTGCTGGCTAGTCAGAATTGTGTTTTAGTTGGAGAAGGTGGCAGATGGGACAAGATACAGTGCAAACAAACACTTACTTTTCCATGGTCAACTGGTCCCATGCCCTGCCCTCCTGGGCCTGGCACGCTGTACTCTGCTCTCCTCAAGTTTCCTCCTCCTCCTCTCTCTCTCCACTGTCTCCAGTTCCGTGGACAGCGCCGGCCGCTGTCATAGAGGAGAGGGGGAATTACAATTACACTACTGCCATCTAGTGGCGGTAGATGTAATTGCGGTAACGCAGCCGAATGTAACGGCAATTGCATTACAGGGAGGGAACGAGTATTCAGTTAGATTACTCGTTACCCTCAAAAGTAACTGCGTTAAGTAACGCCGTTTACTTAAACGCAGTTACTTCCATCACTGGAGGACAGGTATGTATATATGTCGGACTGCCCCCTCTCTGATGCAACACCTGCCCTCACAGACCTTGGCTCTCTGCCATGGCTATGACCAGTAATTCCTTCATATACCCCTTTAAGATATTGGTCCTTTCTTTAGGTCAACGCGGCCGTCATCTTTTGATCCGTACCCTGGGAACATACCTCTTACAAATTGCACAGAGAAAGGTGCTTTGCGCCCGGATAAAATTATTGCAATATAAATACTAGGTGGGTGCTTATATTATCTATTCCAATCTTTATATAACCAACAGCTATCCCTATTTCCCCTCCTCTATTCAGCTATATATAACCTTCTGAATACTTATCATTACCAAAGGATTAGTTTTATGTAATGGAGATATTCTAATCGTAAATGTCCTCTACTGAAAGCGAATAATACATGTACTCATATCCCTAGATTTATTGTATCTGGGAGTGAAGGTGCATATAAGGACGAATAAATCAGGAAGAGGACATCCACCTGCTGAGGGGTGACTCTACCCCAAGAGGCCACAGTGGAACTATCCCCAGAAGGTTGGTTGAAATTTAGACTATATTAAAACTGCTAGCGGTTATATTGCAAACACAGGTATACATCTATTGGTACTCTGATTCACAGCCTTAACTCTGATGACCCAGTCGGGACCCAATATATCGAACTCAGTGCAAGAAAAATATATCTTTGATGTCTATTTAGATTCTGTATAGTGAATATGGAAGCAATATCTTCCGAACGGCATATGTATCGCTACAGCCCTGTCGCTTAACACAAGTCACTACTAAGAAGGGTCAGTACAATACTAGAACCAAACATTAAAATATTTAATAGCATGATGTATGTTGTATTATGAAATCTGCAATAGACTTATATTGATTTGATATACTTTTATGTTACTCATAGAAACATCGGTCTGTTATGGTCTCTCAGGCCCTGAGGAAGCCTTGAGCGAAACGCGTCAGCTTGCTGGGGACCTAACGTGACCGAATCCAGCTTGAGACCCATCTTCCACCTAAAAAAGGCTTTGTTTTTGGCTTTAATCCCTTCACGGGATATGTTTCTATATTAACAGTGACGTTATACGTTTTGATTTTACTTCTGTATGTTAGTCTGTTGCTATCATACATGCATGGTAGCCCATGCTTGTTTTTTACTCTTTATATCAATAAAATGTATTTTTGGTTTTATAATTAGTGTTGTCTCTGATCCTTCTACTCCCACTGGCCCGCAAAGCCCCGTCTTTTCTATCCCAATGTTTTTTACTAGTCTTCAACAGGGGTAAGGGCCTATATTGCACGGCAATTTTGTGTATAAACTGTTTTTCACTAGTTTTGCAATTGGCTAGGGTCAGTGTCACTACTGGTAGCATGAGGCGATACCTGGACCCTATAGAGGTTGCACAGGCATTCCAGCTCTTCCAGGATGGCACATCAATACAGGACATTGTCAGAAGGTTTGCTGTGTCTCCCACCACAGTCTCAAGATCATGGAGGAGATTCCAGGAGACGGGCAGCTACACTAGGAAAGCTGGGCAGGTCCGTAGAAGATCCTTAACCCATCAGCAGGACCGGTATCTGCTCCTTTGTGCAAGGAGGAACATGATGAGCACTACCAGAGCTCTACATAATGACCTCACTGGTGTAAATGACTCTGACCAAGCAATCAGAAACAGACTTTATGAGGGTGGCCTGAGGGCCTGACGTCCTCTAGTGGGCCCTGTGTTCACTGCCCGACACCGTGGAGCTTGATTGGCATTTGCCATTGAACACCAGAATTGGCAGGTCCGCCAATGGCGCCCTGTGCTTTTCACAGATGAGAGCAGGTTCACCCTGAGTACATGTGACAGACGTGAAAGGGTCTAGAGAAGCTGTGGAGAATGGTATGCTGCCTGTAACATTGTTCAGCATGACCGGTTTGGTGGTGGGTCAGTGATGGTCGGGAGAGACATATCCATGGAGGGATGCACAGACCTCTACAGGCTAGATAATGACACCCTGACTGCCATTAGGAATCGGGATGAAGTTCTTGGACCCATTGTCAAACCCTACACTGGTGCAGTGGGTCTTGGGTTTATCCTGGTGCACGACAATGCCCGGCCTCATGTGGGGAGAGTATGAAGCCAGTTCCTGGAGGATGAAGGAGTTGATATCATTGAATGGCCCCCACGCTTTCCTGACCTAAATCCAATGGAACACCTCTGGGACATTCTGTTTTGGTCCATCTGACGCCGCCAGGTTGCACCTCAGTCTGTTCAGGAGCTCAGTGATGCCCTGGTCCAGATTTGGGAGGAAATACCCCAGGACACCACCCATCGTCTCATTAGGAGCATGCCCCAATGTTGTCAGGCATGCATACAAGCACATGGGGGCCATACAAACTACTGAGGACCACTGAGTGGCTGCAATGAAATTTCAGCAAAATAGACTAGTCTGCTGCATCATCCTTTCACTTTGATTTTTGGGGTGTCTTTGAATTCAGCCTGTGGGTTGATCATTTTCATTTCAATCAAATTATGTGGTATCTTTCATTCCTACACAATACCTAGTCCATATCAGCATAGATAATCCAGCATGAGATTTTTCCCCATTCAGATCTGATGTGTTTTCAAAGTGTTCCTTTCATTTTTTTGAGCAGTGTAGTTCACAGCTCTTGGGGAAGGAGGATGCACTTTGGCCTTGGGTGCTAAAGAACCTTGTCCTAGCGCTGCCTGCAGGGGGCGCTGACATTCAGTGAATGGAATACTGACTATGTACCCCATTTAGAGCTTTGGAATGAGCAAACAAAAATACAAGACAGCAAATACAACAAAACATTTCTTTATTGTCACCGTTGCTGAATATTTGTACATTTAAGGAACACAGCTACATATCCAGAACATGGAATAGGTTGAGGTGGACAGGAAAGGCCTTAAGTATCAAGGTCCTCTTATTAGGAGTTGGCATTATTTCCCCACCAATCAGAATAGGGCAGGTCTGATGCTGATTGGTGGCTTAGGGGATGGATCTCCAGTCCCAAATAAAAACCTGTTGATACATAAGGACCACATCTCTGCCTAAAGGGCCCAATTACATAGTTACATAGTAGGTGAGGTTGAATAAAGACAATAGTCCATCCAGTTCAACCTGTGTAGGTGTGTGTGGCTGTAATCATCTCACATAGCCCTTAATGTCCTGATCCTTGAGATGCAAGTCTAAGAGTCTTTTGAAAGCCACCATACTTCCCGCAGAAACCACCTCTTGTGGTAGAGAATTCCACAATCTTGTAGCCCTAACAGTAAAGAACCCCCCACGTTGCCTGAGGTTAAAACGCTTCTCCTCTAATCGCATTGTATGCCCTCCAGTCCTCATGCAATCCCTTCGAATGAACAGCTTTTTTTCTAAGCGGAGATCCCCATTGAGATATTTATAAATTGCTATCATGTCCCCCCTCAGGCGTCTCTTCTCCAGGGAGAATAAATTGAGCGATTGCAGCCGCTCTTCATAGTTAAGGTCCTCCAATCCCCTAATCAGTTTATTTGCCCTTCTCTGGACTCTCTCCAGCTCCAACACATCCCTCCTGAGGACTGGCGACCAGAACTGGACAGAATACTCCAGATGCGGTTGGACCAGAGTTTTATAAAGTGGAAGGATTATAGTCTTATCTCTGGAACACGTCCCTTTCTTTATGCATGCTAATATTCTGCTGGCTTTGGCAGCTGCCGTTTGACATTGCATGCTGTTGCCTAATCTATCATCAACCAAGACTCCCAGATCTTTCTCCATTTTTGATTCCCCCAAGGGTTCCCCTCCTAACGTGTATTACACCTCTGAGTTGTGCTAATGAGTGGCAACACACATTAATTACACGCATGGCAATGCCATTTATTTTGAATGGTACCCAAACACACAGCAATATATAATATCACAGTGAAAGGGTCATGTCCGATTTTCGGCAGGTCAGGGTGTGCGTTGGCGGTCTATTTATTCCAATTGGGCGCATTAACATGCCACAAAAATGTAAAAGGGCCCTAGAAGAAAACGTCAGCATTGTTTAAAATAACATTATAAATAGTTGAGACGTTTCGCAATTTTATTTAAAATTAACTTTTTATTATAATCTCTAGGATTCTATAACTGCTCTTTCACTAGATCTTGACTACAATGTTACAATATAATTATTTCTGCAACTTCTGTGATTGGAGGAATAGGATGTGCTCATATGTAAAGAGAAGTCATAGCAGATCCTCACCTGCTTTAGTTCTGTAGATACCGAAACAGCACAAAACACCAGATAAAAATGATATGCTCATATGTAATAAAATGTTAGAGCAGGTCCTCCCCTGCTTTAGTTCTGTAGATACTGAAACAATACAAGATAGAAGATAAAAATTATGTGCTCATATGTAAAGAAAAGTTATAGCAGATCCTCACCTACTTTAGTTCTGTAGATACCGAAACAATCCAAAATACCAGAAAAAAAAATGATATGCTCATATTTAATGAAATGTTAGCGGTGATCTGCACTCTCTTTGGCTCTGTAGATACTGAAACAGGTCATGCCAGTGTGGAGACACTTTCTGCAACGTGGGAGCGTCCACCTAATCCAGGTCTGTCCCAGAGTTGCAATAAGAACATCCCCAAACCCACCTTATGGGTTGGCTCCATTCACACCTAGGCAATTTGAATTGCGGGCGGAATCGCGGCGATCTATCGCGATTCCAGAATCGCAGCAAAACCCCCGGAGGCATTGGCATTATTTTTCAATTGCACTCTAAACCCGGTGCGATTTTGCTGTGTCAATAGCACGATAAATCACGCTGCAATTGCGGAAAAATCACAACGCGCGACGCTTGTCGATAAAAAAGGAACAGAAGCTTCTTTAGGGCAACAGTTGCAGTTTGCTGCGATAGCAGCGTGATTTAACCGTGACGAAATTGCATCGTGATTGGGGTGCCATTGTGAAACGGGACGCGTTTTGCCGCAATTCTGGAATAATGGGCAGAATCATGGCGTTTGAAATCGCCTAGCTGTGAATGGAGCCTAAAGCAAAGATGAAGCTCTCAGTGGAGTAAAGCTGCTCATACACTAGTAGGATTTTGATTGAAACTGTTCGTAGTGGAACGATCGCATGATTTTCTAATGGTTTGTGGGGAAAAAAAAAAAAATCAGCATTTGGGATTTTCCATGCGTATTAAAATCAAATGTTAAAACACAAACAAAATTTTAAAATAATTAAATAATCAACCACTTACTGTCCAGGGCAAATTTTAAATGTTTCTCACACATTAAAATGAGCATTTTTAGCTAAAAAACTACTTTTTTATGTCACATATTTGCGCAGCCATTAACCAAATGCGAGTTTTCAGGAAAAATGCACTGAAATTTTGCATGTACAATAGGTTACCAAAAGTATTGGGACGCCTGCCTTTACACACACATGAACTTTAATGGCATCCCAGTCTTAGTCTGTAGGGTTCAATATTGGGTTGGCCCACCCTTTGCAGCTATAACAGCTTCAACTCTTCTGGGAAGGCTGTCCACAAGGTTTAGGAGTGTGTCTATGGGAATGTTTGACCATTCTTCCAGAAGCGCATTTGTGAGGTCAGGCACTGATCCCAGTTTCCCCTCTAATTCATCCCAAAGGTGTCCCATTGGGTTGAGGCCAGTCAAGTTCCTCCACGTCTTTATGGTCCTTGCTTTGTGCACTGGTGCGCAGTCATGTTGGAACAGGAAGGGGCCATCCCCAAACTGTTCCCACAATGCTGGGGGCATGAAATTGTCCAAAATGTCTTGGTATGCTGACGCCTTAAGAGTTTTCTTCACTGGAACTAAGGGGCCAAACCCAACCTCTGAAAAACAACCCCACACGATAATCCCCCCTCCACTAAATGATTTGGACCAGTGCACAAAGCAAGGTCCATAAACACATGGATGAGTAAGTTTTGGGTGGAGGAACCTGACTGGCCTGCACAGAGTCCTGACCTCAACCCGATACAACACCTTTGGGATGAATTAGAGCAGAGACTACGAGCCAGGCCTTCTTATCCAACATCAGTGCCTGACCTCACAAATGCGCTTCTGGAAGAATGGTCAAACATTCCCATAGACACACTCCTAAACCTTGTGGACAGCCTTCCCAGAAGAGTTGAAGCTGTTATAGCTGCAAAGGGTGGGCCAACTCAATATTGAACCCTACGGACAAAAGGCCCGTACACACGATAAGAAATTCTGAAGGGAAAATTTCGTCCGACGACCGATCTGCCGATTTTCGGATTGTTAGTATGGTGCTTTCGACAGCCAACTCCAACTTTTCGGCTGACAAAATCCTGATGTGCAGGCTATATAATTTTTGTCGTCCGTAATACAATGTCCGATTTTCGTCTCATTAGTACAGATTTCGACGGAAAAAAATCTTAAGAGCAAGACTAGGCATGCTCAGAGACGAAAGAACACATACAAAGCAATCCAACACATGACATCGCTTCTGAAGTAGAATTCTGTCGTACGGGAAAATTCGTATGAAAATAACCTCTTCACTTTCCACTTCAGACTAGCATGCCACAAAAAATGGACGAATGAAAAAAAAATGGATGAATCGTGTGTACGGGGCTTAAGACTGGGATGCTATTAAAGTTCATGTGTAAAGGCAGGCGTCCCAATACTTTTGGTAATATAGTGTATGTGTGGGGGGACAAAAGTGCTTTAAAAAATGGTTTTATATTATTTCTATTCATTTTAGTTTCATTTTTTTACACTTTTACAATTTTTATTGCTATCACAATGGGGATAACAAGACCCCTCATAACTTTGGGCAGTCACAGATTTTCTTTATGGAGACATCAGGAGTCTATTAGACCCCTCATGTGTCCCCTGCGCCCAAAGCAGCTAATCAAGCACATATTGTGAGTTGATTAGCTGCAACAGCCAGGTAATGACAGTTTTGAAGCCGAAAGTGACAAAATCCTTGTTGCTTCCGGCTTCATTTGTCACAGGGGAGATCCACCTTTTCCTCTGTGTGAAGGCACCCTGCTCATTTACCGCATCCGGAGGTGGGGGTGCCGCCCTTCATGATTAAGCACACAGTCAGTGTGTGAAACGCGTCTACCTTGTCACGATTGTCATAATTTGGATGTCCAGTCAATAAATCTGGATTTTGACTCAACCTGGAGTGCTGCCAATTCCTTTTCCTTTATCAAGTTTTCACGGAGGCGAGCCGGGGCATGCACCTGTGTGAGTCATCAGGCAATTACACCACCTTGAGCAGTGAGTCCTTGTCTGTTCAACCGCCCTTCACAGCACTGTAAATGTGATTGGCAAGTCTAGGTTGGCATTAAAGAATGTACAGGCGAGATTTTGCTTGTATGAACGTTCATTCAAAAATATACCAGTGTATGACCAGTTTTACTCTAAGGACATTCTAGTGTCCAGACTGCCTATAATTTGTTCTGGGAGTTGCAGGAGCAGGGGGATGAGGATTCTAGGGCAAGCCATGTGCAGAACTCATATTCTGATACCCAGGAAGAGAAATCTGAATTCATTTTTTTAGCAGTTATAGAATCTCAGAACAGCCAGCAGAATGAAATGGAGTGTCCATATATTACCATGAAAGAGAAATAAGGAGTAGGCAATGGTAAAAAGCCATCAGTATTTTTTTTTTCTCATCTGTCTCATTATATACCAGGGTTCTTCAAAAAGTTTCTGCACTTTTTAATAGTCAATGGAGTTTTAAAAAAGTGCAGAAACTTTTTGAAGACTCCTCGTATATTCACACACTCACAGTCTATTCTATATTCCCCCACCATATGTATTCCCCTATTGTGTCTTTTTATTTTTATTCCCATAATTCACCACACAACAGCTGAAATGTAAGATCGGGCTTACAGTGATAGTGCCTGCACTACCTGCTGAAATAAAATTGGAGCCAGAATGCCAGTTCCCAACTGCCGTTTCTATGCAGCTCTAGCAGTATCATGTTTCAGCCACCACTGAAGTTATTTAGGCAGGATACAGAGTTCCACCATGATGAGTACCTGCGGGCTCAGGAAACAGTCTTTCACAGTGTGACACCACCATATATTAGGCGTGGATACACTGACAAAAGCACAGACTGACTGCAAGGACTTAAAGTTAGCCGACGGCCATTGAAACTGCCCAGAAAGAAGTAGTTCTGGAGTTCGTTTCAAAGGATTAGTCCACCCGAAAATGTTAGGCGTTATCCAGCAGAATGGCTTCTCTTAACCCTTTTGTCACCAGAGCCATTTTTGCATTTTGCATTTTTTTTGCAGGTTTTAATAAATCATTTTAGGCCTGAAGATTAGTTAAAACTTCCAACATCATTTTCTAAAAGCAGAAATCCTGGAGAATAAAATAGTGGTAGTTTTTTTTTTTTTAATGTTTTTTTTTTAAATGTCACACACTATTTGGGCAATGGCTTATTAAGTGTAAATTTTCAGTAAAATATACACTAAAGTTAAAGTAGAAGTCCACCTTAACACTAAGAGTCGGTTCACACTGGGGCGGCACGACTCTGTACTACTTCGGGGGCGACTTGTGCATTTCCATGCACCACGACTTCGGAGCGACTTGCATGGACTTCACATAATGGAAGTCTATGCAAGTTGCTTCGAGGTCGCCCCGAAGTAGTACAGGACCCTTTTTCTAAGTCGGAGCGACTTGTGTCGCTCCTATTAGAACGGGTCCTGTAGCAGTCAATGGACTGCGAGGGAGCGCGACTTGTCAGGCTGACAAGTCGCCTGACAAGTCGCGCTAGTGTGAATCGAGTCTAAAACTGCTACATCTATAGACATCCACAATCTAACACTAACCTATCTATCCCTGTAAAGAAGAAATCAGTATACATGTTTTTTAGGCCGATCGGACCCGATCAGATCCTACGCTGAGCTTTCGCTGTTTAGGTGGGTGCAGAGGACACATCCAACAACGGAAGCCCCATAGTAACTCTATGTGATGGGATCTAGGTGATGTCACTTCCTATTCATTTCACAGCCATTGTCGGCCATGTCCTCTTCAGAGCTTCCGCCACTGGAGAGCGGGTCGGATCAGCTTAAAAAAATGTATGCATAGCGATTTCTTCTTTACAGGGCAAAATAGGTTAGTGTTAGATTGTGGATGGCTGTAGATGCAGGGATTTTAGTTTTAGGGTGGACTTATCCTTGAGTAAACATTTAAAGAGACCCCTGATGTATCATCTCCATTGACGCTCATGAAGTGCAGATCGTGCTGCATTAGCTTCTTCCCCGTCTGCTGAGCCAAGGGAAAGTGACACCAGAAACCAAATTGATGAAGCTAGGGGAGATCAGTAAATGGCTGTTCGCTGGTCTCCCTCCCTTTCACTCAGTGGCACCCACCATGTGTGTGTTGGGCCTGCAGGTGGGACAGCGGAGCTCAGGAAGCATGGTAGGGGAGTTGGGGGCACAGAAAGTGATCAGGTGGCTGTACAGGTGCAGAATCACTTTCATCAGATAGCCGATGGATTTATATGCAAGTAAAAAGCAAAGCAATTTTTAAATATGCTATAATAGGAAACATGTAACAAATGCAAAGTAAATGATAAGCAAATTTGGCTGCAAATATGGAAATACACTTAACTCTTAAGAGGCTCTTCTGAGTTCCTGGCTCCGCCCACCTGCCACAGCCATTACACGGAGGTCCCACCTTCCCCGGTGGATTTTTTGTTGTATAATTCAAACAATGTACCAGGACATATTACATTACCCAAGCCACCAAAATGGTGAAACCAAGCCGGGGACATCCTATCACTGGAGTTCCAAGAGATACAAGAAGCCACTGCGTGACTAACACAATACTGTCTGTAGCTGAAACACCAGTTTCAGATGGACTAACCCTTTAAATAACTGTAAATGTTTAGAGACATGATTTAACACACGAGTCATAAGAAATGTTGTGGTTTGGCAATGAAGTGTGGTTTGGCAGTATTACCTCTTTTTCCATGAACAGAACAGTAGGTTGTTTCTAGCTATAGGTTTCCAACATACAAACCTATTTACTAAGGCAGGACAATGAGCAATGAAGATCTGCAAAGAGTGATAATCCAAGTGTAATCCACCCTAGTAGGCTGAAGGGTACAGTAAAAAAAAAAAGTTTGTAATTAACACAGGGGGGACTCATCCTCTAAATTGTTACACCTCAGTATAAGGGACTATGTGTAGGAATGTATGGACTATTACATCTTTATATGGGCTACTATGTCTCTATTTGGACAACTACACTTATGCATGGACTATTACATTAGGTAAACATCGGGAACCATAGTAGGGCTGAGTTAATTGACCTAGGCTACTTTCTGTTTTATATGGCAGACTAGATTATCTCCCACATTGGGGGTATCACCAGGGAGAGATGGGGGTATCACCAGGGAGAAGATGGAAACATCCATAGATATGCATTCCACTCTACTAGGCTGAAGGGCACAGTCAAAAAATGAACACAAAGAGGGCTATGAGTGGTTACACCTGAGTATAAGTGACTACATGTAGAATTGGGCTACTATGTCTCTATTTGGGCAACCACACCTCTGTATGGACCCTTACATTTCTACTAGGGCTACCTTACCCCTGTATTCATGACTGTGCCTCTGTATGGGTTGAATTGCCTCTTTCTGGGTTTGAATATCACCTCTGCAAGGGTCACCACAGCTTTGGATGAGTGACTACACCTTTGCATGGTTGACTAAACCTTTGCATGGGCCTCTAATCCCTTGTATGGATGACTTCACATATGCAGGGATGGCTACACCTAGCACATCATCAGTGTTCTTTGCATTGCCTTGTCTAATAAATCCTATTGTGCTACTTTAAAAAGAGATCAGCTTGCCTCGTTGCTCCCTGATAATGTCGGACCATGGAGGGTCCACAGTTTAAAATGTCTAGAAATACAGTTCCTTGGTTAGCATAGAGACCACACAGGGAATCTGCTTCTTCTCACTGAAGCGTGGATCGTCCGACCATGACTCGAAGTTGGTGGCCACCAGGTAGTTGACCCGAGTCAGGATCTGCATAATCTCCAGCTGCTTCCCGTATTGGTTAAGAACGCTGCAGAGGGCCTGCACAAACCAGGAACCCCTCCCTGGATTCCTCCAAGAATAGTACCCTGTGCAGAGAGACACAAGAGCTTATTACAATACATTCCATTTCAAGACATAAACTGGTCAAACAATGTAAATTTGGGTGAAATGAGCATTTTAAAACTGAAGGTCAGGTATGATCTTATTTGCATAGTTTCTTTGGTCAACCTTGGCTCAATATAATAAATATGCACATCTCATACCTGATGAACCAATGTTGAAGCTCAAAGAACACAATATACAGGAATATGGAAACGATTATTGTCACTGACACACCTACACAGGTTGAACTGGATGGACTATTGTCTTTATTCAACCTTAACCAGGGCTTTTTTCAGCAGGAACGCGGGGGAACGCAGTTCCGGCACCTCCATCACTAAATGTATGCAATGGCACTGGGTGCTGGGGTGTGCTGCAGGGCAGGGTCTATTGATGCTGGCTGCTGGGGTATCTATTCTAGCTGGAGGGAATATATTTTTGCATGGGGGTCTATTGTTGCTAGGGAGGTCTATTGTGGCTGGTGGGGGACCTACTGTTCCTTCGGTTGGGTCTTATATTGATGGGGGGGGGGGTCAGTTATTGCTGGGAGAGATCTACTGAGGGGGGGGGAATATTGTTGCTGGCTAACGGAGAGTCTATTGATGCTGGCTGTGGGGAGATCTGTTGTTGCTGCCGGGAGTCTATTGTTGCTGGGGGGGGGGGGGGGATTTTGTTGCAGGTGGTCCATTGTTGCTAAGGGGATCTATTATTGCTGGCGGGGGGGGGGGGACTAATGTTACTGGCTGCAGGAGATCTATCTCCCTGCTTTTCTTGTTATCATTGATTGAAAAAGATACAGTACTTGGTTCTGGATTCTGGGAGGTGGGTAGGGGGTGTAACCAAGGAATGGTGCTCAGGGGTGGGTAGGGGGTGTAACCAAGGAATGGTGCTCAGAGGTGGGTAGGGGGGGCGGAGAAAAGGGCTGACTCGAAAAGGGGGAGTTCCTGCACCTATTCTCTGCACTGACCTTAACTACTATGTTACTATTTTACTATATGAAACTGACAATCACTGTAGCAGTTGGTGCTGCTACAGTGGTCACTGGTATCTTCTGGGTCCTAAGCCAAGCGGCTGCCCATTGTGAGAAAGGCTTTTCACTATTCTTTCCCCCTTCCCCATATTTTTCACTATTCTTTCCCCCTCCCCCATATTTTTCACTATTCTTTCCCCCTCCCCCATATTTTTCAGATGGCTCCCAGAACAACAGATAGGGCCTGGACCCATTGGTGAGGACACACTGATCCCACGTTCCACCATGATGGAATGTTTTAATTGCTGCGATTTCTCCTGAACCATCGCTCCAAATGCATTGAGTAGAAGAGAAATGATTTATCATAGGTGCATATATAAGTACATTTTTTTCTTTGTCATACTAGTTCAGACTACCTGGTACAGTGGAGTAGGCAATGAGGAAGTCTGCCTCAACCGGGATCTTGTATCTGGGATTAGCGTCTGTCTCCAGGGAGTCGTTGGCTGGCCCGGAATCCGTCTGAATGCCCTCGTCAAACTCTGAGCCTCGGCAAGCCTGCAGTATGGGCATTTGATTATTGACATTTATCTTTGCTGGGATACAATGTGTAACACATCCTGGAAGGCCGAGAAATTTGGCAGACTAAAAAAGTCAAATAGACTGGGACGTTCCCAGGCTGGTAACACAAACAAAAGGAATGCCAAGTCCAAAATATACTTCCTTTTCCCAACCTGCAACTACACAGGCACAGTGTCCCAAGAAAGTTTGTTCAAAAGTGAGAGCTTATTGTAGAATGATAAAGCATATCCAAATCCCAAATATTTTTGGTTTTGGGTGGAGAGTACAATAGGGGTGAAATCTTGTAGTGGACACCAATTCCAACTGTTAACTTCATTTTGAAAAGATTTACTCTCACTTCCTGCAATTATATGGCGCTTTTCCACTGCATGGAACCGAACGGTTTGGCTCGCTTTTGTGCTTTTCCACTGCTGGTACCGCATGGTATGGTGTAGGCACGGTACGGTACGGCGGCGCTTTTCCACTGCATGGAACCGAACGGTACGGCTCTCAAAAACAGTACCACCTCGATTGTGGTTCCAAGAGGTACCATACCCGGTACCATATCCCACAATCCTTTGCATGCAGTCACTACTAGCCACTGATTGGTCAGAGAATCGTTGTTATCCCACCCACTTAACTTTAGTACTACTTTAGTGGAAAAGCAAACCATACCGTACCGTACCGAACCGTTCCAACACCGTACCAGCAGTGGAAAAGCAAACCGGGCCAAGCAGGGCCGAGTAGAGCCGAGCCGGTACTTGCAGTGGAAAAGTGCCATTACTTTCCTCCCCACCTTCAGTCTCTAATTGGGCAATAAAGGAGAAGCAGCAGACTGCTATACTCTCCCTGTCACTTTGCTTTCTTCCTCCTCCTAGCATGCTCTTTGCAATGCAGCTGATTCATGCTAAAGGGCTGCACACTTTTTTATTACTTTATAAAACAGTACAGTTAATCACACTGTACACAGATCAGCTCAGGGCATATCTTACCTGGATGAAGAAGAGTTTTGGCTTCCCGACTAGACTTTGACATTTATCTCCTCGGAAAAGTGTTGTTAGAGTTTTTATGGCCATTGCCCCATCTGTGCCGTAGATCTGACCCTCCTCTCCATGGCTCAGGAGGATGCAGGAGAAGCAAGCGCTGTCACTGTGGTCGTTCTTCGCCACTAACAGGAAGAAAAGACTATGTCTGTTATTTCTTGTATCGTTACTGGACCAGAAAGTTGTCATCGTGGGGTTTATTCAAGGCCGCCAATAAGGGGGTATGTGGATTTACTAAAACTGGAGAGTGCAAAATCTGGAGCAGCTGTGCATGGTAGCCAATCAGCATCTTACTTAGTCTGGGTTTACATATGCTGTGGCCACGGTTCACAGCAGGGGGTCCAGTGCGTCCTTATTCACCGATTCAGGTGCGAATCAGATCTGATTTTTTTGCCTGAATTCGCACCTGAATCTGAACCAAAGATGCACAGGACTCTTTAAATCTGGACTGCAGCCACCCACAGACCTGTCTGAACAAATCGTATGCGGCTGTTTAGCTAGGTTAATTGTATTCCTGTTTACAGTTTGTATTGTTAGGGTAATATGATCAGGAGAATATCCTCCTGTGTGGTATAAAGTATGTGTCTGAGTTTCAATAAACTCAGGTTCTATCCCCTAATCTTGTCTGTGTACGATGATTGGCATAAAAAAGGCTGGTATCAGCTGCCGGTCTGCTCGGAACGGTTTGGAGGGCAGGAGGCACCTAATCAAGGTGCCAAGCGGTTCCATCACAAAAACCATTCCCTATTCTATCCCAAAAAAAGAAAAAAAGTGTCTGGAGTTGGGATCTAACCCTCCCTTCATCTAACACGCAAAGTCCTGCTGACCACAACCTCAAAGCTAAAGCTGAAATGTAACCCTTAAATCTCCAGATCTTGACTCAAAACACTACCAGCCCCAGATCCAATTTCAGAAAACGACTGGTTTCAGAATAAAAATCCTCCATACTAGGGTGGCCTGTGCCAAAAACAAAATCAACACTATATTATAAGCAAGAATTCTGTACTCACCACTCTGCAGCAACCGTTCCATCTCCTCACAGCTCTGATCATTATAAACCTTCACGTCAAATCCCAGACTTCGGAAACATTTGCACAGATCACCAGCATCCTTATCTGTCCCATTCCGAATACACATCCCTGATGGAGCAATGAGAACAATAAAGTAGATGCCCAGCTAGGCCTGGATGTATCATGTAGGAGATACATTACATGGAACTATAAAGCTATCTAATATATTATATATATATATATATATATATATATATATATATATATATATATATATATATATATATATATATATATATATATATATACACATATACACACACACACACACACACACAGCATCTCACATTTTTGTAAATATTCTAATATATCTTTTTATGTGACAACACTGAAGAAATGACACTTTGCTACAATGTAAAGTAGTGAGTGTACAGCTTGTATAAGAGTCCATTCACACTAATACAACTTGTCAGGCGACTTGGTCAGCCTGACAAGTCGCGGTCCATCGTGTGGTACGGGAACCGTTCTAATAGGAACACCACAAGTCGCTCCGACTTAAAAAAAGGTTCCTGTACTACTTCGGGGCGACCTGGAGCGACATGCATAGACATTCATTCTGTGAAGTCCGTGCAAGTCGCACCGAAGTCGCGGCGCACGTGACTTCACAGGTCGCCCCAGAAGTCGTGCTGCTTCAGTGTGAACCGGGTCTAACAGTGTAAATTTGCTGTCCCCTCAAAATAACTCAACACAGCCATTGATGTCTAAATCACTGGCAACAAAAGTGAGTACACCCCTAAGTGAAAATGTCCAGATTTTGCCCAATTAGCCATTTTCCCTCCCCGATGTCATGTGACTCATTAGGGTTACAAGGCCACGGGTGTGAATGGGGAGCTGGCACGTTAAATTTGGTGTTATCACTCTCACTCTCTCATACTGGTTACTGGAAGTTCAACATGGCACCTCATGGCAAAGAACGCTCGGAGGATCTGAAAAAAAGAATTGTTGCTCTACATAAAGATGGCCTAGGCTATAAGGAGATTGCCAAGACCCTGAAACTGAGCTCCAGCAGGGTGGCCAAGACCTTACAGCAGTTTAACAGGGCAGGTTCCACTCAGAACAGGCCTCACCATGGTCGACCAAAGAAGTTGAGTGCACATGCTCAGCGTCATATCCAGAGGTCGTCTTTGGGAAATAGACGTATGAGTGCTGCCAGCATTGCTGCAGAGGTTGAAGGGGTGGGAGGTCAGCCTGTCAGTGCTCAGACCATGCGCTGGACACTGCTTTAAATTGGTCTGCAGGTCGTCCAAGAAGTAAGCATTCTAAAGATGATGCACAAGAAAGCCTGCAAACAGTTTGCTGAAGACAAGCAGACTAAGGTAATGGATTACTGGAACCATGTCCAGTGGTCTGATGAGACCAAGATAAACATATTTGGTTCAGATGGTGTCAAGCGTGTGTGGCAGCAACCACGTGAGGAGTACAAAGACAAGTGTGTCTTGCCTACAGTCAAGCATGGTGGTGGGAGTGTCATGGTCAGGGGCTGCATGAGTGCTGCCAGCACTGGGGAGCGTTAGATCTTTGAGAAAACCGTGTATGCTAACATGTACTGTGACATAATGAAGCAGAGCATGATCCCCTCCCTTTGGATACTGAGCAGCAGGGCAGTATTCCAACATGATAATGACCCCAAAGACACCTCCAAGACGACCACTGCCTTGCTAAAGAAGCTGAGGGTAAAAGGTGATAGACCGGCTATGCATGTCTCCAGACCTAAACCCTATTAGGCATCTGTGGGGCATCCTCAAAACGGAAGGTGGAGGAGCGAAAGGTCTCTAACATCCACCAGCTCCATGATGTCGTCATGGAGGAGTGGAAGAGGACTCCAGTGGCAACCTGTGAAGCTCTGGTGAACTCAATGCCCAAGAGGGTTAAGGCAGTGCTGGAAAATAATGGTGGCCACACAAAATATTGACACTTGTTACCAGTTTGGACATTTTCACTTAGGGGTGTACTCACTTTTGTTGCCAGCGGTTTAGACATTAATGGCTGCGTGTTGAGTTTTTTGAGGGGACAGCAAATTTACACTGTTATACAAGCTGTACACTCTCTACTTTACATTGTAGCAAAGTGTCATTTCCTCAGTGTTGTCACATGAAAAGATAGTTACAAAAATGTAAGGGGTGTACTTACTTTTGCGAGATACTGTATAATATATATATATATATATATATATATATATATATATATATATATATATATACACATACATACATATACATACAGAGTGTAAATATCTCTCTCTCTATAAACAAAATATATTATATTATAACATATTTATAAAATATATTACACATACACACACCAATAATGGACCTGATCACCAGTGTTAATTTTGGCAGCAAATTTCAATTTAGTTTTAGTCTTAGTCTTAGGACTAAAATGGCATTTTAGTTTTAGTCCTATTTTAGTCTTCTGCAAGTGTTTTAGTTTTAGTCGTATTTAGTCGACTAAAACTCCAGTATATTTTAGTCGACTAAAACGCCCTACATTTTAGTCGAGTAAAACTCATTTTAGTCATCTATAATCGAATGGGTGTAGTTCAATTGTAATTTGTAGTGCATTATTTAAGCATTTCTCTACAATTTCCAAACTCATTATATACTACTGCTGGTCCTGGAGTGAAAAATGTAATATGTTATTATTTATGCTTTGAGCATGCACCAGTGTTAATTTTTGGCAGCAAATTTCGATTTAGTTTTAGTTATAGTCTTTTGACTAAAATGCCATTTTAGTTTTAGTCGTATTTTAGTCATCTGAATTGTGTTAGTCGACGAAAACGTTTTAGTCGGTTTTAGTCGAGGAAATTAACACTGCTGATCACAGACTTACAGTATCTCAGCTTTCACAGCCTAGTGCAGGCTATTAATTAAAAGGTCAGGGATACCTGAAGTTGCTGGTTTAGGTTTTTAATGGAGCAATATATTATGCTCTCTGTGCTGTAAACCTATATTCTATTTTAGGGGTGTAACTATAGGGGCCACAGGGGTTGCAATTACGACCCAGCCCCATGCTCCAGGGGACCCATGTGGTTTCCCTGTCACACTCGGCTCTACCAGAGGCGGCTCTAGACTTTTTAAGGCCTTAGGCGAAATTCAAATATGAGGCCCCCCACGCACGATAAAAAAAATAAATAAGCAGGCGATATTAAAATTGACTGTATAAATTGCATATTTTAAGGCAAACATCAATGCATCTCAGAACCTCGGTATTCACACCTCTTAGAATCTTATTTTTGTAATTAAATTATTCTACAAAATATCTATACACAAACATTGGGTATAGATAAAAAGATTGTGAATGACTACTCAGTTATTCTTGTTGGTGTCTCCTAAAAGTGAAAAAAAGTTGTCGACAGTGTAGTAAAAAAAACACTATAGGGTCAGGAACACAAATGTGTATTCCATCCAATGCAGAGTGACCAGTGCCCCCAACAATGCAGAGTGACCAGTGCCCCCAACAATGCAGAGTGACCAGTGCCCCCAACAATGCAGAGTGACCAGTGTGCCCCCAACAATGCAGAGTGACCAGCGCCCCCATCCAATGCAGAGTGACCAGTGCCCCCAACAATGCAGAGTGACCAGTGCCCCCAACAATGCAGAGTGACCAGCGCCCCCATCCAACGCAGAGTGACCAGTGTGCCCCCAACAATGCAGAGTGACCAGCGCCCCCATTCAATGCAGAGTGACCAGCGCCCCCAACAATGCAGAGTGACCAGCGCCCCCATCCATGCAGAGTGACCAGCGCCCCCATCCAATGCAGAGTGAACAGCGCCCCCATCCAATGCAGAGTGAACAGCGCCCCCATCCAATGCAGAGTGAACAGCGCCCCATCCAATGCAGAGTGAACCAGCGCCCCCATCCAATGCAGAGTGACCAGCACCCCCAACAATGCAGAGTGACCAGTGCCCCCAACAATGCAGAGTGACCAGTGCCTCCATCCAATGCATAGTGACCAGCACCCCCAACAATGCAGAGTGACCAGTGCCCCCAACAATGCAGAGTGAACAGCGCCCCATCCAATGCAGAGTGACCAGCACCCCCAACAATGCAGAGTGACCAGTGCCCCCAACAATGCAGAGTGACCAGTGTGCCCCCAACAATGCAGAGTGACCAGTGCCTCCATCCAATGCATAGTGACCAGCACCCCCAACAATGCATAGTGACCAGCACCCCCAACAATGCAGAGTGACCAGTGCCCCCAACAATTCAGAGTGACCAGTGCCTCCATCCAATGCAGAGCGACCAGTGCCTCCATCAAAATACAAATATTAGAGCTGCTGCTACAAGCCACTACTGCCTGGGCTGGCCATATAAAGAATTGTGGATGGATGGTGGTGGGGTAGTATTCCATTTAGGTCACTCACTCGCTCCGCCTGTCCTCAGGGCTGCTGATAGAAATCGTGGGGCCCTGTACAGCCTACCTGACAAGGCCCCCCTACAGAAAATATCAAAGAGATATTTTGCTAAATATACACTAAAACCAGTATTAGCTGACACAAAACACAACCTAACTTACTAAATTTCTACTAAATCTAAAATTTACAAAACTGTATTGAGGTAATAAATAAAGCTCTATGTGTGAACGAGGTCTGGGGCCTCATTCACATGGGCTATGTGGCCTGTACAGTATTAATAAGTGGATTGTTTATGTGGCTGGAGCCACCTGGAGTTGTGTGCAGGCAAACTATGTTACACTATGTGGCTGTTTGAACACATCTGCAGGTCCTAATTTGAAAAGTGTATGGGTTCAGGTGTACAGCCCCCAACACAAAAAGTGGGCATGTGGGGCCACTCACCAACACCTGCCAAATTAAAACCTGCAGCTGTGTTCATATAGCTGCTGCGTCTCCATAAAGTAGCAGGTAGCTCAAGCCGCATAAGCAAATCACTCATTCACATGGACACAGAACCTGTTTAAATGAGCCCTTTTTATTTATTTTTTTTTTTTTACAATTTTATTATTTTTTTACTAAAAAAACAATTTTTAAACAATCCTGTTGAGCAGATGAATGATCAGGAAGTGCTCTGTGCAGAGGCTCTTTGTTCATTCACAAACTGAAGAATATTAAACAGTTTACTATTCTTCAGTTATGAATGAGCATGGTGAGTGAAAGGTAGCTATCACTCACTCATTGTGGAAAAAGGAAAGGAAGGGGTTGGTAAATATGACATATTTACCAATCCCCACCCCTATCCTGAAACGATGCCCCTGTGTGTGGGGAGAGAAGAAGCTACTGCTGGGGGGTGTACAGGGAGATCAGAATGCTGGAGATGGGGGGGGGGGGGGGGGAGTTGTATCCTGGACAGGGAAAATGATCATAGCGGATCCATAGGGGGATTGGTTTTGGGGATAATCCAGATTAATGATTAATAAATATCCATAGAATTATTTGCAAATTAAAAAAATAATAATAATAAATATTTTATATATATAGTAAAATGATTAAGGGTTATTATAGGTAAGGGAATGGGACTGACCTGTAGTTAAAGAGGAAGTAAACCCTCCTCTGACACTTTTACCTATAGGTAAGCCTATGATAAGGCTTACCTATAGATACTGTAAATATCTCCCAAACATGTACCGTTTAGGAGATATTTACTTTACATGCAGCCAGTGACATCACTGGCGCATGTGCTTTGAAGGAACGGCCGCTGGTGCCTTTCCTTCAGAGCCCCGTGCCGTGACCGTCGGCTCCGGCACGCGTGCACGGGAGTGATGTCACTGCGGCTCCGGCCAATCAGATGGCCGGATGCCGCGATCCCGGAAGACGGGCGACTGGACATGTCGCCCGTCATACAGGTGAGTGAGCAGCACGGCGGGGGCTCGTTCTTAGGTAAGTATTTCATAATGAGCTAGTATGCGATGCATACTAGCTCATTATGTGTTTCTTTTTCAGGTAGCAGCAAAAAAAAAAAAAAACTTCGAGGGTTTACAACCTCTTTAAGGATGCAATTGAACTAGTGCTGAGACTAAGCCCCGGTTCACACTTGTGCGAGTGCAGGGTTCGCATGTAATGTCGGAGCGCACTGCTCCGATATTACATGCGATCGGCTGTGCGGTGCGAGTTTAGCCATACACTTTGTATGGCTAAATTCGCACCACAGCCGCACCAAACACGCACAGGACCCTTTTTAGAAGCCGCATCAGGATCGGATCGCACAGCGGTTCACACTTGTGCGATCCGATCCTGTGCGAACTGTCAGATCGCACTGCGATATGCGATCAAACTGGGGGTGTCGTTAAGATTACATTGACACCCCCAGCGTATCGCATATGGCAGTGTGAACTGCCGGGGGTGCGTGTGCGATGCGGGAACAGGCTGCGGATTTGCAGCCTTCCCGCATCGCATAAATGTGACCCGAGCCTCAATAGGAATCCTGTAATGATAGATCCAAGCTATAGGTATTAGGAAATGGGGCATTATTAATCAGAATGACTAGTAAAGGGGTAAATAGAAGTGATTTAGCAGTGATACATAGATTTGTAGAAGGGAACTGAGTCTGTTATGGGTGATGATAGTGTTGAAGGGGGAGAAGAAATTACATTGCATAGGGGAATGAGTGATTTGTGGCAATGAGTTGTGGGAGAAGCAGACTAGGAGAGAGGAGTGGGGAGCCCCAGCCACACAAACACTGAGCCAGGCTGGATAAGATAAGAGACATCTATGGCTATAATAACGGTGTCAGGGAGGCAGAGCTGGGAGGGGGAGCAGAAAAGGACATACATGCTGGGCAGTTGCAGGAACAGGATGGACTGTGAGACAGGACCGATCACATGGGAGAGGGAGTGAATGCACAATCAACTTAACTGAGTTAACTGAGAAGGGAGAAAGATACGAGCATAATTGGAGGGATGGGGGGGAGGGGTGATATATGACAGGGACAGTAAGCATCCTAAAGCAGGGCAAGAATCTGGGGGGGACGGGCTGGTCTGAGAAACAGGTAGATAGAAGGTAATGCAGGAAGTAGTGTTGAGCGAACACGGACTGTATTATTCGTGTTCGTACCGAATAATTGGATTTTTTGTACCCGAACACGGACACGGACACTTTACTGTATGTTCGGGTAAAAATCCGTGTTCGGTCGTTTTATTTCCGGGTTTTGCATGCTTTGGCGCTCTTTTCATGGCAGGCTTTCAACAGCCAATCAACAATCGTTTAACTGGTGTGCCTTAAGCCATCCCAGCCATGCCTGCAAATGTCTTAGTAGCTGTGATTGGCCGTCTGAAGCATGTGACCAAGTCTTTATAAGTTCGAGGCAGCCGCCGCAGCAGCGTCATTCTGCTGCTTAGCTAAGGGACAGAGCACACATCAATGTGCTGGCTGCTGATTAGGGAAAGATAGGCAGGAAAAAACCATTTGTGTCCGGATAGAATTGAGGGACAGGTCGGAGTGTTTAGGCAGGGCGAGTTGTAGGCATTTTAGGGATAGAGTCTGCTGAATTATAGGGTCAGTGTCTTCTACAAACTACAATCGATATTGCTGTGTGGGGGGTGGGGTCTGCACTCAATCCTGATCTACGATCTCTTCTCAATCCTGTTAGGGACAGAGTCTGCTGAATTTTAGGGAAACTGTGTTCTACAAACTACAATCGATATTGCTGTGTGGTGTGGGATTGGAGATAGGCAGGTGTCAGTGATCCACATCCATTTTTCTGTGTGTGAGCTGCAGTGAACACAATCTTTTTGGGCTGCAGTGAACACAATCTTTTTGGGCTGCAGTGAACACAATCTTTTTGGGCTGCAGTGAACACAATCTTTTTGGGGTGCAGTGAACAAAATCTTTTTGGGGTGCAGTGAACACAATCCTTTTTGGTGTGCAGTGAACACAATCTTTGTGGGGTGCAGTGAACAAAATCCTTTGTGGGGTGCAGTGAACACAATCTTTTTGGGGTGCAGTGAACAAAATCCTTTTTGGGGTGCAGTGAACAACATCCTTTTTGGGGTGCAGTGAACACAATCTTTTTGGGGTGCAGTGAACAAAATCCTTTGTGGGGTGCAGTGAACACAATCTTTTTGGGGTGCAGTGAACACAATCTTTTTGGGGTGGAGTGAACAACATCCTTTTTGGGGTGCAGTGAACAAAATCCTTTTTGGGGTGCAGTGAACAAAATCATTTTTGGGGTGCAGTGAACACAATCTTTTTGGGGTGCAGTGAACACAATCTTTGTGGGGTGCAGTGAACACAATCTTTTTGGGGTGGAGTGAACAACATCCTTTTTGGGGTGCAGTGAACAACATCCTTTTTGGGGTGCAGTGAACACAATCTTTTTGGGGTGCAGTGAACACAATCTTTGTGGGGTACAGTGAACAGAATCTTTGTGGGGTGCAGTGAACACAATCTTTGGGGGGTACAGTGAACACAATCTTTGTGAGGTGCAGTGAACACAATCTTTGTGGGGTGCAGTGAACTCAATCTTTGTGGGGTACAGTGAACACAATCTCATACTGAAGGTTTGAGGGTGCTGCCTGTTCCATACTCCCCCTACTCCTCATCTAGCCTTTTAGGGGTACAAACAATAGTAATTGGGGCCTAGTGTGGTTGTGTACGTGTGATATACATACACTTTTTTGGGATCATATTTTCTATTCCGCTATTTAATCAAAAACCTTTGGGGATCAGTTAAATTGGGGGATAGTCTGTGTTGGTACGTGTGAGAGAGATCCACCTTTCCAAGTTGTTGGGGTTCATCTCATACTTCTGAAGGTTTGAGGGTGCTGCCTGTTCCATACTCCCCCTACTCCTAGCCTTTTAGGGGTACAAACAATAGTAATTGGGGCCTAGTGTGGTTCTGTACGTGTGATATACATACACTTTTTTGGGATCATATTTTCTATTCCGCTATTTAATCAAAAACCTTTGGGGATCAGTTAAATTGGGGGATAGTCTGTGTTGGTACGTGTGAGAGAGATCCACCTTTCCAAGTTGTTGGGGTTCATCTCATACTTCTGAAGGTTTGAGGGTGCTGCCTGTTCCATACTCCCCCTACTCCTAGCCTTTTAGGGGTACAAACAATAGTAATTGGGGCCTAGTGTGGTTGTGTACGTGTGATATACATACACTTTTTTGGGATCATATTTTCTATTCCGCTATTTAATCAAAAACCTCTGGGGATCAGTTAAATTGGGGGATAGTCTGTGTTGGTACGTGTGAGAGAGATCCACCTTTCCAAGTTGTTGGGGTTCATCTCATACTTCTGAAGGTTTGAGGGTGCTGCCTGTTCCATACTCCCCCTACTCCTAGCCTTTTAGGGGTACAAACAATAGTAATTGGGGCCTAGTGTGGTTGTGTACGTGTGATATACATACACTTTTTTGGGATCATATTTTCTATTCCGCTATTTAATCAAAAACCTTTGGGGATCAGTTAAATTGGGGGATAGTCTGTGTTGGTACGTGTGAGAGAGATCCACCTTTCCAAGTTGTTGGGGTTCATCTCATACTTCTGAAGGTTTGAGGGTGCTGCCTGTTCCATACTCCCCCTACTCCTAGCCTTTTAGGGGTACAAACAATAGTAATTGGGGCCTAGTGTGGTTGTGTACGTGTGATATACATACACTTTTTTGGGATCATATTTTCTATTCCGCTATTTAATCAAAAACCTTTGGGGATCAGTTAAATTGGGGGATAGTCTGTGTTGGTACGTGTGAGAGAGATCCACCTTTCCAAGTTGTTGGGGTTCATCTCATACTTCTGAAGGTTTGAGGGTGCTGCCTGTTCCATACTCCCCCTACTCCTAGCCTTTTAGGGGTACAAACAATAGTAATTGGGGCCTAGTGTGGTTGTGTACGTGTGATATACATACACTTTTTTGGGATCATATTTTCTATTCCGCTATTTAATCAAAAACCTTTGGGGATCAGTTAAATTGGGGGATAGTCTGTGTTGGTACGTGTGAGAGAGATCCACCTTTCCAAGTTTTTGGGGTTCATCTCATACTTCTGAAGATTTGAGGGTGCTGCATGTTCCATACTCCTCTTCCTCATCCTCCCTTTAGGGTAGGAAAAAATTTAATCGGGCCTAGTCTGTGTTTGTACGTGTGAGATACACAGTTTTTTATCCTATTCCGCTATTCAATACACACCCTTTTGGTGTAAAAAACATTAAATTGCGGCATAGTTTGCATATTTGACATTTGCATATATTGTGCCTTGTTGCGCTGTTTTGGGTACTCCACCAACATGGCCAGTGGCAATGACGCCATTCTCAGCTGAACTATCCCACTTCTATGCCTCCTTGAAAAAACAATTTGGGCGATGATGGAAGAGGATGTGGCACAGGATGAGGAGGAGGAGGAGGAGGAGGAGGATGAAGAGGTAACATTTCAAAGGCTTTCAGGGCAGTCATTCGCAAGGGGCTCCGAGGGTGGGTTCCTGCACACACAAACGCCAGGGACACAATTGTCCAGCAGGGGCACAGTTCTGGAGGATGAGGAGGATGAGGAGGAGGAGGAGCTGGAGGAGGAGATGGAACCATGTTCACAGCAGGGTGGCACCCAGGCCAGCTCATGGCCATCACTGGTGCGTGGCTGGGGGGATACAGAGGACACGGACGATACACCTCCCACAGAGGACAGCCTTTCGTCGCCTCTGGGCAGCCTGGCACACATGAGCGATTACATGCTGCAGTGTCTCCACAACGACCGCCGAGTTGCCCACATTCTAACTTGTGCTGATTACTGGGTGGCCACGCTGCTGGATCCCCGTTACAAGGACAACGTACCGTCCTTAATTCACTCACTGGAGCGCGATCGCAAGATGCGCGAGTACAAGCGCACGCTGGTAGACGCCATGCTGCTGGCATTCCCATCTGACAGCGGGGCCACAGTGGAAGCACAAGGCAGAGGAGGAGGAGGAGGAGGTCGCCAACGCAACCAGGGCACCGCCAGCACCTCAGAAGGCAGGGTTAGCATGGCCGAAATGTGGAAAAGCTTTGTCAGCACGCCACAACAAACAGCAGCACCAGCAGCTCAGATGGAACGTCTTAGCAGGAGGCAGCATTTTACCAACATGGTGGAGCAGTATGTGTGCACACGCCTACATGTAGTGAATGACGGGTCTGCCCCCTTCAACTTCTGGGTCTCCAAATTGGGCACATGGCCTGAGCTTGCCCTTTACGCCTTGGAGGTGCTGGCGTGCCCTGCAGCCAGTGTATTATCTGAACGGGTATTTAGCACGGCTGGGGGCATTATAACAGACAAGCGCAGCCGCCTGTCCAGAGACAATGTGGACAAGCTCACGTTCATTAAAATGAACCAGGCATGGATCCCACGGGACTTTTCCGTACCTTATGCAGAATAGCAATGGATACCGACCTTACCCACCCATTGTTCCATTTTTGCTCTTTCTCACTCTTTTGGGGTGTACCCTCATTTAAAATTTTTGAAAAGAAGCAGTGTTGGCTACCTCGTCCTCCTCCTCAGGGCCAGATTAATGTAGGGGCTATTGGAGCTGCAGCTCCAGGCCCCTACCTTTTATATAGGCCCCGGGTTGGCCATATTCACTGTTACCGCTCTTCTGTCACTTGTAAACACAGAAGTCTGGCTTCTATGCTCGCTTCCCCAGGCAGCACCCTCAGAACCTCCCCACACAGCGTGAAGGCCGGACAAGGAGGGACAGTTGGCGATGCATGGATGTGTTTATGGGCTTCAGAGACAGCATCCCATGTTGAATTAGGCATGCATGGCTGCACCCTTCCTCCTCTGGGTGCATGGCAAGGCACGGCCCTTAAGGCCCTTCAAAATCCTCAGCACCAAGCCCATGATGCTGTTAATCCGGCCCTGGTCCTCCTCCACCGCCGCTTCCACCTACACCGCCCATAGGTGTGCGCAGCCTATTGCATTAAGGTGTGCACCCCAAAGTTGAAATACACATGCATGTGTTTGCCAGCAGGGAGAGTAATGTATCGGGGCCATGTACCTGTAGGCAAGGAGAAATAGAGCAGAGCAGGTCCCAGGGAGATCTTTCCCATCTCCTCACTGGCAATGCTATGTGCCCTAGGTGATTAGGGTGTGCCCAGGCACACCCAGCACACCCTGTGCGCACGCCTATGTCACCGCCACATCCACCACCACCTCAACCTCCCTCCTACTCCATATGGGCCTCGTCCTTCAGAGATGAAGAAGAACATTGTTTTATTTTTCTGTTTTTTTTTGTTGTTTTAAGTTATTTCCCTATCCACATTTGTTTGCAGAGCACTTGCCATGCTCTTAATTACGTTTTGCTGCCATTTGCAGCACTCTAGCCCTTTCCTTTGGTGTTTTAGAGCCATTTTAGTGCCTTAAAGTTCGGGTCCCCATTGACTTCAATGGGGTTCGGTGTCCGGGAAAAGTTCGGTAAAAGTCCGGGACACGGACCCGGACTTTTTTTTAAAGTTCGGCCGAACCCGTCGAACACGGACATCTAGGTGTCCGCTCAACCCTAGCAGGAAGCAGAGCTAAGATCATCAGAGCACTGAGGCACGCAGGGAGAGAATGAAGGAATGCTGTGAATTGGCTGCAGAGGGAGAGAGTCCCTTGTCAGCTGCTAGGCCCGGTACACGAGGACCAGTGGTACCCCCTTATCAGCAGCCCTGTCTGTCCTTACCTTTTTCTCTCTTCCGCTCTTCTCTTCTCCTGGTACCACCGGCGGGAGAATGCAGGGGAGGAGTTATGTTGAGTCGTGATGTCTTCGCTCTCCATTGGCTGATTGCAGGACCAGGAGGAGGAGACTCACAGCAGAGCACAGCACAGCACGCACGGGTGAAACCGTGATGTGAGTGCGGGGCCAAGGTTTTTCAATCCTGTACTAGCGCCGGCGCCGCGGCAATGTGGATGCGGCCACCGGCGGCCAAGATTATTTCTACTTATATTATTTACTGGGCAGAAAGGCGGCCGCGAGGCCCCTTGAAGCGCGAGGCCTCAGGCGGCCGCCTAAACTGCCTAATTAGAGAGCCGCCTCTGGGCTCTACATCTGGATAGGAGGAGCGGCATATAGAGGAAACTATGCCCTTCATTTTCCTCCTGCAGCCGCTGCAGGGGCACAGTTATGGTGAAACAAAAAACGTTCTTCCCCAAACAGTTACCACAAGGATGGAAGAGCACAATTGTTTAAATAGCTGTGCATCCTGTAGTATTAACAGTACCCTTTCCTGTTGGAGAAACAAGAACTCAATCATTTGGAGGGGATCCTTAAATTAAGTACCTATATACAGTGGCAACAAAAAGTACGTGAACTCCTTGACATTAACTGGTTTTCTGCCATAATTAGTGATAAAATGTGATCTGATCCTCATCTAAGTCAACAATAAACACACACAATGTGCCTAATGGCCAGAATACACAATAAGAAAATCGGCCGAAAAATTTCCGTTCAGCGAATGATCGGCTGATATTCTACTCGTTAATGCCCAGCCATCAATGACCGATATTGTGAACGAAAATACAGTTTGAAAAAAAACGAAACGAATGAACGATATTCTATACGTTGGTGTTAAGGTCGTTCATTTGAAATCTGTAGAACCTCATCACAGTGAACACTATTTCGATGGTTGGCGGACAACGGTCGGGCGATATTCGGCCCGTATATGTTGGCAACGAACACTTTTTCATTAGTCGGTGGTCGAATGATCGGGTGATATTCTAATCGTGTATTCCGGCCATAAGTTAATAACAAACAAACAACTCTAAATTTCTTGCATCTTTATGAAACACACCCATTAAACATTCAGAGTGCTGGAAGATAAAGTAAGTGAGTAAGTAAGTAAGTTAATAGCTGGTTGAACCTCCTTAGCTCTGGATTATACCTGCACAACATTCAGGAGTAATTGTTCACCATTCCTCTTTACAAAACGGTTTCAGCTCAGGCACATTTGTAGGATGTCTGGTGTGAACGGGTCTTGAGGTCATTCCACATCATCTCTATGGGATTAGGGTCTGGGCTCTGCTGTGCTGTCCCGTTTTCTTTTTCTGAAACCAGCTGTGGTCGATTTACTTCGATGATTAGGGTCATTGTCCTGCTGTATCACCCAGCTTCTACTAAGCTTCAGATTGTGGACAACCACCCTGACATATTTTGGGATCCTTGAGAATTAATTTTCCCTTTGATGATGGAAAGTGGCCCAGGCCCGAGGCAGTGAAGCAAGTCGAAATCATGATCAGGGCCGCTGATAGGGCAGTACAACCGGCCCTATTGTACCGGGCCCGGCCCCATCAGGGGCCCGAAAGCTTTGTAGTCAGTGTCTGCCAAATAAAGAAATAGGGAATAGGGCTTACTAAAATACACCCTCCTCACTCTTACATTCTTTGAGGGTGTATAAACACATTTTTCTGGGGCCCATCAGATCAGCTGCGGGGCCCAGGAGGTCGCAGCATTGCAGGGACTTTTTAATCTTTTTCGGGGCGTAAGAACATGCCCTATGCTGCAACCTGCTCTGCTAAGATCTAGTTCCGGTCAGTCAGCTGCCTGCTCTGGCGGAGTGATTTTATGTACATGTCCCGCTCTATCAGGACAGATGCAGAGACCGAGTGGAGGCTGCTGACAGTGACAGGGAGGAGCAGCATCACACAGTGAGTGACACTAGTATTCAGATACAGTCCACAGAATCCTCACTGTGTCTTCTGATAATCAGCATTAGGATATACACAGAGTACAGCAGGCGATCTATAGCTCTGTCACAGCGCATCACATGGCAGTTCATTGCTGACTTTGTTCAGTTATGGCTGTACTGAGTGCTACAGACTGCAGCCCAGTACAGCCATGATAAAGTCAGCAATGAACTGCCATGTGATGTGCTGTGAGCCTGCTGTACTCTGTATAGATCCTAATGCTGATGTTCAGAAGACACAGTAAGAGTATACTTTACATTTGTGTTTCGAGGGGAGGGGCTGTGAATTTTTACTGCCCCAACCACTCCTCTTTAACCCCTTAATGCCAGTGCCTCCAAGCTTTTTAAGAGGTTTCTGATGCTGGGAGGTGGGGCAGTGTTCCTGACCATGATTGGCGGACACATGATCGGAAAGCTCCCAATCGCAAGTAGAGATTAGGAGCTTTCCTTTAACCACTTGCCGTCTGAGTACCGTAGTACTACGGCGTCAGACACTCCCCTTTCTTGGCGGCGCTCGCGCGCCGCCGGAGGCTTGCTCCCGCTGTATTCAGTCACAGCGGGAGTCGGGCCAGGGGAGGAGCAGCGGCGATCGCCGCCGCTCTTCCCTGATCGTCGGGGATCGAGTGTGGAGATCCGCCCGCTTGTGTAAACAGAGCGGGCGGATCTCCCAAGTGACAGGCAGGGACAGATTGCAGGGTTCAGCATAGCTGTCCTTGTGTCACTCAGTCACCTCCCCCCACACACGTTAGTAAACACCAGGCATACATTAACCCCTCCCTCTCCAATAAAGTTCACCCCTTCCCTGCCAGTGTCATTTTTACAGTAACAGTGCATAATTATAGCACTGATCACTGCAGTAATGTCACTGGTACCCCCAAAAGTGTAAAAAATGTCAGTTAGGGGTCCGATCTGTCCGCCGCAATGTCGCAGTCCCGCAAAAAAAATCACAGATCGCCGCCATTGCGCGTTAAAAAAAAAAACACCAAAAATGACAGAAATCTTTCCCTTTGTTAGTAAACGCCATAACTTTTGCGCAAACCAATCAAAATACGCTTCTTGTGAATTTTTTTACCAAACATAGGTAGCAGAAAACAAATTGGCCAAAAATTTAAAAAAATTTTGATTTTTACATTTTTTGGGGGGAATTTCATATAAAAAAAATGTGAAAAATATTGTTATTTTTTCAAAATTTACGCTCTTTTTTTGTTTATAGCGCAAAAAGTAAAAATCGCACAGGTGATCAAATACCACCAAAAGAAAGCTCTGTTTGTGGGAAAAAAAGGTCGTCAATTTCGTTTGGGTACGGCGTCGCACGACCGCGCAATTGTCAGTTAAAGTCGCACAGCGCCGAATCGCTAAAAGTGGCCTGGACGTAAGACAGCAAAATGCTCTAGTGGTAAAGTGGTTAATCGCCAATAACTGTCCAGGGAGCGCACAGAGCGCACGCTTTCCGCACAGCAATGTGTACATTCTGGTCCACCCGCCAAGAGGCTGTATTGATGCGTGCGTCCGGCGTGAAGAGGTTTAGAACTTTCCAAGCTTTCCAGTTAGGGCCGCATGTCAGTTTTTCTTGTGGACCTAATTGAAAGCACTATTTAGGTTTACACCTAGCGCTATGTCCGTTCAGGATAGAAAAAACTATGGAAAAGGACTGCATCTTTTTATTTTTTTCTAGAGCAGATTTTCAAATGGTCACCCATAGAGCCATCACAATTCCACCCTTGTCCATTGTATGGTGCATGCAAACACAAACTGAACAGGTGGAGTCAAGGGAGGGACCAGTGGTGGGGCAGAGGGCGAGGCTAGGGGTGGGGCAGAGGGCGGGACCAAGGGTGGGATCAAAGGGGGCCCCATCAGGTAGGCTGTAGGGGGCCCCATGATTTCTAACAGCGGCCCTGATCATGATGTTCCCTCCACCATACTTCACCATTGGGTTCTGCATCGTGCCTTGGGAGACAACTTGTAGGAAAAGTAGCCACAGTACTAAACTGTCTCTATTTATAGACAATTTGTCTAACGGTCAACTGATGGATGCCTAGACCAGTGGTTCTTAACCTGGGTTCAATCGAACCCCAGGGGTTCGGTGGGTCAGTCTCTAGGGTTCGGCACACCCTCCGCTAGTACCACTTCGCTGTCAGGGACTATTTCTCCAGTTTCGGGCATGTCCTTCTGCTCCCGCTCCGCGCCGTCATCATGGAAATACATAACATCCAGTGGCGTAGCGTGGAGGGTGCAGGGGGGGCCGGGCGCAACATCTGGGGGGGCGCATCCGCTCCGCAGTGTCATGTCACTCACTATGTCATGATAGGCTGGCCGCCGCCGCCCTCTGAGTCTGCTCGCTCTCTCTGCCCCTGGCCTGCTGTAAGGGGGGGATCTATATGGGGGACCAGGTCCCAAATATAGATCCCCCTTACAGCAGGCCAAGGTGAGGTCCCGTCCCCCATATAGATCTCCCCCCTTACAGCAGGCCAGGGTGAGGTGAGGTCCCGTCCCCCATATAGATCCCCCCTTACAGCAGGCCAGGGTGAGGTCCGAGGTCCCCCATATAGATCCCCCCCTTACAGCAGGCCAGGGTGAGTAGAGGTCCCCCATATAGATTCCCCCTTACAGCAGACCAGGGTGAGGAGAGGTCTGGGGTCCCCCATATAGATCCCCCTCACCCTGGCCTAATTTAAAGGGGGGTGATCTATATGGGGGACGGGACCTCACCCTGGCCTGCTGTAAGGGGGGATGCTGGACATAAAAACAAAGAAAAGGAACAGACTTTGTTACGAAAATGACATGAGAGTGGCACTTGCCAAGATAAAGCCGTGCGTTTCTGAACTGGTCTCTGAAAGACAACAGCAGAAGTCACACTAATTTGCAGTAAATATTCATTATTATGTTTTTGTGTGAAAATCATGTTTTAATGGTTTTGTTCTTTGTTCTTGATGGTTTTGTTCATTTTGTGCACCTATGTATAAATATATACCTAAAATAATATATACCTATGTTTTGAATTTTAAAAAATCATATTTTATTTTTCCAATTAAGAAGGGTTCGGTGAATGCGCATATGAAACTGGTTGGGTTCAGTACCTCCAAAAAGGTTAAGAACCACTGGCCTAGACACTTTGAGGTTGCGTTGTTTCTCTTTCCAGCATGATACAGATCAACTACTCTTGATCATATGTCTTCAGAGAGCTCCTTTTTGAGGCATGGTTCACATCAGCTGATGCTTCTTATGAACAGCAATATTAAAATGTTTGAGTATCTTTTATCAAAGTAGCTCTTAACCACTCCCTTATACATATCCCTAACACAAACTTATTTCATTAACTGGACTTTAGGTGTGCAAACTACTGAATCCAATTAGCTTTTGTTGAAGAAATTAGTCTAGGAGTTCACTTACTTTTTCCCCCAGCAATGTGAATTTTTAAAGAGTGTGTTCAAGAAACACACGAGAAATTACAATGGTTTGTGTATTAAAGCAGTGTTCCAAACTTTTCTGTGTTTATTAAAAGTTAGCAGCTACAAGCTACAAGTGTAGCTGCTGACTTTTAATGAACACACACTCACCTGTCCCACAATCCAGCGACGCGGCCGCCCAAAGCCTCGATCCTCTCCCTCTGGTCTAGGCGGCGCCAGCATCACTAGTGTGGGCACCCGGCTGTGACAGCTTGTGGCTTCACAGCCGGGTGCGCACTGCACATGCGCGAGTCACTTTGCGCGTCTTGATTATCCGGCAATTTTCTGGGATCTCTGATGTTTCCCAGAGGATTGCAGGGAGGGAGGGGGAGAGGAGAACTTCAGCTCGGGGCGCTCCGAGCGTAAGTGGGAGCGGGTACCTGTCAAAACTAGGTACCACCTCCCGCCCCCCCCAAAAAAAATATAACGTGCCAAATGTGGCATGTCAGGGAGTTAGGACTACTTAAAGCGTAGTTCCACTTTTGAGTGGAACTCTGCTTTAAGCACATTGTGTGTGACTTGGAATCAGATAACATTTTATTGCAAATTACTGCAAAAAAATCAGTTATTTCCAAGGGGTTCACATACTTCTTTGCCACTATATTGTAAATGTATGTATACATGATTGAATTAAAGTGGAACTTTAGTCAGAAGTAGACTTGCTACTTCTGATAAGTGTCTATATGGTTTAAAATCCAGTAATACACTGGTTTCGCCCTGCTCTCCACATGCTCAATTGCTTTCCTTTGTAGAGTTCAATCTACAGACAGCCTAAAGATTAAAGCGGCACTAAACCCATCGATTGAACAGTTTCAAAAAACAGTTCCATTCTCATGCCAGGAATGTGGTCACATTTGCTTAGGTTCTCAACCAAACTATCAAATCATCAAATATCTGGCGTCATAACTGAACTGATCACATGTGCAGCACCATGGCAGTTGCAGATCAAACAGAAGCAGTTTCCTTGGCTGAAAAGGATGAGAGGGTTTAGTTAAAAATTGCCTACTGGACACTTTCACCCCCTTCCTGCCCAGGCCAATTTTTAGCTTTCAGTGCTATCGCACTTTGAATGACAATTGTGTAATTATGCAATTATTACCACTGCACCCAAATTACATTTTCATCATTTTTTTTTTTTTTTTTTTTTTAGACGGTGGTATTTATTTACTGCTGGTTTTATTATTGTTTGCTAAAAAATAAAAAAGACCCAAAATTAAAAAAAACATTTCTGTTATAAAATGTTGCATAGAAGTAATTTGTCTTGTTAACGGAGGTGGGCTGATGAGGCTGCACTGATGGGCACTGATAGACTGCACTGATCGTCATTAATAAGGCTGCAATGATGGGCACTGATGAGGCAGCACTAATAAGGCGGCACTGATGGGCACTTATACGACTCCACTGATGGCCACTACTGATAGGCATTGATGGGGCTGCACTGATTATCAGGGTACATGTTTGCTGTCAAAGGATTGCTGGTTATCGGCTTTCCTTTCCTCACACAGTGACAAAGGAACTGCCGATAACCGGCATTTGTTTACATTAAATCAGCTGTGACTGGACACAACTGATCACATGGTAAAGGGCCGTATGATATGCCCTTCACCTCAATCTGTGATCAGACACAGGGATCACAGAGCATGCCCAAATGAGTGCCCGGGGGGCACGTGCCCGGGGGTGGGTCAGGGATCTGGTAGGACATCAATAGACACCCTCCCAGAACTTGACGACTGTGCTGTGCCGGTCTTTTGGCTAAGGCGTGGTTGGCAAGTGGTTAACTGCTGCTCTTGGCTTTGGGCTTCAACAAAATGGCAGCCTCCACCAGGAAGAAACAGGAACAATGCTGGAGGCAATTTACAGCACACACACTATTTTTGGTTGCACAATTATTGTGGAACATTATATTTTATTAATTGTTATTGGTAAAGTTTTGCTTTAAGGCTTGTATGACAGTGTAAGATTCCACCTTTGTTATATAACAGACACAACACAAAAGCAGAATTCACAGGGAAAGTTTCTGAAGGAAACATCATCCATCACCTGTGCTGGCATCGAAGTTCTTGTTGTTTATTATGATACACTTGCCGAGCTTCTGGTAATTCATCGTATACTGAAATTCCGGGGAAATAAAGCGGCTGTTCTGACTGGCTGGCTTTTCTGGTTCATTTTTTTTCTTTCTGTAAAAAGTTGAAAAAAAACAAAAAAACAAAAAACATAAAGATAAAGATCAAACCAGCTGGTACAGATCTCAGATTTAAAACATTTAGCAGAAACCTTCAGATATTGGGGGAAAAAAAAAAAAAAAAAATCTTCATTCTCCATTTCATGCTGAGAATTCCTTTTACGGTTGGGTTCACATGTATGCGAATTGGATGTGGGTTTCACCGCATTCCAATTCGCATGATATGCGCTTGTGACTGCCTGTCAATGGAGCCTGTTCACACAGGTCCAGGGCTTCCGCAGTCCGGATTGCAGAAGAGTCCTTGTGTCTTAGAATCCAGCTCAGGTTCGAATTCAGGCATAAATTTGGATCTAAATCGCACCTGAACCGGTGAACAGACATGCACGAACCCGCGGCCGCACACATGTGAACCCGGCTTAAAGGATATACTCAGAGGCGTAACTAGAACCTTCAGGGCCCCGATGCAAGAAACCATGAAGGGCCCCCCAGACCCCTGGCCGGGGCCCTTCCCTTCAAGCCCGGGGCTCTTCCCACTAATCCTGGGGCTCTTTACTCTCATTGCATGGCCTTTTATTATGGTCCCGCATCAGGATCCTTTCACAAGTTCTGCAGTGGGCCCCCTTCCTGCAATCTTGGGGCCTCCCCACCGTGGTGAAATGCCAGGGCCCGGTCGCAAGTGTGACCTTTGAGATCCTAGAGGTTCACCCACTGTTTTGCTACCGGGCCCCCTGGAGCATGGGGCCCGGTAGCGATTGCAACCCCTGCAACCCCTGTAGTTACGCCCCTGGATATACTCACATTCTATAATTAGATATTTTGTTGAAGTCACTGTACACATTCTATGTATTTTCACATGGGTCACAATGTGTTTTCAGACCATCTGCACTTCGGCTGCACGGTCACTGCTTTCTTTTAATTTAAAGCAGGAGTTTAATCTGCTTATACTTTGCCTTTCCTGGTTCATCCTTTCCTCCCTCATCAACATGCTAATGGAATCTTTAACCACTTAAGGACAAGCAGTGCCGGGATAAGGCCATCCAGCGCCCAGGTCAAAGATGCCAAACTGCTCCCAACCCTTCCCTTAGGGTTAGGTCAGGGCCCCCACAAACCTCCTGCCCCCCCCCCCTTGTCCCGGCCCCGAGGACCAGGCCTATTTCTGACACTGGTAGTGACCCCCAGCTGTCAGCGGAGCGGCAGATCAGCTGAGCGCCGATGTAACGAAGGTATTTCACACTTTTCTATTACAGAAATACACATTGGACAGTATATGAAACACAAATAAAGTGGATTCTAGGATTTTACATACACTAAACTAGGTTCACACGAGATTCCTGACAGGGAGGGAAGAGAAGACAGCACATTACAGTTAAGACCTACCCCAAAAATAAGCCCTACTGTGTCTTTTGGTACCAAAATTAATATAGAGACCCAGGCTTATTTTCGGGGAAGCACGGTATATCCAGGAAGGTGTGGGATGGGAATATGAACTATTCACGTGGGTAAAGAGCCACAGAGATTGCCGAGATTGGGGTCATGCCATGACCCAGGAACAGGGTGCGCCCGCAATCGCGGCTTAACAGGGCACCGACATATGACTTTATCCCAGAACGAGAGCCACACCGTTCCGCCATCACTTGATGGTCTGCGGACTGCAAGTGGTTAAAGTGTAACTCCACTTTTGTTGAGAAAAATAAACAAAAAACATGTCCCCCACTGGGTGATCGATATTCACTATATACAAGGGAAATAAACTTTGTTGCAGATTTTTATCGGTTTCTGCTGCAAAGATATAGCCGTGTGTCCCACCATGTCCTTTGCAGACTGATTCTGAATAGGAGGGTCTGATTCATGATAATCATCTGGTGCACTCACAGTGTTCTGACGAGAAAAGCTGCAATGTCTGCATCCCTTTAGAAGTATTTAACGCTTGGGGAGTATCTCACCAAAACTGAGTTCCTATCACAGGGGGTGCCTAAAATTTGATTTGCAAAGTCTTCTGGGAAAATCATCAAGCCAATCACACAAACAGGAAATTATCTTTCTAAGGAGCATTTTGCACACCAAATAAGTATAGAACACCTCCAGCTAGCCATATTGCATTGAATTTGAATTCATATTGCATTGATTCGAGTGTGGCCATCACATCTACATTCTCATCTTCCCTCTATCACCACGGAAAATGGTGCCACCAAAGACAAAATTATTCGGAGGGGTTTCCGGGTCCAATATTTATTGCTGTGCTTTCCAAATATTTTGCTCAAACAATTTTTTAAAATGTATGCTTCTGTATCCACTGGTTATTTGTACAGCCTTCTGTGGTGTAAGAGCGCAGAACCTGCTGGTGGTTTGCTGTAGCGCTGTATGTAGTATGCAGTCCCATAGGCTACTCCTCAACTGTATTGTCCTGCTGGACCTTCAGAAGAGATTACTAAAAAATTAAAGAGATGGGGGCACCATGCTACTTTGCACAGACCATAAAAGATTTTTATTTAGAAACAAAATCCAACGCTTTTCGGGCGTTCAACACTCCCCTTCATCAGGGCTTGTAGAGTAATAACTATAGAATGAGCATCTTGTCCAAGCGCCAGCGTGATCTGTACATGCTTACTTGGGTTCCAACTTACAGTCCAGGATGGTGCCCCTCATCCCATGGTTTTAACTCTAGAAGCCCCGATAAAGGGGGAGTGTTGAGCCCCTGAAACGCATTGGATTTTGTTGTAGAATAAATTTTTTGGTTATTTCAACAGTGACATCAAAGACAACGTGTAGAGTGCATGCATTTCTCATGGAACACAACCAGGATTAGCAAAATTTAGAGAGTTTATGGCTATTAAATGAGGTTGTGATAGACTGATGTGACTGGCTCTGTGACTGGCTACAGTTTATCAGATGAGCTTACACTCTAATGCAGTGATGGTGAACCTTGGCACCCCAGATGTTTTGGAACTTCATTTCCCATGATGCTCAACTACACTGCAGAGTGCATGAGCATCATGGGAAATGTAGTTCCAAAACATCTGGGGTGCCAAGGTTCACCATCACTGCTCTAATGTCTTCCACACAGTCACACACTAAAATTAGACATTTACTGTATATACTGTAACTCAACAATACAAAAAAAAAAAAAAAAGAAAAGTGAGAAAGGGAATAAAAGACTCAATAAAAAGGTCTAAAAAAGGGTGGTTAACCAGTTCTGGACCCGAAAGATTTGCCCCCTTAATGACCAGGCCATTTTTTGCGATTAGGCAATGCGTTATTTTAACGGACACTTGCGTGGTTGTGCGCCGCTGTACCAAAATAAAATTGATGTCCTTTTCCCACAAATAGAGCTTTCTTTTGGTGGTATTTGATCACCTGTGCAATTTTTATTTTTTGCGCTATAAAACAAAAAAAAAAAAAAAAGAGCGACATTTCTGAAAAAAAAAAAAATTATATATACAGTAAAACCTTGGTTTGAGAGTAACTTGGTTTAAGAGCGCTTTGCAAGACAAGCACAATTTTCAAAAAAGTTTTGACTTGATATACAAGCGATGTTTTGATATACAAGTAGCCTCAAGTCACAGCTAAGTATAAAAGAGAAGAGAGGCGCCTCTAAGTGTAGCAATATGGTTAAATTTAATGAAGGTACAACATTTAGCAACTCACATGGTTGATGATTGGAACAGGCACATCTAAGGATGCAGGCATCTGGGGTAAAGCTGTCCACATAGACCATCCTCCGCACCGTCATCTACGTCATCCTTTCCATGCTGCCCCTCGCTTTCAGATCGCTTTACTCCAGGGTGGTCTTCCCGGTCAGGATTACAGACTGGCAGCTGGCGGTGCAGAAGATAGTCTATGTGGACAGCTTTACCCCGGATGCCTGCATACTTAGATGTGCCTGTTTTATTCATCAACCATGTGAGTTGCTAAATGTTGTACCTTCATTAAATGGAACCATATTGCTACACTTAGAGGCGCCTCTCTTCTCTTTGATACTCTGTAGCTCCTGCTGGATTTTGCTTCTAATCTCCTTGTGGAAGCACCATTTGTGGATGGACATTTTATGCAACCTATCGCAATGCTATAATCTTTTTATATGGACTATAAACTGAAGGATTTATGAATAAATGGTTGTGGAACGAATCATCTGAGTTTCCATTATTTCTTATGGGGAAATTTGCTTTGATATGAGAGTGCTTTGGATTACAAGCATGCTTCCGGAACCAATTATGCTCGCAATCCAAGGTTTTACTGTATATATATATATATATATATATATATATATATATACACACACACACACACATATACATACACATATACATATACATACACACACATTTTTCACATTCTGCTATACAACATTCCCCAAAAAAAAAAATTTAAGTCAAAATTTTTCATCCCTTTAGGCCAATTTGTATTCTGCTACATATTTGTAATTAAAAAAAATCCCAATAAGCGTATTTTGATTGGTTTGCATAAACGCTATCACGTCTACAAACTAGGAGAAAGATTTAAGTAATATATATATATATATTTTTTTTAAACTAGTAATGGTGGCGATCTGCAATTTTTAGTGGGACTGCAACAGTGTGGTGGACAGATCTGACCCCTAACTGACATTTTTGACACTTTTGGGGGGGGGGGGGGGGGGGACAATGACATTACTACAGTAATCACTGCTAAAAATATGTACTGTTACAGTAATAACCACATTGGCAGGAAGGGGTTAACCTAGTGGGTGATCAAAGGGTTAAATGTGAGCCTAGGGGAGTGTTTACTAACTGTGGTGGGGATGGGCTTGCGAATGATCACAGAGACCTGTGATCCTATATAGAAGGATCACAGGCGCTCTGTGATCATTTCAGAGAGAACAACGGTCAGCTGTGTTTACAACAGCAGACCGTTGTTCTCTCTCAGCGGTGCGTGCTCACCCCTCAGAACCACGCGCGCGACTGATGTACCCCTACGTCTGTTTGCGCAGGAGAGGCTGCCTGCCGCAGTAAATGCGCGGTGGGCAGTCTTAATGTGGTTAATAAGGAGTTAAAGTGATACTAAACACACACTATTTAATTTGCATTGTCCCTTCTATATCTGTATATGGATGATGGCTCTGTAATTATTTTCATAAAAAAAAAAAATCAAAGTACATTTCTCCTAATCGATATACAGCTGTCACATGACCCAGGTCTTTACCAGCCTGTCTGCAGGGAAACATAAGCAGGACGAGCTTCTAGTCCTCTGCTGCTGGTCACATGTCCAAAACAAAAAAAAAACAGCCTTTGGAATACATTTACATACATAAAATTATATCAATAAATGGTTTTAAATTAGCATACATAAATATAATTGAAAATTAAATCTTTATTATTTTGCGGAAATACCATGGTGTGGGCTGATTTCTGTGTCACTCTCCTCCAGCCTGTGTCTTAGAATAAGAGGGAGGTGAAGTCTCCATTAATCTACACTATCCCACCCCCATTGTTTTTAGCTGGTTAGTGGGCATGGAAGAGGTAACAAGGGGTGGGCTGTTATTTGACAGCCATTTTATTCCCTAGGGTCTCTGCTAAGAAATATATATATATATATAATGTTTGGGGGTTTCAAGTACTTTTCTAGCAAAAAAAATGATGATTTTTACATGTAAAAGTGGAGTGCCAGAAATCGCGCGGTATAGAAGTGGTTAAAAATGAACAGCTACAAAAAAGTGTAGATGCTGACCGTTAGGTTTCAATGTTTTTTTATTATTATAGTAATTTTCTTGAATAAACAATGAACATCATCCAATACATTCTTTACAGAGTTTGGAGCACATATCACACAAGTTCTGTGCTCTTTGACAAACTTCACTAAACAGTGTAATCAGAAATCAAATTCAGCTAGTACTTGTAAGAGTAAAACAATTATTCTCTATGCATACCTTTACTTTGTCTGTCAGTTAAGAGCTATATGCAGTCAACAGTAATGTCTCCTCCCTTCTCCTTGGCCAATAGCACTGCTTCTCTTTTTCGGCCAATCAGGAAACGGGACTCCGGACCCTCTTCCTGATTGGCCAGGAGGAGAATCAGTGTGGCAATAGCGAATATTCATTCGCTATTGTCACACAACTGAGTGGGCTCAGGGCGCAGGGCGCAGTGCACTGCGCCCCGAGCCCACCCTTTTTTGAAGCCTATTAGAGCCTCTGGCTGACGGTATTAACATATGCGTTACTACAGTTCCGAATTGTTGTGGGAATCTGGCGATATGCAAGTTCAATAGTGCCAGGCCCGGGGAGGGTTTGGTCACAATACCCGTGAGCTGTGATTTCAGTGTAAATACCGTGTTCCAGAAACTGCGCAAATTAGGGCATTCCCACAGGATACGAGTATACCTAAAGTATAGCCACAGTGACGCCAGCATAGGGGTGAGTGGTCCGGGTATATTTTAGACAATTTATACAGCGTAAGATATCCCTTATGGAGGATCTTTAGGTAGTTATCCCAGTGATCCGTACAGGTGAAGGCAGTGAAGTTCTGTCAGACTGTGAGCGACAAGTTTTGTATAGAGAAGGATTCGCTCAGTTCCCTCTCCCAACAGAGGAAGATTGAGATTTTTTGATTCGGGTCTGGGTAGTGGAGTACCTTGTAGAACCACAATATTCCACCTTTCAGTCTATGTTTTGTGTTTAGGTAATCCCATATCATGGGGTGCACTGACACAAATTTAGTGGGAGATTTGGAGTGAAAGTAATGAGTTTGTATTTTTGCATACAAGTTTTTCCAATTGTCTTCCAGGATCTCCGTCAGTTCCCGAAACCCCAGTTTTAGCCAGGGGGGTCACATCCAGAGAAGGGATAAGGGGTTCATACATTAAAACTGACAAAGGGATTTGTAGAGGATCGGGGTTGGGGGGTGTCATGTAGCTGCTGACTTTTAATAAACACACACTCTCCTGTCCCAGGACCCAGATTTTGGGGTTCCAAGTAATTTTCTACCAAAACATACTGATTTAAAAGCGGTTGTATACTGCCGGAAAAAAAAACAAAACAAAAAAAAAAAACCAAACCCTGCAAGACAAAGGCATAATCATTAGGAAATACTTACCTTAAAACGAAGCCCCGACACGGACCCCCGGACACCGCTGTGGGAGCTGACGTGCTCCCACGGCGTCTCTTCCGGGTTCGGCAGCTCCGGGGCTGTGAGTGGCCGGAGCCGCGATGACGTCACTCCCGCGCATGCGCACGGGAGTCACTTTCCGGCAAGTGCCCGGCAAGGAACTCTGAGGGTCCGCTGGACCTTAGTCGGTAAGTGGTTAATATAACACAATGGACTCCGAGCTTGAGAAGAAGGAAGAAAAGGAAAAGAAGGAAGAAGAAGAAGGAAGAAGGAAAAGTAGAAGGAAAAGAAGAAGGAAAATAAAAAGAAAGAAGAAAGAAGAGAAAAACATTTGCTAATGACAATGTCCTTCTCCATATTCTTGGTCTCAGGTACTGTGTCCCGCATTTGCGATATAAAAGTGTTGAGCATTTCAGACGGTTTTGTGTTGTCTTTGGCTTGTCACATTTTCCTATTTATCAGAATGACCTAGATTCTGCAGGTCTAAACTGCAAACCGAATATCTTCAGAATCAACAGTTTCATCAAAGCCAATGGAGGCCAACCAACTGGTTCATATCTTTTTTTAGATCTTCAATGTTGGGAGTCCCAGTTTGTGTTCTCAAGAATGTACCTGCGGAACTGTAAAAGCTTTAAATAAAGATGCTGAATAAAAGGTATGGGGTTATTTATAATATAGGGAATGCAGATCAAATGATAACGAATGCTACCTGAGGTTATCTGTGGTTAGATCAGCATTTTTACGGTAATAATGTCCTCCCCCTCTCTGTCCTTTACTAGCTATACACAAGTGTTGAGCATTTGAGATGGTTTTAGATTTTCTCCCTCGGCTTGTAAAGTTTCCTGGTTTATCTGGAAGAACCGGATTTCACAATAGGTCGCCCCAGTTCTAAACTGCAAGGTCTCTAACATCCACCAGCTCTGTGATGTCCTCATGGAGGAGTGGAAGAGGACTCCAGTGGCAACCTGTGAAGCTCTGGGGAACTCCATGCCCAAGAGGGTTAAGGCAGTGCTGGAAAATAATGGCGGCCACACAAAATATTGACACTTTAGGCCCAATTTTGGACATTTAAACTTAGGGGTGTACTCACTTTTGTTGCCAGTGGTTTAGACATTAATGGCTGTTATTTTGAGGGGACAGCAAATTTACACTGTTATACAAGCTGTACACTCACTACTTTACATTGTAGCAACGTGTCATTTCTTCAGTGTTGTCACATGAAAAAATATAATAAAAATATTTACAAAAATGTGAGGGGTGTACTTACTTGTGTGAGATACTATATATATATATATATATATATATATATATATATATATATATATATATATATATACACACACACACATATATATATATACACATATATACATATATATATACACATATATACACACATATATATATATATATATACACAGTTGGTACGGAAAGTATTCAGACCCCCTTAAATTTTTCACTCTTTGTTATATTGCAGCCATTTGCTAAAATCATTTAAGTTCATTCTTCTTCCTCATGAATGTACACATAGCACCCCATACTGACAGAAAAACACAGAATTGTTGACATTGTTGCAGATTTATTAAAAAAGAAAAACTGAAATATCACATGGTCCTAAGTATTCACACCCTTTGCTCAGTATTTAGTAGAAGCCCCCTTTTGATCTAATACAGCCAGGAGTCTTTTTGGGAAAGATGCAACAAGTCTTTCACACCTGGATTTGGGGATCCTCTGCCATTCCTCCTTGCAGATCCTCTCCAGTTCTGTCAGGTTGGATGGTAAACGTTGGTGGACAGCCATTTTTAGGTCTCTCCAGAGATGCTCAATTGGGTTTAAGTCAGGGCTCTGGCTGGGCCATTCAAGAACAGTCACGGAGTTGTTGTGAAGCCACTCCATTATTTTAGCTGTGTGCTTAGGGTCATTGTCTTGTTGGAAGGTAAACCTTTGGCCCAGTCTGAGGTCCAGAGCACTCTGGAGAAGGTTTTTTGTCCAGGATATCCCTGTACTTGGCCGCATTCATCTTTCCCTCGATTGCAACCAGTCGTCCTGTCCCTGCAGCTGAAAAACACCCCCACAGCATGATGCTGCCACCACCATGCTTCACTGTTGGGACTGTATTGGACAGGTGATGAGCAGTGCCTGGTTTTCTCCACACATACCGCTTAGAATTAAGGCCAAAAAGTTCTATTTTGGTCTCATCAGACCAGAGAATCTTATTTCTTACCATCTTGGAGACCTTCAGGTGTTTTTTAGCAAACTCCATGCGGGCTTTCATGTGTCTTACACTGAGGAGAGGCTTCCGTCGGGCCACTCTGCCATAAAGCCCCGACTGGTGGAGGGCTGCAGTGATGGTTGACTTTCTACAACTTTCTCGCATCTCCTGACTGCATCTCTGGAGCTCAGCCACAGTGATCTTTGGGTTCTTCTTTACCTCTCTCACCAAGGCTCTTCTCCCCCGATAGCTCAGTTTGGCCGGACGGCCAGCTCTAGGAAGGGTTCTGGTCGTCCCAAACATCTTCCATTTGAGGATTATGGAGGCCACTGTGCTCTTAGGAACCTTAAGTGCAGCAGAAATCTTTTTGTAACCTTGGCCAGATCTGTGCCTTGCCACAATTCTGTCTCTGAGCTCTTCAGGCAGTTCCTTTGACCTCATGATTCTCATTTGCTCTGACATGCATTGTGATCTGGAAGGTCTTATATAGACAGGTGTGTGGCTTTCCTAATCAAGTCCAATCAGTATAATCAAACACAGCTGGACTCAAATGAAGGTGTAGAACCATCTCAAGGATGATCAGAAGAAATTGAAAGCACCTGAGTTAAATATATGATGTCACAGCAAAGGGTCTGAATACTTAGGACCATGTGATATTTCAGTTTTTCTTTTTTAATAAATCTGCAACAATGTCAACAATTCTGTGTTTTTCTGTCAGTATGGGATGCTATGTGTACATTCATGAGGAAGAAGAATGAACCTAAATGATTTTAGCAAATGGCTGCAATATAACAAAGAGTGAAAAATTTAAGGGGGTCTGAATACTTTCCGTACCCACTGTATATACACACACACATTTATATATACACACACACACACACATACACACATATATATATATATATATATATATATATATATATATATATTATATACACACACACACATACATACAGTGGGATCAAAAGTTTGGGCACCCCAGGTAAAAATTTGTATTAATGTGCATAAAGAAGCCAAGAAAAGATGTCTTCCAGTTCTTTGAGATTTCTGGGCTGTCTGTCACACACTGCTCTTTTAAGGTCTATCCATAGATTTTCAATTATGTTGAGGTCAGGAGATTGTGAAGGCCATGGCAAAACCTTCACTTTACGCCTCTTGATGTAATCCCAGAGATGTGTTTAGGATCATTATCTATTTGTAGAAGCCATCCTCTCTTTAACTTCAGCTTTTTCACAGATGGCATCAAGTTACCATCCAAAATTTGCTGAAATTTTATTGAATCAATTTTTCCTTCTACTCGTGAGATGTTCCCTGTGCCACTGGCTGCAATACAACCCCAAAGCATGATTGATCCACCCCCATGCTTAACCACTTTACAACCGGAGGATTTTGCTGTCTTCCGTCCAGGCCACTTTTTGCGATTCGGCGCTGTGCGACTTCAACTGACAATTGCGCGGTCGTGCGACGCCGTACCCAAACGAAATTTACGTCCTTTTTTTCCCACAAACAGAGCTTTCTTTTGGTGGTATTTGATCACCTGTGCGATTTTTACTTTTTGCGCTATAAACAAAAAAAGAGCGTTTATTTTGAAAAAATAACAATATTTTTAACATTTTTTTATATGAAATTCCCCCCAAAAAAGATGTAAAAACCAATTTTTTTAAAAAATTTTGGCCAATTTGTTTTATGCTACATATGTTTGGTAAAAAAAAATCGCAATAAGCGTATTTTGATTGGTTTGCGCAAAAGTTATTGCGTTTACTAACAAAGGGAAAGATTTCTGTCATTTTTGGTGTTTTTTTTTTAACGCGTAATGGCGGCGATCTGCGATTTTTTTTGCGGGACTGCGACATTGCGGCGGACAGACCGGACCCCTGACTGACATTTTTGACACTTTTGGGGGTACCAGTGACATTACTGCAGTAATCAGTGCTATAAATATACACTGTTACTGTAAAAATGACACTGGCAGGGAAGGGGTTAATTTTATTGGAGAGGGAGGGGTTAATGTATGCCTGGTGCTTACTGACGTGTAGGGGGGGAGGTGACTGAGTGATTCATGGACAGATCGGATGTCCAGCTATGCTGAACAGTCCGATCTGTCACTCCCTGTCACTATGGAGATCCGCCCGCTGTGTTTACACACAGCGGGCGGATCTCCAGACTCGATCCCCGACGATCGGGTAAGAGCAGCGGCGATCGCCGCTGCTCCTCCCCTGGCCCGACTCCCGCTGTGAATGAAAACAGCGGGAGCGAGCCTCCGGCGGCGCGCAAGCGCCGCCCAGAAGGGGGAGTGTCCAGTCACGTTAATACTATGTGACTGGACGATAACGAACCACTCTGCCGCAGTAGTATTACTGTGAGCGGTTGCAGAGTGGTTAACAGTTGGACAGGGGTTCTTTTCATTCAATTCTGTGCCCCTTCTTCTTCAAACGTACCTTTGCTCATTCCAGCCAAAAAGTTCAATTTTAACCTCATCATCGGTCCACAGAACTTGTTTCCAAAATGCATCAAGCTTGTCTATATGTTCAAACGCTGATTTTTGTGCTGAGGACATAGAAGAGGTTTTCTTCTGATGACTCTTCCATGAAGACCATATTTGTACAAGTATCTCTTTATAGTGGAATAGTGTACCACAACTCCAGTGTCTGCCAGTTTTTTCTGGAGGGATTGTGCAGTCAAATGTGGGTTTTGAATTGTTTTTCTCACAATCCCATGGTGCTGATTGTTGGGGCAAGGTCAGATCAGTCTGGGCATTTATAACCTTTGAGATTGACATCACCTGGTCTTCCCAGACGATGATTGAGAACAATCCATGACACTGGCAGGTCTCAGCCTTGCAAAGGGGGCAGTGCATGCTATAAATTCTGCAGGGTGCCCAAACTTTTGCAGACGCCATTTTTTTGTTTTCTGTAATTTTGAAAGTGTAAATGATGTAAATAAAAATCTAACTTTTGTTGACATATTATAAGAATGTCTAATCTGTAATTTGATGCCTTTTGGGGATTTTTCCCTCTTTCCTTGGCTTCTTTATGTACATTAATACAAACTTTTAGCAGGGGTGCCCAAACTTTCAATCCCCACTGTATATATATATATATATATATATATATATATATATATAGAGAGAGCGCAGCAGTGAGCTGTCTTTATTATAGGAAAAGTCACACACTGGATTACTGCACAGATCTGGAAGATTTTAATCAAGTTCTTCGTCCTATCCACGAAATTGGTCTTGTAGACATTTTCCCAATTTCAGTTTTAATCTCATTAATTAATGGGATATAATTTTTTGTATATACATTTTTTTTTATTAACGGTGTTAACCTTATCCCAAGATAATTCAAGTAGGTTTCCTTCCAGCTAAATGGAAATTCTTTACACAAAGTTTGTACGTCTTTCTTTTTTAACGTAATATTCAGAATTTCTGATTTTATGGGATTAATCCTAAAATTTGACAAGTCTCCATATCTCTTAATTTCTTTTATCAGGTTTAGTAATGTTATTCTGGGGGTTGGAGATGTACAACAGAACATCATCGGCATAAACTGCAATCTCCCTCTCTTATCCTCACTCGAATGGTTTTCAACAACGGTTCCAGAGAGAACACGAACAAAAGGGGAGAGAGCGGACATCCTTGTCTTGTACCGTTGTACATTTCAAACGAGGCAGATAAACATCCATTTACTTTCACTGAGGCTGTTGGATGACTATATAAAAAGCTTTTATCCACTGCAACACTCTGTTCCCCCCAATCCAAATATTTCCAGCGTATTCATCATAAATCTCCAATCTACTCTGTCAAATGCCTTTTCGGCATCGATTGACATTAGTATGTTTGGAGAGTTTTGGAAAGTTTTTTAGTAAAAGTATGGTCCTAATCCCATTGTCTTTTCCTTCCCTTCCAGGAATAAAACCTGACTGGTCCGGATGAACCCATTCCGGCATTAACTCATTTAATCTTATGGCCAGGACTTTTGCGTATAGCTTTGTATCTACATTTAATAATGAAATGGGTCTATAACACGAGCACAGGGTTGTATCTTTCCCTTCTTTGGGTAGAACAGTTATTTGTGCCTGCAAAGATTCTCCCTTCATTTTCTCTCCTTCTCCCAGACTATTCATATATCTACAGTGGGGATCGAAAGTTTGGGCACCCCAGGTAAAAATTTGTATTAATGTGCATAAAGAAGCCAAGGAAAGATGGAAAAATCTCCAAAAAGGCATCACCAATCAGGTGCAGGCAGGGGTCTGCACAGAGGTGGGCGGAGTATCGGAGGTGCAGGCATCAGAGCAGAGTAGAGGGGTGACAGTTAGGAGGGGTAGAAGGGAACAAGGCAAGGAGGCTGATCCTGGGCTGGAGCACCCCAATAGATACGCCCCGTTGTGTGATGTTGGGGAAACCAGTCAGGGACCAGCATTGCTGGAGCAGAGCGACGCCCCTAGCAGCCAGGGGAAGAACTCCTCCAGTGAGGCTGGGAGAAAGGGAAAGGAAAGACAGGTGCTGGTGGTAGGGGACTCAATTATTAGAAGGGCAGACAGTGTAATCTGTGACCAAGACCGTGTGCGCCGAACAGTCTGTTGTTTGCCGGGCGCTCGGGTTCGGCACATAGCGGATCGGGTGGACAGATTATTGGGTGGGGCTGGGGAAGACCCAGCTGTCATGGTACACGTGGGTACCAATGACATAGGCAGAGGAAGACGGAGAGTCCTAAACGATTTCAGGGACTTAGGCGCTAAGTTGAGGACTAGGACCTCCAAGGTAATATTTTCCGAAATACTACCTGTACCTCGAGCCACACCAGAGAGGCAGCGGGAGATTAGGGAAGTTAACGAGTGGCTGAGGAGCTGGTGTAGTAAGGAGGGTTTCGGGTTCCTGGAGAACTGGGCCGACTTCTCAGTCGGTCACCGGCTCTTTGGTAGGGACGGATTGCACCTAAATGGGGTGGGTGCAGCCGTACTGGGTGCGAGGATGGCCAAAGAGTTAGAGGGGCTTTTAAACTAGGGAATGGGGGGGAGGGTACAGATGTAGAATTACCCAGTGGAAAGCAAGTTTCAGAGGGCAGAAATGGGGGCATTAGCGATAGGGTGTGCGGAGCTCCTATACCCAGGGTGGGTACGGGGAAAAATCAAGAGAGCAGCCTAAAAACATCAAAAGAGGATAAATATAACCGATCAAAATTACGAGGTTTGTATACCAATGCCAGAAGCCTGGCCAACAAGATGGGAGAGCTGGAGCTGCTGATGTTTGAGGAGGACTTAGATTTTGTGGGGATAACTGAGACTTGGTTTGACAGCTCTCATGACTGGATGGCGTCCATTCAGGGGTATTCCCTTTATCGCAGAGATAGAGAAAGTAAAAAAGGGGGAGGGGTATGTTTGTATATTAAGAACAGTATACAGGTAAATATGAGGGATGATATTAATAATGGAGCTATGGACGAGGCAGAATCCCTATGGGTAGAGCTTCAAAGGGAAGGCACGGCGGGGAAGGTAATATTGGGCGTATGCTATAGGCCCCCCAACCAGAGGGAGGAGGGTGAGGCGGACCTCATGTTACAGATAGGATTGGCAGCAAGGATGGGAAATGTCATTATAATGGGGGACTTTAATTATCCAGATATAGACTGGGCAGAAGGAACCGCACACTCAGCCAAGGCTCGGCAGTTCCTAAATGTTTTGCAGGACAATTTCATGGGTCAGATGGTGAATGCACCGACAAGAAGCAATGCGGTACTTGACCTACTGATTACCAACAATACAGACCTGATCACGGATATAGAAATACGGGACAACTTAGGGAACAGTGACCATAGGTCAATTGGTTTCAGTATTAATTACAGTAATAGGAAACACAAGGGTAATATAAGGACGCTGAATTTCAAAAGAGCCAATTTCCCTAAACTGCGCTCGCTGCTAGAAAATATCAAATGGGATAGAACCCTGGGAACAAAGAACACGGAGGAAAAATGGGAGTGCTTCAAGAGCATACTTAACAAGGGAGTGGGCCAGTGCATTCCACAGGGAAATAAATTTAAAAGAGCAAAACTAAACCCTGGGTGGCTAAACTCCAACATTAAAATGTATATTAGAGCTAAAGAAAAGGCCTTCAAAAAATACAAGACTGAGGGGTCATTGGCAGCATTTAAGCACTACAAAGAGTGTAATAAGAAATGTAAAGACGAAATCAGGGCGGCTAAAATAGAACACGAGAGACATATAGCGGAGGAGAGCAAAAAGAACCCCAAGAAGTTCTTTAAGTATATAAACAGTAAGAAAGCCAGGCCAGAGCACATTGGCCCCATAAAAGATGATAAAGGAAAAATGGCCACAGAGGACAGAGAAAAGGCGGAAGTGTTAAATAATTTCTTTTCTTCAGTCTTCACAAAGGAATCGGGGGGCTACACGAAACCCGCTTGTAAGGCCGAACTAAATAATACACCTCAGGAAGTGCCGCCATGGCTAACAGAGGATAGACTTAGAGCTAAACTAGAGAAACTTAACATAAATAAATCCCCGGGACCGGATGGCTTGCACCCGAGGGTTCTTAATGAGCTCAGCCAGGTGATTGCCAGACCATTATTCTTGATCTTTAAGGATAGTTTACAGACGGGTATGGTGCCAGCTGATTGGAAAAAAGCCAACGTGGTACCAATATTTAAAAAGGGGCCGAGATATATCCCGGGTAACTATAGGCCGGTCAGCCTAACATCTGTAGTCTGCAAAATTTTGGAGGGGATGATTAGGGACCACATACAAGACTTTAGTAATGAAAATGGTATTATAAGTAGAAATCAGCATGGATTCATGAAAAATCGTTCGTGCCAAACCAATCTGTTAACCTTCTACGATGAAGTGAGCTGCCACCTAGATAAAGGTAAGCCTGTGGATGTGGTGTATCTGGACTTTGCAAAGGCCTTTGACACCGTTCCTCACAAACGCTTACTGTACAAACTAAGGAAGGTAGGTATGGATCATAAGGTGAGTACCTGGATAGAGACCTGGCTCCAGGGGAGAGTACAGAGGGTGGTGATTAATGGGGAGTACTCGGATTGGGCGGGTGTGGAAAGTGGGGTCCCCCAGGGTTCTGTCCTGGGACCAATCCTGTTTAATTTATTCATAAATGATCTAGAGGAGGGGATATCTAGTACAATCTCAGTATTTGCAGATGATACTAAATTAGGCATGCCAATATCTTCTATGCAGGATGTGGAAATCTTGCAAGCAGACCTGAACAAAATAACGGGGTGGGCAACCACATGGCAGATGAGGTTTAATGTAGAAAAATGTAAAGTAATGCACTTGGGTGCCAGAAACCAGAAAGCAAGCTATTCACTAGGGGGTGAACCTCTGGGTGAGTCTAGGATGGAAAAGGACTTGGGGGTACTGGTAGACAACAGGCTTGGCAGTGGCATGCAATGCCAAGCCGCCGCAAGCAAAGCCAACAGAATACTGGGATGTATAAAAAAGGGGATTCACTCCAGGAATAAAGAGATTATTCTCCCGCTCTACAAGACTCTGGTCCGGCCACATCTGGAGTATGCTGTCCAGTTCTGGGCACCGGTCCGCAGGAAGGATGTGCTGGAACTGGAGAAAGTCCAGAGGAGGGCAACAAAAATAATTAGGGGAATGGAGGACATCGGCTATGAGGAAAGACTACAAGCACTGAACCTATTCTCTCTGGAGAAGAGACGATTGAGGGGGGATATGATATCAATGTACAAATACTGTACTGGCGACCCTAGCATAAGGAACAAACTATTCAGAGAAAGGGAATACAATAAGACACGTGGCCACTCACTAAAACTTGAGGAAAGGCGGTTTAACCTTAAAGTGCGTAAGGGGTTCTTCACTGTAAGAGCGGTAAGGATGTGGAATTCTCTTCCACAAGCAGTCGTATCAGCGGGGAGCATAGATAGTTTCAAAAAACTATTAGATGTACACCTTAAAGACCACAACATACAGGGGTACACAATGTACGGTTAAAAGCAAACACACACACGCATCATGGGTTGAACTGGATGGACTTGTGTCTTTTTTCAACCTCACTAACTATGTAACTATGTAACTATGTAACTAAATTACAGATTAGACATTCTTATAATATGTCAACAAAAGTTAGATTTTATTTCCATCATTTACAATTTCAAAATAACAGAAAACAAAAAAATGGGGTCTGCAAAAGTTTGGGCACCCTGCAGAGTTAATATCTTGTACTGCCCCCTTTGGCAAGTATCACAGCTTGTAAAAGCTTTTTGTAGCCAGCCAAGAGTCTTTCAATTCTTGTTTGAGGTATCCTTGCCCATTCTTCCTTACAAAAGTCTTCCAGTTCTTTGAGATTTCTGGGCTGTCTGTCACGCACTGCTCTTTTAAGGTCTATCCATAGATTTTCAATTATGTTGAGGTCAGGAGATTGTGAAGGCCATGGCAAAACCTTCAGTTTACGCCTCTTGATGTAATCCCCCAAGGATTTCAAGGTGTGTTTAGGATCATTATCCATTTGTAGAAGCCATTCTCTCTTTAACTTCAGCTTTTTCACAGATGGCATCAAGTTACCATCCAAAATTTGCTGAAATTTTATTGAATCCATTTTTCTTTCTACTCGTGAGATGTTCCCTGTGCCACTGGCTGCAATACAACCCCAAAGCATGATTGATCCCCTCCCATGCTTAACAGTTGGGCGGAGGTCCTTTTCATTCAATTCTGTGCCCCTTCTTCTCCAAACGTACCTTTGCTCATTCCGGCCAAAAAGTTCAATTTTAACCTCATCGGTCCACAGAACTTGTTTCCAAAATGCATCAGGCTTGTCTATATGTTAATTTGCAAAGTTTAAACGCTGATTTTTGTGGTGAGGACGTAGAAGAGGTTTTCTTCTGATGACTCTTCCATGAAGACCATATTTGTACAAGTATCTTTTTATAGTGGAATAGTGTACCACAACTCTGCCAGATCTTTCTGGAGGGATCGTGCAGTCAAACGTGGGTTTAGAATTGTTTTTCTCACAATCCTGCGAGCTGTTCTTTCTGATATTTTTCTTGGTCTTCCAGATCTTGCTTTAACTTCCACTGTTCCTGATGACTGCCATTTCTTAATTACATTTCGAACAGAGGATATGGACATCTGAAAATGCTTTGCTATCTTCTCCAGCTTTGTGAGCGTCAACTATTTTTAGTTTCAGTTTTCTAGACAACTGCTTAGAAGATCCCATGGTGCTGATTGTTGGGGCAAGGTCAGATGAGTCTGGGCATTTAAAACTTTTCAGATTGACATCACCTGGTCTTCCCAGATGATGATTGAGAACAATTCATGACACTGGCAGGTCTCAGCCTTGCAAAGAGGGCAGTGCATGCTATATATTCTGCAGGGTGCCCAAACTTTTGCAGACGCCATTTTTTTGTTTTCTTTAATTTTGAAAGTGTAAATGATGTAAATAAAATCTAATTTTTGTTGACATATTATAAGAATGTCTAATCTGTAATTTGATGCATTTTGGAGATTTTTCCATCTTTCCCTGGCTTCTTTATGCACATTAATACACATTTTTACCTGGGGTGCCCAAACTTTCGATCCCCACTGTACATAGTTTGGGTACTAGATATTCCCCAAATTTTTTATAGTAGAGTATTGTGTAACCTTCTGGTCCGGGGCTTTTCCTACTTGTTGTATTTCTTAATGCTAGATTGATTTCTTCTTGAGTTTTTGGTTCCTCTAATCCAGGGGTGTCCAAACTATGGCCCTCTAGCTGTTCAGAAACTACAATTCCCATCATACCTAGTCATGTCTGTGAATGTCAGAGTTTTACAATGCCTCATGGGAAGTGTAGTTCCGCAACAGCTGGAGGGCCGTAGTTTGGACACCCCTGCTCTAATCCCTTTAATTTATTAGCTGATATTTTTGGAAATTTAAGATATTCCTGAATTTCTACTATTTTTTCTCTTTCAGTTTCATATGATTCTTTCGGTCTGAGTATAGAGAGCTATAATAACTATGGAATGCTTTTGCGATTTCGGTAATCGAATATACCATTTTCCCTTTATGATTTTTAATTTTACTTATTAGGTTTTTAGCTTTCTTTTTTTTTTAGTATTCTTGCAAGAGGTTTCCCTGGTTTATTACCCTATAGAGAATTGTCCTTGGTGGTTCTAATAAAAATTTGGTTTGTCTCCTGATCTATTAGTTCTTTTAATGTATTCCCTTTTGATGTTAATAGCTGGTAACATTTCTGTATCTGTTAATTCATATATCTCTGCCTTTAAGTTCTCCCCAATATTTTTATTTATTTTTTATATTTTTTTATATTTTATTTATTTTTGCTCCAAGAGAGATCAGGACAGGATACCTCGGATACATGCTTTATGTGTTTCCCAAATGGTAGCTACCGATATATCTCTGGGGTTTCATTACATTCAAAATAGATCTCATTTTTTATTTTGTCTTCTACTGTTTTGTCGTGTAGTATTCCCTCATTTATTATCCAATTGCATGTTTTGTTGTTAGCTTCGTCTAGTCTCAGTTTCATTATTACTGGGGCATGATCTGATAGCATAATTATTTCTATAGAGGTCTCAACCACTGCCTCCATCCATCTATGGTGAATCATTATATGGTCAAGTCTGGAGAAAGTCCCATGCACCTGGAAATAGGAAACAGGAAGAATGGTTGTGTGTGAGTAATAGGAGTGTATGGCTGTCCATCTGTTTTTGTATAAAACAGGAAAATGGTGGTCCCAATTCCGCGGGGTTTAAATACAGCCAACACTCCAAACAAATTTGTAAAATTGGTCAAAAAAAAGTTTAATTTATACATCTCTAAAAGACAATCAAACAAATCACAATAGATAAAATACAGACATTTGTATACCACAAACGGTCAGACCTCTCTCTGCGCTAGAGCATGGTTTTACCAAATATGCAAAACCGGCAAGGGGTGAGGCCATGAGGATAGCATTAGACCCCGTTCACACTGGGGCGACGCTACTTGCCGGGGCGACCTCACAAGTCGCGGTGCGCTGCTCGCACCTTGACCTCGGAGCGGCCGGCACGGACTTCATAACATTGAAGTCAATGCAGGTCGCTCCGGGCCGCCCCAAAGAAGCTCCGGACCCTTTTTCTAAGTCAGAGCGACTTGCGTCGCTCCTATTAGAACGGGTCCACAGCTTCTCTATGGCAGGCGACCTACGGCGACCAGGTCGCCTGACAGGTCGCCCCAGTGTGAACGGGCTCCTACAGTACCACAGGACCCAACATGTTTCAGAAAGTACGTTTCCTTCTTCAGGGGATGCACCAGGAAATAAAAACGTATAATCTTTCTGATCTGGATGTTGAATTCTCCAGATATCCACTAATTGTGTCTGGTACAGTCTCTTCTTTACGTTTTTGAATTTACAACCCTCATTCCTCCATGCAGGCTAAGTACTATCCACCCCTGGATTCATAGAACACATTTCAAAATGTCTCACTTTCAACATTTGATATGTTATCTATATTATATTGTAAATAAAATATAAGTTTGAGATTTGTAAATTAGTCCATTCCTTTTTTACTCAAAATCTGTACAGTATCCCAACTTTTTTTGGAATTGGGTTTGTAGTTTCTCCAAATAGAGAGTGTAACATTCCCTAATGAGGAATTTGCCACAATTCTGGGTGTATGTACTTAAACGTTTTGTCCATAAAGGATGTACATAACTATCCTTTACAAGAGAACGATTTTATATATAAACAATTTATCAATGAAGCAGGCTGTTGATCCTAGGTGAGTAATGTACCCGCTGGCAGTGACAGATGAAAGATATAGAGGCATACACAGGTCAACGCAGTCTCAAGTAGGGGGTAAACAAATCTGTACAGATCAAAGTTCATAAATGGGACATTCACAGGCTGACATACTTAAATAAGTGGTTTTTGAAACAACAGTGAGCTTCTCTTTGTCAACTATATATCCGGTGTCTTTATCAACATAATCAAGTTCAGCTTGGGATGTATGTCTTTTATAGTGAGTAGTAAAATAAGAAGCACTCCCCATATGTCACTTCTCACGATATTGCTTAGTTCGTCAATCTCCTCTCCTTATCAGCAGTCCGGGAACTCCAATGTCCGGTTTCATCACCCATCCAGAATAAAGGCTGAAGGAGGATGATCTTCTACCAATGTTCATCTGTTTTCACTGCCACAGCAGCTTCTAACCTCCTTGCTCTTAACCTGTGTATGCCTTTTACACGGAACAAAATTATAAAAAACGCAACACTTGTGGTTTTTGCCCCCATTTTTCATGAGCTGAACTCAAAGATCTAAGACTTTTTCTATGTACACAAAAGGCCTATTTCGCTCAAATATTGTTCACAAATCTGTCTAAATCTGTGTTAGTGAGCACTTCTCCTTTGCCGAGATAATCCATCCACCTCACAGATGTGGCATATCAAGATGCTGATTAGACAGTATGATTATTGCACAGGTGTGCCTTAGGCTGGCCACAATAAAGACCACTCTAAAATGTGCAGTTTTATCACACAGCACAATGCCACAGATGTTGCAAGTTTTCAAGGAGCGTGCAATTGGCATGCTGACTGCAGGAATGTCCACCAGAGCTGTTGCCTGTGAATTTAATGTTTATTTCTCTACCATAAGCCGTCTCTAAAAGGGGTTTCAGAGAATTTGGCAGCACATCCAACTGGCCTCACAACCTCAGACCACTACACCAGCCCAGGACCTCCACATCCAGCATCTTCACCTCCAAGATCGTCTGAGACCAACCACCCGGACAGCTGCTGCAACAATCGGTTTGCATAACCAAAGAATTTCTGCACAATCTGTCAGAAACCGTCTCAGGGAAGCTCCTCTGCATGCTCGAGGTCCTCATCGGGGTCTCCACCTGACTGCAGTTCATCATCGTAACCAACTTGAGTGGGCAAATGCTCACATTCGATGGCGTCTGGCACTTTGGAGAGGTGCTCTCTTCATGGATAAATCCCGGTTTTTATAGATCTTTGAGTTCAGCTCATGAAAAATGGGGGCAAAAACAAGTGTTGCGTTTATAATATTGTGCAGTATAATTATGAACTATATGTTGCCTTCTGTGTTCCCTATGATTCCTCCTCTATGCGGGTTTTCTAGCGAATCCTGCCACGCTTCCCCCAGCTAAGCAGGCAATCTACTCCCACTCGTTCGTTCCTGCAAACCTCATCTCCTTTTCCACCTCAACTCTCGCTTGTGTCTCTCCACAGACGTCCTGCTTCCTCTTCTCCCCTTCTCAGCTGATACTCCTGCTGCTGGTGTCTAGCTTCGGGTCTACCCCCCTCTCTGCGCTCCCAACTATACTGTCCCAGCGTTAAGTATGATAGAGTCGGTAAAGCAGCTCGTCGTCCAAGTCACTAGTAGCTGCGTCGCCACTCAGTCACTAACATGGCTTAAGGTGGTTCCCAAGGGATAGACGGGTAGACCGGCATGGAGGCAGGGGAGCTCCAATCATCCCATGGACGGGTGGACCTCCGGCTTGTCCAGCACGCACCTCAAGGCAGCGTCATGCTCAGGCTCCTCCCCCTCAGGCATATGCCCGTTTAGTCACTATGTGCATGGGCAGCAGGGCTATCTTACCGAATGGGCACGCTGGGCAATTGCCCGGGGGCCCCACTTGCCCAGCAACCCAGCCAAGCATTAGTCCCAACTCCCATGTGCATCCCGCTGCCGAACTTAGCAGATGGCAAGCACCTGTTGGCCCTGGGCTGCTGTCAGGCCACTTGGGCCATGAAGGGGGAGCCCACAACTGCAGGAATGCTTGTCTGCCTCCACAGGAACAGGCACACACAGGACAGCCGAGTGACTCCCGTGTGTTTGTTCACCGGCCCCAGCCGCTGAACTGGGAAGCCGTCATTAGTCTGGCACTGCCGTCAGACTAATCAGGCCATGGAGAGGTGCCTACAGCAGCAGGAGTACCTGCCTGCTCCCAGGGTCCGCCAGGGGACAGGCACACACCAGGACAGCCACAGTGCAAGCCCCAAGGGTGGGGGGCACTGATGTAGAAGCCTAAAGTGGAAGCCAGCATGACAGAAAGGAAAGAAAGACAGAAAGGGTAAGTACTAACTTTTTTTTTTTTTTATGTGCAGAAGTTAATATTGTTTTCTTGTTTTTCAGGCTTGTGTTATATTGTCCAAACATTGTGTTAATGTTTAAAACACTGATTTTTTTGGAGGTACCAATAGATATAGCCTTATCGATAATTTGCATTTTTATTCTCGTGGGTGATTGTATAGGCAGGGCCTCAGTGCACTACATTGCCTGGGGGCCTATAATGCTCTTAAGATGGCACTGATAGGCAGCCCATTCGCTTTAATGGCCTATGTGCAACGAAGGTGGCAAGGTAGCTAATGCACCATTTTGGGCTTCGTGTTTTTTTTTTTTTTTTTTTAACCCCATGGTTTTTCACCCTTTTCACTCGACAAATGCATGACTGCTTGCTGCATTTGAAATGCCATTAGGAATGAATTACAGTGCGACACAATTTGTTCATTTCATGAATGTGCACAAAAACGCATGATTTTGCATGTGTGCATGAAATGCCATTATGTAATGCAACCTCAATGCCCACGCTGCTAAGATCGGAGTTTATGTGAGGAATGTCAATACACAATGATACAATTTGTAACAATGTAAAAAAAAAAAAAAAAAAACACGTTTAAAGAACTGATTACAACTACCCACTTGAAGACCACGCCTTTTCTAGAACTTTTTGTTTAAAAATAATAAATTAGTATTTTTTGCTAGAAAACTACTTCAAACCCCCAAACATTATATATTTTTTTAGCAGAGACCTTATAGAATAAAATGGCGATCATTGCAATATTTTATGTCACACTGTATTTGTGCAGTGGTCTTTCAAACGCAATTTTTTGGGAAAAAATACACTTTAATGAATTAAAAGAAAAAAAAATAAACAAAAAAATAATATTTAACCCAATTTGCATAATGTGAAAGATGTTACACCAAGTAAATAGATATCAAACGTCATGATTTAAAATTTTGCACATTTTTGGAACGGCGACAAACTAAGTCTCCATAGGCGACATTTTAAAAATGTTTACAGGTTACTTGTTTAGAGTGATGGAGGAGGTCTTGCACTAGAATTATCGCTCTCACTCTAACATTCGCGGTGATACTTCGCATGTGTGGTTTGAACACTGTTTACATATGCTTGTGTGACTTTACTTCTGCGCGTGAGCATGGAGGGATGGGGCACTTTACTTTTTTTTTTCATAATTAATTTTTTACAATGTCCCTTTTTTAATCCCTTTATTCCTATTACAAGGAATGTAAACATCCCTTGTAATAGAAAGAAGGATGACAGGTCCTCTTTATTGAGAGATCTGGGGATTAAAAAGACCCCAAATTTCTCATTTATCTTTAAAAGCTTTTATTTTTACACTGTCCCTTTTTTTTTTTTTTTTTAATCACTTTTATTTCTATTACAAGGAATGTAAACATCCCTTGTAATAGAAAGAAGGATGACAGGTCCTCTTTATTGAGAGATCTGGGGGTTAAAAAGACCCCAAATTTCTCATCTACCCTTAAAAGCAAAAGATTAAAAAAAAAAAAAAAAAAAAAAAAGGTTGAAATTTTGCTTTAAAAAAAAAAAAAAAAAAAAAAAAAACATTTACTATTTACGCCCAGAAACTGGAAGAGACTTCAGACGCCACTCTATGCCCTTGGTCCTACAAGGGCATAGAGATGAGTGACGGCCATTTTGGCTTCACACTTCTCCATACCCAGCTGCTGATGGTATCGGATTGTTTCCGGGCTTCACCGATGGGTCAGGTAAGCCTGGGAACAACCAGGAAGTGGCAGGAGGGGCGCCCCTTTCTAAAAAGTGATCCTGTGGCAAATCTGCCTGTGGGACCACTTTTAAATCGGAAAGAGAAATCGGTCATAGTAAAAAAAAAAAAAATAATAATAATAAAATATAGGGGGTTATGGCAGCTAGCTGCAGTCATAACCTTGGTATTTAACATCAAACAAATGACGCGTCTCTTAGGGCCAGTTCACACCACATGCAGTCCAGGGCGTTTATTTTCTGCATCAAAAACCCATGGAAAGTAGGTTATATGGTTTCCAATGGCACAGTGCTTGCAGTTCCAGTGCGTTCCAGTTCCAGTAAGAAAAGAACACGCATGCTGCATTTTTCCTACACTGGACTGTACTGGAAAGCTGTAAAACTCACTGGAACACGCATTTTTATAAGGTTAACCGCTTGCCAACCAGCCGCTGCAGATGTTCTGCAGCAGGTCGGCTCTCCCAGGTATAACCTCGTACATGTACGTCGCTCGCCTGGGAGGAGCTAGGCAATGTCGCAGTCCTGCAAGGGAGCGATCGCGGGTACCCGGCGCCAATCGCAGCCACTGGACCCACAGATCAGCTTTCACCTTGGCGCACGCGTGCACCATTTGCGGTTCCGCGAAGCGACGTACAGTTAGAAAACACCCCCTAGGCTCATAATTACGCCCCTGGGTTAACCCCGTCCCTGCCAGTGCCACTATTACAGTAACAGTGCATATTTTTAGCACTGATTACTGTAGTAATGTCACTTGGCCCCCCAAAAGTGTCAAAAATGTCAAGTTAGGGGTCCGATCTGTCCATGGCAAGGTCGCAGTCCCGTTAAAAATTTGCAGATCGCTGCCATTACTAGTAAAAAAACAAAAAAAAAACCAAACAATAATAATGACATAAACCTTTCCCGTAGTTCGTAAACGCAATAACTTTTGCGCAAAACCAATCAAAATGCGCTTATTTTTTTTTACCAAAAATATGTAGCAGAAAACAAATTGGCCTAAAATGTTAAAAAATTAGATTTTTACATTTTTTTTTTTTTTTAGAATTTCATAGAAAAGAATGTGAAATTTTTTTTTTTTTTTCAAAATTGTCGCTCTTTTTTTGTGTATAGCGCAAAAAAAAAAAATCGCACAGGTGATCAAATACCACCAGAAGAAAGCTCTATTTGTGGGGAAAAAGGACGTCAATTTCGTTTTGGGTACAGCGTCGCACGACTGCGCAATTGTCTGTTAAATACACGCAGTGCCGAATCGCAAAATAGGGCCTGGTCATTAAGCAGCCAAATCCTTCGGTTTGAAAGTGGTTAAGAAAAAAGAGGGGGTAAAAATGCACTAGACTGCTTAAAAACGCACCAAACTGGGTTTCTATGGTGTGAACTGGACCCTCAGACTGTAAGCTCTAAGGATCAGGGCCCTCTGATCCCTACTGTAATAAAGTGTATTGTATTTGTACTGTCTATCCTGCGTAAACTGTCAGCGCTATATAAATCCTGTATAATAATAATAATTTTTACTATGGGCCGGTCAGTCAATGCAACTTCAATGCCCACACTGCTGGGATGGGAGTTTATATGAGGAATGTCAACACACAAATGGTACAATTTGTAACAATGTAAAAAAAACAAAACATGTTTAACCCCTCCTGGACCGGAAGGATTTACCCCCTTAATGACCAGCCCATTTTTTTGTGATTTGGCACTGCGTTACTTTAAACTGACAATTGCGCAAGGGTGCACGCTGTATCCAAACAAAATTGATGTCCTTTTTTTTCCCCACAAATAGAGATTTCTTTTGGTGGTATTTGATCACCTCTGCGATTTTATTTTTTGCACTATAAACAAAAAAGAGCGACAATTCTGAAATAAAAACAATATTTTAACTTTCTGCTATACAACATTCCAAAAAAATAAAAAATCTATTTTTTTTTTCATCCTTTTAGGCCAATTTATATCCTGCTACATATTTTTGGTAAAAAAAATTGAAATGAATGGGAACTACATCAAAATGCCTAGGAAATGCACCCGCTAGGAGTTTTTGGTGCCGTTTTTGAGTCACATGTCCTTTAAAAAACGCACCACAAATACTCCTCCCCATTGAAACGAATGGGAACTACATCAGAAATGCACCCGCTAGGCATTTTTGGTGCAGTTTTTGAGTCACACTGCCTTTAAAAAAAACGCACTGCAAATGCGGCAAAAGTGCAGCAAAAATGCTCCGTTAACACATAGGCGTTTTTACAGGCAGTTTTGATGCAAACCAGTATGAAAGCAGCCAAACTGTTTTTTGCAGTAGATTCCCATTTCACATGTAGTGCATTTTTTATTATAATATTGAAAAAGCCTAATGTAACATAAAAATGAAATGGATCCGAATAAATTCGGATCATTCATTATGTTGTTCTGTTATTTCGGATGCTTCAAACAAACAAAAAAAGCCCAAAACGATCACATCATCCAAACGAAACAAATGAATTTGTCGTTTAGAATTTATTCCGTATTGATTGAAATTTGTTACGATTGTAATTCGGATATATCGGAATCCCCAAATAATACGTTATGATTGTGATTCGGATACATCGGAATCCCCAATACGTTAGGATTGTGATTCGGATATTCGGTTACATCGGAATCCCCAAATACGTTACGATTGTGATTTGGATATTCGGTTACATCGGAATCCCCAAATAATACGTTACGATTGTGATTTGGTTATTCGGACACATCGGAATCCCCAAATAATACGTTACGATTGTGATTTGGTTATTCGGTTACATCGGAATCCCCAAATAATACGTTACGATTGTGATTTGGATATTCGGTTACATCGGAATCCCCAAATAATACGTTACGATTGTGATTTGGTTATTCGGACACATCGGAATCCCCAAATAATACGTTACGATTGTGATTTGGTTATTCGGACACATCGGAAACCCCAAATACGTTACGATTGGGATTCAGATATATCAGAATCCCCAAATAATACGTTACGATTGTGATTCGGATACATCGGAATCCCCAAATAATACGTTACGATTGTGATTCGGATACATCGGAATCCCCAAATAATACGTTACGATTGCGATTCAGATATTCGGATACATCGGAATCCCCAAATACTATGTTAAGATTGTGATTCGGATATATCGGAATCCCCAAATAATACGAATGTTGATCCATAGTGAAACGAATCGCACATGTCCATTAGAATTGTTTTCGGTGTGCATTAGTTGTGATCTGTGATTATGCGGTGCGAAGAAACGCACATAGTGTGAACGAGCCATTAGCCCCTATTCAAACTGGAGCGATTTGTTGAGCGATTGCTGAAGCGTGACAACGCTCAAGGTGAAGAATCGCATTAATCTTAAAGCGCCCGTGAGTTGCCTGTTGCACGATGCCCGAAAAAAGTCCTTGATTTTCTTTGGGGCTCCATGAGCTTTAGTAGGCTAAAAATAAATCCAACGAGGGTTCCATCCCAAAGTTTTAGCTGGACAATTTTAATTTTAAATCAGCACAAGACGGCACTCAAGCACCCCCCCCCCCTCCCCCGGCCATTACCTGGGCTCCTCATTAAGCAGCACTCCACTCTGCATCGGAAAAGTTGTTCCTGCGGCGTCTCAGCAGCGTAATTTGTCGTCCCCAGGTCCGCCGGGAAGGCCACCATGCTCGAAGCTGCTGCAGAGACTGAACTGTGCGGCCTGCAGGGTATAGCAGGCCCTTTGCTTGTGCCTGAGTCAGCAGGGAGAGACTGGACTTTTCTATGGGGGCCATTGAACACCCCCCTCCCCCCCCTATCTGTGACACCGCCGTGCCGGCCTCACTGCTGACCGGAGCAAAAACTGTGTCCATTCACAGAGCCGAGCAGAAAAAAAGGACACACGGTGCACTTCACACATGAGCTGTACACAAACCCACATACACAGGACACACAATTCACCCAGCGACATGACAAGGGCCTACGGGTCGCACGCCCAGCGGGGGGCGACATCTGCAATGCTTTCCAGAAACTGCTCCTTACATATCAGATGAATGGAGGCTTAGAGAGAACAAAAAGGAGAAACTCAATGGGGAAAATCCCGCTGATCTCACATGCAAAAGGATTTGCAACACATGCGACTTCACACCCACAGGGGCGACCGAGCGCGTGTGTGCGTTTCCAGTGCGTCGCACATAGGGCAGGACAAGGTCATCTAGAGGCCAGGGTGAACATGCCAAACTGCACCTCCCTCCCAAGATGTATGTAAAATCCCCCTCCCCCCCTAAAAAAAAAAAATGAAGCAATAATCTGCATGCTTACCTCCCAAGCATAAATCCCCCCTCCTCCCAGTAGAAATCAACCCCTCTGCTAAAATCCCCCCTCACAGCACAAATGCCCACCCACCCCTCTAAAAAAACCCTGCCCTGAAAATTTCTACTCGTTGTACACCCCCCCCCCTCCCAGCACAAACCCCCCCTCCGAATTCCCCCTACTAGCACAATCCCCCACCACCAACCAAATTTCCCCTCCTAGCACAAATCCTCTACCCTCCAAATTTCCCCTCCAAGTACACACCCTTTCACCACCACTCCAAATCCACCCCACCCCAGCACAAATTCTCCCCCCAATACCTCCTCCTAGCACAACCCCCCCCCCCCCCCAAGAAACAATGTTTGTTTCTAGCACAAATCCCCTCTACCATATCATCTCTTCGAGCACAAATCCTCTTCCCCCATCCCCCCCTCCCAACACAGATCCTCTTCCCAAGATTCCCCATCTAGCACAAATCCCCCCTCCCAACACAAATCCCCTCTACCATATCATCTCTTCTAGCACAAATCCCCCCTTCTAGCGCAAATCCTCTTCCCCCACCCCAACACAAATCCCCTCTCCAACATTCCCCATCTAGCACAACCCCCCCCCCCCAAATTTCCCCATCTAGCACAAATCCCCCCCCCAAATTTCCCCATCTAGCACAAATCCCCCCCCCCAAATTTCCCCATCTGGCAAAACCCCCCCCCCCCCTTCACCTAAAACCATTCCCCTTGTAGCACAAATCCTCTCTAACACATATTATCTCTTCTAGCACAAATCCTCTTTTCCCACCCCTCCTCCCAACACAAATCTCCCCAATCCCTCCTCCTAGCACAAACTGCCCCCCCCCCCATTTACTCTCCTGAAACCCCCAAGCATTCCTACTAGCACAAATCTTCCTCCCACCCCCCTCCACAAAAAAAATAAAAAATCTAGCACAAATCATCTCTACCATAAATCCTCTTCTCCCAACCCCTCCCAACACAAATCCCCTCTCCCCAATTTCCCCATCTAGCCAAAAATCCCCCTCTCCTCAAATCTCCCCAATCCCTCCTCCTAACACAAATTTCCCTCCCCCTCCTGGCACAAATGCCCCCAATCGTCTACTAGCACAAATCGTCCTCCCATCCCCCCCCCCAAAAAAAATCCCCTTCTAGCACAAATCCTCTCTATCCTATAACCTCTTCTAGCACAAATCCTCTTCCCCCATCTCCCCTCCCAGCACTACCCCCCCCCCTCCTTACCCCCGCCTCCCCCCAACTTTCCGCTCCCAACACAAATTTCCTGCCCCCCCCAATCTCCTTGCAGTACCACCCAACCTCAACCCCCACTAAAAAGCAGGCCTCATGCACACTTGAGCGAAAAAAAATGCTGCTTTTACAGGCGTTTGAGCTTTTTTTTCCTGCCTCTAAACCCCTCCATGTAAACCTATGTGTGCACACACACGCGCGCTCTCGGCACTATTACACACAAATTATACAGGCCGCTCAGCGTCATGGCCAGACGCTGAAAGGACGCATATTTACGTGTGCTCGGCACAAAAGAGGTTAAAGTGGTTATAAAGGCCCAAGGTTTTTTTTACCTTCAGCCCCGTTTCTTAGGCTAAGTTCACATGTAGGTGTTTTGGGGCGTTTTTCTGCTCTAGGATCAGCTCAAAAAACGCTCCCAACAGGACAAATCCTATTCATTTCAATGGCCCCTGTTCACATCTGAGTGTTTTGACATTTTAAGCAAAACATCCAACGCTCAAAAAACAGGCGTTTTTATTTTTTTCCATTGGTCACTTGTCAACCTAAAAACGCCCGCACAAAAACGCCTGTAAAAACGCCCATAAAAAAACGCTTCATGCGATCTGCTTCGGGTGCCAATGTTCGAGTACCAACACCTCCAAACAGCTTGCAAAACGCAGTGTGATTGCCAGAACTGAATTGCATGCGATTCAGTTGTGATTAAAAAGGGTCCTACACCATTTTGGTGCAATGTGGTTTGAGCCATACAAAAAACTTATGGCTCAAATCACACTGCACAGACATCTCGTGTGATTTTCACAGGAACGTCACAGACATCGCATGTGTCCTGCACTACACAAGTGTGAACTCAGGATCATGCAGGTAAAAAGTGAAATGGGGGCACACTGGGAGGGAGGATCAGAAGCAGACGGAATAGGGAGGGGGATCGGTGTCAGAGAAGCGATTACAAGAATCATGCCTTGTGTCTTTGTCTCTCCCTGCAGCAGCTGAAAGCTGGTGGGAGGGGGAGAAACTGGCTTTCAACTGCTGCCTGCAGAGAGCTGCACAGGGCTTCCTTCTGTAATTGCCCCTCTGCCCGACTGCACCGATTCTCTGTGCTGTTGGGGCACCCCTGTGTGCACGGGCCCCCTACAGGAGGACTGGCGGCCCTGCATCCTATAGTAAATCAATCTCATCCCATAGTCTCATCCTATAGTAAATCAATCTCATCCCATGTATGACAGCCGTGTGGGCCGGGTTGATAAACATCTCCCATGGAGGGGGCCATGTATGGAGGTCACAATCAATTTTTTTAATATTGATTTAGACAGTTTCACATTTTTTTTATAAAGCAACAAAAATCCCCAGGAGGCCAAAACAATAGACAGAGGTCATTAAAAGTTATTAATGTTAAAGAATGCAAAGATAAACTGTATGATGTAAGCCGGGGCAATCTGATCGAAGGATCAAACATTCCAGTCCAAGGGAACGCCGCAGACACTGAGACACAATGCGGATCCACTGGAAGGCTGCATTTACACCTCAGCGTAGGGTTTTTCCAGCGTTTTTATGCATGATTTTATGTGCGTGTTTCCATTCATTTCTATAGGAATAAAAAAAAAAAAAACGCACCAAAAAACACAAATCTGTCCAACTTGAGCTACAAAAAAAAAAAAAAAAAAAAAAAAAAGCTCCAGAATTTTTTTGAGCTTCAGGCGACTTATATTGGACAGTGTGAACCATCTCCATGGACAATATTTAACCACTTAACCCCCGGAGGATTTGGCTGCTCAAAGACCATCTGCGTGACTTTAAAGGACGATTGCGCAGTCGTTCGACGCTGTACCCAAATTAAATTGATGTCTTTTTTTCCCCCACAAATAGAGCTTTCTTTTGGTGGTATTTGATCACCTGTGCGATTCTTACTTTTTGCGCTATAAACAAAAAAAGAGCGACAATTTTGAAAAAATAACAAAATTTTTCACTTTTTATATGAAATTCCCCCCCCCCAAAAAAATCTACATTTTTTAACATTTTAGGCCAATTTGTTTTCTGCTACATATGTTTGGTAAAAAAAAAAAAAAAAAAAAAAAATCGCAATAAGCGTATTTTGATTGGTTTGCGCAAAAGTTATTGCGTTTACTAACTAAGGGAAAGATTTCTGTCATTTTTGGTGTTTTTTTTTTTAATGAGTAATGGCGACGATCTGCGATTTTTTTTGCGGGACATTGCGGCGGACAGATCGGTCCCTTGACTGACATTTTTGACACTTTTGGGGTTACCAGTGACATTGCTACAGTAATCAGTGCTATACATATGCACTGTTACTGTAAAAATGACACTGGCAGGGAAGGGGTTAACTTTATTAGAGAGCAAGGGGTTAAGTGTGTCCCTAGGGGCGTGCTTCTAACTGTAAAGGGGCGTGGCTTGTGATGTAACCACAGAGACATATGATCCTACATAGCAGGATTGTATGATCTCTGCAGTTACACCAGGGAGAATGGCAGGCGGCTTTGTTTACATCAGCCGCCTGCCTTTCTCCCTCTCTAGAGAGAGATCGCGAGTGACCGGTGAACATCGGAGCTGCCGGTCACTCGCGCGGGGATGCCCGTGAACGAGCGGGAGCACGCCTCCGGCGCCGCGCGCTCGCCCCCTATTGGCTCGCAGGCGAGTGACGTACCGGTACGTCACTTTGCCTGCACGGGGCTGACCGCCGCAGTATATGTACTTGCAGCGGTCGGCAAGTGGTTAATGAGAGATGAGCCTGGAAACAATAACAATGTATCAGACAGCACTCACATGGAGGTTAAATAACTCAGAGCGCAATAGTGACAGAAACAGAACATAAAAATAGTTCCATCTGCAAGTGCCGGTTCACACATATGCGATGCTGGAACCCTGCGAATCCACTGCAGGTTCCCGCATCGTATTCAAATCGCACACTGCCATATGCAAATCGCTGGGGGGTGTCAATACAAAAGTTAACGACACCCCCAGATCAGTTTGCATATCGCAGTGTGAACTGTCAGTTCAGACATGAATCGGATCGCATTGGTGTGAACACCCATGTGATCCGATTCTGTGCGAGTTGTAGCTGAATGCGATGCAAATTCAGCCATACAATCTGTATGGCTGAATTTGCATCGCACAGACATCACATGTGATTTGCAGAGCAGTGTGCTCCGAATCACATGCAATGTCTGTCATCGCATATATGTGAACCGGGACTAAAGAGCAAAGACAAAGCTGAGAACATTCCGCTCTATTGTATTCCATCCAGCTCCTTTCGGATTTCGCCAGGGATTAAAGCGGTATTAGTCTCGGTTCACATATACTGTGCAAAGTCCATATACAGTGCCTTGAAAAAGTATTCATACCCCATGCTCTCCTTGCCCGGCCTGTCAGTTTACGTGGACGGCCATGTCTTAGTAGGTTTGCAGTTGTGCCATACTCTGTTTTCAGATGATGGATTACACAGTGCTCCGTGAGATGTTCAAAGCTTGGGATATTTTTTTTATAACCCAACCCTGCTTTAAACTTCACAACTTTATCCCTGACCTGTCTGGTGTGTTCCTTGGCCTTCATCATGCTGTTTGTTCACTAAGCTTTTCTAACAAACCTCAGAGGGCTTCACAGAACAGCTGTATTTATAATGAGATTAACCACTTAAGCCCCGGAGGATTTGGCTGCTAAACGACCAGAGGGTATTTTGCGATTCGGCACTGCGTGACTTTAACGGACAATTGCGCGGTCGTGCGACGCTGTACCTAAACGAATTTGGCGTCCTTTTTTTCCCACAAACAGAGCTTTCTTTTGGCGGTATTTGATCACTTGTGCGATTTTTTGATCACGCGCTATAAACAAAAAAAGAGCGTAAATTTTGCAAAAATAGCAATATTTTTCCCTTTTTTTTATATGAAATTCCCCCAAAAAAAAATGTAAAAATCAAAATTTTCTAATATTTTCGGCCAATTTGTTTTATGCTACCTATGTTTGGTAAAAAAAATCGCAAAAAGCGTATTTTGATTGGTTTGCGCAAAAGTTATTGCGTTTACTAACAAAGGGAAAGATTTTTGTCATTTTTGTTGTTTTTTTTTTTAACGCGTAATGGCGGCGATGTGCGATTTTTTTTGCGGTACTGCGACATTGCGGCGGAAAGATCGGACCCTTGACTGACATTTTTGACACTTTTGGGGTTACCAGTGACATTTCTACAGTAATCAGTGCTATATATATGCACTGTTACTGTAAAAATACACTGGTAGTGAAGGGGTTAACTTTATTTGAGAGGGAGGGGCTGTGTGTGTCCCTAGGGGCGTGATTCTAACTGTGATTGGCTGTGGCTTCAACTGTATGCAGAGTGATCAATGGATCTACATAGTAGATCCATGTGATCAGCTCTCATACAGAGAGGAGAATGACAGGCAGCTTGTTTACACAAGCTGCCTGACTTTCTCCCTCTCCCCCGCCGATCGCAGAGTGGCCGGCGGCGATCGGGTCCGCCGGTCACGCGCGCGGGGGGGTCCGTGACCACGCGGGAGCGGGAGCGCGCCTCCGGCGGCGCGCGCTCGCTCCCTAAACCCTCACAGGCGAGCGACGTAGACCTACGTCACTTTTCCTGTGAGGGGCTGACCGCCGCCGTAGATAGTCGTGCGGCGGTCGGCAAGTGGTTAAATAACACACAGGTGGATGCTATTTACAGATTAGGTGACTTCTGAAGGCACTTGGCTCCACTAGATTTTAGTTATGGGTATTAGAGTTACGGGGGGGGGGGGGGGGGTGAATAAAAATGCACGCCACACTTTTCACATATTTGTAAAAAATGTTGAAAACCATTTATCATTTTCCTTCCACTTCACAGCTCTGTTGCTCTTTGTGTTGGTCTGTCACATAAATTCCCAATAAAATACATTTACGTTTTTGTGGGTAAAATGATAATGTGTGGAAAATTTCAAGGGGTATGAATACTTTTTCAAGGCACAGTATCTGAGAACATTCCGCTCTGTGGTAATCCATTCAGATCCTTTAGATGAAGCCAGGGAATAAAGCGGTTGAGGCTTGATTCACATATATATGGGAATTGGATGCAATTCACATGACATGTGAACTGAATCGGCATTCTCTGGAGCCGGTTCACATGTCCGGGCCGGCCACGGTCCATCTTTAAAAAGAGTCCTGCACATTTTTAAGTTTGGTTCAGGTGCGGTTTCAAATAAAAATTTGCACCTAAATCCAGGGCTCGAGTCCTGTAGGAACGCATGGGAACGGCGTTCCCGTACTTTTTTCACAGCAGGAACGCCGTTCCCATTAGCATCTGCATCCTGCAGGCAGGGCCGCTGTCAAGGGGGGACTACCAGCCATTAGACAATACCCCGTTGTGCAGCTATTTAGAAAATACATTTCTCTGGGCCCCCTGTGTTCCCTGAGAGCGGGGGACAGTAAGTGGACTATTTTCTCAGTTTCCTAAACCTTAAACTGATAAAATAGTCCACTTACTGTCCCCGCTCCCATGGAACACAGGGGGCCCCAGTGGCGTACCAACGGTGGGTGCGGGCCGCCCCGTGTGCCACGCACTGGGGGAAGGGGGCGGGGGGGGGGGGTCGCAGGCAGGTGTCCTGCCCGGTGCCACCGGGCCACCCGCATCTCTATGTGAAGGCAGCTGCAGTGGCAGCTCCTTCAGTCCACGCTGCTCGCGGGAGTGCAGCGGGAAGAAGGTGAGTGCCTGAGGAGCATCATGTGCTGGATAGGAGGGGGATGGGGCAGCTGCATATAGATGAATTGATCTTTCCATATTCCTCCTGCAGCCGCTGAATGCCTGATTCTCCTCCTCTCAGCGGCTGCAGGAGGAATATGGAAAGATCAATTCATCTATATGCAGCTGCCCCATCCCCCTCCTATACAATTTCTTTTGCTGGCCCCCCAGTGCTCTTAACCCCCCCCCCCCCCAGTGCTCCTAACCCCCCCCCCAGTGCTCCTAACCCCCCCCCCCCAGTGCTCCTAACCCCCCCCCCCTCAGTGCTATTAACCTCCCCCCCAGTGCTCTTAACCCCCCCAGTGTTCTTAACATCCCCCCTCCCAGTGCTCTTCATCTCCCCCCCCCCATGCTCTCTGGCTCCCCCAGTGCTCTCCACCCCCCTGTGCTCCCTGGCTGATTGCCACCATTACTAGTAAAAATAAATAATGACAAAAATCTTTCCCATAGTTTGTAGACGTGATAACTTTTGCGCAAACCAAACAATATACACTTATTGGGATTTTTTTTTACCAAAAATATGTAGCAGAAATTGTCCTAAAATGATGAAAAAAATTGATTTTTTTTTTCATTTGGAATGTTTTATAGCAGAAAGTGTATTTTTTTTTTTTCTTTTCCAGAATTGTCGGTGATCAAATACCACCAAAAGAAATCTCTATTTATAGGAAAAAAAAGGAACTCAATTTTATTTGGGTACAGTGTCACACGACCGCTGTCAGTTACAGTAACACAGTGCCGTATCGCAAAAAAATTGGCTTGGTCATTAACCTGTTAACGACCACCCGCCGCAGTTTTACTGTGGCAGGCAGCCCCTCCTGCGCGAACCGACGTGGCTCTACGTCGGTCGCGAGCCTGCAGCTAGGGGGCGAGCGTGCGCCGTCGTCGGCGCCCTCCCACCCCCATTCGGCAGCAGGGACTCCGATGCACGGGGCCGGCAGCTCCAATTGCTGCCTGTCATCCGTGATCGTTTCCCGCTCAGAGAGAACGGTCGGCTGTCATAAACACAGCTGACCGTTCGTCTCTCTGGAATGATCACAGAGCGCCTGTGATCCTTCTATATAGGATCACCGGTCTCTATGATCATTTCAAAAACCACGCCCCCCCCACCCCACAGTTAGAATCACTCCCCTAGGCTTACATTTAACCCCTTAATCACCCACTGGCGCCCCCTTCTGCTGCAATTTGATATAGGTCTCCTATAGACAGGTTCTCTTCCAGCTGTGGACACAGCACAGGAACAAAGTCCACCGGACAAACATTTGGGATTATTTCCATCTCATGCAAATCAGGGAGGAGAGGTGAAATCATAGTACGGTTCATCGCCCTGTGTCAACACCGAGTCCAAAATAAACTCACGCTGAACACACAGCTGGCGGGTCACCCGCCACCTTCTCTGCATTTCAGTCCATTCAATGCATTGCTTTTACTATGTAATTCACCAAATAGCCTAGAGGAATTTCTGATTCCTTTACTTCCTTCTCATCATATCCTGAATGCTCAAATTATTTGTTGGGTGCCAATCCCAACGTCATAGAAGCCATGGTTTCCATACACTGCCCTGATGATAGCCAAATAGCCTGAAACAGCTGTATGCAGCTTAGCACTTTTATCAGTTACATTGTTCCAAGCTTACTCTGAGGACTACAAAACACCTCCTCATGTTATTGAGATGAGTGAAGGAGGTGTTCTGTAGTCTGGTTCTATATCAGTTGTCCTTATACAGGAGTGTAAGTGAGCGTTGTCACACTAGGAGAGAAAGTGTGTCACTGGCAGGATCACCGGGTGAAAAAAAAAAAATAATAATTAATGCAACCGCATAAGAATCAGTGAGTTACAATATATTATATTCTTGCTTTTTAGGTTAGATGCATCTCAAGGAAGAAAAAAAACAAAAATACACTGGGGTAACCCAGCCCGAAAGAAAATTACATTTTAAAAATATTTAAAAAGTAAAGATAAAAAATTTAATGTAGCCGGATAAGAACCAGCACGTTGCAATATATTACATTTTTGTGTTTTAGGTCAGATACAGCTTATAGACAAAAAAAAAAAAAAAAGGACACGGGTGTAACTTGACCCCACCCCCTGAAAGAAAATTAAAATAAAAAAAAAAAATAAACGTAGCCATGAAAAAAAACAGCGTGTTGCAATATATTACATTTTTGCTTTTTAGATCAGATGCAACTCAAGGAAGAAAAAAAAAAAAAAATAACAAAAAAAACAAGAAACAAACACACACACACACACACACACACACACAACACTGAACCCCCCCCCCCCTCCTCCCCCAAAGAAAATTTAATTGGTCACAATGTTAAAAAAGTATAAATAAAAAAAAAAATAATAATGTAGCCGCATAAAAAAACAGCGAGTTGCAATATATTACATTTTTTGCTTTTTAGGTTAGATACACCTCAAAAAAAGAAGAGAGAAAAAAAAAAAAAAAAGACACTGTGGAAACACCCCCCCCCCCCCTCCACGAATAAATAAATATAGTAAATAAAAAAAAATGTACATATTATAATTATTAAAAATCTAAAAAAATTGTTTTGCCTGCTAAATCCCAGCCTAGACCAGGATAATGTAGCAGTGCCCAGCGCATGCGCAGAAATACTGCAGGTCTCTTGTGCATGTGTGATATCCTGCAAACTGCCTCCTGGGAGGTTGGACGTAGACATTCTAGGACCAGGTTGGTCTATGCTTGAGATTGGGCGGGGACCCATGGCCTAGCTGCACATGCATGGGGAAATTTGGCGCATGCGTGAGCACGCCTGCAGGATCTTTTGCAGGTCACACAGCCCTGGCAGAGACCCGTGGCATGTCTGGATTTCCATGAAAGAATGTTAACCCAACATTTCATATTCCTGATCTGTGGCTGCTGTACCATGTACTGGTATGAGAAAGTCTCCTGTTCTCTTTGCATTGCTTCCTTTATGTCAAATCCCTGGTGTTCCTGCCAGTCTCTCTGCTTTCCTATTAAAAACTGACCACACTAAGCAGGAGAGCACAGTGTAGCCAGTCCTCTAGCTATGTTGGGAACTCAGTATGCTCGCCTCCAAAAATCAGACTTGTCCTGACCCCCTGCTGCACAACCATTCACTGGGAGATCAGTGTGCTGCTGCTTCTCCTCTCCCAGCTCTAATGCAGCTGCGAACAGAGGGAATGGGATCATTTATAAAAAAAAAAAAAAGGGGGGGGAGTTTATGTATAATGTTTTTTTTAAATCTATACACAAATGTTTTTCTTATCCTTATTTTAAACGGAATGGGTTGTTTTACAAGGTGATCATTTACATACAATATTCTTTAAGGGTTCATGCTCACTGGCTTAACAACTTCAATGCCGGGCATTTTACCCCCTTCCTGCCCAGGCCAATTTTCAGCTGTCAGTGCTCTCACACTTTTAATGACAATTGCTTGCTCCCATATTAAATTTTTATCACTTTTTTTTTTTTTTTTTTTTAAAGCCGAGAGCTTTTTTTGGTGGTATTTATTGCTAAAAAAACAAAAAATTACAAAAAGAAAAAAAAAAAAAAAAGTTTGTTAGAAAAGTTTGCGGAAGAAGCAAAATTTTCTACTTTACTGATGGGCACTGATAGGCTGCACTGATGAGGCGGCATATGCAACACTGATGAGCAATGATAGGTGGCACGGATGGGCGGCACTATTGATCACTGATGGGCATCACTGATGGGCACCACTGATGGGCACTGACTGGCATCACTGATGATCAGTGCCCTGATTATCTGTGCAGGTCTCTTCTGTGAGAAAATGCCGCTGATTGGCTCTCTTCTCCTCTCACTTTCAGTGTGAGGTGAGGAAAGCGGATAACTGACATTTCCTTGTTTACATGGGATCAGCTGTAAATGGACACAGGTAATTATGTGCCTTGTCATCGGCTCGTTACCAAAATCTGGAATGCACCGTGTCCCAGGAACACAGCGTGCCGCCAATTGGTGCACAGCCCCCATGGGCGTGCCAGCGCAGCGAGAGTGCAGTGACATTAACGACATCCCAGAATGAGAGAGCCTCCTGCCTGTCATTTGTGTTTACAACGGGCGGCAGGTGGTTAAAAAAAAGCTTTTGGCAGAAAAAAAAAACTAATGGGGAGCGTTTTCTTTGTACTAGCGTTTATTTCTGCCAGCAAACCGCTCTCAAAAACGACAGAAGGAGGTTTTTTTTTTGTTTGATTTTTTTTTTTTTACTCTAAGAGCAGAGCTTAAAATATGCCTCTAAATGTCCTAATGTGTATGGACACATTGGGGTTCAATATACTAAAGGCAAATAGACTGTGCACTTTGCAAGGTGCAGTTTCTCCCAAGCTTAGTAAATGAGGAAAACCATCACTTTGCAAAAGAATACCCAATCACACGCAATGAAAATAAAAAAAAAAACAGCATTTTTGCTTGCACATGATTGGATGATGGAAGTCAGCAGAGCTTCTGCTCATTTACTAAGCTCTGGAGAAACTGCTCTTGCAAAGTGCAAAAGTGCACAGTCTATTTCCCTTCAGAAAATCAACTCCATAAAATAACAATACCAATAAAGAGGAGTTCCGTCCCCTACGACAAAATGAAAAGTCAGCAGCTACAGATACTGTAGCTGCTGACTTTTACCATTGGGACTTACCTGTTCAGGTGCGATGTCGGCACCTGAAGACGCTTTTCATATCAGGTTCTCAGGTGCTGCCGCCACCATTTAAGGTAAGGGAAACCAGCAGTGAAGCCTTTTGGCTTCATAGCCGGCTCCCTACTGCGCATGCGCAAAGCGTGTTACGCTTTCTAACTGGCCCCTGGGCACAGGAAGGAGGAGTGGGCGAACTTCCAAGGGACGGCCTCTTGTCGCTGTCTCCCAGAAGTGGGGACAGGGTACCTGTCAAACACAGATACCTGTTCCCCCCCGAAAGGTGCCAAATGTGGCACAAGAGGAGGGGAAGGAAGTATAGAAGTGGAAGTTCCACATATGGGTGGAGCTCTGCTTTAAGCTGCTTCTACAGGCAAAAATGCTAAACTTCTCTAGAAGCAGCATTTAAAAACTACTTGCCGACCAGCCGGCGTGTATATACTGCAGCAAACTGGCGCTATTGCGTGAAATAGCATACCTGCACGTCGTTTCGTTCAATAGCCACTAGATGGTGCCATCGCACTGCCAAAGGCTCTATCATGCTGTGATTGGCTAGCGGAGATGTCAATTAACGGGACCAGCGGACCCGATGTCCGCCGGCCACCTGTGATCATCCCCAGGAGAGGCAGATCGCCATTCTGCAGGGGGACAAGATGGAGATCTTGTGTTCCTGTTAAGCAGGAACCAGGATCGGTCTTCCCCCCCAATCAGCGCCACCCCCCCGACAATTATTAAGCACCACCCTAGGGACACACTTAACCCTTTGATCGACCCTGGTGTTCACCCCTTCCCTGCCAGTGTCATTAGTACAGTAACTGTGCATTTTTTTTTTTAGCACCGATTACTGTATTCGTGTCACTGGTCCCCAAAAAGTGTCAAAAGTGTCAGATGTCGGATTGGTCAGCTGCAATGTCGCAGTCACGCTAAAAATCACTAATCACCACCTTTACTATTAAAATACATAAATAAATAAATAAAAATTCCACAAAAAATACCATAGTTTGAAGACACGATAACTTTTGTGCAAAACCAATCAATATACACCTATTGGGATTTTTGTTTACCAAAAAAGTATAGCAGAATACATTTTGGCCTTAACCACTTAAGCCCCGGAAGATTTTACCCCCTTCCTGACAAGGGGGTATTTTGCGATTCGGCACTGCGTGACTTTACGGACAATTGCGCGGTCGTGCGATGCTGTACCTAAACGAATTTGACGTCTTTTTTTTCCTTTTTTTTCTTTTGGTGGTATTTGATCACCTGTGCAATTTTTTAATCATGCGCTATAAACAAAAAAAAAAAAAAAAGAGCGTCAATTTTGCAAAAATAAAAAATTTTCACATTTTTTTATATGAAATTCCCCAAAAAAATTTAAAAATCTAAATTTTTTTAACATTTTCGGCCAATTTGTTTTATGCTACATATGTTTGGTAAAAAAAAAAAGAAAAAAAAAAAAAAAAAAAAAAAATCGCAAAAAGCATATTTTGATTGGTTTGCGCAAAAGTTATTGCGTTTGCTAACAAAGGGAAAGATTGTCATTTTTGTTGTTTTTTTTTAACGCGTAATGGCGGCGATCTGCGATCTTTTTTGCGGGACTGCGACATTGGGGCGGACAGATCGGACCCTTGACTGACATTTTTGACACTTTTGGGGTTACCAGTGACATTACTACAGTAATCAGTGCTATACATATGCACTGTTACTGTAAAATGACACTGGTAGTGAAGGGGTTAACTTTTTTTGAGAGGGAGGGGCTGTGTGTGTCCCTAGGGGCGTGATTCTAACTGTGATTGGCTGTGGCTTGAGGTGTAGGAACAATGATCAATGGTCCTACATAGTAGAACCGTATGATCACTGTTCCTACACAGGGGAGAATGACAGGCGGCTGTGTTTACATCAGCCGCCTGCCTTTCTCCCGCTGTTACGGACGATCGTGAGTGAGCGGCGGACATCGGGTCCGCCGCTCACATGCGTGGGGGGGGGGGGGGGGTCCGTGACCGCGCGGGAGCACGCCTCCGGCGGCGCACGCTCGCTCCCCAGAGCCTCACAGGCTAGTGACGTACCGATACGTCACTTTGCCTGTGAGGGGCTGACCGCTGCAGTATATGTACTTGCGGCGGTCGGCAAGTGGTTAATTGATTAAAAAAAAATCAAATTTTTTTTTTCAACGTTCTTATTGGACATGTTTAAAAGCATATATATATTTTTTTTGTAGCTCATTTTTGGTTTATAGCTCAAACAAATTAAAAATCACAGAGATGATCAAATACCATCCAGGGAAAGTTATATTTGTGGGGAAAAAAGGACATAAAATTTGGGTACAGCATCACACGATCGTACAATTGTCAGTTATAGTAACGCAGTGCCGTATCGCAAAAAAAACGGCCTGGTCATTAAGGGGGTAAAACCTTCCAGTCCCCAGAAGCCAGTGTGCATGGCTAAGATGGAGGCATTGGAGAGCAGCAAAAAGAGTACTTTAAGCGAGGCAATGCTGGACTCTGGGGGTTCGGCAAGTTTTAGTTCCTCTAAACTTTCGGGAAACCCATAAGCATGCCGCCCGCAGGCACCAAACAAAACAGCTGAAGTGACCTCAGCCATGTACACACAGATTGTATGCACTACATGCTTCTCATCATGGGATTTCTCAAGGAAGAAATGAGTTCAGAGATGACCTCTGTCTACAAAGCCCTAATTCTATTATCTCAGACTCCAACTTTAAAGAAGCTCAGAAATAAATCGGATTTATCTGTGAAAAATAAAAAAAGAACATGCGTTCACTTTCCATGGTTCCTCGTGCTGGTTCACTCCCCAGAAAACACGACTAATCCAGATTGAAACCAATGCATGAACTTCTGATTAACTGTGGGGGTTATTTACTAAAACTGGAGAGAGCAAAATCTGGTGCAGCTCTGCATAGAAATCAATCAGCTTCCAGGTTTTATTGCCATTAATTGAACAAGCTGAAGTTAGACGCTGATTGGTTTCTAAGTACAGCTGCACCAGATTTTGCCATCTCCAGTTTTAGTAAATAACCCCCACAGTTAATTAGAGGTTCATGCATTGGTTTCAATCTGGATATCATGTTTACTGGGGAGTGAACCGGCACGAGTGAACCAGTTTTAGTAAATCTCCCTCTGTGTGTTCACTTAGACTGGCCGCTGCTCCACCCAAGAGACTGGCCCGTGCTCCCCCCCAAGAGACTGGCCCGTGCCCCCCCCCCCCCCAAGAGACTGGCCGCTGCTCCACCCCAAGAGACTGGCTGCTGCTCCACCCCAAGAGACTGGCCGCTGCTCCACCCAAGAGACTGGCCGCTGCTCCACCCAAGAGACTGGCCGCTGCTCCACCCAAGAGACTGGCCGGCGCTCCACCCAAGAGACTGGCCGGCGCTCCACCCAAGAGACTGGCTGCTGCTCCACCCCAAGAGACTGGCCGCTGCTCCACCCCAAGAGACTGGCCGCTGCTCCACCCAAGAGACTGGCCGCTGCTCCACCCAAGAGACTGGCCGCTGCTCCACCCAAGAGACTGGCCGCTGCTCCACCCAAGAGACTGGCCGCTGCTCCACCCAAGAGACTGGCCGGCGCTCCACCCAAGAGACTGGCCGGCGCTCCACCCAAGAGACTGGCCGGCGCTCCACCCAAGAGACTGGCCGGCGCTCCACCCAAGAGACTGGATGTATCCAGGAGTATGTGTAGCTGCTGACTTAATTTTTGGAGGGGGAGGTTGGAACACCGCTTTAAGGCCTGAGCGGTATTTTTGCTGAAGAAAAATCTCCTGCATAGGCAACTGTTCTGTTTTGAACCTAAAAGTGGGATAGCAAACCCTGAACCACAGTTCCAGCTGGCGTGGGCTCACTACATATGCTTCTACCAGCAGAAGAGGGTAGAGTGCTGTGGTTAGGAGAAAGAGGGTGGGGTGCAGAGGTTATCAGTGAGGGGGATTTGGGGTTCAGAGGTTAGAAGAGTAGGGAGTTTGGGCTGTAAAGGTGAGAAGAGTGGCGGGGGGTAGGGGTTGGGTGAGCAGAAGGGGGTAGGGTGCTGTGGTTAGGAGAAAGAGGGTGGGGTGCAGAGGTCATCAGTGAGGGGGATTTGGGGTTCAGAGGTTAGAAGAGTAAGGGGCTTGGGCTGTAAAGGTGAGAAGAGGGGAGGGGGGAGTTGGAGTGCAGCTGGGAGCACAAAGGGGGACTGGGGTAGAAAAGGTATGTAGAGGAGATATTTATGGGGCAGAAAGGGTGGTTTGGACACTTTGCATTCATTGAAAAAATACAAAGCATTCTTTAAATGGTGCCCTTGGGGAGCAAGTGACCTCCTTTGTTCAGAATGTAGCAAGGCAGCTTCTCAGCATGGGACCTGAAGCTAGTGAAGATCACTGGGGTAGTGGTGTTTATAACGTAGCACTGTCTCCGCAGGGCCTGTTATATAGTGACTTGACGGGCTCCGCTGATTACCAGCACATGGTAACCTTGAGATGGCAGTCTGAATCCCTCCTTGTTCCTGATGGCTCGTCACACAAATAAACAGTCTAAGGGTGTTGTTTTTTTTGGTGTTTATTTGGAACTGGGATGGGGGGGGGGGGGAAGGGAATAGTAGGATACTCCAGTTGAACTATTCACATTGGTTAAGGACTTCTATCTTCAGGCCTTCTAGGTTAATTGGAAACAGCTAGGCTGCTTAATCCACACTGCCACAAGTGTAGAAAGAGTTAAGTCTCTCGCTCTCTTTACTCTCTGACAAGACGACTTGGTGGATGATGACTTCTCTTCAGACACTCTCACTAGCATCCCCTTTCAACTGACACCCGTCCACTGACTATCCTAGGAGCAGGGGTGGTCCCCCTCAGGTCAGGCCCCTTCACACGAGATTCCATACTCACTCTACTGGAGAGAAAGATCCTCCAGTGTCTCCCCTCTCAGTCAGCTTCTCTGGACCTCTGGGTTCAGTTCCTCACTGCTACTCTCCAGGCCCTCAGAACCACCCCCTGAGGCCGCATGGCACCTCTACAGAAGACGAGGCAGCCACCCCCTCCCTCCAGGACTCCACTATCCAGACAAAAGACCTCTCCAGACAGAGCTCAAACTAAACTTTCTCACTAGCACCTACCTAGGAGGGTGCTACAATTACATTGATTTCAAGCTTCTACAGAGATCCCAGAGGTACGGCACCAGGGCCAGCCCTACCATGGGTCCCACTGGGTCCATTGAACCCAGGCAGAACTTGGAGAGGGCCATTAAATTGACTCCCAAGATTTTATTTTTTTTTTTACAGCAGTTTGCGACGCGTTACGGGTGGCATTTTCCCATCTCATACTGCCGCCCGTAGTGCAAACTGATGAGTATGAGGAGGCGGAGCATCTCCTCCGGGGAACTTCCCTCACGTGATCTTGGTGTGCGCAATGACGTCAGACATCAGCGCACTCCATCTCACACAGGGCAGGCTGGATCTTCTAGGGCAGTGGCCGCGGCAGACACAGGAATGACAGTTGGTGTGTGGTGGACCAGTCCGGTAGTGAGTTATGGAAGAAGATAACAGGATATATAATAGTTTTTAAAAGGTTTTATTTATATAAAATAATGGATGTGGGGGCCTTTTGGTGGATGTGATTTTTTTTTTTTTTGGGGGGGGGGGGGCAGCATTTTATTCTTGGACCTAGGCAGCACAATGTCTTGGGCCAGTCCTGTATGGCATATACATACTTAAGCCTGTCATAAACCCCCCTTACCTAGATCCTGGTTTCCACCTTTCCCAGGTGATGATGTCACCGTGCCCAACTGACTGCTTCCTCCTGGAAAAGCTGAGTACTTGAAATTCAAGGAGATTGTTCTCCAGCCTCCAGCATTGTTGGGCGTTTTCAAGTGTCCAGCTCTCCCTTGGTTTAAAAAGCAATTGATAACTCCTGCACTTGTGCAATAGATTAAAACCAATCTACAGTGTATTATGATCATTCCTCTGGCACACATGCACAGATATTTGCTGGCGCGATTGGCAGAATTCCACCAAAGTCAAGGTCAACAAGAGCTCTCCAAATCAACCTAACAGAGGGTTTCTGCTTTGCATTTTTTATTCAGTTTCATCAGTTTACGTTCTGCTAAAATCAAAGCCAATATCAGCATTCAACAATACTATGCTTCTGATTAACCACTTCAGCACCGGACGATTTACCCCCTTCCTGTCCAGGCCATATTTTTAGATACGGCACTGTGTTATTTTAACTGACAATTGCGCGACGCTGTACCCAAATAAAATTGACTTCCTTTTTCCCCCACAAATAGAGCTTTCTTTTGGTGGTATTTGATCACCTCTGTGGTTTTTGTTTTTTGCGCTATAAACAAAAAAAAGACTGAAAATTTTGAAAATAAAAACCCCAAAACAATATTTTTTACTTTTTGATATAAAACACTCCCCGGAAAAAAAATATGTAAAAAAAAAATCTAATTTTTTCATCAATTTGGGCCAATATGCATTCTGCTATATACTTTTGGTAAAAAATCCAAATAAGCATATATTGATTGGTTTGCGCAAAAGTTGTAGCGTCTACAAACTATGGAATATTTTTTTTTTTCGGTGGACAAATCCGACACTCAGTGCCGGTTCACATTTGTGCGATTGCGGAGATCGCATGTAATTAGGAGCGCACTGCTCCTAAATTACATGCGATCTCATGTGCGGTGCAAATTCCAGCCATACACTTTGTATGGCTGAATTTGCACCGCATCCGCAATAAACACGCACATGAGGCTTTTTTTCATCCGTAGCAGAATCGGATCGCATGGTGGTTCACACTAGTGCGATCCGATTCTGTGCAAACTTGCAGATCGCACTGCGATATGCAATCGCAACTGGGGGTGTCGTTAACTTTTAATTGACACACCCTGCATATCGCATATGGCAGTGTGAACTGCCACAGGTGCGGATGCGATGTGAGGCGGGATCACGCTGCATATTCGCAGCGTTCCCGCATTGCACACATGTGAACCGGCACTAAGGGTTTATTTAGCTAGAGAGGGCAAAATTAGTCACAATTCTGCAGACAAACCAATCTGGAAAGCAAGCTTAATTAAACAAGCCAAGGTTAGAAGCTGGTTGGTTTCTCTGCAGAATTGTCACTAATTTTGCCCTCTCTAGCTTTAGTAAATAAACCCCTAAGTAACACTTTAGACACTTTTTGGGGACCAGTGACACCACAACAGTGATCAATGCTAAAATAAATATGCACTGTCACTGTACTAATGACACTGGCAGGAAAGGGGTTAACGGCAGGGGCGATCAAAGGATTATGTGTGTTCCTAGGGCGTGCTTTCTAACTGTGAGGTAGGAGCTTGTATTGTGGGAAGACAGAGATCCGTGTTTCTGCTTAGCAGAAACACAGGATCTCTGTCTTCCCTCATCACAGAACCGCAATCTGCCTGGTTTACATAGACAGACTGCTGTTCTACCTCTGTCAGGAATGATCGGCGGGTCCTGGCGGACATTGGACTTGCTGGACCCGCTAATGGGAGCGTGCATGCGAGCATGCTGCAAACCTGGAAGTAGAAGGCGACGTAAGGGTACGTGATTTTGCCTGTAGGGTCCGCCGGCCCGCAGTACATAAATGTGGGGTGGTCACCAAGTGGTAACAATTAAAGAGTATGTCCCTGATACACAGTGTTGCCAACCGTCCGTAGATTTACGGACAGCCCGTTAAAACAGGGCACTTTTCTCCTGCCCGTAAATGCCCGTAGCAGGAGAAAAGTGCCCGTAAATCTAAGGCGGCGGCGGCACTGTCAGAACTGCGCATGTGCGGCGCGCAGTTCCGGAGATCCCCGTCGGACGAGTGCCACGGCCGGCCTCTGCCTCCACCCCCGACGCCGCCTCCGCCCTCGACCCGGAGTTAATTACATTGGACGAGTCACTCTGCCACCAACGGCCCGCCTCTGCCTCCACCCCCGACACCGCCTCCGCCCCCGAGAGTTATTTACATCGGACGACGAGTGCCACCCACGGCCCGCCTCTGCCTCCGCCTCTCCTCATTTAAGTTTTCCCGCCTGTGTCCCTGGCCCTGCGTGAGGAAGCCGGCCCGGGAGTCGGGACTGGAGGAAGAGTACGAGACTACGGGGGGCGTGAGCTATGGAAGGGGGTCACCGTCACCACACCGTCACCTACCTATCCATGCTGCTGGGCACCATGCTGGCCACTGACCGACCGTCCGATCAGCCGCAGGGTAAGTCAGACTCAGACTGAGCCGGCTCCTCTCATCTGGATGGAAGGGTGAGGGGGGGCACACACTGGCCCTGGCATCACGAGAAGTTGGAGAAGATGTTTCATGTGTAACTTGTACTGCCTTGCAATGATATGAGGGGAGCTACTTACCTACCCGTGTAATATCAGGGGAGCTACCTACCGGGTAGGTAAGTAGCTCCCCTGATATCACACAGGTAGGTAGGTAGATGGATGGGTATGTCTTTCATGTCCGCAGTGTCTGCCCACCTTCTGTAACATGTCCGCAGTGTCTGCCCACCCCCTTCACCATGTCCGCAGTGTCTGCCCACCTTCTGTAACATGTCCGCAGTGTCTGCCCACCTTCTGTACCATGTCCGCAGTGTCTGCCCACCTTCTGTAACATGTCCGCAGTGTCTGCCCACCCCCTTCACCATGTCCGCAGTGTCTGCCCACCCCCTTCACCATGTCCGCAGTGTCTGCCCACCCCCTTCACCATGTCCGCAGTGTCTGCCCACCTTCTGTAACATGTCCGCAGTGTCTGCCCACCTTCTGTAACATGTCCGCAGTGTCTGCCCACCCCCTTCACCATGTCCGCAGTGTCTGCCCACCTTCTGTAACATGTCCGCAGTGTCTGCCCACCCCCTTCACCATGTCCGCAGTGTCTGCCCACCTTCTGTAACATGTCCGCAGTGTCTGCCCACCTTCTGTAACATGTCCGCAGTGTCTGCCCACCTTCTGTAACATGTCCGCAGTGTCTGCCCACCCCCTTCACCATGTCCGCAGTGTCTGCCCACCTTCTGTAACATGTCCGCAGTGTCTGCCCACCTTCTGTAACATGTCCGCAGTGTCTGCCCACCCCCTTCACCATGTCCGCAGTGTCTGCCCACCTTCTGTAACATGTCCGCAGTGTCTGCCCACCTTCTGTAACATGTCCGCAGTGTCTGCCCACCTTCTGTACCATGTCCGCAGTGTCTGCCCACCCCCTTCACCATGTCCGCAGTGTCTGCCCACCCCCTTCACCATGTCCGCAGTGTCTGCCCACCCCCTTCACCATGTCCGCAGTGTCTGCCCACCTTCTGTAACATGTCCGCAGTGTCTGCCCACCTTCTGTACCATGTCCGCAGTGTCTGCCCACCTTCTGTAACATGTCCGCAGTGTCTACCCACCCCCTTCACCATGTCCGCAGTGTCTGCCCACCCCCTTCACCATGTCCGCAGTGTCTGCTCACCCCCTTCACCATGTCCGCAGTGTCTGCCCACCTTCTGTAACATGTCCGCAGTGTCTGCCCACCTTCTGTACCATGTCCGCAGTGTCTGCCCACCTTCTGTACCATGTCCGCAGTGTCTGCCCACCTTCTGTAACATGTCCGCAGTGTCTGCCCACCTTCTGTAACATGTCCGCAGTGTCTGCCCACCCCCTTCACCATGTCCGCAGTGTCTGCTCACCCCCTTCACCATGTCCACAGTGTCTGCCCACCCCCTTCACCATGTCCGCAGTGTCTGCCCACCTTCTGTAACATGTCCGCAGTGTCTGCCCACCTTCTGTAACATGTCCGCAGTGTCTGCCCACCTTCTGTACCATGTCCGCAGTGTCTGCCCACCTTCTGTACCATGTCCGCAGTGTCTGCCCACCCCCTTCACCATGTCCGCAGTGTCTGCCCACCTTCTGTACCATGTCCGCAGTGTCTGCCCACCTTCTGTACCATGTCCGCAGTGTCTGCCCACCTTCTGTAACATGTCCGCAGTGTCTGCCCACCCCCTTTACCATGTCCGCAGTGTCTGCCCACCCCCTTTACCATGTCCACAGTGTCTGCCCACCCCCTTCACCATGTCCGCAGTGTCTGCCCACCTTCTGTAACATGTCCGCAGTGTCTGCCCACCTTCTGTAACATGTCCGCAGTGTCTGCCCACCTTCTGTACCATGTCCGCAGTGTCTGCCCACCTTCTGTACCATGTCCGCAGTGTCTGCCCACCCCCTTCACCATGTCCGCAGTGTCTGCCCACCTTCTGTACCATGTCCGCAGTGTCTGCCCACCTTCTGTACCATGTCCGCAGTGTCTGCCCACCTTCTGTAACATGTCCGCAGTGTCTGCCCACCCCCTTTACCATGTCCGCAGTGTCTGCCCACCCCCTTTACCATGTCCGCAGTGTCTGCCCACCCCCTTCACCATGTCCGCAGTGTCTGCCCACCCCCTTCACCATGTCCGCAGTGTCTGCCCACCCCCTTCACCATGTCCGCAGTGTCTGCCCACCTCCTGTACCGTGTCTGACCAGAGTCTGCAGACTCTGATGTAAGGGGGAACTCTGTGCTGGCTGGGTTATGGTAACCCAACCTTCATGTAAATTTGAGAAATATGTTTTTTGACTTTTGTTTAACTTTAACACATTGCTAATAGCACTAGCTATATGTTTATAGTTAAAATATTGATATTTGCACGGTTTAGCACTGAAAATTGTTATTTTAGGTACTTTTTTCAGTGTCCGTAAAAAATTGGTGCTGTCCGTAAATTTTGGACGTTCTGCCAGTAAATTTCCCTCCGGGGGGTTGGCAACACTGCTGATACACAATAGGAAGTAAGAGAAGATCTCTACAAAATGAGGGGTTATCCTCTCCTTCACAGTTATCACTGCACCTCCTGTTCTGGTGATAAATGTGAAATCCAAAAAGTTTCCCATCACTTTCTGTCCCCCTGACAATGGTCACCAGGTCAGATAGAAAGAGTAAATCTCCCCAGTAGGGACAAATACAGCAATAAAAACCTTATAGGGGTTGTAATTATTCCTGTACTATTCAAAAGTATGAAAAACAAAAGTTTTGGCTTTAACACACTTTACCTGGCAGTAAATATTTTGTACATGTGGCTTATCATTGAGTCCTATAACTTGTACTATAGCATTTCATCGCCATCTAGTGGTGATAATTCATAACACAAGCATGAAAAATACGGTCATACTTGGGGTTGATCTACTAAACACAAAAAGAGGCTGTTCACTTTGCAAGGGAAGTTACATAAGGCAAGAGATTTTCCCCAGTGTTTAGTAAAATAATTTTTATAAAAGAATATCCAATCATGTGCAAGAAAAAAAAACCCTATTAGATTGTCAGCTCTTCTGAGCAGGGCCCTGATTCTATTTTATTGTGACTGTACCGTCTCCCTTTGTATTGTAAAGCACTGCTCAAACTGTTGGCGCTATATAAATCCTGTATTAGAAAAAATAATTAAAAACAACTTTTTGCTTGCATATGGCTGGAAAATGAAAGTCAGTCAACAGAGCTTCACCAAATGGTCTAAATTTCTGGTTACAAATTCCCCTGCAAAGTTCAATTTCACTTGCAAAGTGAAAATGTTTTTTGCCTTTAGTAAATCAAATCCATTAGGCTGGGAGGCGGCGTTATCATTGAGGATTCTTATAACTTGCATTACAGTGTTTCATTGCCATCTAGTGGTTATCAATCATACCACATATTCATGATAAATATATGGAAATACTAGGATTGATTATCAAAGAGGCTGCTAAGTGAATGTGGTGAAATTTTACCCAATCAGGTGCAAGGAAAATAATCATTTTAAAAAACAGCATTTTTGCTCACACATGATTGCACTGTTGGCTTATCTTTGTGAAATCCTATAACTTATACTATGGCATTTCATTGCCCTCTAGTGGTAATAATTCATAACACAAGCATTGCTTTCATGGAAAAAATATGATCAGACTAGGGTTGATTTATTAAAGGCAAATAGGCGTGGTGCACTTTGCAAGGGAAGTTGCAAATTGCAAGGGAATTGTATCCAGCGCTTAGTGAATGTGGTGAAAGAATACCCAATCATGTGCAAGGGAAAAAAAGAAAAAAAAAAAAAAAAAAAAGGATTTTATGCTTGCCTATGGCTGGAAGATAAAAGTCAACAGGGCTGCACCATATTTGCTAAGTTCCGGGCCAAATTCCCCTGCAAAGTTGATGTACTAAAACTGAAGAGTGCAAAATCTGGTGTAGCTCTGCATGGTAGCCAATCAGCTTCTAACTTCAGCTTGTTCGATCAGGCTTTGACAAAAAAACCTGGAATCGGATTGGTTTCTTTGCACAGCTACACCAGATTTTACACTCTCCAACTTTAGTAAATGAATCCCTTTATTTGCCTTCAGTATATGCTTGAGGTGATTGTAGTCGTATTAGTGCACTTGGGACAGAGACAAATTGAGTACTGTCCGTGATACTTTTTTAATTTGCACTAACATACAATTTTTCCAGGACAAGCTTTCGGGGTATGTCCCCTTCATCAAGGTCCAAGCAGTACTCAGTACCTTCAGTATATCAAACCCATGGACTTTGAGGCTGTTATCAGTGAGGATTCTTATAACTATGGGGTTTTGTTGCCATCTAGTGGTCATAAATCATAACACAGGCATTGTTTTCATGATAAAAATATGGCATACTAGGATAGATTTACAAAGAGGCTGTGGTTAGTGGCAAAGAGGTAATGAGGCTGTGCTTAGGGAATGTGGCAAAATGTCACTTTGCAAAGAATACCCAATAAGGCTCAATTAAAAAACCCCAGCTTTTTTGCTCGCACATGATTGGATTATGGAATTTTAACCTCATTCACTGAGCTCCCTTTCCAAATTGCATCTCTCCTTGCAAAGTGAACAGTCTATTTGCAATTTGTGATCACTATGATTGGGAGCAAAACTCCTGATCGGTAATGGAGAACTGTCAGTGCTGTCAACTATGCATGTTCCTAGTTTTATAGTGAACCAAAGATAATTGCATATGTAAATCCAATCCAACAAAAGTATAATATATTGCAGCTTACCAGTCTTAAGATGTGGTGGCTGCATTAGGTTTCTGTTTTCAGGATTTTTTGCTTTATTTTTATTCCCCCCCCCCCCCTTTTTACCTGCTGATATGCTAGTAACACGCATATTTTTGGAGGAACAGTGTTGTCACCCTAGGCCAGTGATGGCGAACCTTTGCACCCAGATGTTTTGGAACTATATTTCCCATGATGCTCATGCACTTTACAGTATAGTTGAGCATTATGGGAAATATAGTTCCAAAACCTCTGGAGTGCCAAGGTTCGCCATCACTGCCCTAGGCTGTTCTCCTGGTTTGGGCTACCACCGCCTCCTCTGGTCCTCATCTCAACAACATAGGGTGGGGGTGTTCTGTAGCTCACAAACTTTAAAGCTGCAATACATTACATTCTTGTTTTCGGGTTTGGGTATATTTTAATTCCTTTGACCATGCGATTGAGAATGTTTATCCACAGACCGCGTCCAAGAATGGGATGAAATGCAATTTTAACTCCATACAGAATATTTGATAGTCTGAGGCATTTCAGCAGGACAAAAATAGCTTCTAGGAAACAAATCCAGTTGTCTGGTGCCCAGCATCTGATTGCATGACTAACCTGGAGAAGATGGAGAGCCGTTGGCTCCGGTCGGGTTTTGCATCCACATCATCACCATCTTGAACTACCTCTTCCTCTCTGATTTCAGACTCAGGAACCAGATTGTCTTCATCAATTTCTTCCATCTATGAAGGACAGACAAAGGATGAAGGAGACATAACACTTGTGTGGTGTAGGGAACTAGCTATATTGTAGTGCTTTCAAGGACGAAACTACTTCACTCTCCTAGCTGTCACTTTGCAGCAGTACTCCTCTGCCTCTCAGGCTTAGACCCCTTGTCTTTGTCCTCCGAACAGAACGCAAACTTTTGTATACCCGTCCACTATCTAAAGCTGCTCCCTTGGGGCTCAATTACACCTGCAGTTGGGAGAGCAGTGAAAAAACATCTTGAGCCACTTTTTTACCCCTCCCCCCCCCCTTAAGCTGCAAAGGCAGCCAGATGGAGATGTACACTTGCTGTGGCCACAATGCATTGCTTCGTGGCCAAAATGATACGCCTTTTGTGTTCAGTAGGCAGTAGGGATAGACCGATTATCAGCAAGGCCGATATGCACTTTCCCCGATCTATCGGTATCGGCCCCGGAACTGGCTGATATTGCCAATATTTTTGTGACGTCGTTCTGCCTTCTTAGGCCGCCTCTCTCACCTTGGACAGCCTCATCTGGAGTCGGGACTAGTCTCGCGGGAGTGTATCACAGCCATACACCCACCCGCAGCAACCTGGTGCCAGCCAGCCACCCACCCACATCCACAGGCCCTGTACCAGCCAGCCACAGGCACTGTACCAGCGAGCCAGCCAGCCACCCACAGGCCCTGTACCAGTCAGCCACCCACCACATGGTGCCAGCCAGCCATCCACCACAGGGTGCCAGCCAGCCAGCCATCCACCACAGGGTGCCAGCCAGCCACCCACCACAGGGTGTCACCCAGCCAGCCACCACAGGGTGCCACCCAGCCAGCCACCCACCACAGGGTGCCACCCAGCCAGCCACCCACCACAGGATGCCACCCAGCCAGCCACCACAGGGTGCCACCCATTAAGCATTAAACAAAAATTAACATGTTCAGTACCAGATTTGTGCCAAAATTGTCTGTATTTTTCAAAACTTATAATGTACAAAATATCGGCCCAAATCGGCCGATAACGATACTTTGTGACCAAAATATCATTATCGGTCCTGAAAAAAAACATATTGGTCTATCCCTAGTAGACAATACTAATAGGAAACCCAACCCAAATGATACTACGCCACAACCACCCTGCAACCACGTGTAATGCACATGGTAGCAGAGTGGCATTTACAGGGTTAAAACAGGCTGTGAAGAGGCAACGTACCGCCTTCTCACTGCCTGTCAAATGCCTCTGAAAAGCAATACACCGCCAATCACTTTTCAGAGACTCCTGGGAGTGTGGAGCTCTGAACGGTTGCCCACAATTTTATTACAATGGCTGTGCACACCTCCACAACCATTGCAATACATTGACCCAGGATCAGAGATTCATCTCTCCCAAGTCTCTGTGACTCCTCTGGGCTTCAGGACCCATCCCAGGACTTACTAAGCTTAGAAGACTCTGATCAAACCGTTTCCTCGGTACCAAGCACACTTCCTGGATCCCCTCAACCTGTATAGATGAGAACCCCGAGTGCCAAGAGTAACACAGTAACAGGGCAGCAGACGGTCACATTGGTCAAAAGTCTACTCCTATCTAAGGACCCATTTGTAAAGATCAAAACATTAATTTGTTCTGCCTCTATGCAATATTTCACCTCAAATCCCCCGGTTTATTAAAGTTTTACCGAGTGATGCCCAAAATTGATACAATATGTAGCGCTACTCCCACAGGGACTGCAGGATTAACTAGTTCTTTCCCAAAACCCAAAAAAATCCTCCCCAAAAAATGTAATGTTGTATAAAGCGAGGGTTACAACCTGTCACATTTTTTTTTGCCATCTGTGTCTTGTTGGAGAGATTTCCCTTCACTTCCTGTCCCATAGCCAAACAGGAAGTGAGAGGAAATCCTTGCAAATTAAAGGAATTCATTGCCCCCCCCCCCCCCCAGGTCACCAAAACTAGTATCCCCATTGGAAGATTTCCCCTCTACTACTTTTCTGGGGGCAACCCAAAATTTGGGATTTTCTTTCAATTATAATGGTAGAAAGGAGAAAGAGAGGGTGAATCTCCGGAATGGACAGGGGTTCTAATACATCTCCACTCTATTCAAAAATTAAAAAAAACGGAATTTTTGTAAAATCTTACCTGTAAAATTCCTTTCTCTGAGTCCTCCGACAGTCGCCGCCTCTTCATATTCGTCACATATGGGGTATTAGACTTTGCTCCGAAGGAGTAGCTAGGCAACAGAATATGTTAACAATAAAGCTTTAACATATCCCACCCTCAAGGGGTGGTCCCCTCAGTCAATACCCTCCTACTTCCTGCAACCATATCTCAGTTTTAGTGGAATAGCAGTAGAGTATACATTCAAACCCCAAAAGAGGGGCGGGGGCGGCGACTGTCGGAGGACTCAGAGAAAGGAATTTTACAGGTAAGATTTTACAAAAATTCCGTTTTCTCTTACGTCCTCCGACAGTCGCCGCCTCTTCATATTCGTCACATATGGGGACGTCCCAAAGCAGTGCAAACATGAGGGGTGGGAAACGCATCCGCGCCGAAAGGCAACGCAGTCTCCACATCAAAGAAAGGAACCTTACCAAAGGAGGGAAACCAGCTGGGCAACAGCAAAAATAAGTGCTCAACAGGAGCAACAACCCAGGAAAAGACAAAAAACCAGGGGATACAAAACTTATCCCAACAGCCAGGAGTCCCCAACAAGGGACCCTAGGGAACAGCCGCACTAAGAACCTTGCGGCCAAAGGAAGCATCCGCCGATGCCTGAACATCTACTTTGTAGAATTTTGTGAAAGTGTGTACGGTCGACCAAGTCGCCGCCTTACACACCTGGGCTACAGAAGCCCCATGACGACAGGCCCAAGACGTACTCAGAGATCTAGTAGAGTGCGCCTTCACAGGCACAGGGGGAACCTTCCCCTGCAAGGCATAGGCCCGTTCAATGGTCTGCCTGATCCATTTGGCAATGGTAGAGGCGGAAGCCGCCATGCCCTTCCGAGGACCCTCTGGAAGAACAAACAAGGAGTCCGTCTTTCGAAAAGACTCAGTCGATTTAAGGTAAACCCTAATCGCCCGAACAACATCCAGAGAATGCAATCTCACCTCCTTTGGATGTTTAGGCTTCGTGCACAACGAAGGCAAAACAATATCCTCGTTAAGATGGAATTCCGAAACTCGTTTCGGCAGAAAAGAAGGATTAGGTCGCAAGACCACCTTATCCAAATGAACAACCAGGTACGGAGACTTGCAGGACAAAGCCGCCAGTTCCGACACTCTGCGAGCCGAAGTGATCGCCACCAAAAAAGCGACCTTTTTGGACAACATAGACAACGAGATCTCCCTGATCTGTTCAAAAGGAGCACGTTGTAACACAGATAGGACTAGATTCAAGTCCCAAGGGGGCAAAGGATCCCTCCTAGGAGGAACCAGATGCCGCACACCCTGAATAAAAGTGCCAACCAAGGAGTTGGAAGCCACGGGACGTTGAAACAGAACGGCCAGCGCAGACACCTGACCCTTTATCGTAGCCAGCGCCAAACGCTGATCGACACCCGTCTGAAGGAAAGACAGCACACGGGAAACCGAGTACGTGCGGGGTGAAAACCCCCTGGACTCACACCAGGCAAAATAGGCCTTCCAAGTACGGTAATAAACCTTTCCCGAGGAAGACTTCCTCGCGTTGATCAAGGTATGAACAACCTCTGGAGAGAGACCCTTCTCCTTCAGGACCTCGGTCTCAACAGCCAGGCCGTCAAAGCCAGCGACTGTAAAGCAGGATGGTAAATCGGTCCTTGAGACAGTAGATCGTCCCGAAGAGGCAGACGCCAGGGGGCGTCGACCGCCAGATTCACGAGGTCTGCGTACCAGGACCGGCGAGGCCAGTCCGGTGCCACAAGAATCACCGTGCTGCGTTCCGAGTGTAACCTGCGAAGGAACCGGGACAGCAACTGAATCGGTGGAAACGCGTACATCAGCCTGTACTGATGCCACGGGGCCACTAACGCGTCCGACGCGTCTGCCCGAGGGTCGCGCGTCCTTGCCACGAACCTCTTCACCTTGTAGTTGAAGCGAGACGCGAACAGGTCCACATCTGGAAGACCCCACTTCGCGCACAACATCTGGAAGACAGCCGGATGGAGAGACCATTCCCCCTGATCCAGGGTCTGGCGACTCAGATAGTCCGCCTGCCAGTTCTCCACTCCCGGAATGTGAACCGCCGTTATCGCCGGGACATGAGTCTCGGCCCAAGACAGAATGTCGGCCACTTCTCGAGCCGCTCGGGCACTCCTGGTGCCCCCTTGATGGTTGATGTAGGCCACCGCCGTGGCATTGTCCGTCTGCACCCGAACCGGGCAGCCCTGCAGCCGGTCCGTCCAGCGATGAAGACAGAGCCTTATCGCACGCAATTCCAGAATGTTGATCGGGAGGGAAGACTCCCCCTCCGACCAGGTCCCCTGGGCGGACAGAACGCCCAGAACACCACCCCAGCCCGACAGGCTGGCATCCGTGGTGATTATCGTCCACGAGATCGGACGAAACGACTTGCCCCCGGACACCAACGGGGACTGGAGCCACCACAGAAGGTTTTCCCTGGTGCGATGACTCAACGAGATCTGAAGATCCAGAGATTGAGGTCGCCCGTCCCACTTGGACAAGATCTCCGCCTGGAGACCCCGCGTGTGAAACTGCGCGAAAGGAATCGCCTCGAAAGCCGAGACCATCAATCCCAGACATCTCATACACGTCCGCAGAGACGAGTTCGGAACGTCCCTGAGGGACCTGACTTCCTCCTGAAGAGTCCCGAGTTTGTCTTCCGGCAGGAAGACCTTCGCCTGCACCGAGTCCAGTATCATTCCCAGATAGGGAAGACGAACCGACGGACTCAGTGTCGACTTTGGAACATTTATCGTCCAACCGAACTCCTGCAGAGTTTGCATCGTGACAGACAGGTCCTTCTCCAGACCCTGACTGGTCGCAGACCGAATCAGAATGTCGTCCAGATACCCCAGGACAGAAATGCCCTGGGCTCTCAATAATGCCAGAACCGGTGCAAGCACCTTGGTGAAGACCCGCGGAGCCGAGGCGAGCCCAAAGGGCAACGCCACGAACTGGTAGTGATCCTCCGCAATGGCAAATCGAAGGTATCTCTGATGACCCTCGAATATGGGGATGTGAAGATACGCATCCTTCAAATCGATGGAGGCCATGAATTCCCCCGGAACCAGGGCAGCCACCACCGAGCGCAGGGATTCCATGCGGAACTTGCGAACCCGCACAGAGCGGTTCAGAGCTTTCAAGTCCAGAATTGGACGAACCTTGCCCTCCTTTCTGGGCACGGTGAACAGATTGGAATAAAACCCCCGAAATCTGTCCCGATGAGGCACCGGAACCACCACTCCCTGAGCCCTCAGGTCCCGCACCGCCAGGTGCAGATCCCGCAGGCGCTCTGGAGACAGTTGTAGATTTGAGGGAAAAAATCTGCTCTCTGGCCGAGAGAGAAACTCGATCTTGTAACCAGATCGAACGATTTCCAGAACCCATCTGTCCCGCACACGGGCCAACCAGGGCTGAAGAAAACCGAGCAAGCGTCCCCCCACCCCAAAACTGGGTGAGGGCGCCCCTTCAGGCCGAACTGTTATGGGCCGCAGGTCCGGATTGGCCGGACTTCTGTTTCCCAGACCAGGGTTTCTTCTGAGAGCCCTGGCCCTTGAACGGTTTGCCCTTGTAGTGCGGCCGAAAGGCACGAAAGGACCCCTGAGGGGGCCGAAAATTCGCATGCTTCTTCCCAGAAGCCCCCTTAGCCTTGGGGAAATGGGGCAAGAGAGTGCTCTTACCCCCGGTGATCCCCTTAATCAACACATCCAGAGACTCCCCAAAAAGGCGAGACCCATCATAAGGCAGATTGGCTAAGGTTTTACGTGAAGATTGGTCCACCGACCAACATTTCAACCAAACCAGGCGGTGAGACAACACCGCCACGCTGTGCACACGTGCAGCCAACGGAATCAGGTCCAGGTCCGCATCACACAGATACATGACACCCTGGTGGATCTGATCCACCATGTCCAGGGTCGCCGCCGAGGCCGAATCGGCCACTAGGACGCGCCTAAGCATCTGCGTCCAACTTGCGATCGCCTGGGCCGCCATGAGAGAAGCAAATAGAGCTTTAAGCATAGAACCCGTAACAGAATAAGTATGACGGGCAAGAGACTCCAGTCTCCTATCCGTGGCATCACGGAAAACAGGGGATCCCTCTGCAGGAATCGCAGTGGCTTTGTTCAAAACCGCAATTGCATGATCCACTGGTGGAGGCACACACCACCGTTCATCAGTGGCAGGGGAGAAAGGATAACGCAGCTTGAATTTACTTGGTACCGCAAAAGGTTTGCGCAGATCGCGCCATTGATCCTTTACCGCGCGCTGAAAATCAGCAATGCAGGGAAAAACCTGCGGCGTCCTGCGTTTTCTCTGCGTCCCATAAGCCGCCAAGGCAGCGGGGGGACACACTTCGTCCTGCAAACGTAGCGTCTGCTTAATGGAAGCAATCAACTCATCCATGATTGCAAGCTCTTCAGGCGAGCCAGGGGGAGAATTATCAACCCCCTCAACCTCAGCCTCTACCTCAGACCCCACTAGATCAAGAGAGGAGCGGGACCCCGATAGGGAGGTCCCTGCCAGAACAGCCCCATCACCTTCACCCTCAGAATCGGAGGACAGAGTAACTCTGGGCCGTTTAGTAGATTGAGCAGCCACCAGCATTTGCACCTGGGCAGCAAGGCCAGCCACAATAGTGGCTAAATCCCCCCCTGGGGGGGAAACAGCGGTCCCCTGGCTTTCCACCAATACTGTGGGAAACTTGCCCTCCTGAGAATCCATTGCCCCTGTACGCCAGACAACCAAGGGTTAACTGTCCCCTTTCAGCAAGCGCGGTAAGCGCAGCCCACCGCACACACTCAGGCACAATGAGACCCCCACAGGGAATATACAGACTGAATACAGGCAATGGACAACAGGAATAGAAGGATAAAACCTGAGGAGACCCCGCTGCTGCTGCTGCCTCGACCGGTGTTCCAGGAAAAAGGAAGTGATGCTGCCAGGGCGCTCTATGTAAGCCTATGGAGGCTACAAGAAAATGGCCGCCGTGCATGTAAACCATGCGGCCGGAGCGGGCGCCGGTAAAATGGCGTCGTTTGGCGCCGAAACCGCCGCTCCACAGTGCATAAAAACACACACAATTTCATCCCATTATATGGATACATGTTAGATCGCCGCAGCGATCGCTGTATATGCCCCAACATGCCATTAAAAACATGCCCCACAGCACACAGCTTCTCACACTGCCCAGCCTGACACACACAGTGTCATACAGCTCCCCCCCCCCCCTTGCAGCCCACAGCATGCAGCCGAGAGATAGGGAGACAAGCAGTGTGATTTAAAGGCAGGTTACACAGTCCCAGACTGAGACCCCCCCCAGACAGACAGGTCCCCACATAGACACACTTACCTCATATGGCGTGGGGAACCCGCACAGGCGAACAAGCCGCTGCACATGAGGCAGGGAGAGTCGCAATTCAAGACGCACACAATGGCGGTTAAGAAACCGCACAGCGTCCGGTGAGGTAGCCACCTCACCAAACATCCCTGCACCGAACAGGGATGGGTCGTTCACCGTGCCAGGAGCGTTACCTGGCTGAACGCTCGATGGCAGACTGGGAAGCCACTGACCCACGACCTGCGATCAGGGGGATCAGCCCGAGACCCAGTCCGCATGATCCTCTTCGTCCGAAGAACTAACTAATGCTGACAAAAACAACAGCTAAGTAAAGGTAGAGAAAAAACTCAAATAAAATATTAAAAAGAAGAAAGAGTCTGGGACAAAAAGTCCCAGCACAGAGAGAGCCAGCCACTCCTGACAAGCTAGACATTAAAACTGAGATATGGTTGCAGGAAGTAGGAGGGTATTGACTGAGGGGACCACCCCTTGAGGGTGGGATATGTTAAAGCTTTATTGTTAACATATTCTGTTGCCTAGCTACTCCTTCGGAGCAAAGTCTAATACCCCATATGTGACGAATATGAAGAGGCGGCGACTGTCGGAGGACGTAAGAGAAAAAAAGGATTGTCTTTAGTTATACTTCAATTTATTATGGCCACTGGAATGCATTCATACACGTGTTTTACGCATGTAGCATTTATGCGCGTTTAGATGTAATTAGTACTTTTCCTGTGATTAAGCTCCTATCAAGAGCGCACCTTTGGTGTTTTATTTTTTCAGTACACCTTTGTGTGCATGGACACATAGGCTTACATGCTCTAGAAGTGTTTTTACAGACAAAAAAAAAATTACGTCAAACACCTGTAAAAGCGGCTTTTTTTTTTTTTTTTTTTTTTAGGCCAAGTGTGTGTGGGCTCCAAAAGTGAACAAAAAAAGTGCACGTAGGGTGCGTTATATAGTCCCCTCACAAAGAGCACACCTTGACCCCCCAAGGCACAAGACTTCTGATGGGGGGCAAGGCACACTCCGGTCCACCTAGCCAAAAGGCCTGGCAAACCCTGCTCCTCATGATCAGCCAAAGCTGACCCTTTGAGTACTGGGTGAGGGTCTCTCCCAAAGAAAGACCCCCCAGGGCAGAGGTGGAAAGAACCTAAGGGGAAACACATCTTCTTCCTAGACTTCATGGTGAGCCTGAAGACTCACACCCTTCATCTTGAGTTAAAAAAAGGAAACATATATGTACAGGTGACACATGGAGAGAAAAAAAATAAGTAAAAATAGAAAAGTGTAGGTGCATTGGCAAGGCCTTGCGACCTGATGACAAAACATGCCCCAGTCTCAGCCAAAAGGTCTAACCCATGAGACATAGTGCAGAACAAGAGGTGTCGTGGCCAGAGGAGGACTGGGCCAGGGGGCAGGGGGGGAAATTGCCCCCTGGGCCACTCTGATGCCCCATAAAAAGGCTGCACGTCTTCTTCCAAAACTCTCTGCCGCTGATCTACTGAGTGCGGGATGAAGACAAGGACAGAGCACAGGCCTCTCCCCCAGCAAGGATGGTGTAAACTGTGTCTGAGCAAAGGCCGGTTTTATGCCCCACTAGAGACTCTCCTTCCCCGGCAAGCCCCAACCGAGCTGTCCCACCTCCCCCCCCCCCCCCAACTGCCCCCTGCTGGCCAGATTGGGAACCTGGATTCGGCCAGTGAGTAGAGAGTACCTGGAGTGGAGCATCAACCTGGAATGGGGGTCAGGAGGAGGCTGGGAAGAGGAAAAGTGGGAGGGGGACCAAGTCGCTGCACCATGGGCCTCTGGTTTGCACTTGCCCCCTAGGTGAAGGTTGCCAGTCAGCCCCTGGTCGTGGCCCAGTGTAGATTCACACAGTGGAGTCCCAAACCCATAGTGCTACACTGGCACGCTCGGAATGCCACCCCCATGTGACACTTGACATGGCAGGCCCACTGCTTACCCAGCCCTCAGTTAAGCAAGTTAGCACAGCTAAAATGAGGAGGTAGTGGGCCCCTCCGATCCCGTCCCACCCCTTTCCCGGTGGGAGCAACTTTGGTTTCTCTTCCTACGAGGAAGATCCCTCCGGAGTGCCATCATACTAGCAGGGATACTACACAGCCAGCAATCAGGCCAGAAATACCGCAGAGCACCCCTACTGGACACTGCAGATACTACACTTGATTTTAGCCAAAAGGCCAAGAGAACCACACCTCTGGTTGGACTTTTGCTAACTACATCACACTGATAAGAAAGACTGAATAAGCCATTCATCCTCTCTGTGCTACAAGTTGCTGTCATGGGACTCAAAGAGTGACACCAGTCATCCAAATCAGCCCAGAGTTATGGGCCATACACACTACAATTGTCTTTAGATTTTTTCTTTTAGATTTACCAAAACCATATAATATGAGGTCAAATCTAAACACTTTCAATTTGTATGCAATCAGGCCGGCCCATGCACTACATAGTTGAAGGTAAATCTAACAACAAAAATTGTATAGTGTGTATCCAGCTTTAGGTGTGTTTTGTGAGTACTGCTCCAAAAGTCAGTATATATTAGGTATCACAGTGGCAAAATGGTTAAAGCCTAATTGCTTTAAAAAAATAAATAAAAATTATACATATAAAATTAAAATGTATACATTATAAAGTGCATATTGCCCAAGTGTCATTCAAATAAAAAAGCCCTCCCTGCAATACTTGCCTTATCTTGCTGCTATGTGATCCAGCGTCAGTCCCCTTTTTGGTTGTATAATGGACATTGTCACTAAGCCCATTTTCTTTCAGTCCAGGGTGTCAAAGATATGCTTCCGGGGTTGCGTGATCACTATGCCCTGGACTTTACCTCTACCCGCCCAGCCCCAGTGTCCCTTTATCGCATGACTATTGTGCTTGGCAGTCACATGATTGGGAGTCTGTCCTGCCGGCTCCCAATCATGGCTAGAGACTAGACATGTGTGATTCATTTAGTTACGAACTGAAATTTGGATGTATCTGAATTTCCGAATTACAGTATCAAACGAATTTCAACAAATCCCCAAAAAATTATAATGAAACGATACAACAAATTATCCAAACTTAAAAAATTATTTAAAAATGATGTGGAACTTGAATTTAAAAATGAATATGAACTGCAAAAAATACAGTAAGGTAAAAAAGTGAAATAAGATGATTCCTACTTAGGCTGCTTTATATAATAGAAAAAATAGAATGGAATAAGAAAAGAAATAGAACAGAATAGAATAGAATAGAAAAGAATAGAGTTGAATAGAACAAAACAGAATAGAAAATAATAGAATAGAATAAATATAGCAGTCTTCTGAAATTTGCTTCGAAAATATAGAAAAGTAACTCATAAAATAGAATCATTGGCGGAACTACCAGGGTCGCAAAGGTCACACTTGCGACCTGGCCCTGGCGTTCCACCACTGTGGGGGGGGGGGGGAACTTCCCTGCAAGGCACAGGCATAAGGTGCTAGTATGCCTCAAATCAAATACATCATTATACCCGCAATATCAAATCGCACTGCAACGCTGGCAAAACGCGGCACTCCTGTTTGTGTGACACTCATTTTAAAATGGCACCAAAACACAGCGCGGTTTTGCCACGATTGTCATGCGATCTATCGCTCCTGCTCCTATTTGGGCGACAAGCTTTGCGCGATAGTTGCGGCAAAACCACACTGCATTTTGGTGCTATTAAAAATGAATGGCAAACACGTGTGCTGTGTTTTGCCAATGTTGCAGCGCGCTTGGAATCATGGGCAGAATCGCAGCATTTTCGCCCTGGAAATCTAAAATTAATAGATGTGAACGGGGCCTTGGAGAGACGAGGTTGGAACATGTAATTCTTCCACAGGAGCATTCTCCAACCTCACTGGATTCATCTAGCTGAGTTTGCATGTACACTGTTCCATGGCAGGTTCCCTTTCACAGTCAAATCACACTGTTTTAGGCGGTTATACTTTTTTTCCTTATATATATATATATATATATATATATATACACAGTGGGTACGGAAAGTATTCAGACCCCCTTAAATTTTTCACTCTTTGTTATATTGCAGCCATTTGCTAAAATCATTTAAGTTCATTCTTCTTCCTCATGAATGTACACATAGCACCCCCCCCCATACTGACAGAAAAACACAGAATTGTTGACATTGTTGCAGATTTATTAAAAAAGAAAAACTGAAATATCACATGGTCCTAAGTATTCAGACCCTTTGCTGTGACACTCATATTTAAGGGCTCTTTCACACGGGCGGTCCGTATGTCCGCAAATCATCCCATCCGTTTGCAGATGATTTGCGGACATAATGTAAGTGAATGGCATTGTGGATGGCAGCGGAATACCATCCGCTGACACCTGATTTTCTTCCTGTCAGTTCTGTTCCGTTTTTTGGAACGGAACAGAACCCTATTTTTGTTCCGTTCAAAAAACGGAAAGGAAGGAAAATCGGATGTCAGCGGTGTCATCCGCTGACATCCGCAATCCCCATAGACTTACATTAGGTCCGCATATCATCCGCAAACGGATGGGATGATATGCGGACACACGGAGCGGATGACAGAAATGTCATCCGCTCCGTGGAGAAAAGGACCGCAGCGGAGCTCTCACACGGACCGCCCGTGTGAAAGAGCCCTAACTCAGGTGCTTTCCATTTCTTCTGATCATCCTTGAGATGGTTCTACACCTTCATTTGAGTCCAGCTGTGTTTGATTATACTGATTGGACTTGATTAGGAAAGCCACACACCTGTCTATATAAGACCTTCCAGATCACAATGCATGTCAGAGCAAATGAGAATCATGAGGTCAAAGGAACTGCCTGAAGAGCTCAGAGACAATTGTGGCAAGGCACAGATCTGGCCAAGGTTACAAAAAGATTTCTGCTGCACTTAAGGTTCCTAAGAGCACAGTGGCCTCCATAATCCTCAAATGGAAGACGTTTGGGACGACCAGAACCCTTCCTAGAGCTGGCCATCCAGCCAAACTGAGCTATCGGGGGATAAGAGCCTTGGTGAGAGGTAAAGAAGAACCCAAAGATCACTGTGGCTGAGCTCCAGAGATGCAGTCAGGAGATGGGAGAAAGTTGTAGAAAGTCAACCATCACTGCAGCCCTCCACCAGTCGGGGCTTTATGGCAGAGTGGCCCGACGGAAGCCTCTCCTCAGTGTAAGACACATGAAAGCCCGCATGGAGTTTACTAAAAAACACCTGAAGGACTCCAAGATGGTGAGAAATAAGATTCTCTGGTCTGATGAGACCAAAATAGAACTTTTTGGCCTTAATTCTAAGCGGTATGTGTGGAGAAAACCAGGCACTGCTCATCACCTGTCCAATACAGTCCCAACAGTGAAGCATGGTGGTGGCAGCATCATGCTGTGGGGGTGTTTTTCAGCTGCAGGGACAGGACGTCTGGTTGCAATCAAGGGAAAGATGAATGCTGCCAAGTACAGGGATATCCTGGACAAAAACCTTCTCCAGAGTGCTCTGGACCTCAGACTGGGCCGAAGGTTTACCTTCCAACAAGACAATGACCCTAAGCACACAGCTAAAATAACGAAGGAGTGGCTTCACAACAACTCCGTGACTGTTCTTGAATGGCCCAGCCAGAGCCCTGACTTAAACCCAATTGAGCATCTCTGGAGAGACCTAAAAATGTCTGTCCACCAACGTTTACCATCCAACCTGACAGAACTGGAGAGGATCTGCAAGGAGGAATGGCAGAGGATCCCCAAATCCAGGTGTGAAAGACTTGTTGCATCTTTCCCAAAAAGACTCCTGGCTGTATTAGATCAAAAGGGGGCTTCTACTAAATATTGAGCAAAGGGTCTGAATACTTAGGACCATGTGATATTTCTGTTTTTCTTTTTTAATAAATCTGCAACAATGTCAACAATTCTGTGTTTTTCTGTCAGTATGGGGTGCTATGTGTACATTCATGAGGAAGAAGAATGAACTTAAATGATTTTAGCAAATGGCTGCAATATAACAAAGAGTGAAAAATTTAAGGGGGTCTGAATACTTTCCGTACCCACTGTATATATATATTATATATATATATATATATATATATATATATATATATCCACCCATCTACATGTAGGCAGCTGCTAGAAGAGGGAGTATCATTTTTTGATCTTTCTGCTTACCAGAGAGATTGCCAGGTACATTTAGATGGCTCTCTGTCTTCCAGGGAGCAGGATCCTTTCACAGGGTCTGCTTATGTTGCTCCGGTGCAGCTCAGCTTGTCTGAATGTTTCACACTGGTCCAATAGGGAGGCATATTGAACACTGGGAGGAAACCGGACATGTGAGGGCACAGGCATTGTTACAGCCCTGGTGATCGGCGGAGGAAAGTGCCTGAGTGCATGCTAGGTGACTAAAAATGTCAAGGGCACATGCCCTCGGGGTATTTGGTTGGAGAGTGGGGTCCTAGAGGGAGGGGGCAGCTACCCCTCCTCTTTATAAGCTGCCATGGGGCCTTGGGTGGTTAACCTGAGGACCTGAGAGTCAGATAGGAGCTGAACCCAGATGTCCTGCAGAGCTGACTGGAAGGGAGACACCGGAGAGTATCTGATTCTGCCTACAGTGAGTACAGATCTGTGTCATGGGGTCTGTCCTGAGAGGGCCATCCCTTCGGCTAGTCAGTGGACAGGTGTCAGTCCAAGTGATGCTAGAGAGTGTCCTGAAGATAATGAAGTTGCATCAAGTCTGCTGCTACATAGAGCAAGAAGACCGCATTCTTCCATACATGTGTCAGTATGGTTAAAGCAGTGTGTCTGCTTCCACAAATAACCTGGTGAGGCCAAGGGAGAGTTGTCCTTATCTACTGTGAATAGTTTAGTTGGAGTATCCCACTATTCCCTTCTCCCATCCAAGTTCCACAATAAATCCAAAACCAAATACCCCGGACTGTTTATTGAGTTACGTGCAAATGGGAGTAAAGAGGGAGGTGTGAAAAACCCCCTAGTGACTGTCTGCAGGTAATCAGAGACCCAAGAAGTCATCACACAGCAAGCCCTACGGGGACAGTGCTACATACAGAATGTAACTTCTCTCCCTCTGGCAGTCACTGAGAGGGGAAAGGTCTATCTAACAGGTTTGACAACTTTGTCAGGTTGCTCATTCCCCTTGAGACGTGGCGGGAGGTGTCCCTCCATACACTTCCTCCCCTCCTATTTACATACATTCATTTACTGTATGTATAGCCAACAATTTACACAGCACTTTACATACTGTACAGTAAGGGAGCTTACCATCCAAGGTCCCCATCTAACATACTAGGGCCAGTTTAGACAGGAGCCAATTACCTACCAGCATGTCTTTGGAGTGTGGGAGGAAACCCACTCAGGCACAGGGAGAACATGCAAACTCCATGCAGACAGTGTCCTAGTTGAAATTTGATGTGTAGACGATCTGGCTGCATCAGTTGGAGTTGGTTTCTAGAGCAGGGCCAGCGGTAGACTAATTTGCACCCTAGGCAAGACCAGCTACTTGCCCCCCCCCCCCCCCAAAAAAAAATAAAATAAATAAAACTTCTATCTAAAAACTGTAGAAAATAGTAAAACATCAAAACATGAAACTGCTAAATTTCTTTTGCTAAATAAATCCAATCCTGCAGCATGCAAAATAGGCCCGGGCATTTTAGACCGAGTAGCCTTTTTTTTTTACAAATCATGACAACTACCGGTTCCTCGATGTATTTTAGTTATATGCAAAGGAGATGTACAGCCGAAGCTCGTCTGGCTGTACTTCTCCTATAGATCACAGGCTAGCAGTTCGATTCGCACTCCTGTGACCCATTTTCAGCAGAGAGTGGGCTAAAGTCTGCTCTCTGCTGACGTCACAGAAGTTGATTTAGGCACCGCGTCATCATGACCACGGAGTCCGGATCCGCCAACTGCCTAGACCGTCAGCCGGGGACTGACAGTCAGCAGCTCTCTGCTCCAGGAGCTGTCAGAACCAAGCGATTGGCGGTGTCTGATCGCTCAATTCTCAGTGTAGGGGCGCTGGCGGACAGATGCAGCATCGGACCGAGGCTGCATCCACCTAGGTAAGTATAAATGGGAAAAAAAAATCCAATATATCTCCTTAAGGGAGGGAGTCAATAGTTGTTTATTTTTGTTATTTTATTCATTTTTTTTACAACTTTATTTATTTATTTTTTCAGTGAAACAGCAGGGGTCTAAACAGACCTCGGATGTTTCACCTTTGAGACAAGGAGATTGCAGACAGCCCTCAATCTCCATCTCTGGAGCCTCAGCAGCACAGAATGAATGATCAGGAATAACTCTATACAGAGCTTTGTGTTCATTCATAAACAGAGGCATAGTAAACACAGTTTACTATACCTCAGTTATGAAAAAAATAAGATACAGTCAGTGATCGGTACAGTCATTTCAGATAAGGATAGGGCCAGTAAATGACTCATTTGCCAGCCCCTACCCTGCTCTCCATCTTAAAAGATCCCCCGCAGCAGCTGGTGGGAGAAGAGGGAAGCCCAAAAAACTGCAGGGGGGGGGGGGGCAAGAGGAGATGAAACAGCGAGGCAGCAGGCCCTGGATAGTCAGAGTGGCATATAGAGAAACCATTCCCCTTCATTTCCCTCCTGCAGCCGCTGAGTGCATGCGGGAGGGAGAGGAGGAGAAGCTGGAATTCAGCAGCTGCAGGGGATCGGTTTCTGTACATGCCACTGTCTTGTTAGGACATGCCCTGGCTGTGCCCTAGGTGGCAGTGTGCCTTAGGCAGCTGCTTAGTGGTAGAACCAGCCTTGATTTGAAGGGCTTCCCAACAATATTGCATTGGAGAGTTCATAAAATAACCAAATTCTCCTGCTCAATGGTGCAAGCAATGCTGTTTCTAGTGAAGTGAAGCAGCGGGAATGCTCCCCTCGACTGTGTGCACCAACTGACTTGCAACAACAATTAGAAAATGGTTTGGTGAGTGTTCCTAAATGTAGGCAACGTCTCTTCTAATGGTGCCCAAGTTCGAAGTTCTGTCATTCTTCTATCCCTGAAGACGTCATACTTGATGACGAAACGCGTAAGATTGTAACGCACGCAGTGACGTCATACGGCGTGGGTGGAATGCACTGCTCACTGCTCCGATCCCTGGAACGAATGCAGGAAGCCGCACGGGGACAATAGTGGCTTTTTAGAATATTGATTTGCTGTTACCCAGTATTTTTAGCAAGCATTTTGGCAAAAAATTACCAGACACAATTATGTCCCTGCATGATACACACGCTTTGGAGTAGTAACCAAGGAGACCGAGATCGGTTTGAGAACACCTCAAGGTGACCACACAAGCCCAATTTGATCTTATTGCTATAAAGCAAGAAAGATCAACAACATCTGGTGAGTTGGAAATTTGTACACTTCTCTGGCCTCACGAGGGGCCACATGAGCTGCTTCATAATCATTTACTATTAGGAAGAATTATTGTAGAAGGCTGATTTCCTCTTTTCTTTAAATTCACGGATCACCCTGCAATCTTTTTCTATGGACTGTTAATTGGACAGTCATAAGTGCATTGCTGTTCATGTCATTTTTTCTATGTTGATTGGGCATATGGATGGACACGCATAATACATGAGGATCATTAAGTTATTTTATGAATTGAATTTTTGTGTTATTCACTCGATTTCTTTATGAATACATTTTTTTTAATTTATTTTTTTAGATTATTGAATTTGTTTAATATGTACAGTTATTCATTTTAGTAATTTATGGTGCAAGCGCTGTTGGTAGCATGAATTAGGCATGCTATTTTTTATCATTCAGACAGTTCGTTAATTTTTCGTCTAGCTAATGGGCACTAATTGAAAATCAGTCCTGATGTTTTTGAGCCAAAAAATAAAATAAAAAAAAAAAAAATCGAAGGAAAACTTTGGAAAACTTTTGTCAAACGGACGATAAATTGAAAGGTTGATGTGTTTCTCGCCTGTTGAAGATTGAACTGTTGGAACTGCGCATGTGTGACCCAGAAGCAAAAAACAAATTAGAAGCGGATTCATTTACAGTTCTGCTCATAAGTTTACACACCCTGGCAGAATTTATGATTTCTTGGCCATTTTTCCAAGAATATGAATGATAACACAAAAACTTTTCTTTCACTTCTGGTTAGTGTTTGGCTCACCAGGGTATGTCAACTTTTGATCAGGGTCATTTGGGTAGTTTCTGTTATCATTAGGATTTAAAAAGAGTAAACACAGTTGACTGATAATAAATGGCTTCAGCCAAACATTAACCATGACTGAAAGAAACGTTTTTATGTTATCATTCATATTCTCTGAAAAATGGCCAAGAAATCATAAATTCTGCCAGGGTGTGTAAATTTATGAGCACAACTGTTATGTCCCTTGAGTGATTTATTATTGGAAATTAGATCATAACATGATGGTCTTATCATTTGCCCATTCAGCCCCGTACCTGAAAAAAGCGCAAAAAAAAAAAAAAAAAAAAAGGTCCTTGCACCCTTTCTAAAAATCGCAGCCGCATGAAAACTGCACGGTCCTATGCGTTTCCACAGCCTGCATTTTCCAATGTGTGGGGCTGCCATTAAGAATTGATGGCACCCCCAGGCATCTGCTAAGCAGCAGTGCGATTTTGGTGCCGGGGAGGGAACACGTGTGATTTACACACGGTCCCGCACCACCAAGGATGTGAACCTAGGCTAATCCTGTGCACTCCAGGACTTGTTTGCTGTGCCTATATTTCCTGTCCAGCCAAATATTTACAGATCTTTGTTTGTAAACAAAGCTTCAAATGTTTGTATCATCTGCACCTTTCATGGGATGTAGTGATGTGTAATGAGAACCTCTGTCCATTGTATGTGATCTGTATGAATGTACACCAGGGTCCATTCATACTGTATGCAAAGGTTAACGCACTTTATTCCATGCATCAGCATGCCTAGCATACAGGGCCATCTTAACCACTTAAGCCCCGGAAAAGATTTTACCCCCTTCCTGACCAGGGCCTATTTTGCGATTCGGCACTGCGTGACTTCAACAGACAATTGCGCGGTCGTGCGACGCTGTACCTAAATGAATTTGATGTCATTTTTTTCCCACAAACAGAGTTTTCTTTTGGTGGTATTTGATCACCTGTGCGATTTTTTGATCATGTGCTATAAACAAAAAAAAAGAGCGTCAATTTTGCAAAAATATTTTTCAAACTTTTTTATATGAAATTTCCCCCCCCCCCCAAAAAAAAATGTAAAAAATCTAAATTTTTTTTACCATATATTTGGTAAAAAAAAACAAAACAAAAAAAAAACGCAAAAAGCGTATTTTGACTGGTTTGCGCAAAAGTTATTGCATTTACTAACAAAGGGAAAGATTTTTGTCAATTTTGTTGTTTTTTTTTTAATGCGTAATGGCGGCGATCTGCAATTTTTTTTTGCGGGACTGCGACATTGCGGCGGACAGATCGGACCCTTGACTGACATTTTTGACACTTTTGGGGTTACCAGTGACATTACTGCAGTAATCAGTGCTATACATATGCACTGTTACTGTAAAAATGACACTGGCAGTGAAGGAGTTAACTTTATTGGAGAGGGAGGGGTTAAGTGTGTCCCTAGGGGCGTGTTTCTAACTGTGATTGGCTGTGGCTACTAGTGTAAGAACAGAGATCAACGGTCCTACATAGTAGAACCGTGCGATCTCCATTCTTACACAGGGGAGAATGACAGGCGGCTTTGTTTACATTAGCCGCCTGCCTTTCTTCCGCCGGGCACACGCGCGGGGGGTGTCTGTGACCGCGCGGAAGCGTGCCTCCGGCGGTGCGCGCTCACTCCCTAGAGCCCTACGTCGCTCTGCCTGTGAGGGGCTGACTGCCGACGTAAATAGTCGTGCGGCGGTCGGCAAGCGGTTAAGAGCATTATAGGCCCCCGGGCAATGCAGTGCACTAGGGCCCCCGCCTACACAATCACCCACGAGAATAAAAATGCAAATTATCCACTCAATCAGTGTCCACCATCAAGTGGATATAGGAGGAGTCCCCTGTAGTGCATTTGCACATCCTTCCCAGCAAGGAGTATTATCTCCAAGGGTTAGAAGGGCTGGATTCATCTCTTTTTCATGGATAGTGTAGGACCCACTGATAATGGGGTACTTTGACGCAGTAGTGGGCTTGAGCACGATATGGCCATATGGTGGGACCAAACCCCCATTTTTATTTATGGATTGTCTTCAGATTTGGTAGTTATTTCTTTTGCATTTGCGCGCTATTCTTTTTTAAATTATCCAGAAGGCGATATTTATTGGTACAGCAGTGCCAGGCTAATGACAGCTTCCAAGTTCGGCAGCTGGTTCCGGTGAACACACACCAACGGGAGTCAGACTTGACTGTCCTGTGTGTGCCTGTTCCCGTGGAGGTGGACAATTTACCCTCACTTTTTGTCCCAAACTGAAAGTGAGAGGAAAATGGAAATCCCACAAAATTTGGGGGGGGGGTCATTTTACTTTCAATGAGAATGGTAAAAACACAGGACAAATAGAGAGGGTAAATCTCTCCAACGTGGGACAACACATAAAGACAGCAATAAACACTGACAGATGTTCTAATACAGCTAAGTCCTGTCCAAACTATGGCCCTCCAGCTGGCAGCTGTTCAGGAACTACAATTCCAATCATGCCTAGTTATGTCTGACTGTGTGAATGATTTACAATGCCTCATGGGAATTGTAGTTCCTGAACAGCTGGAGGGCCATAGTTTGGACACCCCTGTTCTAATACATCTCCTCTCCTCCACTCTATCCAAAATCAAAAATAAATGTTTTGCCTTAAGTTGTACTTTAAAAGGTTTAGACCTTATATTAATATTTTCTTTTCTTTTATGAAGCAGTAAACTGCACTACTACAGTTTGATGCCATACTATTGTACTGTTACTTCTAGTAAATAGTGTTGTCTGTCTCTGCTATGCTATTTTTAGACTTTCCTATATGTTTGCAGTGCAAGTGCACTATACAGGGCTTGCAGGCCATGCCAGGGTCCAGGGAAGTGTCCTTTAACCACCTCAATACTGGGCACTTAAACCCCCTTCCTTCCCAGACCAATTTTCAGCTTTTAGCGCTGTTGCATTCTGAATGACAATTGCGCGGTCATGCAACGCTGTACCTAAACCAAATTTGTGTCATTTTTTTCCCACAAATAGAGCTTTCTTTTGGTGGTATTTGATCACCGTCAGGTTTTTTCTTTTTTGGTGCACAAATAAAAAAATACGGAAAAGTTTGAAAAAAAAAAAAAAAAAGTTTTTTTGTTTAGGTTATAAAATTTTGTAAATAGATAAGTTTTTTCCTGCACTGATGATGCCGCACTGACAGGCACTGATGAGGAGACACTGATGGGGTGGCACTGATGGGGTGGCACTGATGGGGTGGCACTGATGGGGTGGCACTGATGGGCACTGATAGGTAGCACTGATGGGCACTGATATGTGGCACTGATAGATAGCACTGATATGCAGCATTTGTGGGCACTGATAGGCAGCGCTGATGGGCACTGATAGGCAGCACTGATGGGCACTGATAGGTGGCACTGTTGGGCGGCAATGATTGGGACTGATCGGCACTGATGGGTGGCACTGATGGGCACTGATAGGCAGCACTGGTGGGCAATAATGGGCACTGGTGGGCGGCACTGATAGATGGCAATAACGGCACTGGTGGGCAGCACTGATAGATGGCATTGGTGGGCAACACTGATAGGGAGGGCACTGGGGGGCTCTCTGAGCCCTGCTTGCCATCCCTGGTGGCCATGGTGGGCATCCCTGGTGGCTTAGTGGCACCCCTCCCCCCCCCCCCAGGGCTGCACTGGTAATCAATGTTCTGATTACCAGCACAGACCCCCCCTGTGATCAGTGAGTAATTAGAAATACTCACTGATCACCCCCGCAGCAGCACCGATCCTCTGATCTTCTCCTCACTGACAGGATCTGTCAGGAGGAGAAGAGATCGAAGCCGTTACAACGGCTCTATTTACATTACATGACGGCTGTGATTGGACACAGCCGTTATGTGATCAGGAGGGCCAATCACATCCGAATGATGTTGCTCTGTGTCCGAGGGACACAGGCACATCGAGATCGCGCCGCTGCGCGTGCCCGCGGCGGCGCGATCTCTCTCCTTCTGAAGGACGTTCCGGAACGTCCATTCAGAAGGACGAGACTCCCGCCCGGCCGTATATCTACAATGGCCCGGGTGGGAGGTGGTTAAAAGCAAATGAAAATAAAAAATGATTCTTTAATCTGTGACTGCTTGATTGTTTGGTTTTATCTTTTGATAAAGTTTTGAAGACACATTTTCCCAAGTTTGCCGCTCCTCTCAAAATTTACGCCTGGCCCTGCCTCCAGCAAGAAGAAACATGAATAATGCTGGAGGCAATTTACAGCACACACTCATTTTGTTAACATAATTATTAACCACTTCTGGAACTAAAGGATTTAACCCCCCCCTCCAAATGACCAGGCCATTTTTTGCGATTCAGCACTGCGTTACTTTAACGGACAATTACGCGGTCATGCGACGCTGTACCCAAATAAAATTGAGGTCCTTTTTTTTTCACAAATGGAGCTTTCTTTTGATGGTATTTGATCACCTCTGCGATTTTTATTTTTTGCGCTATAAACAAAAAAAATCAGCTACAATTCTGGAAAAAAACAAACAATATTTTTCATTTTTTGCTATATAAACATTCCCAAAAAAAGAAAAAAAATTTAAATCATTTTTTTTCCATCCTTTTAGGCCAATTTGTACTCTGCTACAAATTTTTGGTAAAAAAAAAATCCCAATAAGTATTTTGATTGGTTTGCACAAAAGTTATTGTGTCTACAAACTAGGGGAAAGATTTAGGTCATTTTTTTTTTTTTTTTTTTTTTATTAGTAATGACGGCGATCTGCAATTTTTAGCGGAAATGCGACATTGCAGCGGGCAGACCGGCCCCTCAACTGACATTTTTGACACTTTTGGGGGTACCAGTGACATTACTACAGTAACCAATGCTAAAAATATACTGTTACTGTAATAATGGCAGGGAAGGGGTTAACACCAGGGGTTTAAGTGTGAGCCTAGCTGGGTGTTTTCTAACTGCATGGGGGATTGACTTGTGAAATGAACGTATAGACCTGTGATCAAAGATAGGAGAAACACAGGTGCTCTGTGTTCATTTCAGAGAGAACGGTCTGCTGTGTTTACAACAGCTGACCGTCGTTCTCTCTTAGCGGAGAGCAATCGCTGGTGCCCAGCAGCAATCATGGCCCCTGGCCCTGTGGATCGGCCATCCCCGCTGCCTAGTGGGGGGGGGGGGGATACTGCGGCAGGCTGGCTCAGTTGCGCGAACTGACGTATGGGTGCATCGATTTACAGTAGCGCTCCTGGGGGGCGAGCGTGCGCCGTGGCGGCGCTCACTCGTCCCCAGGAGCCCTCCCGCGTACCGATGCACCCATGCGTCGGTTCGCACAGCTGAGCCAGCCTGCCGCAGTATATCTGCAGCGGGCGGCCGGCAAGTGGTTAAAGTAAAATGTACGTTCCTTGCTAAAGAATATTATTTATCAAGTTATGGGTAAATTTCCGCTTTAAAGAGGAACTAAACCCAAAATACAAAAAAAGTTGCGAGCAGGCAGCTCTTTATTGCAGAAGAGATCGGCTTTGTCTCTTTTGTAATGACACACAATTACCTGGCAGCAAATGATTTGTTATTGAATGTACACATGCGCGGCTCATCCTGCGTTCCCAGCACATTGACACTGCGGCTGTGCCAGGATGACGGCGGCTGGCCACAGATGTGTCAGTTTTTTCATGCAACCAGCGGGCTGAAATAAAAACGCTGACTCGATTCCATCTACACATTCGATGTGGGTGGAGGAATCCTCCCGATGGGTCATTGTATTCTGACAGCGAGGAGACTCCCCTGCAGTGGCGGCCTGTCCATTGGGGGCGCAGGGGCGCCGCCCCCCCCCCCCCCCTTATCCATGCATCTGGCTCCCTAATCTACATGCAGGGCGCCGGACACATGGATTCCAATAGGGGATTTTTTTTTTGAAGCACGTGATTAGAGCCAGGGGCTCTAATAGGCTTCAAAAAAGGGTGGGCCCGGGGCGCAGAGCACTGCGCCCTGAGCCCACCCAGTTGTATGAAAATTGCAAATAAATATTCGCTATTATCACACTGATTTTCCTCCCAGCCAATCAGGAAGAGGGTCGTGGGACCCCTTTCCTGTTTGGCTGAAAAAAGAAGCGATTTTACTGGTCATTGGCCAGGAAGAGGGAGGAGACATACGGCGACTCACAGCTGCTCGGGGAAGGAGCAGGTAAGGATGCTTGCTGTCCAGCTGAGCAGCCAGCCGTCCGTCCCGGTAGGGGGGGGGGGTTGCTGCCCCCCCCCCAAATTTTCATTCACCCGCCATCAGAATACATTGACCAGAGTTGTAGTCTGTAGCCTTCAGCGCTGATCGAGCGTTCTTTTTCCAACAACAGGGTGGTTGAACAGAAGTCGATCAGTAAAAGGACATCTATTCAACCACAGAGACCATACATGGATGGAAACTCGGCCGGTCTTTGATGAACTAGTCCAATTTTGATCCATCTATGGTCAGCTTGATTCCAGTGCACATGTGCAAGATCATGTCATCCTACACTAGCCAATCAAAAGGCTGAAAAATCAGTCCGCACCTGGAAGTAGCCAGGGGAGAAGATGAGGGATGGAACTGCTGCATCGCTGGAAGGAGGAGGGGAGATCTTGCAGATACTCTTCTTTAGTTCCACTTGAATCACTTGCTATAGGCGAATGGCGGCCAATTCTGGGAGGGTGTCCTCCTTAGGACACAGCTGAAAGGGCCAATCACAGCAGCCCTTTACCATGTGATCAGTTGTGTCCAATCACAATGTAAACACACGCTGGTTATTGGCTTTCTTTTCCTTACGCTGACATCATGGGGAGAGGAGAGCTGATAACTGGCTTGTTTTTACCTGATTTTTCAGCCTGGTTCACACCTATGCGGGATGCGTTTTCCCAATGCGTTTTGTGTTTTTTTCACACGTTTTTTGGGAGGTGACTGTTGTCATGCAGGAGAAACCAACAAAAACACAATCACTGCATTTTTCATGCGTTTCTGCTGCGTTTCCATTAAAGTATATGATAGCAAAAACACACCCTGCTGCAGGCAAAAACGCACCCTGCTGTGGGCAAAAAAAGTCAATGACCCTTTCCAAAAAAACGCACCAGTCTAAAACGCACAGATGTGAACGTGACCCCTAGGAAACCATGTTAAATGGACTGAAGTGCGTTTCTGCAAAACGCATAGGTGTGAACCTTGTCTGCGTGTTGCATTGGGCAGTCCATTCACGTGAACGGGCTGCCCTGTGCGCGCTTGCTGTCCAAAAAGAAGCTTCTGCTCCTTTTCAGGTGACGAGCTTCACATGAATTGTGAAGGGGCAGTTTGCAATGATTGCTACCTGACAATCGCTGCAGAATCGCATTCGATTTGAGGTGCCATTGAAGGATAATGGTACCCAAAGTGTGCAGTGCATTGTGCTGCAATTAATATGCAATTTGGGATCACAGCCGAATTGTTGCGACAAGCTTCACACGATTTGTGAAGGTGCAGTTTCCCATGATTGCTACCTGACAATCGCTGCTGAATCGCATCACACTTGGGGTGCCAGTGAATAAAAATGGCACTCAAACATGTGCAGTGCATTGTGCTGCAATTGCAACGAGATTTGGGATCACGGACAGAATCATTGCGACAAGCTTCATGCGATTTGTGAAGGTGCCATTTGCCACAATTGCTACCGCTGCAGAATCGCCTCACATTTGGAGTGCCATTGAAGGAGGATGGCACCCAAGCATGCAGTGCATTGTGCTGCGATTGCCACGAGATTTCGGATCACGGACAGAATTGTTGCGACAAGCTTCACACGATTTGTGAGGGTGTAGTTTGCCATGATTGCTTCTTGACAATTGCTGCAGAATCGCATTGCATTTGGGCTGCCAGTGAATGATAACAGCACTCAAACATGTGCAGTGCATTGTGCTGCAATTGCAACGAGATTTAGGATCACGGATGGAATCGTTGCGACAAGCATCATGCGATTTGTGAAGGTGCCGTTTGCCACCTGACAATCGTGGAGGAGTCGCATCACATTTTGGGTGCTGAAGGATAATGGCACCCAAAGCATGAGCAGTGCATTGTGCTGCGATTGCAATGAGACTTGGGATTACGGACAGAATCGTTGCAACAAGTTTCATGCAAATTGTGAAGGTGCAGTTTGCCACGATTCCTGCCTGACAATCTCTGCAGAATCGCATTGCATTTGGAGGTGCCAGTGAAGGATAATGGCACTTAAACACGTGCAGTGCGTTGTGCTACAACTACCATGTGATTTGGGGTTACGGACAGAATCGTTGCGACAAGCTTCATGCGATTTGTGAAGGCGTGGCAGAATCGCATCGCGTTTGGGTGCAATTGGAGGATAATTACAACAGTTCTGTCCACAATCCCAATTTGCGAGAAGTGAACGGAGTGTAAAAGCTGCAGATTTTTAAACATTTGTAAATGACATAAATGTGTTAAACCTATGAGACTGTGATTGGTTTTACATGAATTGATAATCATTAATAGGGGTGGGGGTGGGGAAGGGTGACTCATACATGTGCTATGTTGCAGAACTTGCAGCTATTTAGGATCTCGCTGATTATTACAATTCTTTCACATTTTACCATTTTCACTTTCATTTCCCGAGAAAGAAAATGACAAAAGAAGCGCCAAAATGGATTCAGAGTCATAAGGTCATGATATGCGGGTAGTTGACTACAAGGCTTGGCTGGCTGGGTCCTGCAGCTCCACAGCAAGTCTACTCCAGCACAGCCTCCCAGTCCCGGGGTCATTTACTCTCTCTATTCATCCTGGTGACCAGTGTAGCTGGGACAAAAAAGTGATGAGAAATCCAAAATGTTACAGTTGTCACCATAGCAGGAAAAGAGGAGAAATCTGCCAATGGGGACACCTGCCCCATTGACAACTGAGGGGAAAATGCTGGCCTTACTCAGAACAAATTCTAAATTCGAGCTGTAAGTGGCCCAGTTGGCACCCTCCTTAATATCCTTTAGCCCTCATTCACATTGGAGCGACTTGTCATGCGATTTGACAGGTCGCAGCCTATTTCTGGCAATCGCTCTGTTCAAGTCAGTGCAATGTCGACTTGCGGAAAAGTAGTTCCTGCGCTACTTTTGGCGATTTTGGGTGCAACTTGCATAATTATCTCTGCATGAAGCCGCACGGATGTCTTCCAAGTCGCACTGACATGCGGCTTTGAAATCTAGTTGCCACCTCATCCCTTTAAACCTGAACACACATTAATTACACAGGTTCTGAGGCTAATTAAGGTGGTAATTAAACTCACTTGGTGCCTTATCTGCATTAAATCAGCCTCAGAACCCGTGTAATTCACATGTGTTCAGGGATGAGGTGGCAACCCTACTTTGAAATTGTGCGATTTCAGATGAAGTAACACGATTTCAAAGCCATCCATTTTTAAACAGGGGTTTTATCTGAAAATCAAATGAAGTTGGGTGGGGAAATTGCATTCAATCGATAGCCTGGAAGAGAGATTCACCTATCCACGCTATTTATAGATTCGCCCATCCGCGCTACTTATAGATTCGCCCATCCGTGCCACTTATGGATTCGCCCATCCGTGCCACTTATGGATTCGCCCATCTGTGCTACTTATAGATTCGCCCATCCGCGCTACTTATAGATTCGCCCATCCGCGCTACTTATAGATTCGCCCATCCGCGCTACTTATAGATTCGCCCATCCGCGCTACTTATAGATTCGCCTATCCGCGCTACTTATAGATTCGCCCATCCGCGCTACTTATAGATTCGCCCATCCGCGCTACTTATAGATTCGCCCATCTGTGCTACTTATAGATTCGCCCATCCGTGCCACTTATGGATTCGCCCATCCGTGCCACTTATGGATTCGCCCATCCGCGCTACTTATAGATTCGCCCATCCGCGCTACTTATAGATTCGCCCATCCGCGCTACTTATAGATTCGCCCATCCGCGCTACTTATGGATTCGCCCATCCGTGCCACTTATGGATTCGCCCATCCGTGCTACTTATGGATTCGCCCATCCGTGCTACTTATGGATTCACCCATCCGTGTTACTTATTGATTCGCCCATCCGTGCCATTTAAAGTTTCACCCATAAATGCCATTTATAGATTTGCCCATCCATCCATGCTATTTATAGATTCGCTCATCCATGCTATTTATAGATTCGCCCATCAAGATTCGCCCTACATTGAAATTGTGCGATTTTTAAATGAAGTCGCACGATTTCAAAGACGCCGATTTTTAAACCGGGTCTTAATCTGAAAATCAAATGAAGTTGGGTGGGGAAATTGCATTCAATTGATAGTCTGCAGGAGAGATTCGCCCATCCATGCTATTTATAGATGCGCCCATCTGTGCTATTTAAGGATTCACCCATCCATGCCATTTAAAGATTCGCCCATCCATGCCATTTAAAGATTCACCCTACATTGAAATTGTGCGATTTCAAATGAAGTCGCACAATTTCAAAGACGCCGATATTTAAACGGGGTCCTTATCTGAAAATCAAATTAAGTTGGGTGGGGAAATTGGATTCAAATCCATAGTCTGCAGGAGAGATTCGCTCATCCATGCCATTTAAAGATTCACCCATCCATGTCATTTATAGAGTCGCCCATCCATGTCATTTAAAGATTCGCCCATGCATGCCATTTAAAGATTCGCCCTACATTGAAATTGTGCGATTTCAAATGAAGTCGCACAATTTCAAAGACGCCGATATTTAAACGGGGTCTTAATCTGAAAATTAAATGAAGTTGGGTGGGGAAATTGCTTTCAATCGATAGTCTGCAGGAGAGATTCCCTCATCCATGCTATTTATAGATTCGCCCATCCATGCTTTTTATAAATTTGCCCATCCACGCTATTTAAAGATTTGCCCATCCACGCTATTTAAAGATTTGCCCATCCACGCTATTTAAAGATTTGCCCATCCACGCTATTTAGTGTGGATGGTGGAATCAAGAGAAGTCTTAGTGTATGACCAGCTTACAGTCTGAGCTCCAGCTTTGTACAATGATGCAGTACTGAAGCCAGCGGATCAGCACGAGAACCAGAGGACTAGTATTCCCACAATGGGGGGGGGGGGGGGGAGCAACCTTTCTTTGCCGATTAGAAATTGGCTATTAAGGGGCTCATCAGTTATAAACCAAATCGACCCGAAACAACTATGGTTGCCACCTCATCCCTTTAAAGCAGGAGGACACATTACACAGGTTCTGAGGCTGATTAAGGTGGTAATTAAACTCACTTGGTGCCTTATGTGCATTATATCAGCCTCAGACCCTGTGTAATTAACGTGTCCTGGATTTAAGGGATGAGGGAGCAACGCTAGAACCGACCTGGCGACCACCCCCCCCCCCCCCAGACAGGATCTACAACACCCAAGACAGGGCAGTTAGTGCATGTCCTGGGAGTAGGGTTGCCACCTCATCCCTTTAAACCAGGACACCCAGTCACACAGATGGCTGATTAAGGTGGTAATCAAACTCACTTGGTGCTTTATGTGCATTATATCAGCCTCAGACCCTGTGTAATTAACGTGTCCTGGATTTAAGGGATGAGGGAGCAACGCTAGAACCGACCTGGCGACCACCCCCCCCCCCAGACAGGATCTACAACACCCAAGACAGGGCAGTTAGTGCATGTCCTGGGAGTAGGGTTGCCACCTCATCCCTTTAAACCAGGACACACAGTCACACAGATGGCTGATTAAGGTGGTAATCAAACTCACTTGGTGCTTTATGTGCATTATATCAGCCTCAGACCCTGTGTAATTAATATGTGTCCTGGATTAAAGGGATGAAGTGGCAACCCTAGCTGGGAGTAGCACCTGCATCAGGCACAGGAAGGGTTAACGATATTCAATCATCAGACAATATCGGTTAATAATAAAGTAATTTTTACGTGTATTACCTCTCCCCGATCGCTGCTTCCAATTCCTCGCCTTTCTGTCAGACTTCTCCAAGTTTCATTTTGGAGGCTCCGCCCATGTAGGAAGTTTGTAGAGTTTGTGACTTCTTCCTCCCCCCACCCCCTCCTCACCGAGGAGAGCGCGGGCTTTGTCCATAGACCTCATACAGAGGGATACGTGACAAAGGCTTGTCCTGAAAATTTGGATGTTAGTGCAAATAAAAAAAAAAAAGTACCCAATTGTATTCTGCTACAAAGGATACAAAGAAGAAACATTGTAGAATCTGGAGAGCGGCGACCAATCAGAGCGAAGCCCTGAGCGATTTTCAATGCATTCTACATGAACTTAGAGCGCAGCGAGAGAACCGAGACACGGGACCAAACACGGGGTGGGGGTGATTATTGGGGAGACCACAAGATCAGTGTCAGGGTCCAGTATAGAACTACAAGTCCCAGTGTCGAGATCTCAGCACACAGCCAATGTGGAACTACAAGTCCCAGTAGTCCTAGTGTCCAGAGAGCAGCACAGAGCTAATATGGAACTACAAGTCCCAGCAGTCCTAGTGTCCAGAGAGCAGCACACAGCCAATATGGAACTACAAGTCCCAGCAGTCCTAGTGTCCAGAGAGCAGCACAGAGCTAATATAGCGCTACAAGTCCTGGTGTCCAGAGAGCAGCACACAGCCATTATGGAACTTCAAATCTCAGAAGTCCCAGTGTCAAGATAGCAGCACACAGCAAACATAGAACTACAACTCCCCGTGTCTAATTCAGTGTTTCTCAAATCCAGTCATCAGGGCACACTAACAGGCCAGATTTTAAGTATTACCTTGGGGAGATGCAGACTAGAGTACTGCAATCACTGAGCAGCAAATTATATCACCTGTGATGTATTTCAGTTATCTTGCAGACCTGGCCTGTTAGTGGGTCCTGAGGACCAGAGTTGAGAAACACTGGTCTAATTAGCAGCATGTAGCTAACATGGAACTACAAGTCCCAGCAGTCCCAGTGTCCAGATAGAAGCACACAGCCAACACTGAGCTGTGAGACCTGGTGTACAGATAGCAGCACACAGTCAATATGGAACGGCAAGTCTCAGTGTCCAACTAGCAGCTCAAAGCCAACTCAACTACAAGTCCCAGCAGTCACAGGGTCCAGCAGCATAGGAACAATATGGAACTATAGGTCCCAGTCACTAGCTAGCAGCACAGAGACAATTTGGAACTACAAGCTTCAACAGTCCCAGTGCTCAGATTGAGCATCACATAGCCAACACAGAACTACAACTCCCAACAGTCCCAGTGTCCAGAGAGCAGGACACAGCCGATTCAGAACTACAAGTACCAGAAGCCCCAGTGTCCAGATAGCAGAACACAGACAATGCAGAGCTACCAGACCCAGTGTCAAGGGAGCAACACACAGCCAATATGGAACTACAAGTCCCAGTATCCTATTAGCAGCACACAGCAAACATGGAACTACAAGTCCCAGTGTAAAGAGAGCCACACAGAGCAGATATGAAACTACAGGTCCCAGTGTCCAGATAGCAGCACAAGTCAATATAGAGCTACAAGTCCCAGCAGTCCCAGTGTCCAGATAGAAGCACACAGCCAACACTGAGCTGTAAGACCTGGTGTACAGATAGCAGCACACAGTCAATATGGAACGGCAAGTCTCAGTGTCCAACTAGCAGCACAAAGCCAACTCAACTACAAGTCCCAGCAATCCCAGTGTCCAGATAGGAGCACACAGCCAACATGGAATTACGTGTCTTAGCAGTCACATTTACTAACCATGGGACATGCAAACTCTGGTGCACCTCTGCATAGAAACCAATCAGCTTCCAGGTTTTATTGCCAAAACTTAAAACTGAGTTCCACCCAAAAGTTCCACCCTCTTGCATACCACATTTGGCATGTCATTTTTTTTGGGGGGGGGGGAGCAAGTACGTAGCTTTGACACGTACCCAGCTCCCACTTCCGTTCCGAGCGCCGCGGTGCCCCAAGCTGAAGTTCTCCTCTCTTCCTCCCTCCCTGCAATCTTCTGGGACATGTCACAGGTCCCAGAACATTCCCTGGTCATTAGGATAGCGCAGTTCGACTCGCGCATGTGAAGTGTGTACCCAGCTGTGAATCCGCAAGCTGTCACAGCCAGGTGCCCACACTTGTGATGCCTGCACCGGGAAGAGGCCGGGGAGAGATCCGAGGGTTTGGGCGGCCACATCACTGGATCCTGGGACAGGTGAGTGTGTGTTTATTAAAAGTCAGCAGCTACACTTTTTGCTGATTGGCTCCCATGCACAGCTGCACTAGATTCAAAGTGTTCCAGTTTAAAGCAGAGTATGTTTTTTTGATAAAAAATACTGCCCAAATAGTGATCCTTAGCCCTTAATATCCCATAGCCAATCCCGTAGTTAATAGTTTTATATGTTTTGATTTATCAGAAATTCCTACTTTTAAAATCCTTTGCTGAGTGCTGGGATTATACGAAGCCGCAGTGTATAGATGTCTTCCCTTCTTCCTGGTTTGAGCTAATTGTGTATTCAGAATGCGGCGCGAAATCTCGCGCATGCGCAGTACTATGCGATCGGTTTCCATATCATCGCGTCATTTCCTTTTTGAAAATAACACGAGGAGAGGAGCGGCCGGCCGCCTACGTCACTGCCCATTGCCTTCTGGGAGTGATGAGTAAGAGCTCCCAGGACGCATTGCAGAACAGGAAGTGACGGTGCGGGCCGTGGCCGGAGAGGGAGGAAGTGGAAGAAAGGTGAGTATATTTTCTTCTGAATCAAGGTAAGTAAAAAAAAAAAAAAAAAAATCGGGACTATAGAAATAGTTTTTCAGGTTACACTCAGCAAGCGGATGGCACAAAATCGAATGTGACGAGTTTCAGGCCGGAACCCCGCTTTAAGTAATTCTACCCCACAGTGTCCAGATAGCAGAACAGCCAATATAGAACTACAAGTCCTAGCAATCCCAGTGTCCAGATAGCAGCAATCTGCCAATGCAGAACTACAAGTACCAGCAGTTCTAGACTCCTTCTAATGGGACCCTGCAAACCATGAGTTTCTCTGTGCCCATCACTGCAGTAACATTCATTGGATGAATGTCCCACATACGTGCAGGCTGGACAAATGTTCCTCATATTATCTGTAGTAAATTAATTCCTATGACTGGTAATTCCATCTAGTGGTCAAAATGTGCCCTATTTTCTCATTGACAAAATTCAGAAAAATGTACTGCATTTTGGCCACAAGATGGAGCTGACGATCATAGAAATTAATCTATTACAGAAAACATGGGAAATATTTGTTCAGCCTGCATATATGTGTGTGACATTCGTCCAACAAATGTTTTATAAATAGGCCCTTAAATGTATTATTTTCTCTGAATACAGAGCTGTAAATTTGTATGTGGAGTTCATCAGTCAGAGACCTGAGCCCAAATTCCCAGTCCCAAGGTGTCTGTCTATATCAGGGTTGGCCTGGGCCGAGGGTCAGGGAGGCAATTGCCCCACAGGCTGCTCTGATGCCCTGTTAAAAGGCCACACTGCTTCTGCCAGAAGTGATTGGCCAGGAAATGTGGGGAAGATGAAAACAAAACACTACACAGGGATCACAGGAAGGAATTGGGAAGAGAGTTGGCTGGATTACAAAGAGTGGGGATCTCTCGCTGTAACACAGCTTGGATCGAAAATTCCATCCACTGTCAAACAAAGTTTCACCTCCTGGTCCAGATGCTATGGTAGCACACTGGTTCAATTTCGGAGCCGGTCCAGGGCTTTGTTTGATAGCGGCTGGCATTTCAGCTTTGAGCAGTGTCACAGCGGGAGATCCCCTCCCCTCCCCTCCTGACTCTTCTCTGTGATCCCCGTATACTGATAGGCTGCATTGATGGGCACTGATGAAGCGGCACTGATAGGCTGCATGGATGGCTGCAGATGAGGCAGCACTGATGGGCACTGATAAGCTGAACTCATGTGCACTAAAAAGGCTGCACTTATAAGGCCGCACTGATATGCTGAACTGATGGGCACTGATATGCTGCCCTGGTGGGCACTGATGGGCACTGATGGGGCTGTACTGATGAGGCTGCAATGATGGGTACTGATGAGGCTGCACTAATAGGCACTAATAGGCACTGTTGAGGCTGCACTGATGAGGCAGCACTGATGGGCACTGATGAGGCGGCACTGATAAGCTGCACTGATGAGGCTGCACTGATAAGGCAGCACTAATATGCTGCACTGATGACCACTGATGTGGCTGTATTGATGGCCACCAGAGATGTATAGTAACGAAGTAGAACTACTTAAGTACTGTACTTAAGTACCGAAATGCGGTATCTGTACTTTCCTAGAGTAGAATTTTTTTCTCCTACTTCTACTTTTACTTCACTACATTTTTTCGATGATTTCGATACTTCTACTCAAGTATTTTTTTTTTGTGCTGCATAGTTACTCGTTACTTTTAAAAAAATTACCACTGCCAGAACAGTAGATGGCAGGTTGCATAAAGCTCAAAAAAATGTGTATAATGTCATTTGTAAATCAGCGCATACGAAAATAAAGGCTGTGTATAATAAAAGCTGCTATACCAAATCTTTCCAATAAAAAGAAAATATGAAACAAACAAATAAATGGTGCTACAGCGCTTAAAGTGCATCAAGAAACTACTAACAAACACAGGTTAATCATTTGAATAAATCATTTGAAATAATAAAAACAATATGATGTTCAAACTTTTGACTTATTTCTTTAATAACTACATAACACAGTACTTCTACTTCTACTTTCAGTACTTGAGTAGAATTTTTTTTTCAAAACTACTGGTACTTTTTACTTTTAGTACTTAAGTAGCAAATTTTTTGAAAAAACTACTTGCAATACTTAAGTAAAAAAAATGTTGAATACTTTAGTACTTCTACTTAAGTAACTTTTTCTGTGAGCACTTCCACTTCTACTCAAGTAATTTTTTGATCGAGCACTTGTACTTTTACTCAAGTAGAAATTTCGAGTACTTTATACAAGTCTGATGGCCACTGATGGGTTTTGATAAGCTGCACTGATTAGGCTGCACTGATAAGGCAGCACTGATATGCTGAACTGATGGGCACTGATATGCTGCCCTGGTGGGCACTGATGGGCACTGATGGGGCTGTACTGATGAGGCTGCAATGATGGGTACTGATGAGGCTGCACTAATAGGCACTGTTGAGGCTGCACTGATGAGGCGGCACTGATGAGGCAGCACTGATAAGCTGCACTGATGAGGCTGCACTGATAAGGCAGCACTAATATGCTGCACTGATGACCACTGATGTGGCTGTATTGATGGCCACTGATGGGTTTTGATAAGCTGCACTGATTAGGCTGCACTGATAAGGCAACACTGATATGCTGCACTGATGGGGCTGCACTGATGGGCACTGATGAGGCTGTATTGATGGCCACTGATAAGCTACTTGATGGGCACTGATGAGGCTGCACTGATAAGGTGGCACTGATATGCTGTACTGATGGGCATTGATATGCTGCACTGATGGGCACTGATAGAGCTACACTGATCATCAGGGCACTGATGATCAGTGTAAATGTCCCCTGTCAAAGGAAAGCAACCTGCATTTGGGGTGTCCTGAACTTTGCATTGACACCTGCTGCAGATCACAAGGGCAGTGTGATAAACGCGCAGGGAACGCAGTGCTGGAAAACTGTCAGTGGGCCTTGAGAGAGTTCACTGCTCCACCTTCCCAGGCTGCATAGAACTGCTTCCTAGTGTCCTCTAGGGTCATTCACACTAGAATGTGGTGCGGGAATCTTACGCAAATCGCACTGCACACAACTGCATGTGAATTACATGTAATTCCTAGAGCGAAAGGGCCTTTACTGTGGTTCTCTGCTGGGGCTACCTGAGTCCTAATCAAGTGACAGTTACTATGTTTGCTGCTTTGGCAGATTGGTAATCTTTGAGCTTATATATTTTTTTGATATTTAATTTACTCTACTTTTACCTCTGTGGATCTGAGTGCATGGATTTTTTTTGTGTATTTTTCGGGGTGGTAAAATTAGAATCCCCAGCCACTTGCTGGGGATTCAAATCTGTCTTTCATTCCCTTAATCCGGGTACACACGGGCCAAAAATCCTCCCGAAACAGCCAGTTTAGCAGGAACCGTCTGACTTTTAGCCCATGTGTACAGCTCCCTGTCTGACAGAAGCCAGTCCCAGGAGCATGCTGGAAAACCAGCATCCAATCAGTGCTCACAGCCAATGTGTGTCCTGGAGTGGGGGGCCATCCCCTGTTCTAACACAATAGCTACAATTGCTGTACTAACATCAGATGTGTTAGTATGGCGATCTGTACGTTTTTTTTCTTTCAGCCCGCTGGGTTCGGACCATTCATTGAACCATGTCCATAGGTGTGCCCGATGTGCCTGGCCCCCCACACACCCCATGATGCGCCAATTCCCCCTGCTACCTGGCCTCCTTCCCGTCTGCAGCTCTGCTGGCTTCCCTCCTTTCCTGATGGCTTCTGCAACCAGTGATGTCATCTGGCCCCATTCCAAACAAAGTGGCTGGAATAATTAAAAAAAAAAAAACCTCCGTGGGGTTCCCCCCATAATTCATACCAAGCCCTTCAGGTCAAAGTGTGAGGTCCCCTAGATATCCAGACCTGTCCCGTGCAGTCTGGAAAGCCATGCCCTCAACATGGGGTGGGAGGGGGTACCCATGTTGATGAAGACAAGGGCCTCTTCCCCACAACCCTGGCCCAATGGTTTTGGAGGTCTGCTGGAAGGGTACATATCAGAGTCTGAAAGCCCCATTCAACAATAAGGGGGCGTGCAAATGCCACCCCCACCATGTGAGCAAGGGGTACTCACCTCACAAAAAAATCAATAAGTCAATCAGATTGTCCAGTTCTGCAAATCTGCATTAACCACTTAAGCCCCGGAAGATTTTACCCCCTTCCTGACCAGGGGGTTTTTGCGATTTTTTACTGCGTGAATTTAACGGACAATTGCGCGGTCGTGCGATGCTGTACCTAAACGAATTTGACGTCCTTTTTTCCCCACAAACAGAGTTTTCTTTTGGTGGTATTTGATCACCCGTGCGATTTTTACTTTTTGCACTATAAACAAAAAAAGAGCGTAAATTTAGCAAAAACAATATTTTTCACATTTTTTATATGAAATTTCCCCCCAAAAAAATGTAAAAATCTAAATTTTTTAACATTTTTGGCCAATTTGTTTTCTGCTACATATGTTTGGTAAAAAAAATGGCAAAAAGCGTATTTTGATTGGTTTGCGCAAAAGTTATTGCGTTTACTAACTAAGGGAAAGATTTTTGTCATTTTTGGTGATTTTTTTTTTACGCGTAATGGCGGTGATCTGCAATTTTTTTTGCGGTACTGCGACATTGCGGCGGACAGATCGGACCCTTGACTGACATTTTTGACACTTTTGGGGTTACCAGTGACATTACTGCAGTAATCAGTGCTATAAATATGCACTGTTACTGCAAAATGACACTGGTAGTGAAGGGGTTAACTTTATTTGAGAGGGAGGGGTGGTGTGTGTCCCTAGGGGCATGATACTTACTGTGATTGGCTGTGGCTTGAAGTGTAGGAACAATGATCAATGGTCCTATATAGCAGGACCGTATGATCACTGTTTCAACACAGGGGAGAATGACAGGCGGCTTGTTTACATCAGCCGCCTGCCTTTCTCCCTCTGCACCGGCGATCGGCGAGTGACCGGCGGACATCGGGTCCGCCGGTCACACGCACGGACTTGCTGGGGAACGAGCCGGGGCAGGAGCGCGCCTCCGCGGGCGCGCGCTCGCCCGCTATTGGCTCCCAAGCAAGTGACAGGCTAGTGACGTACCGGTATGTCACTTTGCCTGGCCGGGGCTGACTGCCGACGTATATCGTCGTGCGGCGGTCGGCAACCGGTTAAAGTGGTTGAAAAGTTTTTTGTTTTTTAACCGCTTGCCAACCGCCTGCCGCAGATATACTGGCTGACTGGCTCGGTTGCGCGAATCGCTGCACCCATACGTCGCTCCTCGGCATTGGATGCAATTTAAAGTTGTCTAGTTTTTACCTTATATTCTATGGTTTTTGGTAAATCTAAAGTAAAATTGTTCAAGAAAATTGGACATGTATGGCCAGTCTTAGGCTGGCCATACATGTTCAATTTTCTTGAACAATTTTCTGTTAGATTTACCAAAAACCATAAAATACGAGGTCAAAACTAAACAACTTTCAATTGTATCCTATTAGGCAGGCCTTTGTATTACATAGTTTAAGGAAAATTGTACAGAAAATTGTATAATGTATGGCCAGTCTGGTGACTTCCTTACTCCATCCTAAACTGAAAGGAAAAAGTTGGCTAGAAATAGACTTTATTAGCCTGTGTAGAGAAAGAATTTCACATGGCATTCCGGAGACTTGGGCACACAATGTATACATGGTGTATTATCTGTGCATCACCTGTCTGTCACCGGATAGTTGGAAAGTGACATTCCGAGATCACCATCCCCGCTCTATTCTCCTCCGGTGACATCACGGCATCCCGAGTCACAGCTCCAGGCTGAGCCGGTGATAACACAATCACATCTTGTGGCAGAAAGTACAGAGTGACTTCATACGCTGAGCATGTCTCCAGCCTGATCCAGGGAGGGGGGGGGGGGCAGCTTATTTTATCCCAGATTATTCAGCCCAAAGAACCTTCCAGGAGAGCTTATGGTGACATTAACCACTTCTGGACCGGAAGGATTTTCCCCCTTAATGACCAGGCCATTTTTTTGCGATTTGGCACTGCGTTACTTTAACTGACAATTGCGCAGTTGTGCGAAGCTGTACCCAAATAAAATTAATGTCCTTTTTTTCCTACATATAGAGCTTTTTTTTGGTTGTATTTGATCACCTGTGCGATTCTGAAAAAAAAAAAAAAAACAATATTTTTCACTTTCTGCTATATAACATTCCCCAAAAAAAAAAGAAATTTAAAAATAAAATGTTTTCATCCTTTTAGGCCAATTTTTATTCTGCTACGATTTTTATTTTTTACGCTATTAACAAAAAAATAATGGCAATTCTGAAAAAAAAAATATATATATATTTTTCACTTTCTGCTATATAACATTCCCCAAAAAAATTAAAAAATCAAATTTTTTCATCACTTTAGGCCAATTTGTATTCTGCTACATATTTTTGGTATAAAAAATCCCAATAAGTGTATTTTGATTGGATTGCACAAACGTTATCGCGTCTACAAAATAGGGGTAAGATTTTTGTAATTTTTATTTATTATTTTTATTAGTAATGGCGGCGATCAGCAATTTTTTGCAGGGCTGCGACATTGCGGCAAACAGATCGAACCCCTCACTGACATTTTTGACACTTTTGGGGGGACCAGTGACATTACTACAGTAATCAGTGCTAAAAATATGCACTGTTACTGTAATAATGACATTGGCAGGGAAGGCGTTAACCCTTTGATCGCCCCTAGGTTAAGTGTGAGCCTAGAGGAGTGTTTTCTAACTGTGGGGGGAGGGGCTTGTGAAATGAACACAGAGACCTGTGATCCTATATAGAAGGATCACAGGCGTTCTGTGATCTTTTCACAGAGAACAACGGTCTGCTGTGTTTACAACAGCTGACCATCCTTCTCTTTCAGCGGAGAGCGATCATGGGTGCCTGGCGGCAATCGCGGGCGCCGGCCCCGTGGATCCGCATCCCCGCTGACTAGTGGGGACGGGTGCGTGCCTCTGGCGGTTCGCGCAGCCGAGCCAGCCTGCCGCAGTACATCTGCGGTAGGCGGTCAGCATGTGGTTAAAGTGATCCTTTAAAAAATTTGAAAATAATGCCCTCACGTGTCCCACCACTCTGGTTTGTGCCCACTTGAAGAGCAATAACACGAGAAGAATAGTTATGTTGAAGACGTTATGAAGCTTCTCCAAGCCACTTCTTCAGCTCTAATGGGTGTCAGGAAGATACCCCAACACAAAAGTAGCACCAAAACCCTAATCCAATCACCATGAAATACATCAAGGCAGATGTTGGCTGTCCAAGAACAGGAGGTGTGAAAGTTGTGGACCCCCCCTACTCTAGTAGTTACATCATCCTATCCTTGGTGTCTGCATAGGTGTCAATCATTCTAGTTACATGGCTGGAGGTGGGACATTTTGTCTATTTGCTGGAGTAGAGATGTTAAATTGGCATTATACAATATGTGCATGACAGACTGCGCTAAAAGCCTCCGCCCCTGTTCAGGGATGGCTGTTCCAGTTTGACGTAGATAGGCTCTTTCACGACTCTTGCAATGCAGCCCAATGCACCTGCGTTGCAGAAGGTCACCTTGTATGCACCACTGTGTGTGGTGTTCCTAAAAAAAAATAAAAAAAGGTGCAGTTTCCTATGTGCTGAGGGGTGCTAGCAGCCCTTTCGAAAATAATATGCTGACTTTATTGACTTAAAGCTAAACTCCAAGTAAATGGTTACCCTGGTAATGGGCCTGCTCCCACACAGCAAGGGTTACATGCTAATTTTATATTAAGGTAACTTAAAAAAGCAGTTTTGTTTTATCTTATCTCTTGCTCTTGCAGACTTCCTACTGGCTGCAGAACCAGAAGCTTTTCTTTGCTGCACAATTGATAGCAGCTCTCTGATGACATCATGTACAGTGAAAGACCAGAAGTCCACCATTGATGGGGAGGATGGCAAGGTCCTGTCCCCAACCTGGATCATTGGAGAGAATAAGATAGCAATGTCTGCTGGGGAACAAAGAAATTACAAAAGTAAACTTGCCTTTTGGGGCCCATTTAAACGATTGCATTGTGGCTATGTACATGTTACATCAATGCAAAACAACAGATGGTACATGCATTGGTTCACTGTGGTGCCCTTCGTTGTGACACATTCAATTTTCATGACATTTTGGTGCATTGGCAGTCTATTATTTTCAGTGGGCTACCTTAATGCAATGCATGTTAACCTGTGACTTATAAAGATGGGCTCTGTGTTCGCGAACGTAAGAAGTTCGCCTGCCAATGAGCACCCCATAATGCACTGCACTGTTGCAGTGCATTAATTGCTGATGATTGGCCAAAGCATGCACCTGACCTGTATGCTTTGGCCAATCCCAGCACAATGTCCTGTCAGAGCCATGATTGGCCAAAGGCAGGGTGCCTTTAGCCAATCATTGCTCAGGGGCTAAGTCCACGCCCCACACTATATGAGGCTGCTGCTTACATGACAGCCGTATAGTGTGTGACATGAGAAATTAGGCAGGTAGTTAGTGTATAGTGAGTTCAGTCAGTTTAGTGCAGTCAATGTAGTGAACAGGTATACTCCACTTTTAAAATATATGGACATGTTGTTGTCCTGGGTCCCCTCTCAGTGCTCCCCAAGTTTTGTGTCCCTGTCATTTAGGCCCCATGCACACAGGGCGTTTTTGCAGCTGCTGTTAGGAGCGTCAGACTTTTTTTTTCCCAGCTTAGAAACGCCCCTCCATGTTATTCTATGGCCTCATGCACACACAGGGCTTTAAGGAGCTCCAAGTGGCATAGGCGTTTTTAAGCTGCCCCCCCCCCCCCAAATCCATATCAGACCCTTATCCGAGCATGCAGCCTGGCAGGCCAGGACAGGGGAGGGGATTATGTCATCTGTGTCATAAGGGGGCGGGGTCTCCGGGTGATGTCACCGGGAGGTCACGCCCCTAATGGCTATATAATAGGCTGCATGGACCGGAGCCGGCATCCGTTGGAGGAGGACCGGAGGAAGAAGAAAACCAGAGGGGAGAAGACAAGAGGAAGAAGAGCGGAGGAAGAAGAAGAGCGGAGGGGAGAAGACCAGAGCGGAGGGGAGAAGACCAGAGCGGAGGGGAGAAGACCAGATGAAGATTTTTAATAAACTTCTTAAAACGTCTCCTGTCATTTTTTACATACACTGCCTTTTATGGAGTGAATGGATAGGGGTACAATGTACCCCATACCCATTCACATGGGGAGGGGGTCCGGGATCTGGGTGGCTCCCTTGTTAAAGGGGGCTTCCAGATTCCGATAAGCCCCCTGCCCGCAGACCCTCACAACCACCGCCCTGGGTTGTCGGGAAGAGGCCCTTGTCCTCATCAACATGGGGGCAAGGTGCTTTGGGTGGGGGGTGCAGAGCTCCCCCTGCCCCAAAGCACCCACCCCCCCATGTTGAGGGCGTGTGGCCTGGTATGCTCGTCCCCTCCCCTTTGCTGGCCTGCTGGGCTGCATGCTCAGATAAGGGTCTGGTATGGATTTTGGGGGGGACCCCTGCCATTTTTTTGGTATGGGGCTCCCCTCAAATACATACGACACCTAAAGGGCCTGGTTTGGAACCTGGGGGGGGGACCCCACGCTGTTTTTTTCCCATTTTGGCAAGATTTTTAGAGCGCAAGTCGCACCACAAGCCGGATCGTCCTGATCCGACTTGTGCTGCAACTTCCATTCAAATCAATGGCCTGAAAGCTGTATCAATGACGGCTCCTAGGCAACCATTGATTTTGAATGGAGGCAGAAAAAAACCTTGCTAAAAGCCGACGTGGCCAAACGTGCAATAACGCCAATGGAAAAAGCTACTAAAAGCACGTTTTTACAGCTACTTTTGCCTGGTGTTAGAAGTGGCTTTGCAGCTCGTTTTTCTGATGCCCTGTGTGCATAGGGCCTTATGGTTCAGGAGCAGTGCCATGCCAAGCTGACCAAGATTTCCCATAGACGTCAATGTTAAAGACAGGGAGCAGTGCCATGCCAAGCTGACCAAGATTTCCCATAGATGCCTATGAGCACTGAAAGTTGAAAATTGGTCTGGGCAGGAAGGGGGCTAAAGTGCCCTGTATTTAAGGGGTTAAGGGGAACCCTATGACAGAATTTGAAACAAAAAAAGGCTTAGGGTCCCACCAAAATCTATACTATGCCCTTTGCCTGGAATTGACTGGGGGGGGCCTACACCATTTTTTGCATTTTTTCTATCTGGTTTCCTGGGAGCCTGCAGTACATTACAGCCACAAGCAGGTTTAAATTATTTTTTTTCCTTTAGAAATGTCAGTATTGCTGCAGCAGGCTCCATACATGGTACAGATGTGCACATTAAGGGGACCCCCCAGGCACAATAGTTAAAGGAGTTTTTCATTTTTATTGTTTCACTTTAAGCATCATTAAAAAAATCACTGCTCTCTCAAAAACTATAGTTTTAAAAAAATGTTTGCATTGATACAAGTACCCAATTACCCATACACTTTTTATGGCAATATCTTTCATATAAACCTTTAAAATTAGGACTTTTGATTTTTCATGTTCCTGTCCCATAGACTTTAATAGAGTTCGCATGTTCTAGATGTTCTGGTGCAAACCGAACAGGGGGGTCATCCCTAGTAACATAAGCAGCACAAGAATGTATATGTGTACTAAATGTTTCCCTAGAAAAAAAAGAGTATTCAGCCCTTGCAGTTTGGGAAGTGAACCACTGCAAGGGTAACTATGTATTTCACCTGGAGTTCAGCTTTAACATGCTTGCATTAAGGCTGTATCCAACAGCGATCACCAAAGGTAATTGCTGGCTGTGCGAACAGCCACAAATCGCTGCGGCTGTCGGAAACCTGTCATTAAAGTGTAGGAGCTCAGGGGCCACAGCTAGCTGCTCACAGGTGTTGAAAGACACCTGTGCAAATGTAGCCTTAGCTCTCATTCACACTGAACACAGCTTTGAAAATGTGCGACTTCACCTGAACTCGCACGATTTCAAAGCCACATTTCAGTATGTCTTCGGGGGCGACTTGTAAGACATCTGTGCGGGTTCATGCACAGATATCTATTGAAATTGCCCCCGAAGTTGCCAAAAGTAGTGCAGAACCTACTTTTTCGGTATCGGTGCTGCAATGCAAAGACAACGTCGCACTGATTGGGACACTACCATTGCCGGAAATAGGCTGCGATTTGACAGGCAATTTGACCTGTCAAATTTAACCAATGTGAACAGGGGCAAATTCCCAACAATGCGAACACAATCTCAGCCTTTAAACAAATACTGTACCTGTATTCCATAAATGGGTAAAAACAGGGAAGACACTTGTGTGTTTCATACTAAGAAGCTTAGAAATTAATTAAAACTTTTTTTTTTTTTTTTTTTAACTGCTACTGCTGTAAACCTTGTGCAAATTAGTTCTTCATTAAATATGATAAATAAAGAAGTGGCTACCTCTGGATGAGACTGCATTTTGTGTAATAGCTAGTCCATATTCAGAACAAACAAAACCTGGAAAGTGTCAAAGATACATCTTGCTGCATGTCAGAAAGTATAGGGCATTGTTTGGTCTTTTAAAGCGCTAGTATACTGCTTTTTGACACTTTTAACTACAGGTAAGCCTATAATAAGGCTTACCTGTAGGTACAATTAATATCTCCTAAACCGGCACGGTTTGGGAGATATTTTCTTTGAATGCAGCCACTCACGCGAGCGGCGCATGCGCTCTGAAGGTCCGGCGGACCTTCAGCTTCCCTTGGCGGGAGCTTGCCGGAAAATGACTCCCGCGCGCATGCACGGGAGTGACGTCATCGCGGCTCCGGCCACTCACAGCACCGGAGCCGCCGAACCTGCAAGAGACGCGGAGGGATCATGGCAGCGCCCACAGCGGTGTCTGGGTGTCCGTGTCAGGGCTTCATTCTAAGGTAAGTAATACATAATGAGCTAGTATGCGATGCATACTAGCTCATTATGCCTTTGTCTTGCAGGTTTTTTTTTTTTTTTTTCAGGTTTACAACCGCTTTAAATGGTGCGCCTGGGGACAAAAAGCTCAAACAGATACATTTTGATTTAATTTATGCAATTAGTACTTACTTACCATATGCTCAAATTAGCTATTATAGCTGTACATCCCCTATCAATATAATTCTGCTATGCGTCTGTTTATTTGGCAATAACAAAGTAATACATACACTATATTACCAATAGTATTGGGACGCCTGCCTTTACATGCACATGAACTTTAATGGCATCCCAGTCTTAGTCTATAGGGTTAAATATTTAGTTGGCCCACCCTTTGCAGCTATAACAGCTTCAACTCTTCTAGGAAGGCTGTCCACAAGGTTTAGGAGTGTGTCTATGGGAATGTTTGACCATTCTTCCAGAAGCGCATGTGTGAGGTCAGGCACTGATGTTGGACGAGAACACCTGGCTCTAGTTCATCCTAAAGGTGTTCTATCGGGTTGAGGTCAGGACTCTATGCAGGCCAGTCAAGTTCCTCCACCCCAAACTCGCTCATCCACGCTATATTGCCAAAAGTATTTGGCCACCCTTAGTTCCAGTGAAGGGAACTCTTAAGGTGTCAGCATCAGACTTGTATAAAGTACTCGAAATTTCTACTTGAGTAAAAGTACAAGTGCTCGATCAAAAAGTGACTTGAGTAGAAGTGGAAGTGCTCGCAGAAAAAGTTACTTAAGTAGAAGTACTAAAGTATTCAACATTTTTTTTACTTAAGTATTGCAAGTAGTTTTTTCAAAAAAATTGCTACTTAAGTACTAAAAGTAAAAAGTACCAGTAGTTTTGAAAAAAAAAATCTACTCAAGTACTGAAAGTAAAAGTACAAGTACTGTGTTATGTAGTTATTAAAGAAAGAAGTCAAAAGTTTGAACATCATATTGTTTTTTATTATTTCAAATGATTTATTCAAATGATTAACCTGTGTTTGTTAGTAGTTTCTTGATGCACTTTAAGCGCTGTAGCACCATTTATTTGTTTGTTTCATATTTTCTTTTTATTGGAAAGATTTGGTATAGCAGCTTTTATTATACACAGCCTTTATTTTCGTATGCGCTGATTTACAAATGACATTATACACATTTTTTTGAGCTTTATGCAACCTGCCATCTACTGTTCTGGCAGTGGTAATTTTTATAGTTGTAACGAGTAACTATGCAGCACAAAAAAAAAATATCGGAGTAGAAGTATCGAAATCATCGAAAAAATGTAGTGAAGTAAAAGTAGAAGTAGGAGAAAAAAATTCTACTCTAGGAAAGTACAGATACCGCATTTCGGTACTTAAGTACAGTACTTAAGTAGTTCTACTTCGTTACTATACATCTCTGGTCAGCATACCAAGACATTTTGGACAATTTCATGCTCCAAACTTTGTGGGAACAGTTTGGGGATTGCGCCTTCTTGTTCCAACGTGACTGCGCACCAGTGCAAAAAGCAAGGTCCATAAAGACATGGATGAGCGTGTTTGGAGTGGAGGAATTTATTAAAAAATGAACAAAATAAACAAAAAAATAAAATAAAAATATAATACTGGTTAGAAAATTATAAATAAATAAGAATTGGGAAAATAATAGTTAAGGGAGAAGGACAAGAAGTTAGTTAAGAAGATAATTTGGGCCGATTAAGGTAAACTAAGGATTAATAAGAAATCATATAGAAACAAATGTTATTTAAACAAATTCCGTTCTCAGGTTTACACCTGGAGACTTGGGATTGCGGGCAGAATTACTGCGTTTCTGCCCACGATTCCAAATCACACTGCGATAGTGGCAAAATGCACTGAACAGCAAACCACATTGTGCAAAGCTTGTTATCTCTTGTTAGCTCCTGCTCCTTTTTGGACGACAAGCTTCACGCAGTGAGAATTGAATGAGAATTGCCGCTGGAATATTGAGCTACAATCACACCAAACTGCACCACATTTGAGGTGCCATTAAAAATGAATGGCACCCAAACACGCATGGTGCATTTTGTCACTATTGCAGTGCACATGCATGTGAAGGCATTTCCCTTGGATTTGTAAAGGAATGAAATTGAGTAGATACAAATGTAACAATGGTTATCTTCTATCTAAACAACATTTATAAATAATGTTACTTTGTATCTTTCTATGTTTTTCATACACACTTCTATTTTATTATCTAAACATTTGTGATTCAATCAAAACAATCATAAAATAATCTGATTAAATAGCCACACCTTTCCTGCTGATTACATTACACTTGGTTTAAATTGGATTTGACCAGGATACAAAATTATTATTTTGCATCATTTTACACCAAGATGATTCAGTCATACATTTGATTGATTGGATTAGGGAGTTGCGGGGAAGAATCAGAGATACGATCATTAACTTTTAATGATATCTTCCAACTATTGATTTAACTCCAATTTCCTGTGTGTGGCATATCGATGGATTGTGTTGTTTAACTATAGATTGATAATTCCTATCAGGAGAGATCTATCGGGGGAAAAAAATGATCATTTATCGATGTGTGTATTAAAACAGTACAGTGGGAAAGGCTAGAACCTCTGACAACATTTTTATTGCTGTCAATGTGTTCTTGTTCCAGTGACAACCACTCCCATAATTTCTTGTACGGGTGTCACAGGTTCAGGTAGTGAGGGAAAACTTCCTTAGTGTAATCAAAAATAGGGGAAAAAAACTCTTTCCCTGTCCAAAAACTACTATTGAAAAATAAATTTGGCTGGTGGTGGGAAACCTGTCCTGGGAGACTAAGTAGGTTACCAACTTACCATTACTGACCACTCCTTATGAAAATGGTATCTTTCTCTCTCCTCCCTCTCTCCTCTCTCTCCTCTCTCTCCTCTCTCTCTCTTTCTCTCTCTCTTTGGGCTCTTTCACACGGGCGTTCCGATCAGATCCGCCTGTCAGTTTTTTAGGCGGATATGATCGGATGCCCCATTCAGCCCTATGGAGCATCGGATGTCAGCGGTGACATGTCCGCTGACACCCGCTGCCATCCGCATCCGATCCTGTCCATGAAATCCGGAATGCGGACCGTGTAAAAGGGGCCTTACTCTCTCTTTCTTTTTCTTTCTCTCTTTCTTTTTCTTTCTCTTTCTCTCTTTCTTTTTCTCTTTCTTTTTCTTTCTCTTTCCCTCTTTCTTTTTCTTTCTCTCTTTCTTTTTCATTTTATTTATTTTTATTTTTCTCTTTCTTTTTCTTTCTCTTTCTCTCTTTCTTTTTCTTTCTCTCTTTCTTTTTCTTTCTCTCTTCCTTTTTCTTTCTCTTTCTCTCTTTCTTTTACTTTTTCTTTCTCTCTTTCTTTCTCTCTCTCTCTCTCGTAAGAAGTTGATATAAAGTTGTCCCCAGGACAGGAAATGAGGGGAAATCTCATTTGAGAAATAAAGGGAAACAGGAGCAATAGATACAGTAGTTGTAAAACCTTCCCACTACATCTACAGTTACAAAAGGGTTTTGGCTTGAGTTGAGAGTGGGAGCAGAAAAAGACCACAGAGACCAAAGACCAAAAGTCTTCTATTGCATCTGCCTATATGTTTTTTTGTATGCTTTTCCAATTCTTTGTCTGATTATAGATCTAAATTGCAACCCAAACATATTTAAATTCACCTACTGATGGTTGACTTATTATCTGTACTATAAGTCTGTTCTAAGCATTAACTACTCATTTGGTAAATTAATACTTTGTAAAGTTAGGTAGGTCATTATTTTAAATAAGATCTGAGGACATTCTTTATAGTGCCGCGCAATGTATCCTATCCATATAGTCCATATAGTGAACTTGGTGTTGAGTTATTCACTTTAAGGTCAACACAGAGGACAAGGGGGCACTCTTTACGTCTAGAGGAAAACAGATTTCATCTCCAAATGCGGAAAGGTTTCTTCACCGTAAGAGCTGTGAAAATGTGGAATAGACTCCCTCCAAAGGTGGTTCTGGCCAGCTCAGTAGATTGCTTCATAAAAGGCCTGGATTCTTTCCTAGGTGTACACAATATAACTGGGTACTAATATTTATAGGTAAAGTTGATCCAGGGAATATCTGATTGCCTCTCGGGGATCTCAAGGAAAATTTCCCCTGCTGTAGCAAATTGAATCATGCTTTGTTGGGGTTTTTCGCCTTCCTCTGGATCAACTGCGAGTTTAGGATTGTGTATATATGGCAGTGTTTCTCAACCTTTTTTCAGTTAAGGCACCCTTTAAAGTTATGGACAATCTTGAGGCACCCATTCTAAAATGTAAAAATTATTCTAATAGTTTTACAGTAATGCAGCAACATCTACATACATAGGACACCCAACTTTGGAGGTGATTTAGTCTTCCAAAGAAAATACACTTTTGCAAACTGGTACTGACTAGTATTCCTATGTTTCTCCTCTCCCTCAGTTTTTATCCAACACTCAACTAATGTAACCCCAAAGCTCATTAGAGAGAGAAGCAAGGGAGGGTCAAACAATGATGTTATGTAGGCAACTAACATCCTCCTTATGAACGGATGATGTCATTGGTCCTTAGGAGGTCAGCAGGTCGTAATGGTGCACAATGAAAACCTGTGGCTTTGTGTAACTATAAGGCAGGTTTCATTCACCCGCTGCCTTGTATACAATTTTTTGCAATTTTAGGGCCTTTTGGCAAGGCACCTCTGAAGAAACCTTAAGGCACCCTGGTTGAAAAAGGCTGGTATATGGGATTGTAGGGTTGGGTTTTCTTTACTGTTTTTTGTTGGTTGGACTTGTGTCTTGACTGACTATGTAACTATAATTACACTATCTGTGTTGGTGCTGTGATTTTACCTATGCTATACCCACTAAATCAAATTAATCTTCCAATTATGTTTACTTAGTGTAAACGCATATGTGCTAAGACATAACATCAATTAATAAAAATCCCAATTGCATATAACAGATACAAAAACTTATGTGATTGAATATGATATACACAAATGATCGCTAATGAGTCCAATATATTATAGCAAATGTGTCCAATGTATTTGTATTCAGCATCCATTCATTCATTTAATATAAAATTGGGCGTTGTGACTTTCTTCCAATCACATTTTAATGTGCTGCATTTCTTCCACCATGTGATTCATCCCATCAACCAACAAAATCATGCGCTCACTTTCTGTTTTGGACCCAATATATATTAGGTCATGTGCACTTTCCCCATTGTGGGGGTTTTTAATATTCCTGGACTCCTCTGCAGCTGTAGTTGTCAATACTCTGGATCTCAATCCATTGCCATCTTGGATCCTCTCCTCAGAAATTTGTGTTATACTGTATACCCAAAAAAAGATGGATACCAATAGTGCTCACTGTGTTGACAGTTTTAATTTTTTTTAAAAATCTAATTTGTCACTTACGTGTATATAGATATATAAATGCCTGTGTATGCACTAAAGACTCCCTACGCATTACATCACCAGTCAAAATGTCATATATTTTTAATTATTTATTAACAGTGCATTTTACTTTATTGAATACATGGTAACTCAGATATCCATATCACTTTGTGCTGGAGAGCTCCATAATCATATAACACTAAAGATCTGAGGACAACCTAATCCTCTCAACCATGCCCAGTTTTAACCACAAATGCTTAACTATAAGCCACTTCCACAAAACTGCATCCCCATTTTTAACCACTTTACCACCGGAGGATTTTGCTGTCTTACGTCCAGGCCACTTTTTGTGATTCGGCACTGTGCGAATTTAACTAACAATTACGCAGTCATGCAACACCGTACCCAAACAAAATTTACGTCCTTTTTTTCCCCACAAACAGAGCTTTCTTTTGGTGGTATTTGATCACCTCTGAGATTTTTATTTTTTGCGATATTAATAAAAAAATGCGACAATTTTGAAAAAATAACAATATTTTTCTACTTTGACAGTTAAAAAATATCCAATATATTCAATTTTTGCCATATATTTAGGCCAAAATGTATTTAGCTACATGTCTTTGACAAAAAAACTCTCAATGAGCGTATTTTTATCCGCTTTAAGACCGGAAGATTTTACCCCATTCCCCATTCCTGACCAGGCCATATTTTGCGATTTGGCACTGTGTTACTTTAACGGACAATTGCGTGGTTGTGCGACGCTGTACCCAAATTAAATTGACGTCCTTTTTTTCCCCATGAATAGAGGTTTATTTTGGTGGTATTTGATCACCTGTGCGATTTTTACTTTTTGCGCTATAAACAAAAAAAGAGCGACAATTTTGAAAAAATAATATTTTTCACAATTTTTTATTTTTTGAAATTCCCCCCCAAAAAAATGTAAAAATCAAAATTTTTTAACATTTTAGGCCAATTTCTTTTCTGCTACATATGTTTGGTAAAAAAAATCGCAGTAAGCGTATTTTGATTGGTTTGCGCAAAAGTTATCGCAGTTAATAACTACGGGAAATTTATGTCATTTTTATTGTTTTTTTTTTAACTAGTAATGGCGGCGATCTGCGATTTTTTTTGTGGGACTGCGACTTTGCAGCGGACAGATCGGACCCTTGACTGACATTTTTGACAATTTTGGGGGTACCAGTGACATTACTGCAGTAATCAGTGCTATACATATGCACTGTTACTGTAAAAATGACACTGGCAAGGAAGGGGTTAACTTTTATTGGTGATCAAGGGGTTAATGTATGCCTGGTGCTTACTGACGTGTGGGGGGGAGGGGACTGAGTGACACAGGGACAGATCGCAGGTTCAGCTATGCTGAATCCTGCAATCTGACCCTGCCTGTCACTTAGGAGATACGCCCGCTTTGTTTACACAAGCAGGCGAATCTTCACACTCGATCCCCGACGATCGGGAAAGAACAGCGTTGATCGCCGCCTCTCTTCCCTTGGCCCGACTCCCGCTGTGACTGAAAACAGCGGGAGCGAGCCTCCGGCGGCGCGCGCGCGCCGCCGAGAGAGGGGAATGTCTGGTGACGTAGGTCTACGTCGCCAGACGATAACGAACCACTGTGCCGCAGCAGCAGCACAGTGAGCAGTGCTAAAGTGGTTAAAACAACCTCAAACAATTGGTCACAGACTTCTGAAAAGACAAAAGAAACAGATATCAGAAAAGTAACAAGATATGTGTACACAATTGGGAGGTATCAAGAAGAAAAATGTCACCCACTAAACCCTTGTAGGCATAGCCAATAAAGTGGGTGTTGCTTCATGGTGTATGGCTTGTTTAAAGCGGTTCTATACCCTGCTTGGAGATTTTTATGGTTTAAACCTGCATGGTTTAGGAGATATTCACCCTGCATGCAGCTGCTGACATCAGCGGCGCATGCGCTCTGAAAGTCCGGCGTATCGTGCCAGAACTTCAGAGTTCCTTGCCGGAACAGAGGGCTCCCGCGCACATCCCGCGCGTTGTCGTGGCTCCGGCCACTTACAGCACTGGAGCCCGCGAAACCGGAAGAAGCACCGGGGGAACATGTTAGCTCCCTCGGCGGTGCGATGCATACTAGCACATTATGCTATTGTCTTGCAGTTTTTTTTTTTTTCAGCGGTTTACTACTACTTTAATGGGAATACACAAGGCATATCTAAGATCCCACCTCTGAGCTCAGAAGCCTCTTCCACGCCATCATGTGGCAGGTTGCCTCTGCAAAGGCCAAGTCCTGCCCTCTCCACAGTATTACCAGAGCCCAAGGATGAGGCGAGGCATGGCGTTGGTGGTGTGTGGAATGCTCGACTCCAAGGTTAGAGTAATGTCCCCTGTGGAACTGCAAAAAAAAAAAAACATTGCAAAGGAGGAGCATCTTTCCTTATTTTAATTGAACTGTATGTATTGCTGTTGAAGACACCTCTGGGTATGTCTGTTTCCTGCAGACAGACCTTTCAAAATGAGGGCTGTACCCAGGAAATGGGAGTGAATGATGACCTTACTATGGACTGGTGTTATCTCATCAATATCTTTTTTTGTAAGCAAGTTCTCTAGAACTGGACACTGTTTTTTGTAAACGAGGTCTAACTAGAGATCTACTGTATTTAGAGGAATCAGGACCTCCTTCCTCCTGCTGGTGTCCCCTCTAGTGATAACTAAGGATCTATATGGAGGAATCAGGACCTCCTTCCTCCTGCTGGTGACCCCTCTAGTGATAACTAAGGATCTATATGGAGGAATCAGGACCTCCTTCCTCCTGCTGGTGACCCCTCTAGTGATAACTAAGGATCTATATGGAGGAATCAGGACCTCCTTCCTCCTGCTGGTGACCCCTCTAGTGATAACTAAGGATCTATATGGAGGAATCAGGCCCTCCTTCCTCATGATGGTGACCCCTCTAGTGATAACTAAAGAGATCTATATAGAAGAATCAGGCCCTCCTTCCTCCTACTGGTGACCCCTCTAGTGATAACTAAAGAGATCTATACAGAAGAATCAGGTCCTCCTTCTTCCTGCTGGAGATCCCTTTAGTAATAACTGGTAGAAATATTAAGGGGATCCTGTAAAAAAAAAAAGAAAAAAATGTCAAGTCATGAGGCCCCCCCAGGATTTTATACTAGATTGTATGGCTGAATTTGCATCGCATTAGGACCAAAGTCATGCAGGACCCTTTTTTTGATCCGCAACAAAATTGTATCGCATGGGTGTTCACACCTATGCGATCCGATTCCTGTCTAAATTGACAGTTTGCACTGTGATATGCAAACTAATCTGGGGGTGTCATTACCTTGCATTGACACTCCCAGCAGTTCACATATGGCAGTGTGAACTGCCAGTGGGTCAGATGCGATGCGGGAACCCGCAGTGGATTCGCAGGTTTCCCACATCTCACCAGTGTGAACTGGCACCAAAGATGTATAAAGAGGAATTAGGACCTCCTTTCTCCTGCTGGTGACCCCTCTAGTGATAATTAAAGATCTATATAGGGGGATCAGGACCTCCTTTCCACAACAGTGATTTGTCGAGTGATTACTATCAATCTATATAGAGGATTTAAGGCCACCTTCTGCCTGCTGGTGACCCCTCTATTGATATAACTAAAGATCTATACAGAAGAATCAGGTCCTCCTTCCTTCTGCTGGAGATCCCTTTAGTAATAACTGGTAAAAATGTTAAGGGGGATCCCATAAAAAAAAAAAAGAAAAAAATGTCATGAAGCCCCCCCAAGATTCTATACCAGACCCTTTAGGGAATATTAAGGGGAAACACCATGCAAAAATGAAACAAAAAAACTATGACGTCTCCCCAAAAATTCACACTAGACCCTTTTTGAGCATGCAGCCTGACAGGCCAGAAAAGGGGAGGGATCCATACTAGGCCACATCCCCTCAATGCCAGAAGCCCAATGACCCATCAAAGAAAACCTGCCAGCTACCAATACATGTCTGTTCTTATGCCTTATCCCTTCACTCTCATGGAATGACAGGTCTGGCAGATCCAGGCTGTTATAAACAATATGAATATGACCATATATGGTCAACGACATCATTGGAATCCCTTGATACTTTGACCAAATATGGTCAATGACCATATGGTTTTGGGAGGGACCTCATGCTTTTTTTTTTGCACTGGATTCCCACTTAAAATCCATACCAGACATGAATTGTCTGGTATAGAATTGGGAGGGGGTCCCCCTTCTCTTTTAGGGGGTATTTTTTTTTCCATAGAGTCCCCTTAAACTTTTATATCTGACCTGAAGTCCCCCTTAAAATTTGTGTCAGACCTAAAGGGCCAAGTATTAATCTGTTGAACCCCCATACCGTTTTCTTTTATGAAACTATCCCCGCTGTTTTGATCAGATGGCTGGGGATTCCCGGTCATGTAAGTGAATGAGTCCGATGATGCCACTGGTTGATAAAGACTCAGTGGTGCCTGCATTCACCGGCCTCTTTAACAGCCATTGACAGTGGGAAGCTGTCATGTATAATAGTGGATATATTATCCCTTCTAATGATACCTAAAAATCTACACAGGGCCAGCCCTACCATGGGTCCCGCTGGGTCCATTGGACCCAGGCAGAACTTGGAGAGGGGCAGCAAATTGACTCCCAAGATTTGTTTTCCGGCAGTTTTGTGTGTAATCAGTTTGCGGCGTGTTATGGGCAGCATTTCCCCATCTCATACTGCCGCCGTAGTGCACACTGATGAGTATGAGGAGGGGGAGCGTCTCCTCCAGGGAACGTCCCTCGTGTGATTTTGGTGTACGCATTGACGTCAGACATCATGGCACTCCATCTCATGCGGGGCAGGCTGGATCTTCTAGGGCGGTGGCCACGGCAGACACAGGAGTGACAGTGGGAGTTTGGTGGCCTGTCCGGTGGTGAGTTATGGAAGAAGATAACAGTATATATATAAAAAATTTTACATTTTATATTTAATAGAAACTGCCTTACTAAAACTCACCAATGATCTACTAACTGCCAAAACCAATGGCCACTACTCCATACTCTTACTACTTGACCTCTCTGTGGCCTTTGACACTGTTGACCACCCGCTCCTTCTTAATAAACTCCGTTCCCTTGGCCTCCAAGATTCTGCTCTATCTTGGTTCTCTTCCTACCTATCACAGCGCTCCTTCAGTGTTACCCACAACTCTACCTCCTCCTCCCCATTGCCCCTTTCTGTGGGGGTTCCCCAAGGCTCTGTTCTTGGACCCCTCCTCTTCTCTATCTACACCGCCTCCCTCGGTCACTTGATAACCGCCCACGGTTTCCAATACCATCTCTACGCCAATGACACTCAAATCTATCTGTCTACTCCTCACCTCACTCCTTCAGTCTCCTCTTGCATTGCTAACTTACTTACTGACATATCAACATGGATGTCGTACCACTTCCTCAAACTAAATCTCTCTAAAACTGAGCTGGTAATTTCCCCCCCGTGCCCCCTTCCATGACTTTTCTATCAAAACTAGTTATGCAACCATCAATCCCTCCCCTCATGCCAGGGTACTAGGTGTAATCCTAGACTCTGATCTTTCCCTTCAGCCCCAAATCCAATCATTGTCAAAAACTTGTAGACTTCACCTCCGCAACATCTGAAAAATTCGCCCCTTTTCAACAACTGAAACCACCAAGTTACTCATTCACTCCCTTGTTATTTCTCGCCTCGACTACTGCAACTCCCTTCTCTTAGGCCTACCACTTCATAGGCTATCCCCTCTTCAGTCTGTCATGAATGCTGCTGCCAGGCTTATCCACCTTACCAACCGATCAGTGTCTGCCTCCCCTCTCTGCCAATCCCTACACTGGCTTCTGATTGCCCAGCAAATTCAATTCAAAATACTAACCACAACATACAAAGCCATTCACAACTCTGCCCCGAGCTACATTACCAATCTTATCTCCAAATATCACCCAAACCGTCCTCTCCGCTCCTCTCAAGACCTCCTACTCTCAAGCTCCCTTGTCTCCTCCTCCCATGCTCGTCTCCAGGATTTCTCCAGGGCCTCTCCCATCCTCTGGAATGCTCTACCTCAACCTGTACGGCTATCTCCTATTCTAGCTGCTTTCAGGCGATCCCTGAAAACTCCTCTCTTCAGGGAAGCCTATCACACCGCCAACTAATCTTCCATCAGCTCATTCCCTACTTTTACAACCTCTTGTACCACCTGCCCCACCCTATTAGATTGTAAGCTTTTCTGAGCAGGGCCCTCTTAATCCTCTTGTATTTTATTGTATTGTAACTGTATTGTCTCCCTCTAACATTGTAAAGCGCTGCGTAAACTGCTGGCGCTATAGAAATTCTGAATAATAATAATAATAAAGGTATTACTGTTTTTTTTTTTATAAAGTTTAACCCTCCCCCCACAATGCAGCCCCTTACAAATTTTCCATATAGACAAGATGCTGTTGCATGTAAATCTGACTTCCTGATAAATGTAATTTTAGTTTTAATTATCATGATATAAAGTAATGGATATGGGGGCCTTTTGGTGGGCGTGATTTGTTTGGTGGGGGTTGGGGGGCAGCATTTTTTTCTTGGACCCAGGCAGCACAATGTCTTGGGCCAGCACTGGATCTGCAATATATTGGGGAATCAGAACCACCTTCCACCTGCTTGGGGACATGACGATGGAAGATACAATCATATCATTACAGACAGCTCTGTCTACTTTTGTTACATATCTGGGTGACTTCACTCTCGTTTTTAGAATTAGCCATCAGTAATGAGGTGTCCCCCTCCACCCCTTATAAAACGTTTAGCTGCCTCGTCACAGGAGAACATAAATAGAACCTCTTCATAGCTGCCAGATTTAAGAAGTGGACACATCTGACTCTGCACGAAGGTCAGAGACAAACTGGGACATAACGAGAGCTGATCTCAGCTGTCAGCCACCCTGCGCTGCCTGGACCTACAACTTTCCCTGCTACTCTGTTCCCCCTACCACCCAATTCACCATGAACGTTGTGCCCTGTGCCCGCTGCGGCTATGGGGTGTACCCAGCCGAGAAGATTAACTGCATCGACCAGGTTAGTGCCTGTCCTGCTGTCTCTTACTTCTATATATTGGTGGCTACATTGTATTGAGGTGCAAAATTGTTTCCATATTCATTCCCTATCTAAAATGTGTCTGTCTAGAAAAGGTTTAGCGTTCATATTATTTAGAAAGAAATCACACAATAGGGAAGGGAAAGGAAAGGGTATCCACATTTATTTCCTATCTGAAGTTTGTCTAGAAAAGGTTTAGCATTCAAGAAAGTAAGAAAGAAAGAAAGAAAGAGGGAAAGAAGAAAGAAAGGGGGAAGAAAGAAAGAGGAAAGGAAGAAAGAAAGGGGGAAAGAAGAAAGAAAGAAAGAAAGAAAGAAAGAAAGAAAGAAAGAAAGAAAGAAAGAAAGAAAGAAAGAAAGAAAGAAAGAAAGAAAGAAAGAAAGAAAGAAAGAGAGAAAGAAAGAAAGAAAGAAAGAAAGAAAGAAAAAGAAAGAAAGTGGGATTGAAGGAAGAAAGAAAGAAAGAAAGAAAGAAAGAAAGAAAGAAAGAAAGAAAGAAAGAAAGAAAGAAAGAAAGAGAAAGAAAGAGAAAGAAAGAAAGAAAGAAAGAAAGAAAGAAAGAGAGAAAGAAAGAAAGAGAGAAAGAAAGAAAGAGAAAGAAAGAAAGTGGGATTGAAGGAAGAAAGAAAGAAAGGGGGAAGAAAGAAAGAAAGAAGGAAGAAAGGTGGAAGGAAGAAAGAAAGAAGGAAGGAAGGAAGAAAGAAAGAAAGAAAGAAAGAAAGAAAGAAAGAAAGAAAGAAAGAAAGAAAGAAAGAAAGAAAGAAAGAAAGGAAGAAAGAAAAAAAGAAAGAAAGAAAGAAAGAAAGAAAGAGGGAAGGAATGATTGATTTAAAGTACAATGATACTAACAAAGAAAAGCCGCTCAAGTGAGGCAAAGCATTTCGGTGCGAGTCGGACCCGTCATCCAAATACTTCACAGCCAAAAAGAGAAATTGACCGCACTCAGGAATTGATAAAAATCAAAGTATTTAATTCCTCATCAAGGATTAATACAGACAGTACATCACAGGGACATGCGACTGGTTGACGCGTTTCACGATTCTGAACCACATGTGGTTATGAGTAAGCGATCTTCAGAATCGTGAAACGCGTCAACCAGTCGCATGTCCCTGTGATGTACTGTCTGTATTAATCCTTGATGAGGAATTAAATACTTCAATTTTTATCAATTCCTGAGTGCGGTCAATTTCTCTTTTTGGCTGTGATTGATTTAAAGTACATTTTAACTTCTTAGAAAGATAATCTCTTATTTGTTCCCATTTGGTCTGATAAAACTACAATTTTTAAATGTTTTGTTGCATCTGTTCATTGGAGATGATCATTTTGTGTGCTGACTGTTATCCGTTACATTGTTCCCAGTTATCTCTGAGGACTACAGAAGACCCCCCCCCCCACTTATGTTATGGTGATGAGGAGTGGTGGAGGTGTTTTGTAGCTTTAACACAGGGCCTGTCGTAGGCTGAAAGCACTGCTGCTACATAGATACATTATAGTGAGAGAGCAATGTCACCCTAGGGCAGAAATTGTGTTGCTGGCAGGACCAACAATGAAAGTGAAAAAGCCTGAAAATTGAGCTGGGTTTAGATACACTTTAAAGTGGATTTTCATCCCCTCCCCCCCCTTTAAAAACCCCTGCTTACCTGGTGGTGTGTTATTATGCGCATTTCAGATTTTTACCCACCCAGCGTTGTCCTGCTGAGATCCTCTTCTGTTCTGGCACCGCTCAGTCCCACGCCACCATGTTTTGGTGGGACGTCATTGCAAGGCTGCTCCTGGTTCAGCCTGCGTGCCTCCTGATGACACGCCGCTAGACCCACTCCCCACTCCTTTGCTGAATGAAAGAATATAGCCCCCCCTGGGATAGGAAGAATAGGAAACATAGTGCAAGTCATTCGTCTAGGCCAGTGACGTGCAAAGAAGGGGCAGGCTGGACAAATTCTCTAAAACGTATAAAGGTAATAAAGAAAAAAAAAAAAGTCTTATCTGTGTAGAGGACCGGAGGAGGCGTGAAGAGGAGAGAGAATGTTTTTGAGGGTGAAGATCCACTTTAAGTTTATAAACATTTGTAGATCAGCCACTAGAGGGAGCTCTCAATGGCTCATGCTGTGAGATACTGTGAGAAAATTACTTTCAGCAATCATAACAGTAACTAATAACCTATAATATCTACTGACTGAAAATCTTAAAATACCTTATAGTCACATTTCAAAAATGTATACATATTTATATACATATACACTATATTGTCACACCTGCCTTTACACGCACATGAACTTTAATGGCATCCCAGTCTTAGTCTGTAGGGTTCAATATTGAGTTGGCCCACCCTTTGCAGCTATAACAGCTTCAACTCTTCTGGGAAGGCTCTCCACAAGGTTTAGGAGTGTGTCTATGGGAACGTTTGACCCTTCTTCCAGAAGAGCATTTGTGAGGTCAGTCACTGATGTTGGATGAGCAGGCCTGGTTCGCAGTCCCCACTTTAATTCATCCCAAAGGTGTTCTATCAGGTTGAGGTCAGGGCTCTGTGCAGGTCAGTCAAGTTCCTCCACCCCAAACTCGCTCATCCACACTATATTGCCAAAAGTATTGAGCCACCCCTTCAAATCATTTGGTGGAGGGGGGATTATGGTGTGGGGTTGTTTTTCAGGGGTTGGGCTTGGCCCCTTAGTTCCAGTGAAGGGAACTCTTAAGGCGTCAGCATACCAAGACATTTTGGACAATTTTATGCTCCCATCTTTGTGGGAACAGTTTGGGGTTGGCCCCTTCCTGTTCCAACATGACTGCGCACCAGTGCACAAAGCAAGGTCCATAAAGACATAGATGAGCGAGTTTGGGATGGAGGAATTTAACTGGCCTGAGTCTGGTCGTAAGTGCATCCTTTGTGACCCTGGTAGTTCCACCATTGATGTTAGTAGTTTTTTTATTTTTTTGTTACCATTTTTTTTCCCCCACAATATTTTTTTTTACAATATTTTTATGCGCCCCGTTGGGGGCTATGGTAAGATATCAGGGGTCTAAACAGACATCTGATGTTTCGCCTTTGAGACAGAGAAAGGAGATTGAGGACACAGCCCTTAATCTTCATCTCTGTAGACTCAGCTGCACCGAATGAATGGACAAGAAAAGCTCTGTTAAAGCTTCCTGTCCATTCATAGAGTGAAGCATAGTAAACACAGTTTACTACAGTTCAGTTATAAATGAACAGAGTCGGGGATTGGTACTAATCGTTGACTTTGTCATTTCTGATAAGGAAGGGGCCGGTAAAGGGGCCTCTCCATCCTGACACATTTCTTGCAGCAGCCAGCGGGAGAGGGCAGGGGGGAACCTAGTATTGCTGCGGTGGAGGTCCGGGGCAGCAGGCAGTACAGGAGGGATCACAGAAGAGCATTAAGACTGGAGAAAAGGGAGGGGAGGGGGAGAGCACAGGGAAAGGAGAAGGGGGCTCGAGAGCATGGGACCGGAGATCAGGAAATGGGGGACCGAAAAAGAGCACAGGGACTGGAGAAGAGGAGGAGAGTGTGTGTGTGGGGGGGGGGGGGGGGGGGGATACAGAACTTGCCTGGGAGAATCACAGGGGGGCCAGGAGGGGGGGCAGAAGACAGCAGAGGCCGTGGGCAGCAGAAGCAAGCTGGACAGGAGTGATGACATATAGAGGAGCCGATGCCCTCCATGTTCCTCCTGCAGCTGCTGAATGCATGCGGGAGGGAGGGGAGGAAAAGCAGGAATTTAGCGGCTGCAGGAGAAACATGGAGGGCATCAACTCCTCTATATGCCCCCTGTCCAGTCCAAGTATAGAGGGGACCCGCTGCACAGGCTCCCTGAAGCATGGGGCCGGGTCGCAATGGCAACCCCTGTAGTATCGCCCATGAGATAAATATATATACAATATGTCACAAAAGTGAGTACACCCCTTACATTTTTGTAAATATTTTATTATACCTTTTCATGTGACAACACTGAAGAAATGACACTTTGCTACAATGTAAAGTAGTGAGTGTACAGCTTGTATAACAGTGTAAATTTGCTGTCCCCTCAAAATAACTCAACACTCAGCCATTAATGTCTAAACCACTGGCAACAAAAGTGAGTACACCCCTAAGTGAAAATGTCCAAAATGGGCCCAAAGTGCCAATATTTTGTGCGGCCACCATTATTTTTCAGCACTGCCTTAACCCTCTTGGGCATGGAGTTCACCAGAGCTTCACCACAGGTTGCCACAGAGTTCTCTTCCACTCCTCTATGACGACATCACGGAGCTGGTGGATGTTGGAGACCTTGCGCTCCAGCTTCCGTTTGAGGATGCCCCACAGATGCTCAATAGGGTTTAGGTCTGGAGACATGCTTGGCCAGTCCATCACCTTTACCCTCAGCTTCTTTAGCAAGGCAGTAGTCGTCTTTGAGGTGTGTTTGGGGTCGTTATCATGTTGGAATACTGCCCTGTGGCCCAGTCTCTGAAGGGAGGGGATCATGCTCTGCTTCAGTATGTCACAGTACATGTTGGCATTCATGGTTCCCTCAATGAACTGTAGCTCCCCAGTGCCGGCAGCACTCATGCAGCCCCAGACCATGACACTCCCACCACCATGCTTGACTGTATGCAAGACACACTTGTCTTTGTATTCCTCACCTGGTTGCCGCCACACACGTTTGACACCATCTGAACCAAATAAGTTTATCTTGGTCTCATCAGACCACAGGACATTGTTCCAGTAATCCATTTCCTTAGCCTTGTCTTCAGCAAACTGTTTGCGGTCTTTCTTGTGTATCATCTTTAGAAAAGGCTTCCTTCTGGGACGACAGCCATGCAGACCAATTTGATGCAGTGTGCGGCGTATGGTCTGAGCACTGACAGGCTGACCCCCCACCCCTTCAACCTCTACAGCTATACTGGCAGCACTAATTCATCTATTTCCCAAAGACAACCTCTGGATATTACGCTGAGCACGTGCACTCAACTTCTTTGGTTGACCATGGCGAGGCCTGTTCTGAGTGGAACCTGTCCTGTTTAACCGCTGTATGGTCTTGGCCACCGTGCTGCAGCTCAGTTTCAGGGTCTTGGCAATCTTCTTATAGCCTAGGCTATCTTTTTGTAGAGCAACAATTCTTTTTTTTCAGATCCTCAGAGAGTTCTTTGCCATGAGGTGCCATGTTGAACTTCCAGTGACCAGTTTGAGAGAGTGAGAGCGATAACACCAAATTTAACACACATGCTCCCCATTCACACCTGAGACCTAAAAAAATTAGTCACATGACACCTGGAAGGGAAAATGGCTAATTGCGCCCAATTTGGACATTTTCACTTAGCAGTGTACTCACTTTTGTTGCCAGCAGTTTAGACATTAATGGCTGTGTATTGAGTTATTTTGAGGGGACAGCAAATTTACACTGTTATACAAACTGTACACTCACTACCTTACATTGTAGCAAAGTGTAATTTCTTCAGTGTATAGATATATGTGTGTGTGTGTGTGTATGTATATATATATATATATATATATATATATATATATATATGTGTGTATGTATATATATATATATATATATATATATACCTACTGTCATAGCTAACCCCTGCTTTTGAAAATGCCAATTGCTCTGACTTTATTCTGATTCAGGAGTATCAATACATCTCGTGTCATTGATCTAAAATGAGTGCAGGGTCAGGACCAGGACCCAGAGGTTTATTTATAAAATTAGCTGTGCAAATGCCGTAGCAGTCACACAGTCATCACAAATAATCCCCATAATGTGCCTAATATGTGTTTTTCATATGTTCATCAGCTCTATCTAGTGGCCTTCATGCTTTATTTTGCTGATGTGGTTTTTAAGCAAAACGTCACATTATGGCCACTAGATGGCATTGACGATTATAGGAAATACAATATTAGACCCATTTTTGGGATTAATAATGCATTCCCACAGCAAATAGTATAAAAAGCCTAAGGAACAACATCATGACTAGATTGGTCAAACTTGAGTTTCTTTCAGAAAAAGTTTTCCTTAAAGTCTAATGCTACATAGATTGCGACTATCATTGTAGTAGCGTTGACTACCACAGTGACTGTTAACTTCCTCAGACCATCAGGGATGAGATATGCAAACTTACACTGTGCCAAGCTGAACCAATAGCCAATGCAATAAAAATCATTCCTGGAGTTCAGCTTTAAAACTCAGGCTGGTAGTACAGGAACAGCAGGGTTCCCTTGTAGTCTGATTCCTGGATCTGCGCAGAGCGGCTATTTCTGTCCCGGCCCTCTGTGTATCTGTCCAACTTCGTCCAGCTGCTTTACGCCCCCCCCCCCCCTTACACCTGATATATGATATACTGCATAGGACGCTCTGCAACATATGCTCCACTAAAACATCAGACTTTTGCACTTATTGGGAACTTATGGGGTGCATCACTAGAAGGATCACTATCAACAGGAAGGAGGTTATGATTCCGCGATATAGATTTTTAGATATACACTGATCAAAAAAATTCAAGAAACACTTTGAAAACCCATCAGATCTTAATGTAGAAAAATCTCATGCTGGATATCTATACTGATATGGACTGGGTAATGTGTTAGGAACAAAAGGATGCCACATTGTTTGATGGAAATGAAAATGATCAACTTACAGAGGCCTGAATTTAAAGACACCCCGAAAATCAAAATTTAAAAATGATGCAGCAGGGTAGTCCATTTTGCTGAAATTTCATTACAGTAACTCAAAATGGTACTCAGTTTGTATGGCCCCCACTTGTTTGTATGCATGTCTTAAAATGTCGGGGAATGCTCCTAATGAGACGATGGGTGGTGTCCTGGGGTATTTACTCCCAGATCTGGACCAGGGCATCACTGAGCTCCTGAACAGACTGAGGTGCAACCTGGCAGCATCAGATGGACCGAAACATAATGTCCCAGAGATGTCCAATTGGATTTAGATCAGGCAAGCGTGGGGGCCATTCAATGGTATTAATTCTTTTATCCTCCAGGAACTGGCTGCATGCTTTCACCACATGAGACCAGGCATTGTTGTGCACCAGGAGGAGCCTAGGACCCACTGCACCCAGCATAGGGTCTGACAATGGGTCCAAGGATTTTATCCCGATACCTAATGGCAGTCAGGATGCCATTGTCTAGCCTGTAGAGGTCTGTTCGTCCCTCCATGGATATGCCTCCCCAGACCATCACTGACCCACCACCAAACCGGTCATGCTGAACGATGATACAGGCAGCATAACGTTCTCCATGACTTCTCCAAACCCTTTCACGTCTGTCACGTGTGCTCAGGATGATCCTGCTCTTATCTGTGAAAAGCACAGGGGGCCAGTTGTAGACCTGCCAATTCTGGTGTTCAATGGCAAATGCCAAACGAAATCCACAGTGCTGGGCATTGAGCACAGAGCCCACTAGAGGACATCGGGCCCTCAGGTCACCTTTATGAAGTCTGTTTCTGATTGTTTGGTCAGAGACATTCACATCAGTGGCCAGCTGGAGGTCATTTTGTAGGGCTCTGGCAGTGCTCATCCTGTTCCTTCTTGCACAAAGGATCAGATACCGGTCCTGCTGATGGGTTAAGGGCTTTCTATGGCCCTGTCCAGCTCTCCTAGAGTAATTGCCTGTCTCCTGGAATCTCCTCCATGCTCTTGAGACTGTGTTGGAAGACACAGAAAACCTTCTGGCAATGGCACGTATTGATGTGCCATCCTGGAGGAGTTGGACTGCCTGTGCAACCTCTATAGGGTCCAGGTATCGCCTCATGTAGTGACACTGACCCTGGCCAAATGCAAAACTATTGATAGATATAGCTATTCAGTGTATCTAGAGCAGTGTTTCTCAGCCAAGGCACCCTATTAAAAATTCCTGCACAATCTCGAGGCGCCCCATTCTAAAATGTAAAAAACTAAACAAATATTTTTACATATTGCAGCAGCATCCATACTTATGGGTCACCCAAAATTAAAGTGTTTAATTTCCCCATCTTTGCACATTGGTACCAATAAGTATTCTAGTGTTTCTCTTCTCTGTCAGCTATTCTCCCTCACTCAGCTAAAATTACCCCAGGCCTGACAGAGAGGGACAGGGAGGGCGAAGCGAGGATGCTGTTCTGACGTCTGATGTACTCCGTATCAACCCATGACATCATCGGTTGTTAGGATGCCAGTCACTGGCCCACAGGGTGCCCAAGGTTGTAATGCTATACTATAAAAAACTGGGGCTTTGTGTGACAAAAAGGCAAACTTGATTCACTTACTGACTTGTTGACAATGTTTGAGCAATTTATGGCATTTTGTAGGCATTTTGCCAAGGCAACCATGAAGAATTCAGAAGGCATCCCAGGGTGCCATGGCACCCTGGTTGAAAAAGGCTGAGCTAGATGGATCACCAGCAGAAGGAAGGAGGTCCTGAATCCTCTGTATAGATCTTTAGCTATCACTAGAGGGATCCCCAGCAGAAGGAAGGAGGTCCTGAATCCTCTGTATAGATCTTTAGTAGGGTTGAGCGAACACCTAGATGTCCGTGTTCGACGGGTTCGGCCGAACTTTAAAAAAAAGTCCGGGTCCGTGTCCCGGACTTTTACCGAACTTTTCCCGGACACCGAACCCCATTGAAGTCAATGGGGACCCGAACTTTAAGGCACTAAAATGGCTCTAAAACACCAAAGGAAAGGGCTAGAGTGCTGCAAATGGCAGCAAAACGTAATTAAGAGCATGGCAAGTGCTCTGCAAACAAATGTGGATAGGGAAATAACTTAAAACAACAAAAAAAAAACAGAAAAATAAAACAATGTTCTTCTTCATCTCTGAAGGACGAGGCCCATATGGAGTAGGAGGGAGGTTGAGGTGGTGGTGGATGTGGCGGTGACATAGGCGTGCGCACAGGGTGTGCTGGGTGTGCCTGGGCACACCCTAATCACCTAGGGCACATAGCATTGCCAGTGAGGAGATGGGAAAGATCTCCCTGGGACCTGCTCTGCTCTATTTCTCCTTGCCTACAGGTACATGGCCCCGATACATTACTCTCCCTGCTGGCAAACACATGCATGTGTATTTCAACTTTGGGGTGCACACCTTAATGCAATAGGCTGCGCACACCTATGGGCGGTGTAGGTGGAAGCGGCGGTGGAGGAGGACCAGGGCCGGATTAACAGCATCATGGGCTTGGTGCTGAGGATTTTGAAGGGCCTTAAGGGCCGTGCCTTGCCATGCACCCAGAGGAGGAAGGGTGCAGCCATGCATGCCTAATTCAACATGGGATGCTGTCTCTGAAGCCCATAAACACATCCATGCATCGCCAACTGTCCCTCCTTGTCCGGCCTTCACGCTGTGTGGGGAGGTTCTGAGGGTGCTGCCTGGGGAAGCGAGCATAGAAGCCAGACTTCTGTGTTTACAAGTGACAGAAGAGCGGTAACAGTGAATATGGCCAACCCGGGGCCTATATAAAAGGTAGGGGCCTGGAGCTGCAGCTCCAATAGCCCCTACATTAATCTGGCCCTGAGGAGGAGGACGAGGTAGCCAACACTGCTTCTTTTCAAAAATTTTAAATGAGGGTACACCCCAAAAGAGTGAGAAAGAGCAAAAATGGAACAATGGGTGGGTAAGGTCGGTATCCATTGCTATTCTGCATAAGGTACGGAAAAGTCCCGTGGGATCCATGCCTGGTTCATTTTAATGAACGTGAGCTTGTCCACATTGTCTCTGGACAGGCGGCTGCGCTTGTCTGTTATAACGCCCCCAGCCGTGCTAAATACCCGTTCAGATAATACACTGGCTGCAGGGCACGCCAGCACCTCCAAGGCGTAAAGGGCAAGCTCAAGCCATGTGCCCAATTTGGAGACCCAGAAGTTGAAGGGGGCAGACCCGTCATTCACTACATGTAGGCGTGTGCACACATACTGCTCCACCATGTTGGTAAAATGCTGCCTCCTGCTAAGACGTTCCATCTGAGCTGCTGGTGCTGCTGTTTGTTGTGGCGTGCTGACAAAGCTTTTCCACATTTCGGCCATGCTAACCCTGCCTTCTGAGGTGCTGGCGGTGCCCTGGTTGCGTTGGCGACCTCCTCCTCCTCCTCCTCTGCCTTGTGCTTCCACTGTGGCCCCGCTGTCAGATGGGAATGCCAGCAGCATGGCGTCTACCAGCGTGCGCTTGTACTCGCGCATCTTGCGATCGCGCTCCAGTGAGTGAATTAAGGACGGTACGTTGTCCTTGTAACGGGGATCCAGCAGCGTGGCCACCCAGTAATCAGCACAAGTTAGAATGTGGGCAACTCGGCGGTCGTTGTGGAGACACTGCAGCATGTAATCGCTCATGTGTGCCAGGCTGCCCAGAGGCAACGAAAGGCTGTCCTCTGTGGGAGGTGTATCGTCCGTGTCCTCTGTATCCCCCCAGCCACGCACCAGTGATGGCCATGAGCTGGCCTGGGTGCCACCCTGCTGTGAACATGGTTCCATCTCCTCCTCCAGCTCCTCCTCCTCCTCATCCTCCTCATCCTCCAGAACTGTGCCCCTGCTGGACAATTGCGTCCCTGGCGTTTGCGTGTGCAGGAACCCACCCTCGGAGCCCCTTGCGAATGACTGCCCTGAAAGCCTTGGAAATGTTACCTCTTCATCCTCCTCCTCCTCCTCATCCTGTGCCACATCCTCTTCCATCATCGCCCGAATTGTTTTTTCAAGGAGGCATAGAAGTGGGATAGTTAAGCTGAGAACGGCGTCATTGCCACTGGCCATGTTGGTGGAGTACTCAAAACAGCGCAACAAGGCACACAGGTCTCGCATGGAGGCCCAGTTAAATTAAATAGCGGAATAGAAAATATGATCCAAAAAAAGTGTATGTATATCACACGTACACAACCACACTGGGCCCCAATTACTATTGTTTGTACCCCTAAAAGGCTAGATGAGGAGTAGGGGGAGTATGGAACAGGCAGCACCCTCAAACCTTCAGAAGTATGAGATGAACCCCAACAACTTGGAAAGGTGGATCTCTCTCACACGTACCGACACAGACTATCCCGCAATTCAATTGATCCTCAAAGGTTTTTATTGAATAGCGGAATAGGAAATATGATCAAAAAAAGTGTATGTATCTCGCACGTACACAACCACACTAGGCCCCAATTACTATTGTTTGTACCCCTAAAAGGCTAGATGAGGAGTAGGGGGGGTATGGAACAGGCAGCACCCTCAAATCTTCAGAAGTATGAGATGAACCCCAACAACTTGGAAAGGTGGATCTCTCTCACACGTACCAACACAGACTATCCCCCAATTTAACTGATCCCCAAAGGTTTTTGATTAAATAGCGGAATAGAAAATATGATCCCAAAAAAGTGTATGTATATCACACGTACACAACCACACTAGGCCCCAATTACTATTGTTTGTACCCCTAAAAGGCTAGGAGTAGGGGGGAGTATGGAACAGGCAGCACCCTCAAACCTTCAGAAGTATGAGATGAACCCCAACAACTTGGAAAGGTGGATCTCTCTCACACGTACCAACACAGACTATCCCCCAATTTAACTGATCCCCAAAGGTTTTTGATTAAATAGCGGAATAGAAAATATGATCCCAAAAAAGTGTATGTATATCACACGTACACAACCACACTAGGCCCCAATTACTATTGTTTGTACCCCTAAAAGGCTAGGAGTAGGGGGAGTATGGAACAGGCAGCACCCTCAAACCTTCAGAAGTATGAGATGAACCCCAACAACTTGGAAAGGTGGATCTCTCTCACACGTACCAACACAGACTATCCCCCAATTTAACTGATCCCCAAAGGTTTTTGATTAAATAGCGGAATAGAAAATATGATCCCAAAAAAGTGTATGTATATCACACGTACACAACCACACTAGGCCCCAATTACTATTGTTTGTACCCCTAAAAGGCTAGATGAGGAGTAGGGGGAGTATGGAACAGGCAGCACCCTCAAACCTTCAGAAGTATGAGATTGTGTTCACTGTACCCCACAAAGATTGAGTTCACTGCACCCCACAATGATTGTGTTCACTGCACCCCACAAAGATTGTGTTCACTGCACCTCACAAAGATTGTGTTCACTGTACCCCCCAAAGATTGTGTTCACTGCACCCCACAAAGATTCTGTTCACTGTACCCCACAAAGATTGTGTTCACTGCACCCCAAAAAGATTGTGTTCACTGCACCCCAAAAAGGATGTTGTTCACTGCACCCCAAAAAGGATGTTGTTCACTCCACCCCAAAAAGATTGTGTTCACTGCACCCCACAAAGATTGTGTTCACTGCACCCCAAAAAGATTGTGTTCACTGCACCCCAAAAATGATTTTGTTCACTGCACCCCAAAAAGGATTTTGTTCACTGCACCCCAAAAAGGATGTTGTTCACTCCACCCCAAAAAGATTGTGTTCACTGCACCCCACAAAGGATTTTGTTCACTGCACCCCAAAAAGATTGTGTTCACTGCACCCCAAAAAGGATGTTGTTCACTGCACCCCAAAAAGGATTTTGTTCACTGCACCCCAAAAAGATTGTGTTCACTGCACCCCACAAAGGATTTTGTTCACTGCACCCCACAAAGATTGTGTTCACTGCACACCAAAAAGGATTGTGTTCACTGCACCCCAAAAAGATTTTGTTCACTGCACCCCAAAAAGATTGTGTTCACTGCAGCCCAAAAAGATTGTGTTCACTGCAGCCCAAAAAGATTGTGTTCACTGCAGCCCAAAAAGATTGTGTTCACTGCAGCCCAAAAAGATTGTGTTCACTGCAGCTCACACACAGAAAAATGGATGTGGATCACTGACACCTGCCTATCTCCAATCCCACACCACACAGCAATATCGATTGTAGTTTGTAGAACACAGTTTCCCTAAAATTCAGCAGACTCTGTCCCTAACAGGATTGAGAAGAGATCGTAGATCAGGATTGAGTGCAGATTCACCCCACCCCCCACACAGCAATATCGATTGTAGTTTGTAGAAGACACTGACCCTATAATTCAGCAGACTCTATCCCTAAAATGCCTACAACTCGCCCTGCCTAAACACTCCGACCTGTCCCTCAATTCTATCCGGACACAAATGGTTTTTTCCTGCCTATCTTTCCCTAATCAGCAGCCAGCACGTTGATGTGTGCTCTGTCCCTGAATCTAAGCAGCATAATGACGCCGCTGCGGCTGCCTCGAACTTATAAAGACTTGGTCACATGCTTCAGACGGCCAATCACAGCTACTGAGACATTTGCAGGCATGGCTGGGATGGCTTAAGGCACACCAGTTAAACGATTGTTGATTGGCTGTTGAAAGCCCGCCATGAAAAGAGCGCCAAAGCATGCAAAACCCGGAAATAAAACGACCGAACACGGATTTTTACCCGAACATACAGTAAAGTGTCCGTGTCCGTGTTCGGGTACAAAAAATCCAATTATTCGGTACGAACACGAATAATACAGTCCGTGTTCGCTCAACACTAATCTTTAGTTATCACTAGTGGGGTCACCAGCAGGAGAAGGGAGGTCCTGATTCCCCTGTATAGATGTTTAGTTCAATCTCATTTATAATACTAATACTGTGTTCAGTTCTTGAGAACTGACTTAAAAAATGGTGTTGATAAGAGAAAACTAGTCCATAGAAAGATCACTATGTGCTCTCTTATCCTGGGAACAGGAAACATTTTGAAAGGTCTATTCCAGGAAACAGATGTACCCCGTGTTCTCCCCAACAGTAGTAAACACCGTAGATCATTAGCTTTTACTAGAGGGCCCCCCAGCAAGTAAAATGAGGTCCTGATTCCTCTATAAACTGTTAGGTATCACTAGAGGGGTAACCAGCAGAAGGAAGTCCTGATTCCTGTATATACTGTAGATCTTTAGATATTACAAGAGGGATCCCCAGCAGGAGGTCCTGGTTCCTCCATATAGACCTTTAGATATCACTGTAGGGATCACCAGCAAGAGGAAGGAGGTCCTGATTCCTCTATATAGATCTTTAGATATCCCTGGAGGGATCACCAGCAAGAGGAAGGAGGTCCTGATTGCTCTAAATAGATTGTTAGGTATAACTAGAGGGGTAACCAGTAGCAGGGAGTCCTGATTCCCCTATAGATCTTTAGATATAACTAGAGGGATCCCCAGCAGGAGAAAGGTGGTACAGATTCCTCTATATAGATCTTTAGTTGTCACTAGAGGGATCCCCAGCAGAAGGAAGGAGGTCCAGATTCCTCTATATAGATCTTTAGATATAACTAGAGGGATCCCCAGCAGGAGAAAGAAGGTCCAGATTCCTCTATATAGGTCTTTAGTTGTCACTAGAGGGATCCCCAGCAGGAGGTCTTGATTCTTCTATATACAGTAGATCGTTAGTTATCACTAGAGGGGTTCTAACCCTTCCCTTTCCTGAACTAAAAAAAAAAGTGTTAGTTTTAGATACGCTTTAACCAGTTTTGGACACTGGGCATGCTACACACGCCCCCAGAAAAGCTCCAGAACAGTAAATGTGTAGTAAATAATGTCCTTATGCCCCATTGCCACTTGCTGGCCATTCCCGAAACAGCCTGCAGTTGACTTGTAAATACAACAGTCTGACACAAACACAAAACAGTCTGACACAGTGTTTATAAACACCAATTAGACCTGAGACAGAGAGACACAAAGTAACTTTATAAACATTATTCAAACCAGAAATAGAAAGATACAAATTAACACTCTGTTTCATTCATCTGCAGATTAAAGGGATACATTTTGATTTGCATTTGATGTCAGTTGAAGCAACTTCACAAGATAAAGGAAAAGTACAGCCAAAGCTCATTTGGTTGTACTTCTCTTGTGGATCACAGGAGTGCAGTCTGCTGTCTGCTGACGTCACAGAGCCGGTCCAGGCTCAGGCAAGATCTCAACACTAGGGTCGGGATCTTCCCATATGCCTGGACCGGCACCCGGCTCAGCCTGTCAGTGAGCTGCTGAGAGCCTGAACTGGCTGCTCCCATCCTCTCCACAGCTCAGCGCTCCAGTGAGCGAGAGGAGGGGGCAGAGGAGAGAGTGGTGACTATTACGATAAATCTGCAAAAAACAGAAACCCCATACTTTTTTTTTTTAATTTGTTCCCCTTAAGGATGGGTTCAAACAATTGCAAATTGGATGCGGGTTTCCCCACATCCAATTTGCATGACAGAAGACAGTGAACGACTCTCAATGGAGCTGGTTCGCACATCTCCAAGGCTGCGGAGCGCACTGCAGAAGAGTCCTGTGCGCCTGTGGCTCCGTTCCAGGTCCGAATTCAGCCACAAATTCAGACCTAATTTGGACCTGAAACGGTGAACAGGGACGCACCGGTCCCACTGCTGCGAGCCGTGACGCACACAGTGTGAACTCAGCCAGAATCCCTTACTCTGATTACCTCCTTTTTCCCCTTATCATCTATTTTTTTTCCTGATCTTTTTTAATATTTATATTTATTTTTCTTACTAATATTTCAACTTATTTTAGTTTTTATTGCTTTTGTCCATTCCATGTTTAGCATCATTAAAAAAAAAAAGTGCTATAAAGCTTGTTAACCGCTTGCCGACCGCCGCAAGTACATATACTGCGGCGGTCAGCCCCGTGCAGGCAAAGTGATGTATGGGTACATCACTCGCCTGTGAGCCAATAGGGGGCGAGCGTGCGCTGCCGGAGGCGCGCTCCCGCCCCCGCTCGTTCACGGACACCTCCGCACGAGTGACCGGCAGACCCGATGTCCGCCGGTCACTCGCGATCGTCAGTTACAGAGGGAGAAAGGCAGGCGGCTAATGTAAACAATGCCGCCTGTCATTCTCCCTTGTGTAACAGCAGAGATCATACGGTCCTGCTATGTAGGACCGTAGATCTCTGCTGTTACAATACAAGCCACATCCCTGCACAGTTAGAAACACGCCCCTAGGGACACACTTAACCCCTCCTTCTCCAATAAAGTTAACCCCTTCCCTGCCAGTGTCATTTTTACAGTAACAGTGCATATGTATAGCACAGATTACTGTAGTAATGTCACTGGTACACCCAAAAGTGTCAGTCAAGGGTCCGATCTGTCCGCCACAATGTCGCAGTCCCGCAAAAAAAATCGCAAGTCGCCGCCATTACTCGTTGAAAAAAAATAAAATAAAAATAACAAAAATCGTATCCGTAGTTAGTAAACGCAATAACTTTTGCGCAAACCAATCAAAATATGCTTATTGCGATTTTTTTTACCAAACATATGTAGCAGAAAACAAATTGGCCAAAAATGTTAAAAAAGTTTGATTTTTACATTTTTTTTGGGGAATTTCATATAAAAAAATGTGAAAAATATTGTTATTTTTGCAAAATTGTTGCTCTTTTTTTGTTTATAGCGCATTATGATCAAACAATTGCACAGGTGATCAAATACCACCAAAAGAAAGCTCTGTTTGTGGGGAAAAAAGGACTTTAAATTCGTTCAGGTACAGCGTGGCATGATCGCGCAATTGTCCGTTAAAGTCATGGAGTGCCGAATCGCAAAATAGGGCCTGGTCAGGAAGGGGTTAAACTCTCCCGGGGCTTAAGTGGTTAATATTTTTTCTCTTTACTGGAATCCTAATGTTAGTTTCAGTTTAAACAGGATCAGTTATGAGGAAACAATTATGCTTTTAACAGCAGTACTTTTTTTTTTTTTTTAACTAGCACTAAATAATTCAAAAAGAAATACAATTTCTTTTTTAGTTTTGATATTTTTTTTGCAAAATAATTTTTGCAATTTTATCAAAAGAATGCCTTGTTTGTCCCTAAAAACAACATCTGTAAAAACATTTCTAAACGTCCAACGTTGATGAACACCGGTAAACACGGTATGTAAAAGTGGTCAAACAGATGTTTTTTAGTCTAGCTGTCAAGTTCCAGCGTCCAGAAGAGGTTTTCAAACGTCCAGTGTACATGAGGCCTTACATGGGATGTTTACATTCCTTGTAATAGGAATAAAAGTGATCAAAAGAAAAAAATAAGGCAAAGTGTAAAAATAAAAAAAAATTCAAATAAAATAAACAATAATAAAAAAAAAACTAAAGCGCCCCTGTCCCCTCATGCTTGCACGCAGAAGCGAACGCATACGTAGGTCGCATCCGCATATGTAAACAACGTTCAAACCACCATATGAGGTATCGCCGTGGATGGTAGAGTGAGAGCAATAATTCTAGCACAATACCTCCTCTGTAACTCTAAACGGGTAACCTGAAAAAATGTGTTTTTTAAAGCGTAGCCTATGGAGATTTTGAGGTACAAAAGTTTGGCCAATCCGCAAGTGTGCGCAATTTTAAAGCATGACATGTTAGGTACCTGTTTACTCGGCGTAACATCATCTTTCACATTATAGAACAAAAATGGGCTAACTTTCCTGTTTTTTTTTTTTTTTTTTTTTCTTTAATTCATAAAGTGTTTTAAAAAAAAATAAAAATCACGTTTGAAAAATTGATGCGCAAATACCGTGTGACATAGAAAATTGCAATAATCACCACTTTATTTCCTAGGGTCTCTAAAATATATATATACTGTATATAAAGATAGATAGATAGATAGATAGATAGATAGATAGATAGATAGATAGATAGATAGATAGATAGATAGATAGATAGATAGATAGATAGATAGATAGATAGATAGATAGATAGATAGATAGATAGATAGATAGATAGATAGATAGATAGATAGATAGATAGATAGATAGATAGATAGATAGATAGATAGATAGATAATGTTTGGGGGTTCTGAGTCATTTTCTAGCAAAAAAAATTATGATTTTTACATGTAGGAGAGGAATGACAGAATTTGCTCGTTATGGAAGCAGCAAAATCTAGGGGTGTCCAGCAGAACAGACCCAAAGCAGTAGGGTAAAAATGACACTGGTCAATGGGTGTAAAGGTGTGAGAACTACACCAGATAATTTTGTGCTATAGCTCTACTGTATACAATTACCAGCAGGCAGCAGTTGTGCAATAATTTCCAGGAACACAGAATAGATGAGCTGTAACATCCAAATCAGGTTCCTATTCGTTATACATTAACAGTGATGACATGTTTGTTTATTTAAAAAGGAGATTCCATGCCATATGATTTATGGCAAAATTACTAATGCCAGCTATTCCTTTTATTTAAAAGTAGTTTTTTAACCAATATTGTTATTTACCAATATTTGCGACATGGGCAACAAACAAGAACTGTTTCTTTATAATAGTGGGGTCCATAGGTGTGCGCAGCCTATTGCATTAGGGTGTGCACCCCAAAGTTTAAATACACATGCATGTGTTTGCCTACATGTATATGGCCCCGGTACATTACTCTCCCTGCTGGCAAAGTGAAATAGAAGTGTGTGGCACTTCTCTTATGGCAGAGCAGTTCCAAGGGAGATCTTTCCCATCTCCTCACTGGCAAACAGAGCGATAATGCTAATGTGCCCTAGGTGATTAGGGTGTGCCCAGGCACACCCGGCACACCCTGTGCGCACGCCTATGGTGGGGTCAATTTACTAACGTGCAGGAGTTATCTTAACAAACAATACTTTTCCTACAGAAATGTTAAATCAGTCAGGTAAATAGGAATAATTGCATACGAATATGATGTGATCTTCAATCCAGCCAGTAGATGATGATCTAGTACCCTCTGATTATGTAAAGCGTTGCATCATTGAAAGAAGCACGCTGTGTACAGAACTCAGATCCCAACAGTGACTCCTTCCTTATCCGGTGGCCCAGGTTTCAATTAGACAAAAGTAGTCTCAAAGCAATCTGTTCTTTTGTGCTCTCTGTCTAGCTAACTCATAGTTAAAGTGGTTGTAAACCCACTTTGTTGACATTTACCTATAGGTAAGCCTATATTAAGGCTTACCTATAGGTGCTGTAAATATCTCCTAAACATGCACCATTTAGGAGATATTTACAGTGCATGCAGCTGATGACTTAATTGGCGCATGCGCTCTGAAGGAACGGCCGCCCGTGCCATTCCTTCAGAGCCCAGTGCCATGAACGGCCGCTCCCGTGCACATGCGTGGGAGGGATTTAATCGTGCCTCCGGCCAATCAGATGGCCGGAGGACGCGATCCAGGAAGCAGGACGGCCGAACATGTCGGCCGTCCTGTCGGCACTGCGAGGGCTTCGTTTTTAGGTACGTAAGTAAGTACTTTATAATGAGCTAGTGAGCTAGTATGCGATGCATACTAGCTCATTATGCCTTTGTCTTTACAGGTTTTTTTTTTTCACATTTTTTTTCAGCCAGTTTACTTCCTCTTTAACTCATTGGTAGTCAACAAGCACGTCGTGTGAAACACGTCTACTGTCCTACCCTGCTGTACCGTGTACCACTTATGTGAATAAAGAACTTTTCTTCATTGGATTCCGTGGTGGTGTGCGACCATTTTCTTCTTTCATAGCTAACTCATAGTGCTTTGGGAATCCCATGCTATGTATGAAATAATTGTCACGCAAAGGCTGTATAAACAGAATAATAATAATAGCAATAATATAAAACTGACCCAAAACCCACATTGTTTCCTTTAAGGAGGCTGGTACTCCATCTAATTTGAACATTTATGTGCCATTTAACCCTTTTACTGTCATATGTTGACGGCTACAGCAGCGCATTACAGTGCAGCTCCAGCCCAAACTTTTTTTTAGTAGAAAAAGTGTAGAAAAGAGCCAATTTTATTACTGTCTGGGCTGCAGTTGGCACTAGTGTCATTGGGATAGAAAGTGAGTCTAGAAAACACATTTTGACAGTTGTCTCTGGAACAGGAGGTGCAGGGAAATCATCCAGTGGGGATTTTTGTTTTGGTGACAGGTTTTAAAGGTTCAATTTCACTTAATTCTAGAGAGATTTTATCTCAAGTAGTGCTTATTCACACTTGGTGCATGGTGAAATGCTGCGTTTTGCCATGCAGGAAGTATCCATTCTGGCCAGAGGCACTTTGCTTTTTTAAAGTACAGAGCACTGTTTCCTTTTTTAACATAATTAAAATCTCACTTTATGGCATTTTTTACATTTCTACACTGCAGCTTGGTCATGGTGCATAGGAAGGTGGAGAGAAATGGAGCTGCAGCTAAGCTGTGGTGTGGGACATAAAAATTTCATCTAAATGCATTCATCATGTGTATTCTTCCTTGAATCTCGGTGAGCTTTGTGTATTTCTTCCAGCTCTGTGCAGTAATCCAGTGGGAGACTTTTCCTGTAATAAAGACCAGTCACTGCTGCTCTCTCTCTTTGTGCAGGGGGACTGGTCTTGTCGCCGCCCCCTTCAGTAGTCTTCTGTAGCCTGTAGTGGGTGGAGCCTGCTGGGTCCCTCTCACAGCTCTGCTCTTTGCAAAGACTATGTACAGCACAGTGATGATGTCACTGCTACTTTTATATGGCAATATTTGGGTTGGCATTTAATGTTATTGAACAATATGCTATTGAAGCTATTAATGGCTATTGAAGAATATACTGTATATTCAGCTTTAAATGTAACAATTAGATTATAATGAATAGGGCAGTGATGGGGAACCTTGGTACCCCAGATGTTTTGGGACTACATTTCCCATGATGCTCATGCACTCGGTAGTGTAGTTGAGCATCATGGGAAATGTAGTTCCAAAACATCTGGGGTGCCAAGGTTTGCCATCACTGGAATAGGGGGTACATTTATACTCTCAGGTTAAGGGTTATATGTTAATTTTGAGATTAGGTTACGTTTTAGGGTTTGGGTTGAGGAGAGGGTTAGGTTTGGAGAGGGAAGGTAGCCTACAGGTCAGGGGTCAAGGCGTGAGGTGGGGGCTTTTTTTTTTATATTTTATTTTTTTACCAATATCAGGTCTTGGGAATCCATTGCTAAAAACAAGTAATGTTGCAGTTCACCCTAAATTGACCAGAATGAGTGGAAACAGTAGAACATCTGCAGTCTCTAATGACATAAAGCATCCACAATGCTCCTGGTAGTCAGAGATCATCTGGTCTACACCTAAGACTAAGGTCAAAAGAGGAAGGAAGATGTATTTATTACAATCAAAGCACATTTTTCACAAGAGAAATGTAGAAGCTGTCACCGCTACCTCCTTCTGAAAATGCTAGAAGTTGCTGATCTTTAGGTTTCATCAGTTACTGAATAAACTGCCTTTTTTTTCTTCCTCTTTAGACCTGGCACAAGGCGTGCTTCCACTGCGAAGTCTGCAAAATGATCCTGACCGTCAACAACTTTGTCAGTCACCAGAAGAGGCCATATTGCCAGGCGTATGTCAAAGCATCATGTTTAGTAGTGTTGATAGACGCATGTCCATTGTGCTCTGCCTAAATTTGATTTAAACTATAATTGAATGATATTTAGTTTGCTTTCGGCCCTGTGTATCCCAACTATATATATATTTTTATTAAACCTTTTTTCCTCCTATGTTTCATCTATGCACTGCTGATTTCCTGAAGTCTCTTTGCAGCCACTTCCCATTTGCAGCTACAGGCATCATCCCCAGGGCAGCCATCAGAAATATTGGGGCACCTTACACAGCTTTAGGCCTGGGCACCCTGGGGCCTTATTATCAACATTCCCCTCGGGAATGCTGGGCCCTTGGGGATGCCCGGGTCCCTACATGTGTATGGGCACCCCCCCCCCCCCCCGATGGCTGCCCTGATCATCCAAGTAAAGAGCGAGGCAATCTCCTAGGTGTGGGACTTTGAGCGTCACCTTATAATGAGAAGTAATAAATTGCTTAACAAGATATTTTTATTAAGTATTTCGATAAAAAATTGCTGATACATGGCAAATTTAGCAGGATATATAGCAGATAGCAGCAAATGACATGTAAATGACAAAAAAAGAAGAAACACCATACAGTATAGGAAATGTTGTCAGTGACCCGACGCGTTTCAGGGCTGAAAAAGCTCCTTCATCAGGAGTGTAACTGAGGTTGGATAACCTATAGCAATATTGGTGTATAAGTACATTCCATGTCATAGATTTCAGAGAGTTCCAGTCTGTCTGCTGCTATTACAGAGACATATCACTATCTTGGTTTTCCTGAAAGGTTGGAGGACACAAGACAGCTAGCCTGGAGACCATTGTGTTTATTGGGGGTAGTAGTAAGGCAACAAATTCAATGTATTGTATCTGTAATGGAATACTAAGCTGAGAGTCACACCTCCCAGACAGAGGGAATGTCACACAGCATTCCATACACATAGATCTGGTTACGGATCAGAAGGCCAAGTCCACCACCTGATCCTCCGTCTTCCAGTGTTTTCTGGAATACACAACCCCAGGAATGACTCAGATTGCCCACACATTTTTGTGTTGTCAGTAGATCTGTGTTTTTTTTATTATACAGATTCGATTTCATGCATATATTTAAAGGTGCCTTGAATACCCGCATTCATCAAGTTCTACATGAAAAAAAATAAAGATGAAAAAAAATCAGCTCATTGTTGAAAACCCTATTCAGAAACCTTTTTTAGATTTGGTCATAAATGATGGAAGACACACATTTGAATCAGGGCCGGATCCAGCCTATCTGATCTGGGGGTGCAGTATAAAGAGTGGGGAACGATCTTAACAGTATAATAGAAATGCAGGGAACCAGTATTTCCCATTTACTCACTTCTGTACCACAAGTCACAACCCAGAAACAACGTCTGACAGGTAGTGCAGAGCAGAGGGGGAACAGGGAACACTACTATGTATTAGACTGGCATTAGATTAGGATGATTAAACAGAACATGTGCCTCCTTATATCCAGTGTCCCTATCAGAGTTCCCTCTTACATCAATTGTCCACATCAAAGTGCCCCCTTAAATCAATTATCTCCATCAGACTGCCCCCAAACATTAGGTGTCTTCATCAGATTGCCCCCCAAAGTCAGGTGTCCCCATTAGAATGCCCCCTCACATCAATTGTCAATATCAGAGTGCCCTCTTACATCAATTGTCCCAATCCGAGTGCACCCTTACATCAATTATTTACATCAGAATGCATGCTTATATCAATTATCCCCATTGGAGTGTTCCCTTACATTATTGTTCCCATCAGAGTGTCCCATTACATCATTTGTCCCCATCTGAGTGGCCCTTGCATAAATTGTCCCCATTAGAGTGCCCACTTACATCACTTGTCCCATTTGAGTCCCCCTTACACCAATTGTCCATATCAGAGTGCCCCCTTACATCAATTATCCCCATCGGACCACCCCCTTACATTAGGTGTCTTCATCAGATTGCCCCCCCCAAATCAGGTGTCCCCATTAGAATGCCTCTTTACACCAATTGTCCCAATTTGAGTGCACCCTTACATCAATTACTTACATCGGAATGCACCCTTATATCAATTATCCCCATTGAAGTGCCCCCTTACATTAATTGTTCCCATCAGAGTGTCCCATTACATCACTTGTCCCCATCTGAGTGGCCCTTGCATAAATTGTCCCCATTAGAATGCCCACTAACATCACTTGTCCCCCTTACACCAATTGTCCATATCAGAGTGCCCCCTTACATTAATAATCCCAATCGGACCAGCCCCTTACATTAGGTGTCTTCATCAGATTGCTCCCCAAATCAGGTGTCCCCATTAGAATGCCCCTTTACACCAATTGTCCCAATTTGAGTGCACCCTTACATCAATTACTTACATCGGAATGCACCCTTATATCAATTATCCCCATTGGAGTGCCCCCTTACATTAATTGTTCCCATCAGAGTGTCCCATTACATCACTTGTCCCCATTTGAGTGCCCCTCTACATCAATTGTCCATATCAGAGTGCCCCCTTACATCAATTGTCCCCATCAGAGTGTCCCCTTACATCAATTATTTACATTGTAATGCCCCCTTATATCAATTATCCCCACCGGCATGCCCCCTTACATTAATTGTTCCCATCAGAGTGTACTATTACATCATTTGTCCCCATCAGAGTGCCCCCTTACATCAATTGTCCCCATCAGAGTGCCCACTTACATCACTTGTCCCATTGAGTCCCCCTTACATCAATTGTCCATATCAGAGTGCCCTCTTACATCAACTATCCCCATCGAACCACCCCCGTACATTAGGTGTCTTCATCAGATTGCCACCCAAATCAGGTGTCCCCATTAGAATGCCTCTTTACACCAATTGTCCCAATTTGAGTGCACCCTTACATCAATTACTTACATCGGAATGCACCCTTATATCAATTATCCCCATTGAAGTGCCCCCTTACATTAATTGTTCCCATCAGAGTGTCCCATTACATCACTTGTCCCCATCTGAGTGGCCCTTGCATAAATTGTCCCCATTAGAATGCCCACTAACATCACTTGTCCCCCTTACACCAATTGTCCATATCAGAGTGCCCCCTTACATTAATAATCCCAATCGGACCAGCCCCTTACATTAGGTGTCTTCATCAGATTGCTCCCCAAATCAGGTGTCCCCATTAGAATGCCCCTTTACACCAATTGTCCCAATTTGAGTGCACCCTTACATCAATTACTTACATCGGAATGCACCCTTATATCAATTATCCCCATTGGAGTGCCCCCTTACATTAATTGTTCCCATCAGAGTGTCCCATTACATCACTTGTCCCCATTTGAGTGCCCCTCTACATCAATTGTCCATATCAGAGTGCCCCCTTACATCAATTGTCCCCATCAGAGTGTCCCCTTACATCAATTATTTACATTGTAATGCCCCCTTATATCAATTATCCCCACCGGCATGCCCCCTTACATTAATTGTTCCCATCAGAGTGTACTATTACATCATTTGTCCCCATCAGAGTGCCCCCTTACATCAATTGTCCCCATCAGAGTGCCCACTTACATCACTTGTCCCATTGAGTCCCCCTTACATCAATTGTCCATATCAGAGTGCCCTCTTACATCAACTATCCCCATCGAACCACCCCCGTACATTAGGTGTCTTCATCAGATTGCCACCCAAATCAGGTGTCCCCATTAGAATGCCCCTTAACATCAATTGTCCCAATCTGAGTGCACCCTTAAATCAATTATTTACATCGGAATGCACCCTTATATCAATTATCCCCATTGGAGTGCCCCCTTATATTAATTGTTCCCATCAGAGTGTCCCATTACATCATTTGTCCCCATCAGAGTTCCCCCTTACATCAGGTGTCTTCATCACATTGCCCCCTCACATCAGGTGTCACTATTAGATTGCCTCCTTACATCAATTGTCCATATCAGAGTTCCCCCTTACATCGATTGTCTCCATCAAAGTGCCCCCTTACATTAATTATTTACATCGGAATGCACCCTTATATCAATTATCCCCATCGGAATGCCCCCTTACATCAATTGTCCCCATCAGAGTGCCCCCTTACATCCATTATTTACATCGGAATGCACCCTTACATCAATAATCCCCATCAGAATGCCCCCTTACATCAATTGTCCCCATTAGAGTGCCCACTTACATCACTTGTGGATTTGAGTCCCCCTTACATCAACTGTCCCCATCAGAGTTCCCCCTGAGCAGCAGTGAGCAGTCATTATTACTGGGAGGCCCCCCCTCCCCTCCCCTCTCCTCAGGGGAACAGATTGCAATGAAAACTTGATTGTATTTGTGCTTTGCGGGAAAGCCCGTGATTTTGCATGCATTCCCGCACTGCACAAATATAAACCCAGGCAATAATGTTCCTAAACATCGTTCACAGGGATTGAGAGATACAAAGTAACATTGTTACTTTGTATGGACTCTGTTTCATTCATCAGCAGACCAAAGGGATGAGCTTGTTTAGCATATAATATCAATAAAAGCAACCTGACAAGTAAAGAAGTGTATTTTTAGGCAAAATCTTTTCCTACCCAACTCCTTGGTTTACTCTAATCAGTCCTAATTGCCTCCTTCTTTCCCTTCTTCCCTTGGTTATTTTTTCTGCTAATGATATTTGTTTTCTGTTTTTGTTTTCGTTAATTCCTGTTTTTTTAACCATTACTATTTTTTCCCATTTTTGTGCATTAATTCTTCTTATTCCCTGTTAACACTGGTGCGATGCAAGAAACCCTGCGAATCAGTGCCGGTTCCCGCATTGCACCAGAATCGCACAGTGGTTCACACTGAGATCTGCAAATTGCTGGGGGTGTCACTTTAATGATTGGTTCACAGATGGCAGTGTGAACTGTGAAATGGTGCAGGAATCGGATTGCATAGTTGTGAACACCCATGCGATCTGATTCCAGTGCGAACCGAAAAAAGGGTCCTGCACCATTTTGGTGCAAATGCGCTGCGATTTCAGCCATACATTTTGTATGTCTGAAATCGTATCGCACAGACATCGCATGGGATCTGCACAACAATGCGGTGCGAGTCACATGCGAAGACTGGCATCGCACCAGTGTGAACTGGCACATAGTGTTGCATTAAAAAAAAGCACAAACTTGAAGGAAACTGCTTTCTTTCATTATTAAATAACCTTGCATGGCTTTGCACCAGAATCATAATTTTAGTGTCGGTAGCATTATTTTTTTTTTAATTAATACAAATCCAACTATAAATAAAGTGCTATTTTAATTTTATTGGGTTTTTTTTTTTTTTTTTACTTTGGACTAAGTTAAAAAAAAAAAAAAATTAAAGACAATGGGCTCCATTCACCAAAGCATCTCATATGTGGTATGTAGGTGTCCAGATACAGTGTCACTTAAAGAAAGCCTTGCTTGCTCTAAAAAAAATGATATATGTAGAAGTTCGTTATAGTAACCACTTGACCTCCGAAAGATTTATCCCCTTTCATGACTAGACCATTTTTGTGATGCGGCACTGCGTTACTTTAACTGACAATCACGCGGTCATGCAATGCTGTACACAAATAAAATATATTTTTTTCCCCCACAAATAGAGCTTTCTTTTGGTGGTATTTAATCACCTCCTGGATTTTAATTTTTTTGCGCTATAAACAAACAAAAAAAAATAAAAAATAAAAATATATGTATATTTTTTTACTTTCTGCTATAAAACATATCCAATAAAAATGTGAAAAAATCCAAATAAGTGTATATTGATTGGTTTGCGCAAAAGTTATAGTGGCTACTAACTATGGTATGTATATATACTGGAATTTTTTTTTTTTAATAATTTTTATGCTAGTAATGGTGGCGATCAGCAGCTTAAAGCAGGACTGAGATATTGCGGCGGACAAAAAAACACTAACTGACATTTTTGACATCTTGTGAGAAACAAGTGACACTAATACAGGGGCCAGTGCTAAAAATATGCACTGTCACTGTACTAATAACACTGGCTGGGAAGGGTTTAAACATCTAGAGAGATCTAAGGGTTAAATGGATGCCTAGCCAGTGTTTGTGTGTACTATGTGAGGTGTTTTTAGTCAGGGAAGTGATGTTTTTTTCCCCTGATTTGCAGGAACACAAAATCCATCCCTCCATACAGATCTCTGTTCTGTGCGTGTCTGATGATCGGCAGGTGCCGGAGGATATCCAGTGCCTGCCGCCCGCTGATCGGCTTCTACCATGAGTAATTACAGCAGAAGCGCTCCAGCGGTGGTGTGCGCCCCCTAGGCGGAGGTGCAGAATCACATATACTGTATACATATATATACTGATATAGACTGATATCTGTACAGGAGGGTCGCCCTGTAGCAGAGAATGTGCTATAGGGCTGTCCTTAGGTGGTATTAAACAAAACCAAATGAAGGATGCTCAGAAGTGCCCACTAAGGCCCCTTTCACACTTGGAGTCCAACGGCGGACTCCGTTTTTCTCAGCGGGGCATCGATCCGCCAAACCCCCGCTGAGCAGGCGGATGACAGCTCCGTCTCCGCGCTGTGTGCAGAGAGGGAGCTGTCAGATCCCGCTGTTCTCTATGGGGGAATCAGATGAGAATGGACCGCCTGTCCGTTCTCATCTGATCCCATCCACTCGACGGATGGAAAATAGGGTTTCCATCCGTCCAGATTTAACAACCGGATCAGATCGGATGTCAACAGACATGTCTCCGCTGATATCCGATGCCCCATAGAGATACATGGGGCATCCGTTCAGATCCGCCTAGAGATACATGGGGCATCCGTTCAGATCCGCCTGAAAAACTGACAGGCGGATTTGAATGGTCCGCTAGTGTGAAAGTGGCCTTAGAGTGTCAACCTGTGCCCATCAGGGATTCCAATCAGTGCCCACCAAGGTTTCCAATAAGTGCCCATCAAGGATTCCAATCAGTGCCCACCAGGGATGCCAATCAGTGCCCATCAGTAATGCCTGTCAGTGCCTCCATATCACTGCTACCTATCAGTGCCAATTAGTGCCACCCATCAGTGTCTATTAGTGCCCATCTGTGCCACCTATCAGTGCCCATCTGTGCGACCTATCAGTGCCCATCAGTGCTGCATATTATTGCCACATCATCAGTGCAGATCAGTGACTCCTCATCAGTGCCCATCAGTGGCACCTCATCAGTGCCCATCAGTGATGGAGAAAACTTTCTTATTTTCAAAATTTTATAACCAATTAAGAAAAACGTTATTTATTATTTTTGAGTTTCGGCCCTTTTTTTTAAATTTGTTTAGCAAAAAATAAAAAACCCACGGTGATCAAATACCACCAAAAGAAAGCTCTATTTATGGGAGGTAAATGATAAAGATTTCAGATGGGCGCAGTTTTGCATGACCGCGCAATTTTCATTCAAAGTGTGACAGCGCTGAAGAGGTGAAAATGCCCTGTATTGAAGTGGTTAAGTAATGTCTACGGTATACTCAGTACGCTCATAGCAGAAATGTAATGTTATAAAAATGGGGTGTACAGGGGTGAGAGCCGAAACAGTTATTATCACTTTACATATTTAAATTTCACGGAGAAATATGAAAAAAGAAATGTGAAATGTAACATATGATTCCCTGATATAGGAAATTGATGTCTCATTATAAATGATACAAGTTGTAATACAAATGTTTCTCTTCTCTTTCCAGGCACAACCCAAAGACTAACACATTCACCAGTGTGTATGAGACCCCCGTCAACATTCATGCAAAGAAGCAGTCAGAGGCCGTCAGTGAGGTCAGTGAATTACATATTTGGCCTCCATTATACGGCCAGCAGAGGGCAGTAAAGAGGAGAGGTCGATCCTTTTCTTCACTGCCCCCAAATGTCCACCTAAACAGCAACTGGAGGCATGGGCGTCCGCAGAACTTTTTTCAGGGGGGGGGGGGCATCATTTTAAGGTCACCCATGCTCCACCCCTTTTTAACAATATCATGAAGGGGAAGGGCAGTGAGGTCAGTGAATTACATATTTGGCCTCTTTCATACGGGCAGCAGGGGGCAGTAAAGAAAAGAGGTCGATCCTTTTCTTTACTGCCCCCGAATGTCCACCTAAACAGCAACTGGAGGCATGGGCGTCCTCAGAACTTTTTTCAGGGGGGGGCATCATTTTAAGGTCACCCATGCTCCGCCCCTTTTTAACAATATCATGAAGGGGAGGGGCTTAGTCATTTTGAGTATTTATTTTTAAAGGGCAAAAAGCAGCATTAATTTTTAAAGCATTTGTTAACCTAAAAAAAAAAAATCTTGTTCTCTTAAAGCATGTTATACAGCACAGTGCTTGTGCTGTGTAATTTGGCCCCTTCTATCACCTAAAATACCTGGCTGATCCTGCCTGGCTATGTCCTCCTCTCTGTAAACTGAGCATGGTATCCCATGGCTGCTGAGCCCTGACTTCGTGGTCAGTTTACGTGCCTCCATCATCCGCAGCCCACCTGTCCTCCTTGGTCCTCTCTCCCCCTCTCTCCCTGCCTGTCTGCTCCTGTGTCAGTGCCCTCCCTCCCCTCCTAAAGCTGTAGTTTCATTTAAAGTTTCATATCCTGTCTACAGTCTGTTTAATAATCCTGTGTGCCCCTCTGTCTTTTTTCTTTTTAAATAAGCCATTCTTTAGAAGTTTTCAGAGCGCCAATTGCCGCTCACGTGACCCGCCACCTCTCCCCTCCTCTCCCCCTCCCCTTCTCTCCTGACTGACAACAGCAAGGATTCCTCGGCCCCACCTGCTGCAGGCAGCTGTCAGACGGGGTGAGGAGAGAGCCGACGGGTCACGTGAGCGGTGCTCAGTGCTCTGAAAACTGGTAAAGAATGCCTTATTTTTATTTTAAAACTCATACACAGACACACAGGATAATTAAACAGACCAGAAAGGATGGTATAAAGTGGCTTAACAAACACTTGAAAGGGGAAGTTGGGATTCTGGGGGGGCAATTGCCCCCCCCCCCCTGCCCCTACCTGCGGACACCCATGGCTGGAGGGGGTAGTATGTATTCTGTATGCTTTGCGTGTGGTCTGACAAAAATTAAACAGTATATCGTGCTTAGAAGGCAGAACTCCTGCCAAAAGTTGACCCTTTAAAGAACCCTTTAAAGGAATTGTAAATGACCACCTTGTAAAACAACCCATTAAATTTAAGGCTACATTCACATATTAGCGTAGGGGACCGCGGGCAGAATCACCGCGGTTCTGCCCGCGATCCGGAAATCATTGAAAACCGCGGGACGCCTGTGCGTGGATGTTGATTTGCAATGGCACCCCAAACGCTGTACGATGTTGCCACGATTTCCGCCTGCCGAATCGCGGTAACATCGCGCAAACAAAATCGCGGGGGGTCGCATGACGCCCAAAAAAGATACAAGAGCTTCTTTGTGGCGTCATGCGACCCGAGATTTTTTTTGCGCGATGTTACCGCGATTCGGCAGGCGGAAATCGCGGCAACATCACACAGCTTTTGGGGTGCCATTGCAAATCAATGGCAACGCACAGGCGTCCCACGATTTGCAATGATTTCTGGATCGCGGGCAGAATCGCAGTGATTCTGCCCGCGGCCCGCTACGCTAACATGTGAACGTAGCCTTAAGTAGAAATGCAAAACATGTTAAAAACACTTTATAGATATAATAGAGCATTATAAATGTATTTTTTCCTATTTTTTAATAAATGATCACATTCCCTCTGTTCTCTGCTGCATCAGAGCTGGGGGGGGGGGGCAGTAACAGCAGAACACTGAGCTTCCCAGTGAATAGCTGGGCAGTGGGGGCATGTCAGGACAAGTCTAATCATTGGAGGGCACACTGAGATCTCAGCAAAGCTAGAGAACTGACCACGCTGTGCTCTCCTGCTTAGTGTGGTTAGTTTTTCATAGAAAAGCAGAGGGTCTGGGAGGAACCCCAGGGATTTCACATAAAGGAAGCAATACAAAGAGAACAGGATATTTTCTCATACAAGTACATGGTACAGCAGCCACAGACCAGGAATAGGAAGTGTTGGGGTAACAAATGCTTTATGTGAATGGGACCAAACCACAACCACAAGCAAAATTGCAGAATGCTATTGTCAATAGAAAATCCCTCTTTAGCTGAAAAAAAAAATGGCATTCAGGAGGTGACAGTATCTCCTTCTAAATGCCTGACACTCTTCTCTACACCCTCTGAAAACAATGCATCACAGATTACTTTTCAGAGGGGTGGTAAAGAGTGCCACTCATGTAAATGAGTCTGCTCTGTGGCTGTGCACTGTGTATCATAAACAGTTGTCATTGGTTAATTAATAAAATCTTGCTTCCGCCTTTATCATCCTTTGTTACATCTCAGTGCTGCTTATCGTCTACAGCATCTTTGCAACCACTTCCTGTCTTCATGTACTCAAGGGAGGCTGCATGGCATTTCTCAGGGAAGGTTCTCTGGTGGGGTTGAAATGGTCACTGGTACTCTGTGCCAGCGTGACAACACAGGGGCACAGGAACAAAGCGTTGCTGGAGTACATGTAGATAAAAAGTGGCTGCAGGAGATCAGCAGCACTGAGATCATTGAGATGTAACTTAAGCATTAGGCGTCTTTAACACGGCCGCTCAGTTTTTTTCTTCCGCTCCGGTGCTTTTTTTTTTTTTTAACTGATGTCCTTTTTTCCCCACAAATGGATCTTTCTTTTGGTGGCATTTGATCACCTGTGCAATTTTTATTTTTTGCGCTATAAACAAAAAAATAGCGACAATTCTAAAAAAAAAAAAAAAAAAATATATATATATATATACGTATATATATATATATATATATATATTTTTAACTTTCTGCTATATAATATTCCCAATAAAAAATGAATAAATAAATAAAATGTTTTCATCATTTTAGGCCAATTTGTATTCTTAGGTAACAAAAAAATCCCAATAGGCCTATATTGGTTGGTTTGCGCAAAAGTTATCGGGTCTACAAACTAGGGGAAAGATTTATGTCATTTTTATTTATTTATTTATTTTTTACTATGTAATGGCAGCGATCTGCGATTTTTAGCGGGACTGGGACATTGCTGCGGACAGATCGGCAGTGAAGGGGTTAACACCAGGGAGCGATCAAAGGGTTAAATGTGTCCCTAGGGGGTGTTTTTTTAACTGTGTGGGGGATGGGCTTGCTGAATGAACACAGAGACCTGTGTTCCTAAATAGGAGGAACACAGGATCCCTGTGTTCATTACTGACAGAACAGTGTTCTGTCTCCACGGGGAGCGATCGCTGGTGCCCGGCGGACATCGCGGCCACCTGGCCCGCTGATTGGTTCCCACTGTGGCCAATCAGCTTGTGCACGCGCCCCCACTAGCGGTCCTGCGAAATGACGTACGGTACATCGTTTTACGGGATAAACCTGCAGTATAAGTACAACGGATGGTCGGCAATCGGTTAAAGGCAAGTTTAAAAAAACAAACATGTCATACTTACCTGCTCTGTACAGTTGGTTTTGCACAAAGCAGCCCCAATCCTCCTCTCCTTGGTCTCATGCCGGTGCTTCTGGCCCCTTCCTGCTGTCGAGTGCCCCCACAGCAAACAGTTTATGAGGGCACTCGAAAAGGCTCACTCCCGAGCCGCTGCTCTGCATGTCCATTCACAAACAAAGCTGTCATTCGGCCCCACCCCCTCTCTCCTCACTGGCTGTTACAGACAGCTGTCTCAGCCAATGGGGAGGGAGGGAGGGTCTCTGGAAAGCCAAGGCTCCTGTGTACATCACTGGATCGCGATGCAGCTCAGGTAAATATTAAGGGGTGCTGCACACAGAGGGTTTTTTTACCTTCATGCATGTTCAGCCCACGTATGTAGAATTTGGAGAGAAGAGCCGCTCAGGTGAGGCTGAATGTGCCGGTGCTGGTCAGATCCGCCATCCAGAAATGTATTCAAACCAAAAGTAGTTGGACCGCACTCGGAAAAGATGAAATCAGTGAAATCTTGTATTCCTCATAGACAAATCCATACAGACATGGTTATGAGTAAGCGATCCTCTGTATCGTGAAACGCGTCAACCTGGCATGTCTCTGGATGCACTGTCTGTATGGATTTGTCTATGAGGAATACAAGATCTCGCTGATTTCATCTTTTCCGAGCGCGGTCCATTTTCTTTCAGCCCACGTATGTAAAGGGTAATTCCTATCCAGCAATATTATAGGTGGTGGTCAGAGACATACAGAAGGAGAGACTTTCATAGTGTAAATCCATTAAAATAAAGAGGTTTATTGAATAGTAGTGCACTTATATCAAGGTAGAGTATTATCAGCAGTTAAACAAATGATCAGCAGCGTTAATCCGGTATTCCGAGTGCCGGAATGCAATGCGCTCCAAAAGCCGGGAAGTGACAGGGCAGAAGTGACGCAGTGCGCTCTATGCGTTTCGTCAGAGTGACGTCATCAGGAGCAGCGTCCTTTGAATGGCTCTGATAAAGAAGGTGTTGCCTTCGAAATGCATCAGCCAGTAAGGATCACGGTGAGGTCCCTCTGTACTTTGGAGTTCGTTGTACCTAGTACTACAGGGCTATGTTTGTGTAGCTTGATTAGCATGATTCTAATTAAATAATATGTTTGTGAGTATAATTTATGACGATTATTTCTTTATAAATATTATGGGATAATGCACTAGGCTGGTGCGTGCTCTTTTGTTTGTTTTTGTAGTCACACTGGAACACATGCGTTCCTGCGCAGTCCTATTTGTTCCGGTTTTGACAGGCCATTCAGAGGAATGGGCTGGCAAACGCACAGGAATGCGCGAAAAAGCGGTGCAAGTACTATTTTTTCAAATCTCACCGATATAGTGGCCACAAACTGAGATGTGTTTGGCATTCTATTACCAATTCATGGCCCCCACATGTGTTTCGCAAGGGCAGCGTGTTTGCAGGCGGTGGAGGAAACACGCACAGAGCGCGCCTTTCCCGCACTGTGTTCCAGTGTGAACCAGCCTTGACTCTTTCATTAAACAGAAGCAAAACTTAAAGGGGACGATTTACTAAGACTGGACCATGCAAGATCTGGTGCAGCTCTGCATAAAAACCAATCAACTGTCAAAGTTTATTTGAACAAGCTGAAGTTAGATGCTGATTGGCTACCATGCACAGCTGCACCAGATTCTTAGGACTCCAGTTCTAGTAAATCTCCCCCTTTAAACTGTGTGTAAAGTGTTTGCTAAAAAATGTGATGAGCAGCTCCAATGAAACTCGTCACGTTCCTTTTTAACCACTTGCTGACCGCCCGACGCAGATATACTCACGGGAGTGCTGCTGGCCATGCGCCCGCCCCTATTAGGAAGCGGGGAAGCAGATCCACGGGGCCAGCAGCCGCGATTACTGCCGGGCACCCGCGATCGCTCCCCGCTAAGAGAGAACGACGGTCAGCTGTTCTAAACACAGCTGACCGTTCCTCTCTCTAGAATGAACACAAATCGCCTGTGATCCTTCTATATAGGATCACAGATCTCTGTGTTGATTCCACAAGTCCCTCCCCCATACAGTTAGAAAACACTTCCCTAGGCTCACAATTAACACTTTCATCGCCCCTCTCAGTTAACCCCTTCCCTGCCAGTGTCATTATTACAGTAACAGTGCATATTTTTAGCACTGATTACTGTAGTAATGTCACTGGTCCCCCCCCAAAAGTGTCAAAAATGTCAGTTAGGGGTCCGATCTGTCCGCCACAATGTCGCAGTCTCATTAAAAATCGCAGATCTCCGCCATTACTAGTAAAAATAAAATAATAAAAACAACATAAATCTTTCCCCTAGTTTGTAGACGCGATAACTTTTGCACAAACCAGTCAAAATGCGCTTATTGGGATTTTTTTGGGAACTATTTTGTATGATTATTAACGCCACCTAGTGGCCAAAATTCATTTTTTCCGATTGCGGTACAGTTTTTGAAAACAAATACTGCATTATGGCCACTAGATGGCACTTAAGATCATAGGAGATAGTTCTATTACACAGAATATGGCAAGTTTCCTTGGAGCTGTGTCACATTTATTCAGCAAACGTTTTATATATAGACCCCTGGATCAACTGCGGGTATAGGATTGTGTATATGGGATTGTATGGTTTTCATTACTGTTTTTTTTTTTATTATTGGAAGGTAAGAATTCCGCGCAAATGGATGTAGTTAAGCTAATTTAATGGCTGCAGCCTACCCCAAAATATAGATAAACTATATCTGAAAAGTAGGGATAGGTGGGGTATATTGCAGCGCCAATATACCCCACCTATCCCTACTTTTTTTATTATTGCTTGAGCCAGATGGACTTGATGATGTCTTTTTTCAACCTGACTAACTATGTAACTATGTAACCATGGAACTCCAAAATATTTTTATTTTTTTTAAATCAGAAACAAAGTTTATTGAAAAACAGCAAACATTGTACAGTTTATGCATTTCCTAAAGAGCTTCATCTCATTACAAATACATGTCATCGCAACAATTTATAGATACATTCCTGCACTTTATAAACAGTTTGAAAGCATGTAAAACACATTGTTTCTATTCCCGTCCACCACCCCAGATAGGCCCAAACAACAATGCAATAACCAAAATATTTTTTACTGAATTGCAACAGATTTAATTTCCTAAATGAATTAGAAATGCCCGAATTGAACTTTTTTTTTTTTGATTGAATAAGGTACGCTGTCTGTTTCCATATATGGTTCATATTAATTAGGCTCTGGGAACATCAATCCAATGCAGATTGGTGAAAACAATTGCACTTTCCATCAGGTTGAAGCACAGAATCCACTTTTGTGGCATCATCCACCCAAATTGTGCAGAACTATATTAATGTGTGGTCATGATGGAGTGATCCTCCAGAAGTGTAACAATGTCCCCTCTGCTGATTACACAACAGCTGCCTGCTGCGGCCAGACATAATAATGAGGCTTGGGGGTTCTCACAGTACGTCCCGCTCCCCTCGCAGTGTTCTGGAATGTTCCCAGTATTCCCGGCTATTTTTATTTCATGGCTGAGATGTGAGAGCGGTTATTTACAGATCATGTATGTTGGGAAGGCAATTTCCTTCCCCGCTCTCCACTTCCAGCTCCTGTTCCCGTCAATCACCCTCCAGGCATCAGTCACCCAACACCAGGGCGGGCGCTGCGTTATATGGCACCTCCGAAAAAAATACCTGCAAAGTGCATCTTTTTCCCAATGAAAGCTTGAAGCTTGCTAAACAGGGATTTTAAAGCCTTTAAAGAGGACCTGTCAGTAACTTTACAAGTCTACGGGAATACGTTTTGGACATGTCACAATATACAGAAACAGTATCCAACTTTTATCATGTAAAAGCCATCCTTGAGTTCCAATCAGTGACTTTGCCTAGGCTGAGATGATGTCACCAGTGCCGGGACAAGGTCATCTAGAGCCCAGGGCGAACATGCCAAGTTGCCCCCCCCCCCCAACATATCTGAGCATCATGTGTCATTAAAAATCCCCTCCCCCGAAAACAGATCGATAATGCTCACCCCCTAAACATAAGTTCCCCCTCCTCTCAGTAAAAATCTGCCCTTTGCTAAAATCCCTCCTTCCAGAACACAAATCTTTGCCCCCAATCCCCTTTACCTCAAACCCACTCTCTCCCCATTAATTTGCACATATCCAAATTATGTAAATTTGGAAAAGAGTCAGGAGCTTCCTCTTGGCATGTCATTGAAATGAATGGGCTTCTCTTCACACCAGTGGCGGCTGGTGCATGAAAATTTGGGGGGGGGGGGGGCAGCAAAACCAACACCACCCCCCCCCCCGGGCAGAACGTCCGGGTGGCCGGCAGTCATATCTACCACGGCATCCTTACCTCCTTCTTCCCCGAGCGGCTGTGAGTCTCCTCCGGCCGTACGTCTCCTCCCTCTTCCTGGCCAATGGCCAGTAAAATCACTTCTCTTTTCAGCCAATCAGAAAAGGGGTCTCACAACCCCCGCTTCGTGATTGGCTGGGAGTAAAATCAGTGTGATGATAGCGAATATTAATTTGCTATTGTGACACAGCTGGGTGGGCTCAGGGCGCAGTGCTCTGCACCCCGAGCCCACCCTTTATTGAAGCCTATTAGAGCCTCTGGCTCTAATCACGTGCTTCAAATTAAAAAAATCCCCATGGGAATCCATGCGTCCGGCGCCCTGCATGTAGATTAGGGGGCCGAATGCATGGATAGGAGGGCGGCGCCCCTGCGCCCCCAATGGACGGTCCGCCACTGCTTCACACGATGCACAGGAACGCACATGCTATCGCACCTGTAGATTGGAACCTAGCCTACAGAGAAGCTGACCTCCAGACAGATATAAAATTCACAAATAATGCATCTCTGTAATCATAAATACGATCGTGTAAGTACCTGAATCTGCTTTGATATCAGCCTCTGGCAGTCTTGCAGCAGCTGTACCTCAGAGCTCAGACGGGGAGAGGGAGAAGCAGCACAAGTAGCCAATCAGTGGTGTTGCAGTGCTCATGTGCTAAGAGACATGCTTATAGGAGGACAGAGCAGAGTGACCAAGGGATGAGCTCATCGATACTTTTTCTTTTACTGTCCAGTCACAGGCCGTGGGAGCAGGGCTGCTGTTAGAAATCATAGGACCCTGTACAGTCTACCTGACAGCCACCTCCCCCCAAAAAAATATATCAAAATAATATTTTTGCTAACAATAAACTAAAATCATTATCAAGCACAAAATAACATACAAAACTTCTGATAAATTTAAAAGATAACGATCACTCACTGTGTTCATTCAGGAAAGGAAGGGGCCGGTCAACATGACATATTTACTGTTCCCACCCCCCTTCCACTCTCCATCTTCAAATGATCCCCCGCAGCCGGCGGGAAAGAGAGGAGGGGAATCCGGATTTACGGGGGAAAGGAGCACACAGCGGGGCCCAGGCAGAAGGGGGAATTATATCGTGGAAAGAAGGGGGGTGATCATTACGGTGGGGGGCATAATTACTGGAACCAATTATCTGTAGTTCCCTCCTGCTGCAGCTACAAGCCAGAAGGAGTGAGAGGAGGGAAAGCCGGAAGTGTGGGGGAAAGGGGAACACAGGGGTCCCGGGAAGAAGGGGGAATCAGAATGTGGACAGAAGGGGGGGATCATTACAGCGGGCGGGGGGAATTACTGGAACCAATCATCTGTAGTTCCCTCCTGCAGCAGCTACAAGCCGGAAGGAGTGAGAGGAGGGAAAGCCGGAAGTGTGGGGGAAAGGGGAACACAGGGGGGCCCGGGAAGAAGGGGGAATCAGATTGTGGACAGAAGGGGGTGATCATTACGGGGGGGGGGGGGAATTACTATAACCAATCATCTATAGTTCCCTGCTGCCGCAGCTACAAGCCGGAAGGAGTGAGAGGAGGGAAAGCCGGAAGTGTGGGGGAAAGGGGAACACAGGGGGGCAGGGGCATAAAGTGGAATCAGATCATAGACAAGAGGGGGCAAAACTACTGGCACTGATCCCCCTGTGTGGCTCTCCCTGCAGTAGCTAAAAGATGGCCTCTCTTGCTTGCTTTCAGCTGCTGTAGGGACCGCCACACAGGGGATCAGTTCTAGTGATCACCCCCTCCTGTCCATAATCTGATTCCCCCTGCTGCCTGGGGCCCCCTGCTAAACCGATGGGGCCTGGGTCCTATAGAGGAGGACTGGCTTTACCCCCTCATCAGCAGCCCTGTTTGGAAGGGACCACGCCTGAATTTATTACTTTACTGATGCAAAGAAATCTCAGGTCCCCCACCTTGCCAGACAGGGTAAGCTTTGTGGCAGAGCTAGGTAAATCTTAGGACTGGATGGACAGAAATACAAATTACTTTGGCAGTCAATACAGCTCTCCTATATGTAGATCATGATTGTATTTGTTTACCTGGAGTTCAGCTTTAAGTGAAAATGTTGTTTGATCCTCTATGGGTAAATCACAGGTTAACTTCAACATAAAGATATTATGATTGTGCGTTATGTTTTTTTAAACCGTATTTCCATCGAATTTGTACATATGCAGGCCTTTCTGATTTTAGTAGGTTTATTTTTTTGAAAAATGTATGTTTTGACAGATTAAATATCGGGAAGAAGGCGAACGCTATAAATCGGTTTTCCACTGGGATATGAAGTCCAGAGAAGAACAGAGCTACAACATGGAGAAGATGGTTAGTTGGGCACACTCAGTGCTGGGGGTCACCAAGCCTTGCTAGCCAACTCTGTATCTCCTGGAGATCCGGTGTGCATTCTCTGCTCAATATTGTCTGTTCTTTATCCACAGAAAGCCTACGAAGAAGGAAAATCCTGGTTCTCCGATATTGACCCAGACATGGTCCAAATTGAGCAGGCTCAGAAGACACTAAACGATGTAAGATTTCCAGATCTCAAACATTAGATTATCAAGGTGTATTGGGTGGTCATACAAACAGTCAAGATGTTTCTTGACTCAGATTCCATTGTGTGACAGAATACTGATGTGTGAAACGAATGCTGTCATACAAGAATCTTTCTATGAAGTCTATGGCCAACAGGTTAATTGCTAGAGTAGAATTTTTTTCTCCTACTTCCACTTTTACTTCACTACATTTTTTCGATGATTTCAATACTTCTACTCCGATATTTCTTTTTTTTGTGCTGCATAGTTACTCGTTACATTGATAAAAATTACCACTGCCAGAACAATAGATGGCAGGTTTCATAAGCTCAAAAAAATGTGTATAATGTCATGTGTACTTTTGACTTTTGACTTCTTTCTTTAATAACTTTAACTTTAATAACTTTAACTTTAATAAACTTTTGACTTATTTCTTTAACCACTTAAGCCCCGGAGGATTTGGCTGCTAAAGGACCAGGGTTTTTTTTGCGATTTTTTACTGCGTGACTTTAACGGACAATTGCGCGGTCGTGCGACGCTGTACCTAAACGAATTTGACGTCCTTTTTTTCCCACAAACAGAGCTTTCTTTTGGTGGTATTTGATCACCTGTGCGATTTTTTGATCACGCGCTATAAACAAAAAAAGAGCGTAAATTTTGCAAAAATAACAATATTTTTCACATTTTTTTATATGAAATTCCCCAAAAAAATACGTAAAAATCAAAATTTTTTAACATTTTTCGGCCAATTTGTTTTACGCTACCTATGTTTGGTAAAAAAAATCGCAAAAAGCGTATTTTGATTGGTTTGCGCAAAAGTTATCGCGTTTACTAACAAAGGGAAAGATTTTTGTCATTTTTGGTGTTTTTTTTTTAACGCGTAATGGCGGCGATCTGCGATTTTTTTTTCGGTACTGCGACATTGCGGCGGACAGATCGGACCCTTGACTGACATTTTTGACACTTTTGGGGGTACCAGTGACATTACTGCAGTAATCAGTGCTATACATATGCACTGTTACTGAAAAATGACACTGGCAGGGAAGGGGTTAACTTTATTGGACAGGGAGGGGTTAAGTGTGTCCTAGGGGCGTGATTCTAACTGTGTAGGGACATTCCTATTGGTGTAAAAGCAAAGATCAACCGTTCTACATAGTAGAACGGACAGATCTTCACTTTTACACAGGGAGAACTGACAGGCGGCTTGTTTACACAAGCTGCTCTGTCTTTCTCCCTTCACAGGAGCGATCGCAGTGTGACTGGCGGACATCGAGTCCGCTGGTCACACGCACTGACTTGTCTGTGAACGAGCCGCGGCGGGCGCGCGCCTCGGCGGGCGCGCGCCCGCCCGCGATAGGCTCGCAAGTCAGTGACAGGCGAGTGACGTACCGATACGTCACTCTGCCTGGCCGGGGCTGACCGCCGCAGTATATAGTCGTGCGGCGGTCGGCAACCGGTTAATAACTACTTAACACAGTACTTGTACTTTTACTTTCAGTACTTGAGTAGCAAAATTTAAAAAAAAACTACTTGCAATACTTAAGTACAAAAAAATGTTGAATACTTTAGTACTTCTACTCAAGTCACTTTTTGATCGAGCACTTGTACTTTTACTCAAGTATGGGTTTCGAGTACTTTATACAACTCTGTCAATGTCCCATCACACAATAGTTACCTGTGTCAAGAGGCAACTTAAATGTTTGTATGACCACCCAATACACCTTGATAATTGTTTACCTGTCTTTGCATGTTCTCTGCAAATGGTGTTCATCAAAAACTAGAGCATTAATTGTTTTTATCTCTTCTTACTTTGCTTTACTAGAATTTCCATAACTGTAGATTGTCTTCGAAGCCTTTAAATCAGCCTTTCTCAACTTTTTTTAACATGGAGCAACCCTTAAAATAACTTTCAGTTTTTAGAGGAATCTCTGCCAATAATTACTATATTTACAGCTCACAGTACATTAGGTGGGTGGTCATTGAAAGAATGCTCTTACGTTGGTGGTCATTGGAATGTCTAATACATAGATGGTCTGTGAGAAGAAAGATCCTTTCATTAGTGGTCAGTAGGAAGAACACTTCCTACATTGGTGGACAGTGAGAAGAATAGTCCTTAAATTTTGTGGACATTGGAAAGTAAGCTTTCTATATTGGTGGGCAGGGGCAGACTGGCAACTTTCAGCCCAGGGGGCAAGTACAAACCAGAGGCCCATTGTGCAGCGACTCGGCCCCGCTTCCACTCTCCCTCTTCCTGTCTTCCTTCTGACCCCCATTCCAGGCTGAAGCTCAACTCTAGTACTCTCTACTCACCGTCTGAATCCCAGTTCCTGACCTGGCCAGCAGGAGGCAGTTAGGGGGAGCTGAAACAGCTTGGTTGGGGGTGGCCAGGGGGAGGAGAGTCTCCAGTGGGGCATTAAACCGGCCTCTGTTCAGACACAGTTTACGCCATCAATGCTGGGGGGGTGGGGGGCCTGCACTCTGTCCATGTCTTCAACCCGCACTCAGTAGGTCAGCGGCAGGGGCTTTTTACTTCTCTTCACCAGGAATTCTTTAGGCATGTCTGTAGCAGAAGCGGTGCAGCCTTTTTACGAGGCATCAGATAGGCCCAGGGACAATTGCTCCCCTGGCCCCTGGCCCAGTCATCCCCTGTTGGTGGGCAGTGAGAGAAAAAATCCTTGCCTTAGTGGTCAGTTGGAAGAATGCCTCCTACATTGGTGGCCATTGGGAAAAACGCTCCTTACATTGGTGGTCAGTGGAAAAAATGCTCCTTACATTGATGGTCGGTTGGAAAAATGTTCCTTACATTGGTGGTCAATGGGAAGAGTGTCCCTTACATTGGTGGTCAATGGGAAGAATGTCCCTTACATTGGTGGTCAGTGGGAAGAATGCTCCTTACATTGGTGGTCAATGGGAAGAGTGTCCCTTACATTGGTGGTCAGTGGGAAGAATGCTCCTTACATTGGTGGTCAGTGGGAAGAATGCTCCTTACATTGGTGGTCAGTGGGAAGAATGCTCCTTACATTGGTGGTCAGTGGGAAGAATGCCCCTTACATTGGTGGTCAGTGGGAAGAATGTTCCTTACATTGGTGGTCAGTGGAAAAAATGCTCCTTACGTTGGTGGTTGTGGGAAGAATGATCCTTACATTGGTGGTCTTTAGGATGAATGCCCTTTACATTGGTGGGCAAAGGGAAGAATGCCCCTTGTTTGGTGGTCATTGGGAAGATTGCTCCAGTTACAGTAGGTTAAAAAGATACTGGAGTCATTGGTTACATATTAGAGGCAGATATTGATTGCTGCTCAAGGAACGTCAAGCAACCTCTGGGGATTCCCATGAAAACCTGGTTGAGAAGGGCTGCTTTGGAGAGTTTATTCTGATAGTCTTTAGAAAAAGACAAGCAATTTGAAAAATAAATTATAACAGGTAAAATGTGCAATATTTTTTTTATTAACAGAGTCAAATGTTTCTATATTAAATAATTGGGGGTGGAGTAAATGGCTGGCAATAGCAGGAATACTATGAGTTAGGGAAAAATAAAGAAATTGTTATAATGTGTTCCCTCTACTGAACAACACAATGAGTGCATAAAAGTGATACTGATATATGGTGCAGACTGTATTTTTGCCCTGGGGCCACAGAGGGATACAGTCAGAAGAACAACAGTAGCTGTGTGTGTGTGTGTGTGTGTGTGTGTGTGTGTGTGTGTGTGTGTGTGTGTGTGTGTGTGTGTGTGTGTGTGTGTGTGTAGGTATTGTTGTGTGTGTGTGTGTGTGTGTGTGTGTGTGTGTGTGTGTGTGTGTGTGTGTGTGTGTGTGTGTGTGTGTGTGTAGGTATTGTTGTGTGTGTGTGTGTGTGTGTGTGTGTGTGTGTGTGTGTGTGTGTGTGTGTGTGTGTGTGTGTGTGTGTGTGTGTAGGTATTGTTGTGTGTGTGTGTGTGTGTGTGTGTGTGTGTGTGTGTGTGTGTGTGTGTGTGTGTGTGTGTGTGTGTGTGTGTGTGTGTGTAGGTATTGTTGTGTGTGTGTGATGGCCTTTTTGCCAGAACTCCCCTAGTGGGTTAACAAGTGGGGTAGGTAATGCTGGTGATGTGTGAAAAGCAATGTACTTGGCACCACTATCATCAGCAAGCTTATGACATAGACAAGTAGGTGGCAGATTGGGAGGATGCGCTAGAGCAGGGGTCTTCAAACTATGGCCCTCCAGTTGTTCAGGAACCACAATTCCCATCATGCCTAGTCATGTCTGTGAATCTCAGAGTTTTACAATGCCTCATGGGATGTGTAGTTCTGCAACAGCTGGAGGGCCGTAGTTTGAGGATCCCTGCGCTAGAGCAAAACAGGAACCTCGATAGGCTTGTAGGTACTACAGTTGACTCTCGATGCAGTTCCAGTAGGACTTCTTGTGTTTAAAATGGAGCCCCTGCTATTTTGCTACAAGGGAAAGAGAGTCCAACAACAGGTGAATGCACGCCAGGTACCATTCTGATCTCTTCCCTCATCCTGACATATGGCTGATGCTAAATTAATATGTAATATTATTGCACTGATTGCAGATCTGCATTGATACTGGAAAACTATGGTACAGAGGGTCATGATTACATTAGTGCTCTCTCTTGGCAGGTACAATATACAGAAGAGTTTGAGCAACAGACAAGAAAAGGAAGCTTCCCAGCCATGATAACTCCAGCCTACCAGACTGCCAGAAAGGCCGGTCACCTGGCCAGCAATGTAAGTCAGTGTATTTCAGACAGTAATTGAGGTGGTCTGTTTGGGGACTGCGCTGGGCCATTTCCACAGTCATTGTCTTGGGGGTAGTTTCCCTGTTTAAGGTTTTCCTGACCACTGTATGGAGTGGGGTCACTATGTTGTAGGTGTTCTTTTGGTCATTGTATTGGAGGCAGGTGTTGGTCTTCCTGGTTACTATGTTGGAGGTAGTCTCCCTGGTTACTAGGCTGCAGGTGGTCTTTCCGGCCACTAGGTTGGAGGTGGTTTCCCTGGTCACTAGATTGAAAGGCAGTCTCCCTTGTCGCTAGGTTGGAGGTGATCACCCCTGTCAATGTGTTGAAGGTGTTCTACCTGGTCACTATTTTGCTGGTAGCGTCCCCAGTCACTATGTTGGGGGTGGTCTCCCTGGTAACTATGTTAATATTGGTCTCCCTAGTTTCTATGTTGGAGGTGGTCCTGCTGATCTCTGTGTTGGAGGACGTATTCCTGATTACTATGTTGGAGGTGGTGTCCCCAATCACTGTCTTTGGGTGGCCACTAAGTTGGAGGAGGTGTCCCTAGTCAACATGTTGGAGGTGGTTTCCCTGGTAACTATTTTGAAGGTGGTCTCCTTAGTTTCTATATTGGAGGTCATCTCTCTGATCTCTATGTTGAAGATGGACTCCCTGATCTCTATGATAAAGGTAGTCTCCCTGATCTCTATGATGGAGCTGGTCTCCCTGATCTTTATGTTGGAGGCAGTGTCCCCAATCACTGTCTTGCTAGTGGTCATTAAGTTGGTGGAGGTTTTCCTGGTCACCATGTTGGAGGTGGTCTCCCTGGTAACTATTTTGAAGGCGCTCTCCTTAGTTTCTATGTTAGAGGTGGCCTCCCTGGTCTCTGTGTTGGAGGGAGGGGAGGCAGTGTCCCCAATCACTGTCTCTGGGGTGGTCACTAAGCTGGCAGATGTTTCCCTGGTCGCTAGGTTGGAGGTAGCTTTCCCAATCAATGTGTTGGGGATGGTCACTATGTTGGAGGGGGTATCCCTAGTAACTATTTTGAAGGTGGTCTCCCTAGTTTCTATGTTGGAGGTTGTCACCCTGATCTCTATGTTGGAGGTGGTGTCCTCAGTTACTATGTTGGAGGTGGTGTCCTCAGTTACTATGTTGGAGGTGGAGTCCTCAGTTACTATGTTGGAGGTGGTGTCCTCAGTAACTATGTTGGAGGTGGTGTCCTCAGTTACTATGTTGGAGGTGGTGTCCTCAGTAACTATGTTGGAGGTGGTGTCCTCAGTTACTATGTTGGAGGTGGTGTCCTCAGTTACTATGTTGGAGGTGGAGTCCTCAGTTACTATGTTGGAGGTGGTGTCCTCAGTTACTATGTTGGAGGTGGTGTCCTCAGTAACTATGTTGGAGGTGGTGTCCTCAGTTACTATGTTGGAGGTGGTGTCCTCAGTTACTATGTTGGATGTGGTGTCCTCAGTAACTATGTTGGAGGTGGTGTCCTCAGTTACTATGTTGGAGGTGGTGTCCTCAGTAACTATGTTGGAGGTGGTGTCCTCAGTAACTATGTTGGAGGTGGTGTCCTCAGTTACTATGTTGGAGGTGGTGTCCTTAGTAACTATTTTGGAGGTGGTGTCCTCAGTAACTATGTTGGAGGTGGTGTCCTCAGTTACTATGTTGGAGGTGGTGTCCTCAGTTACTATGTTGGAGGTGGTGTCCTCAGTAACTATGTTGGAGGTGGTGTCCTCAGTTACTATGTTGGAGGTGGTGTCCTCAGTTACTATGTTGGAGGTGGTGTCCTCAGTAACTATGTTGGAGGTGGTGTCCTCAGTTACTATGTTGGAGGTGGTGTCCTCAGTAACTATGTTGGATGTGGTGTCCTCAGTAACTATGTTGGAGGTGGTGTCCTCAGTTACTATGTTGGAGGTGGTGTCCTCAGTAACTATGTTGGAGGTGGTGTCTTCAGTAACTATGTTGGAGGTGGTGTCCTCAGTTACTATGTTGGAGGTGGTGTCCTCAGTTACTATGTTGGAGGTGGTGTCCTCAGTTACTATGTTGGAGGTGGTGTCCTCAGTAACTATGTTGGAGGTGGTGTCCTCAGTTACTATGTTGGAGGTGGTGTCCTCAGTAACTATGTTGGAGGTGGTGTCCTCAGTAACTATGTTGGAGGTGGTGTCCTCAGTAACTATGTTGGAGGTGGTGTCCTCAGTTACTATGTTGGAGGTGGTGTCCTCAGTAACTATGTTGGAGGTGGTGTCTTCAGTAACTATGTTGGAGGTGGTGTCCTCAGTTACTATGTTGGAGGTGGTGTCCTCAGTTACTATGTTGGAGGTGGTGTCCTCAGTAACTTTGTTGGAGGTGGTGTCCTCAGTTACTTTACTATGTTGGAGGTGGTGTCCTCAGTAACTATGTTGGATGTGGTGTCCTCAGTAACTATGTTGGAGGTGGTGTCCTCAGTTACTATGTTGGAGGTGGTGTCCTCAGTAACTATGTTGGAGGTGGTGTCCTCAGTAACTATGTTGGAGGTGGTGTCCTCAGTTACTATGTTGGAGGTGGTGTCCCCGATCACTGTGTTGGGGGTTGCCTCTTCCCCATGCTCACTGTGTTGCTATAATGGTTTGTTCTGTTTATCCATAGAATATCCCTCTTGCGCACTTACTCTCTTCATTCTTGTGACAGGTGGAATACAAGCGCGGTCATGAAGAACGTGTTTCTCAGTACAGCAGCGTAGTGGACACCAAAGATATTTTGCACGCCAAGGCCAGCGGACAAAACCTGAGTGATGTGAGTCCCAGTCAATAATATGGTGCTCTGTAACCATGATTTCCTATTTTGTTATATCTGTGTTCATTGTCTCGGGTCTTCAGGTGAAATACACAGAAGACTATGAGGAGCAGCGGGGAAAAGGCAGCTTCCCGGCAATGATTACACCCGGCTACCAGATTGCCAAGAAAGCCTCTGAGCTAGTCAGCGATGTGAGTTATGACTTAGATTAGACATTTATTTTGTTAAATAGGCAGCAGTGACGGGAATGAAATAAATCAGTTTTGCCATAAACCACCCTGTTGGCAGTAGCCACCTGCCATGTAGATTTGGCATACACCAATATTTCATAATACTGTACATTTTTTTTTTTTCATATGCTTTGGCTATCAAAGTCAGAATAAATAATCTCCAAAACAGCCTTGAAGGAGAACTGTGAACGTTGGCTGTTTCCTCTGAATCAATGACTAAAGTATATTACTTAAAGGCAGTGTTAAAAAAGTGACGTCATTGACCTTGCTATGCTGTCTGGCAGGAGTTCCAAGATCACAAAAAAAAAAAAAAAAGAAAAATCTTTGGAAGGTAAAAGCAGTGTCAACATATATTTAAACTGTTTATTTAGTTGTTTGCCTGGAGCTGAGCTTTAGGCCCCTTCCACACGAACGATCCGATCAGATCCACCTGTCAGTTTTTTAGGCGGATCTGATCGGATCCTCCATGCATCCCTATAGGGCAGTGAAGACATGTCCGCTGACACCCGCTGCTATCCGATTCCGATCCTGTCCGTTAAAACCGGACAGATGGAAACCCTATTTTCCATCCGTCGATCGGATGGGATGAGAACAGACAGGTGGTCCGTTCTCGTCCGTTTGCCCCATAGAGGACAGCGGGGATCTGACAGCTGTGTCTTTGCACACAGAGCAGAGATGGAGCTGTCATCCGCCTGCTCAGCGGGGATCGGCGGATCGATCCCCCGCTGAGCAGCACGGAGTCCGTCGATGGAGGCGGACCGTGTGAAAGGAGCCTTAGGATCAGTGGGAGTAAGGGAGTCCTGTCTTTGCCCACCTTCACCACTGCATCATCCCGAAAGACACAGGAGGCACAGCATTATGGGAGACGTAGCCATAGTGGGATATTAGTGGCATAGGGCACACCTCCAAACTTTTTGAAATGGGAATGAGAGACACCTGTTAGCAAAAGTATTTAGGCATAGGACACACCCCCTGCCACACCCCCTTAAAGGAGAATTATTACAAAAAAATGATTATTTAAACCCACAAGTGCATTTTTTTTTAACCACTATTATTCCTTTATACTGGCTTTTGATATTTACAAACTCAGCAATTTAGAAATTGGATGAAAGGTTTAGCACTGGGAAACACTTTTTGAAAAATAAAAAAGTGCATTATATATACAACTATATAGATCAGACCAAAATGAGGGACAAATGAGGAGGAAAGAGGGACAGAGGGACTTTGTTCCAAATCAGGGACAGTCTCTTGAAATCAGGGATAGTTGGGAACTATGGATCATGTAAGCAATGTTTTGTTTTTTTGGGTTTTTAAACAAAAGGATCATTTAGTAACCCACAACGGGGAGGAGAGGGGAAAATGGGGGACTTCATGGCAAGATATAAAAGATGTGCAGTAAAACCGTGGATTGAGAGTAACTTGGTTTGAGAGCATTTTGCAAGACAAGCCAAATTTTGACGAGTGATGTCTTGATATACAAGTAGCGTCATGTCACAACTGAGTATAAAAGAGAAGAGAGGAGCCTCTAAGTGAAGCAATATGGTTTTATTTAATGAAGGTTCAACATTTAGCACCTCCCATGGTTGATGATTAAAATAGGCACATCCAAGTATGCAGGGATCCGGGCAGGGGAGGACTGGGCCAGGGAGCAGGGGGGCAACTGCCCCCTGGGCCACTCTGATGCCCCGTAAAAAGGCTGCACGGCTACTGCCACAGACCTGCCTAAAGGATTCCTGGTGAAGAGAAGTAAAAAGTCCCTGCCGCTGATCTACTGAGTGCGGGATGAAGACAAGGACAGAGCGCAGGCCTCTCCCCCAGCATGGATGGTGTAAGCTGTGTCTGAGCAAAGGCCGGTTTTATGCCCCACTGGAGACTCTCCTTCCCCAGCAAGCCCCTACCGAGCTGTCCCAACTGCCCCCTGCTGGCCAGATTGGGAATCCGGATTCGGCCGGTGAGTAGAGAGTACCTGGAGTGGAGCTTCAGCCTGTAATGGGGGTCAGGAGGAGGCTGGCAAGAGGAAAAGTGGGAGGGGGACCAAGTCGCTGCACCATGGGCCTCTAGTTTGCACTTGCACCCTAGGCAAAAGTTGCCAGTCAGACCCTGAAATCTGGGTAAAGCTGTCCATATAGACCATCCTTCGCATCGCTATTGATGTCATCCCTTCACGAGCGCTTCAAGAATCACTTTCAGATCACTCTACTGCAGGGTATTCTTGCCGGTCACGACTGCAGACTGCCAGCAGTGAGGAGGACGGTCTATGTGGACAGCTTTACTGCGGATGCCTGCATACTTAGATGTGCCTCTTTTAATCATCAACCATGCGAGTTGCTAAATGTTGAACCTTCATTAACCACTTAAGCCCCGGAGGATTTTCCTGCTAAACGACCAGGGGGTATTTTGCGATTCGGCACTGCGTGACTTTAACGGACAATTGCGCAGTCGTGCAACGCTGTACCTAAACGAATTTGACGTCCTTTTTTTCCCACAAACAGAGCTTTCTTTTGGTGGTATTTGATCACCCGTGCAATTTTTACTTTTTGCGCTATAAACAAAAAAAGAGCGTACATTTTGCAAAAATAACAATATTTTTCACATTTTTTTATATGAAATTCCCCCCCAAAAAAATTTAAAAATCTAAATTTTTTAACATTTTCGGCCAATTTGTTTTATGCTACCTATGTTTGGTAAAAAAAATCGCAAAAAGCGTATTTTGATTGGTTTGCGCAAAAGTTATCGCGTTTACTAACAAAGGGAAAGATTTTTGTCATTTTTGTTGTTTTTTTTTTTTAACGTGCAATGGCGGCGATCTGCGATTTTTTTTGCGGTACTGCGACATTGCGGCGGACAGATCGGACCCTTGACTGACATTTTTGACACTTTTGGGGTTACCAGTGACATTACTGCAGTAATGAGTGCTATACAAATGCACTGTTACTGTAAAAATACACTGGTAGTGAAGGGGTTAACTTTATTTGGGAGGGAGGGGCTGTGTGTGTCCCTAGGGGCGTGCTTTCTACTGTGATTGGCTGTGGCTTGAGCTGTAAGGACACTGATCAACGGATCTACATACTAGATCCGTGTGATCGGTGTCTTTACAGCGAGGAGAATGACAGGCGGCTTGTTTACACAAGCTGCCTGACATTCTCCCTCTCCCCCGCCGATCGCCGAGTGACCGGCGGACATCGGGTCCGCTGGTCACACGCGCGGGGGGGTCCGTGACCGCGCGGGAGCGGGAGCGCGCCTCCGCGGGCGCGCGCTCGCTCCCCAGAGCCTCACAGGCGAGCGACGTAGACCTACGTCACTCTGCCTGTGAGGGGCTGACCGCCGCAGTAAATATACTGTGAGCAGTCGGCAAGCGGTTAAATGTAACCCTATTGCTACACTTAGAGGCGCCTCTCTTCTCTTTTATACTCTGTAGTTTCTGTTGGATTTTGCTTCTAATCCTCTTGTGGAGGCGCCATTTGTGGATGGACATTTTATAGTTACACAACCTATCACATTGCTATAATCTTTTTATATGGACTATAAACTGAAGGACTTCTAAATAAATGGTTGTGGAACGAATCATCTGAGCTTCCATTATTTCTTATGGGGAAATTCGCTTTGATATAAGAGTGCTTTGGATTACAAGCATGCTTCCGGAACGAATTACGCTCACAATCCAAGGTTTTACTGTATATAGTAAAAAAAGCAATTCTTTATTTAGATATCATTGAAAATGACCCCAAATAATCTAGAGGAAAGAAATTACACAAAATCTCCAGAAGTCCATAAAAAAATCACATAATAATACTGAATTAGTGGAGGAAGACAGACAACCATGGAATATAGTGTGGTGATCAAATTTGCATAAATCCAAGTCCCTTTTAGCATTTCAGTTTGGGACTGATACCAAGGTGGTTCGTTGCATAGCTACATAAGTGACACTAACACAACTGGGTGTCTGTGCTTCCCTATGCCATAAATACAGATCATGGCCAGTAGGGTGCTGTACATAGATTCTTGAAAACATCACAGCATGCTGCCGCAGTACTCCTCTTAAAGTGGTAGTATACTCCACTTTTTTAATTTTTACCTACAGGTAAGCCTATAATAAGGCTTACCTGTAGGTAAAATTAATATCTCCTAAACCTGCACGGTTTAGGAGATATTCACCCTGCATGCAGCCACTGACACCATTGGCGCATGCGCTCTGAGGGTCCAGCGTATCTTGCCGGACCTGCAGAGCTCCTTGCCGGAAAGTGAACTCCTGTGCGCATGCGTGAGAGTGACGTCATCGCGGCTCCGGCTACTCACAATACCGGAGCCGCCGAACCTGGAAGAGACCCAGAGGGAACATGTCAGCTCCCTCAGCAATGTCCGGGCGACCGTGTGGGGGCTTCATTCTAAGGTAAGTATTTCATAATGTGCGATGCATACTAGCACATTATGTCATTGTCCTACAGGGATTTTTTTTTTTTTTTTTTACACAGGGGATACAACCGCTTTAAGAGACCTCTGTTCTGATGCAAGCAGTGGGCTGGCTCTTGGGAGGAGTTATGCAAATATCAAAATGTCTAGATGGGTGGGTGTCAGTCTGGAGGGATGGGCTGTATTTGCAAGCAGTGACTACATATGATGCTGAGCCTCAATGATTTAAAGACCTGAAATCCAATGAATGAAAGGGGCAGGCCAGAGAAAGTAGGGCTGGGAAGGAAAGGTCTATCTAGAATAGATGATGTTGGATGCTCTCCAGCCATTAAATGGGGTTGATTTACTGAAACTGAAGAGTGAAACATGTGGTGCAGCTATGCATGGTAGCCAATCAGCTTCTAACTTCAGCTTGTTCAATTAAGCTTTGTCAATAAAACCTGGAAGCGGATTGTTTTCTATGCAGAGCTGCACCAGATTTTGCACTCCCCAGTTTTAGTAAATCAACCCCTATCTGCCTTGCTGCAGCTTCTAACGCACATTGTGAGAAGCTCACAGTGTGCAGTGAAATCAGAGTAAGCAGTGTCAGTACAGGAGTGAAGACTGTACAACTGTACAAGACTGAAGGGAAGGCCGGGGCGGAGTTAAGCTTTAAATGACTTTATAGCGACATCTGCTGCAAACAATATTTATCGGAGTTCCCCTTAAAACTTTGCTTGTAACTTTCCAGAGGGCTCCGGTGAACTGCCACTGCCGCTGTCACTGTGTGATTTCCTATCGGAAGATCCGTCCAGCCCTCCATTTGTTGCCGGCCAAGTTCTGAGCACATCAACCGTGCGCAATTCACCAGAGCCCCCTTCAAACGCCAATCTCCCCCTCTGTCCCCCCTTAGGGCAAGACAGCTGGCAGCCCACCATGGCGCAACCGTGCCGCCGTCCTGGCCTGCCAGCATGGGGGCCGACGTTTCCTGAATGTGACAGCGTGCGGACAAATGATACATGTCGCCACAGATCAGGAATTGCAGCCCCCCCCCCAGGTCCTCACATCCCATGGCGCAGAGCCTTTCTCCCGTTCCGTCTAATGTTGGCCGCCCGGCAGTTACATTTCACTGACGTTTATTCTCTCTTGTCTCTGCACCAGGTGAAATATCACCAGCGATATCACAGGGAGATGAAGGGAAAAGCAAGCGCGACAGATGTGGCGTTTACTAAACAAACTGCAGATGAGCTGAGCCAGGTACGTGACACCCAGCGGGACCGGCGGAGCTGTCAATCTTTGGATGCAGCCACCTGTCTGTCACTCCCCCCCCCCCACCCCACCTTCTCCTGTCCTGCCAATCCCCTCCGGTCTTTACATAAATCACAGACGAATCAAAGTCAGAATTCGCCGTCTTTGATAGGATCTTACAAGCCTTCACCGCAACACAGTCTGAAATCAAATAATCCACTAATGGTTTGCCTTCCCCTGACACCCATCAATGGTTCCAATCCTGCACCCCACACCCTCTCCGTTTCCCTCTTCTGACTTTTATGCCTCTGATGACGTTGGTTGGAATCCCACTGAGATTTCTCGCAGGGCGTCCTATTTCTTTATTGGGCTGCTCCACCCACAAATGGAATTCCACTTTTTGGTGGATGCTGGGGAGCTAAACCAACCCACAGAATTGTATCTACATACATCTATTGGAATACATCTATTGGTGAGATCCCTGTGCTACGTTTTTGCATCTGCACACCATCTGTGTATTGAGCTCTCAGGTGTGCACATCTGCCCTGCCCATTATGAAGGGTTCCCACTATCCCCATATTGAGCTCCTGGGTCTACACACCTACAGTACCCATTAAGAGGGTTTTTCTCCATCCCTATACTGTGTTCCTGGGTCTACACACCCGTTGTACTCATTATGAGGGCTTCCCACCAACACTAATATGGGCTCCTGGGTCTACACACCTACTGTACCCATTAAGAGGGTTTTTCTCCATCCCTATACTGTGTTCCAGGGTCTACACACCTGTTGTACCCATTATGAGGGGTTCCCACCAACACTAATATGGGCTCCTGGGTCTACACACCTACTGTACCCATTATGAGGGGTTCTCACCATCGCTATAATGAGATCCTTGGTCTACACACCTGCTGTACCCATTATAAGGGGTTCCCACCATCCCTATAATAAGCTCCTGGGTCTACACATCTGCTGTGCCCATTATGAGGGGTTTCCACAATCCCTATAATGAGCTTCTGGGTCTACGTACCTGCTGTGCCCATTTTGAGGGGTTCTCACCATCCCTATTATAAGCTTCCGGGTCTATACACCTGCTGTGCCCATTAAATGGGGTTCCCACTATCACTATAATGAGATCCCAGGTCTACATACCTGCTGTACCCATTATAAGGGGTTCCCACCATCCCTATAATGAGCTTCTGGGTCTACACACCTGCTGTGCCCATTATGATGGGTTTCCACCATCCCTATAATGAGCTCCTGGGTCTACGTACCTGCTGTGCCCATTTTGAGGGGTTCTCAACATCCCTATAATAAACTTGCGGGTCTACACACCTGCTGTGCCCATTAAATGGGGTGCCCACTATCACTATACTGAGATCCCAGGTCTACATACCTGCTGTACCCATTATAAGGGGTTCCCAACATCCCTATAATGAGCTCCTGGGTCTACAAACCTGTTGTACCCATTATGGTTGGTTCCCACCATCCCTGTAATGATCTCCTGGGTCTACACACCTGCTGTGCCCATTATGAGGGGTTCCCACCATCACTATAATGAGATCCTTGGTCTACACACCTGCTGTACCCATTATAAGGGGTTCCCACCATCGCTGTTATGAGCTCCTGGGTCTACATACCTGTTGTGCCCATTTTGAGGGGTTCTCAACATCCCTATAATAAACTTCCGGGTCTATACACCTGCAGTGCCCATTAAATGGGGTTCCCACTATCACTATAACCAGATACCATGTCTACACATCTGCTCTACCTATTATGAGAGGTTCCACCATCCCTATACTGAGCTCCTGGGTCTACCCACATGCTGTACCCACTATGAGAGGTTCCCACCATCCCTATAATGAGCTCCTGGGTCTACACACCTGTTGTACCCATTATGAGGGGTTCCCGCTATCCATATAATGATCTCCTGGGTCCATACAATTGCTTTACCACTATGAGATGTTCCCACCATGCCTATCGTGAGCTTTCAGGTCTACACACCCCTAGTGGTAACCCCTAAAAATGTGCTCATTATGAGAGGTTCACACCATCCCTGAGTAGAGTTCCTGGGTCTGTACACCTGCTGTGTGTATTATGAGGGGTTGACACCATTCCTGCTCCAGGTTCCTTGGTCTGCACACATCCTGTGCTCATTCTGAGGGGTTTCTACCCTCCCAGTGCTTAGTTTCAGGGGCCTATACAGCTGTGTCCTTATGAGGGGTTCCCACCACTCCTGTGCTGAGTTCCCAGGTCTGTATACCTGCTTTGCCCATTATAATGGGTTTCCACTATCCCTGAAAGACCTTCAGCCCCGGTTCACACAGCTGAGACTGTTCATGCAACTTTGATGCGACTTGAGTGTCATAGACTCCTCAAGTCACATGAAAGCCACAAGTAAGTCACACTGCATAGTTGCACTTGAAATCACATGACAACAGGGTCACAGAAATTTTAACCAAACCTCAAGGGTCTTCAGCATCTGATACACTTCCTGGGGTGTTGGATGACTATTCCCCCTCCTCACTTTGTGGTTCCATGCACTGATCCCTATGTCAGTGCTGTGTGTGTCTTGTATTGTGTCCTCTAGTGACGTAGGATGGAACCACAATGTTCAACAGGGAGTAGGCATCTGACACACCTGGAACAGTTCTATTAAATGCTAAAGGTCCTTTGGGAACTGAAGAGAGTGATGATTGGAGTCACCACCAGCAGACAAAGAAGTATTCTGCACTTTCTTTAGCATTAAAAAAAATAATTAAAGTGACAGCCATAATATTCTATCCCCTTTCACACTTTGCCTAGCGGGAACTTGCATTCACACTGGCAATTTTGTGTGAGCGATTTTTATGTAATTCTGCATGTCACGTATAGGGCAGCCCTATACGTGACATGCAGAATTACTCACTTCAATGAGCTGCTCTATGCATGTTTGTCATCCAAATGAAGGGATCACGTGATTGTTAAAGTCACGTTTTTGCCACAATTGTAGCGCATTTCTGTCACATGATAATTGCAGCAAAATTGCAGCGCATTTGAGGTGCCTTTTAGAATGAATGCCACTCGAATGCGCATTTTGCATCGATTGCCACACGATTTGGAATTGCGGGCAGAATCACGGCAATTCTGCCCTCAATTCCAAATCGTTAAGTGTGAATGGGGCCTTCAGCAGTGACAACAGTGTCTAAGAGCGCAGGTACATTTGTGCGATGCGGTCATGTGCATTATGTCACGTGTTAACATGCATTTAGGTAGTTCGTTGAAATCAATGGGCTTTTAACACATAAAAAAATTATATTTATTAGACATGACATTACAATTTTTGCTACAACACGTGCATTGGCGTGCTATTTTATAAGGTACTGCAATGCCTCAATGCATGCAGCGTTTACTGCAGTAAGGTGCAATTGCTGCAACATGTAAATGTAAATCTTTTCTAAGGACCAGTTCACACCACAATTTCTGAGTTTCGGATGTGTTTCTGCATTTGTGTTTACATGTGTTTTTAATATGTTCCAGTGCATTTTATATGCGTTCTTGATGAGTTCTGGTGGATTTTTGATGAGTTTTTCATGCATTCTGGTGCATTTTTTCCCCTCTTATTTCCATTTTCTATACATTTTACCATAAGTGTTCGCAGCCTATAGCATTAGTGTGTGCACCCCATAGCTCAAACACACCTGAGCAGTAGAGCAGCGGACGGTGTCAGTAGGGATGGAATTGGTGTCAGTGGTTTATGTTTTTATTATTTTATTGTGTTATTATTTTTTACAATTGTATTTTTTTTAATTATTTTTTTTTACAATACTATTATTTTTTTATTATTTTTTTTACAATTTGTTAGGAGCCCCACTGAGGGGCTTTGGTCAAAAAGTAGAGGAAGGGACTGAGGACAGAGATTCCCCAGTCCCTTTTCTCTATAGCCTCAGCTGCCACAGGGGTAGGGGCATTCAGCAGTGAAAAACTACATCGCGCAGTGTTGTTAAAGTGTGTCCAGGCACCCCCAGTATGCCCTGTGCACACGCCTATGCGTTTTACTACGTTCCATACAGAAATTGTTATGTATATATTTTTTTTTTTTTGAAATTTTTTTTTCTAATTATTTTTTTTACAATATTATATCTTTTTTAATTTTTTTTTTTGTTTACAATTTGTTTGGAGCCCCACTGAAGGGCTTTTGGTGAAATAGCAGAGAAAGGGAATGAGGACAGAGATTCCCCAGTCCCTTTCTCTGTAGCCTCACTTGCCACAGGAGTAGGGGCATTCAGCAGTGGAAATCTGCATTGCACAGAGTGATTAGGGTGTGCCCAGTCACAACCAGCACACCCCTGTGCACACGCCTATGCATCATACTATGTTCCATACAGAACTTTTATATTGTAATTTTTTTTTTACAATTTTATTTTTTTATAATTTTTTTACAATTTCATGTTTATTTATTTGATTTATTTTTTTATTTTTTTTTACATTATTATTTTATTGAATTAATTTTATTTATTTTTACAATTTTTTAGGAGCCCCCATGGAGGGGCTTTGGTGAAATAGCAGGGAAAGGGACTGAGGACAGAAATTCCCTAGCCCCTTTCTTTGTAGCTTCAGCTGCCACAGGGGTAGGGGCGTTCAGCAGCGGAAATCTGCATTTCACAGAGTGATTAGGGTGTGCCCAGGCACACCTAGCACACCCTGTGCACACGCCTAAGCTTTTTACTACATTACATACAGAAAAAAATCAGCATGCTCTACTTCTGTTGACTGCACTGGAACACACTACACTGGTGTGAACTAGGGTCATTGGAATACATGGAAAACACCATGCATGCATTTTTGATGCAGAATAAAAACACACTGGACTGCATCTATTTATCTCTTTCTATTTAAACTTTATACCTGTAGAGTACGCATCTAATGCTGGTTTGGTCTAAAGGGTGTAGAATTGAGAGGATTCTTTTTTCATTCCATGACCCGGAAGGCTTCCTCCTCACTGGTATTGATGATCAGTCCCACATAACTACTTCTCTTCTCCGGTCATGTGGCCACCCACTTGCCGCCATCATCGTGTACAAAGTATTCCTCGGCATTACATGCAAAATGCATTGAGCATTGAAACAATTATACAGGGGGGAGGGGAAGGCACCCACATAGAAATTTTATATAACTCACTGTAATTCTAACGAGCAGGGCCCTCTAGTGCCTCCTGTTTTGAATTGTATTGTAACTGTATTGTCTTCCCTCACATTGTAAAGCGCTGCGCAAACTGTTGGCGCTATATAAATCCTGTATAATAATAATAATAATAATGCAGGTTTAATTTCCCAAGTAAAACACAGGACCACTACATCTGACAATGCTGGTAAACTGCCCATAATGCTGATCCTCTTTTATACTTGAGCAATTGACCCAGAACCACTATGAAGATCACAATTTATGACTTTCCTCTTACTTTTAGTGGCTCAACAAGTACTAAGCCTGGAGAGAATCAGCATAACAAGGCAACTTTTTTTTTTTTTTTTTAGGTCAGCATCTAAACCCCCCCAAAAAATATATATCAGATATTATCCATTCCTTAGATACAGCAATCACATCTAAGGACTGATAAACTACAATATACTATGTTACATTTTTGTTTTTAGGTACAGTTTAATGTGCTGAATGCCACTTTTAAATGAGCCACCAGATGGCGCCTGTGGGTGCTTCCAGTGTGTATCATAGACTCCTTTGTAGGTAGAATCTTCTGATTCTGGAAGTAAATTATAGTGAGAAATATGAGCAATTGTGCAACATTTTTTTTTTTTAGAAAACTGTAATTATATAATTTCTCATTTATAAAACTTTGTGCAAAAGGAACATCCACTCTCCACAGCAAATTAAATCAAGAGTGTAGGTTAGCAATCCCCAATATTAAAATAAATAAAAAGAAACAAAAGCACCTCTGTATCATTTTTGTGCATATAAAAGAAAGAAACAACATATTATTAAATGTATCCTTTTGTAAATAACCCTCTATGTCTCTGTGATGCATAAACAACAAAAAACATATCTGCAGGCATAAGAATGGTGACAATTTTTTGGGGGATGAGTTGTTTCTAGGAGCACAGGGTTGTACATTTATTGAAGTGGAATCGCACACAGTGTAGAAATAGGTTAATAGTCCTTAGGAAGACACACACAGACTGTTGATTTGCACGACCGATCTGGATTTGTATTAATTTATATAAATTCTACATTGGATTGGAATTTTGGCACTGTTACTTTAAGTGGGCATTTGGTATATTTTTGTTCATACATCACAGGTATATACAGTATGTTTATGCACAAAATGATACATTTTGTAATATGTTTTTTTTTTTTTGATATGTACACAGGGATGGCGGAAACCCCTCATAATGGGTACAACAGGTGTATAGAGTGGGCACCGATACCTCAGTGCAGGGATGGTGGAAATCCCTCATAATGTTCACAGAAAGTGTGAAAACATATCTATATAGACTCCATAGGCATGTGCAGGGGGTGTTCTGGGTGTGTCTGGGCAAACCCTATTCACCCTGTGCAGTGCAGATTCCCCCTGCTGATACTTCACCAAAGTCGCCCAACGGGGCTCCTTAAGAAAATTGTAAAGAATAGTAAAAAAATAAATTAATAAAACAAACTACTGACACTGTCCTACTGACACCAATCTCTGTCCTACTGACACCAACCTCTGTCCTACTGACAAGCCCTTTGCCCTACTAACACCGTCCATGTTTTATACATTTGGGGTGCACACCCTAATGCAATAGGCTGCACACACCTATGATAGACCCTGTGTGTATAGAGCGACCCCTCTCCCCCGCGGTGTGCACAGTACATGCATATAATGTCATACTTGTAATTGGATCGTCTAGCTTTTGATATCAATCGATTCTTCTCCCTGCAGGAATATGATGAGGAGCAGGAGGAGTACAGAGGGAAGGGCAGTTTCCCAGCGATGATCACCCCTGCCTACCTTAATGCCAAAAAGGCCAACGAGTTCATCAGTGATGTGCGTATTCTTTCAGATTCAGATTCTTTCAGATTCTTTCTTTTCATCAGAAGGCTAACCCTACCCCACCCTCTGAAACCTCATCCTCTGAAATTTCACTGAGACTCTAATGGTGGCCACACATACTTTGATTTTATTATACAATCAATGTTCCATATGATCAAAACCAACAAATCTATCAAAAATAACAATCAAAAAGCCATAGCTTTCTTCTGATCTATTTGATTGAATTGAATCAGCCGGCCAGGGTGGAAAATTATTGATTGTTTCCCATCGATTGGCAGCTCTGAGATGCTTTATTCATACAATTAATCTGATTATGAGATTACAAAGTGGAAATAGTTAGTTAAGATCATATTTTAACTATCAATGGAAATCCACTTCCCAGTATGTGTCATATCAATCAAATGGATCGAATGCAACCTAAGGCCACCATGAGTCTAAACATACACCGTGGATGTTGGAATCTCCCCTGCCGGCTGTCTGAATACCTAAACAGTGGTTGCATCTGATTTGATGTACAGTGATCACTGTTCTCCTGACAATTTCCACCCGGCTCCTTCGATTTCTCACTTGAAGTTTGTTGAGTTGGGTGGTGCCAACAGGGCTACCTATGGCTCCAATTCTGGCAATGCTAAACAGCCAAAATTCAAGCCATGTATGGCAGACTTTAGTGTGAGATCATTTCCTTGGTATGATACTCTTGGTGCAGGTTTTAGGTGCCAAAAAATGTGTGCAAATGATTACTGAGTGTTAGGGGAAAAAACCCAATATTGAGTGTGATTCCACAGCCACCGACTTACATTACTTCTCCTGGTTGTTGCTGCCACAAGAGTCTTGGGAAGCTGGAAAACACGTCAAAAGGGCTGAATGAAATTAGGAGTGATTATTTTAAATGTATTCAACAATTGGATGAAAAATTATAATTTTGGCAAAATTAATTTAATTTAAGAGAGAAGGATAGATGAAGGTGATGTTAAGGGTACATTGGGCTTTAAATGGTTCCTTGGGGTTAAAGAAGCTCCTTTTAGTTATCCTGAACCGGTTCTGGTGCCAAAAATGCTAACCTCATTGCTAACTCTATGCTCAATGCTGACAACGATGAATGAAGATCATACCATTTTTCTGAAAAAAGTGATAAAGTGTTAGGGTTAGAGTTAGACCTAGGATTAGGGGACGGGGTGTGAAATAAGGTTAGCATTAGGGGTAGAGTTGGGTTCTTGCCTTAACCACTTCTGGACCGGAAGGATTTGCCCCCTTAATGACCAGGCCCTATTTTGCGATTCGGCACTTCGTTAATTTAACGGACAATTGCGCGGTCTTGCGACGCTGTACCTTAATAAAATTGATGTCCTTTTTTCCCACAAACAGAGCTTTCTTTTGGTGGTATTTGATCACCTCTGCGATTTTAATTTTTTGCGCTATAAACAAAAAAAGAGCAACAATTCTGAAAAAAAAAAACAAAAAACAATATTTTTCACATTCTTAGCCCCCATTCACACTACCGCGACGCTACTTCGCACCGCGACCTCCGAGGTCGCGGTGCGAGCAGCGCGCCGCGACCTCGGAGCGGCCGCCACGGACTTCATAACATTGAAGTCTATGGCGGTCGCCTCCTGGTCGCCCCAAAGAAGCTCCGGACCCTTTTTCTAGGTCGGAGCGACTTGTGTCGCTCCTATTAGAACGGGTCCGTAGCTTCCCTATGGGAGGCGACCTGCGGCGACCTGTGAGGCGACCAGGTCGCCTCACAGGTTGCCCTAGTGTGAACCGGCACTGATATATAACATTCCCCCAAAAAAATTAAAAAAATCTAAAATTTTTTAGGCCAATTTTTCTACATATTTTTGGTATAAAATAAAAATCGCAAAAAGCGTATTTTGATTGGTTTGCGCGAAAGTTATCACATCTACTAACTACAGGAAAGGTTTATGTCATTTTTATTGTTTTTTTTTTTTTTTACTAGTAATGGCGGCGATCTGCGATTTTTTGCGGGACTGCGACATTGGGGCGGACAGATCGGACCTCTGACTGACATTTTTGACACTTTTGGGGGGACCAGTGACATTACTACAGTAATCAGTGCTAAAAATATGCCCTGTTACTGTACTAGTGACACTGGAAGGGAAGGGGTTAACAGTGTGGGTGATCAAGGGGTTAAATGTGTACCTAGGGGCGTGGCTTGTGAAATGACCATAGAGACTTGTGATCCTATATAGAAGGATCACAGGGGCTCTATGATCATTCCAGGGAGAAGAACAGTCGGCTATGTTTACAACAGCCGACCATCCTTCTCTCTCAGCGGGGAGCGATCGCGGTTGTCAGGCGGCAATCGGAGCCGCCTGCCCGCTGCATTGGCTTCCCCAATGATAAGCGGCAGGCAGGCAGTCGTAAAGTTTTTAAAGTGTTTATAAAACCACGACCCTGCATTCACTATATCTGGTCTCCCACAGTACACAGTATAAAATGCAATTATTTTAGTAAATATAAACTGCAAAATACCTTTTCTCATCAGCAGTTTATAGCAGTCTTGTGACTTCTATCTATTCCTGGTGAAGCTTGTAGGAGGAGTTTTCATACTTCACTGAACTAATCGTATGAGGCTGCAGGACACCTGACCCTCTGTCTGGACAGTGCTGATTGGCCCTGTGCTCACATGCACTCTCCTAAGAAAAAGAAAAAACCTCTCTGTAAATACAAACCAAACTGAGCATGTGCAGCCTGACTCCAAAGGCTCTGTCTTATCCGGACCTGTTTTGGAGTCAGTGGAAGAAGGGGAGGATCTGTGCATACAGGATCAAGCAGCCTTTTTACACAATGCAGAGGATTAAAAAAAAAAAAAAAAAAGAGCGTGTTTCCCCTAAAAGTCCATCCCAGACAGTTATCCTGGAAGAAGATCTATTATGGATTTTAAGGGGGACCCTTCACAATAAACAATACAAGAGAAAACAGTATGGGGCCCAAGTCCATACCAGATCCAGGATAGCAGATCCTTATCCAAGCATGTAAGGAAAAGGAAAGGGGTGCACTGAGCATGCTTAGGGTTATTACCAATGTTCCCTCTAATTTTTTACTGAGCTGAGCAAATAAAAAAATTTCTGAGCGCAAACCTTTAGATTGAGCAATGGGGGGGGGGGGGGGGGGACGTCAATGCAGAGTGACCAGCTTGCCCCAATCAACTGCAGAGTGCCACAGCAATGCCCCCAATAAACTGCAGAGTGCCACAGCAATGCCCCCAATAAATTGCAGAGTGTCACAGCAATGCCCCCAATACATTGCAGAGTGTCACAGCAATGCCCCCAATACATTGCAGAGTGTCACAGCAATGCCCCCAATACATTGCAGAGTGCCACAGCAATGCCCCCAATACATTGCAGAGTGCCACAGCAATGCCCCCAATAAACTGCAGAGTGCCACAGCAATGCCCCCAATACATTGCAGAGTGCCACAGCAATGCCCCCAATACATTGCAGAGTGCCACAGCAATGCCCCCAATACATTGCAGAGTGCCACAGCAATGCCCCCAATACATTGCAGAGTGCCACAGCATTGCCCCCAATAAACTGCAGAGTGCCACAGCAATGCCCCCAATAAACTGCAGAGTGCCACAGCATTGCCCCCAATAAACTGCAGAGTGCCACAGCATTGCCCCCAATAAACTGCAGAGTGCCACAGCATTGCCCCCAATAAACTGCAGAGTGCCACAGCATTGCCCCCAATAAACTGCAGAGTGCCACAGCATTGCCCCCAATAAACTGCAGAGTGCCACAGCATTGCCCCCAATAAACTGCAGAGTGCCACAGCATTGCCCCCAATAAACTGCAGAGTGCCACAGCATTGCCCCCAATAAACTGCAGAGTGCCACAGCATTGCCCCCAATAAACTGCAGAGTGCCACAGCATTGCCCCCAATAAACTGCAGAGTGCCACAGCATTGCCCCCAATAAAATGCAGAGTGCCACAGCATTGCCCCCAATAAAATGCAGAGTGCCACAGCAATGCCCCCAATAAAATGCAGAGTGCCACAGCAATGCCCCCAATAAAATGCAGAGTGCCACAGCAATGCCCCCAATAAATTGCAGAGTGCCACAGCATTGCCCCCAATAAATTGCAGAGTGCCACAGCATTGCCCCCAATAAATTGCAGAGTGCCACAGCAATGCCCCCAATAAATTGCAGAGTGCCACAGCAATGCCCCCAATAAACTGCAGAGTGCCACAGCATTGCCCCCAATAAACTGCAGAGTGCCACAGCATTGCCCCCAATAAACTGCAGAGTGCCACAGCATTGCCCCCAATAAACTGCAGAGTGCCACAGCATTGCCCCCAATAAACTGCAGAGTGCCACAGCATTGCCCCCAATAAAATGCAGAGTGCCACAGCATTGCCCCCAATAAAATGCAGAGTGCCACAGCATTGCCCCCAATAAAATGCAGAGTGCCACAGCATTGCCCCCAATAAAATGCAGAGTGCCACAGCAATGCCCCCAATAAAATGCAGAGTGCCACAGCAATGCCCCCAATAAAATGCAGAGTGCCACAGCAATGCCCCCAATAAAATGCAGAGTGCCACAGCAATGCCCCCAATAAAATGCAGAGTGCCACAGCAATGCCCCCAATAAAATGCAGAGTGCCACAGCAATGCCCCCAATAAAATGCAGAGTGCCACAGCAATGCCCCCAATAAAATGCAGAGTGCCACAGCAATGCCCCCAATAAAATGCAGAGTGCCACAGCAATGCCCCCAATAAAATGCAGAGTGCCACAGCAATGCCCCCAATAAAATGCAGAGTGCCACAGCAATGCCCCCAATAAACTGCAGAGTGCCACAGCAATGCCCCCCCGCGACCCCGTGCACTTACCTCACGGACGGTCACGGCACTCTGTCTTCAGTCCCCGGCTTCCAGCTTCCCGCGTCTCCATCCTCCCGAGTCCCGGCGCCTCCTCCTCGGCCAATGGCATGAAGTTGGCCTTTCGGCCAATCAGGAAGCGGGAGGACCCGCTCCCTGATTGGCCAGGAGGAGGATCCGTATGACAATAGCGAATTTTCATTCGCTATTGTCACACGATGGGCGTGCTCTCGGGGTGCACGCTCTGCTCCCTGGCCGCTCCGTCTGCGGCTGCGCCGTCTAACTAGGTGCTTGCGCGGGACGTAATTTCCACTGCGCGACCGCGCACGCGCGCACCTTAAAGGGAACACTGGTTATTACTATGGTAAGAAGTAGGCTCAGTGCTAGTTTTAGTTTTAGAGGTAGGGTAAGAGGAATGCTCAGTGTTCAGTGTTAGCATTACGGGCTGTTCATGTAGATGTCACACAAATAGCCCCGATGTGACATAACCTAATCATTTTATTGCAGAGTCTGAAGACTTGTAAAACCTGACCCGTTATTGATAATCAAAAACAGTTTTCAAATGCATGACTTGGCCTTATGTAAACTGTATGGATGGACTACATGTCCCACCATCCTGCTGTTTAGTTTCTATCTGTTCTAGAAAATTCTGCTCCTCCCTCACTAGTGGTTGATGCCCTTTTCATGTTCTCTAATTGCTCATATCAGACAATTACTGATGGTTTGATTTCCTCCTTAGATTAAATATAAGAAGGATCTCTCCAAGATGAGAGGGGCGGCCCACTACCACTCTCTGACCACCGACGACAGCCTGACCATGAAACAAGCGCAAAATGTGAACAAACTGGTCAGCGAGGTAAAGTGGGATACAATTGTATAGATCTAACATACTCTGCAGTGCTGTACAGAGAACTTTGAACCAATCACATTAGTCACAGCACCAGAGGAGCTTATGCTCTATTGTTCCTCCACAGTCATGCACTGTTATCATTCTATGCTGTATTTATATAGCTCTGATATATTCCACAGCGCTGTACAGAAATCACAGAGGGAGTCACATCAGCTTCTGTACCAGAAGAGCTTACATTCTAATATCCCCACCACATGTCACACGCTGTTATTATTATTATACAATAATTTAGCTCTGACATACTCCATAGTGCTGTACAGAAAATACTGAGCCAATTGCATTAGTCTCTGTGCTAGAGGATTACAGTCTAATGTCCCCACTACAGTCACACACTATTATTATTATTATTATATATTTATATAGCTCTAACATATTCTGCAGTGTTTTACAGAGAACACTTAGTGCCGGGTCACACTTATGCGATGCGGGAAGGCTGCGAATTCCCAGCCTGTTCCCGCATCGCAAACACACCCTTGGCAGTTCACACTGTCATATGCGATATGCTGGGTGTGTCAATGAAATGTTAACGACACCCCCAGTTTGATCGCATATCGCAGTGCGATCTTTACAGTTCGCACAGGATGGATCACACAAGTGTGAACCACTGTGCGATCCGATCCTGATGCGGCTAAAAAAAAGGGTCATGTGCGACTTTGCTGCAGGTGCGGTGCGAATTTAGCCATACAAATTGTATGGCTGAATTCGCACCGCACAGCCGATCGCATGTAATGAAGGAGCAGTGCGCTCCAATATTACATGCGATCGCCGCAGCCGCACTAGTGTGAACCGGCACTTAGGGCTCTTTCACACGGGTGATCCGATCAGATCCGCCTGTCAGTTTTTTAGGTGGATCTGATCGGATCCTCCATGCAGCTCTATGGGGCAGCGGATGTCAGTGGATGCCATCCGTATCCGATGCTGTCCGTGAAATCTGGACGGATGGAAACCCTATTTTTCCATCCGTTCAGGGATCGGATCGGATGAGAACGGACAGGCGGTCCGCTCTCATCCGATCCCCCATAGAGAGCAGCGGGGGCTGTGACACCTCCCTCTCCGCACTGCAAGCGGAGACGGAGCTGTCATCCGCCGGCTCAGCGGGGATCGGCGGATCGATCCCCGCTGAGCAGCACGGATCCGCCTACGGAGGCGGACCATGTAAAAGAGCCCTAACATAAGTCTCTACACTAGAGAAGCTTACACTCTAATGCAGGGCTGGGACAAGGGGTGGGCAAGAGGAGCTGTTGCTCTGGGCACAATGGTTTATTACAGGGATGGGGGGGGGGCGCTTTGACCCTAACCCTAAGGGGCGCAGTTTGGCATCCTTGCGCTGGATGATGGCACTGCTCTAATGTCTCCTTCTCAGTCACACACTATTATTATTATTATACATTTATATAGCTCTGACCAGTGGCGGCTGGTGCATTGGCGCCACCCACCCTATCCATGCGTCCGGCCCCCTAATCTACATGTGGGGCGCCGGACGCATGGAGTTCAATGGGTCTTTTTTTTATCATGTAATTAGAGCCAGAGGCTCTTACAGGCTAAAAAAAAAGGGTGGGATCGGGGCGCAGTGCCCTCCTAGTTGTGTGACAATAGCAAATGAAAATTCACTATTGTCACACGGATCCTCCTCCTGGCCAATCAGGAAGCAGGTCTTGAGACCCGTTTCTCGATTGATCGAAAGGAGAAGCCATGCAATTGGGCATGGAGGAGGAGGGAGGAGACGCAGAAGAAGGGGAAAGAAGCCAAAGCCGCCGCCGCTGCCTGCTGCTGCATCCAGGCACGGTGAGTGAGCAGGGGGGTCCTGCCTGTCCTGTCTGCCCTGTCTGCCCTGTCTTGTCTGTCCTGTCTCCTTTCTCGCTGTGGTCCGGGGGGGGGGGGGGGTATGGTGTGCGGCCTGGTGCGGTCGGGGGGGGGGGTATGGTGCGGTCTGTCTTCCCCCCCCCCCCCCCCGGCCCATGGAGCACCAGCCGAAACTGCCTCTGACATATTCCACAGCGCTTTACAGAGAATACTGAGCCAGTCACATTAGTTCCTGTGCCAGAGGAGCTTACACTCTAACGTCCACGGTCGCTTAGAATAAAATCTTTTCTGTATTTTCAGGTGGGATACAAGAAGGACCTGGAGCAGAGTAAAGGACATAGTATAAACTACTGTGAGACCCCCCAGTTCCAGAATGTTAACAAGATCTCCAAGTACACCAGTGATGTAAGCATTGCGCCCCCAGCTGTCCCGATCTGTGTAACCTCACAAATCTCCACCAGGGAATAAGCAATGTCAATAGCTGATAAGCTCTGGCTCTTGAGGCTTCTACTCACCGTGCTCCCCCTGATATAGAACATGCTGTTACAATAAAAAACAATGGCTTTTGCCTCTTCCCCACAAACACTTGTTTAATCCGCTGTTACCACTCCTTAATTAAGGTTAATTCCTCCCTGGTAAGTTTTCTATGGGGAGTTATTCCATTAATTCTTGTTAATTACTGTACCGTCTCCTCGCTCCCGCAAAGCAGAGGGAATTTCTCCTGCCGGAGAGGAAATTTTATTTTTGCTCCTGTTTGCAGATTTTCCCTCTTCTGGGAGGATGTGGGAGTTTACGCTCAATTATAGTGAATAACATTTCATGAGTTATTTTACACTTTGTTGTGGTGTATAAGTAGAACTCCAGTTTATTGAAGGGGCACTCCTCCCCAAAACATTGTTTCTGATCATTTTTTAGATGAGATTTAAACCCCCAGACAGTTTTCTCTCTCTTGAATACTCTCCAGGTTGAGTTCCTGGGTCTAAGTACCTGCTGCCTGCTGTGCCCATTATGAGGGGCTCCCACCATCTCATTGGTCCCCTGGTCTATACACACTATATATATATATATATATATATATATATATATATATATATATATATATATATATATATATATATACTGTATATATATACAGAAGTGAGTACACCCCTCACATTTTTGTAAATATTTTATTCTATCTTTTCATGTGACAACACTGAAGAAATGACACTTTGCTACAATGTAAAGTAGTGAGTGTACAGCTTGTATAACAGTGTAAATTTGCTGTCCCCCTCAAAAAAAAACTCAACACACAGCCATTAATGTCTAACCCACTGGTAACAAAAGTGAGTACAAAATGTCCAAATTGGGCCCAAAGTGTCAATATTTTGTGTGGCCACCATTATTTTCCAGCACTGCCTTAACCCACTTGGGCATGGAGTTCACCAGGGCTTCACAGGTTGTCACTGGAGTCCTCTTCCACTCCTCCATGATGACATCGCTGAGCTGGTGAATGTAAGAGACCTTGCGCTCCTCCACCTTCCGTTTGAGGATGCCCCACAGATGCTCAATAGGATTAAGGTTAGGAGACATGCTTGGCCAGTCCATTGCCTTCACCTTCAGCTTCTTTAGCAAGGCAGTGGTCGTCTTGGAGGTGAGTTTGGGGTTATCTTGTTGGAATACTGCTCTGCGGCCCAGTCTCCAAAGGGAGGGGATCATGCTCTGCTTCAGTATGTCACAGTACATGTTGGCATTCATGGTTCACTCAATGAACTGTAGCTCCCCAGTGATGGCTGCACTCATGCAGCCACAGACCATTACACTCCCTCCACCATGCTTCACTGTAGGCAAGACACACTTGTCTTTGTACTCCTCACTTGGTTGCCGCCACACATGCCTGACACCATCTGAACCAAATAGGTTTATCTTGGTCTCATCAGACCACAGGGCATGGTTCCAGTAATCCATGTCCTTAGTCTGCTTGTCTTCAGCAAACTGTTTGCGGGCTTTCTTGTGCATCATCTTTAGAAGAGGCTTCCTTCTGGGCTGACAGCCATGCAGACCAATTTGTTGCAGTGTGCGGCGTATGGTCTGAGCACTGACAGGCTGACCGCCCACCATTTCAACCTTTGCAGCAATGCTGGCAGCACTCATACGTCTATTTCCCAAAGACAACCTCTGGATATGACACTGAGCACGTGCACTCAACTTCTTTGGTCAACAATGACGAGGCCTGTATTGAGTGGAACCTTTCCTGTTAAACCATTGTATGGTCTTGGCCATACAGAGCTTTCCTTACTGAGATCTGCAGAGTCCCCCTCCCCCCCCCCCTTTTTCCTGACCTCTCAGATGAGCTCTTTTATTTTGTGTACTTTGAACGCATATAAAGAAGAGAATACTGCAGATAAAAAGGTACAACGTATGTAGGAGGATTTGTTTCATCTCTGCGTATCACCTGAGGCCAGCCACTTTACTGGGTATATGTAAGATTTTACAAACACTTTAATTACTGTTTAAATATGAATCTTGGGAGTTTTTTTTATATTTTATTTATGTTTCTTTCTCTACTTTGTAGCTGAAGTATAAGGAAAAGTACCAGACTCAGAAGGGTCACTATGATGGCACAGGGATGGACCGGCGCATGATACATGCCATGAAGGCCGGGAATCTTGCCAGCAATGTGAGTACATCAACCTCCAACCACAAGTCAAACAGATTATTATATGTTAAGCCAACAGCTTGATAAACACACAGAAATCTGACAATGAGCTGATATAACAGTGCTGGGAAGACATTAGGATAACCTGGGCGTTTTTGTTGCAGGCGTTTTTTTGGGCATTTTTTGGGCATTTTTTGGGCGTCTTTGGAGACAGGCATAACATCTGAACTTCTGTATAGGGGTATATATACACACACACAAATATGTATATATACACATACACACATATAGGTGTGAAAGTAGCGGAGCCCTATGCCTGCAAATAATTTCATTAGCGCAGGCATAGGGTTCTGCTACTTTCACACCTATATGCAGGGCCGGACTGGCCTACCGGGATACCGGGATATTTCCCGGTGGGCCGCCGGCCCTGGGGCCGCTTTAAAATTGTGGCCGCTTTAAGACGCAGCCGCTATTGTGGCCGCTTTAAGACGCGGCCGCTATTGTGGCCGCTTTAAGACGCGGCCGCTATTGTGGCCGCTTTAAGACGCGGCCGCTATTGGGACCGCCCGCGGCCGCGCTGTGATAGCTGCTGCTTCCCTGGTGAAGTCCGTACTATGTCAGCCGCTATGAGCGGCATGACGTCAGAGCGGCTGCGCGGCGCCGGCCGGCGGTGGATCATGTGACTGAGTCTGTCAGCAAGACGGGCGGTCACGGTGACGGCGCCGAGGGACCCACTACACGGACGCCAGCCCAGCAGCCCAGCACCCGGGGAATCGAGTCCGACCGTCTGACCAAGTTAGTACTAAATAATCAGCAGACTGCAGTGCAATTATTGATCCCATTCTCCGACCTCCACCAGACCACCACAGATCTTCTCCCTAATAGGATGGGGGGGAAGCAGTGGCGGTGGGGAGGATGGCACCCCCCATCACCACTGCCACCAATCTACCCTCACCACCACCACTGCCACCGATTCCCACCCCCCTCACCACCACTGCCAAGGATTCCCACCCCCCTCACCACCACTGCCAAGGATTCCCACCCCCCTCACCACCACTGCCACCGATTCCCACCCCCCTCACCACCACCACCACTGCCACCGATTCCCACCCCCCTCATCACCACTGCCACCTATTCCCACCCCCCTCACCACCACTGCCACCGATTCCCACCCCCCTCACCACCACTGCCACCGATTCCCACCCCCCTCACCACCACTGCCAAGGATTCCCACCCCCCTCACCACCACTGCCACCGATTCCCACCCCCCTCATCACCACCACCACTGCCACCGATTCCCACCCCCCTCATCACCACTGCCACCTATTCCCACCCCCCTCACCACCACTGCCACCGATTCCCACCCCCCTCATCACCACTGCCACCTATTCCCACCCCCCTCACCACCACTGCCACCGATTCCCACCCCCCTCACCACCACTGCCACCGATTCCCACCCCCCTCACCACCACTGCCACCGATTCCCACCCCCCTCACCACCACCACCACTGCCACCGATTCCCACCCCCCTCATCACCACTGCCACCTATTCCCACCCCCCTCACCACCACTGCCACCGATTCCCACCCCCCTCACCACCACTGCCACCTATTCCCACCCCCCTCACCACCACTGCCACCTATTCCCACCCCCTCACCACCACTGCCACCAATTCCCACCCCCCTCACCACCACTGCCACCTATTCCCACCCCCTCACCACCACTGCCACCGATTCCCACCCCCCTCACCACCACTGCCACCGATTCCCACCCCCCTCACCACCACTGCCACCTATTCCCACCCCCTCACCACCACTGCCACCTATTCCCACCCCCCTCACCACCACCACCACTGCCGATTCCCACCCCCCTCACCACCACTGCCACCGATCCCACCCCCCTCATCACCACCCCTTCATCACCACCACCGCTGCCACTGATCCCACCCCCCTCATCACTACCCCTGCTGCCACCGATCCCAACCCCCTCACCACCACCCCTGATGCCACTGATCCCACCCCCCTCACCACCACCGCTCCCACCGATCCCACCACCCCTGCTGCCACTTATCCCATCCCCCTCACCAGCACCACCGCTTCCACTGATTCCACCCCCCTCACCACCACCCCTGCTGCCACTCATCCCACCCCCCTCATCATGTCTGCAACCTCTGACATCTCCTGTACCATGTCTCCACAGCCCCTGACATCTCCTGTACCATATCTCCACAGCCCCTGACATCTCCTGTACCATATCTCCACAGCCCCTGACATCTCCTGTACCATGTCCGCACAGCCTCTGACATCTCCTATACCATGTCTCCACAGCCCCTGACATCTCCTATACCATGTCCGCACAGCCCCTGACATGTCCTGTACCATGTCCGCACAGCCCCTGACATGTCCTGTACCATGTCCGCACAGCCCCTGACATGTCCTGTACCATGTCCACACAGCCCCTGACATGTCCTGTACCATGTCCACACAGCCCCTGACATGTCCTGTACCATGTCCACACAGCCCCTGACATGTCCTGTACCATGTCCGCACAGCCTATGACATCTCCTTTATCATGTCCGCACTTTTAACACTTTTAACTAGAATTTGCTCTTTTATATATAAAGCCCTATATGCTTTCATATCTATCTTATCTATATATAATACACTCTTCAAATTTGCTTTAAAATGCATGGTTTTCCCTTTTATGAACAAGGAAATAATGGCGCTATGCTGTTGGGCCGGTATAATAATGCTATGGGGCTGGTATGACATTTTTTCCAGGGCTGAAGCTTATTCCCAGTCCGGCCCTGCCTATATGTGTGTATGTGTATATATACATATATGTGTGTGTTTATATATACCCCTATACAGAAGTTCAGATGTTATGCCTGTTTCCAAAGACGTCCACAAAAAAGCCCAATAAACGCCTGCAACAAAAACAGCCAGGTGTGAAAATTCCGGAGCCCTATGCCTGCTCTACTGCAATTCTAACACAAACTATCTTTTTTTTCTGGTTCTGGACATGCTACAGAGCTGAAACTTCACAGGTACACTTTTTAGACCCCCCCAGACACTAAATCCAAAGAAATCTCTTTTTTTTTTTTCAATAATTTATTCAATAATTGGCTCTATATCAAAAACGAAAATTTTTAAGAACTTTTTTTTGTGTGATTAATAGTCCCTGGGGCATGACCCAGAACCCTAGGAACTTTTTAGGGGCATTTATTGGGTTTTAGGGCTTCAAAATTGTGTTTTTTGATTAATGAAGTTCGGGTCCCATTGATTTCAATGGGGTTCTGGAATCCGGACCCGAACTTTCGGAAAGTTCGGGTGTTCTGGTCGAACCGAACTTTTCAAAAGTTCGATCATCCCTAATTGTTATGCCCATAAATGAGCAATAATTTCCATTAGTGATTTTTCCACTGCATGCCATAGGGCAGTGATGGCGAACCTTGGCACCCCAGATGTTTTGGAACCACATTTCCCATGATGCTCATGCACTCTGCAGTGTAGTTGAGCCTCATGGAAAATGTAGTTCCAAAACATCTGGAGAGCCAAAGTTCGCCATCACTGCCATAGGGCATTCTGAAACATAACTGCTCCTAACTCTAAGGAATCCCATTCTATACAGAATGTAACAATGGTTTTTCTACATGCAAATACAATGTTCCCCTATCCTTTGTATGTTTCAAGATAAATAGTTGAAGTTATTCTTAGTGAAAACATTTTTTAAAATAATAAATATGTCATACTTACCTTCTCTGTGCAATGGTTTTGTGGATCCTCTGTTGATGCTCCTGGCCCCCTCCTCCCCCCCCCAGTGCCCCCATAGCAGGCTTCCTACTAAGGGGGCACTCATGCAGGCTAGTTCCTGAGCCTCACTGTGTGTGTCCATTGACACACACAACACAGGGGGGCCCCGTCCCCACTCTCTCCGTACTGGCTGTGATTGACAGCAGCAAGAGCCAATGGCTTCCACTGCTGCCTCAATCTCCAGAGAGCAGAGAGAGCCACTGCTCTTAGGCACAAGGATAGATTGAGGTTGGGCTCAGGTAAGTATAAGGTGGCGGGGGGGGGGGGGGGGGGGCTGGGAGGGCGAGCTGCATACAGAAGCATTTAGAACCACTTTAATTTGCCATATCATTATATAGACTTTAGATACTGTGATGATAATGAGGTCTGATAACCCCCAAACTCAGTGGAAAAATGGGAGAGTGATATTGGACACAGTGGGGTTGGTTTATTAAAAAGAGTGCAAAATCTGGTGCAGAACTGCATAGAAACCAATCAGCTTCCAGGTTTTTGGTCAAAGCCTAGTTGAACCAGCTGAAGTTAGAAACTGATTGGCTACCATGCACTGCTGCACCAGATTTTGCATGCTCCAGTTTTAGTAAATCAACCCCACTGTCACCCTCATTTCCCCCAAAATGCACAAGTCAGTGCCAAATCGGTCAGATTTAAATCCCATGTCTGTGCTAAGCAGGCAGGTAAGGTGACACATTTTAAAAAGCACCTATTACAAAAAAAAGCAGGCCAGCTATGCAGGAATGCAGCAGTATCATACAATCTTTCTAAAACAATTTCAAGCTAGAAGCAAAGCGTTATTTTAAAACCCCAAATACCCAGAGTCTTCAAACATCTGCTAATGGAGTCTTGTCGTAAATGCCCTGTTGTAAGTATTCTGGAGAATAGCTGGAAGAATGCACATCTGTCAGACTGTGGGTAGTGATCTATACTAATGGAAAAGGGAAAGGTCCTGGAAGTCGCACATCTCTGCAAATCCCTGTAAGAAGGTGTATGAGAGCCTCTGCCTTGGGCTCCAACCAGGCCACGTCTCCAACACATTTCACTTCATGGGCGGAGTGAAATACATTGGGGGTGTGGCCTGGTAGGAGCCCAGGCTGAGGCTCTCATACACCAGTGTTAATTTCGTCGACTAAAACCGCCTAAAACGTTTTCGTCGACTAACATAATTCAGATGACTAAAATACGACTAAAACTAAAATGGCATTTTAGTCTTAAGACTAAAATATGACTAAAACTAAAATGGCATTTTAGTCAAAAGACTATTAACTAGTACTAAATGGAAATTTGGTGCCAAAATTAACACTGGTGCATGCTCAAAGCTTAGTACCATAAATAACATATTAGATTTTTCACTCCAGGACCAGCAGTAGTATATAATGAGTTTGGAAATTGTAGAGAAATGCTTAAATAATGCATTACAAATTACAATTGAACTACACCCATTTGATTATAGATGACTAAAATGAGTTTTAGTCGACTAAAATGTAGGGCATTTAGTCGACTAAAATATACTGGAGTTTTAGTCGACTAAATACGACTAAAACTAATACACTTGCAGAAGACTAAAATGGGACTAAAACTAAAATTCCATTTTAGTCCTAAGACTAAGACTAAAACTAAATTGAAATTTGCTGCCAAAATTAACACTGTCATACACCTTCTTACGAGTTTTCTAGAGATTTGAGACTTCCAGGACTTTTCCATTTTCCATTAGATGTCTAGAGCTGGGATGAGCTCTATCCTTGTCTGCACCCCAAGTGTTTTCTACAAAAGAGAACCTGGTGGAGCCTTGTGCGGCACCTGTTTAGTTGGGGGTCATAGTGATCTATTCTGATATAGATGTACTATCAAGAGCAGGGCTGTCTTTAATATTGATCGGACCCTGGGCAAACCTTTTCATGGGCCCTCCCGAATCCACTTATCAACTTTTTGCAGGCAGTGCGATCTCAAGGGAAAGCTTCCTTGGGCCCCACAACAGTGACTGGGCACAGGGCAGCTGCCTCTTTTGCCCTGTGTTAAAGACGGCCCTGATCAAGAGTTACATATTATACATTCTCTCTAATTATTACTGTAACCTTCATAAAAATTGGTCACACTAATATATAGGAAGATGCCAGACCATTAGACAACAAACATGCCTATGTTATAAGAAGCGTACGTAGGATTCACATCGTAGTTGGTGTTGATCAAATCCTAATTTCATTCTGTTCAATAATATGTTGGTTGTCAGGATGTGAAAACTTATCATCTGAAAATATAAGATATAATTATGATAATTGGCATTTAGGAAGTGTCTGCTGGAGCAGAATAAGGCACTTCAATACCCCGTCAGCACAACCCGCCAACCCTTTAATTGTGGTAATTCTATAATCACTTTCCTTCGGGACCTGAAAGGATGCCTGCATTTGCAGCTTTGAGCTTGTGTGCGCAATATATCATAATGCAACAAATGGCACTCCTGTATTGACAAGTGACGCATGTATCTGTTCATTTCTATTGAAAGCTGTATGAGTGACTGTAACCTGTGTGTCTTGCAGTTGTCCTATAAGTCAGACAAGAATGACATCACTGACGGCGAGTATTATTACCCGGCTACTCTCACCCCATCTTACCAGACCACCAAGAAGCTGGAGCCATTGAAAGATGTAAGTCCCAGCACATATCTGCTCTTAAAGTGGAACTTCACTCTCCCAATCATATTGATTATTTTTAATCTTCATGCTGCTAGTATTAGTAAATAGATAGGGAAGTATATTATATTTACTTGTTTTAGACTTTTTTTTACATTTCTTTAGTTATTTCCTGGTTTCTTGCCTAGCCAAATGATGTCATACATGCCAGGAGTCTTCAGGATGGTCAAAAACTGGGTTACTTTTTAAGCAACCCAGGAGCCTTTAGAAGGGGCGGAGGGGGGAAGGGTTTTCTCAGCTAAACCTTTTCTCCTGCATGCAAGCTATAGCTAAGGGCAGATGGATTCCAGGAAGTAAATGTTACATGAATCATTTGCCCTTACTCAAGATGGTCACGGCCAGAGTGCCAGGGAGTTGTTTTTTATTGTTTCTCCATAGGATAAAGCATAGAGACATGGATGGATGGATAGGGGAGTTTGCTATGAATATTGAAAATTAATGAAATAGTGTTTTTGGTTTGTGGTTCTCAGATGCAGTTAAGATCCGCTTTAAAGATTTGACACGACATGATGATATTGTCATAGATTCCATACTCTGCCTTTGCTGAGAAAAAATGTGGCAGAATCTTGTAATATTTTAAGTGGTTTATGTAAAAATTCTTGACATGTCGCAGTATAAAGCTCCATTATTTACAATTACAAAAGCTGCCCTTGAGCTCCAGACCAGTGACTTTGCCTAGGCTGAGATGATGTATTCAGTCTGCAGCAGGCAGGAGGAAGCATTTCCTCAGTCTCCTCTCCCCAGTGATCAGACTGCAACATTGTAACTTTGTTGAAAGTTGCAAGGTAAGGCCCCTTTCACACGGGCGATCCGATCCAATCCGCCTGTCAGTTCTTCAGGCGGATCTGATCGGATGCTCCATGTACCTCTATGGGGCAGCGGATGTCATCGGAGACATCTCCACTGACACCCGCTGCTATCTGATTCCGATCCTGTCCGTGAAATCCCAATGGATGGAAACCCTATTTTCCATCCATCTGGAGGATTGGATCGGATGAGAACGGACGGGCGATCTCCCCATAGAGGAGAGTGGGGATCCGACAGCTCCGTCTCTACACACAGAGTGTAGACGGAGCTGTCATCCGCCTGCTCAGTGGGGATCGGCGGATCGATCCCCCGCTGAGCAGAACGGACTCCGTCGGGCGCACCGCCCGTGTGAAAGACCCCTAAGAGGCTGTTTGTTTACATTTACTTGTAAGGCCCTGTTCACACTTGAGCGCTTTTCAGCTCTGGAGCTCCAAAATGCCCAACGAGCAACATCCCATTAATTTCAATGGGAGCTTCTTTTTGGAAGATTACAAGCGTTTTTGGCTCCATTGACTTCAATAGAAATGTCTGACTTGAGCAGAAAAATGCTTGTAAAACACCTAAATAGCAGCTCTCCACCCCTACTATCCTCTCCCTCTCCTCCCCCTAGTGCTTTCTATTGGCTGAAGCTTTAAAACACTTGTAATACACTTTTAAAACGCTTTTAAGGGTAACTCCACTTTTGTGGGGAAAAAAATAGCAAACAAATAAATAAAAAACAATATAGCGTATACAATTGTGACACAAATCATATTGTAATTGAATGGTATTAAAAATTACCTTTCCTTTTCAATCTGCAACTGTTGTAATTTTCTGAAAATGCAATGCAATATGGCCGCCTGGAGGTGTTCTGTACACAGAATGTATACTGACCACACCCCAGAAACATCATTTCATTGCTTGTGTGATTTCCTCATTAGTGCTCTGCAGCTACACAGCTGATAGATAATTATGAAACCATTCCCTTTTGACACACTCAGCACAGAGAAACAAACAATGATTTATTCAGAATAACAAAAGGTAGGAATCTGCAGCAAAGGTTGTTATAATCCTTGCAATGTACAGAGATCACCCAGAGGGGAATGTTTTTTTTTCTCAACAAAAGTGGAGTTACGCTTTAAAAAAGCTTGTAAAAAGTTGCAAAAAAACGCACCAGAAAACACCAGTAAATCGATACGCTCATGGGTGGATAGAGCCCAAGTTGGGAATCCCTGGCTGACAGCTGAATATTCCCGGCAAAGATGAGCCATTGGTTGTTAGGATGTCAGTAGGTGCTGACTTCCTAAGGGTCCTTTCACACGGGCTTTCCTCCCGGTGGACTCCATTTTGCTCAGTGGGGATCGATCCACCGATCCCCACTAAGCAGACGGATAACAGCTCCGTCTCCGCTTACTTTGCAGAGACAGAGCTGTCATATCCCCGCTCTCCTCTATGATATATCTGATGATACCGGACCGCCTCATGGTTTTCATCCGATCCTATCCGATCCGATCCTCCAGACAGAGGAAAAAGAGGGTTTCCATCCATCTGGATTTCACAGACAGGACCGGATCAGAGAGCAGCGGGTGTCAGCGGAGAATGTCACCACTGACATCCGCTGCTCCATAGGGATGCATGGAGCAGCTGACAGGCGGACCTGATCGGAAATCCTGTGTGAAAGGGGCTTAAAGTTGTCCATAGATGAGTCTTTTTTTTTTTTTTTTCATTCCACCAGCGGGTCGGCTGAACCAGGCGAATTTCGATCCATGTATGGCCGACTTAACAAGTGGGAACCCTGAGCAGGAAGTTGTCACATTTAGCAGTGGTAGTAATACTCCATTTAAGAATCAAGATCAAGAAAATAAATTGACAACTGTTTTATTAGACAAGAAGTAAGGAAAAACCTGAAGCTGGGACACAGAGAAAACTAAAAATATGACGGGTTATTTATAGCCTTTCCCTACTCTACTAAAGAAAAGCCATTTTATTTCTGTTTTCGCTGCTGTTGCAGGTTTTCCCCACCTGGTGGCACCATTGTCACCAGGACAAGAAGTGAGGGCAAAGCTCACAAAGGAAGCCTTAGATATTTCCCCGCTACATCCAAAACAGGAAGTGAAAAGAAACCCCTGCAACTTATGGGAATCCCTTAAAGTGTCACTTTGTGTCCGATTTCTCGACCACAATATCGCAGTCCCGCTATATGTCGCTGATCGCCACCATTACTAGTAAGAAAAAAAAATTAATAAATAAAAACCCCCTAAATATATTCCATAGTTTGTAGATGCTATAACTGTTGCGCAAACCAATCAACCAATCAGTATACACTTTTTGGGATTTTTTATGCCAAAAATTTGTAGCACAATACATATTGGCCTAAATTGATGAAGAAATTAAATTTTTTAAATTTTTTTTATTGGATGTTTTTTATAGCAGAAATTAAAAAGATATTGTGCTTTTTTTTTCAAAATTGTCGGGGCTTTTTTGTTTATATAGCAAAAAATAAAAAACGCAGAGGTGATTAAACACCACCAAAAGAAAGCTCTATTGGTGGGGGAAAAAATTACATAAATTTTATTTGGGTACAGAGTCACAAGGCCGTGCAATTGTCAGTTTAATTAACGTAGGTCATGGCCTGCTCATGAAGGGGGGGGGGGTAAATCTTCCAGAGCTGAAGTGGTTAAAAATGTTTTTCCGGTTTGTTCTCTGACATCGGTCATCAGCTGCTCTATCAACTGTATGCCAGCTACACGATCCAACCTGAGTGCCGTAGTAGGTGGAGAAGACTTCTTCACTTGGCAGGTATAAACGCCTTAGCTGCGTTAACCAGAGGTTTTAGGAGAGATTTTTTGTAGCGTTTGACAGACATCGTGTAGAGTGGAGTAGATTGCTTCCATACACCCCGGTACCAGTATCCCCCCCCCCTCATTTGCGCATCCCGGCCATGTATTCCAGGCCCTGCCTGCCCATCTGAGGGCCCAGGACCCACATGGTGGGTGCCAGCAGGTGGAGGAGAGGGAGAACAGTGGACATAATTCCGCTCTCCTCCCCTTCTTGCTGTGATCCAGGAAGTGAAGTGTATGCCACTGGATCTCCTGCAAGCGACACATCCGGCACCTTGTATATTATTGTAAGCATTGCAGTCAGTGTTGGATTTACATCTCAGGATCCTATAGGCAAAGAATTCTAAAGCGCCCCCCCGCAACCCCGCAAAAAAAAAAAGACTAGAATTAATTTTAGGGCAGACAAAACACAATTAACGTCCCAAATTTTTGTTAAAATATAAAAGATGAGGTTGCACCAAGTAAATGGATACCCAACGTTTCAAACCTTAAATTTGTGCGGGCCTGTGAAATGGCAAGATATTTCAATACCCTATAACTTTTATAGGCGACACTTCTAAAGCCCCCTATAGGTCGCATTGCAAAACATCCCTTCCTGGCTAGCCGGGGAAAGTGACAGAGTGACCCAGAAGTGACGTCATTCACTTCACTTTCTGGGTCACAGCAAGAAGGGGAGGAGAGCGGAAGTATGTCTACTCTTCTCCCTCCACCTGCTGGAACCCACCATGTGGGTCCTGGGCCTGCAGATGGGCAAGCAGGGCCTGGAATACATGGCGGGGACACGTGCATGCGGGGGGGGGGGGGGCACTGGTACCGGGGTGTATGGAAGCAATTGAGCGCCAGTGCAGCCTCCTGAATGCCTCCACCTGACAGGCAGGGGCCTGCAGCCACTGAATTGGGTGTGAACCCCCCCCCCCACATAGCTAAAGGGTTATTTCCTTATTGGGAAATCCGGCCCTAACTGCAGTCCAAAATTCCTGTAGAGCTGGGCAAGACCAGAGTATATGGAGTAATGTGCCTCACTCTTGATTGCATCTCCAGCAAAGAATGTTTATAGATAAAAAGATGTATCCTATCATATTTGGGGTTGGGAAAAACATCTACATAGGTTTCCGCAAAAAAAGGAATGATCGAGTGGTGGCATGTCCAAGATCTACATAGACTAGGACAGAGACAGGGTGTGTCGCAAGGGGGTGTTGTCCTGGAAAAGTTGTTCCAAAGAAGTGAGTGAGCACAATGTTTGGTGAAAGCAAAATATCGCTCGTATCCGGGAGCTTAAATGTTTACATCTAAGGAAGTCCAGCTCTGAACCATATAAGGCCTGGAGTGCTACCTTGGACATTGGTTTGCTTTGTGAGTTGCCCGAAAGAGACCACGTGTGATAACAGTTTGGAACTGAGAGTCATTCGTCTCGTTGTGAGAGAACTGTGGAGTGTCCAAGAGAGGTATCAAAGGACTGGGGGGTGTTTTGTTATGTTTTCATCTATGTATTGCATAAAAAATAAAATCATTTTGCAGGACAATATCATAAAAGGAAAGCCTTGTTTGTCCTAGCAAAGCAATACAGTGCCTTGCAAAAGTATTTGGCCCCCTTGAACTTTGCGACCTTTTGCCACATTTCAGGCTTCAAACATAAAGATATAAAACTGTAATTTTTTTTTTGAAGAATCAACAACAAGTGGGACACAATCATGAAGTGGAACGAAATTTATTGGATATTTCAAACTTTTTTAACAAATAAAAAAGGGGGCCGAATACTTTCGCAAGGCACTGTATATACAGGTGCATGTCAAAAAATTTGAATATCATCAAAAAGTTAATTTATTTCAGTAATTAAATTCAAAAAGTGAAACTCATACATTTTATATAGATGTGTTACACACAGAGTGATATATTTTAAGCATTTATTTCTTTTTGATGATTATGACATACAGCTAATGAAAACCCAAAATTTATAAAACACAGTGGACCAACACCAGCAGATGACATGGCTCCCCAGATCATCACTGACTGTGGAAAATGTTGCATTTCATTTGGAAATCAAGGTCCCATACAGTGGGTACAAAAAGTATTCAGACCCCCTTAAATTTTTCACTCTTTGTTATATTGCAGCCATTTGCTAAAATCATTTTTCTTCCTCATGAATGTACACATAGCACCCCATACTGACAGAAAAACATAGAATTGTTGACATTGTTGCAGATTTATTAAAGAAAAACTGAAATATCACATGGTCCTAAGTATTCAGACCCTTTGCTGTGACACTCATATATTTAACTCAGGTGCTTTCCATTTCTTCTGATCATCCTTGAGATGGTTCTACACCTTCATTTGAGTCCAGCTGTGTTTGATTATACAGATTGGACTTGATTAGGAAAGCCACACACCTGTCTATATAAGACCTTCCAGATCACAATGCATGTCAGAGCAAATGAGAATCATGAGGTCAAAGGAACTGCCTGAAGAGCTCAGAGACAGAATTGTGGCAAGGCACAGATCTGGCCAAGGTTACAAAAAGATTTCTGCTGCACTTAAGGTTCCTAAGAGCACAGTGGCCTCCATAATCCTCAAATGGAAGACGTGTGGGACGACCAGAACCCTTCCTAGAGCTGGCCGTCCGGCCAAACTGAGCTATCGGGGGAGAAGAGCCTTGGTGAGAGAGGTAAAGAAGAACCCAAAGATCACTGTGGCTGAGCTCCAGAGATGCAGTCAGGAGATGGGAGAAAGTTGTAGAAAGTCAACCATCACTGCAGCCCTCCACCAGTCGAGGCTTTATGGCAGAGTGGCCCGACGGAAGCCTCTCCTCAGTGTAAGACACATGAAAGCCCGCATGGAGTTTGCTAAAAAACACCTGAAGGACTCCAAGATGGTGAGAAATAAGATTCTCTGGTCTGATGAGACCAAAATAGAACTTTTTGGCCTTAATTCTAAGCGGTATGTGTGGAGAAAACCAAGCACTGCTCATCACCTGTCCAATACAGTCCCAACAGTGAAGCATGGTGGTGGCAGCATCATGCTGTGGGGGTGTTTTTCAGCTGCAGGGACAGGACGACTGGTTGCAATCGAGGGAAATATGAATGCGGCCAAGTACAGGTATATACTGGACAAAAACCTTCTCCAGAGTGCTCTGGACCTCAGACTGGGCCGAAGGTTTACCTTCCAACAAGACAATGACCCTAAGCACACAGCTAAAATAACGAAGGAGTGGCTTCACAACAACTCCGTGACTGTTCTTGAATGGCCCAGCCAGAGCCCTGACTTAAACCCAATTGAGCATCTCTGGAGAGACCTAAAAATGGCTGTCCACCAACGTTTACCATCCAACCTGACAGAACTGGAGAGGATCTGCAAGGAGCAATGGCAGAGGATCCCCAAATCCAGGTGTGAAAGACTTGTTGCATCTTTCCCAAAAAGACTCCTGGCTGTATTAGATCAAAAGGGGGCTTCTACTAAATACTGAGCAAAGGGTCTGAATACTTAGGACCATGTGATATTTCAGTTTTTCTTTTTTAATAAATCTGCAACAATGTCAACAATTCTGTGTTTTTCTGTCAGTATGGGGTGCTATGTGTACATTCATGAGGAAGAAGAATGAACCTAAATGATTTTAGCAAATGGCTGCAATATAACAAAGAGTGAAAAATTTAAGGGGGTCTGAATACTTTTCGTACCCACTGTAGTCTGGAGGAAGAGTGGAGAGGCACAGAATCCAAGTTGCATGAGGTCCAGTGTGAAGTTTTCACAGTCAGTGATGATTTGGGGAGCCATGTCATCTGCTGGTGTTGGTCCACTGTGTTTTATCAAGTCCAAAGTCAGCACAGCCCTCTACCAGGAAATTCTAGAGAACTTCATGCTTCCCTCTGCTGACCAGCTTTATGGAGATGCTGATTTAATTTTCCAGCAGGATTGGCACCGCCCACACTACCAAAACTACCAATACCTGGTTTAATGATTATGGGATCACTGTGCTTGATTGGCTAGCAAACTCGCCTGACCTAAACCCCATAGTGAATCTGTGGGGTATTGTCAAGAGTAAGAAATGAGACACCAGACCCAACAATGCAGATAGGCTGAAGGCCGCTATCAAAGCAACCTGGGCTCCCATAACCCCTCAGCAGTGCCACAGGCTGATCGCCTCCATGCCACACAGCATTGATGCAGTAACTCATACAACAGGAGCCCCGACCAAGTATTGAATGCATACTATACTGTACATGGACATACTTATCAGTAAGCCAACATTTCTGTATTAAAAATCCTTTTTTTATTGGTCTTATGTAATATTCAAATTTTCTGAGATACTGTATTTTGGGTTTTCACTAGCTGTAAGCCATAATAAAGCCATAATAATCAAAAGAAAGAAATGCTTGAAATATATCATTCTGTGTGTAACACATCTATAGAAAATACAGTCTATAAGTTTTACTTTTTGAATTGAATTACTGAAATAAATTAACTTTTTGATGATATTCAAATTTTTTATATACTTTTATATTATATTATCTATTATATTATATATCATATTATATTATAATACTTTTATATTATATTTTTTAACCACTTTACGACCGCTCACTGTGCCTCTACTGCGGCACAGTGGATCGTTATCGTCCAGCGACGTAGACCTACGTCGCTGGACTCCTCCGCCTGTAGGCGGTGCTCGCGCGCCGCCGGAGGCGCGCTCCCGCTGTTTTCATTCACAGCGGGAGTCGGGCCAGCTCTTCCCCAATCGTCGGGGAATCTAGTTTGGAGATCCGCCCGCCTGTGTAAACAGAGCGGGCGGATCTCCTAAGTGACAGGGAGTGACAGATCGGAGTATTCAGCATAGCTGGACATCCGATCTGTCCCTAACTCACTCAGTCACCTCCCCCACACACGTTAGTAAGCACCAGGCATACATTAACCCCTCCCTCTCCAATAAAATTAACCCCTTCCCTGCCAGTGTCATTTTTACAGTAACAGTGCATATATATAGCACTGATTACTGCAGTAATGTCACTGGTACCCCCAAAAGTGTCAAAAATGTCAGTCAAGGGTCCGATCTGTCCGCCGCAATGTCGCAGTCCCGCAAAAAAAATCGCAGATCGCCGCCATTACTCGTTAAAAAAAAAAACACCAAAAATTACAGAAATCTTTCCCTTAGTTAGTAAACGCAATAACTTTTGCGCAAACCAATCAAAATACGCTTATTGTGATTTTTTTTAACAAACATAGGTAGCAGAAAACAAATTGGCCAAAAATTTAAAAAGAATTTGATTTTTACATATTTTTTGGGGGGAATTTCGTATAAAAATTTTTTAAAAATATTGTTATTTTTTCAAAATAAACGCTCTTTTTTTGTTTATAGTGCAAAAAGTAAAAATCGCACAGGTGATCAAATACCACTAAAAGAAAGCTCTGTTTGTGGGAAAAAAAGGACGTAAATTTCGTTTGGGTACGGCTTCGCACGACCGCGCAATTGTCAGTTAAATTCGCACAGCGCCGAATCGCAAAAAGTGGCCTGGACGTAAGACAGCAAAATCCTCCGGGGGTAAAGTGGTTAATATTACTTTGTAATCTTATGTTTAAAAAAAAAAGTTATTTCCGGATTGTTATATCCTAAATTTTTGCTGAATTAAAAGGCCCACAGTAGAAATGTAAAAAATGCTCTGCTCTATAGAGAGCTGAACTAGTTAAAATACTGAACAGCAAACAAGCACAAAGTGAAAGACTTGTCACATAGATAACCGATGTTACAATAATAAGCCAAAATGTGTTTCCTTTTCATGTAAAAAAAAAAAAATTAAAGGTAATGTATTACATTCCATCTAACTTTGCCATTAATATAAAATATAGGAAGCATAAGAATGACATGAGATTTTTTTTTCCCACAAGCCGTAATGCCAGGAATGTTAATTGAATCCATTATTTTTTTAACAGAGCGAAGCTCTTGCTGAGACGGAGCGGCACGTCCACGAAAATTGTTGTGTTTAATTAGATTAGAAAGTCCGCCAGACAATTTAATTCCTCTTTAGTAGCATTCCGTGTTCAAATGACCGTTTTTCCCTGCAGGTACACTACCGTCAGAGCATCGACAAGTTGAAGTACAGCTCTGTAACGGATACACCGGAGATTGTGCAGGCCAAGGTCAATGCCCAGCAGCTGAGCAACGTAAGTGGCTGGCTTGTTGTGTTGTCTGCTGATAAGGTGTGCAGCAGATCCCCACTCTAAATCCCTCACGTTCTGTGCGCAGGGCTGATAACACCAAGTGCAAATTGCTGGAGGGGTTAAGGATGGACAAGGGCTACCTGCGGTAGATCTCACCCCTTACTAATATTTAGTGACATAATTTGGGGAGATTATATACATATACAGTGCATCCGGAAAGTATTCGAAGCGCTTCACTTTTTCCACATTTTGTTATGTTACAGCCTTATTCCAAAATGGATTCAATTCATTATTTTTCTCAAAATTCTACAAACCATACCCCGTAATGACATCGTTAACAAAGTTTCTTTGAAATCTTTGCAGATTTATTAAAAGTAAAAAAGTAAAAAATCACATAGGTATTCACAGCCTTTGCCATGACACTCAAAATTGAGCTCAGGTGCATACTGTTTCCACTGATCATCCTTGAGATGTTTTACAACTTGATTGGAGTCCACCTGTGGTAAATTCAGTGGATTGGACATGATCTGGAAAAGCAAACACTCGTCTGTAAAAGATCCCACAGTTAATCGTGCATGTCAGAGCACAAACTAAGCCATGAAGTCCAAGGAATTGTCTGTAGACTTCTGAGACAGGATTATATGGAGGCACAGATTTGGGCAGTGGCGGCTGGTGCTAAAATTTTTTTTTTGGGGGGGGGGGGGGGGGCGCAGAAAGAAAAATGTAAAAAGAAAAATGTAATAGGTATTGCTTCGCGGCAAAAAATGCGGTAAAAAAATTGCATGACATTGAGGTCATGGTACATGCATGGCACAGGTGATGGTATAGGCATGGCACAGGTGATGGCACAGGTGATGGCATAGGCATGGCACAGGTGATGGCATAGGCATGGCATAGGTGGTGGCACAGGTGATGGCATAGGCATGGCACAGGTGATGGCATAGGCATGGCACAGGTGATGGCATAGACATGTCACAGGTGATGGCATAGGCATGGTTGAGGTGATGGCACAGGTGATGGCATAGGCATGACACAGGTGATGGCATAGGCATGGCACAGGTGATGGCACAGGTGATGGCATAGGCATGGCACAGGTGATGGCATAGGCATGGCACAGGTGATGGCACAGGTGATGGCATAGGCATGGCACAGGTGATGGCACAGGTGATGGCATAGACATGGCACAGGTGATGTGCATAGGCATGGCACAGGTGATGGCATAGGCATGGCACAGGTGATGGCTCAGCGCTTTTTCCTGCACCCAGGTTACGCCCCCAGAAGGCAGCCAATCGGCGCCTCTTCTGGGACGTAAACCCCCCCCCCCCCATAGCCACCAGGCCGAGCGCATAGGCCTGCGAACACGATTTTTTTTTAAAAAAAAACGTTATTTGTTTTTTGTCATTTTTTTATTTCTATTTTTTTTTCTTTATTTTTTTTAGGGGGGGCGGCACTCTGGCGCCCCCTATGCACGGGCCGCCACTGGATTTGGGGAATGGTACAGAAACATTTCTGCAGTATTAAAGGTCCCAATGAGCACAGTGGCCTCCATCATCATCCATGAATGGAAGACGTATGGAACCACCAGGACTCTTCTTAGAGCGGGCCAAACTCGAGAAGTGATCCGGGAGAAGGGCCTTAGTCAGGGAGGTGACCAAGAACCCAATGGTCACTCTCACAGAGCTCCAGCATTTCTCTGTGGAGAGAGGAGAACCTTCCAGAAGAACAACCATCTCTGCAGCACTCCACTAATCAGGCCTGTATGGTAGAGTGGCCATACAGAAGCCACTCCTCAGTAAAAGGCACATTACAACCCAACTTGAGTTTGCCAAAAGGCACCTGAAGGACTCTTAGACCATGAGAAACAAAATGCTCTGGTCTAATGAAACAAAGATTGAACTCTTTGGCCTGAAGGGCAAGCATCATGTCTGGAGGAAACCAGGCACCACTTACCACCTGGACAATACCATCCCTACAGTGAAGCATGGTGGTGGCAGCATCATGCTGTGGGGATGTTTTTCAGCAGCAGGAACTGGGAGACCCCACGCCATGATGTTCCCACCTCCAAACTTCACTGTTGGTATGGGGATGTTTTTGGGGTGATGTGCCATTTGACCTCCAAACATGGTGTGTATTATGGCATCCAAATAGTTTAATTTTGGTCTCATCTGACCAGACTATATTCTCCCAGTATTTCACAGGCTTGTCTAAATGTTGTGCAGCAAACTTTAAACAAGCTTCAACATGCTTTTTCTTTCTGAAGTTCTGAAGACTTGTGTGGTGAGCGTGTATACAGGCCATGGCGGTTGAGTGCATTACTTATTGTTTTCTTTGAAACAATTGTACCTGCTAATTCCAGGTCTTTGTGAAGCTCTCCACAAATGGTCCTTGGCTCTTGGACAACTATTTTGATAATTCTTTTCACTCCTCTGTCAGTCGTGGCCGGTTTATGGTGAAATGATGTTCTTTCCACTTCCTGATTGTGGCCCCAACAGTGCTCACTGGAATATTCAGAAGTTTAGAAATCCTTCTGTAACCAATGCCATCAGTATGTTTTGCTACAATAAGGATGTAAAGGTCTTGAGAGAGCTCTCTTCTTTGACCCATCATGAGAGGTTTCTTGTCTGACTCCTTGGTAATGGGACATCTTTTTATAGGTCATCAGTTGAGACTGAACCAGCTGATATTAATTTGCACTGACAAGGGGCAGGATTGCTTTCTAATACCTGACAGATTTTAGCTGGTGTCTTGGCTTTTCATGCCTTTTTGCACCTCCCTTTCTTTTTGTGTTCAATACTTTTTCCCTGTGTCATTCCATTTTATTACACATAACTCCATTTCTGAACTTATTTGTTTTGATTTCTTTGTATGTATGGATTGCATGGGTTGTTACCGATATGTGGTGAAAATTTCATGTCAATAGCACCTTTAGTGTCCGTTCACACTGGGGCGACCTGTCAGACGACCTGGTCGCCTGCCATAGAGTAGCTGTGGACCCGTTCTAATAGGAGCGACACAAGTCGCTCCGACTTAGAAAAAGGGTCCGGAGCTTCTTTGGGGCGACCTGGAGCGACCTGCATTGACTTCAATGATATGAAGTCCGTGCCGGCCGCTCCGAGGTCGCGGTGCGAGCTGCGCACCGCGACCTGTGAGGTCGCCCCGGCAAGTAGCGTCGCCCCAGTGTGAACGGGGTCTTAGAAATATATTCATCTAGAAAAATGGTGACATGTTCAATACTTATTTTTCCCGATTTATTTATATATATATATATATATATATATATATATTCATATTTTTTTTTGTTCAACAATCTAAATAAAATGTTGAAAAAAAAAAAAGACAATGGTAGCAACAAATAAACACATTAATGTAAGGTTGTTTACAGGGCCAATAAATAAATCATTTTATTGAATTTTTATTTATTTTTTTAGTTGAATTATAGAGCGGAGTATGAAAAATCCAAAACACATTTTACACTTCCTCAAGATGGACCAGAAATGAGGAAAGCAAAAGCCAACATTGAACTGTACAGTGAGGTAAGTACTGGAAATTATATGATAATGATATACAGAAAGGTAGATGGTGACATCTAAAACTCCCAAGTGGACAGGGATAAATCCAGAACAGTTTTTTACCCTTAACCACTTTGCACCCATGCTATAGCTGAAAGACAGCTACAGCGCGGGCTACCAGTGCCGGAAATGCGTCTATAGACATCCTCCCGTGATCGCGCGCCGTGCTCTGTGATCATTGAGTTGGAAGATTATCGGAACTAAACAGAAGCTGGCAGTAAATAGGGATGAATGGGCAATATTGGGAAACTTGAAATGATCGGTTCAACTTTGCTAAAATCTTGTTGAAATTAGCCTCTAATTTAACCACTTGCCGTCTGCTCACTCGAGCAATACTGCGGCAAAGTGGTTTGTTATCGTCTGGCGACGTAGACCTACGTCGCCAGACACTCCCCTTTCTCAGTCACAGCGGGAGTCGGGCCAGGGGAGGAGCAGCGGCTGATCCCTGATCGTCGGGGAATCGAGTGTGGAGATCCGCCTGCTTGTGTAAACAAAGCGGGCGGATCTAATAAGTGGCAGGCAGGGTCAGATTGCAGGGTTCAGCATAGCTGAACCTGCGATCTGTCCCTGTGTCACTCAGTCACCTCCCCCCGCACACGTTAGTAAGCACCAGGCATACATTAACCCCTCCCTCTCCAATTAAATTAACCCCTTCCCTGCCAGTGTCATTTTTACAGTAACATTGCATATACTGTATATAGCACTGATTACTGTAGTAATGTCACTGGTACCCCCAAAAGTGTCAAAAATGTCAGTCAAGGGTCTGATCTGTCCGCCACAATGTCGCAGTCCCGCAAAAAAAAACGCAGATCGCCGCCATTACTCGTTAAAAAAAAAAAACACCAAAAATTACAGAAATCTTTCCCTTAGTTAGTAAACGCAATAACTTTTGCGCAAACCAATCAAAATATTTGTGATTTTTTTTTACCAAACATAGGTAGCAGAAAACAAATTGGCCAAAAATTTACATTTTTTGGGGGGGAATTTCATATAAAAAAATGTGAAAAATATTGTTATTTTTTCAAAATTTACGCTCTTTTTTTGTTTATAGCGCAAAAAGTAAAAATCGCACAGGTGATCAAATACCACCAAAAGAAAGCTCTGTTTGTGGGAAAAAAATGACATAAATTTTGTTTGGGTACGGCGTCGCACGACCGCGCAATTGTCAGTTAAAGTCGCACAGTGCCGAATCGCAAAAAGTGGCCCAGACGTAAGACAGCAAAATGCTCTAGTGGTAAAGTGGTTAATCATGCGACACTGCTGGATACATTTAGCTTCAGAAATATTTCCTGTGTGTGTGATGTGGCTTTGTTTATAACCAAAACAGTGTCACTGACCTTGCTATGTTTATTAACAATGCCATGTGATTACCCATGTCAGGACTGATCAGTGGTGAATAAGGGCTGTCATGATGGCTTCCACTGTAATGCTTTCTAGTTGTACTCCATGTATAGTTAAAAAATAACAACTTTTTGAACAATTCAGGTCCAAGATAGGTAAAAGGAGTTTCTGTAACCATTAAGAGTCATATAAAAAAACATTGCACCCTTGAAAAACACCAAAATCACCTTCATTTCAACCTCACTACCTCTATTGCAGTTTGGAAAATGGCAAAATTTGCCAAATATTTGTGATATGGCTGAAATTTCGGCAAAGAAAAATTCAACATTTTTCTCATCTCTAGCGATAATCACATGGATATGAGACATTTTTTTGCCAAGTTTGAAATGACAGTCTTTGACATTCAGTATGGTTGGGAATGTTGCAGTGACCCCAATTCTGCTTGTTTTATCCTATTTTGTAGAACAAGTATAAGGAAGAATGGCAGAAGACTAAAGGTCAGAACTTCGAGATGAAAATGGATTCTCTGTCCATCGCTTCTGCCAAAGCTTCAGGAGACCTTGCAAGTGATGTGAGTGAATATTGGAGATGCCAGAACATCTCTTGGTGGTTGTAGAAATGATCATTCCCAGATCTATTCAATTACAGTCCATTTGGAGACAGATTCTACATCTGCGGAGTGTCTATGATCCCTATAGAAACCTCTGGACTATTGACCTCAGTAGGGGGAAAACTGGCTGCCCAAAATGGATTTTCCTTGCTAGCTTTTTTTAATTCTTTCTTAATTTCTGTTTTTTTCAACATGCATAGAAAAAAGATACATGCGCTGAACATATGGCGCTAAGCCTAGAAGATAAGTGCACAATTCAAAAGACTAAATGTGCTTACATATAGCACAAAGAATAAGAAAGTATAAGCAAAAAAACAGCATAGGTGATCATTAGGACAAGACACTGGGACCAATCTAAGTTCCTGAAATATAAGTTGGTGGGTGTCTAAGAGCAGTTAACCCTTGCAAGTATCACTATTATTACAGTAACGTGACTACTGGGGACATAAGCATACATGCTTAGCCAGTACATTTATGTCAGTTATTGTACAGGACAATGGTGGGGGGTCTTCCCAGCATCATCTGCATGACCAACCTAATTACAGCTTCACTGGTATGTGTTAATGCTGCCAAACCCAGCTGCATAGCAAGACTGGTTCAGGGAGGGAAACATTTTCCTTACAGATACTGCCACCAGGGTAACCAAAGGCCAATGGCCACCCAGCCCTGGCTGTTTCTTAAGTAAGCCATAAGCCATCTGATAGGAACCTTTTATAAGCCTTATTTTTCCTTCCTAGTTTACCCCTTCCAATATACTAAAGTATAGTGGTTCTATCAAAAAAGGTATATATATATATATATATATATATATATATATGCACAATTAAATTATTATAAATAAATTATAAAAACATCCAATGTCCACTTGTGTATTACATTTTATTTTAAAGTCTTTTTGAAATATAAGTTCTTATTAATAATGATAGCTTGTCCACACCACATCATGTGCCCAGTGCCACTCACTGGGATTAAATGCCTTTTGTCTCATGATAGGCATAATACGCTTTGTCTTTAAATTCTCCACTTCACTATCAGAATTCTCCAAGTCCACTAATACCAGCTATATTTCACTCATAGAAAAAAAAGAAAGGAACTCCACTAGTGCAATAATGTTAAAAACATCATTTATTTATCCACCTTAATTAAAAACCTACTCACAAGCAAACTTTCTTTTGTGTCTTAATAATAACAAAGCCGCTACGGTGTCCGAATATAGTCAGGCCGACAATCTCGGCTTCTCACCCGAACACCTCTCCGTCACTTCTGGAACGTCACTTCCGGTCCTACATGGTGTGCTACTTCTGGTTGCCATACAGCCACGGACCAACGCGTTTCGTCATCACAAATTTGTCCAGGGATTATTCATTTTTTTTGTTTGACCAGTAAGGGTGTACTAGGACATCCAATGAACAAAAAAGATGAGAGTGTAATTTTTGCCAGAGTAAAAAGAGTTTGGTCCACTATTGGGTTTTATATTGCATTCCCTAGGTTCCTACCCTGGTGACTTTTGGGACATAGCTGTATACTAAGTTCCCTCTTTGGAATGTGTTCACAATATAAAGACATAAAATGATGGTGTACCTGGTAAATAAGTGGATTCTTCAAGAATACACGAAGAATGCATTCTGGAGAGGGCTAAAACATGAAGTTCAGCTGCCATTAGTTGCCCTAGATGACCCAAGAACAGGAAATGAGGAGAAATGTCTAAAGCAGGAACATAGTCAGCAATAACAACCTAATCTAAGTCATAACCCACATCAACCAAAGCTTCAATTCCAGTTTTTGACCATTTTTATCCATGGTCACTAGATTTTTTCAGCCTATGTTAAAGGTTTGATAATAATGTCTGTGTGTAAAAAGCCTAAAGGCGGGATATTTTATGTTGAGAGAGCTACGAATATTACAGAAGTGGTACAAAGCTTTCCATCTCCGTCTTCTCCTCTACAGATCAAATACAAAGAGGAATATGAAAAAAGTAAAGGCAAAGCGGCAGCAAACAGTGACTCCAGACTTCTTCACTCCATGCAAGTTGGGAAACTGAGTAGCGAGGTAGCGGAATTGTCCCAATTCTTATGTAGAGTTCACTATATCAGGCCTGTGACATTGATACATTGTTTCTGATTTCATTGTAGATTTCCTACAAGAAAGGCTTTGAGGAGAGTAAGGCTCAGTTCCACCTGCCGATGGACATGGTCAACATCACTCATGCCAAGAAGGCCCAATCACTTGCTAGTGACCTGGATTATCGCACTAAGCTACATGAGTACACCACTCCTTCGGAGGACATGAAAGTGACATGGGCCAAGAAAGCTTATGACCTACAAAGTGAGGTGAGATATGTGACTGGTAAATTACTATTACAAAATTTAGAGGAGGGAAACAGAATAATGGAAACATGACATGAAAGAAGTTCACTTTGAGGTAATTAAATCACAGCTCTGCAAAGGTGCGCCCTGCTAGGTTAATTGCAATGCAGAGGAAGGTAATAATAATAAGACGTCCAACACTAAGCCCTTTGATATGTGGGTTTAGCCCCATACACACGTACCGATTGTTGGCCGACCGATCGGCCGTCTTTTGTCCAGTGTTGTTTTGTTGGTTGAAATGTGCTCTAGACTGCACACGAATTTTGTCGGCCAACAACAACCAACTGCAGAAGTGATGTCATGTTCTGGTTTACTTTCCGTGTGTTTTTTCTTCTCTGAGCATGCCCAGTCTTGCTCATCTGGCTTTTGTCGGCCAAAATCTGTACTGACTGACGAACAATCGGCCGTTCTTTGTTGGCCAACAAAAATTTTATAGCCTGCACACCAGATTTTGTTCGGCCGAAAAGTCGCAGTCGGTTGTCGGAAACATCATACTAACAAGCCGACAATCGGCCGATCGGACGTTGGCCGAATATTTACGGCCGACAATCGGTACGTGTGTACGGGGCTTTAGAAAGCAACACAACTAGCAGAACCCCAAAGAAGCCAAATAGTGGATAACTGAATGGCATTTGTGGAGCAAATATTGTCATATATTATTACATTTTTTTTTCTTTCTGTATTTCTTATAAAATATGGAATACTTGAAAAAAGAAGGAAAGTAATATTGAACAATAACATTTAATTAATGATCTGCCGCAGCGTCAGTACAAGTCTGATCTGATGTGGATGAAAGGAGTCGGATGGATCACAGAGGGAAGTTTGAACGTGGAACAAGCTAAAAAGGCCGGGGATATCATTAGTGAGGTGAGTTGGACACTCTCAGTATTGTCTTGGCAATTTTATAGATGGGCAACTCCTATCCTAAAATTGATCAATGGTTCCAAACTAACAACTACTGCAGTAGGGAACAGACACAAAAAGATACAATCAGCATCTTTTCAAATAAATGTTGTGTGTATTTGGCTTTTTTGCCCCTTGTGACAGCAACATATTTAAATAAAAAAATGTTTAAAAAAATTGAAAAAATACATTTAAATAAACTGAATAAAAATAATGAAAGAAATGTAAAAGCACCCCTGTCCCCCACAATGCAATTGAGCGCATGGGTCCAGTATGCATATGTAAACAGTGATTGCACCTGACATTTGAGGTATCATCGCAAACATGTAAGAGCAATAATTCTAGGGCCAAAATTATAGTTGACTCTAAATCGATAACCTGAAAAAGGCTTTGAAAGTGTCAGCAATTTTAGGTAACATAGTTTGTTGCCATTTCACAGGCGTGCACAATTTTAAATCTTGACATCCAAAAATTGGGTATTATATCTTTTATACTGTACCAAAACATTGGGTATTATATTGTGTTTGTTTGCGCTAAAATTGATTTAGGTGTATTTTTTACTACAAATTTGCGTTTGACAAACAGCTGTGAAAATATCATGTGCTATAAAAAAAAAAAGATTACCCACAGCCATCATTTTATTCTCCGGAGCCTTTGTTTTTACAAAATCTACAATATTTGGGGGTTCTATGTAATTGTTTTTTTTTCTTGAAACTTTGCATTTGATAAACAGTTGTGCAAACATCATGTGACATAAAAAAATATTGCCCACAGCCACCATTATCTTCCCCAGGGTCTCTGCTTTCAGAAAATGTATCATGTTTGGGGGGTTCTAAGTAAGTTTCTTTTTTAAAAATGCAGATTTTAACATGTATGTGAAAAATTTCAAAATTGCCCGGGACAGCGGATGGTCTTTATTACAACTTTGAGGAGGACATTCTGTAGGTAGGCTAGTTTCCTATCAGGGTCTTAGGAGTGTGAGTATGGGACAGAAGAGTTAGTATGATGTCATGGACAATGGCTGCAAAAGATAAAACAAACAAAATAAAGGTATATACAGAGTTTAACCACTTCCTGTCCAAGGCCGTCATATGATGTCCTCAAATTTGAGTGGGGATATCTGAATGATGGGTGCAGCTGCAGGCATTATTCAGATATCATATTTTTCAGCCGGCGATTACCCTGCACTGTAAAAACAATCACAGTTCAGCCGCTCGATCGTTTTTACAGGTGGCAGGAGTGGATGTCCCCCCCCCCCCCGCCTACCTCAAGTACTTCTACTGGCTTGCCCGTGTTATCGACGAGCGGGAGAAGGAATCTGCTGGCAGTGCACCATAGAGAATACCGGTGACCAGATGCTTCCCGGCAGTCTCTATGACCTTTAGAGGCCAGGGTGCAACGTTATGACGTCACATCCCTCCAGCAGATGTAAACACTGCAGAGTACTCAGCTAGGAGGGCCAAGATCCTTTTTTTTGTGATCTCCGCCTTTCCTGCCTAAAGGAGAGATCCCACATCTCTCCATAAAGAGGACCTGTCATGCCCTCATCCTATTACAAGAGATGTTTACATTCCTTGTAATAGGAATAAAATTGATTAAGAAATTCAAAGGGAAAGTGTAAAAAAAAAAAAAATAAAATAAACAATGAAAAAAAAAAAGTGCACGTACCTCGCACCCATATATATAAATTGCGTTCAAACCACACATGTGAGGTATTGCTGCGAACGTTAGCGCAAGAGCAACAATTCTAGCCCAGGACCTTTTCTGTAACTCTAAACTGGTAACCTGTAAAATATTTAAAACGTCACCTATGGAGATTTTGAAATACTGAAGTTTGGCGCCATTCCATGAGGATCCGCAATTTTAAAGTGTGACATGTTAGGTATCCATTTACTTGCCGTTACATCATCTTTCACATTATACAAACAAATCGGGCTAACTTTAGTGTTTTGGTTTTTTTTTAATTCATGAAACAAGTTTCTTTTCAAGAAAAAACGTATTTGAAAAATTGCTGCGCAAATACTGTGTGACATAAAAAGTTGCAATGACCGCCACTTTATTCCCTGGGGTCTCTGCTAAAAAAACATTTATAATGTTTTATAGAAAAAAATATAATGATTTTTACATGTAGTAGATGAGTGCCCGAATAGAAGTAATTAAAATTTCTTTCAAGGGGGAGTGGAGAGCGGTGCCAATCTCAGTGTGCCAAGTATATTAAAGGCAATTTATTGTAATAAAACACTCACATAAAGTACTGTGATGCAAGCATGGAAAGCATGTGGTCATCACAGCGTGCCCCATGCTTTCCATGCTTGCATCACAGTACTTTATGTGAGTGTTTTATTACAATAAATTACCTTTAATATACTTGCCACACTGAGATTGGCACCGCTCTTCACCCCCCCCCCTCTACTTCACACAGAGCTGCTTCATACTCTGGGAGCTGGCTTGAGAATTTCTCTATGCACCCAGCGCAATCCTGCACCAGCATCATCAACTTTACTTTTGTGACCTTCATACTGCATTTGAACTTTATTTTAAATTGTCTCACTGGCTTTTGCTTAGATTTATTGTTCCCTCTGTTTCATCGGCTGGTTATCCCCATATCGCTCATCATCCTCCACTCTCTTAAAATTTCTTTCACAGTTTCACAGATTTCTTTCACAGATATTTTGTGATATGAATATATCAAAAATTATAACCGTGCTAGTGAATAATAAATAAAAAAAATAGAAAAATAGAAAAGAAAGCGGCAGCTTCTAGTGTGATAACACAAAAGAATAATATTAGTAAACAAGCTGCGCTAAGTGAACAAATAAGTGACTAATCATAAATCACAATAAAGGTAACAAATATGTGCAAAATATCATAATAATCCAAATAGTGTAATGAAATTAAACTAAGGTGATAAAAAATTGTGAGGATTATAGATAAATGAAGTGATTAGGCATAAAGTCTCTAATAAAAGTCTACAAGACCCATCAAAGGTGTATAAATTCAAATACTGTGCAATCTACCACAGGTGCTCAGTCCTCCACCGACATCAATCCTGCTTGCCAGAAACAGGAAATGACAAGCCTGTAAAACACGGCAGGAAGCCAATTCTCACAGCCAGGGTAAACCTGGGAAGATGACCAAGACTCAGGTATATCAGCCATGGGTGTCACCAAAATAACTACACTGCTCAGGTATTATGATCCACGGATGTTATGAACAGCCATCAGGCAATACAGAACAATAGAGGCTCCATAGTGTAAAACCATTGACAATGTTTATTCAATATAAAGACATGCACTTACATTTAATGCAGAGTTTACGCGTTAAAAGGTTTAGAAGTAGGAAGACGTCAGTTGTGACGAAACACGTCAGATCACGGCGTGCTGACGTCACCAACATATCCAGGAAGGATGGGCAGAATTGCCAGCCGGTGGCTTTTAAACCTTTTAGCGCGTAAACTCTGCATTAAATGTAAGTGCATGTCTTTATATTGAATGAACATTGTCGATGGTTTTACACTATGGAGCCTCTATTGTTCTGTCTTGCATGATGGCTGTTCATAACATCCGTGGATCGTGATACCGGAGCAGTGCAGCTATATTGGTGACACCCATGGCTGATATACCTGAGTCTTGGTCATCTTCCCAGGTTTACCCTGGCTGTGAGAATTGGCTTCCTGCCGTGATTTACAGGCTTGTAATTTCCTGTTTCTGGTAAGCAGGATTGATGTCGGTGGAGGACTGAGCACCTGTGGTGGATTGCACAGTATTTGAATTTATACATTGTGTCACACCTTTGTGGACTTTTATTAGAGACTTTATGCCTAATCACTTCATTTTATCTATAATCCTCACAATTTTTTATCACCTTAGTTCAATTTCTTTACATCATTTGGATTATTGTGAAATTTTGCACATATTTGTTACCTTTATTGTGATTTATGATTAGTCACTTATTTGTTCACTTAGCGCAGCTTGTTTACTAATATTATTCTTTTGTGTTATCACACTTAGCGCAGCCTGTTCACTAATATGATATGAATATATGTTTGCACTAACTCTCAGAATACAACTCATGTAAGTGGATTCAAGTCTATGAAACACATAGAGAATTCCATTTTCAATCAACAACCAGATACCCAAAGTGATGGCATATGGGTATCAGTAATATGTAATATTTGTTAGTAATAAGGAAATATAAGCTCCTGAGACCCATCTTGGGTGTAGTCACTGCAGCAATATATGGTCTTTTAAAGTGATTGTAAACCCTTACAGATACCCAATGAAGTGACTGGCCTCAGGTTACATGGTTAGTCTGGTTTAAAAAAGACACAAGTCCATCCAGTTCAACCAACAAAAGGGAAATAAAAAAAATGGTGATACACAGAGATGAAACAAATCCTCCTACATAGGTTGTACCTGTTTATCTGCCAGTCATCTCCTTTCTACATCCCTTCACAATGCAGAATTTATACAGCTTGTCTGAGCTGTAAGAAAAATGGGGGCGGAGAGCTGACATTACACTCTGCAGAACTCAGTGAGGAGAGCTCTGAGAGCTGATTGGAAGGAAAGGAACACCCCCCGCCTTCCCTTTCACACAGCACACAGGAACAGATCTGAGACTGTCAATCAGCTGGAGATCCCTCCCCTGTCACCATTTTTCTCTTGGTGAAAGGAAAACCTTTCAGAAATGATTCATTCTGATAGAGGAAGGAGGCAGCAGACAGAAATGACACCTAGTGCTCTTAATAAAGACGTGCACACACTATAGAGGAATATGCTTTGTTCATATTTCATGTCTGAGGTTTACAACCACTTTAAGGATTTTGCCAAGTAAGCTTTGAGTCTTCTCATTCTCTTTCAGAAAAAGTATCGCCAAAAAGCCGACACCTTAAAATTTACCAGCATTGCAGACACCCCGGACATCAAGCATGCCAAAAAGAGCCAAGAATTGCAAAGTGATGTGAGTACGCCGGAATGATGTGATTGCTGGATAGATAATACAGATTAAAGGTGTTAATGAATCAGATAAAATGTTATCCATGTGTACTAGGCACTGACATTCGCATTAAAACTGCCCTTAACAGTTAAAGTGTGCAGCCGCGGCCACACGTTTTAAGAATGACACAAATAATAATTTTCACAAAATATGCTGCTTCAGTGTTTTGTGATCTTTTTGTCAGATTTTACTATGGTATACTGAAGTATAATTACAAGCTTTTCATAAGTGTCAAAGGCTTTTATTGACATTTACATTAAGTTTATTCAAAGAGTCAATATTTGCAGTGTTGACCCTTCTTTTTCAAGACCTCTGCAATTCCCCCCTGGCATGCTGGTAATCAACTTCTGGGCCAAATCCTGAGTGTGCAGCCTATAGCATTAGGGTGTGCACCCCAAAGCTCAAGCACACTGAAGCATAGTAAACTGTGTTTACTATGCTTCAGTGTGTGAATGAATACAGTGAGTAAGTTATCTGTGTTCATTTACAAAAGGAAGGGGCCGGTAAATTACATATTGACTAGCCCTTTCCCTCACTCTCCATCCTGAAACATCCCCCGCATCAGCCGAGGGGAGAGGGAGAAAAGAGGATGAAGTCCAGCAGCACTGCAGGGGGGGGGCTACCATGGGGGGGGGGGCACAGTGATTAGAGTGTGCCCAGGCACACCAGGTACACCCCCTGCTCATGCCTATGTTGGCACTTCTCCCTCAAACCCTGTAATCCTACCCACTGGCCATTATGGCAAACAAAGAACACATCAGCCACTCTCTCTGTTGAGATCAGACTTGGAGATAGGCAGTCTGTTGGGATGAAGATAAAGATTCTTGTATATGATTTGAAGTGAACCATTCACTAATGACTCCTCTCTCTTATAGATTGTCTACAAGTCAAGTACAGAGGACCTCCTTCACCACTACACCATTCACAAGGACGAGCCCATCTTCCTGCAGGCCAGACTCAATGCCGCCAATATCAGTGAGGTAAGTCCCCCATGTGTTGTGTATAATTCATGTTTAAAATGTCCAAAATGTTACAGTTGTCACAGGAAATGGAATTGAAGGGAAATCTTCCAATGAGGACGCCTGTTCTAGTGACAGTGGTCCTTTTCTTTCTCTTTATGTCTTTCTAACTCCCTTTCTCTCTCCTTGGATGGTGCGGAGCAGAAGCTGTATAAGAGCAGTTGGGAGAAGCAGAAGGAAAGAGGATTTGAGTTGCGTTTGGATTCACTGTCCATCCTCACCGCCAAAGCTAAGCGAGATCTGGCCAGTGATGTAAGTACAAAGCTATCCACGTACCCAGAGCTAGGAGTAGTTGTAATCTCATGGTAAAGTTGAGACAAGGAGGAAGCTTTTGTCCCAATTGCTTATTTTCTCATGAAAATTAACCTTTGCATACAGGGACCACAGCCAACAAATTATATATATATATATATATATTAATTTGTGTGTGTATATGTATATATATATATATATATATATATATATATATATATATATATATATAACAAATCCAGGGACTGGTGCTCTTGAAAATGTATTGAAGAAACGTCACATACGGATAAGTTGCTTATCGTTCCATGAACAACAGTTTCGGGCTATAAAGCTTTCGCCCTTCTTCAGGTAGGAACAAACATGAAATAACAATACCATTACATCCTTTCCTTTATATAGATACATTTCACACCAGGAATCAATTAGGTATTAATTAAATAATTAGACAGAACAAAAACATTTCTTTAAATCCTAGAGAGACAGTTAAACGAGATGTAGCCACCCTCCAACATCCCATCAAAGGTATTCCGGTGACAACCTATTGTCAAGAGATAGACATATATAATTAATGTATAGTAATAAAGAAAATAAATATATAATACCCCTTAAAAAAAAAAAAAGGGGAATGATTTTCAACATATTTATACATATTTCTAATCCAACGCTATGTCTCTCAATATTAAAAAGTTTTTAATATTATATATACACATAAAAATGCCCTATGAACTATCCATAAAACTTTTTTTTCAAGAAAATCCTCAAAATAAGTCACCCCAAGGAGAAGAAAAATGTTACATCCATATTTATCAGATCAATTCATTATAAAAATAAATGCAAATCAAAATCAGAGTTCAAACCTCTAGGTTGTATTGTATCAAGACAATTTATCCACTGCACTTCCAATTTTTGTAAATTAAGTTCCCGATTCCCACCTCGTCTATTTTGAGGGACTGCATCAATCACCATGTATCTAAGTTGTGAGGCTGTATGTCTCATTTCCACAAAATGTCTAGCAAGTGGTAATTTAGTGAGTTTGTCCCTTTTTGAATATTTGTGTCTGGCAATCCTATCTTTCACCTTCTGTGTCGTCTCACCCACATATAAAAAGCCACATGGACATTTGATTATATATATCATGTATGATGATTGACATGTATAGTATCCTTTAATTTCTATAGTAACACCTCGATGTGGATGTGTAAACTATTTACCATTTATCATTGAACTGCATTGTATGCAGTTCAAACAAGGGTATGATCCATAATTGCATGGCTCTAAAAAAATGTATTTTGCAGGAATTGATCAGATCTAACCAATCTGCTGTGTATGGTTCTACCTTTACGATATGAGGGAAAAGGAGGACAATTAAACTCAGAGATTAAAGGAAAATTTTCTTTTAATATGTGCCGATGTTTTTTAATAATAATATGCACTCGAAATGAGTGTGGATGATATTGTGATACAACTGGTAACCTCTTATCCATTTGAATCCTATTCTTTCTATTGGCCACATTTTTCCTTTCTGCCTTTATAAACTGTACTGGGTAACCCTTCTGAATGAATTTAGTTTCCATTTCATTAAGACGTTTTTCTCGATCTCCTTGGTTGCTATCAATTCTGTTATTCTTTTAACCCTTATCAATTGGCTCTTTGGGATGAATTTAAAAACTCCAGGAGGGTAGAAGCTCTCATAATGTAGTAATTGATTATGATCAGTCGGTTTTGTGATTAAATCACTAACAAGCCTACCATTCCTTATCATGATACATGTGTCCAAGAATGGCATTTTTTTCCTGACTTACATTCTTATTAAATTCCAAACCAGGTATTAAATAATTGATATATGCATGAAACAGTGACAGTGTATTTAAATCACCCTCCCATTTTGCAAACACATTGTCCAAAAAGCAGAACCAATATTTACAATTTTCCTTAAAAAGAATATTATTATAAATAAAATAATTTTCAACCATATTCACAAATGTGTTTGCATATAGAAGGGGCTACAGTTTAGCCCATCGCCGCACCTCTGAGCTGTAAGTAGTACTTTCCTTTAAAAAAAAATATATATTTTCTTTCAGTACAATTTGCAATAGCTGCAATAAAAAAGTAATTTGATCTGCATTATATAAGCCTGCTGCATTTAAGAGGTGACGGTAGGCTTCAATCCCTAACTCATGTTGAATCACTGTATATAAACTAGAAATGTCCCATGTGACCGGGAAAGAATCTGCAGAAACAGTTAAATCACCAATTTTGGTAAAAAATCATAAGAATCTCTTATATACGATTTCATTTGTGTAGTTAGTGGTGAAATACATTTATCCAAATATCTGGCCAAAGGTGCTGTAACAGATTCTATACCGAACAGAATGGGGCGACCCGGAGGATCATCCAGATTTTTATGGATCTTGGGCAACATGTATGGAACAGGTGTAATACGAAACTACTTAACTAAACTAAAGTTACTAAATAGGATTGTGTATCATTATCTATAATTATTTTATCCACTGCTTGTTTCACCACTTTTTAAATTCTTTTTTTGTATATGAATTGTTGGATTGGCAATAAGTTTAGCATAAGTTTGGACATCTGACAGCTGTCTCATTACCTCATTTTTATACTTCACTGTATCCATAACAACAAAAGACCCTCCCTTATCAGCTGGTTTGATAATTGTATCTTGCCTAGCTGACAGGGATGTTAGTGCCTGTTTTTCATTCAAATTATTTGATACATGGTCCGATCTGAATTGGTCATGCAAGAAAGCCTTGATTTCCTGGTCTGTTTTATATATATATATATATATATATATATATATATATATATATATATAATAAAAAACAAATCCCCTCCAAAAAAAAAAAAAAAAAAAAAAAGCATTTTAGTTTTTTCAAGCTGTTTTTATTTAACAAACCTTAAGTAGCAAAAATACAGCAAAAAGTAAAAGCCAAAGCTGATTAAAAAGTAAAAAAAAAAGAAAAAAAAAAACATTATCTTTTTCTTTCTTTCTATTTCTTTTCTTTTTCTTTCTTTTTTTTTTTTTTTTCTTTTTGATATATTTCGTTGCAATTTGGGTTTTTGACACATGGAATCCCAGTAAGGATTATACATTTTTGCGACAGTACACATTTTTTGTATTTGCTTTTTGGTTTATATAATTATTATTTTATGTTTCTTGTCATTTACCAGTAAATTGTTTACTGTCTTTTTCATTTGATGTATTGTACTGTTAAAAACATAACAAAACAAAGGGTAAGGGCATTGATTTAATTAATGGTCAGAGAGTGAGGAAACCAACGTGTAATCATCTATCAGGGACTCTCTAAATAGCCTTTTATCATGCAGGGGTGACCTGCTAAGGGGTCCAAAATACCCTTGTACCTGTCACTTTAGTGGAAGAGGGGGAGAACATAAATTTACTGAGCCAGATACTAGCTGAGCTAAGCTCTCTAAACTAGTATTAAATATGTTTAATTGTTATGCTGGTAGCATTAGTAAATAGATAGGAAGTTATATTACATTGAATTTGTGTTAAACATTTTTTTTTACAAATACTTAATTGCTCCCTGGTTTCTGGCCTTGGCCAAAATGATGTCATACATCCCAGGAGTCTTCAGCAGTGTTTTTTTCTTTCATTTTGGGGGGGGGGGGGGGTTCTCAGCTAAGTACACCATCACACCTGAACTAAGGGCAGATGGATTCTAGGAAGTAAATCCTAAATGAATCATCTGCCCATACTCAAGATGGCTTTGGCTAGAAATGCTAGGGAATGTTTTTCAAAGTGATTTTTCAGCAAAATAAGGCATGGAGATATGGATAACAAAAAGAGGGGTCAGCTCTCAATAGACTGGATGATAAGGTAGTGGGAATTCAACAAAAGTCAGACTTGCCATAAAAAAGATAATTTATTAGAGATTGTCAATAGACATGTATTGTATAGAAAAAGGATAAAAAGCCAAAGATACCACATTGAATCCTTTGGGTGTTGAGGGATTAACACCATCCAAATAGCCGGCTGTGAGAGTATGGAGGGGCGCCAGTGTCCTTGCTGAGGGAGAGGAAAGCCTGGGCCAGGATGGGCTCAACCGCACAGTGGACCACAAAGGAGTGACTGCCAATTGCCACAAGGTAGTAGAGGCTGATCACAAAGGGTGGCTGCCTAAGAAGGACTCGCTGGCAGTCAATGAGTAGCGATGGGAGCGGATCAGTGAGACAGGCTGAGATTCAGTGTGTCTGGATGACGTCACTCCGGGGCTCTGTGAAGGAAAGCAAGAAAGAAGGATCCCCATGAACCAGCGTGGAACGCAAGCTCGTCCATTGCCGTGACGGCACATTTGGCGCACATGCGCTTCTTCAAAGTCAGTTTTATGCAACATTTTCCACATGTGATTGGTTAGCTGCACTGGACCTAGATTTACACTTTGCCTTCAGTGGCCTCACACATCTATTGATCCATACTCTTAGCACTTGAGACACATTGTTTCCATGGAGATATGGATGGCTATAAGGATTAGCTTTGAATAGTCAAAATGAATTAAATAGCGTTTGCAGTTTGTGGTGCTCATATACAGTTTAGTTCCACTTCAGGTGCTCAGTGTTGACTGACTGTAATTTTTTCATATACTACAATAGGGATGCTTATAACTCTGCAGACAACCAAAAAACCTAAACGAGGAACCATTGAAAAGTGTCAGAGATAAATTCTATCTCAACTGGTGCCAATAGCAACCAATCAGCTTCTATCTTTCATTTTTTTCCACAGAGCTTTGAAAAGCTGATTGGCTGCACTCCAGTTGAGACAAAGTTTGTCTCAGTCACTTTTATTAATCCCCCCATGTGTTCACAATTTTTATTATTACGTTAAATGAAAAAAAACAAATAACGTTTGTTCTTTGCAGATAAAGTACAGGGAAGGATATGAGAAGACCAAGGGGAAGATGATTGGGGTTCAGGCCGCAGATGGAGACTCTAAAATTTCCCACTCGCTCCAGATGACAAAAATGCAGAGTGACCTGGAATACAAGCGCGCCTTCGAGGAGACAAATAAGAAGTTCCATGTGTCCATGGACATGCTAGAAGTGGCACATGCCACCATGGCACAGGCCCTGGCAACTGATCAGGGTTACAGGACGTTCCTCCACCACTACAGTGCCCTGCCAACCGACATGAAGGTGCAGTGGGCGAAGAAGGCGTATGCTTTACAGAGTGATGTAAGTATTCCCCATTGGAAGATTTCCCTTCTCCAATCCTTTTCTGGGGACACCCCGAAATTTGTGATTTACTTTCACTTTCAATGATAATGGTAAACAACACAAGACAAATAGAGAGGGTGAATCTCCCTAATGGGGGGCACAGACAGCAATAAAAACTGACAGGGGTTCTAATCCATCTCCACTCTTTGCAAAACTAAAAAAAAAAAGTTTTGCCTTTAGCGATACTTTAATATAAAGAGCTGTCTAGATAAGCTGTTCTAAGACATTACTGCTATGCTATAATTCCCAAGCTCATTTCCAACTGGGGCTCTCCCGTCCTGGTGTTCAAATATTTTTCCTGGGTTTCCTTCAAGAACCAAAAGGCGTTTTGGTAGGTCATTTGCCTTCTGACCAGACTGGCCCAGGTATGCATGGGACTATGAGAGGCAAGTCACTTTGAAAACATAGAAGAGGGTATAATGTCAGAGGGTATCCCTACATTACAGCACTATGGTATATGTGCATTGTATATCAATGAATAAACACCCAAAGAAAGGCTTATGGGTTGAAGAGTTTGGAGGGGTGTTAGGAAAACACATAAAAAGAATTCTGCAATGTTCTCATCATCTTTTATTTGCCCTGCAGAACCAGTATAAATCGGACCTGAAATGGATGAGGGGAGTTGGCTGGATTACCGAGGGATCTCTTGATGTGCTACAGGCAAAGAAAGCAGCTGAGCTCATCAGTGAGGTAAGAAAGTGAAAATATCTCCACTGCTAAGATTGCTGCAATCTATATATGTCTCCCTTCATTACTACCTTTTCCAGTTGGTCTTATGACCAGTATTGGTTCCACCACAAAAACTAACCCCACCTCCTATATCAACATTGCTAGGATTGCTATCTCTAAGGCAGGCCATAGACGATTCGAATTTCGTTCGAAAATCGTAAATGGCAGTGTTATCGAACGATTTTCGTATCGTTAGTGTGGTATGTAAAACGTTCGATTTTCGTACGACAGCAAAAATTCACATATCCAACATGTTGGGTTTTTTTGCGAAAATCGGCCGAATTTCGTATCATTAGTGGGGGAGTTGTATGATTTCACCTAACAAAACACAGAACAGTTGATGGTTGATGGTTGGTGATTGATGGTACACTCGATGATGTGCACGAGTTGCGCTTTCGTTTATCGAACGATAAATCGTACGTAATTCGAATTGTCTATGGCCTGCCTTAGACTGCTGCTACTTTGGCAGCTGCTATCAGTTTTAGTTCAATCGTGGTTGTTGATGCTGAAGAAAGGACTAATACCCCTGCAGCTACTGCCACCAATACCACCACAGCCACCATTAAAGGATATCTGTAAGGAAGGCTAATATGTATTACAGCCAAGGCTTCCATTCAGTGTCAAAGAAGCTGTCATTGACCAAATATGGCCATGGGGACATATTAGTTGATGATGTCACAAGTATCCCAACCCTTTGTTACATGCAGCTGTAGGACGGAGAATGCCCTGGTCATGGCTCATTGGGTGCTGATATGGCAGGAGTGACAGCCTGGTTCCGGGTTTGATCAGAACCTAAGCTTCTGTCAAACTCATGCTCATCCCTACTTTGGACCCCCAAATACCTCATTGTAACACAAGGAGACCAACTGTCTTCATGCTCCACAACAAGGCATTTCAAAAAGGACAATGACTGCAAAGTCATTCTAGTGAACCTGTTAATATATCAATTAACATTAGCATATAAGCACTTAATAAGGTAATTTCTTAATTGAAAATAAATGCATGATAAAAGTTTTCTTTTTCATGCCACAAATTCTACCTGTCACATACCGTAGCACCCCAATTGCTGTTGCCACTAGAACTGCCACCAATTCTGCAGTCACCTCCACATTAGTCATGGCCAACCCTTCTATTTCTACTTGGTAATACCACCATCTCCAACATATCTGCTGACACCACTACTATCACCTCAACCCTGCCACTAATGCTGCCATTTCTCCTCCCTACCACCACTAACCTTATCACCCCTAACTTATTGCTATCAATGCTTGTTTCCAGGACCACCATTAGAAATTCTAGGTTCCCATACAGTCCGCCTGGCAGTGCAGACACTCCCCTCCCTCCAATTACATAACCCAGCCTACCCCCACCTCCCAGTACAGATCCCCTCCAGTACAGATTGCCAAGTACAGATCTTCTCCAGTACGGATTGGCTAGTACAGATCTTCTCCAGTACAGAGCCCCCAGAGCAGAACCCCCCAGTACAGATCCCATAAACAATCAGCAGCAGTTCAGAGTAAGACTGTGTCATGTGACCAGTGCCGAGCAGCAGCTGAGCCCTGAATCTTGTATCTGTAGTGCCATTGTCTGACAGAAGAGGTACCGCAATACAGTGCCATTTCTGCTTGTATGACGCATAAAATAAACATGTTGGGCAGCCAGCTGGCACCCTTAGAGTGCCAGTACCTGATGCAGACTGCTGCTGCCCAAGCCCCATCAGTTCAGCAGCAGGAGGCAGGACTGGAGAGGGGACGATTTACTCATTTTCCGGATCATGCAAAGTAATCCTCCATGCAGTGGCTCCTGACAACTAATTTAAAGTTCTGACCTGCCCCGACAAAATGATATAGAAGAAGAGGCCGGAACTTGAACTCAATTGTCAGAAGCCATGGAGGATTACTCCACCTGCTCTCGAAAATTAGTAAATAGATATCTCTTTGTCCCAGGCCTCTGCTGCTTAGCTTATGATGGGGCCCAGAAACTTTTACTTAATTACTGGGAGCCATGGCCCCTGGAATTATTGTGCATGTGCCCAAAAGGTATTTGAAGACCCCAGGCCCCATGCTGAACTGAAGGGGCCCGGGCCTTGTATAAAACAGAATGACTCTTCCCTGCTAACAGCAGCTCTACATGTTTCAATCACCCTTCCATCGCTGCTGGGGCTATAAGTACCAGGGTGACCAGCAGGGGAGGACTGGGCCAGGGGGCAGGGGGGCAATTGCCCCCTGGGCCGATCTGATGCCCCGAAAAAAGGCTGCACCGCTTCTACCACAGACATGCCTAAAGGATTCCTGGTGAAGAGAAATAAAAAGTCCCCATTGCTGACCTACTGAGTTCGTGTTGAAGACAAGGACAAAGCACAGGGATGGGAAGTTATGGGAAGCCCACTTGACTTTTGCAAAACTTTGGCAAAAACTTCAGGGACATCTTCCTATATACAGTCTATTTACAGTCTACTTTACTCTCCTCTTGCACACACTTGCTTGCTGGCTCCAGGTGAATTACTGTTAGTTGATTTGACACGAACTCCCAGCCCCTTTGTTGTGTAGCAAAAATACAGCAACCAGCTTGTACTTCTCGTCCGTGGCTACTGATCCCAGCACCACCTCTTCAGGCACTGCCAACCCACCTGGCTGCAGCTTCTCCTTTTCACTAGCCCTCTGGGCTAACTTCTCCACACCAGCCCTCCAGATTGACTCTTTACCAGCCCACCTGGCTGACTCCCACCAGCTCACCTGGCTGACTCTCAGGTGATCTCCCAGGGAAGGATGAGGACTTAAGCACACCGCTGTCTTCGGGGAGACTGGCTACATGTTGCAGTCTCCTCCCCTTGTTAGTCCACAGCAGTGCTGATCTACGCATGAATGATCCTCTCTTGCTTCTGTGCCTCCATGAAGGGCTTTCTCCCATGCTATGGCAGGATCCTTCCAGCACCCAAGCTTCAGCCTGAGGCAGGACCCCCCCAGACTAGGGGGTGTGCATCAAGGACCAACGGCCGCCTCCTCAGTACTGTTTCACCATATTCCACCTGAATGCCCCTGCTGACATGGCTCATGCCTATTTATGAGGTAAACTCTGCCCCCTGCCAGTCCACTACTGGGAATTGGCCAAGGCCTCCTAAATATTCCAGGCAGCTCCTCCCAACCTTCACCCACTAGCTCTAGAACATTCTCCAATGTCTCAGAAATGGGGAGGCACCAAAGGAGCTGTCAGAATGAGTCATCCAGCCCTGAGTCACTGAATCCTGACCCAGATTCCACAGCTCAGGCTTAGCCCTGAACTAAGCTAGACTTTACCTATCACCTTCACCCACTAGCTCTAGAACATTCTCCAATGTCCCAGAAATGGGGAGGCACCAAAGGAGCTGTCAGAATGAGTCATCCAGCCCTGAGTCACTGAACCCTGACCCAGATTCCACAGCTCAGGCTTAGCCCTGAACTAAGCTAGACTTTACCTATCCTACACTTTAACACTACTTCTAGCACACACACTAGAGGATGCTACAATACAATACTACTACTACTACAAAAAAAAATAAGTTTTGCAATACATACATTTTTACAGTGTTAACTGGTTGTTTGAATGATTCTCTTCTGTGAATGAGCCCCGGTGAAAACTGTAATTTATGTTTCCCATTATCTCGCATTGCACAGAAGTCGTACAGGCAGCTGCCATCAGCTCTGAAGTTCACCAGCATCCAGGACACTCCAGAGATGATCCAGGCCCGGATCAGCTACAATCAAGCTGTGGATGTAAGTCTGGAAATTGCCCGTTCAGATAGAAGATCTTCATGTATATTTTCTGAATGTTTCCTGTGTACATTCCATGGCTCCCAGATGTGTAACTAGGAGAAGGAGAAGACTGCAGAGACAGCTGTCTGCTCCAGGGAACAGAGACCACAGGGGGCCCCATACCACATTTAGGGATCACTGAAGCATAAGGTCTGAATGGGCCCTAAAATAATGACACTAATAAAGAGACAAAACAGGTTTAGGATGCATGAATGGTGTGTATGTAAACATTAGGGCCTATTCAGACCTTGTTGGCTTGGTGCGTTGCATTTATGCATATGGGTTATGTGCATGTTGTTGCTCATAACGTGCTTTTCATTTGGGTAGCCCATTCAAATGAATAAGCAGGCAATGCATCAAAATTGAAATAAAAAAACCAGACCTGCGCCATTTTTTTAAATGTAGCTTAAGCTTGTTACAAAGCATGGTAGTGCATTACTGGGTGTTGTAATGTGCTGCAATCCATGCGTGTCGGAGGTGTATTGCCTTATTGCGTGGGCATACCATTCAAAATCAATGGCACAGTAATGGGCTAATGCATGTAATGTGCAAGTGTATTTCTATTTAAAGCCCATTGAACCTAAACCAAAACACCTTTATTTACACTCCTCTGTTGATTCCACTGAATTTCCCAAAAATGTCTCCAATTTTTATTGAAATTTGAGAGAAACCTTCCAATGTCACTCCCAGCAGCTCCTCTCCTACAGTAATCTGCTATATGTGTGTTTTTATATGGTATCCATTTCCACAGAGCAAATACAAAGAGCATGGGGAGAACATCAAGCACAGATATACCTCCACCGCTGAGCTGCCTGAACTCCTGCAAGCAAAACTCAACGCGCTGAACATTAGCGAGGCAAGTACCTTACTCTAATTGGTGGGCACATAGGCCAGGGTAGCAATATCTCATGACAGGGGTGGCAGGTTGGCCCTTGAATCATTTTAATGTTATCTTTGTAGCCCACCCTGACCCCCAAAGGTATATGGGAAACTTCAGAGGCAGACTGGGCTAGAACTTCACCTCAAAGTGTTGTCTTTGGCATAGTGGAGAAATGTGAACAGATAGGCGTCGGTCACTTTTCAGAGCAAACATAAAGGGAAGGTTAGGGCACAGAACACACTCTCAGAAGAGAAAGTTATCGCACAGGACACCTATGAATGTGGCAGACTCCAGAAGGTGGAAAAAGAGTACATAGTGGATGGTTCAGCTACCGGCCCATCTAGAAGAGGTCATCACACTTTAGTTGGGGGCCAAACTTCTGCCCAGCTTCCCTGCACCCCACTTAGGTTAAAGTTCTTCTATGATACTACAATCCCCCTTGCTCGACATTATAGGCCTCAAACCAGCCCGTTGTCCTGTCACATGGTCACCCTCTTCAGGCAGCAGGCCTAAAAAAATCAGACATACAACTGCGTCCCTCTCCCAGGCAGGAGGCCTTAATGACTTCACAAAATCACTCTTGAATATTAATACTTTTTCCCTTCCTTCCCCACTGTCAACATATCTTCCTGGCCAACCACCAGGAAGTTTAAGTGTTTATATTGCATTCCCCTATGAACCTCAAAGTCTCTTCCAGTTAGGGTTACTCCTCCCGAATGGGTCCCCCAATTTATAAATCTGGGTGTCGAAATACATCAAGACTGCCCCACTATATATCTCTAACCTTCAGCCTGTGATAACCCAGCTGACTCAAAGATGTGCACTATGAAAATTATTGCCCCTAACTCCAGTAGGTTGAGTTAATCTTATATAGGTGTCTATGCTGCCTAAAGTTTTTGTATCTATTCAGACACTCTCCAGTGTTCTTACTTCTTTCATAGGCTTGATCAAATTTACTACATTCATTTGGGTGGGTGGTACAACCAGAAAAGCTAGGACTACCCTGAAACTATTACTGACTTTGGGTGGCCTTGCCCTGTCTTGTTTTCTCAAATACCGCTGGGCCACAGTTTGCTGGTGGTTCTCCCCAACGTCTGCTAACCCTGCTGCCACTCTGGAAGGGGCATTGCTTGGTTCTTACTTTGAAGTGCATAATCTGGTATTACGTGACCATCTCTCCAACCCGAATATTACCCTTCCTATTTATATTGCAACCTCCCATACTACTGCCAGGGACACTCCCCAGCAGCAGGCAGAAACAAACAATACCCTGAGCCCAGGGGAGACGAGGGTAAGCTGAACTATTAATCAGGCTTAGGCTGATTACAGCATAGCAACACTAAATTTATATAGACACTTCTGCTTAGTGTTGCCTAGCCACTTAAGCCCCGGAAGATTTTACCCCCTTCCTGACCAGGGGGTATTTTGCGATTCGGCACTGCGTGACTTTAACGGACAATTGCGCGGTCGTGCGACGCTGTACCTAAATGAATTTGACGTCTTTTTTTTCCCACAAACAGAGCTTTCTTTTGGTGGTATTTGATCACCTGTGCGACTTTTTGATCATGCGCTAAAAACAAAAAAAGAGCGTAAATTTTGCAAAAATAACAATAATTTTCACATTTTTTTATATGAAATTCCCAAAAAAAAATGTAAAAATCAAAATTTTTTAACATTTTCGGCCAATTTGTTTTATGCTACATATGTTTGGTAAAAAAAATCACAAAAAGCGTATTTTGATTGGTTTGCGCAAAAGTTATCGCGTTTACTAACAAAGGGAAAGATTTTTGTCATTTTTGTTGTTTTTTTTTGTAGCCCGTAATGGCGGCGATCTGTGATTTTTTTTTTGCGGGACTGCGACATTGGGGCAGACAGATCGGACCCTTGACTGACATTTTTGACACTTTTGGGGTTACCAGTGACAATACTACAGTAATCAGTGCTATACATATGCACTGTTACTATAAAATGACACTGGTAGTGAAGGGGTTAACTTTTTTTGAGAGGGAGGGGCTGTGTGTGTCCCTAGGGGCGTGATTCTAGCTGTGATTGGCTGTGGCTTGAGCTGTAGGAACAATGCAAAAACAAGGAAGAAAGCCGCTCAGGTGCAAGTTCAGCACTTGGTGCAGGTCAGATCCGCCATCCAAGCATGTAGACATCCAAAAGAGAGAGACCGCACTCAAAGATGTTAAATAAAAATCCTTAGGACTCCTTTATTCTCCATAAATCCAACAGACAGCAGACAGACAGTGCAATACACGGACAGACGTGTCGGGTTGACGCGTTTCACGATAAGAATCGCTTATTCATAACCACACACTGTCCGTGTATTGCACTGTCTGTCTGCTGTCTGTTGGATTTATGGAGAATAAAGGAGTCCTAAGGATTTTTATTTAACATCTTTGAGTGCGGTCTCTCTCTTTTGGATGTCTACACTGTAGGAACAATGATCAACGGTCCTACATGGTAGAACCGTATGATCACTGTTCCTACACAGGGGAGAATGACAGGCGGCTTGTTTACATCAGCCGCCTGCCTTTCTCCCGCTGTCACGGACGATCGTGAGTGAGCGGCGGACATCGGGTCCGCCGGTCACACGCGCGCGGGGGTCCGTGACCACGCGGGAGCGCGGCACTGGTGGTGTGCGCGCGCTCCCCAGAGCCTCACAGGCTAGTGACGTAGCGGTACGTCACTTTGCCTGTGAGGGGCTGACGGCCACAGTATATGTACTTGCGGCGGTCGGCAAGTGGCTAGAAAATGTTCCAGTGTTAGCAAGGAAGAGGAGACCTGATCTGCTTCCAACATTTTAATATTCTAAAGCTCGCCATACACCATGCAATCTGACTGCACAATATTTGTATATTCTCTTTCAGAGTTACCAAAACTGATAATAGCAGGATCTACCTAGACTATCCAATCAGTTTGTATCTGAACAAGCGTAGACATCTACTACATAGTTGTTGGTAGATCAAACGTTCATTGTACAGTCAGTATGTGATAATTGTGTAGTGACCTTTAGCTGCATGTATATGTATAGGTGAAAGTTGTGCAGCATGTCAGGTCCCCTTATGTAAATGTAATCTGTGAGAGCTGCAACACTTGGACATGCATAGCAATTTTAAGTCAATTTTAAAGTTAAAGTCAAATCTGCCTAAGTTTGCCTGCTTCCACCCCCATCCAAATGCTAATGACATTTTTAAATAAAAAGTTTTATCTTTTTATTACATACACATAAGTGGATACCAAGGATCAGGTAACAGAACCACAAAACAAGTTGCCAATGGCAGCTCCCATGTTCTTAAATTGACCGGACCCCTTTAATCTCTGCTAATTTTTTTTCTTTTTTTTGCGACAGAAGGGCCGCAGAGTGAATACACATTTACTTAAATAAAACTGTTTATTTCTCCATCAGACACGCTACAAGGAGTCATGGAGCCGTCTAAAGGACGGAGGATACAAGCTGAAGCTGGACGCCATTCCCTTCCAGGCTGCAAAGGCATCTGGGGAAATAATTAGTGAAGTGAGTTTTCTTTATACATTATGCATCCCAGGGTGAGATAATCAACAATCTCCGGACTCGCTGTATAGCATTAAAGTTAAACAGGCAAAAAAAAAAAAATCCCTCTAGGTCTGCGCTCTGCTGTGGAAACATTTACTACAAAATACTCACCTGCTTCTGTTCTGTAGATGCTGAGACAGACTATTCTACAGCCATGGCCAAAAGTTTTGAGAATGACACAAATATTCATTTTCAGTCTGCGTTCTCATTTTTTATGATGGAATTTGGATATACTCCAGTGTGTTATGAAGAGTGATCAGATGAATTGCAATTAATTGCAAAGTCCCTCTTTGCCATGAAAATGAACTTAATCCCATAAAATACATTTCCACTGCATTTGTAAAGAAGGCTTCAGGGTGCCCAAAGAAGTCCAGCAAGCGCCAGTGCCATCTTAAAGAGGAAGTAAACCCTCCTCCTCAACTTGTACTTATAGGTAAGCCTATATTAACCACTTGCCGACTGCCTAACGACCATTTACGTCGGCAGTCAGCCCCTCACAGGCAAAGTGACGTAGATCTACATCGCTAGCCTGTGAGGGTCTAGGGAGCGAGCGCGCGCCACCCGAGGCGCGCTCCCGCGTGGTCACGGTGTCCGCCGATCACTCTGCGATCGCCGCTGCAGAGGGAGAAAGGCAGGCGGCTAGTGTAAACAAGCCGCCTGTTGTTCTCCCCTGTGTAGAAACTGTGATCACACGGTTCTACTATGTAGGACCGTTGATCAGTGTTTCTACAGCTCAACCCACAGCCAATCACAGTTAGAATCACGCCCCTAGGGACACACAGCCCCTCCCTCTCAAATAAAGTTAACCCCTTCACACCAGTGCCATTTTGCAGTAACAGTGCATATGTATAGCACTGTTTACTGCAGTAATGTCACTGGTAACCCCAAAAGTGTCAAAAATGTCAGTCAAGGGTCCGATCTGTCCGCCGCAATGTCGCAGTACCGCAAAAAAAAATCGCAGATCGCCGCCATTACTCGTTAAAAAAAAAACAACAAAAATTACAAAAACCTTTCCCTTTGTTAGTAAACGCGATAACTTTTGCGCAAACCAATCAAAATACGCTTTTTGCAATTTTTTTTTTACCAAACATAGGTAGCATAAAACAAATTGGCTGAAAATGTTAAAAAATTTTGATTTTTACATTTTTTTTGGGGAATTTCATATAAAAAAAATGTGAAAAATATTGTTATTTTTGCAAAATTGACGCTCTTCTTTTGTTTATAGCGCATGATCAAAAAATCGCACAGGTGATCAAATACCATCAAAAGAAAGCTCTGTTTGTGGGAAAAAAAGGACGTCAAATTTGTTTAGGTACAGCGTCGCACGACCACGCAATTGTCCGTTAAAGTCACGCAGTGCCGAATAGCAAAATACCCCCTGGTCAGGAAGGGGGTAAAATCTTCCGGGGCTTAAGTGGTTAAGGCTTACCTATAGGTACTGTAAACATCTCCTAAACATGTACCGTTTAGGAGAAATTTACTTTGCATGCAGCCGGTGACATCACGGGAAAGCTCACTCCTGGGAAACTAAAAAATGAGCTCCTACAGTGGGGCTGCACCTGCACTGCAAGGGTTAATTGCTCATTTAGATCTAGGGGAAAAGAGAAGCCTGTGGCATTTTCTCCACCATGCTCCACCGGTCTAAGGTCCTGACATTACCATACAAGAGTCCATAGCCCTGCCTCGGACACAATAACGCCAAGGGACAATCCACCACCGGAGTGTCATCTGCTGGGGGAACTGAGGTTCAGGTAAGTTAAAGTGCAAAATCCCTTCCCTAGACCAAATGAGCCATTAATCCTTGCATGATCATTTTTAAGTATTATGGGCTTTAAGAAATGTATTTAGTGATCTGTGTTCTGATTTGTGTTTTCAGAATAAATATAAGGCGGACTTTGAAAAGTCTAAAGGAAAGATGATCAGTCTTCGGAGATTGGAGGATGACCTAAACCTCTCACACTCTGTCCATGCCTCTTCTCTGCTCAGTGAGGTAAGTCACCCCCCCCCCCTCTCTGGCCACCTACCTACAGTGCCTTGCGAAAGTATTCACCCCCCTTGAACTTTTCGACCTTTTGCCACATTTCAGGCTTCAAACACAAAGATATAAAACTGTAATTTTTTGTGAAGAATCAACAACAAGTGGGACACAATCATGAAGTGGAACGAAATTTATTGGATATTTCAAACTTTTTTAACAAATAAAAAACTGAAAAATTGGGCGTGCAAAATTACTCAGCCCCCTTTACTTTCAGTGCAGCAAACTCTCTCCAGAAGTTCAGTGAGGATCTCTGAATGATCCAATGTTGACCTAAATGACTAATGATGATAAATAGAATCCACCTGTGTGTAATCAATTCTCCGGATAAATGCACCTGCACTGTGATAGTCTCAGAGGTCCGTTTAAAGCGCAGAGAGCATCATGAAGAACAAGGATTGTGTCCCACTTGTTGATGATTCTTCACAAAAAATTACAGTTTTATATCTTTATGTTTGAAGCCTGAAATCTGGCAAAAGGTCGAAAAAAGTTCAAGGGGGCCGAATACTTTCGCAAGGCACTGTACATCTTCTGCCTATTCAAGATGGGGGTCCTATAGGATGGGGAGGGTCAGCGGGACATTTTGGTCAAGGCCAAGTCTCCAAAGATACCTCAGCTAAGCCACGATGCTTGTGTCTCCAATATAAAGCAAATCCAAGGCAAAACAACAAGTTCTACTCAATATTGTTACCTTGATTAGAAGATTGATGTAAGTGCTAAGTCACTTAGATGAGAGCTTGTGCGGGACTGAGGATTCTTTACCCACCCCCAACGGGCAGCAGGCCACCCTGTCATTAAGGGGTGCATTGTTGGGGTGAGTCTCGTGTTCCCTATACTCAGTAGTACTGCATATTTCCCTTTTCTCCAACAGACAGAGCACCTGGCATGCTGATATTTAAGTAAACCTATTTCTTGCTTGTAATGGGTTAAGCACAGGTTCACTTTAGGGGAAGGACAGCACTATTTAGGAGCTGAAGTTATCTACACATTGTCACACCTGGCAGGCACATAGGGTGGGCAGGAGGGAAAGCTGCCCTGGGCGCAGTGGTAGGACTGGAACCAGTGACTGGCAACCAGTGGGCCACAGCTTCATGTCTGCTCTTTGGATTACTAGTGAACATCACCACACTAATGACCCCCACTCTGAGCTCTCTCCCTCTTCTAAGCCTGCTTAAGGTTCCACTCCTCCTACTTATCAGCTTGCAGAACAATCCCGCTGAAAACCTGAATTCAGATAATATGTGCCAACTCCATATATAAAGATTTCACCAATAAACTGACTTTAGGAGGAAGTCTGTAAATTGAATGCTTCCTGTATGATACAGAGAGTCACCAGGACTGTTTGGTCTAGGCCGTGTCTTAAAGGGTGCCTCAGCTCAGTCAAGGTGCTCTGCAACAGCTTCTTCTCCAAACCTCTAAATAGTGACTCTGCCCCATCATATCTCTGTACAGGTTCAGTACAAGAAAGGCTTTGAGAAGAGCTGCACTCAGTTCCACTTACCAATGGACATGGTGAATCTGGTGCACGCTAAGAAGGCCCAAGCTTTGGTCAGCGATCAGGATTATAGGCACCTGCTCCACCATTACACAACGCTGTCTGACGACCTGCGGCTGCTGTCTGCTAAGAGAGCCTACGAGCTGCAGAGTGAGGTATGTTTACACCAACTGTTATACCAACTACCAAATATTAAATGTCTTTACCTCCTGCCTAGCTAGAGATATCCGATGACTTGATTGTTAAGCAAATTTAGCATTTGCCAAAATTTTGTCAGAATCTGACCTCCTAATTTTATGCTTTGAAATAACCTTTAAAAAAAAGTGTAGGAGCATGGAGCACTCCTGGCTTTGAGGCCCTGCCAAGGACTCCGTGCTGCTCAGCGGGGGATCGATCCGCCGATCCCCGCTGAGCAGGCGGATGACAGCTCCGTCTCCGCTCTGTGTGCGGAGAGGGAACTGTCAGATCCCAACTGTCCTCTATGGGGGAATCGGATGAGAACGGACCACCTGTCCATTCTCATCCGATCCCATCTGATCCGATCCGCTGGACGGATGGAATATAGGATTTCCATCCGTCTGGATTTCACGGACAGGATCAGATCGGAGAGCAGTGGGGTGTCAGTGGAGATGTCTCCGCTGACATCCGCTGCTCCATAGGAATGCATGGAGTATCCGATCATGTCCGCCTGAAAAACTGACAGGCGGATCTGATCGGATCGTTCGTGTAAAAGGGGCCTTATAGTGGTCACTTGACATTGTTTATAAACAAGGGGTTAGGATCTTCTTTAGGGTTAGCACTGAGATTACCAAAGAGCTTGCCATTACCATGGCACAAGAACAGGTGCAGGATAGTTGAAAGGTGCTTCTATTACCCACAGGAGCCGTTTAAAGCCCATTGCAGCCTAAATGGTGAACTCCGGGATAGGCAAATATTCTCTACATAAAAGAGCCATGTGTATTCTTCCTTGTGTAGCACCCTCCTAGTCAGGGGCTAGATAGCAGGCATAGTTTTGGCTTTCTCTGCTTAACAAAAAAGCAGCAGGGAAAGCATTTGTTCTCTCTGCTTATCAGAGAGCTGGATCTGCTAGTTAGGCCTGCTCCATGTGTCCATTGTGTATTCATGTGGGCTGAGGGAGTGTCCTCCACTGTATCCAATGGAGAGGTACATTGGACAGTGGAGGAAATTTAGCCAATGATGCACAGGCTTTTGTAACTGTCCCAGTGGGTTGGCACAGACAAGAGGTGCATCCTGGGATAGGGTATAAAAGCCAAGGGCACAAAGTCGCGCCCCATTACCGGCAATGGAACCGCTTTAATTGGTGCTACTCAAGTCGCTTTGACTTAGACAAAGGTTCCTGCACTACTTTGGGGCGACTTCATCATGACTTGCATTGACTTTTGTTAAAGAAGTTGTATGCAAGCTGCGATTAAGTCAAGCAGGGATGTTGGCTTGAAAGTCACGCAACTATGAAGCCGCGCTGGTATGATTCGGCACTTAGGTTGGTAGCCCAGCCTAATGCTCCAAATGCAAGTTCTTTTTCATTGATACAATGTAACATTTTATTTTTCCATTTTTGATTTTCTGGTTGGCAGAACCGGTATAGGTCTGACCTGAATTTTATGAGAGGTGTGGGCTGTATCATCCCAGGAGCTCTGGACATAGAGGAAAAGAAGAGGGCGTCTGGCCTGATCAGTGAGGTAATCATTTTACTTGTATTTATATCTAAAGCTAAAACTTTTTTTTTGTACTTTGGTGAAGGCTCAGAACCCCTGTCATGGTTTTAGTTCTCTCTGTGTCCCCACGGAGGGTATAAACCTTCTCTATTTGTACTGGTGATCATTGTAACTTTAATAGAAAGTGATGGAAATTTTAAGCAGCTGTGGACACTGGGCTTGCTACAAATGTCCATTAATACTTCAACAATGTACAAAGGGCATTTTCTCCATGCTGCTGCTCTACCCAGCTGCAAAATGACAGCTGGGAGTTGCTGTGTAAATACAGCAGTTTCTAAAAAAAAATGACCCTCTGACACAGTGTTTATAAACATCGTTCAGGCAGAGATAGAGAGATACAAAGTAACACTGATACCTTTGTATCTACAGTATCTGTTTCTTTCATCTGCATATCAAAGTGATGGGCTCTAATCTGCATACGATGTCAGGTAAAGTAACTTAAAGTGGTTGTAAACTCTGTTACACCACTTGTACCTACAGGTAAGTCTATAATAAGGCTTACCTGTAGGTACTGTCAATATCTTCTAAACTTGTACAGTTTAGGAGATATTCAGAGTGCATGCAGCCGATGACGTCATCAGCACATGCGTTCTGAAGGTCCGGCCTACTGTGCCAGACCTTCAGAGCCCATGCCGTAAACAGCGGCTTCCATGCGCATGCGCGAGAGTGATGTCATTGCGGCTGTGGCCACTCACAGGGCCGTAGCCCGCGAACCCAGAAGAAACACCTGGGAAGATTTCAGCTGTGTCAGCGGCGAGTGGGCGCTGCTGGAAAGCCTTTGTTCTAAGGCAAGTATTTCATAATCAGCCAGTATGCGATGCATACTAGCTTATTATGCTGCTATCTTACAGGTTTTTGTTTTCTTTTTTTTTCTTCCGGTCTTTAAAAAGTAAATTAAAAAAAAACTTCTTCCTATTTAACCTCTTATTATTCCTTACTTTCCCCCATTCTGCCATAGTTAACTCCTTCAATTAACTCCTTCCTCCCTTTAACTATTTGTTTCATGCTGATTTTTTTTTTTTTGTTTCCCTAAATTTCATTTTTTGCATTTTTATGGTCTTTAAATTTGCAAAGGTAAAAAAAGACCCTTTATTTAATTTGCTATTTTCTTTACAATACTTCATGTTAGAATAACAATTTTAGCGTAACTTTTGAAAAGAACAAACTATTGTGTAAAATGTATATTTTTTAATCAATGTTTTTTTTTTAACTAACACCAACCAAAGTAGAAAAAAGTGTATATTTTTTCTTTAGTTTTTTCACCTTTTTTGCCTGTGGATTGCATAAAAAAAAAAAAAAAAAAAAACATTTTAGCCAGACGGTATAGCCAAAAGAAAGCCTTTTTTGTCCTAAAAATAAATATATATTACTTATCTTAACTAATGAAAAAGGCCCATTGCAAAAATATAAAAATCTCTCCATAGAGGGTGTGCAGGTTTGAGAGTTGAACTGTTTTACTCACAACTGTCTAAGGGGGAATCTTCATCCTGCTGTGTATCAGGACAGCCGAGAAAATCTTGCAATAACACACAGATGGCAAAAAAATAAAAAATCAAGTCACTGGCATCGCTGGGTCTAATATAAAGTATGTAATGAACATGGAAAAGTTTTATTTAAAAATGTCATTAGCATGTTAATGAGGAAGGAGGGGTGGGCCAGGGAAGTCAAACTATAAACCGATTAAACTTCAGCTTTAAGATCTGAAGGCTTCACTCTTCCAATTCTTATCTCTCTGACTGCAGACTAAATACCGACAACAGCCCTGCCAGCTGAAATACACGACGATCACTGACTCTGTGGACCTTCTGCATGCCAAGTTCAGCAACAAAATAACCAATGAGGTAAGAGGTACCACCGGATTCCCACCAATTGTTGGGCCTCTGAGCAAATTTATTTTTCCTAATGCTAATTTACAAAAAAAAAAGATTGTGCCTCCAAGAAATACTGTAAATTGCATATTTCAAAACAGTATTCTATGTCAGGTGTCATGGCCAGATGCGCATCTTTGTATTGCAGTAACGTGGGGTAAGATGTATATTTTACCACGCACTCTATATTGCCCAAAAAACTGCAGTGCCTTGTGGTGCCAGTCATTTTGAATGGAAGCCCAATTTACATTGAGTAGGTTGCTAGGCCAGTTCCTTCCACTTTGGCTCATACTCCATGGCCTTCAGTCCTTGTTGGTAAAAATCCACACACACATACATAACACACACACACACACACATACATAACACACACACACACACACATACATAACACACACACACACGCACACACACACACACGCCCCCTGCTTCTTATGGCTCCAGATCTAGTCTTTGAGAGAGTCCTTCAGAACACCTGGGCCCATGTAAAATAGGGGTCCTAAGTTACTGTCACAGGATGACCCTTTTTCCACCACTAGATAGGCTGACTCTCCTAATCTAGACCACCACCCTTTTCTTGACTGGAACCAAGTCCTGTTCTACTAAGGCTTCCAGTTCTCAACCACTCTGGGGAAAATGGTCCCAAAGGGGAAAACTACACAGTAGGCTTTTACATGCCTTCAAAGCAGCCCCAACTATCCCGTGACGGGAAGCTACTGTTCTCACTTCACTCCACCAAATGCTCTAACTTCTCTTAACCTCCAAAACTCAACTAGAGCCCTTTTCATTTCCCCTGACTCTTCCCAATGTACAGTGCCTTACGAAAGTATTCGGCTCCCTTGAACTTTGCGACCTTTTGCCACATTTCAGGCTTCAAACATAAAGATATAAAACTGTAATTTTTTGTGAAGAATCAACAAAAAGTGGGACACAATCATGAAGTGGAACGAAATTTATTGGATATTTCAAACTTTGTTAACAAATAAAAAAACTGAAAAATTGGGCGTGCAAAATTATTCAGCCCCTTTACTTTCAGTGCAGCAAACTCTCTCCAGAAGTTCAGTGAGGATCTCTGAATGATCCAATGTTGACCTAAATGACTAATGATGATAAATAGAATCTACCTGTGTGTAATCAAGTCTCCGTATAAATGCACCTGCACTGCGATAGTCTCAGAGGTCCGTTTAAAGCGCAGAGAGCATCATGAAGAACAAGGAACACACCAGGCAGGTCTGAGATACTGTTGTGGAGAAGTTTAAAGCCGGATTTGGATACAAAAAGATTTCCCAAGCTTTAAACATCCCAAGGAGCACTGTGCAAGCGATAATATTGAAATGGAAGGAGTATCAGACCACTGCAAATCTAAGAAGACCTGGCTGTCCCTCTAAACTTTCAGCTCATACAAGGAGAAGACTGATCAGAGATGCAGCCAAGAGGCCCATGATCACTCTGGATGAACTGCAGAGATCTACAGCCGAGGTGGGAGACTCTGTCCATAGGACAACAATCAGTCGTATACTGCACAAATCTGGCCTTTATGGAAGAGTGGCAAGAAGAAAGCCATTTCTTAAAGATATCCATAAAAAGTGTTGTTTAATGTTTGCCACAAGCCACCTGGGAGACACAACAAACATGTGGAAGAAGATGCTCTGGTCAGATGAAACCAAAATCGAACTTTTTGGCAACAATGCAAAACGTTATGTTTGGCGTAAAAGCAACGCAGCTCATCACCCTGAACACACCCTCCCCACTGTCAAACATGGTGGTGGCAGCATCATGGTTTGTGCTTTTCTTCAGCAGGGACAGGGAAGATGGTTAAAATTGATGGGAAGATGGATGGAGCCAAATACAGGAGCATTCTGGAAGAAAACCTGATGGAGTCTGCAAAAGACCTGAGACTGGGACGGAGATTTGTCTTCCAACAAGACAATGATCCAAAACATAAAGCAAAATCTACAATGGAATGGTTCACAAATAAACATATCCAGGTGTTAGAATGGCCAAGTCAAAGTCCAGACCTGAATCCAACCGAGAATCTGTGGAAAGAACTGAAAACTGCTGTTCACAAACGCTCTACATCCAACCTCACTGAGCTCGAGCTGTTTTGCAAGGAGGAATGGGCAAAAATTTCAGTTGATGTGCAAAACTGATAAAGACATACCCCAAGCGACTTGCAGCTGTAATCGCAGCAAAAGGTGGTGCTGCAAAGTATTAACTTAAGGGGGCTGAATAATTTTGCACGCCCAATTTTTCAGTTTTTTATTTGTTAAAAAAGTTTGAAATCCAATAAATTTCGTTCCACTTCATGATTATGTCCCACTTGTTGTTGATTCTTCACAAAAAATTACAGTTTTATATCTTTATGTCTGAATTCTGAAATGTGGCAAAAGGTCACAAAGTTCAAGGGGGCTGAATACTTTCGCAATGCACTGTATACCCAAAACTATGGTGCCAACCTTGAAATAGCACAGCAACCCAGAAGGGGGCATAAAAATTGGCCCTTTACCTGCTATATGCGCCACCTTTCCAGGCCCTTCAAAGCAGCCATGATCTGTCTGCACAGTAACCTAGTGACTATATCAATGGGTCTAAAATGAGTCTGAAAACAAAAAGGTTTTTAGAAAAAAAATGTTATTTGTGTATTAGTGAGGGGGTAAAGGGGAACCCAATCATATTATATTACGTGTTATTATTTACTATGATAAATAAATAGATGACATTATTTACTAACAATGTGATTTCCTTTCCAGCGACTCTACAAAGCAGCCGGCGAAGACATTCTTCATCATTACACTATCATTTTGGAATTACCAGAGCATGTCCGTGCCAAACTCAATGCTGCCAATCTTAGCGATGTGAGTGAGCCAACCTCAGAATATTTTGTATTCTAACAGTTCATAATGCATCCATCGAGAGCATTCATATTTAAAGGGTCATTCCCTCTGGAACTGATATTTAGTTACAAGTGGAAATTGGTGGGGTGTCAGCCCCTGGCTTCTTATATGACATGAATGCTCCCACAGTGGGATGAGATCTCCCTGCTAAATTTTGGAATCTGCTCCGGTCTACCTGGGAGATTTTGGTGTCTCTTCCCAGCTTTGTTTGTTTGGTGTTTGTTTCCAGATTTCCTATCAACCCACCCAACCCCCTCCCCCCCCCCCCCCCGAGGTATTTATTTTAGTACCCTAGATCCTCCTGTTACATTCTCCCGTAATATGAAATTATTCAATAACCCAGCAGGGATGTTGAGAACTCAGCAAGGGGATAGTGCGGGCTCTTATAATGGGGGTGCAGCAGGGGGTGCACTGCTGCACACTCATAAACTCAACACAGGGATGTGGAACCCCTCATAGTGGGCACAGCAGGAGTGCAGACCCCTCAACACAGTGCAGGGATGGAGGAAACCCCTTATGATGGTCACAGAAGATGTATGGATCCAGGAACACCGGGATGATGATAACCCCTTGTAATGGGCACATCAGCTGTTCAGACCTGGTAACTCAGTGCAGGAAAGGGGGAATCCCTCATAATAGGCACAGCAGGTGTGCAGATCTGGGAACTCAGCGTAGAGTTGGAGGAAACCCTCATAATAGACACAGCAGGTGTGCAGATCTGGGAACTCAGCGTAGAGTTGGCGGAAACCCTCATACTGGGCACAGCTCATGTGCAGACCTAGGAACTCAGCACAGAAATGGTGGGAAACCACTTCTGGTTCCACAGTTTTTGATATGCCACCTCCTTATTTTCTCTCCAGCTGATACAAGGTATTCAGTTGGCCAGATGGTTTCAATACTTGTTTCCCCTATTGCACACAGGGGTAACTCCCAGTGGCTTGTATGTCCTGTCATATAAGTCTTCATAGTCTTCAAAATGGGGTACTTGTCAGATGGGTTGGACCCCACCAATTGCCTTCTTTGTCGCATGCAATGTTTAGGCTTAGACTCCTGTTTGATTTGCATTGATTTTCTTGATAAGTTTTGCAGAGTGTGGGGTGGTCTATGGGCACTGGGTGATCTGCTTTTTGCATCCCATGCCCAAGGAGACCTAAGCTGACTGGAAATAGGAGGGATTGGGACCTCCGATCTACATTGGTTACACATCAATACATAAGTAGTGAAACCCAGATTCTTGCTGAGTTGTGTTTACTGTATGACCGTTCTGCCATATCTGATTATAACTTATGATGATTGTATTGACAGATAAAATATCGGGAATCCTGGCTCAATGCGAGGGCCCAAGGCCACAAGCTGACCATGGATGCGCTCCAGTTCCAAACTGCCAAGTCTTCGGGTAAAATTGCTAGTGATGTGAGTACAACATGGCAAAAAAGAAGGAAAAATCTATCATATGTTCAGTACACGCCTACAAATATAAAATTTAACTGGAAAAACTTTGACCTGGTTGGTGACTTCACTTTTTTCCACCTCATTTAAACAATATAGTGTAGTTACCAAGCCGCCCCACTTGCCGATTGGACAGTGAAAGAGTGTCAGCAAGCCAATGTAGTCATCACCCTGCTCAGTTTAATCTATCCTCCTGTCAGCAAGCCCTCAGTATTGGAGTGACAGCATTGTACCATAGAGTCAAGCTGGTTTGGTATATTGCTGCCCCATCCTCAACCAGCATGGGCCATTCCATGCAGGGTAATATAGAAAGCTAAAACAAAGACAGATATGGTGATTTATACTAGCTATGTTTAAAAATACATATCATAGATTATAACATTTAAGCGATCTCTGTGCTTACAATTAACTATACATAAGTATTCAAACAACAATGTTTCATAACAGCTCATAAAATGTTTGTCCCCATTAATAGACAATAAAGCTCTGTATTCATAAAATTAAAAAGTAGTCCAGTTCAAGCAGTAGAGAACACAGAATGTCAGTTTATCCTGAAGAAGAACTATGTGCCAAACATTTTTTTTTTCATTTTGGATAGGGCAAGGGAGGGTTATAACTAATGATTGACCGATATCGGTTTTTCGTTGCCGATACCGATATTATGGCCATTGAATATCGTTATCGGCCGATATTGGCCGATATTTTCATACATTTAAAAAAAAATGTATTTTTATTTTTAGCACTTGACAGGTAATGTTGTGGAGGGATCTGGGGGTCTAAAAGACCCCAAATCCTTCCTCTGCACTTAAAAGCATTCAAAACGCCAAGTTTGACTGTTTTGAATGCTGTCATTTTTTTAAATCTGGTGCCGAGTACCCGGAAGTGATGTCATGACATCACTTCCGGGTTTTTACACGGAGACCCGATCAGAGCTGAATGCGGCTTTGATCGGGTCTTCGGCAGTGTCCTGCCGAGGACAGCGGCCATGCAGGCTGGTTGTCCGGTGTTGTGCCGAAACCAGGCACTCGGCTCTGATCGGAACTCCGCCTCTTTAGCCGTCTGCAATCCAGCTCTGCCTCCCCAGCTGAAATGAATTCCGCCCCTCCAGCCTTCTGCACTGTGTGCTCGGGCCCCCTACAAGAGGGCTGGTGGCCCCCCCTATCAGCGGCCCTGATCATATGGATGTTCTTGAAACCTTGTTTTACTGTTTTGCTTCTTATGTTTATTTCATTGACGAGCGCAGAGATCTTTTAAGTGCTATAATCTATTATTTCACTTCTTTGGACAAGTTGGAGTATCCATTTCCATTAGAAATATATTTTTTTCAATTTTTTGATTATCTAAACTCAGCATATTTAGTATTTTTGTAGAAATTCATTCATGTTAAATTACATTTTTGTCATTATCTAATAATGAAAACCAACAAAAAAATTGAAAGAAATGTTTTACAATTGTATAGATGCTCCCCTTCCCAGAACTTCACATAAAGATGCGCTGGTGGGGTGTAATGTGATGTTTGTGATCTTCCTCCACAGTACACATACAAACATGAATACATCTCGGAGAAAGGAAAGCTCATTGGCTCTCGGAGCATTCTGGATGACCCCAAGATACTGCATTGCCTTCGTGTCGCCAAGTTGCAAAGCGAACGCCAGTACAAACTGGATTCCCAGCACCTCCACTCACAGTACCACCTCCCCTCTGACATGCTGGATCTGGTCCATGCAAAGAGGGCCCAGGCACTGGCCAGTGACCAGGACTACAAGGTGCTGCTCCATCATTACACTGCCGAACCAGATGACATGAAGCTCCAGTGGGCAAAGAGGGCTCACCAACTGCAGAGTGAGGTACACACTACACAGATCACTGGTTTGTATAATGAAAGTGTAGCACTCAACCCCCCCCCCCCCCCCAGGAACTGTTGGTTTATAATGGTCTCTACAGGATACCTAAAAACAGAAAAATATTCTGTTTGTTTGCGATTATAACAGCAACTTAAATGACTGGAGGCTCTAATTTATCTAGTAGCAGGCTTTCAGAAATATGAAAATTGATGATGACCTTAGATCCTTCAGTAGAAGCCTCCCAGTTTCAAATATTTCCTTTGAAAGGGCTACTGTTGGTGGCCATAGATTCAACCATAGCAAGCTCCCTGTCTAGATACTGCAGTAGTAGCTTCCTTTTGGAATTTGTCCTCTGACTCTAAGAGAGTAGTCACAAGTACCTTAAAGAGTTGAGTAATGAGGTCTTCATGCCATGTGAATCTGATAGCTGCTTTCCCTAAATTCTCCCAGTCATAATTCTGCATAGCCTGCTCCTCTGCGGATGCTCCAACAAGCATCCACCTTCCCGATCTTCCAAGCCTTAGCATAGGCCACCTTAGTATGCTTGGTCCTTGGCTCAGGCCCCAAGTAAAGACATTCTCTTTAGGCAAAAGCCTTCTAGATGGTTGCACCAAACACTTATCCTTTCCCCTCAACCCACATCACTGGAATAAAATACGCAGTGATGTCTAAGGCAGATAAATATTCATATCTAAATACATTGTTATTTCTTGCACTTACTACTGGAGACAACTCAACAACAGCAGACAGAAACTAACAAGGTCCTGATTTTAGGATTAACCCATTGAACACAGAAAACATAAACAGAGCTCCGGCTGGTTACAGCCTAGCTGTAAAAACTACATTTAGCTAAGGACAGTCCAGCTTAAGGCAGGTAATCACAGCAAGGGAAGACGTGTCACTAATCTTATATGAGAATTCAAGAGAAAGAATTGTGCCTGTATATGGACATAGTTATATTATCTAGGTTGAACAAAGGCACGTATATGATCAATTAAGTCTCTCAGAAGTTCTAACAGTGGAGCTCAGCCAGAGGCATAGCAGGAAGCTTTTAGGTTTTGATGCAAACGTTGACCCGGGGCCATCATACCCCCCACAGCCCCCCTCACCCAGTGTAGGTTAAACCAGAAACTCAGATGGCCCGGATGCTCTGAGTTTACTGAATTACCTACACAGGATTACATGGCAAGCACTTTTCTCCACCGACAAAATGTAATGTGAAAGGGAGACCACGCGACCCCCCTGGAGCATGCGTGGGGTCGCCATTGCAACCCCTGTGACCCCTCAAGCTCCGTCAGTGAGCTTAGCCACTATTTAAAAAAAGAACCACTTCCACATCTTAACTATTCTTCCCTTAATGAACCAGCTTCATGGTTTCTGACAATGATCCCCCGATACAGCTCAACCAAACTTCCCGTAAGGAACCCTCTTCAGCTCAGCTACATTTCCCATAAAGAGCCCCTTCCACAGCTTAACCACCTTTCCCATAAATAACTCTTTCCAAAGCTCAACTACTCTTCCAATAACTAGAACCCCCTCCACAGCTCAACTACTCTTCCCACAAAGAACCCCCTCCACAGCTCAACTACTCTTCCCACAAAGAACCCCCTCCACAGCAGAAATGCAGATTCTGGAAACAAAGTGCAGGAATAGTTTGGACTCCTAGTAATGGGCACAGCAGGTGTTCAGATCCAGGAACTCAATGCATATATGGGAACTACTCATAATGGGCACAACAGGTGTGCAAAGCCAGGAACTCTGTTCAGGGATACTGAAGACCCTTGTAATGGGCATAGCAGTTGTGTGGACCTGGGAACTTAGCGCAGGAAAGTTTGGAATTCCTCATAATGGGAACAGAAGGTGTTTAGACCTGGGACCTCAATGCAGGAATGGTGGGCACCGTTTATAATGGGTACAGCAAGTGTCCAGACCCAGGAACACAGCGCAGGGATGGTGGGCACACCTCATAATGGGCCATGACAAGTGTTCAGACCCAGGATCTCAGTGCAGGGATGGTGGGAGCCCCTCATAATAGGCACATCAAGTGTTCAAACCAGGATCTCAAGCAGGGAAAGTGTTAACCCTTCATAACAGGGAGATAAAGTGTGCAGACCAAGGAACTTAGTGTAGGAATGGTGAGAACCCCTCATAATGGCCCAACATTTGTGCAGACTCAGGTACTCAGCACAAGGATCTCACCCATTTAGTCCCTGGAAGATAAAAGAGACTGTTGTGTGGTTTGACAATGAAAAATTAGTTTTAGGTGAGCAGACCCTTTAACAATAAGTATTACTTGCAAACTCTATTATTTTTCTTGAGACAAGTGCACCAATCCCAATACATCCTTCGCACTCACAGCGGTAGTTCACTACCTAATTGTGCTCGCTCTTCAATATCAGAATGTGAGTTTATTAGAACAGGTTGAACTTAAAGGACTTTGTCAGAACTTTGTTTCGCAATACTTAGGAAAGTGGGACACTTTTACTTTTTACTCCATTTTAATGACTTGTTCCCTAACTATTTCAGCACGTTACGCCCTGGAACAGACGAAGCGTGACAGCTAAAAGTTCGCCCCGCTGAATTCTGTTACTGCACTATTGTCGGCATTGAGTTTATTAGCAGGAATAAGGTCCTGTAATTGCAGCGAGATGACACTTTACATAGCGCAGGAGTGAAGTGATTAGCGTCCCCATTATTAATTAAGCTCTGTGAAAATAATACAACACAAGGAATTCTTGATGGGGAGAAACAAGCTCGCTTAATTCACTTGAGGTCTCTCTCTCATATCAGACATGATTTATTATTTACCGAAGTGTCGTGTGAACAAATGCAAACAGCTTCACTCTCTGAGGTTTGATGTGCATGGAAAATGAATAAGATCTAATTAAATTATTAATACAGATCAAAGACGCTCTTTATACCTCTAATCATCTTGGATTGAAAGTATATCGTGCTGAAAAATGGATATCACACACTTCCAATCTAGCTGGAAATTGTACCACAAGATTTCTCCTCTACAGCTTTCCCGCGTGTGGAGAAGGTATTTGAAGAACACCTGTTTACTAGAGACGGGTGACATCACAGAGTCGACTCAAGTTCATGAGACCGCAAACTGCCCATTCCTCAGAGACCACTAAAATCACTGCAACACTTCATATTCATGAGAATGCAGCCAATCCATTGGCTAGAGACCAGTGACATCACTGGGAACACAACCTACCCATTAACTAGAGACCATTAACATCACTGAGGCATTTCATATTCATTAGAACACAGCTTATCTGCTCACTAAAGACCAGTGACATCACCAAGATGCTTCATATTCGTGAGAACACAGCCTATCCATTGGCTAGAGACCGGTGACATCACTGGGAACACAACCTACCCATTAACTAGAGACCATTAACATCGCTGAGGCATTTCATATTCATTAGAACACAGCTTATCTGCTCACTAAAGACCAGTGACATCACCAAGATGCTTCATATTCATGAGAACACAGCCTATCCATTGGCTAGAGACCGGTGACATCACTGGGAACACAACCTACCCATTAACTAGAGACCATTAACATCACTAAGGCATTTCATATTCATTAGAACACAGCTTATCTGCTCCCTAAAGACCAGTGACATCATCAAGACGCTTCATATTCATGAGAACACAGCCTATCCATTGGCTAAAGTCAGTGACATCACCAAGATGCTTTATATTTATGAGAAAACAGCCTATCCATTGCCTAGAGTCAGTGACATCAACAAGATGGTTCATATTCATGAGAACACAGTTTTTTCCCTTGGCTAGAGACCAGCGACATCACTGAGATGCTTCATATTCATGAAAACTCAGCTGATTCATTCCTAGAGACCAGTGACATCACCAAGACACTTCAAAGTCGAGAGTGAAGCCTATCCATTGACCAGAGACCAGTAACCTACTTGAAATGCTTCATTTATGAGAAAGCAGCCAAAGGGTCTTCATATTTATGAGAATGCATCGTATCCATTGACTAGAGAATGGTGACATTACCAAAACACTTCATATTCATGGGATCACAGCGTATCCAATCACTAGGGACCAGTGACATCACCAAGACTTTTATATTTATAAGAACGCATCCTATCCATTTGCTAGAGAGTGGTGACATCACCTAGATGGTTTATAGTCATGAGAACGCAGCTTCTTCATTGGCTAGAGACCAGTGATATCACCAAGATAGTCATACACATGAGAACACAGCATACCCATTCACTGAGGACCAGGAACATCACCGAGACTCTTTATATTTATGAGAATGCATCCTATCTATTGACTAGAGAACAGTGACATCATCAAGATGCTTTTATGATCATGAAAACTAAGCCTATCTTTTCACTGGAGACCAGTGACATCAACGAGCCTCTCCTAATTATGAGAACATATTCAATTTATTGACTAGAGACCAGTGACATCACCAAGATGCTTCATCATGAGATCACAGCCTATCCATTGAATGGTGACCAGTGACATCACAGAGATATTCATGAGAATGCAGCTTAGCCATTCGATAGTGACCAGTAACTAGTGATGGGAGAATCTGCCCAGAATTGATTCACCAGGAGTTAGATGTATGTAGCTTGTTAAATTCTGTCAATATTTTTAGGACTAATAGACCAACTACTGTACAAAAAAGGCGGGTGGCCAGGGCATGGTAAAACCACAGTTTTGCCACCCGTTTATACTGGCTGTCTAAAAGAATCCTACCTGAGTCTTATCTCTCTCCCTATACAGTTTGTCAGCTTTCCCTATAACAGCTTCCAATTCAGTAACGCAATGGCTGTTTCTTCCCCCCTATATTTATAGTGAGCTGGTTGGCTTAACCAAAAGCAAATTTCAATTTTAAACCAGCTGGCCAAAGTTTTAAAGGCCATATAGTGCATTATGGTTTAAAAAAGATTATCCTGGGCGTATCCGCTCATAAATTTGCCTAGACCGCAGATCTAAAACATGCAAGATTCACCTTGAACCCATGGTAGCGATGAACCCTAACCCCATTCCTATTAGTGATAACACCAAAACAATTCACACTTATCAGAACACAGTCTATCCGTTCACTGGAAACCAATGATGTCACTAATACACTATATACAGTATATATATATTCAGGAAACTGCAGCCTATCCATTCACTAAAGATCAGTGACATCACAAGACTCTTCAGATTAATGGGAATACAGCGTATCCATTCATTAGAGACAAGTGAAATCACAGGACTCTTCAGATTAATGGGAATACTGCATATATATTCACTAGAGACCAGTGACATCACAAGACTCTTTAGATACTTAAGAACGCAGCCTATCCAATCAATAGGGACGAGTGACATCGATGAGACACTCCATATACTGAAAACGCAGTCTGCCCATTCACTATACCACAGACAGTTCACATTATGGCAGCCTACCCATTAAGTGCAGACCTGTGACAGTGACATGAAACGATGCAGAATAGTTGGGTTTAATCAATAAATGTACAGGCTAAGTGAGAGACCACCTGTCACAAGGAATATCCCTTTAAATGTCTGCTTTGCCTGGATAAAGGGGATCGTATGGCTTTTGACATTAATAATAAATCAGTATCTCATTTATTTTCTGCGCACATTATCAGTGTTAAATAAATATGTGAGTGAAAGCCAGCTGTAATGATTATACAATAAATATTTATTCCCCCCGTGCCAGACTTGGCACACTGGGCCCTGTTCTCTCTATTATTCAATGGCTCTGGTTTACAAAGAAGGAATAATGTTTGATGTCTGTTTCTTTGGGGAGATTCTATTAAACCTAATTATCCCATCCTTCTTCTTCTGCAGACTCGCTACAAATCGGACTTAAACTTTATGAAGGGAGTCAGCTGGGAGGCGTCAGGGTCTCCGCAGATCGAGGGCGCCAGGAAGGCCGGAGAGCTCATCAGTGAGGTCTGTATTACCTGTGAAGAGAGAGCACAAGAGCAACCATATTTATAGAGTCAATTGTCCACTTATTATTATTAGACATACACTTTACCTGTATCTTTTGTTGACTGATTACAATATATGTTGGGGAGCGTGTATATGTTATAGTGCCCCTTGGCAGGTGACATAAGCTTACCTATGGTGTGGAATCTAGGCAGCAGTTAGTCTTCACCAGAGCTCCTGATGGTGGAGATTGGCCCTGGTTTACTTTACTGCACACTGACACCAGGTCATGGCCCTCAGGATTGCCCTACCACAGGTTTGCTAGAATGGAGAGGCTATGGTACATGAAAGTAGTCAGGTCCAGGCAGGGTAGGCAAGAGAGTAGTAGGGTCAGAGTAGAGGTCTGGGCCGGCAGCAAGCAAGAGAGTAGTCAGGTCAATCTGGCATGGGAACAAACAGGCAACTGGCAGGAAATTAATAAAGCTCTTTAGCTCTCAGGTAGCTGGTGATAAGACAAAGCACCAGCCATTTCAAAGGCTAGATCCCAAATTCCCTGTTAGAGGATTCTAACAGCAACACTATTAGGAATTATGGAACCCAGGATTCTGCGAGTACCATTGGAAGTCCTTGCATGGATTTATGAATACCATTGGAAGTCCTGGTAGGGATTCTGAGAGCAGGAGTTCTGGAAGACCTGGCTGGGATCCCGAGAGTACTGTAATAGTAAGGTAGTATAACAATTTTTAATAAAAGTAGTTAAATCTTAAAAACGTATGTTTGCAATGCATAGTATCACAAGGAAAGAAAGACTGTAAATTTCAGTTAAGCCAAGAGAAAAATGTTTGTCTCTGACAGAACACAGATCGGGTGTTTATCCAACTGTTGTGTCTAGAGAAGAGCTTCTAACTTCTGCAAACTTAATTTTGCAGCATATTTGCCAAGAGAATTCCCATTATTTCCTAAGCAGAAGGTTTTGGCTGTGTTTGGGTTGTACAGTTAATCTTTGGGTATGATGTTAACAACTTGATCTATGTTTTACAGACCAAATACCGTCAGAGCCCGGGCTCCATTGGGTTCACTTCAGTGACTGACTCTCCTGGATTGCTTCATGCAAAGAACAGCTACCTCACATGCAGCGATGTAAGACCCTTTTCCTGCTACTGGTGCAAGAAAGCACTGAGATTACATGTGTTAAAAAGGGATTACCTGTTTTTAACTTACTTGTAGATGAAAAAAAGATGCATTGATGATATATTCCCCACGTGAACTTTGATCAGAGTAGTGCAGCAGACATCAGAGGACTGCCAGACATGTAGGCTAAGGCTTGACCCCACCACTGTCCAATAAATTTGGCCCTAAGGTTTTACCTAAATATGCAAATTCGATCATCGAAAAGAGGTGTGGGGGAGCAGTATATCTTGGGCTTATCTTGTTCCTAAATTTAGGATTCTTGGCTAGATTGGACAAAAACCCTGTGGTATCTATGGCCCACAGGCAGGGCCAGTGCAAGAATGAGTGCTGGATTGAAGAGACATCCAGACATGCCCTTTTCCTCTCTTACAAACTGTTACTCACAAAATCCTCACACAAATCCTTAGGTATCTAGACAAATGACCTCCACAAATGCTGGACCCCAGGCCAATTGTACATTTAATTAAGAGACTTAAGTGCCCCTCTCTCTCTCCCTCCCACCCCACCCCCATCCCAAGTTGCTGAAGGGCTTAAAACTGGGTCGCTGGGTGAGGGCAGGCTCTCTCTCCTACTCTCCTTTGTCGCGCAGGGAAAACCTAATGCGCATGCACAGCAATGGCCGTGCACGCGCATTAGACATCCCCATAGGAAAGCATTATTATGGGGATTTCGGCGATGCTGGAGCCCTCAGCCCTCACAACAACATCGTGGCTTGCTGTGTAGCGCTTAGGCACAGCATGAGGAACACTGCCCGCACTCGCCAGCAGTCCATTACTTGATTGATTCCGGGTGCAGCAGCAGGATGCTGGCACCCCCTGCTGAGTTGCGCCCTACTGGTAGCGCCGGCCCTGTCCACAGGTGGCTCATTTATAAAGATCATAAGAAGTAGGGAAGAGTGTAGTAAGTTTGGCAAAATTGATTTCAACTCAAAATTACCAATCCTTTGCAGACATTTGCACATATAAGAATTTTGGGATAAATGAAAAACATAAAAATACATTTTTTTTCTGCAAAATTTCTATTTTTCTGGCCTCTGCATATGCATTGTAAAGTAATTGGTAGCACCAGATGATATTGTCTTGCCATGTTTATTTTCACAAGATTTCTGTCTGTGTTTTCCAGAGATTGTATAAATCCGGAGATCAGGAATCTCTGCACCAGTACACGCTTCCTCCAGACCACCCTGACTTTATACGGGCTCGAATCAATGCATCGCAAATAAGTGACGTAAGTACCATTGTCACCAAGATCCCATGCTAGTGGCCTGATGACAAGTCAATGCCGATTGGTCTCTTCCCTTGCTCTCCAGTGCTGACCATACACCTGAAACATTTTATAGCCTTTTTTCACTGCAAAAGCAAACATATTAGGGCAACCCTCATATGTTGTCTTTATACATTTGATCACTTTTGCAATTTGAATGCTGGTTCAAATAACAATTGGTATTTCCTCTATGCCTATGCAAGGGGTTAAAAGGGGAAAAAAACTTTACCAATGCCAACTGACTCTGCTACTAGACACTTGGTAGATTGGTTATGCAAAAATTTGCTTTATAAAAAAATCACAGGGTTTTGTTTTTTAACACAGCCACTTGATCACCAAACCATCACTGACATGATGATCTGGCTTCATTTATAAATAAAGCAACGTCAATACCAACTGCCACTGCGTGCCATTCAAGGTGCAGTCATGGTGCACCCATTAAAAAATAACAGAGCACCCCTTTTTTTCCTTAGTTTTAGATGGCATGAGGAAGGGATAGAAGCCTTGCCAGGGGCCTCCAACAGCAACACAGACAGACTATTTAGCAGAGTAGGGAAAGTTAGACCCTTTGTCAGATTTGTATTTCTGTCTGTCTCTGTTGCATATTTTCTCTATATTCTTGTCTTATGAAATTATTGTTATCCGGACAGTAAGTGAGGGGAATCTCTCTAACACAGCTATGCAATAAAATCTCAGAAAGGATTCTAATTCCTACCCACTCTATCCAAAGCCAGAAAAAAACATTTTTAGCTTTACCTTACAGTTTAATAATAAAAATAAGATTAGTCACATCCGCACTAATTAATAAAAAGTTCAACTTACGTACAATTTAATAAATAAAAATATATAAAAATTTAAGTCACATATTTTTTTAATCAATGAAAAAAAAAATCAACTCACAATTAATTAGGAAAAGTATATAAAAATTCAAGTCATACACACACACTAATTAATACTAAATTAGTAAATTCAACACACATAAATTGAATTAAAAAAAAAGTATATAAATTTAACTTACATACTTTTTAATTAACGAAAAAAACTTTAAATCACATAGACTTCAATGAGTAAAAAATATATAAAAATCCAAAACACATACTTTATAAATAATGAAAAAATATATCAATTCATATATAAACTTTAATTAGTAAAAAAATTTAGGATTTTTTTTTACATTATTTTATTCATTTGGTAAGGTTGCACGAGGGTCCCTCTGTTCCTCATTATCTATCACTCCCAACTAATAAGGGGGTGATTTTGGCACAAGAAAAGGTCCGAGCTAAGGGAAAACGAGCTTTGGGAACCCTCCGTAGCCACTTAAAGCCCACTGTACCCACATAAACACCAGAAACCTCCTTAATTTAGCCTTAATCATTGACTCCAATGCATGCTGAGGAATTGTGTCTATTTTCTGACACATTTTCTCTCAATTTCGCTCAACCCGACTAGACAAATGGGCAGGAGGAGGTACTAAAATATGACTAAAATATGTTGTAGATGGTATGAATTTTTTAAAATTTTAACATTAAACATTTTTATTGGTAAAATTGTAGGATGCGACCACACAGGATGAACATACAGTATTTCATAAAAGTGAGTACACCCCTCACATTTTTGTAAATATTTTATTATATCTTTTCATGTGACAACACTGAAGAAATGACACTTTGCTACAATGTAAAGTAGTGAGTGTACAGCTTGTATAACAGTGTAAATTTACTGTCCCCTCAAAATACCTCAACACACAGCCATTAATGTCTAAATCGCTGGAAACAAAAGTGAAAATGTCCAAATTTGGCCCAATTAGCCATTTTCCCTCCCTGCTGTCTTGTGACTCGTTAGTGTTATAAGGTCTCAGGTGTGAATGGAGAGCAGGTGTGTTAGATTTGGTGTTAAATTTGGTGTTTTCATACTGGTTACTGAAAGTTCAACATGGCACCTCATGGCAAAGAACTCTCTGAGGATCTGAAAAAAAGAATTGTTGTTCTACATAAAGATGGCCTAGGCTATAAGAAGATTGCCAAGACCCTGAAACTGAGCTGCAGCACGGTGGCCAAGAACATACAGCAGTTTAACAGGACAGGTTCCACTCAGAACAGGCCTCGTCATGGTCGACCAAAGGAGTTGAGTGCACGGCTCAGCGTCATATCCAGAGGTTGTCTTTGGGAAATAGACGTATGAGTGCTGCCAGCATTGCTGCAGAGGTTGAAGGGGTGGGGGGTCAGCCTGTCAGTGCTCAGACCATACGCCGCACACTGCATAAAATTGGTCTACATGGCTGTCATCTCAGAAGGAAGCCTCTTCTAAAGATGATGCACGAGAAAGCATGCAAATAGTTTGCTGAAGACAAGCAGAATAAGGACATAATCTACTGGAACCATGTCCTGTGGTCTGATGAGACCAAGATAAACGTATTTGGTTCAGATGGTGTCAAGGGTGTGTGGCGGCAACCAGGTGAGGAGTACAAAGACAAGTGTGTCTTGCCTACAGTCAAGCATGGTGGTGGGAGTGTCATAGTCTGGGGCTGCATGAGTGCTGCTGGCACTGGGGAGCTACAGTTCATTGAGGGAACTATAAATGCCAACATGTACTGTGACATACTGAAGCAGAGCATGATCCCCTCCCTTTGGAGAATGGACCACAGGGCAGTATTCTGAAATGATAACGAGCCCAAACACACCTCCAAGATGATCACTGCCTTGCTAAAGAAGCTGAGGGTAAAGGTGATGGACTGGCCAAGCATGTCTCCAGACCTAAACCCCTATTGAGCATCTGTGGGTCATCCTCAAACATAAGGCGGAAGAGCGCAAGGTCTCTAACATCCACCAGCTCTGTAATGTCGTCATGGAGGAGTGGAAGAGGACTCCAGTGGCAACCTGTGAAGCTCTGGTGAAATCTATGCCCAAGAGGGTTAAGGCAGTGCTGGAAAATAATGGTGGCCGCTCAAAATATTGACACTTTGGGCCCAATTTGGACATTTTGGCTTAGGGGTGTACTCACTTTTGTTGCCAGCTGTTTAGACATTAATGGCTGTGTGTTGAGTTATTTTGAGGGGACAGCAAATTTACACTGCTATACAAGCTGTACACTCACTACTTTACATTGTAGCAAAGTGTAATTTCTTCAGTGTTGTCACATGAAAACATATAATAAAATATTTACAAAAATGTGAGGGGTGTACTCACTTTTGTGAGATACTGTAGATAAGGACAGCTATGTTTATAGCCAAAAAATTAAATTTCCTTTAGGTTTTTATTTTTGTCTGTGACTCCATTGGAAAGATATTTCCTGATGTCCTATCCCTGTGACACCCATAGAAGAACAAACGACATTGCAGGAAATTCCAACCCTTCACCACCCATGCTGTTCGTGCCTTCCTATGCCAGTGACATCTGGCACAGAAACTGTTATTGCTTACTGAGATTTCACTGGGTCAGAAAGTGATTAAAAATCTCTCGAAAAGAATCACAGACGAAAATTGTCTAAATCCATTCATCATGTGTATTCTGAATCTCGGTGTACTTTGTGTATTTCTTCCAGATCTGTGCAGTAATCCAGTGTGAGACTTTTCCTGTAATAAAGACCCCTCACTGCTGCTCTCTCTCCTTGTGCAGGGTGACTGGTCTTGTCTCCGCCCCCTCCTGTAGTTTTCGGCAAGCAGCCTGTAGTGGGTGGAGCCTGCTGTGTCCCTCCCACAGCTCTGCCCTCTGCACAGGCCATGTACAGTACAGCACAGTGATGATGTCACTGCTAAAGTCAATGCAAAGGCATCTGGTGAACAGAAAGGGGATTTATAGTCTTTATGGCTGTTGAGGGATATATACAGTATATATATATATATATATATATATATATATATCTTCAGCTTTAATTCTTCAGTATAGTTTAACGGTGTGATTTTTTTTTTTGTGATTTCAATAGAAAGTCTACAAGACGCTGTGGGAGCAGTCCAGGGCAGCTGGTTATGACCTGAGACTGGACGCCATTCCCTTCCAAACTGCCAAAGCCTCCCGAGAGATCGCTAGTGATGTAAGTGAACATTTGGGATGAAACTAGATTTGAGTTCAATAAATGAGATTAGTAGAGGGGAGTTCTTACTGAAGTGATGGTAGATCTAAAGTCCAAACGCATCCTTTTTTTTCTAGTTTTTTATGAAATGGAGAAAGGTTAGAACCATTTGTTACATTTTTATTGATTCTTGTGTGCTGTGTGGGTGACAACCTTTCCCCTAATGTCATGCCTTGATGTCACCAAGATAAGAAACAAGGGGAAACCTCTGTGGTGGGAATCCCAAATAATAAGTACACTTGCTAAAGTGGTTGTAAACCCTTACATATACCCAGTGAAGTGACTGGCCTCAGATGATACACAGAGATGAAACAAATCCTCCTACATAAGTTGCATCTGTTTATCTGCAGCCAGGGCCATCTTACTGAATGGGCATGCTGGGCAGTTGCCCGGGGGCCCCACTTGCCCGGGGGGGGCCCACCTGCCCAGCGACCCAGCCCCAGCCAAGCATTAGTCCCGATTCCCGTGTGCATGCCGCCACCAAACTGAGCAGGTGGCAAGCGCCTGTCGGCCCTGCGTTGCTGTCAGGCCACTTTGGCCATGGAGGGGGAGCCCACAACTGCAGGAATGCCTGTCCGCCTCCACGGGAACAGGCACACACAGGACAGCCGAGTCTGACTCCTGTCTGTGTGTGTGTTCACCAGACTCAGCCGCCAAACTTGGAAGCTGTCATTAGTCTGGCACTGCTGTACCAAAAAATAGGTACGGGGAGCTGAAGTTACATCCTGCTGATCTCAGTAAGAGCTGATTGGAGAGAAGGGACACACCCCCCTTCACACAGTACACAGTAACAGAGCTGAGGCTGTCATTCTCAGGCTGTGTGCTGAGCTCACCTTCCTGTCACCTTCTTACCTCTTGGTGTCAGGAAAACGTGATGGAAGTGACTCGTACAGATAGCAGAGGAACGAAGCAGCAGACAGAAATTACACTTAGTGCTCTGGACTGAGACAAGTACACGCTATAGAGCAGGGGTCTTCAAACTATGGCCCTCCAGTTGTTCAGGAACTACAATTCTCATCATGCCTAGTCATGTCAGAGTTTTACAATGCCTCATGGGACGTGTAGTTCTGCATTAGCTGGAGGGCCGTCGTTTGAAGATTCCTGCTATAGAGGGAAATACTTTGTTCATATTTCATGTCTAAGGTTTACAACCACTTTAAGTCGCTGTGTTCTCTGCAGTTCCGTTACAAAGAAGCCTTCGTCAAGGACAGGGGACATCAAATCGGTTTCCGCAGCATTACTGATGACCCCAAGTCGCAGCATGTGATGAAGGTCAGCAAACTTCAGAGCGACCGAGAGTACAAGAAGCAGTCGGCGGAAACCAGGTCGCAGGTCCACACACACCTGAACCAACCGGGATTCATCCAGGCCAAAAGGAGCCAGGAGCAAGCCAGCAACGTCAACTACCGCCAACACCTCCACCAGTACACGTGCGACCCGCAGCAGCTCACGCTAAAACACGCCAAGCAGGCGCACAGTCTGCAGAGCGACGTACGTACCCTCAACTGCCTGTGGCCATTTATTATGAGGGGTCTGTTTAATGTCACAATTGTCCTTCTGTCTTTTTTTTTGGTTACCGAAATCATGGTGGGAGATGTTTAGAGAGGCGTGTTCAAGGCGATGCAAGAGTCGGCATCAGTTTGAGATGCTTCTGAGATTATTCAGAATTCATTAACAGTTGCGTTTGACCTGCATTTGATCTCCTTCTGATCTTCTTCAAGTTGGCTTTGCATTCCCATAGACTTGTAAGGTTGCATGCAAATATGGCCCCCATGAAGGTATTTTGATATTTGCATAACTCCACCCAAGAGCCAGCCAACTGCTTCAGGACTGAGGGCTCCTGGGAGGAGTACGGGGGCAGGGTGCGGTGATGTTTTAGGAAGCTATGTACAGCACTCTGATGGCTCCTTCCACCAGCCATGATAACCCTGTATTGTATAGAGAAGCACACAGGCCAGTTACCCAGTTTCAGTACAGGAGAGGAGCCTGTACTGGACATAAAATGAGGTATGTAATAAAAACAGAAATGTTTTTTTTTAACTGCTTAAGCACCACCCACGTACATATACTGCGGCTGGCTGGTCCTTTAGTGCCAAATCACGTTCCTCTGTGTGATTTTTTCTTCCGGGTCTGGGGCGCCCAAGAGCCATCCCCCGATGTCCTCTGGGACCCGCCGATCGTTCCTGAGGCAGACAGAACGGCAGTCTGCCTATGTAAACAAGACAGATCCCCGTTCTGTTACAGGGGAAGACCTAGATCTTGTGTTTCTGCTAAGCAGGAACACGGATCTCTATCTTCTTATAGTACAAGCACACCCACACACTTAGAAAGCACTCCTTAGGAACACATTAAACCCTTTGCCCCTGGTGTTAACCCATTCCTGACTAGTGCCCTGCCAGTATGACAGTGCATATTTTTTAGCACTGATCACTGTATTAGTGTCACTGGTCCCCAAACAAGTTTCAAAAGTGTCCGTGTCCAATTTTTCTGCCACAAAGTCGCAGTCCCACTATAAATCACTGATCACCGCCATTACTAGTAAAAAAAAATAAATAAATAAAAATTCAAAAAAATATCCCATAGTTTCTAGACGCGAACGTTTGCGCAAACCAATCAATATACGCTAATTGGGATCTTTTTTTTACCAAAAATATGTAGCAGAATACATATTGGCCTAAATTGATGAAGAAATTAGATTTTTTACATTTTTTAATTGGAAATGTTTAATAGCAGAAAGTAAAAAATATTGTTTTTTTTTTCTTTTCAAAATTGTCGGTGTATTTTTTTTTTATATAGCGCAAAAAATAAAAACCACAAAGGCGATCAAATACCACCAAAAGAAAGCTCCATTTGTGGAAAAAAAAGGACATCAATTTTATTTGGGTAAATCAATGCTCGCCCGCGCAATTGTCAGTTAGGCCCATTTCACACTGTCCGCTCCGTTTTTCTCAGCGGGGGATCGATCCACCGATCCCCTCTGAGCAGGAGGATGGCAGCTCTGTCTCCGCTCTGTGTGTGGGGACAGAGCTGTCAGGTCCCCGCTCTCCTCTATGGGAGAATCGGATGAGAACTGACCGCCTGTCCATTCTCATCCGATCCCATCCGATCCGCCAGACGGATGAAAAATAGGGTTTCCATCTGTGCGGATTTGACGGATCGGATCAGATGTCAGCGGACATGTCTCCGCTGACATCTGCTGCCCCATATAGATGCATGGGGCATCCGTTCAGATCCGCCAAAAAAACTGACAGGCAGATCTTAAAGGTCCACATGTGTAAAAGGGCCTTAAAGTAAACACAGGGCCGTATAACAAAAAATGGCCTGGTACTGAAGGGGGTAAAACCTTCTAGGGCTGAAGTGGTTAAACAATGTCATTAACAAATTGATGAGGGGTGTAAGGAGGAACCAAAGAAGGTACAATATAAGCAGAATAAACGTCAGCTTTAAGCAGGTCTCAAATCTACCTCAGACCTGTAGACTTTAGTGACAGATTATATTAGGTTCAATTCACAGATTATATTAGGTTCAATTCACAGATTATATTAGGTTCAATTCATTTTAACATTTTCAGCTACGTGACTGTAATTTTCAAATCTTATTGGATTCAGCTAAAAATAGCTGTCACAAATTTAAGGATCCTCATTCTGGTGTGTGAACTTTGTGAATTGAGCCTGTTGTGTGTGCAAGAGGAACGTTGTTTATTAATTAATGATATTTTCTGCTTTCTTTGCAGGTAAAATACAAGTCTGACCTGAACTGGATGAAGGGTGTGGGCTGGACCCCTCCCGGGTATTACAAGGTGGAACTTGCCCGTAGGGCAGCAGAATTAGCAAATGCTCAGGATAGGGAGGCACAATTCACTTCAGAGGTAATGAACCTAAAATACATTTTTAGATAATTTGGCTAAATGTATTTATAACTTGTCATGACCTGTGGAGAAGGGCAGTTTCTAAAATGTAAGTAACCTTCAATTTGCCACAATGATGGGGTTAGTAAGAAGTCTTTGTGAAGAGGAACCCATTATAAAAAGTGCTGGTAAATTGGTTTTCCATGCTTTGTAGTATATCTGTCGCGCTTACCTATTTGGAGATCCAAAACTGGGTCTCCTCTCTAACACAGGGTTGTCGACAGTTCTGGGTTTTAACTGAAGTGCCGACACAACAACCAGTCAAGATACAGACCTTACGATTGGTGCTCAAATGCAACGTATGGCATAGTGATCAGGCAATATATCACCACACTTTAGCTGAGCCCAATGCTTCAGCCTCACCGGAGTCCTTGTGCCTCCTTGGTCTTCTGTTCCAGACTCTGGGTACCCAGTGTCTTCTAGTGTGCAAAGTTGTGCCTCAGACCAACTCTTGAGCCTCCAGTGTCATCTAGTGACTCCTGTGCTTCCCTCTCCCCTGTGCACTTCCATGACCCTAAGTGTACCCCAGAGCATCCGGTGCCACCTAGTGACATCTGTGACTCCAGTGAAGTTCAGAGTATCCTGTGCCATCTAGTGAACCCCCGAAAATACAATGTACCCCAGTGCTTTCTGTGTCATTTAGTGACCCCTGTGACTCCAGTGAAGCCCAGGGTATCCAGTATAACCGGTGTCTCTGATAAACTCCTGAGCATTCAGTGTCATTTAGTGGCTCCTGTGACCCCAATGGAGCCCAGAGTATCCAGTGTCATTGTTTGTCCCCAGTGTGCTCCTATGCATCTGTGATTCCAGGACACCCCACGGCATTCTGTTTCAACTAATAGCACCTGTGTACCACGTGATTCCAGTGCAACCCAGAGTACCCAGTGTCATCTAGTGACCCCAATGTGCCCCTGTGATTTAAGGGCATCCCAGAGCATCCTGTGCCATCTAGTAACTCCAGTGCAGCCCCAAGTATACAGTCATCCAGTGACCCCCAGTGTGCTGCTATGCACCCGTAACTCCAGTGCCTCCCAGAGCATTCTGTGTCCTCTAGTAACTCCTGTGGCTCCAGTGCAGCCCAGAGTACCCAGTGTCATCTAGTGACCCCAGTGTTCCCCTGTGCACCCATGACTCTAGTACACTCCAGAGCATTCTGTGCCATTTAATTACTCCTGTGACTCCAGTGCAGCCCAGAGTATTCAGTCATCTAGTGACACCAGTGTGTTTCTATACACCCATAACTCCAGCACACCCCAGAGCATTCTGTGTCATCTAATAAGCCCTGTGACTCCAGTGCAACCCAGAATATTCAGTGTCATCTAGTGACCCCAGCGTGCCCCTTTGCACCTGTGACTCCAGTGCACCCCAGAACAACTTGTGCCATCTAGTGACTCCTGTAAATCCAGTGCAGCCCTGAATATCCAGTCATCCAGTGACCCCAGTGTGTTGCTATGCACCCATAACTCCAGTGCACCCCAGAGAATTCTGTGTCATCTAATGACCTCTGTGACTCCAGTGCAGCCCAGAGTATCAAGTGTTAACTAGTGATCACAGTGTGACCCTGTGCACCCCTGACTCTAGTACACCCCAAAGCATTCTTTGTAGTGATTTCAGTGGGCCCAGTGACTCCAATTATACCCCTGGGCATCCTGTATCATCTAGTGATTCCAGCACCCTGTTCAGCCCTTGACTCGAAGTGCGCTCCAATGACTCCAAGTACTCCCTGTTTCTTCTAGTGACTCCTCGATGACATTTGTACCTTCTTAAGCTTCCAATACACTTCTGCATCGTCTAGACCAATGATGGCGAACCTTGGCACCCCAGATGTTTTGGAACTACATTTCCCATGATGCTCAACCACACTGCTGAGTGCATGAGCGTCATGAGAAATGTAGTTCCAAAACATCTTGGGTGGCAAGGTTCGCCATCATTGGTCTAGACCATTCTTTTCTAAGTGGATATGCACCACTGTCCAGGACAATATCTTAAGCCAGAAAGTGATGAGAAATCAAAAATTTCACAGTTGTCACCAAAATGGGAATAAAGTGGAGCTCTTCCAATGGGGACACTTGTTCTGATGACAAATAACGGTGGTCTTCCCCTCACTTTGGAGAGATTTCCTCTTATTTCCTGTTGTGTCTCCAGGACAGGAAATGTCCACTAAAGAAGCACAAATAAACAATTATCTAAAAAGATTCTCTGTATAAATGTAATTTAAGAAGCCATTGTGTGACCAAAACTGGACAACCTTCCAGGCCTCCCTGGAACCAGTCTTTCTACAGCTCAAGAGTTAGCCATAGAGATCAGCGGGTTGGATATCATACTTCCAGTTTGATTTGATGGCCAGGCAGCTCATTCATGTCTACAGTATGGCTGACTTTGTGCTACTATAAGAAGCCAATTTCTTAAGGTCTCCAAGGAGATCTGGGTGGGGAAGGGATTGATAGCTTTTGTACTTGGTATTGCTGTACAAAATTAATCTTTGCTACATAAAAAAAAATAATAATAATATATCTATCTATATATATATATATATATTATTCAGGAATGCAATCATCAGACTTGTGTCTAATTTTTCTATTTCCCTCATTGTCTTCAGGATGAACGGGATTCGCAGTCTCCCCAGCAGGGCGGTGTAAACCCTGATGCATCAGAAATCTTACACGTGAAGCGGCGGAAGGTACCAATAAGGAAATAAGTGGATTCTGTCTCGGACATATCACAGTTGGGATGCAGATCACATGGACTCTTGTGCCTTACACCGTTAGCCCTGCTTGCTCTTATCTGCACTATGGAACTGGTTGTTATTTTGAACTGGCCACAGTTGTTACAATTTAATCCTACAGTCTCCTTCATTTACCACCAGGGCCTCCCCAACTGGATAAAATATGAATGGATTATTAAGGCAGCCCTTGTACCCCATAGATGGTCAACAATGATTGTACAATCAGATAGTAATATGTGTGTCTAGTTAGAATGTACAGATACAATCTGTATTATGTGCAAAACTTTGTTTTAATGGGTGGAAGGTAACACTTTCTTCATTGACCCATACCCATCCAACACACAATGCACCAGCTACCAACGTCTTCTGCTATGGAAGCCTCGAGTGCCTTATCAGCCCTCATCCAGACCTTCAACAGCAAGCTCCAGGATCAGGGGGAACTCGGCATACAGTTTCCTATTATTTAGATCAAGTCTCCTAAAGTGGACCTATCAATTACTTTGAAAACCTCCATTATTAAATTCCTGACAACAAAAATATAGTTTATTTTCAGAAAAGCTCCACCTTCTACCATTAAAAAGCCCTCCTTGAGCCCCAGGCAGTGACGTTGCCTAGGCTGAGACAATGTCATCGGTTTGCTGCAGGCAGGAGGAAGCACTTCAAAATAAAAATACGATGCTGTAGCACCTTTCTCCTGCGCTCGGAGACAGGGCCCCCTGTCCAACTTTAGAAATGTTACTCCACGGAACTCACACTTGGCTTCCCAAATGGCCACGGCCTTGCTACCCTTTAAGACTGGGGTTGTCCAAAGGCACTATAATAAAGAAAAAACTAAACAGAAGGGCACACCGGCCTAGCGCATTATCCTCAATATCAGGCTTTCTTCAGAGCCAACAGGCCATGGCTCTGATGAAGAGGCTAAGCCTCGAAACGCGTCAGCCATCTTACATCAAGGACATTGGTCACGGATATTGTTTGTTCCAGATGTTCGGATTTTATGTGCTTTTTATACTTATGTTTGTGAGTATATATACTTCTTTATTAATAAAGCCTGATATTAAGGATAATGCGCTAGGCCGGTGCACCCTTCCGTGTGTTTTTTTTTTTTTACTTTAGTGCTGATCTGTGTTAGACATTTGTGAACACAGCCCAGAACTGCACAGGATTTACATGACTGTGTCACCTCGGAGCTGGCATCTCAGTTATGGAAGTAGACGGTGAACCTGGATGGATGCCTGAACGAAGAAGGAAGGAAAAGCACATGGAAGGCATTGGTATGGGAATACCTGCAAGAGTTACACCGACACATTAATTAGCTTGCATGAGCATAACATGATAAATAATTATAATAACAGGTCCACTTTAGGCAGTACTTCAGTTGATTGACAGGTTCACTTTAAATTGTATTCAGAGGTGCTGTAAACCAAACCTAAAAGATGTCACTGAATGTTTGGAGGGGGGGGGGGGGTGCAGCGTATTAAAGGGGTGATTATTTCTCTAAAGGCGTTTATGCTGATATAAAAATCTCAGGTGGTTCATCTCTAAAAAGCAGCCGTTGCTTTCTGCCGTGATGGCGTTCGCCTCAAGCCTGGCGCACAGTTTGGCTTTTCATTATCATAGGACTGGCGGGATCAGTTGTGAACTAGAAGCAATGGAACTGATAAAAGTCATTTGTAGAATTTTGATTTGTTTGTACTGAATAAACGTGATTAATACACACGATTTCTGTCCTGTTTGAATGTTGATATAAAGAGGCTGCGGGATGATAACTAGTGATCGACCGATATCGGTTTTTCGTTGCCGATACCGATATTTTGGTCATTGCATATCAGCCGATATTTTCGTACATTTACATTTTTTTTTTTATTTTTATCACTTGACAGGTACTCTTGTGGAGGGATCTGGGGTCTGAAAGACCCCAAATCCCTCCTCTGCACTTAAAAGCATTCAAAACGCCAAGTTTGGCTGTTTTGAATGCTGTAATTTTTTTTTTTTAATCTGGCGCCAATACCCGGAAGTGATGTCATGACATCAGTTCTGGGTTTTTACATGGAGACCCGATCAGATTGTGACCTCCGAGATCGTATGCCGGATGGAGCGGTATCACATGGGTGTCACTTACGGCAAGTGGGTGAGAGATACCCATCTGCCAGCAGATCTGGTAATGTGGAATTGCTTATATCTTTAATTTGTACATATGTGAGAGGCATATTAAGCTATGTGACATCATTTTACCCTTACATGAGCAATATCGGCCAGTTCCAGGACCGATACAGATATATCGGCAAAAGTCAATATCGGCCCTCGATATATCGACCTTGCCAATAATCGGTCGATCCCTAATGATAACCCCTGGATTGTACAGGGAGCTGTTTGCCAAATGGAGGGGTTCTCTCCCGGGTAACTGGGGGCCCTGCCGCAGGTAGAGAACACCTACAAACACAGTAGAGAGAAAAGCAAAATTCTGCTGGAAAGTAAAAACCCAACTTACGGATTTCAATGAATGTCATTATTTAATATCAAATGCAGAATAGTCCAAATTTAAAGTGTCAGTAAAGCTAAAAAAATTTTTGGGGTCATTGGCTCTAAAATTTAATTGTGTGCTCAATATTCCTTTTCTTACTATATTCTTACATAGTAAATACCTGGTTGATCCTTTAATTTCCCTTGACTTCCTTGTTCAGAGTGGCAACAATATTCAAGCCCATCCGCCATCTTCAATGGTACCACTCTCACTGTGCATGCTCTAGTTTTCCCCTTGGATACCAAGGCTCTGATACCAAGTGTTATAGGAAAAAACACATCCTCAGCATCCCTGTAGATGTGCATGTCCCTGCCCTCTGGCTACTGAGTTCTGCAGACGCTAGTTGTTAAATCTGTTCCAGAAGCAGGTCTGAGTGGAATCAAGCAGATGTTAAGCAGATTGCACAGCTAAAGTCTGCACCACCAGGGGATCAGAAGGGAGGCACATGCAGGTCTAAATCTATTAATGTACTGTAAACAACAGAATGCTGGCAATTAAAAATGCAGAACAAAACAGCTTGGGCCCCCCCCCCCCAATACATACCAGGCTCTTTGTGTCTGGATTTCAAGGAGAACCCCACGCCAAAATAAAAAAACCTGCATAGGGCCCCCCCCCCCCCCAAAATCCATACTAGCCCTTTATCCGAGCATGCAGTCTGGCAGGCCAGGAAAAGGGGGAGGGGGGAGAGAGAGCAAGTGCAACCCCCTCTTGGACCCACAGGCCACATGCCCTCATCATGTGGGGGGGGGGGTGCTCTGCCCCCCAACCCCACCCCAAACCACCTTGACCCCATGTTGCCTGTGTGGGGAGGGGGGCTCATCAGACTCTGGAAGCCTCCTTTAACCACTTGCCGACCGCAGCATAATGTAATTATACGGCGGCAGTGTGGTCCTCCCAGGCAAAACCACGTATGGGTATGTCATTTCCCTGGCAGGAGCTAGGGGGCGAATGCACGCCGCCGGCGATGTCAGCGGGGAAGCCGATGCGTGTGTTAGGCAGCTCTGATTGCCACCCGACACCGGCGATCGCTCCCCGCCAAGAGAGAAGGACGGTCGGCTGTTTTCAAGCCGATCGTTCTTCTTCCTGGAATGGTCATAGAGCCCACGTGATCCTTCTATATAGGATCACATGTCTCTTTGGTTATCTCAGAAGCCACGCCCCCCCCCCCCCCACAGTTAAAATCACTTCCCTAGGGTCACATTTAACCCCTTGATTACCTATACTGTTAACCCCTTTTCTGCCAGTGTCATTATTACAGTAACAGTGCATATTTATAGCACTGATTACTGTAGTAATGTCACTGGTCCCCCCAAAAGTGTCAAAAATGTCAGTTAGGGGACCGATCTGTCCGCCGCAATGTCACAGTCCCGCAAAAAACACAGATCACTGCCTTTACTAGTAAAAAAAAAAAAATACAATAAAAATGACAAATCTTTCCCGTAGTTAGTAGACGCGATAACTTTTGCGCAAACCAATCAAAATACGCTTACTGCGATTTTTTTTTTACCAAAAATATGTAGCAGAAAACAAATTGGCCTAAAATGTTAAAAAAATTTTGATTTATAAATTTTTTTTGAAAATGTCATATAGAAGAATGTGAAAAATATTGTTTTTTTTTTTCCAAATTGTATAAAAAAAAAAAAAAAAAAAAAAAAAAAAAAAAAAAAAAATCGCACAGGTGGTCAAATACCACCAAAAGAAAGCTCTATTTATGGGGGAAAAAAAAGATGTCAATTTAAATTGGGTACAGCGTCGCACAACCGCGCAATTGTCCATTAAAGTAACGCAGTGCCAAATCGCAAAATAGGGTCTGGTCATTAAGGGGGCAAATCCTATCGGTCTTAAAGTGGTTAACAACCCCTACCCATTCACCAAAAAAGTGTAAAATGTGAGTAAAGGTAAGTTAAAAAAATAAAAAAATGTCCCCAGGGGTAGATCCATTGTTAATCACAACACCCATTGCACCCTTCGGGTCTGGTATGGATTTCATGGGGAACCCCACGCTGTTTTTTTTTTTCTGAATTTTCCATTGCCAACATTCTTTTGTCTACATTTGCGCTCTCGGTGGGGAAGCCCGCTACCAGCTGATGAGTCATCGACTGTTCAGGACAATGGTGGCCGGCTTCCCAGCCCGCTCCTTAATAACCAATAATTCTTCACACAAAATTCTAATCGGTCGATCATTTTTTTTCGACCAATCCGAATTTAAATCCTTGCAAAAATTTGGAATTCATTAGAAAATGAATAAAGTAAATTAAATGAAACAAAACTAAACTAAATGAATTTCCGAAACAAATCAACAAAACACAATTAGTAACATAACAATTCTATCCGAAACAAAACACAGTTTTTCGTTCTGCACATGACTAGTCAATCTACAGATCGACTTCTGTTCAAACACCCTATCGGAAAAAAGCCAGTGACTCCAGTGCTCATCTGTGTATACTAACAGAGGGGGTGCAGCGCTAAGGATTCCCCCATCTACCTTGAGGAGGTGTGTCAGACCTCTACATAGAGACCACTGCTTTTAACACACTATTAGAGGTCCAACATCCCTACTGGCAGTGTCAGCATGCTGCAGACAAGGACCCTTGCTTGCTGTGTGGAAGCAGTGGTCTCTGTGCAGAGGTCTGACATGCCCCTTGCTGAATCAGAGCCAGAGCTTCCTATTAACGATGGAGTCTGAGATTTGAGAATTAAAGAACGCCAACTATGATTTAGCTTGGAGGTGCATTAGACCTCTGCAGAGACCGCTGCCTCTGCACAGCATGCTGGCAGGAGATAGGCTTTTCTACTCAGACTGCGGCTGGTTTGTAAAGAAAATTAGTGATAAGACTTTGCACACCTTTTGTTTTGAAGCACCTGGAATAAGCATAGCTAATTTAAACTGAAAGTTAATTTAGGATTTTAAATTTCATATTTACCTTGTTTTAGCCAGGGCTATTTTTCTCAGAGAATAGGTGCAGGAACTCCCCATATTTGAGTCACTCCTTGTCTCTGCTCCCTACCCATCTCCAAGGACTGTCTCTTGGTTCTGCCCCCTACACACCTACCAGTACCGTCCCTTGGTTCCACCCCCCCACCCACCTCACAGTACCGTCCCTTGGTTCCACCCACTACCCACCTCACAGTACCGTCCCTTGGTTCCACCCACTACCCACCTCACAGTACCGTCCCTTGGTTCCACCCCCCCACCCACCTCACAGTACTGTCCCTTGGTTCCACCCCCCCCACCCACCTCACAGTACCGTCCCTTGGTTCCACCCCCCCCACCCACCTCACAGTACCGTCCCTTGGTTCCACCCACTACCCACCTCACAGTACTGTCCCTTGGTTCCACCCACTACCCACCTCACACTACTGTGCCTTGGTTCCACCCCCTACCCACCTCACAGTACTGTCCCTTGGTTCCACCCCCCACCCACCTCACACTACTGTCCCTTGGTTCCACCCCCTACCCACCTCACAGTACTGTCCCTTGGTTCCACCCCCCCCCCACCCACCTCACACTACTGTCCCTTGGTTCCACCCACTACCCACCTCACAGTACCGTCCCTTGGTTCCTCCCCCTACCCACCTCACAGTACCGTTTCTTGGTTCCACCCACTACCCACCTCAAAAAAACATTTGTGTTGCGTGTAACCAGTGACAATGCTTCTTGTATCTTTAGGTTTGGCTATTGCATGTTGATTGCAGAATATTGTTGTCTTTCCTGTTTTTAATTATATTTATACAATTACAATGGTAAGAACACAATATCTTTTATGGTGCTTCCAAATATACATAAAATTACATAACAAGAGTGGCCCTTCAGAGGCCCAAAACAGACAATGTCCAGTACTTTGTTATTTCCTGTGTCCACTGATGGCTATAAATCTGCCAGGTAAAGTCCCAGTGTGTCCACAAGAGCGGCGCTATAGTATAAATTTTATCATATTCATAATTGCAGTTTTATGGATTTGCTTTGATGTTTTCTTTGATCCAAGGAATGAATCTGTAGACATGGGAGTAGACCCCTGGCTTGTCTTTCTCACCGCACTTTTCTCCCCAGCTAACCACGCCGGCGACTTGAACCACTCCGTTCTGTTCACAGGCAAGGGGTCCACCGGAATCACCCTGGAGGGGACACAAGAGGGATTAGAGAGTTGTGTGCCATTGTTAATGGTGTATTCTGTTAATGGTATATTCTGGAGGATTCAGGAAAAAGAGCGCAACTGTTGCCCATTGCGAGCAAACAGGTTACACGGACGGTAAGAGGTACAAATATACTCTAGTAAAACTTTCAATTTTCTGTGCCTGGGGAGTCGAAGTTGGTGTGGAGGATGCGGCCCTTGTCCTCATAAACATGAGGACAAGGTGCTTTGTTGGGGAGGAAGTGGTGGAAATACCCCCTCATGTTGAGGGCATCTGGCTTGGTTTGATTTGATGGGGGGGTTGGGCACGCCCTGGTTCTTCCCCCTTTCTGACCAGCCAGGCTGCATACTTGGATTAAGGTCTGGTATGGATTTCCTAGGGGGGCCCTTTATTTTTTTTTGTCTGAGGTCCCTCTATTAGGCTCCGTTCACACCTACGCAGATACAATAGTGCGTATGTGTATTTACAGGATTTCGTATACTGTGTTTATGGGAGCCCATTCATTTCAGGGGGCTGCCCTTTACGTGAAAATTGCACCAAAGAAGCACATGACCCTTTTTTTGGATGGGACAGTGACTTGGTCCATATCTGCTATTTAGTGATGTCTGATTTACAGTAACATTGATCAGAGCAACTTTAACTCAAACCCAGGGCATCCAAACTTTGTTGAAGTTCCTTGAACCATACTCAAACCAAACCCAAGTTCTGCTCATCACTAAGAGGAACTGTAAATGAGACATCACTAAATGGCGGATCCGGACCAAGTCTCTGTCCCATCCGGACCTCCGAGGTTGCGTCATTTAGGAGCCAGTTCTTTTTCCCCAGTCTCTGCTGCTGTCATTCTCACTGCAGAGCGGAGAGCAGAAGGCACAGCAGCACTGGATGCAGGGCAAAAGAGGGAGCTGCCCAAGTTAACCGGCAGGTGATTGGTTGCTAGGACAATGGGTGGTCATAGCAGCTAATCACCAGCTTGTTAATATGAAGAGTTAACTCCAGCAACTCCCATCCTCTGTCCAGTGCTGCTATACCCCCCCCCTCCCTGCTGCTGTGTATTGTGTAAGGTAGGAGAGTAAAAGGGGGCTAGGACGATGTGAAGGAGGGGGGGAGGGCACTGCTGTGGAGGGGATGATGTAAAGGGGGACAAAGAAGGGCACTGCTGTGGGGGGGAGGGGGGGTTGAAGTGATGCGAGATAGTGGAGGGCACTGCTTTGGGGAGATAAGGTGAAGGGGGGACAGAGGAGGACACTGCTGTGGAGGAAGGGGGATGATGTAAAGGGGGACAGTGAAGGGCACTGCTTTGGGGGAGATGGGATAAGGGGGAGCAGAGGAGGGCACTGCTTTGGGGAGGATTATGTGAAGGGGGGCAGAGGAGGATACTGCAGCGGGAGGGCAGGGGATGATGTGAAGGGGGAAAGAGGAAGACACTGCTGTGGAGGAAGGGGGGGGGGTGATGTGAAGGGGGACATAGGAGGATACTGCTTTGGGGGAGATCGGATGAAAGGAGAGCAGAGGAGGGCACTGCTTTGGGGAGTATTATGTGAAGGGGGGCAGAGGAGGATACTGTTGTGAGGGGGGAGGTTACAGTGAAAGGGGAGAGAGGAGGGCACTGCTTTGGGCAGGGGATGATGTGAGTGGTGTAGAGGAGGGCACTGCTTTGGGTGGGGGATGATGTGAGTGAGGTAGGTAGAGGAAGGCCCTGCTTTGGGGGGGGGGGGGTATAGTGTGAAGGGGGGCAGGGGAGGGCACTGCTTTAGGAGGGATGATGTAAAGGAGGGGAGGACACTGCTTTTGGGGGGATGATGTAAAGGGGGGCAGAGGAGGGCACTGCTATGGGGGGAATGATGTAAAGGGGGGCAGAGGAGGGCACTGCTATGGGGGGAATGATGTAAAGGGGGGCAGAGGAGGGCACTGCTTTAGGAGGGATGATGTAAAGGAGGGGAGGACACTGCTTTGGGGGGGATGTAAAGGGGGGCAGAGGAGGGCACTGCTTTGGGGGGATGATGTAAAGGGGGGCAGAGGAGGGCACTGCTTTGGGGGGGGGATGATTTAAAGTGGGGCAGAGGAGGGCACTGCTTTAGGGGGGATGATTTAAAGTGGGGCAGAGGAGGGCACTGCTTTAGGGGGGATGATGTAAAGGGGGGCAGAGGAGGGCACTGCTTTGGGGGGAATGATGTAAAGGGGGGCAGAGGAGGACACTGCTTTGGGGGGGATTATGTGAAGGAGGACAGAGGAGGACATTGCTTTAGGGCAGATAATGTAAAGGGAGGGAAAGGAGGATACTGCAGTGTGAAGTAAAAGGGAGACTGAAGACACTGATGTAAGAATGGGGTTTTGATATAAGAGGAGGGGGCTTTGATGTGAAGAATCTGAATCATTGCGCAAACATGCAGTTCTGACCTCTGCTGGAAGAAAATTGCTCTAACCAGTCCTCCAGGAATTTTAATTCAATGTCCCTTGATTTATTCTCCCAGGAGAAGAGACGCCTGAGAGGGGACATGATAGCAATTTATAAATATCTCAATGGTGATCTCGGCATAGAAAAAAAAAAATATTCAGTCGGAAGGATTGCATGAGGACTAGAGGGCATACAATGCGATTAGAGGAGAAGCGTTTTAACCTCAGGCAACGTGGGGGGTTCTTTACTGTTAGGGCTACAAGATTGTGGAATTTTCTACCACAAGAGGTGGTTTCTGCGGGAAGTATGGTGGTTTTCAAAAGACTCTTAGACGTACATCTCAAGAATCACAACATTCAGGGGTATGAGAGATGATTACGGCCACATACACCTGCACAGGTTGAACTGGATGGACTATTGTCTTTATTCAACCTCAACTACTATGTAACTATGTAACTATGTCCATGCTGAAAACCACTGGCACCTGCAATCCAGTTATCCACTCTTAGGCCCATATTGGCTTCTGTTAGTTGTCTCATATTGCTCTGAAAATCCACATATCAAAGTACTTATTGTACAATTCTTATTATGGATTTTATGGAATTCTTTAAAATAAATAATACGATGAATACATTTCATACATTCTTATTATTATGCAGTAGGGATGGGGGAGACTCATTGCAGTAAAGAAACAATTGCCACCATTTCGGCGGTGGGCACCTCACTGTAAGGCCAGATTCACACGTGAACATTCCGTCAATGAGCACCTAATTGTGTGTTTTTCATGCATGTTTTACGCTACACACATAGGGCAGCACATTCATTTTATTGGGGTGCCGTACACACAACAAATGAGCCAAAGTAGCTCATGAGTGATTAGCTTTGTGCATTTTTTAACTGCACCGCAATACCATGCGTCTACGTTCTGTGTTTGGGATGCCAATAATGATAAATGGCACCACAAACGCAATTCTTTTTTTTTTTTTTTTGCGCATTTCATAAACGAACAGTTTTGCGTGCGTTCACAAAACTCTCAGGTGTGAATAGAGCCTGAAGACACAGGAATAGTGAGACTGACCTGACAAGCATCAACTCCCCCCATGGGAACTCCGGCACACAGCATACTCCGGTCGATAAATTTGCCGTACATTGCGGGGTTGGAGCAGTTGGCTTCAGAGATGACCTGGACGGTGGCTTCCAGCAAGTCGTTGAAGAAACCTGCGTCAGAACAGAGTGAGATAATATTAATCCTGGAATTGGGTTTGTACACATGAGCCATTCTATTGGCCTCCATGGGCTCTGATTTATGTCCACCAACCTAATTGGCAGATCCCATTGAGTTTGAGGACAAGTAAATATCTGTAGGAAATACCTTCTTAAGGTAGTTGTAAACCCTTACATTACCCTCAGAGATACACAGAGATGAAACAAATCCTCCTACGTTGTACCTGTTTATCTGCAGCTGTCTTTCCCCTACATCCATTTAAAGTGCAGAATTTACAGAGGATCTCCCAGCTCTAAAAAGAAGGGGGAAATGAGCTCTGAGAGCTGATTGGAGGGAAGGGAGAGCTGATTGGAGGGAAGGGACAACCCCCCCCCCCTTCAAACAGCACACAGGAACAGAGCTAAGGCTGTCAATCAGCTGGAGGTCCCTCCCCTGTCACCATTTTTTTCTTGGTGTCAGGAAAACTTGTCAGAAGTGATTCATGCTGATAGCAGAAAAACCAGACAGTGGATAGAAATGACACTTATTGCTCAGGATTAAGACAAGTACATGCTATAGAAAGATGTGCTTTGTTCATATTTCATATCTAAGTTTTACAATCCACTTTAAGTACGGTTATGTGCTTAGTTAGCACCATCTGCTTGCTGCTGACTCTCACCTTGCGACTTGCTACAAAGTTACAATGTTACAGTCTGATCACTGGGGGAGAGGAGACTGAGGACATGCTTCCTCCCGCCTGCAATACACTGATGGCATCATCTCAGCCTAGGCAAAGTCACTAATTTGTAGTTTAACCGCTTGCTGACCATATGCCGCCTATTTAATGCGGCAGTGTGGCTCTCCCAGGCAAATTGACGTAGGGCTACGTTGGAAGCAGCTAGGAAGCTCCCGCCCCCCCCCCCTCGGCAGTGGGAAAGCCGATGCAGCGGGCAGGCGGCTCTAATTGCCGCCTGACACCCACGATCATTCCCCGCTGAGAGAGAAGAATGGTCGGATGTTGTAAACACAGCCGACCGTCCTTCTCCCTGGAATGGTCATAGAGCCCATGTGATCCTTCTATATAGGATCACATGTCTCTATGGTCATTCCATAAGCCCCCCCCCCCCTAGTTAGAAACATGCCCCTAGGTACACATTTAACCCCTTGATCACCCACAATGTTAACCCCTTCCCTGCCAGTGTCATTATTACAGTAACAGTGCATATTTTTAGCACTGATTACTGTAGTAATGTCACTGGTCCCCCCAAAAGGGTCAAAAATGTTAGTCAGGGGTCCGATATGTCCGCCGCAATGTTGCAGTCCCACAAAAAAAAGAAAAAAAAATTGCAGATCGCTGCCATTACTAGTAAAAAAAATAAAAACAATAAAAATGACATAAATCTTTCCCGTAGTTAGACGCAATAACTTTTGCGCAAACCAATCAAAATACGCTTATTGCAATTTTTTTTTACCAAAAATATGTAGCAGAAAACAAATTGGCCTAAAGTGTTAAAAAAAATATATTTTTTTATTAATGTTATATAGCAGAAAGTGAAAAATATTGTTTTTTTTTTTTTCAGAATTGTCGCTCTTTTTTTGTTTGTAGCGCAAAAAATATATATTGCAGAGGTGATCAAATACCACCAAAAGAAAGCTCTATTTGTGGGAAAAAAGGACATCAATTTTATTCAGGTACAGCGTTGCACGACTGCGCAATTGTCCATTAAAATAACGCAGTGCCGAATTGCAAAATATGGCCTGGTCATTAAGGGGGCAAATCCTTCCGGTCCAGAAATGGTTAAGGATGGCTATTTAATGATATCTTATTGGAGAAATGGTACCATTGCTAAATATTGTAACATGGCAGGAATTTATCCCTGCAGACTAGTGAAGTTACTGACAGGTCCACTAAGAAAAACAACAAAAACTAATTTAAAATATTAAAAAAATATAAAAAACATTTAGTTTGAGGTGTAACATTGCAACCTTTTTTCCTGTTCTGGTTACTGGAGATATTAACTCACCTCTCTCTGTCCTCCCCCACCCAGAGATGGCGCACATCTTTCCAGGGGGAAATTCCCAGTCTGGTAAACACGCCGTCTTTACAAAGCGCGTCTCCCTGGCGCATTTCCCCTTCACCTTCTTCAGTTTCATAAGAGCTGCAATCAGAAAGAAACAAAAATCGAATCAGAGGTGAAGTTTTAATCTACTTATATTTTGTCTTCAGTGGTTCTCTTCTCCCGCTTATCAAAATTTTTGTTAAAAAATGCAATGCAGGCAGATCATGGCTAGTGGGAGGGGCCATCAGGCTGGTGGGAGGGGCTGTATATAGCTTCCTGAAAACATCCCAGCACACTACCTCTGTACTGCTCTTGCGAGTCCTCAGTCCTGATCCAAGCAGTGGGAGGAGTTATGCAAATATCAAAACCCATTGATGGGTGGGTGTCAGTCTGAAAGAGTGGGCGTTCCTAAGCAGGCTTCATTAGCATGCAGACCACCGTAGGTAAGGCCCACATGTGATGCTGAGCTTCTATGATTGAAAGAACTACGGCCCCTTTCACGTGGGCGCACCACCCGACGGAGTCCGTTCTGCTTAGCGGGGATCGTTCCGCCGATCCCCGCTGAGCAGGCGGATGACAGGTCTGTCTCCGCTCTGTGTGCAGAGACGGAGCTGTCAGATCCCCGCTGTCCTCTCAACATAAGTGCAAGCATTCAGAGATGCATCTCCACACCTGAGGACTCCGCTACCAGTGCCGTAACATATTCTGCGGTCAGTTTTTTATTGTGGTCAGCCCTACCAATTAGTCCGTCAGTCTGTTCTGCCCGCCTGGTCCAATGCACAGTGGGGTCAGTGTAAGTCACACCTATATTTGATGTGATATATTTATTTGCTTTCTATCTAAAAATATGTATGCCTCTTTTTTAGTAATTGTTTGTGTTTCAGATATTAATTTTGTTGTTGTATATATACAATTGTAGAAATACCGGTCTGTCTTGGTCTCTCTGGCCCTTTGGAAGCCTTGTGTGAAACGCGTCGGCTTGCTGGGGACCCTTAGACCGTGCTCCATCAGAGACCCTTAAACATCTGATACCAAGTAGCCCCATTCCCTTATGGGAATTTATTTCTACACATGTGTTTTTCTGTTTTTTTTCTTTTTTATATATGTATGGGATTTATGCCCTTTTGATGTACATTTTTAATATGTGTCTAATAAAGACGTGTATTTTTATAAATAGTGTGATGTTCATGATCCTCCTCCTCCCATCTGATCTAAAAAGCCCCATCTTTTCTTTCCTTTTGCAATTCCCTGCTGTTCTCTATGGGGAGATCGGATGAGAACGGACCGCCTGTCCGTTCTCATCCGATCCCATCCGATCCTCCAGACGGATGCAAAATAGGGTTTCCATCCGTCCGGATTTCACGGACAGGATCGGAATCGGATAGCAGCGGGTGTCAGCGGAGATGTCTCCGCTGACACCCGCTGCCCCATAGGGATGCATGGAGCATCCGATCAGATCCACCTAAGAAACTGAGAGGCGGATCAGATTGCCCATGTGAAAGGGACCTAAAACCCAATGGCATCAGCAGGCAAGGGACTAGGGGGGGGGGGGGTGGGGGGGGGGGAGCTAGACGATGTTGGATGTCCTCCAACCAGTAAACAGGACAGGCTCTATCTGACCTGCTGCAGCTTTCTAACGCACATTGTGAGAAGCTCACAGTGTGCAGTGAAATCAGAGTAAGCCATTTAGGTACATTAGAGGAGCCGCTACAACTGTACAAGACTGGAGGCAGAAAGATCTTGCTCACGCAATTTTTACAAAACTCACAAAAAAAAATTGATTTTGGAAAAAAAATTTATAAAAAAATAATAATTTCAAAGCAGACACAAATTCTAGAACCTAAACTGAGCACGGCTCGATCGAATCTCCAGCATAGTCACCCACCCAAATCGTAGTGCAGGCTGTAGGATCCCTCTATAAAGTTTTCATGCATGATGATCTTCTCCACCTCCAGCTCCTGCTCCCAGCTCTCATTCTTCCTTAAGACTGATTTTCCCAGGAACACTTTCCAGAGGCGAGGCAGCGGTCTGCGTGAAAGAGAAATAATTCTTTATGTACAGGGGGCAACTTTGTTAGTTCATTACATATGCAGGCATTGCTTCCTTCTCAGTGACAGTGTCATATTCCTCTATCCCGGGAAAGTCTAATGCCCCATACACACGTGCAGATTATCTGCAGACTTTTGTCTGCAGACTTACCAAAACCATATAATATGAGGTCAAACCTAAACACTTTCAATTTGTATGCAATCCGGCAGGCCCTTGCACTACATAGAAAAGGTAAGTCTGCAGACAAAAGTCTGCAGATAATCTGCACGTGTGTATGGGGCATTAGGCAGGCCATACACAGTGCAAATTTCTTTCCTGCAACCCGCCCCCCTGGGAGAGGACAGTGATGACCCCTAGTGGCTGTAGCAGCCACTGGTGATAATTGTAAGAGAATCTGGTTGTACCCAAGCTGATCGAACCGTGTATAGCCGACCAAAAGCTGGCCATAGATGTGTGATTTTCTTTCCTGCAACCACAATTCCTTCATCAACAGAGTTAGGCCCAGTGTTGGTCATCTTACTTTAACCACTTTCAAACCGGAGGATTTGGCTGCTCAATGACCAGGCCCTATTTTGCGATTCGGCACTGCGTGAATTTAACGGGCAATTTCCCGGTCGTGCGACGCTGTACCTAAACAAAATTGGCATCCTTTCTTCCCCACAAACAGAGCTTTCTTTTGGTGATATTTGATCACCCGTGTGATTTTTATTTTTTGCGCTATAAACAAAAAAAGAGCGACAATTTTGAAAAAAAATATATATATATTTTTCACATTCTTTTATATGAAATTCTCAAAAAAAAAAAAAGTAAAAAATCAAAATTTAACATTTTAGGCCAATTTGTTTTCTGCTACATATTTTTGGTAAAAAAAAAAAAAATCGCAATAAGCGTATTTTGATTGCTTTGCGCAAAAGTTATTGCGTTTACTAACTACAGGAAAGATTTATGTCATTTTTATTGTTTTTTTTTTTTTTTTTTTTTTTTACTAGTAATGGCGACGATCTGCGATTGTGTGCGGGACTGCGACATTGCGGCGGGCAGATCGGACCCCTAACTGACATTTTTTACACTTTTGGGGGTACCAGTGACATTACTACAGTAATCAGTGCTAAAAATATGCACTGTTACTGTAAAATGGACACTGGCAGAGAAGGGGTTAACCCTGTTGGTGATGAAGGGGTTAAATGTGACCCTAGGGGCGTGATTCTAACTGTGGGGGGCGTGGCTTGTGAAGTCATCACAGAGACATGTGATCCTTATATCATGTTGACAGTCTCTGACCTTCTCTTGTGTGATGCTCACAGTCTTTGACCTTCTCTTGTGTGATGCTCATAGTCTCTGACCTTCTCTTGTGTGATGCTCATAGTCTCTGATCTTCTCTTGTGTGATGCTCATAGTCTCTGATCGTCTCTTGTGTGATGCTCACAGCCTCTGACCTTCTTTTGTGTGATGCTCATTGTCTCTGACCTTCTCTTGTGTGATGCTCATTGTCTCTGACCTTCTCTTGTGTGATGCTCACAGTCTCTGACCTTCTCTTGTGTGATGCTCACAGTCTCTGACCTTCTCTTGTGTGATGCTCATAGTCTCTGACCTTCTCTTGTGTGATGCTCATAGTCTCTGACCTTCTCTTGTGTGATGCTCATAGTCTCTGACCTTCTCTTGTGTGATGATCACAGTCTCTGACCTTCTCTTGTGTGATGCTCATAGTCTCTGATCTTCTCTTGTGTGATGCTCACAGTCTCTGACCTTCTCTTGTGTGATGCTCACAGCCTCTGACCTTCTTTTGTGTGATGCTCATTGTCTCTGACCTTCTCTTGTGTGATGCTCATTGTCTCTGACCTTCTCTTGTGTGATGCTCACAGTCTCTGACCTTCTCTTGTGTGATGCTCATAGTCTCTGACCTTCTCTTGTGTGATGCTCATAGTCTCTGACCTTCTCTTGTGTGATGCTCATAGTCTCTGACCTTCTCTTGTGTGATGCTCATAGTCTCTGACCTTCTCTTGTGTGATGCTCACAGTCTCTGACCTTCTCTTGTGTGATGCTCATAGTCTCTGACCTTCTCTTGTGTGATGCTCATAGTCTCTGACCTTCTCTTGTGTGATGCTCACAGCCTCTGACCTTCTTTTGTGTGATGCTCATTGTCTCTGACCTTCTCTTGTGTGATGCTCATTGTCTCTGACCTTCTCTTGTGTGATGCTCACAGTCTCTGACCTTCTCTTGTGTGATGCTCACAGCCTCTGACCTTCTTTTGTGTGATGCTCATTGTCTCTGACCTTCTCTTGTGTAATGCTCACAGTCTCTGACCTTCTCTTGTGTAATGCTCACAGTCTCTGACTTTCTCTTGTGTAATGCTCACAGTCTCTGACCTTCTCTTGTGTAATGCTCACAGTCTCTGACCTCTTGTGTGATTCTCACAGTCTCTGACCGTCTCTTGTGTGATGCTCACAGTCTCTGAACATCTCTTGTGTGATGCTCACAGTCCCTGGCCATCTCTTGTAACACATCAATAGTCTCTGGCCATCTCTTGTATCGTGTTCACAGTCTCTGACCATCTCTTGTATGATGCCTACAGTCCCTGACCATCTCTTGTAACACATTAATGGTCTCTGGCCATCTCATGTATCATGTTCACAATCTCACAATGCCTACAGTCCCTGACCATCTCTTGCCTCATGCTTGCAGTCTTCCTCTAATTTTTTCCAAAGGTTCCGACTGTCTCTTGTATAGTCTTTGACTAGATCCTGTATTGTGTCTGCTGTCTTTCACACTAATTATTCACTTAGATTTATGTGCGGCCCTATGGTGATTCTGGGAGCCATGCATGAGGCCCCCTTATCAAGAAAGTTGACGACCACTGTTCTAAGTGGGGTCAAACTGACGGTCATTTTTGACCGCAGTGGTAAAAAGATTCACATTTTTTCCTTAAATGTATGTGATTTTTGTTTGGTAAAGTCCATTCATTCCAAAATCAAATGTTAAAAGCAAATAAAATCTTGAAATATTTTTAAATGACATTCGAATGTACTGAGAATTTTTAGATGACATTTTATCAGTATAAACCCAGCTTTAGGCTTTGACACTCAACCGGATGGGAGTGTCTGCATCTAACCTGTACTACCAAAAGAGAGTGAGAACAATGTTATTGCTGGTACTCACAGTGGTTTAACACAGTGGGCAGCCGTCAGAATCCAGCACTCAGCTATTAGAGTGCCACCACACAAATGGCCCGAGGGGTACTCGCCGTAAGGCACCTTCAGCTGCAGCGAAGCCAACCAAGGGTGTTTTCCTGGTTGTGTCCTCTTCCCCCCAATGATCCTGCCACGGCTGTGTAAAGACAGTTCTATCATTCCACACGTGGAGAACGAAGCATTCACCTTGGCTGTTGTGCTGGGGATGGTCGTGGTTTTAGGCGGCTTCACGGTCGCAGTGATGTTAGGGCGCAAAACTGGAAGCTTCTTCTCTTTTCATGAAAACAAGATTTGAAAATCATTAAACTGAATGTCAGAATGCTCTAATAAGAAATGAAAGAACTTTTGAAACTGAAGAAGTTATGTGTTACATTCCTCTCTGGATGTGGCAGTGAGTAATACAGACAATTTTAAAGGTCAGAATTGCAAAAACGGGTTCGGTGAACGATGTGTATTTTCATTAAAAGTGGGGTGGAGGCTACTGTGTATGCTGGGTGCTTAGGCCATTTTCACATGGGCATTCCATTTTCTTCATCCGTTTCGTCACGTTTTTTTGTGTTAGAAAATCATATGAAAAACAGATGCAGACTTTTTTTGCCCTCTTGTGACTTCATTGACCCAGCATGCCCCTGGTCAATGATGCCACAAGGGGGAGGGGTCACTGTCCCTTAAGAACTGTCAGACTGCAGGGCGGGCAGATGGCAGGAGCCTTCGTCGGGAGCAGAGTGTTTTTTTCTACGGTCAGTGATCGACGATAAATGAGTAGGGGTACTATGTACCCATTATTCCTTCTTATAGGGGGGGGGGGCGGGATCCGGGAACCCCCTTGGTAAAAGGGAGCTTCCAGATTCCAATAAGCCCCAACCCGCAAATGCCCACAACCACCGGCTAGGGTTGTGGGAAGAGGCTCCCCCTGCCCCAAAGCACCCCCCATGTTGAGGGCATGTGGTCTGGTATGGTTCAGGAGGGGAGGGCACTCGCTCACCACCCCCTCTTTCCTAGCCTGCATGTTTGAATAGGGGACTGGTATGTATATGGGGGGGGGGGGGGGGGAACGCCGTTTTTTTAAAAAATTTGGTGTGGGATTACCCTAAAAATCCATACTAGACCCTAAGGGCCTGGTATGGATTTAGGGGGGGGGGGGGCTGTTTTTTTTCACAATTTTCTTATTGCCGGCAATTGTTTTTACATTCTGCTGCCAGCAGGGATCCCCACTGACAGCCAATGAGTCATCAGTTGTTAGGACGTCAGCGGGTTCTGGCTCCTAACAATGAATGGAAAAAAGGACCGTTTGACCGTTGACATCCATTTAGGTCTGCTTCCATTTTTTAAATAGAAGAAAAATAGGCCTTTGTTCCATTACAAAAAATGGATGTTAATGAAGGCAGATGTCAGCTGATATCATAGGATGATCATCCGCTTGCCCATAGGAATGCATGGGTGTCCGTTTTTCATTCGTCATCAGAACACCATGTGTGCCTTAGACTATTGTTTTGCGTAGGGTGAGGCTGCTGTGTTGGGGATGGTCATGGATTTAGGCAGCTTCACATTTCCAATGATGTCAGGGAACAAAACTGCAAACTTCTTTTCATGTCATTAAAACAATTTTTAAAAATCCTTAAGCTGAATTTCTGAATTCTTTAATTAGAAATGAAAGAACTTTTGCCTCTCTGAAGAAGTTATCTGTTACACTCCTGTCTGGATGTGGCAGCCAGTAATACAGACTTTTTTTTTTAGGTCAGATTTGCAACACCGGGTGCTGTGAACAATGTGTATTTACATTCAAATGTGTAGTGGAGGCTTCTGTCTGTGTGAGCTGAAAAATCTCTGCGCAGAGTGAGCAGGGCCGGCCTTAGGTGATCAGGCGCCCTGTGCGAGCTAATCCCGTGGCGCCCCCCCCCCCCCCCCCGCGCAAATTTTCTTGCACCTTTTTTGCACTTTATTTGACTTTTCTTTTTTATGATCACTAATAACTTAGCCCCCCTTACATAAGAGCCCCCCTTACATCAGAGACCCCCCACACAAAGCCCCCCTTAAATCAGAGACCCCACACACAGAGCCCCCCTCACATCAGAGACCCCCAACACAAAGCCCCCCTCACATCATAGACCCCCGACACAAAGCCCCCCTCACATCATAGACCCCCGACATAAAGCCCCCCTTACATCAGAGACCCCCCACACAAAGCCCCCCTCACATCAGAGACCCCCCACAGAGAGCCCCCCTCACATCAGAGACCCCCGACACAAAGCCCCCCTCACATCAGAGACCCCCCACACAGAGACCCCCTCACATCAGAGACCCCCCACACAGAGCCCCCCTCACATCAGAGACCCCGACACAAAGCCCCCCTCACATCAGAGACCCCCCACACAGAGCCCCCCTCACATCAGAGACCCCCCACACAGAGCCCCCCTCACATCAGAGACCCCCCACACAGAGCCCCCCTCACATCAGAGACCCCCCACACAGAGCCCCCCCGACACAAAGCCCCCCTCACATCAGAGACCCCTGACACAAAGCCCCCCTTACATCAGACCCCCCCCTCCCCACGGAGCCCCCCACATCAGAGACCCCTACACAAAGCCCCCCTAACATCAGAGACCCCCTACACACACACACACACACACACACAAAGCCCCCCTCACATCAGAGACCCGCCCACAAAAAGCCCCCCTTACATCAGACCCCCCCTCCCCACGGAGCCCCCCACATCAGAGAGCCCCCCCTTACATCACAGACCCCCCACAAAAAGCCCCCCACACACAGAGCCCCCCCCCACACATAGCCCCCCACATCAGAGAGCCCCCCCTTACATCACAGACCCCCACACATAGCCCCCCTCACACAGAGCCCCCCCCCCCCACACATAGAGCCCCCCCTTACATCACAGACCCCCCCCCTTACATTTTTTGAAGGAGAGAGATGTCACTTACTTTACTTTGTCTGCAGCTTTTTTTTTTCTTTACTTTGTCTGCAGCTTTTTTTTTTCTTTAAACATCCCCGGGAGTGTGGGCGGGCGGGAGGAGGAGAAGGGGCGGGGCGAGGAGGAGCTGACGATCTCTCCTCCCTCCCTGCACTGACGCCAGAGGAGAGATCGTCAGCTCCTCCTCGCCCCGCCCCTTCTCCTCCTCCCGCCCGCCCACACTCCCGGGGATGTGTGGGCACTGGGCAGGAAGTCAGCGTGGATTCCGTGGAAGGATCGGAGGCTGAGCTGTGTGAGAGATACACAGCTCGCCTCACTGCAGCAATAGGTGATCGAGGCACGGCTGCACAGCGGGAGGTAAGCGGCGGCCGCGGCCTGTGTTAACCCTGTCCAGGCCGCAGTCGCCGCTCACCTCCCGCTGTGCAGCCGTGCCTCGATCACCTATTGTTGCAGTGAGGCGGGCTGTGTATCTCTCACACAGCTCAGCCTGATCCTCTGCGAGCTGTGATGGCCGCACGGCGCCCTTGTTGCCCATGGCGCCCTGTGCGGCCGCACAGCTCGCACACCCCAAAGGCCGGCCCTGAGAGTGAGGCTGGGAGTGTAATCTTCACAAGCACTAACCCTTGTCCACTCCAAAAAAAAAAAAAAAGGCTTTGGTATTAGATATACAGTATGCTTGACGGGAATGGGTTTTCCTACACCGAGCAGCCAATCAGGTAGCAAGCTATAACATCAATACATACCCACAGGGCAGGCAGGAACTTCGCATGCATCCCATCTCAATTGCTTCTTCTCATCCAGGTAATAGCACCATGGTTTATTGGCTGCATCCGGATTCCTGTGTGGATGTGGCAGAGGTAAGACTTGGAGGTACATACAGAACATCAACCTTCTAAGCATTACTCAATAAATACTAACTAGCTACCTAGGGTAAAAAAAAAAAAAAAAAATAATAATTATAGATAATTTATTAAAGTTAAAATTTTATTCTGTTTTATATTTTGCCTTGCGTGGTTCCTCCATTCCCCCTCATCTAATTAATTTTTAAAAATAAAACCTTTCCATTTTCTTTGTATACTTTATTTTAGACATATCCCTGGGTCTCTGTGATTTTCTATGCAATGCAGGCAGGGAGCTGTACATAACTTACCATAAAACTGCTGCACCCCCAGTACCCCTCTCAGGAGCCCTCAGTCCTGATGCAAGCAGTGGGCTGGCTCTTGGGAGGCGTTATGATACCTTGATGGATGGATGTCAATCTGGAGGAGTGGGCATGGCTGTATTTGCATGCAGGCCATCCTAAGTAAGGCCCATGTGTGATATTCAACCTCCATGATAGAAAGAACTGAAATCCAGTAAATAAAAAGGGGCGGACAAGGAACAGCCAGGCTGGGGAGAAAAGAGCTAAATGATCCTGCACAGTGCACACCCTCAAGCCAGGAAATGAGGCAGGATGTATCTGACTTGCTGAGGCTTCTAATGCATCCTGTGAGAAGCTCACAGTGTGCAGTGAAATCAGAGTAAGCCATTTCAGTACAGGAGAGGAGTCGGTACAACTGTGCAATAGTAACAGGAAGCTTGTAGGTCAGATTTAATTATAAACAATTTATCAAATTAAAATAGTCATCCAAATCCTTACCCCCCCCCAAAAAAAAAAAAAAAAAAATGAAATAAATAAAAAAGGTATACTCCCTACATTTCACAAGGGAGCATATTCCTCTTCAAAAAACAAATTTACGGTAAAAATATGTTACATAGTTACATAGTCAGGTTGAAAAAAAGACACAAGTCCATCTAGCTCAACCAATAAAGAAAGAAAAAAGAAAAACACAACCATACAATCCCATATACACAATCCTATACCCGCAGTTGATCCAGAGGAAGGTGAAAAACCCCAGTAAAGCATGATCCAATTTGCTACAGCAGGGGAAAAATTCCTTCCTGATCCCCCGAGAGGCAATCAGATATTCCCTGGATCAACTTTACCTTTAAATGTTAATATCCAGTGATATTATGTACACTTAGGAAATAATCCAGGCCTTTTTAAAAGAAATCTACTGAGCTGGGCAGAACCACCTCTGGAGGGAGTCTCTTCCACATTTTCACAGCCCTTACTGTGAAGAAACCTTTCCGTCTTTTCCTCTAGATGTAAAGAGTGCCCCCTTGTCCTCTGTGATGACCTTAAAGTGAACAACTCAACACCAAGTTCACTATATGGACCCCTTCTGTATTTTTTTACATGTTGATCATATCCCCCCTTAATCTCTTCTTCTCAAGAGAGAATAAATTCAGTTCCTCTAATCTTTCTTCATAGTTGAGCTCCTCCATGCCTCTTATCAGTTTGGTTGCCCTTCTCTGCACTTTCTCCAGTTCTCCGATATCCTTTTTAAGAACTGATGCCCAAAACTGAACTGTATATTTCAGATGAGGTCTTACTAATAACTTGTAAAGGGGCAAAATAATATCTCTGTCTCTGCAGTCCATGCCTCCCATCCTGTATGTGTTCCAAAATGGCTACTGAACTGGGAAGGACTCTGGCCCCAACAGTGCTATAATGTATCCAACATACCAGAAAATATAATGTGATCATCAAGTTCCAAGGATGCAAACAAGGAATGAGCAAAATGAAGAGCTTTTGTTTTCCTATATTTTTTGGCAATAATTGGGAGATTTTGGCAAAATGTCCCCATTGCGGTCAAAATGCTTTTGAGCCAATGAAAGTTTGGTGGTTTTTAAGGACACAGTGGGCTTTTATTGGTGGTTTATTTGTTTTTTTGTTTGGTTAAGCCCATTTGTTCCAAAATTTTTTGTTAAAAGCAAACAAAATTGTCAGGATAAAAGGAAATTTGTACAGTTTCTAAGGGTGGATTGCCAGGCCAGTATCAAGGCAGACAACCTCTGCCTGAACAATTTGGGAGAATGGGCCTCCAAGTCCCAATGCATTACTATTATTCATATCCCCTGGTCTGGTGTAAACACGTGCACTTAAAGCACTGGGTTTCCCTGGAACAGGCCCAGTCTCCCATTTCCTTGAAGGTACTTCCATGGTTACGGGACCCCTGACCTCTTCATTTCGAGACCTCAGCAGCAAGTTCTCACCACCATAGTTCTTGGCTTCATTCCTAGGCATGGAGTTTAGGGTGCTTCCACCCACCATGGTGTGATGCCATTCCTAATGCTGCATTCTCTGTATTACAAAATGAATCCAGCAAGGATGGAGGGAACTTTTCATTAAGGCCATAACAGGTGTGAACAACCAGAATCTAAGGACAAAGATCAAAGATGTCACCACTTGAGTTCCTCAGAAATCATGAGGTGGCTTTTCTCTCTGTCTTCTACTAAAAAGTGAAGTATTAGTTTTAGGAGGACAGACCCTTGTTAGAAGAAGTAGTATTAGCAGTCAGCTATTAATGAGTAAACCTACCGGCAAAAGTTGTGCTCCCCAATCCCACGCTGCCAGATGTCTGGAATGAAGGCGTTGATATGCTCTCTACTCAAATGGTAAGAATCCCATGGCAGGCAGTTGTGTCCAGCCTCTGTGCGGCTGACATAGCCACGGTATCGAAATCCATTGTTTCGGAAGCAGTCCTGTGACTCTGGAAAACATTTTGATACATTGTGTCAAACATAAAAGGAGTAAAATACTTCTCTAAATGAATCTTTTCCACCTGGCCATGTATACACAAACCCTGTCCAAAAATAGCAGGCAGATCCAATCTATGCTTGACCATTCAATCAAAACTCAAGCAATAGTCTTTTATATCGGGTAGAATATAGAAATTTAATACCTTCATAAATGTTTGTTGTCTCTAAACCCCATTGGGGAGATCTTCAGCTTACTTTTAGTTCACATGTGACAGCAAGGGGTTTGCTTGAGTTCAATTTTCCGGTTGCCAACTCTAGTGTCTATTTTTTTATATTTCTATAGAAATGACAATAGGGGAATTCTCCGTAGCGCTCTACCCCATAAGGGCTGCTGGTTTGCTTCCTGGATTAGTACAACAGCAGCCAGGCACATAGCATCAGTCACTCTTCTGGCTCAATGAACAATCTAGGGGTTGCCTTTTTTAAATATATTGGTGAATAACTGGGGTAGGGTATAGGAAGTTGTGGCATACTCCATGAACGCCAAACAGTACAGCATAGCTGGGACCTCAATGAGTGTAGGTAGAAGCTGGGCTGCCTAGTAGGGCAGTAGACCTTCATGCTGGGAACTTTTCCTCCTGGACAAGAACAGGACCATTCCAGACCCCAGACTATTTATGTGCTCTACAACCACCTACTGGGCGCACCTCCCCAGGGACTGGCTGAGAGCCCATTAATATTCAGACTGCTCATTTGACCTGCTCCACTGGCACCTTCCAAAAGACAGGGAGAAGAAATCACATGCAGTCGTGAGACCCCGATCAGTCCAAAACAATCAGCCACTGCTCCACTGATTATAGAGGAGCCTAAAAAAACTACATTTACCTAGCCTATCCAGTAACCTCCCTAGAAAGGTGCTACATCTCTATAGGAATTTATTAAGAATCCACATAGCAGATAGAGCCTAGGTATTTAGTTCACAGCCAAGATTTGACTTCCTCATCAAGACGCCAGCAAAAAAAAAAAAAGACAAGAAGGGTCAAACCCTTTCTCATTCCACCAGTTTGGTGAAACTTTACTTTAAATTGGCTAATCCTGGCCATAAATCATGTTTATCCCTAGACAAAGCTAATCTATTCTAATCTTGGTTTTATATTAATCAAAGTCTAACCTTCATCAAGTCTTTCTAATCATTTTCCATTCTAATCACAGTTCCCTTAAACATCTAGTCTATTCTAACACAGAAGGTAAATGGTACCTAAACCAACTCTGGCCTTCAGACATGACAACTCTAATTCTGACCATAAAATATATAGTCAGCTCCATTGGGAGACAATCAGTGATCACCTTTGGACACTCCCAAATAATCCTTTCCAGGTCAGTTATCTCTGCTGACTTTTCCTGGACAATCGCTATTGTATTCAACAAGATAAGACAAGTCATTGAGGCAAGGGATATAAAGCTAGACTGGATTGTGACCACAATTTTCACTGTCATCTAATCTATTTTAAAGGTGACAATCAACCACAAAAGGTCATCACAGATCTTAAACAGGCCATGCATGGATTGAAATTTGGCTGGCCCAACAGCTGGTTCAGGACAGGTCAATTTCATATTATCACTGTATTCTGATTGCGGGGAAGTCAATACAATACCTCAGCGGGAGATATTCCCCCATCTGTAACAAGTGTGTGGATGGTGGAATCAAGTCATTTTTTTTGTTCAACCTCATGGTGAATGGAAAAAAAAAAAAAATGAATCACTTATGGGCTGTTTTAACCACTTGCCGACCGCACGCCTGCTGTAGGATTACTGCGGCAGGGCGGCTCGGCTGCGCTCAGTCACGTAGTACTATATGACTGAGCGCACGTGTTTTCGGCGGCGCCACGGGAGGCGGGCCGCGGGAGGAGCGGCGGCGATTGCCGCTGCCCTCCCACGATCATCGTAGAAACCGAGAGAAGACCCGCCTGCTTATGTAAACAAAGCAGGCTGATCTTCTGTCAGACAGGCAGCGAGAGATCAGCAGTTTCAGCTAAGCTGAAACTGCGATCTGTCTGTACCTGTCACAGAACCCCCCCCCCCCCCCAAAGTCAGTAAGCACTTTAGGCATACATTTAACCCCTTTGATCACCCCAGTATTAACCCCTGCCATGCCACTGTCATTTATACAGTAACAGTGCATATTATTTAGCACTGATTATTGTATTAGTGTCACTGGTCCCCAAAAAGTGTCAAAAATGTCAGTTAGGGGTCCGATCTGTCCGCCGCAATGTCGCAGTCCCGGTAAAAATCGCAGATCGCGGCCATTACTAATAAAAATAAATAAATAAAAAGTCCAAAAATCGATCCCGTAGTTTGTAAACGCTATAACTTTTCATGCGCTGGTGACGTCACCGGATGCTACTATATTAAATATCTCCTAAACGGTGCACGTATAGGAGAAATTTACAGTGCCTACAGGTAAGCCTTATTGTAGGCTCACCTGTAGGTAAAAGTAAACAATAGGGCTTTACTGTCACTTTTATATGGTCACATTAAAGCAATTGTAAATTCTCGCTTTTTTTTCTAAAAAAAATAACAAACATGTTATACTTACCTCCTCTGTTGCAGTTGGATTTGCACAGAGCAGCCCGGATCCTCCTCTTCTCAGGTCCCTCTTCTGTGCTCCTGGCCCCTCCCTCCTGTTCAGTGCCCCCACAGTAAGCAACTTGCTATGGGGGCACCCGAGTCGAGTCACAGCTCCCTGTGCCATTCAGACACAGAGCCCAGCCCATCTAACTCCTGATTGGCTAGCTGACTTTGATTGACAGCAGTGGCAGCCAATGGCTGTGTCTCAGCCAATCAGGAGGGAGAATCTCGGACAGCTGAGACACTTGTGGGCATTGCTGGACAGATAGGGACCTCAGGTAAGTATTAGGGGGGCTGCTGCACACAGAAGGCTTGTTATCTTAATGCATAGAATTCATTAAGATAAAAAACCTTCCAACTTTACAACTCCTATAACAAGAGGTAGATGCTACAGAATGGGGGAGGAGAAACATTGTCACCATCATATTATTATGGAGAAAACAGTAGTGGTTGGTTGTATAAGCGTTTCTAACCTGTCTCATTCAAATGTGGGGTGTCTGCTGCCGGCACAGGAAAGAGATTGAAAACCAATTGAAATCAAGATTAGGTGATGAACATTTCATGTATGGCCATCTTAATCATAGAATCTCCAGACACTCATCATACACTATATTAGCAAAAGTATTGGGACACCTGCCTTTACACACACATGAACTTTAATGGCATCCCAGTCTTAGTCTGTAGGCTTCAATATTGAGTTGGCGCACCCTTTGCAGCTATAACAGCTTCAACTCTTCTGGGAAGGCTGTCCACAAGGTTTAGGAGTGTGCCTGTGGGAGTGTTTGACCATTCTTCCAGAAGCACATTTGTAAAGTCAGGCACTGATGCTGGATGAGAAGGCCTGGCTCGCAGTCTCCACTCTAATTCATTCATCGGGTTAAGGTCAGGATCTGTGCAGGCCCCTCAAGTTCCTCCACCCCAAACTCGCTCATCCATGTCTTTATGTACCTTGCTTCATGCACTGGTCCAAATCATTTGGTAGAGGGGGATTATGGTGTGGGGTTGTTTTTCAGGGGTTGGGCTTGGCCCCTTAGTTCCAGTGAAGGGAACTCTTAAGGTGTCAGCATACCAAGACATTTTGGACAATTTCATGCTCCTAACTTTGTGGGAACAGTTTGGGGATGGCCCCTTCCTATTCCAACATGACTGCACACCAGTGTACAAAGCAAGGTCCATAAAGACATGGATGAGTTTGGGATGGAGGAACTTTACTGGCCTGCACAGAGTCCTGACCTCAACCTGATATAACACCTTTGGGACCTCACAAATGCGCTTCTGGAATAATACTCAAACATTCCCATAGACACTCCTAAACCTTGTAGACAGCCTGGAAAGTTCATGTGCGTGTAAAGGCAGGCGTCCCAAAACTTTTGGTAATATAGTGTATTTTTATATTTATAAGAGAAATAGAATTATGTTGAAATTAAAGAACTCTTTTTATAATAATATATTATTAGTACATACCCATTTCACAAAACTTCCCTTTGTGAGTCTTCGTACAGATACAGGCAAACTTGTTGAGCCCCTTCGGCACACATGTTCCTCCGTTCTTACACGGGTTCTGCTTGCAGGCTTCTTCCACTGACACAAAAAAGAGGAGTATTAACATACAAAAGGTAGACTTTACAAATCCCGGGAATAACTTCAGTATGTTCAATTTCCACAATAGTTGAGAAGAAATTTCTCAAAAGTGAAGGGAAATTTCCTCTTAGAGAGTTGTCACTGGAACAAGTGTCCCCATTGGGATCTTTCCAGTAATCGCCAGGACCAGTAGAAAGGGCAAACCTAACCCTCCCCTACTCAAAAACTAAACCTAAATTTGCTAAATCACACTGGGTAGTGACATTGCAACATCTCCTCCATCCTGTATGGTTGTGCTAATTAGATATACGCACACCGGAAATTTTTGTTTAGTTTCAGATGCAATCATTAATTGAAGAATTTTGTTTCGTCATATTCGTTATTGAACTGATTCGTTTTCAGGATTTCTTTTGTATCTTCGGGAATTCATTTCATATATATATATATATATATACACACACACACACACACACACAGTAAACCCCCGCTCCATCGCGGTTCAGTTTTTGCAGTCCCGGTATATTGCGTTTTTTTCTGTAATGTTATTTTACTAATTAAAACATTGAAAATTAAATATTTTTGTGTTTTCCATAGCTTTTGCTCTGTCTCTCAGTATCTTTTATGTGTTTAAATTAGTTTCTATTGTTTTAAAGTGTGTTTAAAGACCTTAAAATGCTTTTAAATGTACAGGGACAGTAAACAAACATGCCTACAATGCATTTTAATAGGGTTTTTCTATTTAGCGGATTTTCACTTTTCGCGGGTGGGTCCGGAATGTAACCCCCGCAATGAAGGGGGGTTTACTGTGTGTATATATATATATATATATATATATATATATATATATATATATATATATATATATATATATATATATATACACAGTGGGTACGGAAAGTATTCAGACCCCCTTAAATTTTTCACTATTTGTTATATTGCAGCCATTTGCTAAAATCATTTAAGTTCATTCTTCTTCCTCATGAATGTACACATAGCACCCCATACTGACAGAAAAACACAGAATTGTTGACATTGTTGCAGATTTATTAAAAAAGAAAAACTGAAATATCACATGGTCCTAAGTATTCAGACCCTTTGCTCAGTATTTAGTAGAAGCCCCCTTTTGATCTAATACAGCCAGGAGTCTTTTTGGGAAAGATGCAACAAGTCTTTCACACCTGGATTTGGGGATCCTCTGCCATTCCTCCTTGCAGATCCTCTCCAGTTCTGTCAGGTTGGATGGTAAACGTTGGTGGACAGCCATTTTTAGGTCTCTCCAGAGATGCTCAATTGGGTTTAAGTCAGGGCTCTGGCTGGGCCATTCAAGAACAGTCACGGAGTTGTTGTGAAGCCACTCCTTCGTTATTTTAGCTGTGTGCTTAGGGTCATTGTCTTGTTGGAAGGTAAACCTTTGGCCCAGTCTGAGGTCCAGAGCACTCTGGAGAAGGTTTTTGTCCAGGATATCCCTGTACTTGGCCGCATTCATCTTTCCCTCGATTGCAACCAGTCGTCCTGTCCCTGCAGCTGATAAACACCCCCACAGCATGATGCTGCCACCACCATGCTTCACTGTTGGGACTGTATTGGACAGGTGATGAGCAGTGCCTGGTTTTCTCCACACATACCGCTTAGAATTAAGGCCAAAAAGTTCTATTTTGGTCTCATCAGACCAGAGAATCTTATTTCTCACCATCTTGGAGTCCTTCAGGTGTTTTTTAGCAAACTCCATGCGGGCTTTCATGTGTCTTACACTGAGGAGAGGCTTCCGTTGGGCCACTCTGCCAATAAAGCCCCGACTGGTGGAGGGCTGCAGTGATGGTTGACTTTCTACAACTTTCTCCCATCTCCTGACTGCATCTCTGGAGCTCAGCCACAGTGATCTTTGGGTTCTTCTTTACTTCTCTCACCAAGGCTCTTCTCCCCCGATAGCTCAGTTTGGCCGGACGGCCAGCTCTAGGAAGGGTTCTGGTCGTCCCAAACGTCTTCCATTTGAGGATTATGGAGGCCACTGTGCTCTTAGGAACCTTAAGTGCAGCAGAAATCTTTTTGTAACCTTGGCCAGATCTGTGCCTTGCCACAATTCTGTCTCTGAGCTCTTCAGGCAGTTCCTTTGACCTCATGATTCTCATTTGCTCTGACATGCATTGTGATCTGGAAGGTCTTATATAGACAGGTGTGTGGCTTTCCTAATCAAGTCCAATCAGTATAATCAAACACAGCTGGACTCAAATGAAGGTGTAGAACCATCTCAAGGATGATCAGAAGAAATGGAAAGCACCTGAGTTAAATATATGAGTGTCACGGCAAAGGGTCTGAATACTCAGGACCACGTGATATTTCAGTTTTTCTTTTTTAATAAATCTGCAACAATGTCAACAATTCTGTGTTTTTCTGTCAGTATGGGGTGCTATGTGTACATTCATGAGGAAGAAGAATGAACTTAAATGATTTTAGCAAATGGCTGCAATATAACAAAGAGTGAAAAATTTAAGAGGGTCTGAATACTTTCCGTACCCACTATATATACATATATATATATATATAGAGAGAGAGAGTGTGAGAGTGTGAGAGAGAGAGAGTGTGAGAGTGTGAGAGAGAGAGAGAGAGAGAGAGAGAGAGAGAGAGAGAGAGAGAGAGAGTGAGAGTGAGAGTGAGAGTGAGAGTGAGAGTGAGAGTGAGAGTGAGAGTGAGAGTGAGAGTGAGAGTGAGAGTGAGAGTGAGAGAGATTTATATCTCTATATATACACTGTATCTATCTATCTATCTATATATATATTCAATACATTATCAATTATAACAGATTCAGTAACCCACCAAGAGAAATGGCATAATCCAATTGAACAACATTGACTGGCATCATGTGCATCCGAATTAACGAATGGAACGAAATTCAAATCCATTTGTTATCTGAATCAGAATTATCAAACTAATTTGAAAATTAAATGATTTTCCCATGGGCCTGAACCATTATCACATCACGGGATGCCATCCTAATGAAACAAATGCATTTGTTAATTTAGTTATAACTTGTTTCAGATTCGTTGACATTCCTTACTACGTCCATTCGGAGATTCGTATTTGTTCGAATTTACAAAAAAAATCGATTTTTCGTTGTAAATTAATTCATTACGAAACAAAACGCACATGTCTAGTCCTAACTGTGGTGGGCCCAGGGTGAGTAGACAGCAGCTGTCATTTCTGTACTCTGCCCAAGCTTAGACATTTTTCAAGCTTCATCCATATCAGTTTGGGAGCAGAAGGTTGTATTTTGGTATCTTTGCTTTGGGTGCCAATGGAACTTGTTCCAGATCTGTCTACTGTATGTTACAGGAGTGGCGGCCCGTGTATATGGGGCGCAGGGGCGCCGCCCCCCCATCCATGCGTCCGACCCCCTAATCTGCATGCAGGGCACCGGACGTATGGAGCTTAATGGGGATTTTATTTTTTTTTACATCACCTGATTAGAGCCAGAGGCTCTAATAGGGCGATGCAAAGGGTGGAGCCGGGGCGCAGAGCAGTGCGTCCCGACTCCACCCATTCTGTGACAATAGCGAATGAAAATTCGCTATTGCCACACCGATCCTCCTCCTGGCCAATCAGGAAGCGTGTCCGATACGCGTTTCCTGATTGGCCGCAAGGCAAACCCCTTGCCATTGGCAGAGGAGGAGGCGGGACCGGAAGTACTCGTGGAGACGCGCCGGAGGACAGAGTGAGGAAAAGCCGCCGCCGCCGGGACTGAAGAGAAGCCGCCGACAGGTAAGTGCATTGGTCTCGGGGGGGGGGGGGAAGCCCACACTGCATTGAAGGGGCACGCTGTGGCGCTCTGCAATGATTGGGGACAATGCTGTGGCGCTCTGCAATGATTGGGTACAATGCTGTGGCGCACACTGCAATGATTGGGGACAATGCTGTGGCGCACACTGCAATGATTGGGGACAATGCTGTGGCGCACACTGCAATGATTGGGGACAATGCTGTGGCGCTCTGCAATGATTGGGGACAATGCTGTGGCGCTCTGCAATGATAGGGGACAATGCTGTGGCACTCTGCATTGATTGGGGGGCACGCTGTGGCACTCTGCATTGATTGGGGGGCATGTTGTGGCATTCTGCATTGATGGGGGCATGCTGTGGCACTCTGCATTGATTGGGGGCACGCTGGTCACTCATTTTTCTGTTTGCGCCCCCCCAAAAATTTTGAGCACCAGCCGCTACTGCAGGAGACTAACAATTCATATAATTTCAGAAGCTATAAACACATCATACCTAGGTTGCAGGACAATCCATGATATGGGTAATGACATCGACACTTGTAGTAAGGAGCCAGTTTCTTTAGGACGCACTCTCCGTTGGGGCACGTGGTATTTTTACATGGGCGAATACCTACAATTAAATATAAATTAGATTTCATTTTCAACACAATGAAGAGAAGATATTTTCCATGGGACTTTAAGATCTCAACACCCAGATATTGGAAGGGGACAGTCCCCCACTTTTAAGAGCAATTACAAAGAAGTTTATTAGATATTGTGACACGTTGGAGTTTCATAGCGCAATGGCAGTGCTAAAACAGTGAGTTTACTCCATGGCAGATATCGTTTTCAGGGCTGTCCTGCCTACTTTTATTTAAAGGAAAGTCAAAAAAGTTCATTTAGGTATATCTTCCCACGCAAGGGGTTCTCACCATGAGTGCAACAAACATAACATTCAGCCTCCTGGCTCTCTTTGTGGTAGCTTTGGTCCTCCTGACCATCAAACATGTCCCAGTGTTTGTGCGCAGACCCTCTGTGTCTTTCCTCACAGCTCCCTAGCTGCTCTATCCCTCCTGGACTCTCTCAGTCTCGGGCCTTGGGCTGTCCTGACTTGGACAGTGTGATGCATGCCACTGATGCCAGCACCTCTCACGGCTCCCTTTACACACTGACCTCCTCGGGAGGGTGGGGCTCTGAACTCAAACTCTGGCTCTCATATGAAGCCAACACACACCTGTGCCATTAATGTGCTTGCTTCCTACAAAATCTGGCGTAAACTACCATTTTACCCAGTGGCATGGGGTCACCCTGCTACAATATCCACAAATTTATAATAAAACGTACCTTTCAGTTTAAATAGTTACATAAATTGGGGTGCTTATAAATGTAGCACCCTCCTAGGTAGGTGCTAGGCAAAACATATGTGTGGCCCTGTTCTGCTTATCAGGAGGGCCTGATCTGTCAGTTTAGCCTGTCACATGCTTCCAGGTGTGACTTATTGAGTCTGGGGAGTCTCCCCACTGTATCCAATGAGGGATCTTGTTGGACAGTGGAGGAAACCTAGCCAATGGCACACCAGGGTTTATGACTGTCCCAGTGGGTGGGTATTGCTGCAATGCATCCTGGGATTGGGAATAAATCCTGAGGGGGCATGTGACAGGGTGTCTTTTGGAGGGAGCAAAGTCCCAGGAGGAGGTGGACGGCTGTCTGTCCTCCTGCTGAAGTGAGGAAGGTGGTCCAGACAGTCGGCCTAGGAGCCAGGGGTTGAGCTGTGCTGCAGAAGATCCAGTGTGCTGACAAAGTGGAGCTGCTGGGCAGAATACTTCTGGAAAAACAGTATTGTGAGTACTTAAGGATCTGCCCAGGGGTCTGCCTGAGAGAGGGGACCACTCCAGAGGGGTCAAGGGGATTGAGGAGCCAGCTAATCCAGAGTGAAACAGTAAAGGGGGTGCCAAGTTGTCAAGCCCTGAAGATTAGGCGGTAAAGGGGGTGCCAGGAAGGGCCCTGAAGTCTCAGCGATACAGTCTACCTTAAAGATTAGCTGCCTCAGGAAGCTTTAAGGACTCTTTCACAGTCAAGGGCAAAGTGAATTAGCGGCCTAGCCGTGATTATCTCAACATCACCGACTCACAGCACTGTAGCCATCTTCTCTTTTTCAAGTATACCTACCTACAAAATGATGTGTACATTGGAAATCAGGCATCTTCCTCTAGTGGTATACTTTACCGGTTTTTAATTGACAGCTCATCTCTATTTATATGAAAACCCAAATGGTACATTTCGTGTTTTGAACTCTGGTTGACCCCTGAAGAAGGGTATTCACCCGAAACGCGTATGGTCTCTCCGGTTCTCCTCACCACTTGTACCCTGGAGTCTACCATAATGAGGGTGAACTGTCATTGCATGCAATTTTAGCCCACATTGTCATGTTATTGTCTATTTGTTCAAATTTCTTCTTTTTTATGTACAACTATAAAGTTTTGATGTTTTTTACTTTTTAGTTTTTTTCTTCTCTAAGTGTCTAGTCGCATTCATAGTCCCAACCAATCGGGGGTTTCCTCTTATTTCAACATAGTCGAAGATGTGTCTGAGGATTAAAGGGTGCAGTGCAGTCTGATTGGTCCGGTACCAAGAGGGGAGACTTCCCTACAGCTTAAAGCGGAGCGCCACCCAAAAGGGGAAGCTCCACTTGTCTGCCTCCCCCCCCCTCCGGTGTCACATTTGACAGGTACCCGCTCCCACTTCTCGCTGAGCTGAAAGTTCGACCCTCGCCGCAGCCGGCCCATTATGAAAGCGCAGCATGAATCGCGCATGCACAGTGAGGAATCTGCTGTGAAGCTGCAAGGCTTCACTACTGGTTTCCCTTACCCAAGATGGAGGCGCCAGCACCTGAGAGCCGATTCAAGAATTGGCTCAGATGAAGACAACGTGGGATCCCTGGACAGGTAAGTGTCCTAATAGTAAAAGTCAACAGCTACAGTATTTGTAGCTGACTTTATATTTTATTGGTGGGGGGGCTGGAGCTCCGCTTTAACAAAATGCTAGCCTTTCCCTCCTGATCAGGAACCTTTCCCTCCTGCTAGTTGAGGGCAGGGACTTAAATAGACTTCAAAAAAGAAAAATGCGATGCTTAGCACCTGGCTCCTGCGCTCAGAATCTGGTTCTCAGACTGCCTCTTTCTCGGGACTCTCACTTGGCATCCATAATGGCTAAAACTTGCTGCCCTCTACGACCGGGGTGGTCGACAAAACACTGTAGGCATAAACACAAGAAAAAAAGGCGCACCAGCCTAGCGCATTATCCTCAGTAGGCTTTTATTAGTAAATCATTAAAATGTCTACTCACAAACAGAGGCTCGGAGGAAGAGGCATTGCTTCGAAACACGTCAGCCCTTCATAGGATATAGGACTCCAACATTTTGGACATTGTTCGTCGGAGTTGACATGCTGGTTTACATCCCTTGTTTGCGAGTAGACATTTTAATGATTTACTAATAAAAGCCTACTGAGGATAATGCGCTAGGCTGGTGCGCCCTTTTTTCTTGTGTTTATACTTATATATACTTTGCTGACCAAAGATGGCCACCAAGGGTCACATGCCTGCAGCGTAGCCAACCGGAAAAGCTGCTCCATTGACCAAGGAGACCATAGAGAAACGGTATTTCCCGTTGACTTCCTCTCCAGGCTGTGGTACCGCTAAGATTGAGCGCCACCTACAGTGCAGACAACAGACTGCACCTGCCTACAGGCTCATCATCTCAGCCTAGGCAAAGTCACGGGTGGCTTTTTACCAATAAAAGGTGGAGCTTTTCTGAGAAATGATACTATTGCTGTATATTGCGACATGTCAGGACATATTCATGAAAACTTGTAAAGTCACTGAAAATGTTGATTCTTCTTCTCTCACCTTTCTCACAGTTTAATCCAGTAAAGAATTCTGTGCAGCGGCACATGTATCCCCGTTCAGTAGCCACACATGTCCCATGGTTAAAACACGGCTGCGATAGGCAGGGATCTATGGAAAAATGATTGGCACAAAACAGATTTTCTACATTGAATTTCTATCGCAACAATATTAAATTAGTCTGATGTGTGATGGAAACGCTGAGTGCAGAGATGTCACTGTGGGGTTAGCAAGCTGCTCATGTACTATAATGTAATATAAGGTAAAGTGGTAATAAACCCAAAGCCAAAAATGTAATATATTGCAGCTTACCAATCATTAGATGTGGTGGCTGCATTTGTTTTCTTTTTAAGGCTTCTTTCCCTCTGTTTTGACCTGGTGATCTGGCCAGTAACACACTTGGATTACAAAGCCTCAAACACTCTGGATGAAGGAGCACAGGGGGCACATTTGGACCACAACATTGTTAATCTAGGGGGTGGGGTGCTGGATGTACTAGCAGATTTAAATACAATAACAAATTGAAGCCAAACTCCAGCTAATACTTTATAAGCAATTACAGCAAACAGTTTTTCAAGTTTTAAATAAATGAAAGCTGACTAGCCACTTCAGCACCGGAAGGTTTTACCCCCTTAATGACCAGGCCATTTTTTGCGATACGACACTGCGTTACTTTAACTGACAATTGCGCGGTCGTGCAACGCTGTACCCAAATAAAACTTATATCTTTTTTTTTTTCCCCACAAATAGAGCTTTCTTTTGGTGGTATTTGGTCACCTCTGCGATTTTTATATTTTTTCTCTATAAACAAAAAGGCAGACAATATTTTTTACTTTCTGCTATAAAACACATCCAATAAAAAAAAAAAATTTAAAAATCAAAATTTCTTTATCAGTTTAGACCAATTTGTATTCTGCTACATATTTTTGGTAAAAAAAAATCCCAAAAAGCGTATATTGATTGGTTTGCGCAAAAGTTATAATGTCTACAAACTATGGGATAGATTTATGGACTTTTTATTATTTTATTGTTTTTATTAGTAATTGCGGCGATCAGTGATTTTTAGCGGGACCGCGACATTGCAGTGGACAAATCTGACACTTTTTGGGGACCAGTGAAACCAATACAGTGATCAGTGCTAAACATATGCACTGTTACTGTACTGTATAAATGACACTGGCAGGGAAGGGGTTAACAAGGGTTAAATGTGCTCCTAGGTAGTGCTTTCTAACTGTTTGGAGGATGGACGGACTACAGGAAGAGAGAGATCTTTGTTCCTGATTAGTAGGAACACAAGATCTCTCTCTTCCTGTCTGACAGAACGGTGGTCTGCCTTGTTTACATACTTTGTACTTTCCTTGGATATACTTGTTTCCTGATCCCTTGCATGGAACTACCTGCTTCTATTGAAACAATATTGGATGGGCTTTTGAGGAGACTGCTATCCCTCTTTTGGAAATTGAAAAATGGCTTCTATATTGCATAGCTGTCTTTTTTACCCTACGTGCATACGGCATTGCTCCCTCAGCTCCCGGGTCAGATGGTATTAGAGGGCCCTCCTTCACAAGTCTCATGAGGCAACAGCTTGGATAGATTTATAATCGATTGTACCAGCTCCTGAGGAAGTGTAGAAACACGAAACGCGTAGAGCATACATGGATGCAGTCTTTATGAATTTGTACCATGATTCATAATGCCTCTGTCTTTATAACCAATTTATTTCAAATTGTAACCTTAGTATCAATCATTGTACATTTGTTAACCACTTTAACACTGCTCACTGTGCCGCTACTGCGGCACAGTGGCTCGTTATCGTCTGGCGACGTAGACCTACATCACCAGACATTCCCCTCTCTCAGCGGCGCGCGCACCGCCGGAGGCTCGCTCCCGCTGTATTCAGTCACAGCGGGAGTCGGGCCAGGGGAGGAGTGGCGGTGATCACCGCTGCTCTTCCCCGATCGTTGGGGATCGAGTGTGGAGATCCGCCCGCTTTGTTTACACAAAGTGACAGGCAGGGTCAGATTGCAGGATTCAGCATAGCTGAACCTGCGATCTGTCCCTGTGTCACATAGTCCCCTCCCCCCCACACACACGTTAGTAAGCACCAGGCATACATTAACCCACTGATCACCAGTAAAAGTTAACCCCTTCCCTGCCAGTGTCATTATTACAGTAACAGTGCATATTTATAGCACTGATTACTGTAGTAATGTCACTGGTAACCCCAAAAGTGTCAAAAATGTCAGTCAAGGGTCCGATCTGTCCGCCACAATGTCGCAGTCCCGCAAAAAAAAAAAAACGCAGATCACCGCCATTACTAGTTAAAAAAAAAAAAAACATAAAAATTACATAAATTTCCCGTAGTTAGTAGCTGCGATATCTTTTGCACAAACCAAACCAAATTTTAATACGCTTATTGCGATTTTTTTTTACCAAAAATATGTAGCAGAAAACAAATTGGCCTAAAATGTTAACAAAAAATTTGATTTTTACATTTTTTTGGGGGGGAATTTCATATAAAAAAATGTGAAAAATATTATTATTTTTTCAAAATTGTCGCTCTTTTTTTTGTTTATAGCGCAAAAAGTAAAAATCGCACAGGTGATCAAATACCACCAAAAGAAAGCTCTGTTTGTGGGGAAGCAAAGGACGTCAATTTAATTTGGGCACAGCATCGCACGACCGCGCAATTGTCCATTAAATCAACGCAGTGCCGAATCGCAAAATATGGCCTGGTCAGGAATGGGGTAAAATCTTCCGGTTTTAAAGTGGTTAAAAATACACTTATTGAGAATTTTTTTGTCAAAGACATGTAGCTAAATACATTTTGGCCTAAATATATGACAAAAATTGAATATATTGGATATTTTTTAACTGTCAAAGTAGAAAAATATTGTTATTTTTTCTAAATTGTTGCATTTTAAATTTATATCGCAAAAAATAAAAATTACAGAGATGATCAAATACCACTAAAAGAAATCTCTGTTTGTGGGAAAAAAAGGACGTATAGTTTGTTTGGGTACGGCGTTGCATGACCGCGCAATTGTCAGTTAAAGTCGCACAGTGCCGAATCGCAAAAAGTGGCCCAGGCGTAAGACAGCAAAATCCTCCGGTGGTAAAGTGGTTAACATGCTTTGGTCACGTTGGACAATTTATATATATATATATATGCTATCTACTGTCTTTGCTATGTCACATGATTTCACCATCTATGGTATACAATTAAATTAATTTATATTTTGACATATTTCTTGGTCATATGGTCTTATTTGGTCACACGCCTCATTCAAAGTCCCAAACCCCTCTCTTTTTGCTTCTGAATTAGGGATGGAGGTACAACTCATCTTGAAACCTCATTTAAAGTCCCACTTTTCTACTGTTTATACATGTCTATTACAGTGATTTCCAGCTTCCAGGGGCATCGGCCCGGTATGGCACATCTATAGTTATATTAGTCCAAGCTGGATCAATGTAACTATGCAAAAATAGCCATATCTGACATTCAGCTTAAAGAAAATGTAAAGCCATTTTTTTTTAACTTAGGCTATAGTAGGGAAGGGTCAAAGCTCTGTTTTTGCCATTTGTGTCCCTTCACTTCCTTTCACAGGGACTCAATGGGAAGCAAAAATCCCTTCTTGGACTATTGTCATAAGAACAGGTGTCCCCATGCAAAGATTTCCACTCTATTCTTGTTCTAGTGACAACTGCAAACTTTTGGATTTCTCATCATTCCCTGACTTTGTGACACCAGGGCGAGTAGAGCAGTGTTAATTTTGGCAGCAAATTTCAATTTAGTTTTAGTCTTAGTCTTAGGACTTAAATGGCATTTTAGTTTTAGTCCTATTTTAGTCTTCTGCAAGTGTTTTAGTTTTAGTCGTATTTAGTCGACTAAAACTCCAGTATATTTTAGTCGACTAAAACGCCCTACATTTTAGTCGACTAAAACTCATTTTAGTCATCTATAATCAAATGGGTGTAGTTCAATTGTAATTTGTAATGCATTATTTAAGCATTTCTCTACAATTTCCAAACTCATTATATACTACTGCTGGTCCTGGAGTGAAAAATCTAATATGTTATTATTTATGCTTTGAGCATGCACCAGTGTTAATTTTTGGCAGCAAATTTCGATTTAGTTTGTTATAGTCTTTTGACTAAAATTCCATTTTAGTTTTAGTCGTATTTTAGTCTTAAGACTAAAATGCCATTTTAGTTTTAGTCGTATTTTAGTCATCTGAATTGTGTTAGTCGACGAAAACATTTTAGTCGGTTTTAGTCGACGAAATTAACACTGGAGTAGAGAGAACGAATCTCCCCAGCAGGGACACAGACAACAATAAAAACCTGACAGGGGTTCTCACAGAAAGGTTTCATCTATAAAGGATCTTTGCAGACTGTATATATGAAGGTTGCCATTGATGAACTTCTTCTGAAAATGTTACCTGCAGGGCTGACAGGCAATGCCATGTTGAACAGAAGATGCCATTATTGGCAGAATATGTGTTTTTTCAGTTGCTAAAAATCATAGGTGTGCTCAGGCTATTGCATTAGGGTGTGCACCTCAAAGCTCAAACACATACATGTGTGTATATATACTGATGGTGTCAGTAGAGCAGTGGTGGGTGTCAGTAGGGCAGAGATTGGTGTCAGAAGTTTTAATTTTTTATGAAATTTTACAATTTTATTATTTTTTTATAACAATTGTAGGAACCATTAGGGGGCTTTGCTAAAATACCAGGGGTTTAAATGGGGGAATCTGCGCCACACAGAGTGATTAGGGTGTGCCCAGGCACACCTGGCACACCCTGTGCGCACGCCTATGCTAAGAATACTTCATTAATCTTAGTGTGAAATAACCTGTATTTGTATAGTGCCAACCTAGTGTGTAGCGCTGTGAAAATGACATAAACTGGCCCCCACACTCTGGGGCCAGTTAGAACAGACACCACCAATGATGCCACAACAAAATGAAGAAATGTTGGCTCCATAGAAGGTTTATAGGAAAAGTATCTATACAGGGCTTTTCTTCAGCACTGGATATATGTTATGGCAAGGAGCACTAGGGTATGCTGGAGGGTCTATTAATGCTGGCTGCTGGGGAATCTATTGTTGAGGGAGGGATCTATTGTTGTTGAGGGGGTCTTATATTTTAGGGGGATTAGTTGTTGCCTAGAGCGATCTACTGCTGGGGGAGGGGTCTATTGCTGCTGACTGCTTGGAGATCTGTTGTTGCCAGGGGTCCATTTTTGCTGAGGCATCTATTGTTGTTGGGGGGATCTATTATTTTTGGGGCTTCCATTATTGCTGGAGGATCTATTGCTGTTGCGGGAATCTATTATTGATGGGGGATCTGTTCTTGCTTGGGTGGATCTATTTTTGCTGGGGGGGGGGGGGGGGGGGGAGTATATTGTTGCCGGGGGGGGTCATTATTGCTTGGGTAGGATATATTGTTGTTGGGGTAGGATAAATTATTGCTGGTGGATCTATTGTTGTTGGGGGATCTATTATTGTTGGGGGATCTATTATCGCTGGGGTAGGATATATTGTTGTTGGGGTAGGATATATTATTGCTGGGGTGGTCCATTATTGTTGGGGAATCTATTGTTGTTGGGGACTTTCTATTATTGTTGGGGGATCTATTCTGGCTGGGGGGTCCATTATTGTTGGGGATTTATTGTTGTTGGGGATCTATTATTGCTGGGGGGTCAAATATCGCTGGGGTAGGATATATTGTTGTTGGGGTAGGATCGATTATTGCTGGGGGATCTATTTATTGCTGGGGGATCAGTTATCATTGAGGTAGGATATATTGTTGTTGGGGTAAGATACTGTATATTGATTCTGGGGTGTTCCATTATTGCTGGGGATCGATTTTGTTAAGGGGGGGGGGTGTCTATTGTTGCTAGGGGGGCTTTTATTGCTGTGTAGAATCTAGTGCAACTGAGGGTAATGTATTATTGCTGGATGGTCTATTGTTGCCGAGAGGGTTTTTGTTGCTGGCTGCAGCAAGATCAATTTTTCTGCCTTTGTTATCATTAAAGTAGGAACTATGGGCAAAAATTATTATTTTTTTTTTTCATTTTGGATAGAACAAGGGAGGGTTATAACCCCTGTCGGAATTTTTTTCTGTCAACTCTGTCTAATTGTGGAGATTTCCCTTCATTTCCTGTCCCATAGCCAAACAGGAAGTGAGCGGAAATCCCTGCAAATTAGGAGAATTCCTTGGGGACCCCCAGCTCACCAAAATTAGTGTCCCCATTGGAAGTTTTCCCATCTACTACTCTTCTGGGGACAACCCAAAATTTGGGATTTTCTTTTATTTTCACTTTCAATGAGAATGGTAAACAAGACAAATAGAGAGGATGAATCTCCATAAGGTTCTAATACATCTCCACTCTATCCAAAGCTAAAAAAAAAGTTTTGCATTTAGTTATACTTGAACAAATTCCATACAAATTACTTAGCACCACAAAATGATACTTTGTTCTATGTTCTCTAAAAGGGGCAATAAGGGGAAATGGGGGGGGGGGGGGGGGGGGAGTAAGGGACGGTGCTCGGGGGTAAGTAAAAGGGAGGGGACAAGGGGGGGACCTGCATCTATTTATTGAGAAAAACAGCCCTGGATATATACAGTATCTCACAAAAGTAAGTACACCCACAGTTATTTTGAGGGGACAGCAAATTTACACTGTTATACAAGCTGTACACTCACTACTTTACATTGTAGCAAAGTGTCATTTCTTCAGTGTTGTCACATGAAAAGATAGAATAAAATATTTACAAAAATGTGAGGGGTGTACTCACTTTTGTGAGATACTGTATTTTTTAGCATTGTATAAGACACAATACTTATCGGTCTGAATTTATGGGATATATATATTTGGTACCCTCTATTTCATCATAGTGATACAGGCTCAGAGCGCGCAAATTCTCTGCAATGCTTTCCTCCAGTTCTTTCAAAATACCTGCAGAAGATAAAGAGCAACATGTCAGGACAGAAACTCTGGTATGCAACCTAGAAATACTGCCAATACTGCTCTTTATTATCCGCATACAGATGCTAAAATCTCTCCATGGAGTCCAGTCACAGCATTTATAAGCCCCGATGAAGGAGTAGAGTCTAAATACCCGAAACGTGTTGGATGTTCTATGTGGTCTTGTTATGAGCAAATACTAATAATAAATCCTTTCCACCTGCCCTAGTGTCCCTTTATAATGTTCTGAACGCCTGGGGGAAACGATTGGCAATCATGTAGGCATTGTGATTGGCTATCACAATGGTCACGTCTACTGATCATTAGTGGGGACCAAGAGCCGTCTGACATCAGTTGCACAGAGCCACATAAGGGCATTAACCACTTTACGACCACCTGCCACAGATGTACTGTGGCAGGCAGCCGCTCCCAGGCAAATCGCCGTACACGTATGGCGCTCGCTCTCGGGAGGCTAGGGAACGAGCGCGCGTCACCGGCGGCGCACCCCTGCCCCCACTCGTCAGCGGGGAAGCCGATGCACAGGTCAGGTGGCTCCGCAATCGCTCCCCGCTGAGAGAGAACGGTCGGCTGTTGTAAACACAACCGACCGTTCTTCTCCCTGGAATGATCATAGAGCCCCTGTGATCCTTCTATATAGGATCATATGTCTCTATGGTCATTTCAGAAGCCACGCCCCCCCCCCCCCCACAGTTAGAATCACTCCCCTAGGCTTACATTTAACCCCTTGATCACCCACAATGTTAAACCCCTTCCCTGCCATTGTCATTATTACAGTAACAGTGCATATTTTTAGCACTGATTACTGTAGTAATGTCACTGGTCCCTCCAAAAGTGTCAAAAATGTCAGTCAGGGGTCCGATCTGTCCGCCGCAATGTCGCAGTCCCGCAAAAAAAAAAATCGCAGATCGCCACCATTACTAGTAAAAATAAATAAATAAAAATAACCTAAATCTTTCTCATAGTTAGTAGACGTGATAACTTTTGCACAAACCAATCAAAATACGCATTTTTTTTTTTTAATAAAATTATGTAGCAGAAAACAAATTGGCCTAAAATGTTAAAAAAAAATTTTTGGGAATGTTATATAGCAGAATGTGAAAAATATTGTTTTTTTTTTCAAAATTGTCGCTATTTTTTTTGTTTATAGCGCAAAAATTAAAAATGGCACAGGTGATCAAATAACATCAAAAGAAAGCTCTATTTGTGGGGAAAAAAGGATATCAATTTTATTTGGGTACAGTGTCGCACGACCGTGCAATTGTCCGTTAAAATAACGCAGTGCTGAATGGCAAAATAGGGCCTGGTCAGGAAAGGGGGTCAAATCTTCCGGTCTTAAAGTGGTTAAAGTCCACCCCATATGTGATATGAAGCTGGTAAGAGGTAAAAAAAACTTTAGACTTCGGCTCTCATTGGACTCTACAGTTCACAGTCAGTGGCATTTCTTTGTTTAGGAACAAAGCCATGCGATCACCATGATGGCACTGATCCTGAATAAGCCATGAAATCCTGCTATAGAGTGATACAAGAGGGTTATTTACCGTGATGGCGATGATGACGGGTTCGATGAAGATGCTGTGGAGAGAAAAAAACAAAAGTGTGATTGTTTAAAAGTATTTTTAGGTAGTGCCGTTTTAAGCCATAGTTGTAAAAATTACCTAAGAAGTCATTTTTCCTTTTTATTTGTTCTATATACTTTCCACATGGAGTTTGCATGTTGTCCTTTTACTTGCGTGGGGTCCCGACGTGTACCCTTGTAAGAGGGGCTTTGTGGTTGGCTGAATTTGGTGCCAAAAACACAAGGCCAAACATCTGCTCCAACCCTTCTAAGAACCCTCCTCCTGCTGAGGCCGAACCCTCGACCATCTTGTTCCCTGCTTCTTGCCATTGGCCTCCATGTGACATTCCCGGCCATAGACCTTTGCATCTCCAAGGAAGGAATGTCCACACATAAAAGTTGTTTTGCTGCACTATACTGGCGGTGCTCAGTAAACAGCAATACAGTCACATCACAAGGACACACATTCCAGAGCAGTGTCGGGACAAGGTCACCTAGAGCCCAGGGCGAACATGCCAAACTGTTCCCAGGGCCGGTGCAAGATTATTTTGCGCCCTAGGCAAGACCAGCTACTTGCACCCCCCCCCAAAAAAATCTGTACACATTGCCCCCCTTCCTGCACATAATGCCCCCCTTTAACCCTACACTCCCTTTCTGAACACACTGTCCTCCCTTCCTGCACATAGTGACCCCCCCCTTAACGCTACACCCTCTTCCTGCATACACTCCTGTATACTCGGCCCTCTTTAACCCTATACCTCCCTTCCTGAACACACTGCCCCCCCCCCTCCAGCACACAGTGCCCCCCCTTTAACGCTACACCCTCTTCCTGCACACATTGCCCTCCTTTAATGCTTCACCCCCTTTAACCCTACACCCCCCTTCCTATACACACTGCCCCCCTTTAATCCTACACAACCCTTCCTGTACACACTGCCCCCCTCTCTAGAGGTGACATCCACTGGGGATGAGGAGGTGACAGGAGAGGAATGTGGCACTGGCCATGGTTGCGCCCTAGGTGGCAGTGCGCCCTAGGCGGCTGCCTAGTTCGCCTAGTGGTAGCACCGGCCCTGACTGTTCCCCCCCATCGACACACTTGTATAAAGTACTCGAAACCCATACTTGAGTAAAAGTACAAGTGCTCGATCAAAAAGTGACTTGAGTAGAAGTGGAAGTGCTCTATCAAAAAGTGACTTGAGTAGAAGTACTAAAGTATTCAACATTTTTTGTACTTAAGTATTGCAAGTAGTTTTTTTTTTTTTAATTTTGCTACTCAAGTACTGAAAGTAAAAGTACCAGCAGTTTTTATAAAAAAAATTGCTACTCAAGTACTGAAAGTAAAAGTACAAGTACTGTGTTATGTAGTTTTTAAAGAAAGAAGTCAAAAGTTTGAACATCATATTGTTTTTTATTATTTCAAATGATTAACCTAAAGGACAATCACAATTCCTTTGGCTGTACACATGACATTATACACATTTTTTTGAACTTCATGAAACCTGCCATCTACTGTTCTGGCAGTGGTAATTTTTATAATTGTAACGAGTAACTATGGAGCACAAAAAACAAATATCGGAGTAGAAGTATTGAAATCATTGAAAAAATGTAGTGAAGTAAAAGTGTAAGTAGGAGAAAAAAATTCTACTCTAGGAAAGTACAGATACCGCCTTTCGGTACTTAAGTACAGTAGTGAAGTAGTTCTACTTAGTTACTATACATCTCTGCCCATCGACATGTATGAGCATTATGTGTCAGCAAAAATCCCCCTACAAAAACACTGAATATTAGGCTCCTTTCACACTTGTGCGACTTGTACTGCGACTTGGGACTGCAAAGTCGCACGACAAGTCGTACTCCATGATTTCCACTGAGTACCGTTCATATCTGTGCGATTTCAAGTCACAACGACATCAAAGTAGTCCCTGCACTACTTTGGGCTGATTTTAATGGATTTTGAGGTCCATAGACATAGGCATTGCTTCAAGTCCAGTCAAAATCGTGTCAAAATCACCCCTCTCAGCACAAACCTTTGCCCCGCTCCTCCCAAAAATAAATAAAAAAATCACCCCTCCTAGCACAAATCCTCTACCTCTAAAATTTCCCCTCCTAGTAAACAGATTTCGTCTCCAAATACAGAAAGGTTTCTTCACCGTAAGAGCTGTGAAAATGTGGAATAGACTCCCTCCAGAGGTGGTACTGCCAAGTTCACTAGATTGCTTTAAAAAAAGGCCTGGATTCTTTCCTAGGTGTACATAATATAAGTGGGTACTAAAAATTTTTTTTAGGAACAGTTGATCCAGGGAATATCTGAATGCCTCTCGGGGGATCAGGAAGGAATTTTTTTCCCCTGCTGTAGAAAATTGTTGGGGTTTTTTTTCGTCTTCCTCTGGATCAACAGCGGTTATAGGATTGTGTATATGGGATTGTATGGTTGGGTTTTCATTACTGTTTTTTTTTTTTTTTTGGTTGAACCAGATGGACTGGTTTGGTTGAACCAGATAGATATATATTGTAAGGGATTAGCTCGGTGGTAGGCGTGGATGACCCCTTTGGGGGTGCGTTTTCACAGAGAGATAGCCGACAAGTGCTTGCAAACAAACAGTGTGGTTTATTAAATGGTGTTTTCTTCACCAGGCTGTATGCAGCAAAACATCCAAAATAAAATAAAACACAAAATAAATCCTTGCCTCTGTGGGCGGCTACCTTCTCACAGCTGGAACCTACCTAAGAAGTCTTTCCAACCTACTGTTGGGCCGACACTGCTGATCCTACAGCAGACACTCAAATGTCCATTTGTTTGCTTTTCACACAGCACAAACATTGTCCATTGAACATGTCCCTTTGTTTTCTTTCACACAGCACATGTTCATTTATAACAGGATCCTTTACTCTTCAGACTCTTCACATTGAACACAGTTCATTTAACAGGTCCCTTTACTCTTCACACTCTTCACATGGAACACTTCTCTTCACACTCTTCACATGGAACACTTTGTCTTCTCACCTTTGAGACGTCTTCACTCGTGGTTACCCTCCTTAGCTTCACATCGCTGTAGGGGGTCTTCTCCCATGCTCACCAGCTTGTCGGGAGGCACACATCCGACTGTCCCCCTCTCCCAGCCCACACGGCGACAGGCGGCAGCAGTCCTTCTCCCATGCCCACACGGCGTCGGGAGGTACACGTATGTCTGTCCTCCTCTCCCAGCCCACACGGCGACAGGCGGCAGCAGTCCTTCTCCCATGCCCACACGGCGTCGGGAGGTACACGTATGTCTGTCCTCCTCTTCCCAGCTCACACAGCGACAGGAGGCAGCACTCAATAGATTTTCTCTGGACAAATTATAGAGTCCTTGATCTCCTCATTCTGAACAGCTGAATGGTTTTCAACTTCCTGCTGGCTCTCTCTGCAGCCAACACCCTATAGTATCAGTGAACTTTCAAAGCAGGTGGGAATGTGTCTCCTCTCAGTGACTACATTCCCAGATTTACCTGACTTCCTGTCACAATATATATATATATATATATATATAATCTATCATACATACACTTTTACTTGCAGGACTCTGCCCCGCCAGAACATAATGAATGAGCTGCTTTAATGCAATGCACCTTGCTGCATGCCCAAGCACATTGATTGTAATTGTGAACGTGCATGTTTGTGTTGCATTATATTACACAGAATGGTCATGTGGTGGTGTTATCTTATGCCATATCTATGGCCACAGGAAGAAAAATCAAATATTAAGCAGCCACTGGACAGGGCATCTAAGGCAGCCCATACATTGATCATTTGTTTCTGTTCAACCAGCAGGTTTCCCGAAAAAAACCTACGTTGGTCGTGCACCTGTAGCTAGGGGGCGAGCGCGCGCTGGCAGCGCATGTTCGCCCCCACTCGGCAGCGGGGAAGCCGATGCACAGGCAGGTGGCTCCGATTGCCCCTGACACTCGGGATCGTTCTCCGCTGAGAGAGAACAGGCAGCCGTTGTAAACACAGCTGACCATTCTTCTCTCTGGAATGATCATAGAGCCCCTGTGAACCTTCTATATAGGATCACATGTCTCTGTGATTATTTCACAAGCCACGCCCCCCCCCACAGTTAGAATCACTAACCTAGGCTCACATTTAACCCCTTGAGCGCCCACAATGTTAACCCCTTCCCTGCCAGTGTCATTATTACAGTAACAGTGCATATTTTTAGCACTGATTACTTTAGTAACGTCACTGGTACCCCCAAAAGTGTCAAAAATGTCAGTTAGAGGTCTGATCTGTCTGCCGCAATGTTGCAGTCCCACTAATAATCGCAGATTGCCATCATTACTAGAAAAAAACAAACAAAAAAACAATAAAAAATTACATAAATCTTTCCTGTAGTTAGTAGACGCGATAACTTCTGTGCAAACCAATCAAAATACGCTTATTGCAATTTTTTTTTACCAAAAATATGTAGCAGAAAACAATTTGGCCTAAAATGTTAAAAAATTTTGATTTTTAAATTTTTGTTTTTGAGAATGATATATAGCAGAAAGTGAAGAATTTTTCTTTATTGTATTATTGTTTATTTATAGCGCAAAATATTAAAATCGCACAGGTGATCAAATACCACCAAAAGAAAGCTCTATTTGTGGGACAAAAAGGACATCAATTTTATTTGCGTACAGCGTTGCGCGACTGCACAATTGTCCGTTAAATTAACGCAGTGCTGAATCGCAAAATATGGCCTGATCATTAAGGGGGAAAATCTTCCGGTCCAGAAGTTGTTAAAAAACGCCCCTCCATGTTTTTCTATGGCCTCATGCACTTTTAGGGGCTGTAAGTGGCATAGGCATTTTTAACCACTTGCCGAACGATCACTCGAGCTCTACTGCGGCAAAGTGGTTAGTTCCCGTCCAGCGATGTAGGCCTACGTCGATGGACTCCTCCCCTTGTGGGTGGCGCTCGCGCTCCCCCGGAGGCTCGCTCCCGATGTATTCAGTCACAGCGGGAGTCGGGCCAGGGGAGGAGCGGCGGCGATCGCTGCTGCTCTTCCCCGATCGTCGGGGAATCGAGTCTGGAGATCCGCCCGCTTCTGTAAACAAAGTGGGCAGATCTCCTAAATGACAGACAGGGTCAGATTTCAGGGTTCAGCATAGCTGAACCTGCGATCTGTCCTTGTGTCACACAGTCCCCTCCCCCCACACATGTCAGTAAGCACCAGGCATACATTAACCCCTCCCTCTCCAATAAAATTAACCCCTTCCCTGCCAGTGTCATTTTTACAGTAACAGTGCATATTTATAGCACTGATTACTGTAGTAATGTCACTGGTACCCCCAAAAGTGTCAAAAATGTCAGTCAAGGGTCCGATCTGTCTGCCGCAATGTCGAAGTCCCGCAAAAAAAAAAAAGAAACGCAGATCGCCACCATTACGCGTTAAAAAAAAAACACCAAAAATGACAGAAATCTTTCCCTTAGATAGTAAACGCAATAACTTTTGAGCAAACCAATCAAAATACGCTTATTGTGATTTTTTTTTTACCAAACATAGGTAGCAGAAAACAAATTTTAATTTAAAAATTTAGATTTTTACATTTTTTGGGGGGGAATTTCATATAAAAAAATGTGAAAAATATTGTTATTTTTTCAAAATTTACGCTCTTTTTGTTTATAGCGCAAAAAGTAAAAATCGCACAGGTGATCAAATACCACCAAAAGAAAGCTCTGTTTGTAGGAAAAAATGGACGTAAATTTCGTTTGGGTACGGCGTCGCACGACCGCACAATTGTCAGTTAAATTCGCACAGTGCTGAATCGCAAAAAGTGGCCTGGACGTAAGACAGCAAAATCCTCCGGTTGTAAAGTGGTTAAGCTGTAAAAAAAAAAAAACCCAGGGCCAGCGCCTTCTGAAGTAGCAGCGTTAAGCTGTAAAAACGCCTGACGCTGCTTAAGGCTGCTTAACCCTGCATACAGCAATAGGCCATGTCAGATGTTTTTAAGCTGTAGTAGTTGGATTTGAGGTTGGTAAATAGAAGAGGGCAGAGAAAGGCTGCCAAATGCTAACGCTGCTAAACGTGGCTAAAACGTGCATTAACACCAATACAAAACGCTTCTAAAAGTGCGTTTTTACAGCTGCTTTTTTCTGGCGTCAGAACTGGCTTTGCAGCTCGTTTTTTCAAATGCTCTGTGTGAATGAGGGCTAAAAGTGCTGAGCTTGAGTGAAAGTCTGCTTTAAACTAAAAATCAAAGCCACTTACTCTTCTAAGTGCCGGTTCACATTATTGCGGCTGCGGAGATCGCATGTAATTCGGAGCGCACTGCTCCTTCATTACATGCGATCTCATGTGCGGGAATGCGAATTCAGCCATACACTTTGTATGGCTGAATTTGCACTGTATACACACCAAAGACGCACAGGACCCTTCTTTTCAGCCGCATCAGGATCGGATCGCACAGTGGTTCACACTTGTGCGATCCGATCCTGTGCGAACTGTCAGATCGCACTGCGATATGGGATCAAACTGGGGGTGTCGTTAACATTTAATTGACACCCCCTGCGTATCGCATATGGCAGTGTGAACTGCCAGATGTGCGGATGCGATGCGGGAACAGGCTGCGAATTCGCAGCCTTCCCGCATCGCACAAGTGTGAACCGAGCCTAAATGTAGGTATCCGAGAGCATTTGGTGAGCAATAGAAACACATACAGAGGCCAATATGTATGGGACTGGCTAGACGCAGGGATCCGCAAACTACAACCCTCCAGCTGTTGCGGAACTACTCGTCCCATGAGGCATTGTAAAACTCTGACATTCACAGAAATGACTAGGCATGATGGGAATTGTAGTTTCTGAACAACTGGAGGGCCATAGTTTAAAAGACCCCTGGCACGCTGAAGCTTACACCCGAAGAAAGGGGGGGGGGGGGGGAGTTGATTCAATAACAACCGTCCAACATAGCCAATGGTATTAGCCAAATGTGTCGAAAATAGCAGCAATACATAAAGCCCAAAACTGACACCACTTCTTATATTTGCAACAAAACAAGTAATGAGATGAGAAAAATTGTTTCAAAATTTTCTCCCCACAGAAGGTTGTATTTTATACAAATTCCCAACATACTTTTTCTATAAACTGGATTGAAATGCGGTGCTGGTAATTTAGTTAAAATTAAAAAGTTAAATAAAAGTTAGACTTGAACAAAATAATGGACCATGGTGAAAATGTAGTGGACAAAAATTTGATGGACATTGAAGAAAATTTGATGGACACTGATGAGAATTTGATGAAAATGTGATAGACCCTGGTGAAAATGTGATAGATCCTGATGGGAATTTGATGAAAATTTGATGGACACTGATGGGATTTTGATGTAAAGCCCCGTACACACGTACCGAACGTCGGCGAACGATCGGCCGTCTTTTGTCCGAGGGCTATCTTGTCTGTTGAAAACTGCAAAAGACTGCACACGAATTTTGTCGGCCAACAACAGCCGACTGCAGAAGTGATGTCAAGTGATGGTTAACTTTACTTGTCTTTTTTCTTTTCTGAGCATGCCCAGTCTTGCAAATCTGCTGTCGGCCGAATTCTGTACTGACTGGCGAACCATCGGCCGTTCTGGTGTTGGCCAACAAAAATTTTAATGCTTGCACGACAGATTCTGTTCAGCCGAAAATGCGCTGTCGGCAGCATCATACTAACAAGCCTACAATCGGCCGATCGGTCGTCGGCTGAATATTTACGGCCGACAATTGGTACGTGTGTACGGGGCAAAAGTTTGATAGACCCTGGTGAAAATGTGATGGACCCTGATGAGAATTTGATGAAAATTTGATAGATCCTGGTAAAAATGTGATGGACCATGATGGGAATTTGATGAAAATTTTATGGACACTGATGAAAATGTGATGAACCCAGATAGGAATTTGATGAAAATTTTAATAGACCCTGGTAATAATGTAATGGACCCTGATAGGAATTTGATGAAAATTTGATAGATCCTGGTAAAAATGTGATGGACCCAGGTAAAAAATGTGATGGACCATGATGGGAATTTGATGAAAGTTTGATAGACCCTAGTAAAAATGTAATGTACCCTGATAGGAATTTTATGAAAATTTGATAGATCCTGGTAAAAATGTAATGGACCCTGATGGGAATTTTATGAAAATTTGATAGATCCTGGTAAAAATGTAATGGACCCTGATAGGAATTTTATGAAAATTTGATAGATCCTGGTAAAAATGTAATGGACCCTGATGGGAATTTTATGAAAATTTGATAGATCCTGGTAAAAATGTAATGGACCCTGATGGGAATTTTATGAAAATTTGATAGATCCTGGTAAAAATGTAATGGACCCTGATGGGAATTTGATGAAAATTTGATAGACCCTGGTAAAAAATGTGATGGACCCTGGTAAAATTTAGTTTTCTCACCTGGTTTTGTTCACCCCCGACATATTTACATTGTACAATAAAGAAGTCTGGTTACTGATACCCTCAACTAGATTCCTCAACCCCCATATCCAATGGATCCCCAATACTTACAGAGGATGAGGCGATGGTCAGAAGGGAAAGGATCCCGATGAGCTGAGTGGGGCTCATGGCTGGTCAGGTCCTTCTCCAGTGCACACAGTACAGAGTCTATGTTGACCTGGACAGTTTACACACTCCTTGTGTCCAACCTCCTTTACATTAGTAAACAATGGATCCAATGGAGGGGGTGGTCAGTCCGACCTGAATGTAAACATGCAAGTACAAGTCCTGGAACAGGGCAGATCCCCCATTCCATGCTGTGAGACCTCTTTAGAAAAATTAGCACAATAATTGATACTGTTTTGCTGCGCTCCGTCCTATGTTGTTGCTATTTTTCCCCTCCCTTCTATTAGGTTTCACAATAGTGCACTGCAGCAAAGTAAATTTAAAAAATCTATACTGCCCTCAGGAAAGTTCACTCTTTAGGGAAAATATTCAGCTATTCCAATTAGCCCTCCTTCCCATTGACTGCAGCTTTGAAGTTGTGGGACTTCATCTGAAATCGCACGATCTCAATGCCCCATGTCAGTGCCACTTCGAGTGCAACTTGGAAGATATTTGTGCGGCTTCATGCACAGATGTCTATTCATGTCACAACCCAAATCGCCAAAAGTAGTGCAGAAACTACTTATGCAAATCGGTGCAAATCGCATGACAAGTCGCTCCAATGTGAATGAGGGGGGGGGGGGGGGGTAAAGGGTAAAGCAAATTTGGCAAATTGGCCTGCAATAAAACATGAAGTATTGAGGTCGGGTTCACAGTAGCTGCGGCCGCGGCTCGCAGCATGGGGTCCAGGGCGTCCCTGTTCTCCATTTCAGGTGTGAATCAGGTCTGAATTTTTGCCAAAGTTCGGACCAGAAACTGAGCCAAAGACGCACAGGACCCTTTTCCAGTGCGGACCGCGACCACCCTGGAGGTCTGTGAACTGGCTCCATTGACAGCCGGTCGCACTCTCCTGCCATGCGAATTGGATGCAGGGAAACCCACATCCAATTCGCATAAATGTAAACCCAGCCTAAAGCAGATGTAAACCTAATCATTAAAATCTCATGGAAGCTTTAACATGTTCATGTCATTTTAAATGTCACTTTTAACCCTTGTTAATCTGCAGCATTTATTTAAATATATGCAGGTGATCCCGCCATAAAGGTCTTTGATTAACCACTTCTGGACCGGAAGGTTTTTCCCCCCACCAGGCCATTTTTTGTGATTCGGCACTGTGTTATTTTAACTGACAATTGCGCGGTCGTGCGACGCTGTACCCAAATAAAATTGATGTCCTTTTTTTCCCACAAACAGAGCTTTCTTTTGGTGGTATTTGACCACCTGTGCGATTCTTATTTTTTGCGCTATAAACAAAAGAAAAGCGACAATTTTGAAAAAATAACAATATTTTTCACATACTTTTATTTGAAATTCTCAAAAAAAAATTAAAAAAATCTACATTTTTTTTAACATTTTAGGCCAGTTTGTTTTCTGCTACATATTTTTGGTAAAAAAAAATCCCAATAAGCGTATTTTGATTGGTTTGCGCAAAAGTTATCGGGTCTACAAACTAGGGGAAAGATTATGTAATTTTTATTTTTTTTAACTAGTAATGGCAGCGATCAGCGAATTTTTAACAGGACTGCGACCTGGCCATGGACAGATCGGACCCCTAACTGACATTTTTGATACTTTTGGGGGGACCAGTGACATTACTACAGTAATCAGTGCTAAAAATATTCACTGTTACTGTAATAGTGACACTGGCAGGGAAGGGGTTAACCCAGGGGCGACCAAAGGGTAAGTGTGAGCCTAGGGGGTGTTTTCTAACTGTACGTCACTTTGCGGGACCGCAAATGGGGGCACGTGTGCACCAAGGGGAAAGCTGATCTACGGGTCCAGTGGCCACGATTGCCGCCGGGCACCCGCGATCTCTCCCTGTGGAGACAGAACGGCTGTCTGCCGTTGTAAAAACAGCAGATCGCTGTTCTGTCAGCAATGAACACAGGGATCCTGTGTTCCTCTTATTTAGGAACACAGGTCCCTGTGTTCATTCCAAAAGTCCATCCCCCACACAGTTAGAAAGCACCCCCTAGGCACACATTTAACTCTTTGATCGCCCCTGGTGTTAACCCCTTCCCTGCTAGTGTCAGTAACAGTGCATATTTTTAGTAATATCACTGATCCCCCCCAAAAGTGTCAAAATTGTCAGTTAGGTGTCCGATCTGTCCGCCGCAATGTCACAGTCCCGCTAAAAATCGCTGATCGTCGCCATTACTAGTAAATAAATAAAAATGACAAATCTCTCCCCTAGTTTGTAGATGCGATAACTTTTGCGCAAGCCAATCAAAATACGCTTAATGGAATTTTTTCTACCAAAAATATGTAGCAGAATACAAATTGGCCTAAAATGATGAAAAATATTAGATTTTTACATTTTTTTTTTTAATTGGTAATGTTATATAGCAAAAAGTGCAAAATGCCCCAAAAAAACCACCTGCAATAACACACCTGGGCGTTTTTTTTTTTGGCGCAGGCGTTTTTTGGGGTCTTTGGAGGCAGGCAAAACATCTGAACTTCTGTATAGGGGTATATATACACACACATGTATGTATATATACACATATAGGTGTGATAGGAGCGGAGCCATATGCCTGTTAATTTTTTCATTAGCGCAAGCTAATATATATGTGTAGGTGTATATATACATACATGTGTGTGTATATATACCCCTATACAGAAGTTCAGATGTCATGCCTGACTCCAAACAGGTCCTCAAAAAAGCCCTATAAACGCCTGCAGCAAAAAGCAGGCTGACCGGAGAGAAGCCAAATCCCTGTTCTATAAGTGACCTAAGAGAAACGATCTTTTCTCTATAGCGGTCACCCTGAAATGGAAGGGTTTGGTCACCCTGCCATAGCAGTCAGAGTCAGTTCACCCTACACTACACTACGGTCACCCTGGCACTTAACACTTTCCCTACAGAAACTAGATTTTTGAAGCTAACTAAAGTGGAAAATAGCACCCTAACTACACTAGATATCCCTTTCCTCACAATAATAATTGGTAAATGACACAGAAGTAACAGAACTGCTTCCACTCTCTTCCACGTTCCTGTATTACAATGCTAGGAATTTGGCGGGGCTATCTTATATACTGGGGGGCATATTCACTAATGATTGGCCTCTGGACCCCCTAGTCACTCCAATCACATTCCTAGCATTCTCCTGCCACCCTCAATTGGCTTTTACTAATGGTTCTGGTCCAATCACGGGCTTTTAAAGCCCAGTTCCTGTCCCATTGCATTTTGGTCGGTTCAGGTTGCCGAATTCCGAACTTTTTCAGCAAAAAGTTTGGAATTCGGCCGAATTTCGAACACCCAATGTTCGGGTCGAACCAATGGTCGACCCGAACCGTTCGATCATCCCTAGACAGGAGTGCTTTAAAACATTTTTTGTTATTATTTGTTTTATCATTTTGATTTTACTTTAAGACTCGATTCACACCAGCGCGACTTGTCAGGCGACTTGTCAGCCTGACAAGTCGCGGTCCATTGACTGCTACAGGACCCGTTCTAATAGGAGCGACACAAGTCGCTCCGACTTAGAAAAAGGGTCCTGTACTACTTCGGGGCGACCTCGGAGCGACTTGCATAGACACTCATTATATGAAGTCCGTGCAAGTCGCGCCAAAGTCGCGGTGCACTGGACTTCACAAGTCGCCCCCGAAGTAATACAGAGTCGTGTCGCCATAGTGTGAACTGACTCTTACACTGTCTTTTAATTTTTTTTTTTTTATTACTTTTATTCCTATTACAAGAAATGTAAACATCCCTTATAATAGGAATAAGGTGTGACATGTCCTCTTTATGGAGACATCTGGGGTCAATAAGACCCCAGATATCTCCTCTACCCTGGAAAGCATGAGAAAAAAAAAAAAAACATTGATCATTGCTTTCCAGGGTAAAAAAAGCTGGCAGTGTTTACATCTGCCAGTGCCGGAAGTGACATCATGACATCGCTTCTGGCCTCCCAGGATCATCTTGGCCTGGGACCATCCGGACTATGGATGGGTTCACTGGGTCCGAATTTGCATGGGAGAGCCCAGAGAGGCACTAGAGAGCGTTGAGAGGGAGGGGCATTGTGAGTGAGGGGCGTCCCCTCCCGCTGCCTGTAAAAGCCATCCAGCACCTCATGAGCCCCTTGGATGGTTTTTACAAGATAGGGAATCGCTGGCTGAAAACAAAGATATCTGGATGATGCCTGTAGCAGCAGGCATCATCCAGATATCACTGCTTCAAGTCCAGGACGTCATATGAAGGCCTTCCGGCGGGAAGCGGTTAAGGCCAGTGGTGGCTTGTGTTTAAAATGTTTGGGGGGGCGCAAACAGAAAAAATCTAATAGGCATTGCTTTGCGGCAAAAAACGCGGCAAAAAATTGCATGACTTTGAGGTCACAAAAGTGTGAAAGGGGCCTTCAGTAATCAAAGTATAGTGGGCCCCCATCAATGCAGAGTTACTACAGTGTGCCCCCATTCAATGCAGAGTCACTACAGAGTGCCCCCATTCAATGCAGAGTTACTACAGCGTGCCCCCATTCAATGCAGAGTTACCACAGCATGCCCCCATTCAATGCAGTGACCAGCATGCCCCCCATCAATGCAGTGACCAGCATGCCCCCCATCAATGCAGTGACCAGCGTGCCGTGCCCCCTTCAATGCAATGACCAGCGTGCCGTGCCCCCTTCAATGCAGTGACCAGCGTGCTGTGCCCCCATCAATGCAGTGACCAGCGTGCAGTGCCCCATCAATGCTGTGACCAGCGTGCCGTGCCCCCATCAATGCAGGGACCAGCGTGCCGTGCCCCCATCAATGCAAGGACCAGCGTGCCGTGCCCCCATCAATGCAGTGACCAGCGTGCCGTGCCCCTTTCAATGCAGTGACCAGCGTGCCGTGCCCCCTTCAATGCAGTGACCAGCGTGCCGTGCCCCCATCAATGCAGAGAGACTTACCTGCAGCGGCGGATTCTCCTCAGTCCCCCGGCGTCTCCTCGAGTCCTCCTGCCTCCTCCTCGGCCAATGGCATGCGCTCGCCTTTCGGCCAATCAGGAGCGGGTATCGGACCCACTTCCTGATTGGCCAGGAGGAGAATCCGTGTGACAATAGCAAATTTTCATTTGCTATTGTCACACAATGGGTGGGCTCGGGGCGCACTGCTCTGCGCCCCGAGTCCACCCTCATCTGAAGCCTATTAGAGCCTCTGGTTCTAATCAGGTGACTAAAAAAAAAAAATCCCATTGAACTCCATATGTCCGGCCCCCAACACACCGGCCACCACTGGTTAAGGCCCTGTTGACCCTAGACCGCAGTGCGGGAAACCCACGATCTGTGTGCGTTTCCCGCACCATGTGCAGTTGCCATCTGTGGCGGATGTTAATGTTAAATAAATGACACCCCAAACGCAGGCCACTAACTCAGGGCGTTTGCCTGCACCGGATAGCTACAGGAGTACTATGTGATCCGGTTGCAGTGGGATTCCAAAAACAGTGCATGGACTACTTATGGTGTAGTGCAGTGCAATTTGAGTCCATTTAAAATTAATAGGCTCAAATCACACCACACTGAACCGCTATTGAAATGCACAAGAAAAACACAGTTCATTCCTGTACATTGCGGCCCCATGTGACTCTGGCAGCCATCTTGGGTCAGGCAGACCCTAGCCAGTCAAGTTCCTCCACCCCAAACTCGCTCATCCATGCATAGGTGTGCGCACAGGGTGTGCCAGGTGTGCCCAGGCACACCCTAATCACCCTGTGCAGCACAGGTTCCCCCTACTACCCTGGTTCCCTTTCCCCTTACCCCAACAGCTCTTCTGGCTTCCCTCCTCTCCTTTCCAGCCGGCTGTTGCTGTGGGGATGTTTTAGGATGAGTGGGGAAAGGGGCCGATAAATATATAATTTGCCGGCCCGCTCCCTTTCTGAATGAACATCGTGAGTGATCGGTAGTGTGTATTTGAGCTTTGGTGTGCACACCCTAATGCTTTAGGCTGCGCACACCTATGCATCCATGTCTTTATGGATCTTGCTTTGTGCACTGGTGTGCAGTCATGTTGGAACGGAAAGGGGCCATCCCCAAACTGTTCCCACAGATGTGGGAGCATGAAATTGTCCAAAATGTCTTGGTATGCTGAAGTTCCCTTCACTGGAATTAAGGGGTCAACCCCAACCCCTGAAAACCACCCCACACCATAATCCCTTCCCCCTCCAACTAATGATTTGGACCAGTGCACAAAGCAAGGTCCATAAATACATGGATGAGCGAGGTTGGGATGGAGGAACTTGACTGGCCTGCACAGATGGCTGACCTCAACCTGATAGAACACCTTTGGGATGAATTAGAGCGGAGTCTGCAAGCCAGGCCTTCTCGTCCAACATCAGTGCCTGACCTGACAAAAGCACTTCTGGAAGAATGGTCAAACATTCCCATAGACACACTCCTAAACCTTGTGGACAGCCTTCCCAGAAGAGTTGAAGCTGTTGTAGCTGCAAAGGGTGGGCCAATTCAATATTGATCCCTACGGACTAAGACTGGGATGCCATTAAAGTTCATGTGCGTGTAGCAAGGTTTCCAGGCCTATGGCCTGATGTGGGTCTGCCATTAGTACCGGGATCCTCTCCAGCCCATGTGAGCTGAGTCCCTGGGTGTGACAACTGAAGTAACGACAACTCTGGCATCTTTCTTTGTGTTTTTTTTATAAGTTATAAGTTTTATAAGTTGAAGGGGATGGGAGAAGGGAATGAGTGGGATACTCCTTTAGGCTCAAACTAATTACAATTGGGACTTTGATCCTGAAAATGCCAGTTGGCGCTTCCTTGATGCCAGCCAAAGCTCACTAACACTGAGTACACACTGCAACTTGATAGAAGCGCTGAATCCTCGACTGAAAGCCCAGAAGATCCAGGACTGTGAAACTGTAGAACTCCTGACACTGTTATGCTGTGTAAGTCACTGAATACTGTCCCCCGCTTTGGCCAGCATGAGGTAGTATGAAGTAGAACTCTGCAAATCTGTACTTGCAACTGACACACTCTATACAATTCAGGGCCCAGATGCAGATGACCCCTTGACTGTAACTCTTCAGGGTCCACTGACTATGCACCCCCTTTGTAACTTCAGGGTCCTCAACCTAGGTACCCCCTTTACCGCTAGCTGACACTGGATCCTAGAACCTCTTCCGGAGTGGTCCCCTCTGACTCTAGGCAGACCCCCAGGGGCAATCCTCAGTACTTACGACCTGTAGGCTTTCCTGGGACTGGACCCCTCTCTCTCTCCGCAGGTTCTCGGCACACCGGATCCCCTTCAGCTTAACTCAGCACTCTTTGGATCCTCAGGCGACACCCCGAGACATCCACCTTCCTCAGACAGGAGACAGCCGTACTCTCCTTCCTGGGACTCTGCTCCCGCCAAAGACACCGTGCCACGCACTTCCCCCCAAACTTATACCCACTCCCAGAATCCTTTGCAGCCTATTCTGCCTTCTGGGGTAGTTACAAGCTGGGATGTGTCCCCTGATTGGACTTCCCCCACTGCCCTATGAGAAGCCTCTCACAGGAGCCAATGGGGATACTTCTCCCCTCAGCAGGCACATCTGGAAGCCCTGACACCCTAACTAAATAAATCACAGCCCTGCTGTTAGGCAGACAAGGGCCACTATACATTTACCTAGCACCTACCTGTAGGGGGCTACATGCGTGTAAAGGCAAGCGTCCCAATACTTTTGGTAATATAGAGTATGCATTCATATGCAGGTGCCCCGACACACTTGCTCTTATGTATGTTATGTGGAGGCTTTTTTTTTTTTTGTGGGGGGGGGGGGGGATGTTAATTGCTTGGGTGTAGCTTTATTTCTTTTTACATTAAAACTTTATTTATATACCATAGGGAACCAAAAGTCTCCAATGTAACACGATTTTGCCGTGCCAAGTTCTCTTTATTGAGACCCCTGATATCTCACTTGCCCTCTATTAACCACTTAAGCCCCGGAAGATTTTACCCCCTTCCTGACCAGGGGGTATTTTGCGATTCGGCACTGCGTGATTTTAACGGAAAATTGCTCGGTCGTGCGACGCTGTACCTAAACTAATTCGACGTCCTTTTTTTTCCCCACAAACAGAGTTTTCTTTTGGTGGTATTTGATCACCTGTGCGATTTTTTGATCATGCGCTATAAACAAAAAAAGAGCATAAATTTTGCAAAAATAACAATATTTTTCACATTTTTTTTATATGAAATTCCCCCCCAAAAAAATTTAAAAATCAAAATTTTTTAACATTTTCGCCCAATTTGTTTTATGCTACATATGTTTGGTAAAAAAAAATTGCAAAAAACGTGTTTTGATTGGTTTGCGCAAAAGTTATTGCGTTTACTAACAAAGGGAAAGATTTTTGTCATTTTTGTTGTTTTTTTTAACGCGTAATGGCGGTGATCTGCAATTTTTTTTGCGGTACAGATCGGACCCTTGACTGACATTTTTGACACTTTTGGGGTTACCAGTGACATTTCTACAGTAATCAGTGCTATACATATGCACTGTTACTGTAAAAATACACTGGTAGTGAAGGGGTTAACTTTATTTGAGAGGGAGGGGCTGTGTGTGTCCCTAGGGGCGTGATTCTAACTGTGATTGGCTGTGGCTTGAGCTGTAGGAACAATGATTAACGGTCCTACATAGTAGAACCGTGTGATCAGTGTTTCTACACCAGGGAGAATGACAGGAGGCTTGTTTACACTAGCCCCCTGACTTTCTCCCTCTCCCCCGACGATCGCCGAGTGACCGGCAGACATCGGGTCCGCCGGTCACACGCGCGGGGGGGTCCGTGACCGCGTGGGAGCGCGCCTCCGGCGGCGCGCGCTCGCTCCCCAGAGCCTCACAGGCTAGCGACGTAAACCTACTTCGCTCTGCCTGTGAGGGGCTGACTGCCGCAGTAAACTATACAGTCGGCAAGCGGTTAATGGAGCACAGATCACAGGTCCTAAAGTGTTACTAAACCCACAACAGTAAAATCAGTCTGTATATGCAGTAAAGCATGCTTGTTATACTCACTGTGGAACCTAAGGGGTTAATCCTCCGCATTGTGTAAAAAGGCTGTTTGATCCTGTCTTCTCTGTTCCTCCCGTTCTTCCACTGTCCCCAATCCATCTCCTGATAGAGCAGAGGCTAGGGGACAAGCTACACATTCTCATTTGGGTGTGTATTGCTAGAGAGTTTCATTTGGGTGTGTATTGCTAGAGAGTTTTTCTTGGGAGGGTACATGTGATTAGCAAAGGGCCAATCAGCACTGTCTAGACAGAGGGTCAGGGGTCCTGCAGCCTGATAGGACAATCAGAGGAGAATGAAAACTCCTCCTACAAGCTTTAACCAGACACTGATAGAAGTCACAAGACTGCTATATACTGCTGATGAGAAAAGGTATTTAGCAGTTTATATTTACTAAAATAATTGCATTTCCATGTTCTGTGTACTGTGGGAGACCAGATTTAGTGAATGCAGGATCCTGGGGAGACCAGATATAATGAATGAAGGATACCGGGGAGACCAGATATAGTGAATGCAGAATCCTGGGGAGACCATATATAGTGAATGCAGGCTCCTGGGGAGACCAGATATAGTGAATGCAGGGCCCTGGGGAGACCAGATATAGTGAATGCAGGCTCCTGGGGAGACCAGGTATAGTGAATGCATGGGCCCTGGGGAGACCAGATATAGTGAATGCAGGCTCCTGGGGAGACCAGATATAGTGAATGCAGGCTCCTGGGGAGACCAGATATAGTGAATGCAGGCTCCTGGGGAGACCAGATATAGTGAATGCAGGCTCCTGGGGAGACCAGATATAGTGAATGCAGGATCCTGGGGAGACCAGATATAGTGAATGCAGGATCCTGGGGAGACCAGATATAGTGAATGCATGATCCTGGGGAGACCAGTTATAGTGAATGCAGGCTCCTGGGGAGACCAGATATAGTGAATGCAGGCTCCTGGGGAGACCAGGTATAGTGAATGCATGGGCCCTGGGGAGACCAGATATAGTGAATGCAGGCTCCTGGGGAGACCAGATATAGTGAATGCATGGTCCTGGGGAGACCAGTTATAGTGAATGCAGGCTCCTGGGGAGACCAGATATAGTGAATGCAGGGCCCTGGGGAGACCAGATATAGTGAATGCAGGCTCCTGGGGAGACCAGATATAGTGAATGCATGGGCAAAGCACAGGTTGATTTTAACCAAGCACAATGCAAATCTGTTATCAAAAGCCAGAAGAGCAAACAAATCAAAACTGGCTTTCAGGTAAGAGTTACAATAAGTCCTCCTAATGTGCCTTCACTATATATAGGTCCGCTTTTAGAAGTACATGTTGTTGTATCACACCTTTGCACCTTACATACATCAAAGCAAATCACACGTTAGCAAATATAACTATACCATGGCTCAGCAGGGAATGTCCTTGGACTTTGTTGCGGCATCAACCGAAGGTTGTATTCCAGCTACACTCAGTGCATCGACTGCCTGGGACTTGTCAGGGACATTGTATTGTTTAAAGATCTCATGTTCATGGCATTCAATTACACTAAACTCCTAAAAACAAATCTAAATTTCTCAAAAATGTACCTTCTTTTCCTCCAAATCCCTTTTCTTTTTGCTGCTGTTAGCTCACTTCCTGTTAGAGGGTGGCTACATTTGTTCTCCATGGTCCTACTGTATGTAGGAATGTAGCCACTCTCCCTTGCTTGCTCCCAAGATAGACTAGGGGCAGGGTATAGACAATGGACTAGGGACTAGAGACGATAGACTAGGGACTAAGAACTATGGACCATGGACTATGGAATATGGACTAGAGACTAGGGACTATGGAATATGGACTAAAAAAAAAAAGGCACTTACAGTGCATCTGGAAAGTATTTACAGCGCTTCACTTTTTCCACATTTTGTTATGTTACAGCCTTATTCCAAAATTGATTAAATTATTTAAATTCTACAAACAATACCCCATAATGACAATGTGAAAGATGTTTGTTTAACCACTTTACCACCGGAGGATTTTGCTGTCTTACGTCTGGGCCACTTTTTGCGATTCGGCGCTGTGCGACTTTAACTGACAATTGCGCGGTCGTGCGACGCCGTACCCAAACGAAATTTACGTCCTTTTTTTCTCACAAACAGAGCTTTCTTTTGGTGGTATTTGATCACCTGTGCGATTTTTACTTTTTGCGCTATAAACAAAAAAATAGCGTAAATTTTGAAAAAATAACAATATTTTAAAATTTTTTTTATATGAAATTCCCCCCAAAAAAGATGTAAAAACCAATTTTTGGCCAATTTGTTTTCTGCTACCTATGTTTGGTAAAAAAAATTGCAATAAGCGTATTTTGATTGGTTTGCGCAAAAGTTATTGCGTTTACTAACTAAGGGAAAGATTTCTGTCATTTTTGGTGTTTTTTTTTTTAACGAGTAATGGCGGCGATCTGCATTTTTTTTTGCGGTACTGCGACATTGCGGCAGACAGATCGGACCCTTGACTGACATTTTTTACACTTTTGGGGGTACCAGTGACATTACTGCAGTAATCAGTGCTATACATATGCACTGTTACTGTGCAAATGACACTGGCAGGGAAGGGGTTAATTTTATTGGAGAGGGAGGGGTTAATGTATGTCTGGTGCTTACTGACGTGTGGGGGGGGGGGGGGAGGTGACTGAGTGAGCCAGGGACAGATTGGATGTTCAGCTATGCTGAACAGTCCGATCTGTCACTCCCTGTCACTTAGGAGATCCGCCCGCTCTGTTTACACAGGCGGGCGGATCTCCAAACTAGATTCCCCGACGATCGGGGCAGAGCAGCGGCTGTCGCCGCCGCTCCTCCCCTGGCCCGACTCCCGCTGTGAATGAAAACAGCGGGAGCGTGCCTCCGGCGGCGCGCGAGCGCCGCCTACAGGGGGAGGAGTCTAGCGACATAGGTCTACGTCGCTAGACGATAACGAGCCACTGTGCCGCAGTAGCAGCACAGTGGCTAGTGGTAAAGAGGTTAACCACTTAAGCCCCGGAGGATTTGGCTGCTCAAAGACCAGGCCCTATTTTGCGATTTGGCCCTTGCGTGACTTTAACAGACAATTGCGCGGTTGTGCGACACTGTACCCAAATGAAATTGATGTCCTTTTTTCCCACAAACAGAGCTTTATTTTGGTGGTATTTGATCACCTGTGTGATTTTTATTTTTTGCGCTATAAACAAAAAAAAAAAAAAAAACGACAATTTTGAAAAAATAACAATATTTTTCACATTTTTTTAATATGAAATTCTCAAAAAAAAATGTAAAAATCTAAATTTTTTAACATTTTAGGCCAATTTGTTTTCTGCTACATATTTTCGGTAAAAAAAAAAATCGCAATAAGCATATTTTGATTGGTTTGCGCAAAAGTTATTGCGTTTACTAACTACGGGAAAGATTTATGTCATTTTTATTGTTTCTTTTTTTAACTAGTAATGGCGGCGATATGCGATTTTTTTTTTTTCCGGGACTGTGACATAGCGGCCAACAGATCGGACCCCTGACTGGCATTTTTGACACTTTTGGGGTTACCAGTGACATTACTACAGTAATCAGTGCTATACATATGCACTGTTACTGTCAAAATGACACTGGCAGGGAAGGGGTTAACTTTATAGGTGATCAAGGGGTTAAATGTGGTGAGCCTAGGGGCGTGATTCTAACTGTCAGGGGGCGTGGCTTGTTAGGTCATCACAGAGACATGCTATCCTACATAGCAGGATTGCATAGCCTCTGTGTTGATCTAAGGGAGAATGACAGACGGCTGAGGGAGATCGCGAGTGACCGGCAGACATCGGAGCCGCCGGTCACACGCAGAAGACAAAACTGAAGGGAAAATGCCCCAAGAACAAGCAGGAACTGAAGACAGTTGCAGTAGAGGCCTGGCAGAGCATCACCAGGAATGAAACCCAGCGTCTGGTGATGTCTATGCGTAATTGACTGCAAAAAGTGAAAGTTTGATTTATGATTGTTAATCTGTCCCATTACTTTTAGTCCCTTAAAAAGTGGTAGGCACATATACAAACTGTTGTAATTTCTACACCGTTCACCTGATTTGGATGTAAATACCCTCAAATTAAAGCGAAAAGTCTGCAGTTAAAGCACATCTTGTCTGTTTCATTTCAAATCTATTGTGTTGGTGTATATAGCCAAAAGGATTATAATTGTGTTGATGCCCCAATATTTATGGACCTGACTGTAAGTATAATCTCCCCAATATCACAATGGGTAAAAAATATACTAAAAGGAAAGTATCATCATTTATAAATTACACATTCCTTTATTGGGTCACTGGGATAAAAGTATCAGGTATTGGGGCAATGTATTCTCCTGGAAGGTGTCTTATGCAGCTGATGTTGGACGCAAAGACCTGGCTCACAATTGGTGTTCAACTTTTTCCCCAAAAAAGTTGGAAATTTTTTTGGTTGGAACCGTCGCTCAGTTTACCTCGAGACCACTAGAGGGCAATCTTGTACCAGAGAAATATAAACCCCATGAAATCTCTTATTCTCTTACCTGCTCTCCACAAACCTTAGATGCCAGACATCTGAGGCTCGAATTCAGCTTTACGAATTGGGCATTTATTAAAACCGCGGGCGACCATTGGGGAATGAGCTGTGTATCTTACACCTGTACGCTACAAAGTTAAGATGAATATGTTGTTTTTTGCAATATACTCTGCAGAATTAAACAAAGTTTAATGCACACCTACAACAGTTACGGTTTTGTTCTTGCTTGCACATTTAATAATGAAGGATATCTCTGAAAACCGGTAAAACATTAAAGTGATGTGCTTTTCACGGGGAGTAAAAAAAAAAAAAAAAAAACAAGTTTACAAACCCTTTCACAAAAAGTCAATTTTTTTTTGTGCTTATTGATTAATAATCCACTTTTGCATCTGTATCAACTTGACAACAGCTGCCATTATTTTTCTGTAAAACTCAGGGAAAAAGTTTGTTTATTTGTAAAAAAAAATGAAAATGCGGATGTGTCTAATATTTCATTACAGTAAAACTTGTTTTTGCTTCTATGATTCTATCCCTGTATGTAAGTTTAATGGAACGCGGCCAATCAAACTCTCTAACAATGCATTTCTGACAAAAGTGATTAATGTAAAGCAGAACTTTAGGCTAAGCAGCGCTAATGTGGAGACCTGCTCGCAGTGTGAGGATTCTCTAGGGGGCAGTAATGAGCATTGAAGTATTTAACTTTAGAGGATTGTGTTGTTGATGTAAAGGTAATCTAGCAATAAATTGGATCTCTCAGTAAATTTTTAAATCTGCAGAAATAAATTTCCAACGTCACATTATACAATATGCAGCAACAGTGTATTTTTTTTTTTTTGTTCATGCTCTACCTTTATTAATTAAAATGCAATTATTGTCAGTGATTTTGCCTAGGCTCGTGTGATGTCATCAGTCTGCTGCAAGAAGAAAGAAACATTTCCTCCGTCTCCTCTCCTCCAATGATCAGACTGCAGCATTGTAGCTTTGTAGCAAGTCACAAGGGGAGAATGGGCTGCCTTAACAAAACGCAAATTAACGTGTGCTGTGCATTAATACATTGCAATGGATCACTTACCTGTTAACTGTTAACCTGTTAACGCTTTTCTTTTAACTATATTGTATTCTACCCTAATGTATTTTTTTTTTTCTTTTAAGACACATATAGCTCTAGTCTGGTAGTGGGTTTGGTTAAATGTAATTTTAAACCCTTGGTTTTAATTCAGGAAAAAATAGGAAATTGTTTTTTTTGTTTTTTGTTTTTTTTTTTTTTTTTAAATGCATTTCCTGTATTTTTTCCTCTAGGCAAAAAAAAAAAATTGCATTTTCCTGTAATTTTTCCTCTAGGCAAAAAAATTGCATTTTCCTGTAATTTTTCCCCTCTTCAGAAAAAAAATATTTAACCTGTAATTTTCCCCTAAACAAAAAAGCAATTTTTCCTATATTATTTTCTCTACACAATTTTTACACAATACACAAATGTTTTACTTGTAAATGTCCCCTAAACAAAAATGCATTTCCTGTAATTTTTCCTCTAGGCAAAAAAAAAATAAAATAAATAAAAAAATAGCATTTTCCTGTAATTTTTCCTCTAGGCAAAAAAAATTGCATTTTCCTGTAATTTTTCCCCTCTTCAGAAAAAAAAATATTTAACCTCTAATTTTCCCCTAAACAAAAAAGCAATCTTTTGTTATTTTTCCCCCATGCAAAAACAAAACCAAAATAAAAAAACAATTTTTCCTCTAGGCACAAAAATTGCATTTTCCTGTAATTTTTCCCCTCTTCAGGAAAAAAATATTTAACCTCTAATTTTCCCCTAAACAAAAAAGCAATCTTTTGTTATTTTTCCCCCATGCAAAAACAAAACCAAAATTAAAAAACAATTTTTCCTCTAGGCAAAAAAATTGCATTTTCCTGTCATTTTCCTCTAGGCAAAAAAAAAAAAAATTGCATTTTCCTGTAATGTTTCCCCTCTCCGGAAAAAAAAATGTTTAACTTATAAATTTACCCTAAACAAAAAAGCAATTTTTTCGTAATTTTCCCCCTATGCAAATACAAAAACAAAATAAAAAAAAAATTCCTATATTATTTTCCCTACGCAATACACAAATGTTTAACTTGTAAATTTCCACTTAACAGAAAGCATTTTTTTTGTAATTTTTCCCCCCATGCAAAAACACAAACAAAATAAAAAAACTTTTTCCTACATTATTTTTCCTACGCAATTTTTACACAATACACACGTTTAACATGTAAAAAAAAACATTTTCCTATATTATTTTCCCTACGCAATTTTTACCCAATACACAAATGTTTAACTTGTAAATTTCATCTAAACAAAAAAGCATTTTCTTGTAATTTTTTCCCCCATTCATAAACTAAAAAAACATTTTCCTATATTATTTTCCCTACACAATTTTTACACAATACACAAATCCCCAAGATATTCACCTGAACCAACAAAATCTTCTGACTAAAAGCATATCACAGAAGTCACGAAATGGTAAAACGCCAAATTAAAGTTTGGGAGATTTGTGTATACATCACACAGGAAAAAATAAATTGTGTAAATTGTAACATTAAAGTAAAATTATGTTGGGTTTAAACAGACAAAAATTAGCATGACGGTGACATTTTCAAAGGTTTGTAGTCAACAAAATGTCACTGCGCTCCTGTATGTGGGGGTCCATTTACATTTTTGCGCTGTGATGGAATAATGAATGGGCTACCAATGCACCCTAACATGGCAAAAATCTGACATTGCCCTTTTTTGTAACCCAATGCATCGATTTGTGTTACGGGAGACTGCAACACAGTTTCATTGCCTTAGTCTGTTGGGGCGCCATTTAAAATGGATGGCAATGAATGTAATGACTGGCACTGCAATTCAGGATTGTGAGGAGAGGGGAGCATTTTTTATTTTGTACTGATTTCATAGTTACATAAATAGTTACATTGTTGGTGAGGTTGAATAAAGACACCAGTCCATCCAGTTGAACCTGTGTGCCTGGTGTATGTGTGTTACCATTTCTCATATCCCTGTATATTTTATTCACTAAGATGCACGTCCAAGAGTCTTTGAAAACTATCAATGCTTCCTGCTGGCACCACCGATTGTGGAAGAGAGTTCCACATCCTTACCACCCTTTTCCTTTTTTTTTTATTGATTGATTTGGCTATTAAAATTTCCTACATTTTGTGGTGCATCTAAATCAGATCAGGAGAGGGCTATTCCAGTCCACACATGCACCTCTGTAGAATCAGATCATTTATAATAGGGATCTACTATATCAACAAGCAATAGATCACTGTGGTAGGGATCTGCTACTGCAGAGAAATGCAGGGAAGAACTAATCCTATTCAAAGTATTCTTAATGGTGTAATTGTATAACATTTTCTGTAAAAATAATATATATATATATATATATATATATATATATATATATAATGATATAAAAAAAAGTTATTTATGCTTACATTCTCTTAACCACTTCCAGACCGCCCGTCGCAGTTATACATCAGTACTTTGTCGTTAAATACCAGGGTTATGGCAGCAGATAGCTGTCATAACCCCGGTATTTTTTTACTGGATGGGCCTCTTTCTCATAAAAGTGGTCCTAGAGGCGGATTAGTTGGGGGGCCACCTTTATGGGTGGTGGGAGAGGTGCCCCCTCCCGCTGCTTTCTGGTCATTTTCTCCACTTACCAGAGCCATCAGTAGCGGGGAAAATGATCCGGTCCAATGGAGTCCCAGGCAGGAAGTTAAAGAAAAGAAGAAAGATCCGCGCTTAGGATAAACTATCTATAAAATAGTGCGTAAAATTTCTATAAATAAAACACTAATGGCTGCTGCCCACTCCAAAAGATGCACCCCCAATGGGGGAGCGTCAGGTGTAAATGTCAAAAAGGGGAGTGATTGGCGCTGCCAGGAAGTTAGGTTAATGGGAAATCTGGGTTAGGCTCCTATAGTTCAAGACCAAGTTCAACACATGCAAATGCACATAGAATGTATGTGGGAATGAGAACTATATAAGTAATAGGATATAAAAACACAATGGGTGTGTAATATGTGTGTAAAATTAACACTATATGCTGATACCAAATCAATAAATAAATAAATGTGTTCAATACCTAACAGGCTTATTGAGACTCAACATAAATATGCAAATATATGTAAATGTAGGTATAAAAATATAAAAGCATATAAAGATAGTATTAATAAATTATGGTGATATAGAGAGTTAGTGTGCAAAGGTGCTAAAAAATAAATATAGTGCACTAATCAAACTAAATAAGGTGCATTCCGAATAGTCATAACCATCTATTCAATGAAGTGCAACTGCATACTCATAAGCAATGAAAATAAATAAGTGGGTGAACTATGTGCATCCCACACTGGTGACAATATAAACACTAGTAAATAAATAAGTGCAGCCGTGCAAATAACTATATAAATTATGAAAGTGAGAACCATATAAATTCAAAGGCTCAAAAAGCAGGTTCTGTGTATTTTAAAATTGTCCAAAAATAGTGCAATCAGAGTTGGTACAGAAATCATAAAGTTCTATAGTCCATATATGGATGGAGTAAGGTGCTCTTTTTTTCTATGAAGCCGGGAGTGCAGTGAGTGATTGGAAGATAGGGTGCTCCCCCTCTCCTGGGGTCCTGTGCTTACCGGATGTCCGTACCCCTACAGGGGTAAATGGCGGGTCGATAACAGGGATCGCTCCCATACACCGGCAATCTGGTTCCGTCCTATCCTTCCTATTACCACTCGTATCCACTCCTTGCTCCGGTACACATAGGGGTTAAAGCATCAGGGAGAGAGCTCCAGTACAATTTCCGGGTATATGAAAAAGGGGAAAAACAGAAGCCTCCGATAGTGCAGGATTGCCTTTAAAACTTTTATTTAGATTCCAAAAAAGACATGTACTCACATAAAATCAACATGCAGCGCATCCGTATGGCATAGGGTCCGCAACTACCTCGTTCGCGGTGCTCGCCTGGGATCAGCGTGCGTTCCTAGCCTCGGGATCGTTCAGACGGAAGTGATGTGGTCACGTTCTCGACGCGTTTCGTCACACTCCAGATGACGTCAGTGTGACGAAACGCGTCGAGAACGTGACCACATCACATTGCAGGGATTATAACAACCTTTGTTGCAGATTCCTACCTTTTATTATTCTGAAGAAATCCCTTTGTGTTTCTCTGTGCCCCTGTGGGAAAATGTTTCTAATGGGAGTGGTTTCATAATTATCAATCTGCTGTGGCACCTGCAGAGCACTAATGAGGAAATCTGCTGGGCCTGCATCCCTTTAGACATGTTCCTTTTGGGAGGCTCTCACCAAAAATGACATTTTTGTTGCAGGGGATGCCAGAAATCTGACTTGTATCTTAGTGCAGACTTCTGGGAAAATTGGTGAGCCAATCACACAAGCAGGAAATGATGTTTCAGGGGTGTGGTCAGTATACATTCTGTGTACAGAACCCAGGTAGCCATATTGTATTGCATTTTCAGAAAATTACAACAGCTGCAGATTGAAAAGGAAAGGTCATTTTTTTAATATTCAATTACAATATGATTTGTGTCGCAATTCTATACGCTATATTTGCTATTTGTTTTCCACAAAAGTGGAGTTACCCTTTAAGTGTTGGTCCTTCATTGCTGCTGACATCTTCTTCCAGCCTTCTCCCGGGTTTGGCATCTTAAGCCATCTTGATTGGCTGGCTTGGGATGATGTAACACCAATGCAGGCATTTGGGAGTTGATTTATACTCACACCAAGATTGCCTAGAATATACACTATATTACCAAAAGTATTGGGACACCTGCCTTTACACGCACATGAACTTTAATAGCATTCCAGTCTTAGTCCGTAGGGCTCAATATTGAGTTGGCCCACTCTTTACAGCTATAACAGCTTCAACTCTTCTGGGAAAGCTGTCCACAAGGTTTAGTAGTGTGTCTATGGGAATGTTTGACCATTCTTCCAGAAGTGCATTTGTGAGGTCAGGCACTGATGTTGGAGAGAAGGCCTGGCTTGCAGTCTCCGCTCTAATTCATCACAAAGGTGTTCGATCGGGTTGAGGTCAGGACTCTGTGCAGGCCAGTCAAGCTCCTCTACCCCAAACTTGCTCATCCATGTCATTATGGACCTTCCTTTGTGCACTTCTCCAAATCATTTGGTGGAGGGGGGATTATGGTGTGGGGTTGTTTTTCAGGGGTTGGGTTTGGCCCCTTAGTTCCAGTGAAGGGAACTCCTAAGGCGTCAGCTTACCAAGACATTTAGGACAATTTCATGCTCCCAACTTTGTGGGAACAGTTTGGAGATGGCCCCTTCCTGTTCCAACATGACTGCGCACCAGTGCACAAAGCAAGGTCCATAAAGACATGGATGAGTGAGTTTGGGGTGAAGGCTGTAACCAAATAATATTTATGTCCTTTTTTCCCCTCACAAATATAGCTTTCTTTTGGTGGCATTTGATCATTTCTGTGTTTTAATAAAAAAAAAGACAATTTTGAAATAAAGAAAAAACGAAAATTTTTAATTTCTGCTATAAAACATATCCAATAAAAAAAAGTAAAAAATCAAATCTATTCATCAATTTAGGCCCACATGTATTCTGCTACATGTTTGTGGTAAAAAAAAATCCCAACAGACATATATTGATTGGTTTGTGCAAAAGTTAGGGATATTTTTATTCATTTTTATTTATTTATTATTTTTTGTACTAGCAATGGCGGCGATCAGCAACTTATAGCAGGACTGCGCTATTGGTGTGGACATTCGAACACTGTTACTTTTTGGGGACCAGTGACACTAATACAGTGACCAGTGCTAAAAATTTGCACTGTCACTGTACTAATGACACTGGCTGGGGCAAGGTTAACATTGGGGGCTATCAAAGGGTTAAATGTGCGACTAACCAGTGTTTTACAACAGAGTGGGAGGGGCTTTTACTAGGGGAAGACATGGATCCTTGTCCCTGTTTTGCAGAGACACAGGATCCATGCCTTCCCTCCTGTCAGAAGGGCAATCTGCCTAGTTTACATAGACAGATTCTAGTTCCCTCACTGTGGCTGATGATTGGTGGGTACATTCGCCCCCCCCCCCCCCCCCACGCGGAAGTGCAAGTTTATGGATATATACGTGATCCTGCGCACAGCAGCATCCCTATAGCAGTAAAACTGCAAAAGAGTGGTTGGCAAGTGACACTAAACATAATTGTTTTTTTTTTTTTTTTACATCAATCACTCTAAAATACCAAGTATACCATGATTTTATTTTTATTTATTTTTTTTTTTTTTAATTATCTTACTGTTATCAGGTTTATTTATTTATTTTTTTTTTTTCTGTGCATGCTCTGGAGTCTCCACTGATGCACTTCACAGCTTTTTTTGTAGAGCAAGCAGAGCTGGTATTTCTAGTCCCATGATAGGCTCTGTTATGTGCACTATAATTCCCATAGGGCTGAATGTGTCTGCATGAAAAGGCGTAGTCTAGGGAAAGCAGGAAAGGGTGGCTATGTTCACACACACAGAGGGGGGCATGGAGAATGAACGTAGCCACCCAAATACAGGAAGTCTGAGAATAGAAGAAAAAAGCCTACAAGCCAGAGATGAAACAAAGGAGAGAGATAGATGGTGAATTTTACTTGCATATTACAACCATTATATTTTATTAAATAACGTGCGTTTACTGTCATGTTAACTGTTGTTTTTCCTGCTGTTTTTAATATCTATTTTTCTAATTATTAATATTTAGTTTTCTCTCCATTTATTTATTTTTTTTTTTTTTTTGTGTTGTACTTAAAAATGAACATAATTAAAAGCAAAAAAAGCTGTTAGTTCATTTGTAAAAAAAAAAAAAAAAATGCAATTCTTTGTACTAGAAATAAATATTTAAATAGGACAAATTATTAAATAAAAGTTACACTTTTATCTACACTAAGAGCCCATTCAGACTAGCGCGACGCGACTTTGGGGGGCGACCTGTGAAGTCGCGTGCACCGCTGTGCACCGAGACTTCGGCGCGACTTGCAGGGACTTCACATAATGGAAGTCTATGCAAGTCGCTCCCAGGTCGCCCCAAAGTAGTACAGGACCCTTTTTCTAAGTCGGAGCGACTTGTGTCGCTCCTATTAGAACAGGTCCTGTACTACTCAATGGCGAGCGACCGACCGCGACTTGTCAGGCTGACAAGTCGCCTGACAAGTCGTGCTAGTCTGAATGGGCTCTAACACTATTTTCTTTAGTTTGATCATATTTTAATCCATGGATTGCCCTGAAGCACATTTATGCTTGTGTGGGTTTCCTGTGCATAGAATAATATGGTGTCAGTATAGAAATTCCAGTAAGTGATGTGGATGTGTCTGAGCATGTCCGGCCCCCTGACCCCCCCCCCCCCCCTGCACATACATACATACATACATACATACATACACAGATATACCACAGGGCTGTGCTAGGACCTGAAGGCCAGACAGGGCCTTTAGGCACTTTTGCACATATGAAGACTAAAAAAGATGGCAGCATCAGAGAAAGGGGACTTAAAGCAGAGCTCCACCCAAAAGGGGAAGCTCCTTTTTTGCCTCCTGCCCCCCTCCGCTGCCACATTTGGCACCTTTCGGGGGGGAGCGGGCACCTGGTTTTGACCCATTTCCGGCTGACTTTGCCGGGGGGGGGGACTCACTTGGAAGTTCTACCCCCATCCTCCTTCCCCCACCGCCAAGCCATTCATAAAGTGAGTTTCACGCATGTGCAGTAGGGAACCGGCTGTGAAGCTTCAAGGTTTCCCTTACCCCAGATGGTGGCGGCAGCACCCGAGAGCCGATTGAAAAATTGGCTTGGGTGAAGACACCACTGGATTTGTGGACAGGTAAGTGTCCTAATATTAAAAGTCAGCAGCTACAGTATTTGTAGCTGCTGACTTTTATCTTTTTCTGAAGGAGCCTGGAGCTCCACTTTAAGTTCCTCTTTAAAGAATTACAAAGTTACTGCTGAAGACCTAAAGAATAAAAATTAAATAAATAGAAATTGCTCTGGTCAATAAGGGGTGTACAGGTGGGAGTACTGAGCTGGTTAAATACAATGGGGTTGATTTACTGAAAGTAGAGAGTTCAAAATTTGGTGCAGCTCTGCATTGAAGCCAATCAGCTTCCAGGTTTTTGAAGTTAGAAGCTGATTGGCTACCATGCACCAGATTTTGCACTCTCCAATTGTAGTACGGTAAATCAACCCCACTGAATTTTGTTGAGGTCTCTAGCACAGTCACAAACTTATAGCTTAGGCACACTGGACTCAATTCACTAAAGAATATATCATCAGATATCTGAATCATGTGACACATTTTTTTTCCAAATATCTCAAGCCATGCTGAAAATGTCAATTCACTATCAGCTTATGTAGTATTTATCTCAAAAAACAAAAATGTTTAGTAAATACCTTAACAAAGGGCAATAAGGCCCCTTTCACACTTGTGCGACTTGTCATGCGATTTGGGACTGCAAAATCGCATGACAAGTCGTTCTCCATTATTTCCAATGAGTACCATTCATATCTGTGCGACTTGAAGTCGCACCAACTTCAAAGTAGTCCCTGCACTACTTTGGCACGATTTTGAAGAGTTTTAAGGCCAAAGACATTCAAGCCTAGTCAAAATCGCGGTAAAATTGTGCAACTTTGACATTGCACAAGCGTGAAAGGGGCCTAAAGTTAATTCACTGAAGGAAATAAATTATTATTATTATTAATAATATACAGGATTTATTTAGTGTGCACAGTTTGTGCAGCGCTTTACAAATAAATAAGTTAATTAACCACTTTACCTCTGCTCACATTGCTGCTACTGCAGCAATGGGGCACGATCCCGTCCAGCGACGTAGACCTACGTCGCTGGACTCCTCCCCCTGTATGCGGCGCTCGCGCGCCACCGGAGGCGCGCTCCCGCTGTTTTCAGTCACAGCGGGAGTTGGGCCAGGGGAGGAGCGGCGGCGATCGCCGCCACTCTTCCCCGATCGTCGGGGAATCAAGTGAGGAGATCCGCCCGCTTGTGTAAACAGAACTGGCGGATCTCCTAAGTGACAGGCAGGGACAGATCGGAGTGTTCAGCATAGCTGAACATCCGATCTGTCCTTGTGTCACACAGTCACCTCCCCCCCCACACTTTAGTAAGCACCAGGCATACATTAACCCCTCCCTCTCCAATAAAATTAACCCCTTCCCTGCCAGTGTCATTTTTACAGTAACAGTGCATATATATAGCACTGATTACTGCAGTAATGTCACTGGTACCCCCAAAAGTGTCAAAAATGTCAGTCAAGGGTCCGATCTGTCCGCCGCAATGTCGCAGTCCCGCAAAAGTCCCGCAAAAAAAAAAAAAAAATCGCAGATCGCCGCCATTACACGTTTAAAAAAAAAACCACCAAAAATGACAGAAATCTTTCCCTTAGTTAGTAAACGCAATAACTTTTGCGCAAACCAATCAAAATACGCTTATTGCGATTTGTTTTACAAAACATAGGTAGCAGAAAACAAATTGGCCAAAAATTAAAAAAAAATTAGATTTTTACATTTTTTTGGGGGGAATTTCATATAAAAAAAATGTTAAAAATATTGTTATTTTTTCAAAACAAACGCTCTTTTTTTGTTTATAGCGCAAAAAGTAAAAATCGCACTGGTGATCAAATACCACAAAAAAAAAGCTCTGTTTGTGGGGAAAAAAGGACGTAAATTTTGTTTGGGTACGGCGTTGCATGACCACGCAATTGTCAGTTAAATACGCACAGCGCCGCATCGCAAAAAGTGGCCTGGACGTAAGACAGCAAAATCCTCCGGTGGTAAAGTGGTTAAGTAGTGGTCCAGGCAGGAGGTATTTAAGGAATCTAGTCTTCCTCTATGTTCTCACCCTGCCCTGGGGGGAGCGATTCAGTCGGCACCTCTCCAGTGGGTATCCCAAATCAAATACTTGGGTTTAGTTTTGACTAATTCAGTAGCAGGTTTCATGTCTCTAAATATCTCCCCACTGATCAATGTTCTTAAAAATAGACGAAATGCTTGGAAGAATCTTCCTCTTCCCTTGATAGGGAAAAAAATCAAGATGAATATTTTACCTCTTTTCCTTTATACTCTTAGGAGTTCCCCAATATGGATTCCCAAAGCTATCTTTAAGTCCATTGCTAGTCTCCTTTCCGGTTTCTTTTGGCAAAGAGGGACGCCTCGCCTCAAAATGGCTATTTTACAGCAGCAGTGGTGAGAGAGGGGTCTAGCGCCTACAAATTTCTTTAAGTATTTTCTGGCCGGACAGCTAGTGTTTGTCCATGGTTGTTTGACCACCACCTTCGATGATGCCGCAGTGTCCCTAGAAGCAGCATGCTTGGGATCCTAGGAGGCTTTACAGCAACTATTATACAGGGGTCCTAAGTCTCCACATAGTCTTACTACCTCCATGCGCTCTGTACTTAAGGCTTGGGGTGTGGTTCATGGCTCTGAACCCGACGTAGCCCCTAGGCTTTCTCCACATGTATCCTTGTGGAGAAACCAAAACCTGACTCATTTTTATTTGCATCCTGACCCAATAGTATGGATGAAATCTGGCATTAAAACATTGCAACACATTACATCTCAGGGCTCCTTAAAGTCCTTCGTTGAGTTAAAGGTACTGTACCAACTACCTAATTCCCATTTTTTTAGGTATTTACAATTATGACACTGTTTTCAGGCTCAATTTGGCCTTGGGCATATTTCCACAGAAGTTAGTGATATGGAATTGTTGCTGGGGGATGAGGACCTGATCAAGCCTTTGTCCAACATATACAAAGACCTTTTTCCAGAAACGATTACACTGATACGGCCCTGTAAAGCAGCCTGGGAAGTTGTGGCTCCTGGCCTAGATTAGAAGAAGTGGGGATGGCATTTGGGAAGCTCCCCTTACCAGTCTAGTCTCTGCTAGAGACGGTTTAATACACTTTAAATTCATTCACAGGGTCTATCTCACACCTGTGCTAAGATATGCTAAGATATTTGGGAACCAGTCCTCCCTTTTTTGGCAAAGTTCCACACCAGATGCAGATTTAATGCTGTTTTTTGGAACTGTCCGGCTATAGGTCCCTTCTGGAGGGAGGTTTTGGGATGCATTACTTCTATAGCCAGCATTTCTGTTACCCTCTCCATAGAAGTTTGCTATTAAGTTTGGTTGACTCACTTGCCACTACTAAAGCTATACGAACCCTCCTTATGCTGTTGTTTTGCATCAGAAAGTTGATTATATGTACAATCTTGGAAAAAATCGTCAGCACCCTATGTGGCAACATGGAAATCTTTGGTGAACAAAGCTGTCTCCTGTATAAGGCCAATGCAATTAGGGGTGCATTTACCAAGTTTGATAAAATGTGGAGTGGATGGTTGTCTTCTACGTATACTGTTTCTGACTAATTACCTTATGAACTTACTCTCTTAGCTGTATATTTATGGTTTATTCCCCTGTTGGTTTTTTTTTCATAGCTCTAGAGTTGAATGTACATTTCTTGTTCTGACTGGTGGGGGGATGTTGGGGAGGAGAGTTGGGTATTGGCATTTTTTGTGTATCTGGGAGTGAGTGATATGGGGGGGGGATTGGCATTTCACTGTTCAAGGGTTTTTCACCGGGTTGGGAGACTTAAACACTGGCAACACTGATGAGGCTACTATTGTACTGTTATTTTTACTTTCTTTGTTTAGTTTTTTGTTCTTCTTTTTGAATTGTGTATGGTTGTTACCTGGCAGCTTGTATGCTGCTCTGTTTCTTTTTTTGTAAACCCTTTAAAAATGCAATAAACAGAAGTTTTCAAAAAAAAAAAAATATATATATATATATATATATATATATATATATATATATACACACACACACACACATACACACACAATAGCCAATTTGGAGTAGTCTCTGCCTTTTTGGATCAGTTCTCTCAACACTTCAGGCTCCAGGTTTACTCCCTGGTAATCTCCCGCCTCGACTACAGCCTCCCTCCTCACTGGATTACCTTTACATAGGCTATACCCCCTTCAGTCCATTATGAATGCTGCTGCCAAACTCATCCACCTTACCAACTGTTCAGTGTCTGCTACCCTTCTCTGTCAATCCCTCCGTTGGCTGCCACTCATGCCGCAAATCCAATTCAAAGTACTAACAACTTACAAAGCCATCCACAACTCGGCCCTCAGCTACATCACTAACCTAGTCTCAAACTACCAACCAAATCGTTCTCCACATTCCTCCCAAGACCTCCTGCGCTGTGGCTATCTCGTCACCTCCTCCCATATTCGCTTCCATTTCCCCGGAGCCTCTCCCATCCTCTGAAACTCCCAACCCCAATCTGTCCACTTATCTCCTACTCTGTCCACTTTCAGATGATCCCTGAAACCCCTTCACTTCGGAGAAACCTATCTAATCTCCACCTAACAACTGTAATTTATTTTCTCTATCAGCTCCTCCCCCACAGCTATTAACATTTGTATCACAAGAACCTCTAATTCAAGTCAAATTAATGCCAAAGAGCTACATTTTGGTCTCATCTGACCACAGCACTTTCTCCCAACCCTTCTCTGAATCATTTAGATGTTCATTGGCATGACTGTACGTGTGTCTTCTTGAGGAGGGGGACTTGTCGTGTTTGGAGGAAGAAAAATGCTGACTATGACCCTAAGAGCACCATCCCTACAGTCAAGCACAGAGATGGAAAAATTATGCTTTGGGGCGATTTCTCTTCTAAAGGTACAGACCGACTTTGCCGCATTGAGGGGGCCAATAGATGGGGGCCATGTATAGTAAAATCTTGGATGAGAACCTTCTTCCCTGAGAACTCCCCTTCCCAGAACATTGAAGATGGGTCATGGATGGGTCTTTTAGCATGACAATGACCCAAAACATACCGCCAAGGCAACAAAGGAGTGGCTCAAGAAGAAGCACATTAAGGTCATAGAGTGGCCTAGTCAGTCTCCAGGCCTTAATATTATAGAAAATGTATGAAGGGAGCTGAAAATTCAAGTTGCCAAACGACAGCCAAGAAACCTTAAGGATTTGAAGAAGATCTGTAAAGAAGAGTGGACCAAAATCTCTTTCTTACCTCTGTGCTTGCCAACAAGATTTTCGTCACCAAGTACTAAGTCCTGTTTTGCTTGGAGATTAAATACTTATTTTACTCACTGAACTGGAACTCATTTAATAACATTGGTGTCATGTGTTTCTTCTGTATTTTTTGTTAATATTCTGTCTCTATGATAAAAATGATAGACCCCTAATTTCTTTGTAAGCGGGCAAAATTATCATCATTATCAGGGGATCAAACAATTATTTTCCCAACCGTAACTACAAATATATATATACACACACACACACATACACACATATACATATATATATATATATATATATATATATATATATATATATATATTTATATATATATGTATATATACAGTATCTCACAAAAGTGAGTACATCCCTCACATTTTTGTAAATATTTTATTATATCTTTTCATGTCACAACACTGAAGAAATAACATTTTGCTACAATGTAAAGTAGTGAGTGTACAGCTTGTATAACAGTATAAATTTGCTGTCCCCTCAAAATAAATCAACACACAGCCATTAATGTCTAAACCGCTGGCAACAAAAGTGAGTACACCCCTAAATGTGAGGGGTGTACTCACTTTTGTGAGATACTGTATATATATATATATATATATATATATATATATATATATATATAACATCTTTAACTACATGCTGACTGCCCTATAGCAGTTTTATATAGGTAGGGGGCGCACATGCGCGCCTTCCCTGGCTCACTGTATAATCACAGCGGGAGCTGATCAGCAGGTACCATGGATTCGATGTCTGCTGGCACCCGCCTATCATCCTGCAGAGACACAGAACAGCAGTTGTAAACAAGGCAGATTGCCATTCTGTCCGTAGTGAAGTCATGGATTTCTATGTTCCTGCGAAGCAGGAACATGGATCAATGCCTTCCAGTAGTAAAAGCACCTCCCATACTGTAGTAAAACACCGGCTAGGCACACAGTTAACCCTTTAATTGCCCCAAATGTTAACCCCTCCTCAGCCAGTGTAATTAGTACAGTTACAGTGCACATTTTTTAGCACTGATCACTGTATAAGTGTCACTAGTTCCCAAAAAGTGTCACTTAGTGTTCGAATGTCCACCGCAATATCACATTCCCATTACTGATCGCTGCCATTACTAGTAAAAAAATAAATAATTAAAAATGAATAAAAATATCCAATAGTTTGAAGAAGCTATAACTTTTGCGCAAACCAATCAATATACGCTTATTGGGATTTTTTTTTTTTATACCAAAATATATGTAGCAGAATACATATTGGCCTAAATTTATGAAGAAATTCGATTTTTTTATTGGATATGTTTTATAGTAGAAAGTAAAAAATATTGTTTTTTTTTTTTTCAAAATTGTCGGTCTTTATTTGTTGATAAAGTAAAACTCAAAAGTAAAAAAATAAAAGTGATCAAATACCACTAAAAGAAAGCTCTATTTGTGGGGGGAAAAAGGACATACATTTCATTTGGGTACAACGTTGCACAAATGCGCCATTGTCAGTTAAAATAACACAGTGCCGTATCGCAAAAAATGACCTGGTCCTGAAGGGGGATAAATCTTCCGGAGCTGAAATTCCTGCATTCTACACTTTTGTGACGAGTGACGTAGGTCTACATCGCTAGCCTGTGAGGGTCTAGGGAGCGAGCTCGGACCCCCGGAGGCGCGCTCCCGAGTGGTCACGGACCCCCCCCGCGCGTGTGACCGGCGGACATCGGGTCACTCTGCGATCGTCGGGGGAGAGGGAGAAAGTCAGGCGTCTAGTGTAAACAAGCCGCCTGTCATTCTCCCCTGTGTATGAATGATGATCATACTGTTCTACTATGTAGAACCATTGATCACTGTTCATACATCTGAAGCCACAGCCAATCACAGTTAGAATCACGCCCCTAGGGACACACATAGCCCCTCCCTCTCAAAAAAGTTAACCCCTTCACTGCCAGTGTAATTTTACAGTAACAGTGCATATATATAGCACTGATTACTGTAGAAATGTCACTGGTAACCCCAAAAGTGTCAAAAATGTCAGTCAAGGGTCCGATCTGTCCGCCGCAATGTCGCAGTACCGCAAAAAAAATCGCAGATCGCCGCCATTACGCGTTAAAAAAAAAAACAACAAAAATGACAAAAATCTTTACCTTTGTTAGTAAATGCGATAACTTTTGCGCAAACCAATCAAAATACGCTTTTTGCGATTTTTTTTACCAAACATATGTAGCATAAAACAAATTGGCTGAAAATGTTTTTTTTTTGGGGAATTTCATATAAAAAAATGTGAAAAATATTGTTATTTTTGCAAAATTGTCGCTCTTTTTTTGTTTATAGCGCATGATCAAAAAATCGCACAGGTGATCAAATACCACCAAAAGAAAGCTCTGTTTGTGGGAAAAAAGGACGTCAAATTCGTTTGGGTACAGCGTCGCACGACCGCGCAATTGTCCGTTAAAGTCACGAAGTGCCGAATCGCAAAATACCCCCTGGTCTTTTAGCAGCCAAATCCTCCGGGGCTTAAGTGGTTAAGAAAGAAATTCACAATAGAGTCCAGCAATGCCCTGATTCCTCCATACACCACATGTAGAGCGGATCCATTATGTTATACATATAAATGGCAAAAAAACTAGAATGAGAGATTTTTTTCTTTCTCTAGAAACACAACAAAATTTAAGCATATAAATCATCCAGCTCTTGGATGAGATGAAATAAATCAGTGTCATTTATCGGGCCCTGTAGGGAATTCTATAAGTCCAGGTGTATGGGATTTTTACTGTTTGGTTTATTGTCTGAGTATTTACTGTTTATGCACATAAACCTAGCGGGAAATAATATTAACCCCTTCACTTCAACAAATCATGTTTGATAAATGTAAAGTATTGTTTCTGAGAGCTAAAAACATGCATGAATTATACAATCCGGGAGTTGCTGGGTGAGAAAAATCCTGGTGTCCCAGTAGATCAGAGACATAATATATAATATAATAAAATATAATATAATATAATATAATATAATATATCACATTATAATATAATATAATACATTTTATATTATACTATAATATAATATATAATATTATATTTTATATTATAATAAATAATATAATATTATATAATATGATATAAAATATAATATAGTATACTATAATATAATATAATATAATATTATATAATATTATATTTTATATTATAATATATAATATAATATAACATAACATAATATAAAATATAAAATAATATAATATAAGAGGGGATCAACTCCCTTTGGTTTTACACGAACTTACAAAAACGGACCCTGATCATCCACAATCGATGTGTTCTGCTACCCTCTTTGATGATATGTTGATGACGATCTATGTGGACATTGCTAAACACTGCTCTGTTGATAACACATGTCATTTGACTGCTTTCTGTTTACTATATGTTTGCTTTCCTTAAAAATGTACTAATAGCCATTGTATGAAATTTCTATGCTTGTATAACTTTTTGTTTTTATTCAATAAAACTTTATGGAACAAAATAATATAATATAATACAATAAAAACTATGAACTTCTCTTATTTGCCCCATTTTGCCCCAGAAAAATATGCCATTGAAAGTGTTTTGCGCAAAAAAGCACAAAAAGAAAGCCTGGAAATCAGTTTTAATTTTAAAATGTAAAATTTCTGGTGTTGGGCTTAAATAAGAGCACTCAATGACAATATGCACCCTTTACAGCAAGCCAGATACTTTGAGGTTTAGGGGTTGATTTGCCAAATTAAAATAGGCTAATAATTTTGCAAGAGAAGCAGGGCCGAATAAACCAATTAGGCAGGGAAAGCCTATAAGCCCCTCACTGTTTAAGGGCTTGCAACAACAAATCAAAATAATATTGATTTGATCTTAAAAGAAAATTACAATAAAAAAAAAAACCTTTATGGTAAAGACTCTATAGAGAAAATAGTGTATTAATGTAATGTACCCAGTAATAACCTAAAGTGCATAAACCATGGACATCAGGTTCACATTACAGTTTGCCCCTAAAAACTCATCTTCTTTTAGCTGTCAGTCTGTAAAAAATTTTGGCGCAACTCACGTACGTATAATGTACAGTAGCGATGGTCATCTCCATCCAGCATCCGACGTGCACAATACTTAGCTCAATGCTATCCCACTAGAATGCGCATGAGAAACCTCCAGTCCCCTGCGAGGGTGGCCACCAGGTTTTGAGTAGGAGCTTTTACAAAGTTGAATCTGGCCCTGAAGGGAAATCGTACTTTACAAGGGACTTTGCCTTAGAGCTTAGTGAATACGATGAAGTTTCACTTTGCAAAGAATATTTAACCACTTGCCGACCAGTCACTGGGACTGTACTGCGGCAAAGTGGCTCGTTCCCGTCCAGCGATGTAGACCTACGTCGCTGGACTCCTCCCCTTGTGGGCGGCGCACCGCCAGAGGCTCGCTCCCGCTGTTTTCAGTCACAGTGGGAGTCGGGCCAGGGGAGGAGCGGCGGTAATCACCGCCGCTCTTTACCGATCGTCAGGGAATCGAGTCTGGAGATCTGCCTGCTTGTGTAAACAAAGCGGGCGGATCTCCTAAGTGACAAACAGTGACAGATTGCAGGGTTCAGCATAGCTGAACATGCGATCTGTCCCTGTGTCACTCAGTCACCTCCCCCCCCCCACACGTCAGTAAGCACCAGGCATACATTAACCCCTCCCTCTCCAATAAAATTAACCCCTTCCCTGCCAGTGTAATTTTTACAGTAACAGTGCATATTTATAGCACTGATTACTGTAGAAATGTCACTGGTACCCCCAAAAGTGTCAAAAATGTCAGTCAAGGGTCCGATCTGTCCGCAGCAATGTCGCAGTCCCGCAAAAAAAAAAATCGCAGATCGCCGCCATTACTCGTTAAAAAAAAACACCAAAAATGACAGAAATCTTTCCCTTAGTTAGTAAACGCAATAACTTTTGCGCAAACCAATCAAAATATGCTTATTGTGATTTTTTTTACCAAACATAGGTATCAGAAAACAAATTGGCCAAAAATTTAAAAACATTTAGATTTTTACATTTTTTGTGGGAATTTCATATAAAAAAATGTGAAAAATATTGTTATTTTTTCCAAATTTACGCTATTTTTTTGTTTATAGCGCAAAAAGTAAAAATCACACAGGTGATCAAATGCCACCAAAAGAAAGCTCTGTTTGTGGGAAAAAAAGGACGTAAATTTCGTTTGGGTACAGCGTCGCACGACCGCGCAATTGTCAGTTAAAGTAGCACAGTGCTGAATCGCAAAAAGTGGCCTGGACGTAAGACAGCAAAATACTCCGGTGGTAAAGTGGTTAAAGTGATTGTAAAGTCTTGTGTTTCTTTTTTTAAATACCAAGCATATACTTACCTCCTCTGTGCAGTAGTTTTTTCACAGAGTAGCCCGGATCCTCCTCTTCTCGGGTCCCTCTGTGGCTCTCCTGGCCCCTCCCTCCTATTGATTGCCCCCACAGCAAACAGCTTGCTATGGGGGCACCCGAACCTAGTCACAGCTCCCTGTGTCCATTCAGACACAGAACTGCCGTTTGGCCCTGCCCCCTCTCTCTTCTGATTGGCAAACTGACTTTAAATGACAGCAGCAGGAGCCAATGGCACCACTGCTGTGTCTCAGCCAATCAGGAGGGAGAGTCCTGTACGACTGAGGGACTTGTGGACATCACTGGACAGAGATGGGGCTCAGGTAAGTTTTAGGGGGTGCTGGGGGGGCTGCTGCACACAGAAGGCTTTTTATCTTGATGCATAGAATGCTTTAGGATAAAAAAATTATGACTTTGCAACCATTTTAATCACATGCAAGGAAAATAAAAAAAGAAATGCATTTTGCTTGCACATGATTAGATGATAGAAGGCAGCAGAGCTTCACCTTATTTACTAAGCTCTGGGGCAAATTCTCTTGCAAAATAAACAACATATTTGCCTTGAGTAAATGAACCAAATAGACTCCAGAAAGACGCATAATAATGTCCCTGTTCAAAGCATTAGTAGGGCCTCATCTGCAATATGAAGTTCTGGGCACCAGGATATTAATGGAACTGGGCAGAAAGGGGGCGTAGTGGAGCTCAGCTGTGAGAAAAGATTACCTGGCACAAAATGTACTCACTTTTCAGAAAGGATGAATCTAATCGGAAGATTGGATCTCCTTGAATAAATAGAAAATGCTCCATATGCACTAAAAGGCTAGGTCTGTAGACACCTGACCACCACACCTATATGAGCTTGTTGGATGTCCTATTCCATAACCTCCAATATTTCAACAAGATTTTGTAGTGTATTTGTTGGAATTTGTTCCCATTTGTGAGGTCAGTTACTGAAGTTGGATGAGAAGACCTGGCTCACAATTTGCATTCAAATTTATACCAAAAGTGTTCAGTAGAATTGGGGTCATGGCTCTGTGCAAACCATTTGAGTTCCTCCACACCAAACTTATCAAATCATGTCTATATGGAGCTAGCTTTGTGAAAAGGACCTTCCCCGAACTGTTACTGAAAGAGCACAATTGTCTTAGGGTGCTTTAGCATTACAAGTACTCAGGGCCAGATTTACATCACAGGAGTCTATGGGTAGAGAATTCTGAAGTGCCCCCAATCCCGCCCCACCTCCATTCATCCCCCCAATCCCATCCTGGCTGCATCCACCACCCCGATCCCATCCTGACTCCATCCACCACCGCTCCATCCACTGCCCTGATCCCATCCCGGCTCCATCCACCACCCTGATTCTGTCCCCCCAATCCCATCCCAGCTCCATCCACCACCCTGATCCCATCCCGGCTCCATCCACCACCCTGATCCTATTCTCGCTCTATCCACCACCCCAATCCCATCCTTGCTCCATCCACCACCCCAATCCCATCATGGCTCAATTCCCCGATCCCATCCTGGCTCCATCCACCACCACTCCATCTACCACCTCAATCCCATCCCGTCTCCATCCACCACTCTGATCTCATCCCGGCTCCATCCAACACCTCAATCCCACCCCAGCTCCATCCACCCCCCATATCCCATCCCGGCTCTATCCATCACCCCCATCCCATTTCGTCACCATCCTTCCCCCAACCTATTCCGGTTCCATTCACCACCCTGATCCCATCCCGGCTCTATCCACCATCACTTCATCCAACACCCAGATCCCAGCTCCATCCACCACTCTTATCACATCCCAGCTCCATCCATCCCTCCAATGCCTTCCCGGCTCCATCCACTACCCCAATCCCATCCCAGGTCCATCCAGCACCCCGATCCCATCCTGGCTCCATTCATCCCCCTGATCCCATCCTTGCTTCATCCATCTTCCCGATCCCATCCCGGCTCCATCCACAACCCCGATCCCATCCCGGATCCATCCATCACCACGATCTCATCTTAGCTCCATCCATACCCTGATCCCATCCTGGTTTCATTCATCCCTTGATCCATTCACAGCTACGATACAGCTCACGCTTCATTCAGCCCTCATGTAGGAAGGGGAGCAGGCTACATTTAGCAGAGGAGAGAGGGGGCACACAGCTCAGACCGGACACCCCACCAGCCCCATCCTGGGCTAGTTCTTAGAGAACATCAGGCGGTGTGCGAGGGATGTGATCACACTAATTGCACTGCCACTGTCCCGGGGGATGATCAGGCAGTATGTGGTATGGATCAGGTACCAGACGGAGAATGGAGAGAGGAACCCAATCCCCGGGGTGTAGGGCTGTGAGCATCAGACACCCACAAAACTGAGGTTAATGAGTAAAAAACATGTAAGCAAAGAGATGCATTGACCAACAGAGGGAGTACAAAATATGGCATGGCAAGATATCAACAGCAATATTGATATAAAAGATCATATATCATGGAGTGAGCAGGATACACACAAAATTGTCTTAAATATAGTGTACAACATAGTTGAAAACTCAACGCATTTCGTGGGTCTGTAGCCCACTCATCAGGAGTATATACAGGTAAACCTGTCAAAGAAATAAAAGACTTGTATGTAATGTCAAAAACCAATAGATGTTGGGGATAAATCAGCAAGTATGGATTTTCAACAATTGTATGACCCAAGTGGGGAAACCATACTTACATGGAGCCATATTTCACTGGTGAAAGCAACATTGCCATATGGTGGGGGCGCTAAATGTCTGACACGGGAGCTGAAGGAACATGAGTCCACGGCAATGAGACGGGGAGCCAGGCGAGGACAATGTCGGAGCGAGGATAATGTCTGAGCATGTTTCATAACGCAGCACTGAATAGAAAGATGTAGATATTTTATATCAGAGTATAAGAAGTACAATGTATAACTTAGTAGTAGCCAGAAAGGATATGAATGTATAGCACAAGGCTAGTGTAAAGACCAAGCCAAATCCAAAAGAAAGTGAACTAAAATCGCAGAGTGTGCTTGTCTGAATGTGATCAGAGTGATCCAAGGAGGATGACAGCGAAGTGTGGAAGATAGAAAGGTAAACGAGTATCAGAGTGTGGGAGATACAATGTATCAATTAATAATAGCCAGTCCAAACCTAGAAAAGGTGACAAAATATGCTTGTCTTAATGTGATCGAATAATAAAAGAGGGGCAACAACAATGACCCCACTTGGGTCATACAATTGTTGAAAATCCATACTTGCTGATTTATCCCCAATATCTATTGGTTTTTGACATTACATACAAGTCTTTAATTCCTTCGACAGGTTTACCTGTATATACTCCTGATGAGTGGGCTACAGACCCACGAAACGCGTCGAGTTTTCTACTATGCTGTACACTATATTTAAGACAATTTTGTGTGTATCCTGCTCACTCCATGATATATGATCTTTTATATCAATATTGCTGTTGATATCTTGCCATGCCATATTTTGTACTCCATCTGTTGGTCAATTGGAAGTAATTGATACGTTTGGAAACATCCATGAAGACAGTGAGGCTGTTTACTGGATCCAAGGTCGCTGTTCTTGTCAATATTGACCAATCATTGGAGATATGGATATATCCAAATTCCACGAATTACAGTTTAAACGAAGTTTACTGAATGTTCCTAATAACAAGACGAGGGACGCGGTGGCCATTTTGATGGTGGGATACCCATACGATCTAACCGCTGAATGCTGACTACAAGCAACCTAAATGTAAGCTGCTCTCCTTTTATTTCTAAATAAATATTTGAAATACTACACCATGAGGGGATCATCTTTTTATATTTCCTGAGTGCTTGAAGGAGTTTCTTTGGGGGAACCCAATCCGGTCGCCAGTGGGAGGAAGTGTATGGATGTGATCAGTCCTTCCCTGCCACAGACTTCACTATACTCTGGGCGTGTTTTGACCCTGTGGGGTCTATTAAGTCGGTAAGATTACCTCATTATACTGCTCAGTGGTTGACTTTCCTGTTTGCACCCCTCCATCTCTATGGTTTATGTGGACTCCATCATTGCACTTGGGACTTGTTTTCTCTTTTTTGTCAGCATTGTTTGTGTATTTGGATTAGCGCGACACCATCTCACACCAATGCATGTCTTTGCTTACATGTTTTTTACTCATTGAGCCCCGGTTCACACTTGTGCGAGTGCCGGGTTCGCATGTAATGTCGGAGCACACTGTTCCTTCATTACATGCGATCGGCTGTGCGAGTTTAGCCATACACTTTGTATGGCTAAATTCGCGCCGCAGCAAACACGCACATGACCCTTTTTGGAAGCCGCATCAGGATCGGATCGCACAGCGGTTCACACTTGTGCGATCCGATCCTGTGCGAACTGCACGATCGCACTGCGATATGCGATCAAACTGGGGGTGTCGTTAAGATTACATTGACACCCCCAGCGTATCGCATATGGCAGTGTGAACTGCCGGGGGTGCGTGTGCAATGCAGGAACAGGCTGCGAATTCGCAGCCTTCCCGCATCGCATAAGTGTGAACCGGCACTGAAATCTACTTTTATGCATCAGCAACTCATGCATCCACTTCAATTAAAGTCCCATCTGGGCCATTTTTCTCTTTCTTGCTTGATTTAGGAATGGAAGTGGATGTAATAGACAACATCAGACCATTTCCCAGTTTTTACAAAACTGAGGTGAGTCCCTAATACACCGAACCTACCCAACCCGCACTGCAATGTATCTGCTTCCCGCACCCCATGTGCATAGAGACCAGGAGTCAGGACATTCCAGCTCTGATCACCAGAGGAAATCCCACTGCACTACATACTGCCGCTCTGTTGTCCTCTTCCCCAGGATACCTCTGTGTGTATAGAGAAATCTTCTACAGACTGATCCTTATCCCAGAATTGTGATATCCCCCATCTACAGTCTGTGCTCTGTGTAGATCAGGATCAGTCTGTATATGATCAAAAACAAAAATCATGCAGATGGCTGCCCCTCTAGGAAGGATGCCTGTAGGCACATGCCTACAGTGCTTATTGGGAAATCCGTCTCTGCTAGTACTTTATACTGGGAACACCTGAACTCAATAATTTTGAGGGAAATTTACATACTTTTAGATATATACCTTGGAATTCATAAAGACTGGCACTGGCAGATTTTGCAAAAGTGTTGCTCATGCATGTAAAAAATGGTAAAGAATTTGTCAAATCCATGTACCTGTCTGAAACTTGTACTTGAATTTGGCTCATGCTGCAGCACTTTTAGAACGTATGAGAGACACTTTAAAAAAATCTTTCTGAGACGGATTTTCTCTGTGTGCGCCAAAGGAGCGTTGGTCTTAATAAGCTCCACTTTTACATTTTTTGGTACATTCAGTGCAACACAATGTAAAAGCGGCACATTTTAGAACTATCTGAATTTGGTGCACAAGTCGCTGTAAGAACCAATAGTGGATTTGGTGCATTACAACTGGAGAAAACGTGGTTTAACCCTTACAAAAAGGCTTTTTTACAGTAAGAGCTGTGGAAATATAAAATAGCCTTCAACATTACACACACTTCCTCCGTTAGCTCCCGTACTCATCTACATCATATACATTTCTCTCTAGATGGTATAGAGCCCCATCCCACCTAGCACAGATGTTTCCTGTGACAGACAATCACTGCTGGAGGGGTGTAACCAACAGGGCACTCTTCTTCACATGTGGTGGACATGATCTTGATCAGGGCCCTGATTTGTTGGATTGGGAAAGGGAGGTTGATGCTATCATAGAGGCAGAGAGTCGGATACATATGATCAAAGACCAACAAGATAAATTTAGGGACACCTTGTCACGCTGGATGTATTATTCCCTTGAAATAAATGCTAACTCACAATGAACTCCCACACTCTATCCCCAACGTGTATATATTTACCATCTGATTGGCCAACAGACATACCCAGCAGTAATTGGTAAATTGATTACTAATTTCCTTATATTCCCTTTTCCTGAAGTTGGCTTTCCTTTCCCTACTATCCTTTCTCAATCCTATGATATTCTACTTAAGCCACATCCAACCACCATACATGTATTGCATTGGTTGACCATATCGGATGTGCATACTTGATAGAGGTTCCTGGGGGACCTTGGTCTGCTACCGCCAGGTTGCCCACACTCGTAAAGACGATGGTGTGGGGGTGCGAAGGGGATCCGGATGCTTTTGGTTTCTGTTACATATCTGTTCTGTATATATGTAATGTAGACCCTGTGTCTAGTAGATTACTTTGAGAATGTACATCAGAGGTTGAATCTACAATTAATCCCCTTCTTTTTACTTCTTTGGGATACTCACTGTATACTTTGTATATAGTAATTTTCTGCAAACCTAATAAACTTTTATTATAAAAAAAAAAAAAAAAAAATAGCCTTCAACAAGAGCTGCTCACAGCCAACTCAACCTCTCGCTGACCGGCCTATAGTAAAAAAAAAAGGCATTTATTTGACATTAAATACTGGGGTTATGGCAGTATTTTTTTTTTTTTAGGTAATTCTCTTTCAGGTTTTAGGTAATTCTCTCTCAGGTTTTAGGTAATTCTCTTTCAGATAAAAGTGGTCCCATGGACTCACTGCGGCTTTGCAGTGGGATCACTTTTAACCACTTAAGCCCCGGAAGATTTTACCCCCTTCCTGACCAGGGCCTATTTCGTGATTCGGCACTGCATGACTTTAACGGACAATTGCGCGGTCGTGCGACGCTGTACCTAAACGAATTTGATGTCCTTTTTTTCCCACAAACAGAGCTTTCTTTTGGTGGTATTTGATCACCTGTGCAATTTTTTGATCATGCGCTATAAACAAAAAAAGAGCGACAATTTTGCAAAAATAATAATATTTTTCACATTTTTTTATATGAAATTCCCCCCCAAAAAAATGTAAAAATCTAATTTTTTTAACATTTTAGGCCAATTTGTTTTCTGCTACATATGTTTGGTAAAAAAAAAATTGCAAAAAGCGTATTTTGATTGGTTTGCGCAAAAGTTATTGCGTTTACTAACTAAGGGAAAATTTTTTGTCATTTTTGTTGTTTTTTTTTTAACGGATAATGGCGGCGATCTGCGATTTTTTGTGGGACTGCGACATTGCGTTGGACAGATCGGACCCTTGACTGACATTTTTGACACTTTTGGAGTTACCAGTGACATTACTACAGTAATCAGTGCGATACATATGCACTGTTACTGTAAAAATGACACTGGCAGTGAAGGGGTTAACTTTTTTTGAGAGGGAGGGGTTAAGTGTGTCCCTAGGGGCGTGATTCTAACTGTGATTGGATGTGGCTTGAGGTGTAAGAACAGAGATCAACGGTCCTACATAGCAGAACCGTTTGATCTCCATTCTTACACAGGGAAGAATGACAGGCGGCTTTGTTTACATTAGCCGCCTGCCTTTCTCCCGGTGTAACGGACGATCGCGAGTCACCGGCGGACATCGGGTCCGCCAGGCAGACGCGTGGGGGTTCCGTGACCGAGGGGGCGCTTGCTTGCTCCCTAGAGCCTCACAGGCTAGCGACGTAGTCCTACGTCGCTTTGCCTGTGAGGGGCTGACCGCCGCACTAAATAGTCGTGCAGTGGTCGGCAAGCGGTTAAAAGTGGCAGGAGGGGTGTCCCCTCCCTCCCAAATGAATGTTCAACCTCCCTGAAGTTAACCAGGCCACCTACTCTTAAGCTGGGAAAGGGGGTATATTAGTGGATTGGCAAAGCACCTTGGTCTTATGTTGATGGACGGCATCCCTATGACGTCATCAGTGCCAGGACGAGGTCATTCAGCGCCCAGGGCAAAGATGCCAAACTTCACCCCCCTTTTCTTTGGGGTTAGGGTCAGGGTGCCCCCATCCCTGGAATAAATGATTGCACCCAGGGCAGCCGCCCCTCCTGCCCTTCCCTTGTCCCAGCCCTGGACGCCATTGACCATATATGATGATGTCAATATATGGACAATGACGTCACACGTGCGACTGCCAGATCTGGTATGGTTCAGGAGAGGAAGCATGCTCTTACTGAGATCGCTGTTTCCTGCTAAACAGAATTGTAAAGGAAATTTGTTTTGGAACATGTCCTCCAGGGCAGTGCCTAGCCCCCTATGCAATTTGACTATCCCTAGCATATTAGCCTACAAAATGGCCAGTGAAAGTGCATATTTTAGCACTGTGTTAGTATCATTGGTTCCTGCAAAGTGTCAAAAGTGTGTCTGATTGTCTACCGCAATATCGCAGTCCCGCTATAAGTCGCTGATCGCTGCCATTACTAGTATAAAAAAACAAAACAAATAAAAATTCCATAAATATATCCCTGCAAAGTTCGGGAAATCAACTAGATCGCAGGACACAGGCGTTGCAATCAAAGGAACGCTTATTAAATTAAACAAGGTCACAGCAGAAAAAAAAAAAAAAACACAACAAAGGATAACAGTCTCAGCGACTTGCAGCATTCAGGACTGCTGTTACAGGCAAACAGTCCCCAACTTTTGAAGAGGGTAACTTCCCCTGCCAACAGATTTCCAGGCAGGATACTAATATGCACCCTCACGGCTGTACACAAATCCACCATCCACAGTCTCCTCTATACTCCTCCACACCACACCTGCAACTTCCTGTCTTTTTTTGAAACCACTTTCTCTGACCAGTGAGTTAACCCTTTTATTCCCTTAAAGGGACCACAGTCCAAACATCGGTCTGGACAATTAATTATTTTGAAAATTTTGGTGCTATCAGGACAGGGTGTTGACATAGTGCCGACTTGAGCTCCAAAAAAGCCTTTTTTAGCATCTGCATTCCACTCAACCATGACCAACGTCAGATTGCCGCCAATGTGGCAAAGTTAGGTACAAACCTCCTTCAGTATCTCACAATGCCCAGGAATGCACGTACCTGCTTCTTTGTGTGGGGACGGGGCCAGTTCTGTATTGCCTCTACCTTGTTGACCTGAGGTTTTACCAGCCCTCTACCTATGATATACCCCAGGTATTTCACCTTCTCCATTCCCAAAGCACATTTTTGAGGGATCACTGTGAACCCCTCCTTCCAAAGGGAGTCCAGCATTGCCTGGACTTTGGGCAAGTGTGATTCCAAGTCTCTGCTAAAAATGACTGTCGTCCAAAAATATAGAGGCATGCTCTAGGTGAGGTCGTAAAATCCATTGCTCGCTGGAACGTGGCTAGAGCAGTTTTTAGTCCAAAAGGTATTCTTTTGTACTAAAAACTCCCCTCTGGGGTAGAAAAAGCAGTATTCTCTCTAGCAGGCTTATTCAGGGGGATTTGACCTACCCCTTAGTAAGATCTAATGTAGTGATATACCTGGCTGGACCTAGTCTCTCAATGAGCTCATCTACCTGAGGCATGGGGTAGGCATCAAACCTTGAAACTTCATTAAAGCGGAGTTCCAGCCATTTACTCACCTGTCCAACGGTCCAGCGATGCGGCCGCCGGAAGCCTCGATCCTCTCCCTCGGCGCCGGCATCACTGCTGTGGGCACCCGGCTGTAACAGTTTGCGGCTTCACAGCCGGGTACCCACTGCGCATGCGCGAGTCGCGCTGCGCGCTGTGATTGGCCGGCAATCTTCTGGGACCTCTGACGTGTCCCAGAAGATTGCAGGGAGGGAGGGGGAGAGGAGAACTTCCGCTCAGGGCGCCGCGGCGCTCCGAGCGGAAGTGGGAGCGGGTACCTGTCAAAACTAGGTACCCGCTCCCCCCCCCAAAAAATGACATGCCAAATGTGGCATGTCGGGGGGTCAGGACTCCCTAAAGCGGAAGTTCCACTTTTGGGTGGAATTCCGCTTTAAGTTTCAAAAGCCAAAGTCCATAAATGTAAAAGTCCATAAATGTATCCCCTAGTTTATAGACACTATAACTTTTTCGCAAACCAATCAATATACACTTATAAGGTTTTTTTTTTTTTTTACCAAAAATATGTAGCAGAATACATATTTGCCTAAATTAATAAAAAAATGTGATTTTAAAAAAAAAATATTGGGTATGTATTATAGCAGTAAAAAATATATTTTTTTCAAAATTGTGTTTTTTTTTTTGTTTTTTGTTTATAGCGCAAAAAGTAAAAACCGCAAAAGGTGATCAAATACCACCAAAAGAAAGCTCTATTTGTGGGGGGAAAAAAGATATCAATTTTATTTGGGTACAGCCTTGCACAAAAGCGCAATTGTCAGTTAAAGCAACATAATGTCGTATCGCAAAAAATGGCCTGGTCTTTAAGGGGGTAAAACCTTCCAGGGCTAAAGTGGTTAAAGTCCGATGCAAAAAAAAACAATTTTTTTTTATTCTCCTGTGCCTGTTACACTGCCCTGACCCACATTCTGCACCAGTTGCAAAGTTCGGGAAACAGCTGGATCGCAGGACACAGGCGTTGCAATCAAAGAAACGTTTATTAAAGCGCAGTTGCACCCAAAAGTGGAACTTCTGCTCTTTTGCTTCCTCCCCCCTTCCGGTGCCACATTTCGGACCTTTCAGGTAGGAGGGGGGAACAGGTACCTGTTTTTGACAGGTACCCTTTCCCACTTGCGAGATGCGGCACCACGGTGCTGTCCCTCGGAAGTTTGGCTGGGTTCCCTTACCGGCAATGGCGGCGGCAGCACCCGATAACCGATGGAAACATCGGCTGTGGTTCCGGCATCGCTGGACTCCAGGAAGGTAAGTGTCCTAATATTAAAAGTCAGCAGCTACCGTATGTGTAGCTGCTGACTTTTAATTTTTGGAGGGGGGGTGGAGGGGAAGGCAGAACTCCGCTTTAACTTAAACTGCTTCACAGCAGCGAAAACAAAAAAAAACACAACAAAGGATTACAATGTTACCGACTTGCAGAGTTCATGACTGCTGTTGCAGTTAAAGTCCCCCCAACTTTTGGAAAGGGTAACTTCCCCTGCCAATAGGTTTCCAGGCAGGATAATGACAGGCACCTTCACGGCTGTACAAAAATCCACCATCCACAGTCAGTCTCCCCTATACTCCTCCACACCAAACCTGCAACTTCCTGTCTTTTTTTAAACCCACTTCCTCTGAGCAGTGAGTTAACCATTTTGTTCCCTGAAAGGGACCACAGTCCAAACAGAAGGGAGATATAGCGTCCTTACGGGACCCAGCCACGGCGTCTTGTACAATCTCCTAGTTTGTAGATGCTATAATGTTGTGTAAACCAATCAATATATTGGGATTTTTTTTACCAAAAATGTGTAGCAGAATATATATTCCCCTGAATTGATGAAGAAATTCGATTTTTTACTGGAAATATTTTATAGCAGAAAGTAAAAAATATATATATTTTTTTTTTAAATTGTCTGTATTTTTTGTTTATAGTGCAAAAAATAAAAACCGTAGAGGTGATCAAATACCACCAAAAGAAAACTATTTGTGGGGGAAAAATTACATACCGTATATACTCGAGTATAAGCCGACCCGAATATAAGCCGAGACCCCTACTTTTACCACAAAAAAATGGGAAAAATGATTGACTCGAGTATAAGCCTAGGGTGGGAAATGCAGCAGCTACTGGTAAATTTTAAAAATAAAAATAGATACCAATAAAATTACACCTCCACCTCCAACCCCCCCTCAACCCACATTAGGCCTTCACCTCACCTCCATCCCCCCCCCTCCTCTCAACCTGCATTAGGCCTTCACCTCCAACCTCCAACCCCCCCTCCCCCTCAACTCACATACCAGTAACAGTTTTGATCAGTGGCAGAAAGAGCCATCACCAGCAAATAGGTGGCATCTCAGAGGAAAGCATGTCACTGTCCTTGGGGATGTTACTTGCTTTTATTTAGTCATTACAGGGCTGATTCTGGATGCCATGGAGAACACACGATAATAAAAAGACTCCAACCCAGGTTACCGTAATCATAAATAATAAATACCGGTAAATAAATGGTGGCAGGTGTTCGGGTAATGGTTCCCTCAGTGCCTCCAGCTCACTTCTTCACTACTTCTTCTTCAGCAGCGCGGCTGCCAGCACTGGCTCCTCCCACGGTGTGACGTGCGGGCGCAGCTCGTCCACTGACTCTCCGCTGACTGTCTCCTCCGCTCCTCTGCTACAGAGGAGTCAGGCGGCGGGTCATGTTACTCCAGCATATTACTGTATTAACGGCGGCGGATACGGGGCGGGAGGGTCGGGGGTGAGATACACAGTCATTCCTGATCGTTCCTGGCATTTCTCCATTTTAATATTTTTTCTCACTCGAGTATAAGCCGAGGGGGTGCTTTTTCAGCACAAAAATGTGCTGAAAAAGTCAGCTTATACTCGAGTATATACGGTACATTTTATTTGGGTACATCGTTGCACGACTGCACAATTGTCAGTGTACAGGACGCAAAGGTTGGGTCCTGGAAGGATGCTATATAACCTTAATATTTGGGTTGTGGTCCCTTTAAGGGAAGTGTGGTAGTACTCAGGGGGTCACCTAGGAGGGGTGAGGAATTTCCAGGAATAGCCTTAATCAGGAGAGGACTGACTTGAAAACCCTGAAGTGCTATTCGGGTGGGGAAGGGTCTCCACCTCTGACTACAGGGATTCCAGCATACACAGGGTAAGACCCTCCAGGAAGCAGCTCTTAACCACTTTACCACCGGAGGATTTTGCTGTCTTACGTCCAGGCCACTTTTTGCGATTTGGCGCTGTGCGACTTTAACTGACAATTGCGCGGTCGTGCGACGCCGTACCCAAATGAAATTTACGTCCTTTTTTTCCCACAAACAGAGCTTTCTTTTGGTGGTATGTTGCGCTATAAACAAAAAAAGAGTGTTTATTTTGAAAAAATAACAATATTTTTAACATTTTTTTATATGAAATTCCCCCCCAAAAAAATTTAAAAATCTAAATTTTTTTACATTTTTGGCCAATTTGTTTTCTGCTACCTATGTTTGGTAAAAAGAATCACAATAAGCGTATTTTGATTTGTTTGCGCAAAAGTTATTGCGTTTACTAACTAAGGGAAAGATTTCTGTAATTTTTGGTGTTTTTTTTTAACGCGTAATGGCGGCCATCTGCGATTTTTTTTGCGGGACTGCGACATTGCGGCGGACAGATCGGACCCTTGACTGACATTTTTGACACTTTTGGGGGTACCAGTGACATTACTGCAGTATCAGTGCTATATATATGCACTGTTACTGTAAAAATGACACTGGCAGGGAAGGGGTTAATTTTATTGGAGAGGGAGGGGTTAATGTATGCCTGGTGCTTACTAACGTGTGGGGGGGGGGTGACTGAGTGACACAAGGACAGATCGCATGTTCAGCTATGCTGAACACTGCAATCTGTCACTCCTTGTCACTGAGGAGATCCGCCCGCTCTGTTTACACAAGTGGGCAGATCTCCAAACTAGATTCCCCGACGATCGGGGAAGAGCAGCGGCGATCGCCACTGCTCCTCCCCTGGCCCGACTCCCGCTGTGACTGAAAACAGCGGGAGCGAGCCTCCGGCGGCGCGCGCCACCCACAAGGGGCGGAGTCCAGCGACGTAGGTCTATGACGCCCTCACGATAACGAGCCACATTGCTGCAGTAGCAGCAATGTGAGCAGACCTAAACTGGTTAAAAGACAGGAAGTAGTGATAGGTGTGTTGGTGAGGAGGAGTTGGTGAATACACCTGTCTTGGAGAGCTGTGAGTCTGCTGGAGGCTGGAAAACAGGATTTAACAAGGACTGTTAAACCTTGGGGTGAAGATCCATTTACAAACTGTATGAGCCTTTTTTGCTTTTACTTTGTGCTGAAGACAAGCAGACTTTATTTTGTATTTTGGTGCTTGTGTGCTGCTGGAAGCCGCATTTTGTTTTGCTTGCTGAATAAAAGCCTTTTTGTTTAAAGTCTAACAGTTTTTGCACTCAGTCCTGTGGAGCCACAATCCCCCAAACTTACAACTGGTGCTTTGAATGCGGGCAGAGTGCACTTGCAGCCGCAAAAGCCGTTTAAAACTAAAAACTGACATTTAAAGAGAAAGCGTACCTATGGTATGTCTTGGGTGAAATCAGCACAAACACTGCAAACAGCAGGAAAAGGCATGGAGGAGGTCATCAAAGCATTGGGGCAAGCCACCGTGACCCAGCAGCAAGCCTCAGCAGAGGCAAACCATCGTCATGAGGAAGCGATGGCTCAGCAGCAGCAGGCCCTGGCACAGGCGGTAGCTGCACAACAGGAAAGCACGCGGTCGCTAGCCGCCCAGTTTACTGTCCAGCAGGAGTTCAGTCAAGCACAAGTGGCTGCCTTGCAGGAGGCAGTACAGCGTCTGGCTCAGGGACGAGAGCGAGCAGTCGTCTCCGCTGACAACCAGGTATCCGTGAGAGGCAGGCATTTTTTGCAAAAACACACCCAGCGATGATGTAGAGGCTTTTCTCACCACCTTTGAGAGGATAGCGGGGAGAGAGGGGTGGCCCCGTGACCAATGGGCTGGCATTATGTCCCTTTTCCTCACTGGTGACCCGCAAAAGGCCTACTTTGACCTCCCATCGGAGCACATCAGCGACTATGAGCGTCTGAAGGCAGAGATCCTGGCCTGTCTGGAAGTGACCTCAGCTGTCCGGGCTCAGAGGGTGCACCGCTGGAGTTACAAACCCATCCAACCACCCAGGTCCCAAATGCACAAACTGGTAAAGCTGGTCAAAAAATGGCTGCAACCAGAAAAGTTGACAGGCCCACAAATGGTGGAGCGGGTGGTGATGGACTGGTATCTGTGGTCCCTGCCAGAAGACCTACAGCACTGGTAAGCCATGGAGACCCTGCAACTGCTGACCCGCAGGTAGAGTTAGTTGAAAGGTACACCGTGGTGGAGGACCTGCTCGGGCCTGCCAAGCGTCGGGAACCCACACCAAGGGTAACCAGGCCAGCCACAGCACTTAGGAGAGAAGCCCTGCAAGACGCTGGAACCCAAAAACCTGCATGACCTTCCACAGAACCACGAAAGTTGGTTCCTGTCCCAAGGCTGGGGGAAATACAGTGTTGGCGATGTCGGTCCTGGGGGCATACCCGGGCCCACTGCCCAATTCAGGAGGAGTTAATGGATTTTGGGACTGGTCGGAGAAGCTCCTTCTATGTGCAAAGAGCATGTGCCACTCATCTTGATCTGGCTGCAGGATGGTTTTAGTGTGAAGTGTGGGTGAACCACCTTCCTGCCAAGGCTCTTCTGGCTTCCAGTAGCATGGTGACACTAGTACATGCCAGGGTGATGGGGAGACTCTGTCCAGTAAGTAAGACTCTAAGGGTGGTGTGTATCCATGGGGACACAAGGGAGTACCCCCTGGTTGCCTATGGCTGTACCTCAATGGCACAAGAAGTTGGGGTGGTAAGAAATCTGATATATGACATAATAGTGGGGCGGGACTGTCCACTGTTTTTTGAACTATGGAACCAGGTGCAGTATGAAATGCCTTGACAGCTAAGAGGACTGGGGACACGGGGCCTCGAAGGGACAGAGTCTGAGGGGTCCGGGCCTGAAACCCCCACAACACACACCCCTAATGTGGAAATACCTGTTCTTGCTGAGAATGTTGATAATGTTCCGGTTATAAGTCTCAAAACCAAATTGACCTCTCAAGGGGGGGAAGTCTCCCCATTACAGGTTATGCTGGGGGAGGATGATGAGGAACTCGTTGCAGTTGCAGGTTGAGGAGGTTGAAGGGGAAACATCCTCAAGGCCAGTGCACCAGACCTGGATGTATCCAGGGAAGCGTTCGGCACCACCCAGTTACGGGATACTACCTTGGTCAATGCTCGAGAGCAGATTTCTGTTATTGATGGGATCCCACAACTACCAAGTGCAGACCAGAGGTTTCCTCATTTTGCGTTGAAGGGGGACTTGGTTTATCGAGTGGCTGAAAGCCTAGGGGAAACTGTAGAGCAGTTGCTGGTTCTCCAGCCATATAGGTGGATGCTCCTCGATCTAGCCCACAACAATGCACTGGGAGGACACCTGGGGGCGGAAAAAACAGAGGCCAGGATAACCGACAGGTTTTACTGACCAGGAGTGAAGGCCGAGGTTAAAAGATATTGTGCATCTTGTCCCACTTGCCAGTTAACTGCCCCAGTGTCCCACTACAGAAATCCCCTGGTACCCTTACCAATCATTGAGGTGCCATTTGAGCGGTTTGCTATGGATCTCTTAGGACCCCTGGTGAAGTCAGCAAGGGGGGACCAATATATATTAGTCATCCTAGATTACGCAACTAGGTATCCAGATACAGCCTCTTTAAGGAAAACTTCCTCTAAGGTCATTTCCGGGGAATTGTTTCAGATGTTTTCACGAACTGGGTTCCCTAAAGAGATACTGATGGACCAGGGCACTCCTTTCATGTCAAAGGTGATGGCCAACTTGTGCAAACTATTTCAGATTAAGCAGTTGCGGATGTCCGTCTATCACCCACAGACCAATGGCCTAGTTAAGAGGTTTAATAAAACTCTAAAGTCTATGTTAAAAAGAGTGGTCCAGAAAGACGGGAGGGATTTGGATATGTTACTCCCTGCCCTGTTGTTTGCCATCCGGGAAGTTCCACAAGCGACCACGGGCTTCTCACCGTTTGAGTTAGTTTATGGGCGAAGGCCCCAGGGGTTGCTCAATCTGGTAAAAGAAACATGGGAAAGGGAGTCCTCCCCGCACAAAACCGTAGTAGAGCATATCTCCCAAATGGGAGAGAGGGTGGCTAAGGTGATGCCATTAGTGAGGGAGCATCTGCAGAAGCCTCAGGATGCCCAAAAAAGAGTGTACAACCGGTCGGCTAAAGTCAGACAGTTTCAAATAGGAGACCCGTTGGCTGTTATAATACCCATGGCGGAGAGTAAGTTCTTGGCCAAGTGACAGGGTTCATTTGAGGTAGTAGAAAAGGTGGGTGAGGTGAACTACAAGGTACATCAGCCCAGGAAAAGAAAGCCATACCAGATCTATCATGTAAATTTTTTAAAAACCTGGGGAGCCAGAGAACAGGTATCCACGGTGGTAGGTGTCCAGTCAGGGGACCCTGCAGGGATTGACCTGGTGCAAGTTGCTGCTACCCTGTCTAGGCCCCAAACCCAACAAGCAAAAGAGTTTCTGCAAAGAAATAGGGACATGTTTTCAGGGTTGCCTGGTCTCACCAACGTCATTGAGCATGACATTGTAACTGAGTCCAATTTAAAAATCCGGTAAAAGCCTTATCGTATCACAGAAGCTCATAGGGTGGCAATGTCGGATGAGGTGAAATGAATGCTTGAGCTTGAGGTCATTGAAGAGTCGCAGAGCAAATGGTCAAGTTCAATCACGTTGGTAACTAACCCAACGGCACTCTTCGCTTCTGTAATGACTTTAGAAAACTTAATGAAGTCTCCAAGTTTGATGCATATCCCATGCCCCGGGTAGACGAGCTAATTAAGAAGTTGGGTCCAGCCAGGTATATCACCACGCTGGACCTCACCAAAGGGTACTGGCAGACTCCTCTAACCAAGGAAGCCAGGGAGAAAACATCCTTCTCCACCCTGGAAGGCCACTTCTAATACAAAAGGATGCCATTTGGCCTACAATCTGCCCCCGCCACATTCCAACGGGCCATGGATAAAACTTTGCATCCACATCTATGATATGTTTCCATCTATCTAGATGACAGTCATTTCCAGCACTGATTGGGAGTCTCATCTTCCCCCATGTTCAGGCAGTCGTAGACTCCTTGAGAAGAGCAGGGTTCACCATCAATCCAGAGAAGTGTGCAATTGGGATGGAGAAGGCCATGTACCTAGGGTACATTGCGGGTAGAGGGCTGGTGAAGCCTCAAAGGAGTAAGGTAGAAGCCATACTGGACTGGCCCCGTCCCCTTACCAAAAAACAGGTCAGAGCATCTTTGGGCATAGTTGGCTACTACTGGAGGTTTGTCCCCAACTCTGCCACCGTTGCTGCACCGTTGACTGACTTGACCAAAGGCAAAAAGTCAGTGATGATAAAGTGGAATGCCAATGTCGATGCCGAAGAAGCTTTTCAGAAGCTTAAGAAGGCATTGTGCAAACATCCGGTGCTCGTAGCTCCTGATTTTGCTAGGGATTTTGTAGTGCATACAGATGAAGGTGAAGGGTTAGGGGCAGTTCTTTCTCAAAAGATCAATGGGGAAGAGTACCCCATAGTTTTCTTGAGTAGGAAGCTGACAACAGTGGAGAGAAACTACGCTGTGGTGGAGCAGGAGTGTCTTGCCATCAAGTGGGCTTTGGACTCTCCACGATATTTTCTCCTGAGTAGGAGGTTACGCCTGGTGTCAGACCATGCCCCATTAATCTGGATGAGACAGAAAATGCACACCAATGCCAGGGTGACAAGGTCGTTCCTTTCTCTCCAGGAGTTCAATTTTGTGGTAGAGCACAGACCCGGGAGATAACATAAGAATGCCGATGCCCTCTCTCGAGTCCATTGTATGGTGTCAAATGGTGCCTCCAACACCTCCGCGTTGAGGCAGAGGGGGGGGAGATATGTACAGGACGCCTAGGTTGGGTCCTGGACGGGTGCTATATAGCACCAATATTTGGGTTGTGGTGCCTTTAAGGGAAGTGTGGTAGTTAGTACTCAGTGGGTCACCCAGGAGGGGTGAGGAATTTCAAGGAATAGCCTGAATCAGGAGAGGACTAAATCACAGTTCTCTCTGTGTTAAAAGAGAGATATGTGGGACCTGGAATTTCGGAAACCCTGAAGTGATATTCGGGTGGGAAAGGGTCTCCACCTCTGACTACAGGGATTCAAGCACGCACATATGGTTATGAACCTCCAGGAAGCAGCTCTTAAAAGGCAGGAAGTAGTGATAGGTGTGTTGGTGAGGAGGAGTTGGTGAATACACCTGTCTTGGAGAGCTGTGAGTCTGCTGGAGGCTGGAAAACAGGATTTAACAAGGACTGTTAAAACCTTGGGGTGAAGACCCATCTACAAACTGTATGTGCCTTTTTTGCTTTTACTTTGTGCTGAAGACAAGCGGACTTTATTTTGTATTTTGGTACTTGTGTGCTGCTGGAAGCCCTTGTAGCAATACTCCCTTAGGAGCTGCTCATTACGGGTTCCCCTGGGTTACCATTAGCAACAACATGACATTTTGACTTTTTTCCAAGTGGTTTAGCTCAGTCAGGAAACAGTCCAGTAGCTTTGGTTTTTTTGTGTTTTTATTTGGAACTTGGATAGGAGAAGGGAATGAGTGGGATACTATAACTTTATACAACTATGCACAATTGGCTGGGACGACTTAAAAATGCTGAGTAACGCTGAGTAACGCTAGTCACGGCTAGGCCGCTGCTTCACTTTGCCCTTTGCTGTGAAGTATAAGTGAATGAGCTTTCTGAGGTAATCTGTACTGTACTGCTGAACAACTTCAGTGCCCTTCCTGGCACCCCCTTTGTTCCTAATCTTCAGGGTCAACTACACGGCACCCCCGTTATTGATACACCTCATTTGTGAGCTAGCTCCTTAATCCCCTGACTTCTCTGGAGTGGTCCCCTCTCTCAGGCAGACCCTTAGGCAAATCCTCTGGTACTCACAATACTGTTTTTCCCACAAGACTCTGCCAGCAGCTCCACTTGTCAGCACTCTGGTTCCTTCTGCAGCTCAGCTCAAACACCTGGTTCACTAGGCTGACCGCCTGAACCACCTTCCTCACACCTGCAGGAGGAGAGACAGCCGTCCACCTCTTCCTGGGACTTTTCTCCTGCCAAAAGACACCCTACCTCATGCGCTACCCGCTTTTATTACCAATCCCATGATGCACCTCTCCAGGTGCCAACCCACTGGGACAGTTACAAAAGCTTGTGTATCATTGGTCAGCTTTTCTCCACTGTCCCCAAAGAAAATTGTGATGCTAAGCACCTAACTCCTGCGCTCAAATACCAGGCTCCCAGTTCACTCCTATCACGGGACTCCTAATTGGCATCCTCAATGGCAAGACCTTGCTGCCCACTACGACCAGGGTGGTCAACCAAGAGCTACAAACAAAAAACAAAGAAAGGGCACACCGGCCTAGCGCATTATCCTCAATAGAGCTTTATTGATAACAGATAAAAATATATCTACTCACAAACATATGTCATAAGCCAGCATGTCAGATTCAGATAATGGAGTACATCATTATACAGTCCACAGTCTTAGTGAAATAGCGGCTAACGCGTTTCGAGGCTTTGCCTCTTCATCAGAGTGGCTCTTTTGAGGACATTGCGCGCTTTCTTTGTTTGTTTCTCCACTGTCCAACAGGCCTCCCTATTGGACACAGTGGGGACACGCCCTTAGACCAGATGAATACACACTGAGCACAGAGAGCAGGCCTCCCCTGATAAGCAGCAGCAGCATTAGATGCCTTTACCTAGCACCTATCTAGGAGGGTGCTACATCATATTTTGTTTTGCTTGCTGAAAAAAAACCTTTTTGTTTAAAGTTTAATGGTTTTTGCACTCGGTCCTGTGGAGCCACAATCCCCCAAACTTTACATCAGTTAAAGTGACGCAGTGTCGTATCACAAAAAATGGCCTGGTAACGAAGGAAGTCAAGTGGTAAAAATGTCATTAGCATATTGATGAAAGAGGAGGGCTTAACCAGAGAAGGCAAAATAAAAGCAGAATAAATTGAAGCTTTAAATTAGAACTAAAAATGTATACTTTCACCGAAAAACATGGGAGTGCTGAGATGGTGTGGTGTCATCCAGTCATGTAACCAATGTCAAGGCATCAATCACATGATCTCTACCACAAGCTTGTGTGGCCCTTTTGTTGAAACAGTCTACAAACATTGGGCCCCGGGGTCCTCTACAGCAGTCAAGACCACAAGGCTAATGCCAAGAGGCCAGACCTTCAATGGATTCATATTCTTTACTCTTTAACCACTTGCCGACCAGTCACGTTGACTGTACTGCGGCAAAGTGGCTCGTTCCCGTCCAGCGACATAGACCTACGTCGCTGGACTCCTCCCCTTGTGGGCGGCGCGTGCCGCCGGAGGCTCGCTCCCGCTGTATTCAGTCACAGCGGGAGTCGGGCCAGGGGAGGAGCGGTGGCGATCGCCGCTGCTCTTCCCCGATCGTCAGGGAATCGAGTCTGGAGATCCGCCTGCTTGTGTAAACAAAGCGGACGGATCGCCATAGCTGAACCTGCGATCTGTCCCTGTGTCAGTCAACTCCCCCCACACACGTTAGTAAGCACCAGGCATACATTAACCCCTCCCTCTCCAATAAAATTAACCCTTTCCCTGCCAGTGTCATTTTTACAGTAACAGTGCATATGTATAGCACTGATTATTGCAGTATTGTCACTGGTACCCCCAAAAGTGTCAAAAATGTCAGTCAAGGGTCCGATCTGTCCGCCGCAATGTCGCAGTCACACAAAAAAAAATCGCAGATTGCCGCCATTACTCGTTAAAAAAAAAAACACCAAAAATGACAGAAATCTTTCCCTTAGTCAGTAAACGCAATAACTTTTGCGCAAACCAATCAAAATACGCTTATTGTGATTTTTTTTTACCAAACATAGGTAGCAGAAAACAAATTGGCCAAAAATTAAAAAAAATTTAGATTTTTACATTTTGGGGGGGGGATTCATATAAAAAAATGTGAAAAATATTGTTATTTTTTCAAAATTTACGCTCTTTTTTTGTTTATAGCTCAAAAAGTAAAAATCGCACAGGTGATCAAATACCACCAAAAGAAAGCCGCGCAATTGTCAGTTAAAGTCGCACAGTGCCGAATCGCAAAAAGTAGCCTGGGCGTAAGACAGCAAAATCCTCCATTGGTAAAGTGGTTAAAGTGAAGTTCCACCCAAAAGTGTAACTTCCGCTTTAAGGCCTCCCCCCCGGCTCCTGTTTGTGAAACGGAGCTAGACTTCTGGACCAGTCAGAGAGCGCAGTGCCACTCACGTATGCCCAGCTGTGATGCATCAAGCTATCAGTTGGGTACCCATAGTAAAGATGCCGGTGTCGCCAAGGGAGGACACGGAGGAGACGGCTGGGGTGAGTACACTGCTGGACCGTGGAACGGTTGAGTGGCTGTTTATTAAAAGTCAGCAGTTACAAGCTGCCCTCTGCTCCAGGGATATTGGAAACAAATCATTACCTTCTTACACGACAAAATGGGCTCCCCCGTTGCAGTTGGTCCCTAAACAATGCCTTCTGGGTATATACCCTGATGATGTCATGGACAAATATCTTCTCATTTTTGTGCAGACCACACTGTTTCTAGCCCGGAAGCTGATTGCCAGGCGGTGGATGCGGGATCGCCCGCCCACGATTGGCGCATGTAAGGCCGAGGTTAATACTGTCATACCCTACCACAGACTTATGTACAAAAACAGAGGCAACCCAGCTAAATTTACTAAGATATGGGATAGATGGGTCCAGAGCTCGGATACCTGTCCGTGAGGCACTTTATGTCTATGGCTTGTGTCCCTTTCGGGACGCTATACTATATTTGTTGATTGTCTGTTTACATTGCACTTGATATGCCCTGTAGGCATGCACTGCTCTGATTCTCTATGTATGCACAGTTCTCGTTACTGTTTGTTGTTCTTATGCAACTAATTTTTTTGTATGTTTTTGTTCAATAAACTCAATGCCGGTTCACACTACCGCGACCAGAAAGTCGCCCCGTGACTTGAAGAGACTTGTTTAGAGACTTGGAAGAGACTTGGAAGAGACTTGTGCACTACTTTGAAGAGACAGGCGACTTTGTCTGTGGGGAATGCCTGGCTAATCTCTTTCTTCTTCCTGGAAAGTCTGATAACAAGTCGCTTCAATTAAGATAAGGAGGCGACTCCCATTGAAGTATATGGGACAAGTTGGGTCACAGGTCGCCTCAAAGTAGTACAGGACCCTTTACTGAAGTCGGAGCGACTTCAGTAGTGCCAATTAAGACGGCACTGATTGATTAACATTGCTTTTGTTATGTCAAGCAACCTGGGGCGACACAAGTCGCCTCACAAGTCGTGCTAGTGTGAATGGGCTCTCACTGTTTTGAAAAAAAAAAAAAAAGCCAGCAGTTACAATTTTTGTAGCTGATGACTTTCAAAAAAACAAAAAAATAACTGGGACTCCTCTTTAACCACTTCTGGAACGGAAGGTTTTACCCCGTTAAAGACCAGGCCATTTTTTGTGATACGGCACTGCATGCGCTGTACCCAAATAAAATGTATGTCCTTTTTTTCCCACAAATAGAGATTTCTTTTGGTAGTATGTGATCACCTATGTGGTTTTCATTTTTTGCGCTATAAACAAAAAAGAGCAATAATTCAGAAAAAAAAAACAATAATTTTTACTTTCTGCTTTCAAAAAAAAGTTTAGGCCAATTACTATTCTACTACATAATTTTGGTAAAAAAAATCCTAATAGGTGTATATTGATTGATTTGCACAAAAGTTATTGTGTCTACAAACTAGGGGATAGATTTATGGCATTTTTATTTTATTTATTTTTTTGGAATTATAAGGTCTGCTTCTGTGTTAAATTGTTACATTTTTTTTTTTTTAACACAGAGAAACTCCTTAAAATAACATTCTAGTCTCAGAGAAACCCTGCTAAAAATATTACTATACCTAGATCTCATGATATATTAGTGTGATGATCATTGGGAAGAATTGCCTCCTTGCAGATAGCTAAGAGGATCAATGGTGTCAGTGGGATCTTATCTGCGAGGCAGAAATCGCTCATTACTCATGGAACCCCCAGCAACCTCTGGAGGAACCTTAGTTGAGAAGCCCTGTTTTAGAGTAACTTGAAATGCAGAAAAGCATTTTACTTTTTGTTTTCTTTTATGGTTACATGTTTGTTGTTGCAGACTATCCAGCAGTGATAAACCCAACTGTTTTCTGGCCTTTTTTTTTAACCTCTGTTGCAGTTTTGTCACTCAGCACTCAAGTGAAAGATGATGTAAGAGGCACTTGGGGGGCCACATTAGGTTCAGATCCTTAAAGAGTTGGAGGGTGGGCCATGTTGAAGTATATGTTCAACAACCAGAGGAAATGTTGTATTACATTGTAAGACTATTCTGGACACTGACAGGACATCTTGTGCTCATTAATTAGCGCATCTCAGCACTTTCAAGCGTTCTTTTCAAAGGGGCGAGTTTTCTTTCAGCGACTCTTATCACAGCAAGATATCAGACAAACATTCCATACAGTTTCCACACAATAGTTTGAAAAATAAAACAGTCAAGGTATTGCAAGATGATTCATTCCCAGTCATTAACGACTAAAAAAGTATCATGCATTTAAAGGGGACCTCTCAGTAACTTTACAAATGTGCATGAATAAACTCCTCAATATACAGCAATAATATCATTTTCCAGAAAAGCTCTACCTTTTATCATTAAAAGCCATCCTTAAAGAGGACCTTCAGCCAACCCCCCTTTCATTTTTTTTTTCTATACACCCGCTTACGGGCAGGAGATTTCTGCACAGTTTGGATCAGCCTTTCTCAACCTTTTCAAGACAGAGGAACCCTTGAAATAAATTTCAGGTCTCGGGGAACCCCTGCTAAAAATGAAAAATCTACAACTTATGACACATTAGTGTGACAGTCAGTGGGAAGAATGCTCCTTACTCTTGTCATCATTGGGAAGAATTACCCCCTTACAGATAGCTTAAAGGAACAATGATGTCCTGTGGGAACATATCGGAGAGGCAGAAATTGTTCATTGCTCAAGGAACCCCTAGCAACCTCAGGAGGAACCCTAGTTGAGAAACTCTGGTTTGGATACTTACCAAACCCCTGAATCCAGCGTAGCCCAGCTGACATCCTTATGTTCACAGATACCGCTCATTCCCGTGCCACCATCTTACTTCTGACATCACCAAGAGATCTTCCAGCTCTCCCTAATTTAGTTGGCATGACCTCATGATAATGCACTGCTAGGCCTGACCTAGGGCCGGGACAAGGGGAGGTCAGGAGGGACGGCTGCCCTGGGTGTAATGGTTTCCTCTGGCAATATCCTCTGATGATGTCTGTGCGGACGATACGCGTCAGGAGCTCACAGTAGAACTTAATTTTAACACATTGCCTGTTACCATGCGATTCTTGTAAGTGCGATTCCTTTTATTTCATTAAAAGTTTTTAGCAATATTACGCTATGTGCACTCCTTGTTCTGGTTTTCATGTCATCTGGTCTTTAGAGACTTCCATCCCTCTGCCTACCACCTTATGAGCTGAAAACTACTTCCATGGTAATGATCGTAGGAGGAATCAGGATCACCTTGTAAAGCCTGAACAGGTCTGTTTGCTATATGGCAATTCAGACCCATTTGATCTGGTGAGAGCCCACTTTTACTGTTCACTTGGTGTTGGGATTCTTTTCATCACGTTTGGATTTATATATGTATACCAACAAGATGGATCACTTCTTTGGGACTTTTATTTAAGCCCTATTTCAGTATTGGACTTTATTTCACAATATCCTATATATTTTATATATATATGTTCAATTGTACTCTTGTATGTTATGTACACTGCACTTTTTTCTTCCACTTGTAATGGTTTATTGCAGGGATGGGGGCGCAGTTTGGCATCTTTGCCCTGGGCGCTGGACAACCTTGTCCCGGCACTGCTTGACCCCCTCCTACTCAATGAAAGGCTAAAGGCCTCCTGAGATATGTGATGTGCATATCGCAGGAGGCCCAGTGAGTGCTGTGCACGTCGTTCGTCTAGGCAAATGACATGCATGGAGGGTCAATAAAAAGAAAAAACCTAGCTTATTTGTGTAGAGGTGGGGAGGAGGGTGCAGAGGGAGGAACTTACTTTACATATAGGGTGAAGGTCTACTTTAAGCTCCAGTCCTGTGACTTTGCCTATGCTGAGATGGTTAATTTGCTTTGCATATGTAACATATGTCATTTGAATTTTTGTATCTCGATACAACTATTTTTAAATAATGTATTTGTAGCATCCTACAAGGTAGGTGCTAGGTAATGTATAGTGAGCATTGTCTGCTTAATAGCAGGGCCATGATTTTTAGCTGGACTGTCATGTCTCCCAGGTGTGGCTGTTGGGACTGGGGAGTCTCCCCACTGTACCTAGTGAGAGGGTTCTCATTGGGCAGTAGAGGAAACCCAGCCAATTGTTCACTCAGGCCTGTATCTACCCCAGCAAGGCAGATTCTGCCGCACAGCATTCTGGGACTGGGTATAAGTTGGAGGGGAGCACATGACGCATCGTCTTTTGCGGGAAGCTGAGTCCCTGGAGGAAGAGTGCGGCTGTCTCTCCTCCTGTCAGAGGAATTGGGTGTCCCAGGCGGCTTGCCTGAGGGGACAGAGGGCTGAGCTGAGCTGCAGAGAGGATCCAGTGTGCTGAGGACCAGCGGAGCTGAGAGGGGTCGAGTTTTAGGAAAGCATTCCCAGTTCGTGAGTACTACAAACTGCCCCTGGGGGTCTACCTAGTGATAGGGGACCACTCCGGAGAAGGTCAGAGGGATCCGGGAGCTAGCTAGCCGGTGCAGGAAGCAAGTGTACAAGGGGGTGCCAGTGTTGACCCTGAAGTATAAAGGGGGTGCCAGAGTTTGGGCCATGAAGTGTACAAGGGGGTGCCAGTGTGTGGACACTGAAGAGTAAAGGGGGTGCCAGTGTGTGGATCCTGAAGTGTAGAGGGGGTGCCAGCAGTTGGGCCCTGAAGTGTTCAGTGTACAGCGTGCAGTGTACAGTGTTGAGAGTTGCAGCAGCAGAAGCTCTGGAGGGAGCAGTGTTCAGGACTTTTGAGCTACCCAGAGTGTCAGAAGTCAGTTCTCAGCACAGTCCTGGACTTTTGAGCTAACCAGAGTGTCAGAAGTCAAGTTTCAAGTACAGCACAGCAAGTCAGTGTTTTTGAAGCGCCAGCAAGCGTTGGTCAGCCCCCAGCCGGCGTCAAGACAGCGCTGAAAGGCATTTTTCTTCAAGTGTCCCATTTTGTACCTAGTTGAGCCAGAGGAGTATCCAACTCATTCCCTTCTCCCATCCCCATATAGAATAAACAAAACAAACCAAGGATGCCGGACTGGTCTTTGACTCAAATCTCACACTTGGGTATTCAGCTTAAATGGACTGAAGGCGTTACCAGTGACCATGGCAGATCCACATCAGGCTCAATGCCTGGAAAATCTGCTACATATTAATAACATTTTTTTTTAATTGTTTATTCAGTGTTTGGGTACCGAGATAATCCATTTCTCCTATTGCTCTCTGGCGACCATTGGGGTTGGTCTCTGGTTTCAGTTTATTGTCATAACGTTATGATGGTACCCATCTCTCAAATTACTTTATTATCTCATTAATTATTTTATACTGAGATGATGTCATCAGTCTGCTGCAAGCAGGAGGAAGCATTTCCTCAGTCGCCTCTCCTCCAGTGATCAGACAGCAATATTGAGATACTGCAGCAGGGGCTGATATGTATAGAACATTTGTGAACATCACCAAGAATTGTGCATTCACCAGGATTTACATGATTGTATCATCTCTAAACTCACTTCTCATTTCAAGAAGTAGTTGGTGACTCTGGATGATGTTGCAACATAGATGGCTCTGCATTTCTGGAGAAATAAGGAGATCCCAATGGTACTGGTTTGAGAATGACAGCTCCGACATCAGTCATCAGCTGTATAAGGGAAGAGATGGGGATAGTAGTGACATCCTTAACCCAATATAGCCATGGCCATTATTTGGTCAATGTCATTGCCTAAAAATGAACAGTGATCATATTTGGGTATTGATGCCACTGCTATCTCCGCTCCTTTGCTTACGTGGCTGGGGATTCCTGGCCATGTAAGTCAATGTGCCAGTGACAGCGGAGGTTTGTAGGGATACGCTGCTTTCTTAGGAACCACTGACAGTGGGAAGTTGTCATATATAGAAGAAGAAATGCCACTTCTATATATGATGTATGGCAAATATGATGCATGGCATGCAAATCTCACTCCAAGTCTGAGACTAGCAGTGCCTTAAATAATCTCACAATGCAGATAGAGAGCTATGAGACTACAGAGTGCCTAGGCACAGAAAAGGTTCTGCTCCTTATGTAGCGCTACCCCTAGAAGGCCGCTGGATTTTAGGTCCCCATATTCCTGCAGAGCAAGGCAACATGCATTTTCTCACTTGCATCTAGACACAGAAGCTAGCCCTTGGCTTGTTTTTGTGGTTTTATTGGGGGAATAACAACTTGGATAATGATGAGCTCTTATGGAATGCCCAAAACTGAATATATAAGAGGACACACATCTCTATATACTAGTTGCAGAAAATATAAATGAATCCCAGACTGTACTCCCTCCAGAATAGTTTTAGTCCTTACAGAATTAGTAGCCAATATCCTAACTGTTGTCAGGAGCTCTATGTCCCCTTCCTTCTCCCTTGTTGGCACTGGGGGTGATAGGTAGAGGTACTCACACTGGCCCCTTTGCTCCGATTGCCTTGGTTAAGGGCTCTTTCACACGGGCGATCCGATTAGATCCGCCTGTCAGTTTTTTAGGTGGATCTGATCGGATCCTCCATGCAGCTCTATGGGGCAGCGAGTGTCAGCGGAGACACCTCCGCTGACACCCGCTGCCATCCGTATCCGATCCTGTCCGTGAAATCTGGACGAATGGAAACCCTATTTTTCCATCCGTTCAGTAATCGGATCGGATCGGGTGAGAGCGGACAGGCGGTCCGCTCTCATCCGATCCCCCATAGAGGGCAGCGGGGGCTGAGACACCTCCCTCTCCACTCTGCAAGCAGAGACGGAGCTGTCATCCGCCGGCTCAGCGGGGATCGCGGATCGATCCCCGCTGAGCAACACGGATCCGCCTACGGAGGCGGACCGTTTGAAAGAGCCCTTAGACTGCTGTTCAGCCCTCCTGCTTCCCATGCTAGACAGAGTGTCTCCTGGATGAGACTGAGGGGTGGTGAAGATCCCTCTCTCCAGCTTCCTCTCCTTCCTTCCTCAGCTGCAGCCTGGAAGCAGAGCCCCCCAGCCCCGAGGTCCTCTTCCAGACCTCACGATCCATAGCTCAGCACTTCATCCTCCAACCAGCAACAACAACCCCACTGGCCAGGCTCTTCAGTATTTAAGGCCCATCCAAACCACCTTGTCAGGCCTCCTGCCCAGGGATTGGTTAGATTCTCATAAATATGCAGACCACTGCCTTCTCAGCCCTGCCCACTAGCTTCTAGAACTTTCTGGTAGTTTCTAGAACCAGGGGGAGGCGCCAGACGCCTGACCTGTAGAACCCTGCAGCCTGACTTAAATCTGAACCCACAGAAATTACCCAGACTCACTTAAACTACTATGAGTCAGCTAAATTATGCTAACAACTTTGTGCACTAGAGGGTGCTACACTTATAAGGAGGAATTCAGGACAAAAAAAAAAAAAAAACACAACAATAATTTTTCTGCATACTTCTAGGGTACAAATATGATTTCTATATCTTCAGAAAATCTTCACATTTTGATCTCAGGTCCCATTTGAGGTAAATTAAGTGGACCTCATGATTTTCGCACAGCTGCATTGCTTACTGGATAACAGTTATCAATAGCACTCCACCGACTACCTGGAATTGTTTTTAACTTTAAGGGTTTAGGCTCCTGGTGCCTAACAGGCGGCTTTTGGTACTTTATGTGTGGCCCCTATGGGGGTCCTTGAAGACATTAATCTGTGTTTCCCTATAGCCCTAGTGATTTCATGTAATGTGTCTGGGGTCTATGTCTGTCTGTCTAAAGCATGTCCCACTCCTGTAGCATGTTCGGTCTCTGATCATCTCCTGTACCATGTCTGCACTCTCTGACCATTCCCTGTACCATGTCTGCAGTCTCTGACATCTCTTATATTATGCCTATACTCCTTGACTATATCCTGTTGTGCGCTAAATTCAATCCTAACCTTAACCTCATGGTAATAAACAAAGTCATGATAAACAGTGATGAGGATATTTTGAATGGTAATTTCTCCTAATGCCATATGGCAAACTCATTATTAATATACAGGATTTATATAGCGCCAGCAGTTTGTGCAGTACTTTACAATTTAAAGGGAGACAATACAGCAACAATACAATTCAATACAAGAGGGTTAGGAGGGCCCTGCTCCTGCAAGCTTAAAATCTAATAGGGAGGGGCTGGAGAAACAAAATGTAGTAACTGTGAGGGATGAACTGATGGGAGAAGTAGAGGATTCATTTGTTAGCTGCAGGCTGGATAGAGTTTTCAGAGATTACCTAAAAGTGTACTGAGTAGGAGATAGCCAGACACATTGGGGTAGTGAGTCCCAGAGGATGGCACAGGCTCTGGAGAAGTCCTGGAGATGAGCATGAGAGGTAGAGACAAGGGAGCTAGAGAGCAGGAGGTCTTGGGAGGAGCGGAGAGAACGGTTTGGATGATATTTAGAGACAAGATTGGTGATGTAGCTCGGGGTAGAGTTGTAAATGGCTTTGTATGTTATTGTTAGGGTTTTTAATTGTTTTTGTTGGACAATGGGAAGCCAGTGGACTGTCCAGTTCTGGTCGCCAGTCCTCAGGAGGGATGTGTTTGAGCTGGAGAGAGTCCAGAGAAGGGCAACTAAACTTATTAGGGGATTGGAGGACCTTAATTATGAAGAGCGTCTGCAATCGCTTGATTTATTCTCCCTGGAGAAGAGACGCCTGAGAGGGGACATGATAGCAATTTATAAATACCTCAATGGTGATATCTCAGCATAGAAAAAAAGCTATTCAGTCAAAAGGATTGCATGAGGACTCGAGGGCATACAATGCGATTAAAGGAGAAGCGTTTTAACCTCAGGCAACGCAGGGGGGTTCTTTACTGTTAGGGCTACACGATTGTGGAATTCGCTACCACAAGAGGTGGTTTCTGCGGGAAGTATGGCTACTTTAAAAAGACGCTTGGACGTACATCTCAAGGATCAGAACATTCAGGGGTATGTGAGATGATTACGGCCACACACACCTACACAGGTTGAACTGGATGGACTATTGTCTTTATTCAACCTCAACAACTATATACTATGTAATATGATTGGCAGAGAGGGGTGGCAGACAATGAATGGTTGGTAAGGTGGATGAATCTGGCAACAGCATTCATGATTGACTGAAGAGGGGATAGCCTGTAGGGAGGTAGGCCAATAAGGATGGATTTACGATAGTCAAAGAGGGAGATAACAAGGGAAAGAATAGGTTGCTTTGGGTTTCAATGGTTAAAAAGGGGCGTATTTTGGAGATGTTTCTGGGGTGAAGTATGGAAAATTTGGACAGTGATTGGAATTGGGGTCAGAGTCCAGGATTACACCTAGCACCCTGGCATGAGGAGAGGGACTGATGGTTGTAATATTGATCCTGATGGAGAAGTCAGGGGAGGGGGCACGAGCAAGAAGAAATATTATGAGCTTAGTTTCAGAAATTAAAGGCCATTCATTTTCAGGAAAGTGAAAATCGTTGTTTTCACATTAAAATCTCAATCTACCACCCATTCCTGTGAGGAACACATCTGATGGCTACTATCTTTGATACATGCAGGGCTGTCTTTAACACAGGGCAAAAGGGGCAGCTGCCCCGGGTCTAGTCATTGTTGTGGGGCCCAAAGCAGCTGCCCCTTGAGCCCCCAAATAGTTGATAAGTGGAATCAAGAGGGCCCAAGAAAATTTTTGCCCAGGGTCCAATCAAGAATAAAGACGGCCCTGGATACATGGATAACCTTTTACTGTTGATTTTGTAGTCAATGAGCTGAAATGTGTCTTAAAGGGAAAAGACTGGCCAGGAGGGAAACACCCTAAGCTAGGCGGGACCAAAGCCAGGAACTATGGCGAGGAGAAATCAGCACCAGAGATCCCAAGACTGCTGAAATATGCCATTTGGGTGGGCTGACTTTTTAAATCATAAAAATTAAAAAAAAAAGTAAAAAAAAAAAAAACACTCAGTGTTCTCCACAACAACAAGTCGATTGCCAGATCTTGGGGCAAAGGTCTTCTATTTAAATATGATAAGCTGACCATCCAATCAGCTGCGTATAAATTATGAAATAATGGCTTGAGGCCCAAACACAGCCTGGCGGATCGAAGCCTTCTGACTGACACCCAGGTGCGATTCATAAACTTCCACCATCCATTAGCTGTGACACTTCACAGCTTTCTCGACTCCTTCAAGGAATGGCAAAAAAAAAAATATGGATAATGAGGAATTTATAAAGTGAATCCTGTTCATCTCATATTTTACTCATGTTTTAACAAGATTTGAATAGATGCTAAAGACATGCAAGGAGGATGTCATTATTTCGACATGACGGTACGTTAAGATGAAACCATGTCAGATCGCGCAAGATTAAAGAATCCCAACGCACAGGAAAGAATTACTCCTGTACATCTGTTTAGCAGTAATATATTTCCTTCTTACAGAATGGAACTATCACCGGAGCTAATGGCAGGAAACGTGTATTTAAGAGTGTCAGTCAAGGGATTCAATGATGGAAAAAAAAATACTTTTTTTTTTTTGTGCGGCTTAATCTGTATTTTGAAATTCAGTGGAAAAAAAAAATACTCCTACAATTAAATTATGGGTCAAATTAGAGTTAACTTCCTGAACTGTGAACATCAATTTATTTATCGTGTTATGACTGATAATTAGGTATGTGGTTATAAACTAATACAAATTAGCAAGCAAAAGAATTGGATTTAAATGGCGAAAAATGTGTGTATATATATATATATATATATATATATATATATATATATATATATATATATACATATACAGTTATATATTGCAACTTTTTTCAGTTCTACAATATATGGCTTCACTAGACAAGGGAAAAAAAATATATTTATATTTACTTTTTTTACCACACAGTTAAAATAAATAATAAATCCAATGATGCACCTTAAAAATTTAATTTTTTCATTTATATTTAAAAATATGTTAACTCAACTTATGTAATTTTTTTCTTCTTTTTTACCATAGTTTTTTTTTTAATTAAAAAAGTCTAAGTTTCAAATAATGGACCTTAAATATTAAATTCTTTCATTCATAATTAAAAATTATTAAATTAATTAATTCAAAGGCTACAAATTCAGATCCCCAAATTTTTTTTGTGTTTTGCGCCACCTTCATATATATATATATATATATATATATATATATATATATATATATATATATATATATATATATATATATATATATATATATATATATATATAAAGATATATATATATATATATATATATATATATATATAGATATATATATAGAGATATATATATATATAGAGAGAGAGAGATATCTATCTATATATATATATATATAGATATATATATAGAGATATATATATATATATAGAGAGAGAGAGATATCTATCTATATATATATATAGATATATATATAGAGATATATATATATATAGAGAGAGAGAGAGATATCTATCTATATATATATATAGATATATATATATATAGATATAGATATCTATATATATATATATATATATATATATATATATATATAGATATAGATATATATCATGTGTTCTTTTGTTTTTCACCACACAGTTTCTTTCATTAAAAATATCTACACATCAAATGATGGACTTTAAGAATTAAATTTTTGTCTACTCAACACCAATTTTATTCCTATTAATGTTAACAGTTCTGCCCTAATCAATTAGGGAAGTGTATGATTTTTATTAGTTGAAAAAAAAATGACATTATTGTAGAAGACCTAAAGATTCTGGTTACTAATTACGCCACCTTAGACAGGGCATCTACAGCAGATGACAATTTTTATTTAATATTTGGGAAGCCTCTAGGAAGAAGGCAATTAAAAAAAAAAAAGACAAGACCATGCATTATTTAAATTTACTTTGCAAGCAAGTTGCATCTCAAGAGATTTGAGTTTATTTATTTTTCCCTGCAATTTGGCATGAAGGAAACATGCCACGAATGTATTTTTATTTGCTATGTGCTGTTTCTCTGTGAGCTGCTGGCCGATAGTGATAAGGTTTTTTGCATTTGGAGATGAAAGCTGTATAGAGGAATTATTTCCACACTGAAATGTGGCTGTCAGTTATCCTGGGAGCCTCGTTATGTGGGGATGTGTATGGGGGGATGCTTGGAGCGAATAAATATTTTGTTTCAATCTTCATTGCGGTTCCCTTGCCGACATAAGTACACGGCAAACGCACAATGGCGACATTCTGCATTTGAGGCACAATATGCTACCTCACAAGTAAGTATGGTATTGTCTCTTAATAATATAACAGTTGTGTTTTGCTACATATAATTCTTTTATAAAAAAAGAAAATGCTGAATCTTTTTAAAACTAGGAAAAATAAAAAAAGTTCTCACTGCCATTGATTGTACTGAAACCACCCTCACTTTTTCCGGATGTGAACAACTAATGGGGTTCTTAGAACACTATGCCCCAGTTTGAGCATCTGAACCCCGTGCTAATTCAAACTGATGATCCCGTAAGCCACCTCAGAGTTCTTGGCCTTCTCAATCTTTGAATGGAGGTCAAACAATAAAATAATGTAGGTGCTCTCCAATTAACTCAGGGTGTTAGGTTCCTCACCCACTGTCAATCTTCATGGCATATCCTAGCCAGTCAGTAGGTAGCGTACTTCTTTATTTGGTAACTTGCATATGGCTTGCATAGGTGGGAAAATGCAGGTCGAGATACTTCTTAATTCCATCTGAGTTCCTTCACAGGCAGTGCTGTATCTTGGCCTAGGCCTACAAGGCCCAGGCCTAGGGTGGCACTTTGCAGGGGGGGGCAGCAAAAAAGCTGCACCCCACAGGAAAAAAAAACAGCCTACTCCCAGTTCCCGCACAAAAGGAGTCCCCGCCGACTTGTGCTACACTTTTAGTATAGTGCCAGTCTTATGGGGCGAATTGGGCTGGAGGTCAGGGTCCAGGAGGCAAATCACTAATAAGGCAGCACTAATATGCTGCACTGATGGGCACTGATGAGGCTGAACTTATGGAACTGATGAGGCTGCACTGATGGGCACTGATAGACTGTGGCTGTGGTCTGTGGTTTACAGATGACAGGGCGGGTCATAAACAGGAAGGGGGTGTGACCTTTACAGGAAGGGGTGGCTTATATTTAAATTAGGGGGTGCACAAGTTTAGTCAGGCCTAGGGCAGCACAAAACCTAAATACACCAGTGTTCACAGGTGCATGTGGCCAAAAGTTGACCTTCTAACCCACTGACCTCCTAAGCCTCATTAAGCTGCTGAGCCCTTGAACTCCATGCTGTTTCACACCTATGATCCTGTAAGCCACATCAAGGTTCCTTGCCTCCTCATTCTTTGACTGAAGGTCTAACAATAAGGAAACACGTAGATATTCTCCAAATCAGCATTTCTCAACCTTTTCAACACAGAGGAACCATTGAAATAGCTTACAGGTCTCAGGGAACCCCTGCTAAATACTACTATATCAACATAGTAGAGTCATAGCACAAGTCATACTACAGTAGTGTTATGGTCAATGAGATGAATGCTCCTTACACTTGTGGTTAATGGGGAAGATTACTATCGAACAGATAGCTAAAAAGATCAATGGTGTCAGTGGGACGTATTGGAGAGGCAGAAGCTGCTCAAGTAACCCCTAGCAACCTCTGGAGGAACCCTGGTGTTCCATGGAACTATGGTTGGAAAACCCTGCTCCAAATTACCAAACCTATGAAATTAGGTTCTTTGCTCGATCTTTATGACATATCTTACTAAACCAGGAGCATACTTTCTTATTGGATGACTGGCAGAGGGATTGTGTAGGTGAGCCATTGCAGTTTTAAATACTAATGAATTCCATTTACATTTTTTCACAGGTGCATGTGACCAACAGTTGACCTTCTAACCCACAAATGACCATCTTCTAAGCTACATCAAGATGCTTTTGCATTCCCATTGATTTGTATGGAAAGAAAAGCAGTCCTGAAGTGAACAAAAGCCCATGCACACAGGCACATAATTATATCATAATGGAACATGGGTTTCAGGAATGCAGAAGCTGACTGTTAAAGAGGTCCAACGGGTCCTTTAACCAATATACTTCATGGGGATTTTGAATGAATGGAGTAACTGCAAAGTTTGTGAATATACAGAAACCACTGATGCACCTTTATTATCCCTAAAGAGATAATGTAACCCATACTTATTGTAATCATAAAGAACACAAAGCTTGGGAAAATGGTGGCACACTGACTGGCTGGGATGATTCTCCAAAAATATTCTTATAAATGCAGCCATAAGATAAGGGAAATTTTCACTGGGCCACATGGCAGTATTCCAACATGATAAAGACCCCAAACACACCAAGAAGCTGAGGGTAAAGGTGATGGACTAACCAAGCATGTCTTCAGACCTAAACCCTATTTAGCATCTGTGGGGCCATCCTCAAATGGAAGGTGGAGGAGTGCAAGGTCTCTAACATCCACCAGCTCCGTGATGTCATGATGGAGGAGTGGAGGAGGACTCCAGTGGCAACCTGTAAAGCTCTGCTGAACTCCATGCCCAAGAGGGTTAAGGCAGTGCTGGAAAATAATGGTGGCCATGCAAAATATTGACACATTTTGGGTCCAGTTTGGAGTCTTCACTTAGGGGTGTACTCACTTTGGTTGCCAGCGGTTTAGACATGAATGGCTGTGTGTTGAGATATTTTGAGGGGACAACAAATTTACACTGTTATACAAGCTGTACACTCACTACTTTACATTGTAGCAAATTATCATTTCTTCAGTGTTGTCACATGAAAAGATAGTAAAATATTTACAAAAATGTGAGCGTTGTACTCACTTTTGTGAGATACTGTGTATATATATATATATATATATATATATATATATATATATATATATACACTGTATATATACAGTATAAAACATCCTAAATAGATAGACATATACAATATATTTTCAATACATTTTTTTTTCACCTTTTATTTTCATCTAGCAAACCTGCCAGTATGTAGGCTAGTGCAGTCTACTTTCTCCACTGCAGGTGGTGCTCTTCCATAGTGGTACCATAACTGGAGAGTAAGTATAGAGAAACACAGTTCGTCTATGGTTTCCCGAGTCAATAGAAAGCACCCAATTGATGCTACCCCCCATGTGATTCCCGCAGCCATCTTGGGTCAGGCAGAACCTATTTAAGGCCCTGGCTCCCAGGCTCAGTGCACATTTTGTGCAAGTGGGCAGAATGAGGAAAGGTATCGTTAGAGAAAGGTTTCTGGCGAGGAGGGAAAGAGTAGGGAAGCATCTTTTCTGGACATTTTCCCGATTGGGTACTTAGGAAGCTGAGGAAGGAGGTGTGGCTTGCCCCTAAAAAAGAGTGGTTGTTTTCCTTCGAGGGTTGACACGTTGTTTCCCAGCTATTGACAGGTCGCTCCCCAGCGTCCTCCAACATCTTCCAACCCCTAGACCCCCCCCAGGGGTGTGGATTGACCGCCCGGCTACGGGCGGGACGTTGCTCTGAGCTCTCTCGGGTTACAGACCCCTTACACAGTATACCTTTGTGAGTGTAATTTAAATTTGTTCATAATAAACTGTGCTACACCAAGTGGTCGCCTGACGCCTCTCTCCCCTTCCATCTTTTGTTATCTCTCCCCCTTCCGTCTTTTGTTACAGTATGGGTTTCCAGCCCTTTCGGATTAGGAAGCCTTGCTCCCACTCTGGATCACCGACAGAACTTTTAATATTCTATAGGCATTTTTGGGCTTGATTCAGGTTCTACCCCCCTAAAACTTATCTGGACAGTGCATCATACTATTTTGTGGACATTTGTTATTAACTATTTTTATTGCATTTAGACAGAGAAGGTTAGCGCTGAGAACATTGTTTTCGGATTGGGCACTAGGCTGCATTCTGTCTCCTCTCAACAGTTACTGTCAGTCTGACTGGAATCTGCTTCTTTCATGTTGATGGAAACTGTGTTTGTAACCGCCTGGGTAGCCTTCCCACCTGGTTTGAACTGTTACTGCATTACTGCAATATAGTCTTCTTTTGCACCTACCTGTCAGGGGAGGACTGGACCAGGGGGCAGGGGGGCAATTGCCCCCTGGGCTGCCCTGATTCCCCATAAAAAGGCTGCACCGCTTTTGCCACAGACATGCCTAAAGGATTCCTGGTGAAGAAAAGTAAAAAGTTCTTGCCGCTGACCTACTGAGTGCGGGTTGAAGAAAAGGACAGAGCGCAGGACTCCCCTTAACATGGGTGGTGTAAACTTTGTCTGAGCAGAGGCCGAGTCCATGCCCCAATGGAGACTCTCCTCCCCCTGCCAGCCCCAACCGAGCTGTCCCAGCTCCCCCCCCAACCGCCCCCTGGCCGGATTCAGCCATTGAGTAGAGAGTACCTGGAGCAGGGCTTCGGCCTGGAATGGGGGTCAAGGGGAGGACAGGAAGAGGGTGAGTGGGAGGGGGGGGGCCCATGGGCCTCTGGTTTATACTTGCCCCCTGGGCCAAAAGTTGCCAGTCTGCCCCTGCTACCTGTGTGAATTACAGTATTGCCGCTGCACCACCCCTACAAGTAACACACTTCCTGTTCCTGGGTGACAACGCTCAATCGTTGCATCTATGGAGAAGCAACATTGTCACCCAAGGACAATACTACAAAATATCTCCATCTCTTCTGAACTTTATACCAGGGCAGCCAAACTACAGCCCATGGGTCAAATCTGTCCTGCTGCAACATTTAGGGTCAATGGCCTCTAATGCAGTTTTCACACTTCAGGTCAGCCTGCGGTCTTCATTTCATTTCTCCCCAACATTTACAGTCCCCCTTCCAGGCCCCATAGCAGGTCCCCTGGCTGCACTGTCTTAGCACTGTTGTTGATTACTTGGACCGCTGGTGTCCTAACAACCAAATCATGTAAGCCACCCTTATATCAGAGGTACGGTACCTATTACCCTATCAGTGTCCTCCCCTCCAGGTGCATTGCACGACCCCATTCGGAGTTACACGTTTTCCTGCACTACACTAAAATGTGCTGCCTCCTGCAGACATACGTGGGCTCCATTCATTTTCAAAGTATAAGGCAAAACTTTTTAGAGTGCAGGGGGATTAGTATGCTACTTAAGGCAGTCCATCCTCTCTATTTGCCCTGTTTACCATTGTCACTTAAAGTGAAAGTAAAAGAAAATTCTAAATTTTGGGTTGCCCACAGAAAAAAATAGAGGATTTAATAATAATAGAAATTATTTTCCAATAAGGACACTAGTTCTGGTGACCTGGGGGTCTCCAAGGGATTCCCTAAATTTGCAGGGATTTCCTCTCACTTCCTGTTTGGCTATAGGCCAGGAAGTGAGGAGAAATCTCTGCAATAGGACACAGATGGCAACAAAAAAACCCCAAAAAATCTGACAGGGGTTATAACCCTCCCTTACTCTATCCAAAATGGGAAAAATTGTTTTGCCTATAGTTCTATTTGGGAGTGCTAAAATGCATTGCCTCGCAGTACCATGTGGTTTATTGTGGTACAATTTAAACAGATCATGCCTGCACTTTACTTTTTTCACATTTCACGTGTGTAGGGAAGCCCATTGCAATTAATAGGCAGCCCTACATGCACTTCATACAAACATGTAGAAACACAGAACAAAAAGCATGCTCAGACACACCTTATGGTGTCAATAAACCCTAAAATTTTTTTGTTTTTCCTGTTATGTAAAAAAGCTGTTCCTGTCAGAAATCTTGTGAGCTTATCACTTCCTGGCTGTTTGCCTGTGCTGCACTTTTATCAGTTACATTGTTCCCAGCTCTGTAGACTACAGAACACCTCCCTTCTATGGTCTGGAGCACATGTGTCAAAGACAAGATCCACAAGCCGAATCCGGCCCCCCAGACCATTTCATGTGGCCCTCGCACCTCTTCTGCATCTGCAGCACCCCCTCTTCTCCACCCCCACCTTGTCTCAACAGTTGGCAGCATGGAGGACAGAACCCCACTGCCAGATTCTGCACCTCTTCATGCAACCACTGGAAGGCTTGCCTCTCCTGGGCCCCCCACCTCAGTAGTTGGCAGCAGAGAGGAGGGCAGAACCCCACTGCCAGATTCTGCACTTCTTCATGCAACCACGGAGAGGCTTGCCTCTCCCCGCCCCCCCCCCCCCTCAGTAGTCGGCAGCGGAGGGGAGGACAGAACTCCTCCTACAGATCCTGCACCTTTTTGTGGAGCCGCAGCACCTCCTCCTCTCTGTCTTACCTGGACTCAGTATAGCTGACTCTAGCCCTACTCTGGTCCTCCTCCAGACTCTGAACTTCCTGCTTCCCAGCTCTGCCCCCAGCTTCTTCCTGGTAGCAGCACAAGATAAGGGGGTGCACTGTGATGTAAGGGAGGGTGGAGGACTCTTGACTTCTGATGGTAGGGGGCTCTTGACATCTGATGTAAAGGATGATGGGGTACATCTAGTCTTACAGATACAACCGGCCCACTGAGGGCAACCATAATGCTGATGCGGCCCACAATGAGATTGAGTTTGACACGCCTGGTCTGGAGCATCAATCTCCAAACATCAGAAACTCTAATGTAAACAGGGACTTTCACGTAAAGGGGGGGGGGACTCTGATCTAGACCCTAAAATAACAGGGGACACTGAAGGGGACACTCATATAAGGGAGGACCCTGATGAGGACTCTCATGTTAAGATTCCAGTAAGTACTAATGATTGGTAGTCGGGGGGACCAGCTCCCGATCATGTAATCGCTATGATAGCCAATCACAGTGGTCACGTAATTGGCTGATCCTCTGCCTCCTCCAGGCATTCAGATGCTGCCAAAGGAAAGCCAGGGCTGGGCGGGAAGGGTTTAGGAAAGGTGGATTATCAATAAAAGGAAGCTATAATGGTTTAAAATCTAATTTATGTTAATAAGTGAAGATTGTACATGTTTTAATGTAATTAATCATATAAAATCTCTTTACTTTAGAAAAAAATGAATACAGATAATTCAGACATAATACATTAAGTGTAAAATGTACTTATCCTTTCAAAAACAATGTTTTAAAGTATATCTAAAGCTAAAACTGTATTGTTTTGGTTTTGGATAGAGTAAGGAATGGTTAATATTTATGTCAGGTGTTTTCTTTTGCTGTTTGTATCCATTGGGGGATTTTTTTATTTCTGTTCCTTTAAGTTAAAAAAACAGACATGTAAAAAAAATGTATTTTCAAAAAATAAATGTGTTCTATTGAACCTTTATTAGCTCTTTGGTTACCTATAATTAACACCTAATTAAGCTTTAATTAATTGCTTCTTCTCCTTCTCTGCTTAACTATAATTTTCTTGCTTTTTTTTTCTAGTTTATTTCTATTTTATTTATTATTTAATAATTCTATTTGATTAATATTTAATTTTTTCTTTTTGTTTGTATTCACTTTTATTCACAATTTTAACAGTGTATTTACAAAAGTGCAAAATTCATTTTTTTTTTTATTTGTAAATAACTTTGATTTTACTGTCAGTTAGAGAATAAAAATTTGACTTTTTATCTAATTATCTGTTTCTTTCCCTTCTATGCCTAACTATTATTTTCTGCTGATTTTTCCATTTGTTTCAATATTATTTATTTATTTTTATTTTTATTTTTTCAATTTTATTTATTATTGTTACATTCTATATTATACTATTTTTTGTTTTTATTCATTTAGTTTGTTAATTCTTTTGCATTGCATTAAAAAAAAGTGCAAAATTGAGAAAAATAAAACTTAATTTCATTTATGGAAAAAAAACTTTGATTTTAGTGTCATTTAAACAGAATAGAATTTCTACTTTTATCTACAGTAACAATACCTTTTTTTTTAAATGTAACTTTGATCAAACTAGAGATAAAGTTCTTTTTTTCAGTTTAGTTAAATTTTTTGTCTATGGATTGCACAAAAAATAAAATCATTTTACAAGTTTTTACAGCCATCACCAGAATAGGAATGGAGGGGAAATCTTCCACTGGGGCTACTGTTAGGGACTTTTGAACCATACACAAGGGTAGAGTCGGAGCATGTTCATTTTTTTCAGGAAATGTCCCGAGCATATTTACAGTTAGAACAACAAAAAAATTATTTTCGCAATAAGGGGCTTGGCCCCAGTATGACTCACAGTCACATGATCTTTTTTTTTTGCATACTACACAAATTACATTATTCCCACAACAAATTTTATATTCTCATGTGAAACTATTTCTGCAGAGTCAGACATATCTGAACAAACAAGATGTTATGACTATGAATCAAGGATAGCTACATGAGAAATAGAAAAGAATATGCAGCATGAAAACAGCAATAACCCTTCAGCTACCTGTTATGACGACAACTCTCTAATTTCACCCTCACTTTGGAGAGATTTCTTATTACTTCCTGTTGTTTTTCTGGGACAGGAAGTGAAGGAGAGGCAGACATTAAAATATAAATGGACTGGGATTTTAAACCTTCACTACCTTCCCCAAAACGAAAAAGTTTTGGTTATAAATACACTTTAAGACAGAATCAGAATGAGGATAATAGGATCATTTACACAAAATAAAATAGTTTAAAATGTAACTTCCAAAGTTTTGAAATTCTTATGGTTTTACATATGTAGGGATCCACTGCTCTATACTGTTAGCTGTTAATAACCACAGTGTTTTGTATAATTATGTATCAGCACTTCCTGTCTCTGGGAGGTTGGCTTCAAAACCACAAAAGGAGGAAGCGGGGAGAGGGGCTGACATGACATATCGACGTACAGGAACTGAATTACTGCAATACTGTGTTTTATCCAGACCTAAAGCAGAGACTATAAAGTAATCGTTCCTGGCAGGTTTTCAGGCTGTTCATCTGTAGCGGCCCATAACTTCTTGATCTGTTGACAGTGACAGACAAATCAATGTCCTATTGTTATTATAACCAGATAACCAAGTCTGTGCTACTGTATGTGTTTAGCATATTAGCAGGTGAACCTGTTTATTGCAATAGAGTTCATATGCAGCTCACATAATTTTAGTCATATGCAGCTCCTGTTATTTTTGTTATATGCAGCTCCTGTTATTATTGTTAACCCTGTTCTTTCTGGTCTGGGATTCTATAGCTATTTTTAGCTTAGGGCTCAATAACCAGCATAGACTAGAGCCAAGTTAGGCATCTGATGGCCTCTTCTGGTAGTTAGAGGTCTGGTTGCATAACCGATTAGAAACAACTATGAAGGGACTAAAGCTCAGAGTAGATAGGTTAACTATGAATTTCAGCACAACATCACGTGTCTACGTGTGAGAAGCTACGTTCCAGGCAAGTTGGACAACAGTTGGAGGATCTCCCCCTCACCACTGATCTTGTCTTCAGGTCTCTGAAACAAAGACAGATGGCCACTGCATCTGCACTTTGCTGCAACATTTATCTGGAGGATCTCTATTAATACCTATATATACCCGGATATATGTGCACAATTCCACCAGGACTTTTTTTTTGGGACCTTTGCTGTAAATACCTATTTGCACATTGGATGTAAATACAATTCATAATTTTTTCTTATAGAAATAAATTTCAGTAGAGGAGAGGAGACTGTACAACGATGCAAGACTGAAGGGAAGGCTGGAGGTCAGATTTAAGTGCCATTTGACTAAGATCAAGTGTAGTATCTGTTCTTATCAGTATCCAGTATGGGGTGCTGTGCCTCTATTTTGGCCTTTTTGTAGGAATGGCTGGCTGTATATTATCTCTGCTCAAGGTCTAACCTACTGGAACAGAAACCAAGGTGCCCATGAGATGTGGAGCACAGGAGTAGTTCCCCAGGTAGAAATCGAGGAGCCTAGTGCCTCCTGATTTGAATGGGTCTACCTGGTCTGGCCCTGGTCTGGCCATGGGCTTGGAAGGCAGAGAGTCTGCAGTGTCAGTGCTTCCTGGAAAATGGTCACCCAAGGGGTGCTCTTAGTATTACATGGGCTTGGGAAACCCAACGTGAGACTGAGCACAAGACCACCTTCCCATAAACTTTTTTCTACGCAGCACCTCTTTAGGTTAGGCCTTTTGGTTAAACTCAGGGCAACTTTTGCTACCACTGCACTTGCACTGGCACTATTTATTAAATTTTTTTTTTCTCACTGTTTTGTCACTTGCAATTTTGTCTATGTTTCTTTTTCTCACTAGGATGGAGGATGTGGGTCCTACCCTGAAGTCTAGGGGGAGGATGTGTGGCGGCATTCCCCATCTGGGGGGACATATTGTTCTTGGACTGGAGCAAATCCCTGCCTTAACACACTCAGCTATACGAGGTGTTTAAACCTTGATATCTGGCTTGGACATTCTACCCCTGGGCCCTCTCCACCAGGCTTCGTCATTAATATTCTATATAAATTGCTCCTATCCTGTGAAACATTGTGGCCCATGTCATATGATGACAAAAAATTTTTTTACACAGCCTTGACAACATTGGCATGTGTTTAAGCAGGACGCTCCAGTTCCAATGAACAAATCCCCTCGTTATTCATTACAACCTATAAGGCGCATTTCCTTATAGATATTTGGTACCTGAACTGCTTTCAGATGTTTGCATATACCACTTGCTCCAGAGGAAGCTTACAGTGATAAGCGAAACATGTAGGGCAACCTGGATAAAACTCAACATCTGTTCATCAGCATTGTATTGACGGATTTCAGAGACGGTTGTATATCTTTCTCTATAGCCGTCTCATGAATATATATGTTTCTTTTCTGTGATATATTTTATTGTCGCTATCAATTGAAGACTACATATTATGCTGTGTGATCTAACTTGCACATCGTTTTGAGGCTTACGCCTTATTTTAATGTATGCAAATTGTTTGTCTGTTTTTCATTCTATAAACAATTTTTTGGTTTTGTATTAATGCTTTTTGTGAGTTTACAATAAAAACATATTTTTAATACTGGTGCCAATAAAGTCCAATCTTTCTTCCCCCTTTTCTCTACCTCCTGTTGAAGGCATGTGGCTTAGTGTGGTTCAGGAGGAGGGGAGTGCATGCTTGTCCCCCCTTTTTCTGTACAGCTCAGTTTAAGGGTTTGGTGTGGATTTACTGGGGAACCTCATGCATTTTTTGTTTCTTTCCATGAGATACCCCCTTAAAATCCATTCCAAACTCAATGGGTCTAGTATGTATTTTGGGGAGACTATGTATTTTTGTTTTTATTCATGCTGAAGGATGTGATTTTTTGCATTGGCACATGTTCCCCAGGGCAGTGCCCACATCCCATGCTTATTTATTTTTTTTTTTTTACACCCTTTTCTTTTTAGCCCAGAAAATGGGCTTATTTAATTCAACAGATCTGGCTATCTTTGATTTCAATGGGGTTCGGGTTCAGCATCCAAACTTTTTGAGCAAAACCCAGGGCAGTTCAGCTCATCTAGAATAAGGGTTTGGTACAGATGAAGGGAATCCCAGTTGCCTTGTTTACAAAAAGAACAAAGCACATAGGAACTGTAATTTTGGTGGCAATTTACACACACTTTTTTCTTTGCAACTGTCAGTGTTGCTGTAGTAGGTTGTATACATCACACAGAAGCAGCACTTCACAGGCAGGGTTAGGGCATCCCTCAGGCATGTTTTTTTTAAGGACGTTTGCATTTTTAATGTTTCACTTTATGCATTACTAAAATCCCCGCCAAACAGAATTTTAAAAAATATTTTTGCTTTGGCACATGTTCCCCAGAGCAGTGCCCAACCGTGTTCTGTTTGTTTGACAATCCCTTGCCTATTAGCCTCGAAAAGGGCCCTGTTTGTTAGCATTTACCTCATTGACTTCAATAGGGTTTGGATTTGGCACCCGAATTTGTTTGTTGAACCTGTCCTGCATCAAACCCAAATGTGTTCTGCTCATGGTTAGTAAGCTGCAATATACACTATATTGTCAAAAGTATTAGGACGCCTGCCTTTACATGAACTTTAATGGCATCCCAGTCTTAGTCCGTAGGGTTCAATATTGAGTTGGCCCACCCTTTGCAGCTATAACAGCTTCAACTCTTCTGGGAAGGCTGTCCACAAGGTTTAGGAGTGTGTCTATGGGAATGTTTGACCATTCTTCCAGAAGCGCATTTGTAAGGTCAGGCACTGATGTTGGACGAGCATGGCTAGCAGTCTCCACTCTAATTCATCCCAAAGGTGTTCTATTGGGTGCAGGCCAGTCAAGTTCCTCCACCCCAAACTCGCTCATCCAAGGTATGGACCTTGCTTTGTTCACTGATCCAAATCATTTTGTTGAGGGGGAATTGTGGTGTGGAGTAGTTTTTCAGGTGTTGGGTTTGGGCCCTTAAGGGCCATACACACTATCAGATTATCTGAAGACTTTTTCCTTCAGATTTACCTTTTCTATGTAGTGCAAGGGCCTGCCGGATTGCATACAAATTGAAAGTGTTTAGGTTTGACCTCATATTATATGGTTTTGGTAAGTCTACAGACAAAAGTCTTCAGATAATCTGATAGTGTGTATGGCCCATTAGTTCCAGTAAAGGAAACTTCTAATGGGCCATGCACACTATAAGATTTTCTGAAGACTTTTTCCTTTAGACTTACCAAAACCATATAATATGAGGTCAAACCTAAACACTTTCAATTTGTATGCAATCTGGCAGCCCCCTGCACTACATAGAAAAGGTAAATCTGAAGGAAATCTAACCACAAAAGTTGTATAGTGTGTATTCAGCTTAAGGAGATAGATTCTACAAGGTGTTGGAAACATTCCTCAGGGATTTTGGTCTATAGTGACATGATAGCATCACACAGTTGCTGCAGATTTACAGCTAAGCTGAAACACAGATCTCTTTTTCCTCTAGTACATCCACTCTCCCCACAGTTAGATAGCACTCCCTAGGAGCACACCTAACCACTTGATTGCCCCTAGTGTTAACCCCTTCACTGCCAGTGTAATTTATACAGTAACAGTGCATTTTATTTAGCACTGATCACTGTGTTGGTGTCACTGGTCCCCAAAAAGTGTCACTTAGTGTCAGATTCATCTGCCACAATGTCGCAGTCCCGCTAAAAATCTCTGATCACCGCCATTACTAGTAAAAACAATAAAAAAAAAAAATAAAAGTCTATAAATCTATCTCATAGTTTGTGGACACTATACAAAAAGTGGTCACTTCCCTCACCTATAACTGGTCTAAACAGCAAGGAGCACTGGAAGGGCAAACGCATGTCAAAAAAGCCAAAGAAATTTCCAATCACAACTTACCAACCAGCCTGGGACCAACCGACTTAACCTGTCTAACAGTATGCGTTAAAAACAGGGGTTTAGTTGCACACATTTGCAAATACATGCATAAGCTGCAGTCCCTAGCAAGGCATCCTGATATCATTCTGCAGACCCAAACTCTACCTTTAAAGAGTCTCCTCAATGGGAGCACATATATTCTATTGGACAGATGGAGGACAGGTGACTGGAAAGAGCCACCCCTCCTATAAGGCGCAGGAAGGCACTGAACACACCCAGCACATTGCACAATGGCAGTAAAAGTGTCAGTGCGTTGCCTGACCAATATAACAACAATACAACAAATGGTCACTTCCCCCACCTATAACTGGTCCAAACAGCAAGGAGCACTAGAAGGGCAAACGCATGTGAACGCTACAACTTTTGCGCAAACCAACCAATATACACTTATTGGGATTTTTTTTACCAAAAAATGTAGCAAAATACACGTTGGCCTAAATTGATGAAAAAATTAGATTTCTTAAAAATATTTTTATTGGGAATGTTTTATAGCAGAAAGTAAAAAAAAAAATCTTCAAAATTGTCAGTCTTTTTTTGTTTATAGCGCAAAAAAAAAAAAAAAAATGCAGGGGTGATCAAATGCCACCAAAAGAAAGCTTTATTTGTGGGAAAAAAGGGACATCGATTGTATTTGGGTACAGTGTTGCACGACAGTGCAATTGTCAGTTAAAGCAACGCAGTGCCATATCACAAAAAATTGCCTGGTCATTAACCTTCCTAGCGGTATTCCCGAGCGTGTCTCGGGGTTAGATTTTAGAGCCAAAAGCGGTAACCCCGAGCCACACTCGGGGTAGCGCTAGGAAGATCGCTGGATCCTGGTAGAGGTTTTACTTACCTTTTCTCCGGGATCCAGCGAAGTATGCGGGCGGCATGCGGCGGCGGAGCTTCCTCCCGATCGTCTGCAAGCCCCGGCTTCCGTCTCCGGCGGCAAATTCAAATGTAAAACACACCAAACACACTGATACCATTCAAAATAAAATAAATTCACATTACATTGCCCCCCAGTGCCCTTTCCTGCAGTTTTACTGTACTTTTTATGTAAATATATATATATATATATATATATATATATATATATATATATATATATATATACACATATATATACAGGGCTTTTTTTCTCCGGGAATAGGTGCAGGTACTCCCCTCTTCTGAGTCACCCCTTGTCTCCACCCCCTACCCACCTCCGAGCGCTGTCCTTCGGTTCCCCCCTCTACCCACCCCCAATTACCCCCCCCCCCTTTTTTAGAGATTACAGAACCAAGTATCATGTTGTGGTTCTAGATCATTTCTATAGAATTTGTTAATGATAACTAGAAAAGCAGTAAAATAGATCCCCTGGAATCAGCAACAATAGACTCCCCCAACAATAAATCCCTCCAACTATAGATCCCTCCAGCAACAATAAATCTTCCTCTGCAACAGTAGAAAAAACGGTAAAATAGATCCTCTGCAATCAGCAACAATAAACCCCAACAACAATAGCCCCCCAGCAACAATAAATCCTCCCCTGCAACAATCACCCCCAATAAATCCTCCCCTGCAACAATAGACCCCACCCAATAACAATACAACAATAGAGCCCCAGCAACAATAGTTCCCCCAAGCAACAATAAATCCTGCAACAGTAGCCCCCCCCCCCACAACATAATGCCCTCCAGCAATAACAGATTCACCACAGCAACAATAGATCCCCCAGCAGCCAGCATTAATAGGCCATTCAGCTCACCCCACTGGCCCCAGCACCCCTTTGCCATTGCATACATTCAGACTGGAGGTGCCGGTACTGCGTTCCCCCGCGTTCCCGCTGAAAAAAAGCCCTGTATATATATATATATATATATATATATATATATATACATAATTCTTGTGAATGAGCAGCCCAAACCAACTGTATACATTATATATATATATATATATATATATATATATATACATATATATATATATATATATATATATATATATACATATATATATATATATATATATATATATATATATATATATATATATATATATATATATATAATATATATAATAAATGTATACAGTTGGTTTGGGCTGCTCATTCACAAGAATTACATGCAAAATAATGGTACCGCTTTCAGCACCTAAAATCCAAAAGAATCATACCGCCAGGGAGGTTAAGGGGGTAAAACCTTCCAGAGCTGAAGTGGTTAAACAAAGCTCAGTTGGTACTAAGGGGCCTAAAGTGTGCCAAGAAAATATCCCCCACACCATTACACCACCACCAGCCTGAACTGTTGATACAAGGCAGGATGGATCCATGCTTACGACAAATTCTGGCGCTACCATCTGAATGTCGCAGCTGAAATCGAGACTCATCAGACCAGGCAACGTTTTTCCAATCTTCTATTGTCCAATTTTGGTGAGCCTGTGCCAATTGTAGCCTCAGATTCCTGTTCTTCGCTGACAGGAGTGGCACCTGGTGAGGTCTTCTGCTGTTGTAGTCCATTTTCGATGTGTTGTGCGTTCAGAGATGGTATTCTGCATACCTTGGTTGTAACGAGTGGTTATTTGAGTTACTGTTTGCCTTCTATCATCTGGAACCGTCGCTCACTGGATATTTTCTCTTTTTTAGATCATTCTCTGTAAACCCGAGAGATGGTTGTGCGTGAAAATCTCAGTAGATCAGCAGTTTTTGAAGAAACTCAGACCAGCCCGTCTGGCACCGACAACCATGCCACATTCAAAGTCACTTAAATCCCCTTTCTTCCCCATTATTCTTAATCTTTATGGATAGTCTACAGACGGGAATGGTGCCAGCTGATTGGAAAAAAGCCAACGTGGTACCAATATTTAAAAAAGGGCCGAAATATATCCCGGGTAACTATAGGCCGGTCAGCCTAACATCAGTAGTCTGCAAGATTTTGGAGGGGATGTTAAGGGACCACATACAAGACTTTAGTAATGAAAATGGTATTCTTAGTAGTAATCAGCATGGATTCATGAAAAATCGTTCTTGCCAGACCAATCTATTAACCTTCTATGATGAAGTGAGCTGCCACCTAGATAAAGGAAAGCCTGTGGATGTGGTGTATCTGGACTTTCAAAGCCATTTGACACAGTTCCCCACAAACGCTTACTGTACAAACTAAGGAAGGTAGGTATGGACCATAAGGTGAGTACCTGGATAGAGAACTGGCTCCAGGGGAGAGTACAGAGGGTGGTGATTAATTAGGAGTACACAGATTGGGCGGGGGTGGAAAATGGGGTCCCCCAAGATTCTCTCCTGGGACCAATCCTGTTTAATTTAATCATAAATGATCTAGAGGAGGGGATATCGAGTACAATCTCAGTATTTGCGGTTATAAGCAGGGCAATAACTTCTATGCAGGATGTGGTAACTTTACAAGCGGACCTAAACAAAATAATGGGGTGGGCAACTACATGGCAGATGAGGTTTAATGTAGAAAAATATAAGGTAATGCACTTGAGCATCAGAAACACAAACACAAGCTACTCACTAGGGGGGGGGGGGACCTCTGGGTGAATCTAAGATGGAAAAAGACCTGGGGTACTGGTGGACAACAGGCTTGGCAGTGGCATGCAATGCCAAGCCGCTGCAAGCAAAGCCAACAGAATACTGGGATGTATAAAAAAAGGGATTCACTCCAGAAATAAAGAGATTATTCTCCCACTTTACAAGACTCTGGTCCGGCCACATCTGGAGTATGCTGTCCAGTTCTGGGCACCGGTCCTCAGGAAGGATGTGCTGGAACTGGAGAAAGTCCAGAGAAGGGCAACAAAAATAATTAGGGGAATGAAGGACTTCAGCTATGAGGAAAGACTACAAGCACTGAACCTATTCTCTCTGGAGAAGAGACGCTTGAGAGGGGATATGATATCAATGTACAAATACTGTACTGGTGACCCTAGCATAAGGAACAAACTTTTCAGAGAAAGGGAATACAATAAGACATGTGGCCACTCACTAAAACTAGAGGAAAAATGGTTTAACCTTAAAATACGTAGGGGGTTCTTTACTGTCAGAGCAGTAAGGATGTGGAATTCTCTTCCACAAGCAGTGGTATCAGCGGGGAGCATCGATAGTTTCAAAAAACTATTAGATGGGCACCTTAAAGACCACAACATACAGGGGTATTCAATGTATGGTTAACATCAATCACACACACACACACACATCATAGGTTGAACTGGATGGACTGATGTCTTTTTTCGACCTCACTAACTATGTAACTAGGTAACTATGTAATGCTCAGTTTGAACTTCAGCAAGTCATCTTCGCCACGTCTATATGCCCAAATGCATTGAGCTGCTGCCATGTGATTGGCTAATTAGCAATTTGTGTTATCAAGCAATTAAAGAGGTGTACCTAATAAAGTGGCCAATAAATGTAAGTAGATCTTGTCTTAAGAACAAATAAACTTCCAATGAACTTATAGATTTACAATAACCCCCCCAGATCATATCCGGGGAGCGTCTTCTAATAATATGTGCTGTATGGCAGCACATTTGGACAGGCTGTGTGTGCAGCGTTCATCTTTCGCCCCCCCCCCCCCCCCTAATTTAGATCTGGAGGTGTGTTCTCTGCATTAGTTTGCAGCTGTTAAATCAAACCCCTTCCAATGGAGCGATCATAAATATGGAAAGACAACGCTTTGATTTCATTTTTTCTATTTGTTTCCCTTGTTTAGGGAACAACATAAAAGGGAATTATAAAACACGATCCTGAGCAATATACCTCCTTTCTAGATACTGAATATTAACTGGGGGGGGGGGGGAGGTAGAAAAACACCCATTTGCAATGCAGCAACACGCAGTTACAAGCGCCACATCTGAAAGTGATCCGCCATAGGAAACCAAGACACGTGCTGACTCCAGAATCCTCCGACAGACATCAGGGACTCTGTCATCCCCGCCGCTCCACAGAGACATCAAGGACACATGTCACTCACATGGAGACACATTGGGGGCACCGCGCTCTCCTTACTCTACCCTGGGGGGAGGGGAGGGGGGTTTGTCAGCATATATGTCGCTCTATATACACACACACCACAAATATGTTATTTCATTACCTTATGAACGCTTTAACGGCATATACACAAACCCCAGGCTGTGTTTACACAGAACAATGAGCCTCATTTATGTACAAGTCTCCCTCCCCCAAAACCCAAAACATCAGATTTTTTTGCAAGCAGAGAAATAGGTTTTAGGCATCCATAAATATAAAGGAATGTTAATCAACCATGGTGCGCAAATCTCATCACAACAGCAATCAGCTCTATTCATGTGAAGTGTTATATACACTGATCAGCAATACCATTATGACCACCGCCATAACCCATCGAGGTATGGACTCCAGTAGACCAGTGGTTCTCAACCTCAGTCCTCAAGTACCCCCCAACTGGCCATGTTTTGGGAACGTACCTTAGGTAAAATAGCTCCCATCAATACCATGTCATTGAAATTGAATCAGCTGTGCAAAGTAAAGGAAAACCTCGAAACATGGCCCATTGGGGGTACTTGAGGACTGAGGTTGAGAGCCACTGCACTAGACTAGAGATCGACCGATTATCGGCAAAGCACTTTCCCCCGATATATCGGAATTGGCCACCAAGGTGACCGATATTGACGATATTTCGGGAAAGTGCTTGTACCGGAGTGATGCCTGCAGCTAGAGGCATCACCCCGGTACCAGTGTCCATAGCCGACAGTCGGCTTTCTTGTAATGACAACCGATGCGGCTGAGAAGCTGCTCGGCTGTCATTACAAGGATCGGGAGGGGACGTTCCCCCCTCCCGCCACCGTTCCCCTCCCTCCCGCCACCTTCCGCGGCTCGTCCGGGTCTCCCGTCCAACCGGGAGACCTGGGCAGCCATCCTGCATGGCCGTTGAAAAAACGGTCAAAGCCGCATTTGGCTCTGATCAGGTCTCCATGCAAAAACCCGGAAGCGATGTCATGACATCATTTCCGGGTACTACTGGCGCCAGATTAAAAAAAAATTACAGCATTCAAAACAGCCAAACTTGGCGTTTTGAATGCTTTTAAGTGCAAAGGAGGGGTTTGGGGTCTTTTAGACCCCCAGATCCCTCCACAAGAGTACCTGTCAAGTAAAAAAATAAAAATAAAAAAATAATAATTTTTTTAAATGTATGAAAATATCGGCCCATATCAGCCGATACCGATAAGGGATGACCAAAATATCGGTATCGCCAATGAATAAACTATATCGGTCGATCCCTACACAAGACCTCTGAAGGTGTTCTGTGGTATCTGGCGCCAAGCCGCCATTAACAGACATTGTAAGTTGCAAGGTGGGGGCTCCATGGATCAGACTTTTTTTTCCAGCACAACCCACAGATGCTTGATTGGATTAAGATCTGGTGGGTTCAGTGGCCAAGTCAACACCTGGAACTCGCTATGTTCCTCAAACCATTTTCTCAGTCATCAGACAAGGCCACCTTCTTCTATTGCTCTGTGGTCCAGTTCTAATGTTTATGAGCCCATTGTAGGTACTTTTAGCTGTGGCACGGGTCAGCATGGGCACCCTGACTGGTTTGTGGCTACGCAGCCCCATACACAACAAACTGCAATTCTCTGTGTGTTCTGACACCTTCCTTTGATCCATTGATGCGGTTCCATATCCCTGGGCACCATAACATCACCCAGAAGACTTTTAGACCTGCCTAGGTATACATATGGGTGGGTCCATATCTGTGGATGAGTGCGCACTCTGGTGGGAGTGGGCATGAGGAATTGCAGTGATTATTTGTATGGTTCTGGAGCACCTGTGTATGGAATTTCTTTTGAGGATCTGTTTTCACATCCTTCACCGGGAACACTTCATGGACTTCTTTTTTTAGGTGATATTTTCTGCTGATGACTTTACACTACTTTCATGTATAAGCAGTGCTTTAGGTGGCCCAAAAGAGGTGCCGGTACTCTATTATAGCCTATAAATTTTGTCCCCCCCCCCCCACCCCACATCAGGGTCCCCACAGAGCACCCCCCCTGGCCTGCCCACATGGAAGAAAAATATATTAAAAATATATTTTAAAATAAAATTTTTAACTTCTCCCAAATATATTGGAAATATATTTGAAATGCTACAATATTGGCCATATTCAATATATTTCAAAATATTTTTTCCCTAAATATATTGGAAATACATTTTTCTTCCATATGGGTGGGCTGGGACTCCGGAGCAGGGGGACTCACTGGTGGTGACTGATCTGGCTCTGGAGTGGGAAATATTCTTGGGGGGGGGGGGGGCAATTGAGGGCGCATATGTCCAAAATGAGCATACTGGTACACTAAGGCGCACGGAGAGGTGGGGGTATGCTCAAGAGCCATATTTGGAAGTGGCGGTACTGAGTACCAGTGCATACCGGCCCACTTAAAACACTGTGTATAAGCACTTTTTTATGCACTGCATGGCACTTTATGTATGTATATATTGCACTATTGCACATATTGGTTTGTATATGAATTTGCTTGGTAGCACTTTCATATATCCCAACTAGGTAGGGGGAGCACAGTATTTCCACTTTTAGCACCTTTTTTAAGAAGTTGAGCTACAGTCGCTCTTCTATTGGATCGAACTACACGGGCCAGCCTTCACTCCCCATGTCCATCAATGAGCCTTGGCTGCCAATGAACCTGTTGCCAGTTCTCCAGTTTTTCCTTCCTTGGACCACTTCTGGTTGGTCTTGACCACTGCAGATCGGGAACATTCCACAAGAATTACAATTTGACCAGTGGCGGCCCGTCCATTGGGGGCACAGGGGCGCGCCCCCCCCCCCCCATGCATGCGCCCGGCCCCCTAATGTGTTGCCTGCCAACCAACTGACCGTCGGGAGGGGGGTGCATTTGTTTGCCACCCCCCCCCCTCGAATTTGACCCTTGTCAAAGTCACTCAGATCCTTATGCTTGTCTATTTTTTTGCTTTTGACACTTCAGGGACAACACTTTTTCACCTAATATATTCCTTACACTTTCAGATGTAATTGTAACAAGATAATCAATGTAATTCATTATATATGTCAATGGTAATATTAGTATAGCAGAATGGTGTAAATTCCCCCTGTCATAAACAACTGTAAAGGAAAAAAAAATGTAAAAAATAAATACCCTTTTTTTTTATTTTATTTATTTTTAGTTTTTGCTTCCTGCATCCCCACCTAGTTGAGTATGACACATCCAGCGTGATGTCCCCACATCCTGTGCATGCAAAGATATGCTTTGGATTGGTCTATAGGAGCTGTCAGAGACCCTCATCGTGTCTGCACATGTGCAAAATCCAGAGATTCTCCCCCCAGTGCATGTCCAGATGCGACGCACATCTCTCCCTGTTCCATAGACTGGAAAAAACCTACTGCTTTCCACGCATGGGATTTGCAAGATTTCACGCACGCGCAGACATGGGTGTCCACAGAACTTTTTGCCCCCATAGACCCCCCTTTAGAGCAGGCAAGGCCAGGGTGCCCCATAGATCCTACAAGAAAACAACAAGAGAAGGGCGCACGACCTTGTGCATTACCACTTAAAAGTTTATTAAAATCAAAGAAGGGTAGCGTACAATATACTCACAAACGTAGCATATGAACAAGCATATAGGAAATGGGCGCCGCTCACTTCCAGGACACTTCTCTACTGCTGGATAGCGTGATGGCGTCCTCAAAACCTGATGTGGTTTACGCGTTTCGAGGGAGGACCCTCTTCCTCAGAGCCAAAATCGTCACTCGCCACTTTTTGCCCCCATAGATCCCCCTTTAGAACAGGCAAGGCCAGGGTGCCCCATAGATCCCCCTTTAGAGCAGGCCAGGGTCCCCATAGATCCCTCTTTAGTCTTACCTTTTCACCTATATTCCCCGTGCTACCAGGTTTTTTTGCACCACCAGGTACTCCAGGCTCTACCTTCAAAGAATATGTATATATTTAGCCAATATGACCCCCTTTAGAGCAGGCCAGGGTCCCCATAGATCTCCCGTTAGAGCAGGATTCCCAAGATTCCCATTTTAGAGCAGGCCAGGAAATTTCCAGGGGGAGCACTTGCCCCCCTTGCAGATGCCCATGCATGCAGACATGCCAAGGGTCTCTGCCAGGCCCCATAAATGACATATCTGCAGATGCACAGGATATGTTTCCAAGATGACAGCTCAGGAGCATAATCTGCAAAGAACTTTAGCAGGGAGAGAGACAAAAATGACAGCAATGAACTCCATGGACTAGTAGGTATATATTTTTTATTCTACTTACAGGAGTAATAACTAGGCATTAGAAATAAAAATGTATTTGGATAGGGTGGATATCCCCTTTAAGGGCCTATTCACACTTGTGCTTTGTGGCAACGCACAAAACATGCTCATTAACACCCATTGCTACAACCCATAGCAATGCACCTACTCTATGTGTGGGGAGTTTCAATGCCATTCAATGTGAATGGCACCCAGCTCTGTACAGTAAAGTGTAATGCACAGTACAACACTGCACACCACAACGCACATACGTTGCTAAAAAAGTTGTGTGTTTTTTTTATTTATCATGGTGCATTGGCAGCCCATTCATAATGAATGGGCTACCTTAACTCAACACACAATAATTTATGCCATAACGCATTAACACAAAACAACAGGTTACTTAAAGGGTAACTCCACTTTCGTGGGGAAAAAAAATAGCAAATAAATAAAAAACAATATAGTGTATACAATTGCGACACAAATCATATTGTGATTGAATGTTATTAAAAATGACCTTTCCTTTCCAATCTGCAGCTGTTGTATTTTTCTGATAATGCAATGCAATATGGCCGCCTGGAGCTGTTCTGTACACATAATGTATACTGACCACACCCCCAGAAACATCATTTCCTGCTTGTGTGATTGGCTCACTAATTTTCCCAGAAGTCTGCACTAAGATATAAGTCAGATTTCTGGCATCCCCTGAAACAAAAATGTCATTTTTGGTGAGATTCTCCCAATAGGAACACGTCTAAAGGGATGCAGACCCAGCAGCTTTCCTCATTAGAGCCCTGCAGCTGCCACAACTGATAGATAATTATGAAACCACTCCCATTTAACCCACTCAGCACAGAGGAATAAACAATGATTTCTTCAGAATAACAAAAGGAAGGAATCTGCAACAAAGTTTGGTAAAATCCTTGTAATGTACAGAGATAACCCAGGGGGGAATGTTACGCTTTAACCACTTTAACCCCGCCCACCGTACATTCACTGTGGCACTCAGCCGCTGCTGGGCAAAGCGACGTAGGGCTACGTCGCTTGCTCAGGAGACTGTAGGGGGCGAGCCCCACTCATTCCCTGGGGAGCCAGCGCGTGTGACCAGCGCCTCCGATGACCGCCAGCCACTCGTGATCTCCCGCAGCAGAGGGAGAAAGACAGACGGCTGATGTAAACACAGCAGTCTGTCATCCTCCCTGAAGTGATCACAGAGGCTATGCGATCCTGCTATATATAGGATCGCATGGCTCTGTGGTTACTTCACTAGCCACGCCCCCTGACAGTTAGAATCACGCCCCTAGGGACACACTTAACTCCTTGATCACCAGTAAAGTTAACCCCTTCCCTGCCAGTGTCATTTTCATAGTAACAGTGCATATTTTTAGCACTGATTACTGTAGTAATGTCACTGGTACCCCCAAAAGGTGTCAAAAATGTCATTTAGGGGTCCGATCTGTCCGTCCCAATGTCGCAATCCCGCAAAAAAAAAATCGCAGATCGCCGCCATTACTAGTAAAAAAATAAAAATTAGATAAATCTTTCCCATAGTTAGTAAACGCAATAACTTTTGCGCAAACCAATCAAAATACGCTTATTGCTTATTTTTTTACCAAAAATATGTAGCAGAAAATAAATTGGCCTAAACTGTTAAAAAATTTGGATTTTTAAATTTTTTTTTGTGAATTTCATATAAAAAAATGTGAAACATATTGTTATTTTTTCAAAATTGTCGCTCTTCTTTTGTTTAAAGCGCAAAAAATAAAAATCGCACAGGTGATCAAATACCACCAAAAGAAAGATCTGTTTGTGGGAAAAAAAGTATGTCAATTTAATTTAGGTACAACATCGCACGACCGCGCAATTGTCCGTTAAAGTCACGCAGTGCCGAATCACAAAATAGGGCCTGGTCATTGAGCAGCCAAATCCTCCAGGGCTAAAGTGGTTATAAAGTTAAAAGGTTTTTAGCTTGCTTTCCCTGCACAAAGGAAAAATAACCTTCCAATACATGTTTTCTCCACCCCCTCCCATGGGCTTTTTTCAGGGGGAGGCATCATTTTAAGGTCACCCATGCTCCGCCCCTTTTAACAATGTCATGAAGGGGAGGGGCTTAGTCATTATACTTATTTTGAGTATTTGTTTTTAAAGAGCAAACAGCAGCATTTATTTTTAAAGATCCTGTTCCCTTAAAGCATGTTATACAGCTGGGTGCTTTGCTGTGTAATTTGGCCCCTTCTATCACCTAAAATACCTAGCTGATCCTGCCTGGCTATGTCCTCCCCTCTGTAAACTGACCACGGTATGCCATGGCTGCTGAGCCCTGATACTGTGGTCAGTTTACGTGCCTCCGTCATCCACAGCCCTCCTGTCCTCCTCTGTTCTCTCTCCCCCTCCCTCCCTGCCTGTCTGCTCCTGTGTCAGTGCCCGCCCCCCTCCCCTCCCCTCCTGCTGCTGTAGTTTCATTTAAAGTTTCATATCCTGTCTACAGTCTGTTTAATAATCCTATGTGCCCCTGTGTCTGTGTTTTATAAAAATAAGCCATACTTTACAAGTTTTCAGAGCGACACTCGCCGCTCACGTGACCTGCCTCCTCTCTCCTCCTCTCCCCCTTCCCTCCTCCTCCTGTCCCGAGGAACATCAGTGAGGAATCCTCGGCTCCGTCCGCTGCAGGCAGCTGTCAGACGGGGAGAGGAGAGAGCCAACGGGTCACGTGAGTGGCGCTCAGCCCTCTGAAAACTGGTAAACAACGGCTTATTTATTTAAAAACACATACACAGACACACAGGCACACAGAATTATTAAACAGACCAGACAGGATGGTATAAAGTGCTTAACAACCACTTGAAAGGGGAAGTTGAGATTCCTGGGGGGGGGCATTTGCCCCCCCTTGCCCCTACCTGCGGACGCCCATGCCCCCTTCTAAATACTTACCTGAGTCCACTCTTGATCCAGTGCTGTCGTGTCTGCAACGACAACGTTTTTCTTGCTCTCACAGGACACACTGGGAGCAGCAGAAGCCATTGGCTCATATTGTCCTACTGCTGTCAGTAAATCTGGTGAAGAGGAAGTGGGGGGGGCGTGGCTGAGCCTCGCTGTGTGTGTCTAGGGATGCACACAGTCCAGCTCGGGAGCACAGAATGCATTAAGATAAAAAACCTTCTGACTTTAGAACCACTTTAACATTGAACCCAATGGACTAAGACTGGGATGCCATTAAAGTTCATGTGCATGTAAACGCAGGTGTCCCAATACTTTTGTTAATATAGTGTGTATATATATATCATCTACTGTATAAAGTGTGTATTGGAGTTGCCATTGCTGACCCCAAGATAAAAATAAGTTTCACATGGAATTAATTATGATACACAGAACAGAGGTCAAACTAAATGTCATTTGGATGGATTAACAGCTAATCGTTTGGTAATCTGATGTGTGGTATTGAAGTCGATGGAGATGCTTTAAAACACACGTCAGTGAGTGTTACGATGATCACTTGAAGGGCCCCGAGACTCATGGCTTCAAACAACGCATCACTACACATAAAACGGAGCCTCCCGTAAGCCTTCAGTCTCATCCTATTCCCAAATGACTCCCGGGTCCTCCATGCCTAGCCCCCTAGCCCTATGCCCCACTTGTCTCCAAGTGCGTTCCCATGTGTCCCCTTTTTGTCTCCAAGTGCACCCCCTGTGCTCCCTGTGTCCCTCCCCAGTGAGTCACCGGTGCACTTTGTTTTTCTAAGTGTGTCCTGTGTGCCCCATATTTACAAGTGAGTGCCCTGTGTCTCCAAGAGCCTCTCTTTTTCCAAGTTTCCAAGTGCATCCCCTCTGTGCTCCATTTCTCCAAGTGCATCCATCCCCTGTGCACCCTGTTTCTCCACTCCAAGTGGTCCTGTGGATGCCATGTCTCCAAGTGCATATCCTGTACACTCCATGTCTCCAACTGCATGCCTGAAGTGCTCCATGTCTCTAAGTGTGGACCTGTGCACCTCATGTCTCTAAGTGCATTCTTTGTGCACCCCATGTCTATAAATGCATCCCATGTGCTCCCCATGTCTACAAATGCATCCCCTTTGTACCCTATGCCTCCATATACATCCCCTGTGCACTCCATTTCTCCAAGTGCATCTTCTGTGTAGCCCATGTCTCCAAATGCATCCCCTGCGCACTCCATGTCTCCAAGTGCATCTCCTGTGTAGCACATGTCTCCAGGTACATCCCTATGCACCCTGTGTCCCTCTCCTGTGAGTCTCTGGTGCACCCCACATTTTTAAGTGGGTCTAAGGTTAATCCAGTATTTCCCGTGTTTCTAAGTGTGTCTTCTGTGCGCCCAACATTTGCAAGTGAGTACTCTGTGTGCCTCATGTCTCCAAGTGCCTCCCTTGTCTGTTCTGTGTTTCCAAGTGCATTCAATGTGCACTGCATGTCTCCAAGTGCATCTCCTGTGTAACCCATGTCTCCAAATGCATCCCCTGTGCTCCCTGTGGTCCTCCCCAGTGAGTCCCCTGTGCACTCTGTGTTTCTAAGTGTGTCCCCTGTGCACCCCATGTTTTTGCTTTTGTGCCCTGTGTATCCCATGTCTACAAGTGCCTCCCCTGTGTGCTTTGTGTTTCCAAGTGCCTCCCCTGTGCACTCCATGTCTCCAAGCACATCTCCTATGTAGCCCGTCTCCAAGTGCATCCCCTGTGCTCCCTGTGTCCCTTCCCAGTGAGTCCCCTGTGCACTTTGTGTTTCTAAGTGTGTCCCCTGTGCACTGCATGTTTTTCAGTTTGTGCCCTGTGTTCCCCGTGTCTCCAAGTGCCTCCCCTGTGTGCGCTGTGTCTCCAAGTGTCTCCCCTGTGTGCCCCGTGTCTGAAAGTGCCTCCCCTGTGTGCCCTGTGTCTCCAAGTGTCTCTCCTGTGTGCCCCGTGTCTCCAAGTGCCTCCGATGTGTGCCCTGTGTCTCCAAGTGTCTCCCCTGTGTGCCCCGTGTCTCCAAGTGCCTCCCCTGTGTGCGCCGTGTCTCCAAGTGTCTCCCCTGTGTGCCCCGTGTCTCCAAGTGTCTCCCCTGTGTGTTTTGTGTCTCCAAGTGTGACCCTGTGCACTTCTTTGACTCCTGTGTCTGTGTGCAACCTCCAGCACTCAGCATGCAATGTCCTTTGAATTGAATGTTGCACTGTGTGTTGATGCACATCACGATACATTCACATGCATCATGACTTGTTAAAATGTGTTTTGATGTGTTGCCATTAAAACACCTTAGTATTTACTGTATGATTAAATTAAGAGGTTAGGTCAAAGTTTAAATGCTAAGCAATGGCAAAGTGTTTAGAAAGAGTTTTTTTTTCAGGGCTAGTTTACAAGTCATCTTTAGTTTTCAGGGAATAGGTTATGGGTTAAGTAGCGAGCACACGGACAGAAAGAAATGAGCTAATGATACCTTGTGCCGTTCTAGGCATAATTTATGGAAAGCCATATTTTTGTGAAGGACAACATGGAGGTAAATGCAATTAACCCATTGAACTTACACTATCTTCCACTTTTCTTTTCAGTTGTAAAGTAAATAAAATTGCACAATAAATGTGTTATAGAAAGAATGTATTATAATGGTGAATTTCAGCTGTATAAAATAATACCACTACCACCATAACCAATAACGTTATGATTATATTTATTAAAATATGACATATTTATATTTCCTATATATCGCATAAAGTCAGCAGATGGTTAAAAAAATAGCGGATTTTTTAAGTACAATTCACAGTTGCTCTGTTAGCAGGGAAATCAGATTGCACAGACTGCAGCAGATCACAAGCACCCCATTCTGTCCTGGGGGAGTTGCGTAGCTTTGTCAGTTCTACATAGGCTGCCAACAAATATGCAAGCAGTACTGGGGTTTTTCCAAAGCCAATCTCGCATCCACTACTTTTGTGACTGTTATGTGACCAGCTGCCTTTACCAAAGCGGTGATTCGGCCATGTGACTAAAATCAGAGGGAAAAAAATTGAAAAAAGAAGAAACGTGGACTTTGCAGGCACTGGATACTTAAAATTAACATTTTATTAAATAATACATCTAAAATCATCACTAGAAGTCACAAATGACATATAGCAAAAGTATATCCCATGTAAAGAGGGTAACATAAAAATGCAAAAACAACGAATGAGTAATTACATTGTTGGTAAATGTAATTACACATCAAAGCGATCCTAACCACAGGTGACAGGGAGATATGCTGTCTTCCCGGGAAGATCGGGCGATGTGTTTAACAATAGATCGTAGAGTTCCGTTGAGCCATAGTGCTCGACATGTTTCGCCTTAAGCTTCCTCTAGGAGCTAATGGATCAATGTTCTGTATATTGATAGAAAATAAATCAATTAATCCAAATATGTTGAGTCAGTGCCCAAACGTAACTAATATTCCCAGACAGAAACGCCATGGGATGAGGATGTTCATGAATGAGGGCCAGAATATCTAAGGCCATCATACATACATATAAACATAGACTATTTGAACTGAGAAAAACACAGAAAATAGGGCATAAATATCAAAAGTATATTGACTGCTGTATATGATATTACATAACGAGATTGTATATATCTATAGTTGATGTTAAGCGGTGCTGCCTAAGGCATGTGGAAAACCAATATCACAGAGGCTGGCCAGCGAGCCCCAGGGTGGAGGGTATTGCCCATATGGAAACGATGTGGGGACCCAAGCCAGATACAATCATAAAAATGGCATAATAGGTAAACAGGGTATAAAGGATAACCTGTATAAAGGCAATGAAACCTAGAAATAAGGAAAAAAGAGAAAAAAAGGAAGGGAGGGGAAAGAACAAATGGAAAACAATGTATAAAGGGAAGGGAAAAAGAGGGAGAGAAGGAGGGGGGGGGGGAAGAAAGAAGGGGAGGGGGAAAAAAGAAAAACGAAAAAAAAAAAGTGAAGAAAGCAGGGGGGATGAGTAACAAAAAATAGACAGTAAAATAAAGAGTAGGATGTATAAATATGTAAATATATAAAACCCCACTCACCCGGCGCACAAAGATTAAAACTACCTTTGGTTAAAATTAATCCTTAAAAAGTGTGGTTTAAATCATATAGATAAAAACAAACCATAAGTCAGCAGCTGCTATTAAAGCAAAGAAATATATAACAAGGTGCACATAAATGGCTGAAAACAGCTAAAAGACACACTAGCAGCGCTTAATATAGAGCTTCAGTCTCTATAAATCCATAAAGTGAACGTGTGCAATGTCCATCCATATATTGGAAACCGATGCAGAGTCCAAATATTCCACCACCGTGCAGGTATGATATGAGCAGCCTTCACCACACCACCGTGCAAGCCCTATGGTAAAACACTTACCAGAGCCCTCTGAATCTAGGCAAAATGGATATCTCTGATTCCAAAGTTCCAAACCACGACTCCAGGTGGGATGATGTTGGACCCCTCTCTTTACTCATACACCCATGGCATTACGTGTTAACATGTAAGTGGATGGAATGATATCACATAGTGTAATACTGATAAACCACATGTTTATTTCACACAAAAAACTCTACAAAAGTTGCACTCACAAACGTTCAGTATTCAAAAAGCTCCACTCATGCTTGTTAACATGATTTCGTACCCGATCAACAAGGCATTCATCTTGTGAAAGTGCAGCCACTTCAGATATGTTATTATCCAGAAGGACTTCATCATATCCCTTCTCGAGAAACCTCTGCTTAATTACCTGGGATTGGGTACGAAAATCGCAATCTGTGGTGCAATTTCTCCTGACTCTCAAGAGTTGCCCCTTGGGTATATTTTTGAGCCACTGACGGTGGTGGCCACTTTGTATTGGGAGATACCCATTACGATCAGTGGGCTTGAAAAATACTTTCGTCTCCAACCTATCATTCCGCAACATAATTTCCACATCAAGAAAGTGTATTGAATGACGATCCCAGTTGAATTCCAACTTAATATTGTTACGGTTGGCATTCAGAGAGTCTGCAAAATCTCTCAGAGAATATTCCGAACCCTCCCACACAAAAAACAAATCATCGATGTACCGTCTGTACATCTTTAACTCGTCCTTGTGGGGAGCATACACAAATCTGTCCTCCCACTCCCCCATAAACAGATTGGCGAGGCTAGGGGCGAATTTAGCGCCCATAGCCACGTCGCGTTTCTGGTTATAGAACATGCCGTTGTACCAAAAGTAATTATGCGTGACCGTACTGCGGAACCACGCCCTCGGAAGAAGTCATTGGTTGACGAAACCGGTCAGGGCGTGGTTGCCGCGGTCACGAGGTTTCCAGCGTCTCGTGTCATGCCCGGAGGTCTGTCTGCGGAGGTACCGAGCAGGGACCCTTTTACATCTATGCTGACCTGACGCAAGTGTGCCTCTTTACATGCTATTACTATACTGAACGTTTGTGAGTGCAACTTTTGTAGAGTTTTTTGTGTGAAATAAACGTGTGGTTTATCAGTATTACACTATGTGATATCATTCCATCCATTTACATGTTAACACGTAATGCCATGGGTGTATGAGTAAGGAGAGGGGTCCAACATCATCCCACCTGGAGTCGTGGTTTGGAACTTTGGAATCAGAGATATCCATTTTGCCTAGATTCAGAGGGCTCTGGTGAGTGTTTTACCATAGGGCTTGCATAGTGGTGTGGTGAAGGCTGCTCATATCATACCTGCACGGTGGTGGAATATTTGGACTCTGCATCGGTTTCCAATATATGGATGGACATTGCACACGTTCACTTTATGGATTTATAGAGACTGAAGCTCTATATTAAGCGCTGCTAGTGTGTCTTTTAGCTGTTTTCAGCCATTTAAGTGCACCTTGTTATAAACAAAAAATAGACGCTACTAATACTTGCCTGTATATAATCAGCAAGCAATGACGATGTAGGTAAAAAGCTTAATTAGTAACCAACAGGGAAGGGGTATGGAGGATCAGAGTCATCAACAGCAATGGGTAAAAAGGCACATACGCAGCCAAGCGTCAGAAACCAGCAAGAATTAGCGTAAAGCACATCAGCTGGTGTGCCTGTATTTAAAGTGGAGTTCCGGCCTATTTTGCAACTTTAGTGATTCCTGGAGTGCTCGCTATGCTGATCAACAATTGGGCATTTTCCATTTTTTTTTAGGGGGTCCCTTACCTTATTTTCAGGGCATTTTTTATTGTACTTCCTCCTTCTCCCCACTCTTTGGCCACAGCCACCGACATCACTTCCGCCTTTGCATTGCATCCTGGGAGCTGTTTGTCATCACTCCCAGGAGGCTGGAATCAGGAAGAACTCCCAGAACACTCCCTGGAATCAGGAAGAAGGACACAGCAGATTACACTGCGGCTTCAGATGCCCACATCCAAGATGGCCGCGCCCAGACAGTGGTTTTAAAAGTAAGATTTTGACTAAAATCCAATACTGTACACCTTGTAAGTATGAGAATAGCGGTTCTGTAAAGGGTGATGGATTAGTATTATAGGGGTATTTTTAGTTAAAAAAGGTATTTGAGGCCTGAACTCCGCTTTAAGGACAAAAGTAAAAAATGATAAGCCAACCAAGAACTTGAAAACCAATTTGATAATATATTATGGACATGTCTGGGGTGTGCAAAACATAGAGATCACCTCAGAAGGGAAAAAAATAAATGGAGGGGAAAAAAATAAAATCAGAGGGAAACTGGTAAAATGGCTTCTGTAGGAGACATATATGTTTTACCCTGAAAAGAATAATTGTATCTAAAGCCAAAACGTTTACTTTTAATTTTGCATGATGTGGAGAAGTGTTAGAGCCCCTGTCAGATTTGTATATCTGTCTCTATTTCGCTGGGGAGATTCGCCCTCTCTATTTGTCTTGGTGAGGATTGTCACCATGGGAAAATCCAGAAAGTTACAATTGTTACCAGAACAGGAGGGGAAATCTCCTGATGGGCGCATGGCTGACTAAAATGGGATTTCCCTCACTTTGAGAAAGTTCCCTTTCTCTTCCTGTTGTGTGTACAGGGCAGGATGTACCGTAAATAGAAATATCCTCAGTGGGGCACAGATAGCAGATCACAGATAGCAGTAAGGGATAACTTGACACAAATTTGTGGCAGTGTTGAATTGTAGGTCTGTTAACTTGCTGCACATTTTCAATGGCAAGTTGGAAACTTGCAGAGCACAAGTTCTAGTTGGCACTTTTCCAATTTGTAGCAAATTTGCGTGGCAAGTCTCTAGCAAGGGCAAAATTGCAGTGGTGAGTCTACAACAAGAGCTCTGGAAGTCTACAGCATGAAAATTCAGCCACAGTGACCGCTGTGGTGGGATGACTATTGCACAACATAACTGAACCAGAACTTGCAGCAGACTTGCAGAATATTTGCAAAAATTGTTGATCTGGATTCGTGCATCGAGGCCTTGCTGCAATTGTGCAACAAACTTGTGAAGCCTGGCAAGTCTAGTAAGTCATTTTCAAACTTGCAGCACAATTGCTTGCTATCTGGGATATAAACCCAACACTGGTTTTAACTATCCCCTAATCCAGACGTCCCGGTGCATGCCAGAGGGGATCTGTGACGCGATGCCTGGGGAGTACGGAAGTTATCGTGCATTGTGGTACATGGTTGGACCCAATACAGTTCCACTTTCTCCATGATCGCTGACAATCAGACTTTGATTCCTCTCTTCCCCTCCCCAATGCTGGGGATGAGCACCATTTTACCTATGCTATAGTGGAAGGTTGAGCCGTCTGTGTTCTCCTCCTCATCTGCCTCGGTTGGATGCCCTTTGGACGGGCTTCCTCTTTCTGGGCTTAGACTCACCTTGCCTTGATCTCTTGGTCACTGGGGGCTACCTGACTAGATTGAAGTGAGCATCCATAACTCCCTCAGAGAGTTTGATTCACTTTTAACTCACCTGAACCCTCTCTATAAACACCCCTAAAAAAGCCATAAGGCGAAACGCGTTAGGAGGAGTCCCGTCCTCTTCATACGCTGTGATACACAGCAGACTTGGAAGGGGAGGAACTCCTTTAGTTTGAGGGTGGTGTTACCATGAGTTATTTACTATGATGTGCAATATCAATTTCTGGATTTGATTTTGTGTCATTTTTCTATGACCTAAACCTTTTAACTACCAATGTTTGGATTTAAATAAAGTAATATTTTTTACAATATGTATGTCTATTCTTAGTAGTACTGAAGGGGGAGGTCGACACCTATAAAGTCCCGTTGTTTCCAATCTTTTTATGTCTCTATCCTTTACTGGTGTTGATGGGATTGGCCCGGTCATTTACTTACACTATACCAGACGTTGTCAACCTGTTGATCACAATCTACCTATTGATCACAGGCATGAGACTGTGCATTACAACTAATCTCACTGTGCTGCCAATTCCTACCCCACCATGCCACCTCTCAGGCCTCAGATCAGAGGGGCAATGTGAATGCAGAGCTGAGTTTAGTCGTTGACTCCTCTTTGACTCTGACCTATCATATGGCACAGCCAGGGGAGACCTGGGAAGAGATCTCCTGCTCTGCCAGTCAATGTATTTTACAGAGGGAGGAGTTATATGTTTGTACTGAAATGGGGGCTATTTTATTTTTAGGGAGTAGATGTGTTAGTTACTCCTGACCTCTGCACTGTGTCTTACTGACTCCTGACCCCAACAACCTGAGTTACTTTCTAATGACCTCTAAATTCTATGTTACTTACTCCTGACCTCTGAACTCAGTGTTATTTACTACTGACCCCTGCAGTGTATGATTAAATACTACTAATCTCTGCATGCTGTGTTTCTTACTCCTGACCCCTAAAATCTGTCCTGTTACTGCTGACTCTTGTATTTTGCATTACATACTACAGACCGCTGAGCTCTGCATTACTTACTGTTGACTCCTGCACTCTGTGCTACATGCTACTGACATCTGAAGTATGCATTATTTACTTCTGACTCCTGTATTCTGCATAACTTTCTACTGACATATTAACTCTGCAATACTTATTCCTGACCCCTGGACTCTGCAATACTTACTCCTGACCTCTGCACTATGCTTTACATACTTCTGATCCCTGCACTCTGCATTATGTAATCCTGGCCCGTGTTCTCTGCATTACTGACCTCTGCACTTTTCATGTTAAATACTACTGGCCTTTGAACTTTGCATTACTTACTTCTGAGCCCTGCACTCTCTGTTACTCTCAACCTTTCCAGAGTTGCCCACCCCTGCCCTTCTTTATCTGAAAAAAAATGTTATATATATATATATATATATATATATATATATATACACACACACACACAATATTATATATATATATATATATATATATATATATATATATATATATAATAGATTAATAGGTAAAATATGGTAGAATTAATTGAGTTTTCCAAAACCTATATAGCTAGGCTTTTCAAGGATCAATGAATTTTTTGTTTTAGAAAAAAACCCAGTAGCATTAAATTATAAACTATGCTGGCAGAAAGCCACAGGGAATTAGGCTAAATGATCACTCCTTTAGGGCTATAATGAGTGAGACCTTCACAGTGCACCAACCATACATTAATAACATTTTGCACATAAGGTGCTTTGAACCCCAGCTTAACAAAATAATACCTGTTTTCTGTCTCTACACCATTTAGAAAGGAACATTGAAAAGATCCAGAACCAAGAGGTATTTGAAAAAAAAAAAGAATACTATTTATTTAGGCTATTGGCCCTCGTCAGAGAATACAGCAGATTTTCCCAAATTCATCAAGTCTAAGCTTGACCAGTAAATTCCCTTTGGGGTAATTACTGTATTCTGAATCTGAATACAAAAGAGTTTAATGGTTTTGAGATTTGCTTGCAATTAGTGCACTGTTTCTGAGTTCAGTGTGAGCCACGAGTATCTCCTAGCTGAAAAGGACATAACTCCCAAGACTTAGTCCATCTATGACCATTCGAAGTGAATGCCCCTAAAATTTTCTTCCTGACTCCCCAAAATCATCTAGATCAGTGTTAATGGTATTGTCCAATACAAGAAGTGCCCAGCTTTAGCCATATATTTCACCCAGAGAGATTTGCTGCCCCTAAGTATTTCCCACTGGTAATTGTGGCTGAAATGTCAAAGAAATTAAAATTCTTATTGTAAAAAACCTCTTCTTAGACTGAAGACAAATGTTTCCTTCCTCCATATGCAGCTTGTACCTAGAGATGAGCAAAATTGAGAATGCTCATTTCCATGAAATTTCAGCAAAAATCACTAGAGGGGAATACTTAAGGGATGCAACCTAGGAGCGCAATTCAACTTAAACCCAAATCTCTCTGGCAGAGATTTATGGCTGAATTTGGGCACTCCTTGCCTTGAGAAATCCGAATAATTTTTTTATCACCGATTATATAAAGAATCCACTTTAACCCCTGACCCAGCCAATTTCAGCAAAAACCACCAGTGGGGAATACTTAGGGGCTGCAACCTAGGACTGTAACTCAACGAAACCCAAACGTGTGTGGCTGAGATTACTGCTAAAGCTTGGCACTCCTTGTCTTGAACAATCCCATTCCTTCTCCATCACCGATGATATAAGGAATCCACTTTAACCCCTAATCCAGCCAATTTCAGCAAAAACCACCAGTGGGGAATACTTAGGGGCTGCAACATAGGACTGTATTTCAACAAAACCCAAAAGTCTGTGGCTGAGATTAATGCTAAAGCTGGGCACTCCTTGTCTTGAACAATCCCATTCCTTCTCCATCACCGATGATATAAAGAATCCACTTTAACCCCTGATCCAGCCAATTTAAGCAAAAACCACCAGTGGGGAATACTTAGGGGCTGCAACCTAGGACTATAACTCAACGAAACCCAAAAGTCTGTGGCTGAGATTAATGCTAAAGCTGGGCACTCCTTGTCTTGGACAATCCCATTCCTTCTCCATCATTGATAAAATAAAGAATCCACTTTAACCCCTGACACAAACAATTTCAGCAAAAACCACTAGAGGAGAATACCTAGAGACTGCAACCTAGGACTGCAACTCAACAAAACCCAAATTTCTCTGGCTGAGATTAATGGCTAAAGCTGGGCACCCCTTATCTTGGACAATCCAATGACTTCTATATCACTGATGATACCAAGTATCCACTTTAGTCCTTGACCCAGCTAATGTTCTCTACTCTAACCCCTGAGCTCAGTCCACTACGCAGCAAATGTAATTTAAAACAAATGCAGCAAAGTTGGATCCCGAACAAGACATACACAAGCCTTTAAAATCCTTCCAATATACACGGCCTTAGACAGCCTCCGGGCTGGTTCCACGCTTTTACAGTTTGTAACTTGACTCTAAGCAAACAAAATAATTAGTACTTTCCTGAATTTCCCTTCAATCATACTGCCAAGCTAAAGCAAGTGTTCAGCAAAAAAAAAAATTCAAGGAAGTACACGATCGTCAGGATTCATGTCCCCATCATTTTGTGCGTTGTTTAATTCCCGAAGCATTGAAGGCTCTGAGGTGCAGGCACCAGCTATTAAAATGCTGCCTCGGAACAGCACTAACACTCTAAAAAAAGAACTCGCTCTGTATTTCACTGTCAATACCAGTTAAAAGATCAGTAAAGGGAGAAAGGGGGGAAAAAAAAGACATGTTCGCATTTTTTTTAACACTGCGGCAAAAAAAAAAATGAACAGGCGCAGTCCGTGCAAACTTTTCAAACTTGACTTCTTAGTAAACTCTTCTTTACAATAGTTAATGACAAGCATGTCAAAAATAACAAACTCAGTCCTATAGAAGACCTATCAATAATTTAGCATGCCCCACCGGAGACCCTGTGTTTTGCAATAATGAAATATATGATTTTAAAAATAAATAATAGCTTCTTGTCAGCCTGATTGTAGCTAGGAGTTATGAAGTTGATTGATTGACTGAATACTTGTCGACGTTCTTTCTGGCTGGATCAAAGCAAAGCTGTTCCGTTTGCCCAAGGCCACTTGCAATTTATTTAGAGATTGCGTTGGTAACCCAGCAGGTAGCAATATTGGACCAAGATACACAGAAAATCAACTCTTTGAGGTTCTCCTAATTCCGAGGGGTGCCACAAATGAGTTTTTTTTTTTTCTTTCTTCCGCCAGTTCATTAAATCATTAACTGCTTAGTCTCGAGGACACGACCTAATTTCTTTTACAAATACGACTTTCCGTTAATTGCCGGGAAGGCAGCTGATGGCCGGGGCTTAATAGGCTGCCCTGGATTTCAGACGTCTCTGCCCTCGGACATGAAATGACAAGGAATGGAAACTGAACAATCAACGCTTCCCGAGGATTCGATGTTCTGACTGTAATAATACAGAGACTATATCTTTTCTTGTGCTTGCTGCACCGAGAAAAGTTTTTCAGAGTATTTACAACCAAGTTCACCTAACATTAAGTGTATGCTCCAATTTTCTCCATTTCTTAAAGGGTAATGCCACGTTCATGGGAAAAAATGGCAAAAAAAAGCATATACATACAACAAGCCATATTGTAATTGAATGCTAATAAAAATTACCTTTTTAACCGGTTTTGGACCGCCCACCGCATATATACTGCAGCAGGCTGGCCCTCCTGAGCAAACCAACGTAGGGCTCCGTCGGTCGCGCGCCTGCAGCTAGGATGCGAGCGCGCGCCGCCTGTGGCGCGCTCCCACCCCCACTCAGCAGCGGGAACTCCGATGCACGGGGCAGGTGGCTCTGATTGCCGCCTGACACCTGCGATCGCTCCCTGCTGAGAGAGAAGGACGGTCAGCTGTTGTAAACACAGCTGATTGTCCTTCTCCCTGGAATGATCACAGAGCGCCTGTGATCCTTCTATATAGGATCACAGGTCTCCATGGTCATTTCACAAGCCCCGCCCCCATACATTTAGAATCACTCCCCTAGGCTCACATTTAACCCCTTGATCACCAACAGTGTTAACCCCTTCCCTGCCAATGTCATTATTACAGTAACTGCATATTTTAGCACTGATTACTGTAGTAATGTCACTGGTCCCCCCAAAAGTGTCAAAAATGGCAGTTAGGGGTCCGATCTGTCCGCTGCAATGTCGCAGTCCCGCTAAAAATCGCTGATCGCTGCCATTACTAGTAAAAAAAATAAATAAATAAATAAAAATGACATAAATCTTTCCCGTAGATAGTAAACGCGAAAACTTTTGTGCAACCCAATCAAAATACGCTTAGTGCGATTTTTTTTTTTTACCAAAAATATGTAGCAGAATACAAATTGGCTTAAAATGTTAAAAAATGTTGATTTTTAAATTTTTATTTTTTTTTGGGAATGTTATACAGCAGAAAGTGAAAAATATTGTTTTTTTTTAAAGAATTGTCTTTTTTTGTTTATAGCGCAAAAAATAAAAATCGCAGAGGTGATCAAATACCACCAAAAGAAAGCTCTATTTGTGGGAAAAAAAGCACATCAATTTTATTTGGGTACAGCGTCACACGACCGCGCAATTGTCCGTTAAAGTAACGCAGTGCCAAATCGCAAAATATGGCCTGGTCATTAAGGGGGGAAATCTTCCGGTCCAGAAGTGGTTAATCTGTAATTTTCAGAAAAATCCAATGCAATGTGGCAATCTGAAACCCTTATGTACAAATTTGGTGAACAGAACAACCCCCAAAAATGTAATTTCTTGATTGTTTTATTGGCTCACTGATTTTCCCAGAAGTCTACACTAAAATACAAGTCAGACTTTAGTCATCCTCTGCAACCAAAAAAAATTTTTTTTGGTGAAATACTTCCAAAAGATTAATTCCTTATAAAGGGATGCAGATACCGCAACTTTCCTTTCCTCATTAGAACACTATATGTGCATCACCTCAGAGGTGTAACTAGAACCTTCAGGGTCCTGGTGAAAGAAACTATTAAGGGTCCCCTGGCCCTAACTGGGGCCCTTCCGACTTATTCCTAAACCCTTTACTCCCATTGTGGGACCCTTTATTATGGTCCTGCAGTGGGCCACCTTCCTGCTGCCTTGGGGTCCCAGGTGCGACCTTTGCGACCCTGGTAGTTCCGCCCCTTTTGTCAGTAGTTTTTTTTTATTGTTTTTTTTTTTAACAATTGTATTTCTTATTATTTTTTTAGGACCCCCATTGGGGGGCTTTGGGGGAAATATCAGGGGTCTAAATAGACCCCCCTAATGATCAGTCCCTTTGTATGCAGCCTAAGTTGCACAGAATGAATGAACAGGGCCAGCTCTGTACAGAGCTTTCCATTCATTCAAAAACTGAGGCAAAATAAACATAGTTTACTATGCCCCAGCTATGAATGAATTAAAGAAAAAAATGAAAAAATAGGTCCCGATCACTGACTCTATTAGGGTAAGAAAGGGGCCGGTAAATTACACAGTTACTGGCTCCTTCCCGACTCTCCATCCTGACGGATCCCCTGCAGCAGCCAGCGGGAAGGTCAAACCTGGCAGCACTGTAGGGGACCAAGGGAGGGGGGGTTGGGCAGGAAAGCACACAGGAGCCCGGGGCAACAGGACAGCAATAGGGAGGCGGCTGAAGTGGCATGTAGAGGAACCAATGCTCTCCATTTCCCTCCTGCAGCCGCTGAATCTCTGCAGGAGGGAGACGAGGAGAAGTGTCATTGACTGTTTGTCCTATTTACATTTATCTTTAAAAGTAAAAGAAAATCACAAATTTTGGGTTGACACTGAAACAGTAAGAGAGAGGAAATCTTTCAATTGGGACACTAGTTGTGTTGACCCTGGTGACACTCTTGGGGGATTTTCTCTGAATACCTGCTTTGGCTATAAGACTGGAAGTAAAGGGAAAACTCTCCTTTCTATGGGATACAAGATGTCAAAAAACAAAACAAAAATCTAATGGGGCTTAACCACTTGCCGACCGCCGCAAGTAGATATACTGCGGCGGTCAGCCCCTCACAGGCAAAGTGACGTATATAAACGTCACTAGCCTGTGAGGCTCTGGGGAGCGAGCGTGCGCCGCCGGAGGCGTGCTCCCGCTTCCGCGCGGTCACGGACCCCCCCGCGCGTGTGACCGGCGGACCCGATGTCCGCCAGTCACTCGGCGATCGTCGGGGGAGAGGGTCAGGCGGCTAGTGTAAACAAGCCGCCTGTCATTCTCCCTTGTGTAGAAACACTGATCACACGGTTCTACTATGTAGGACCATTGATCAGTGTTCCTACAGCTCAAGCCACAGCCAATCACAGTTAGAATCACGCCCCTAGGAACACACACAGCCCCTCCCTCTCAAAATAAAGTTAACCCCTTCACTACCAGTGTATTTTTACAGTAACAGTGCATATGTATAGCACTGATTACTGCAGTAATGTCACTGGTAACCCCAAAAGTGTCAAAAATGTCAGTCAAGGGTCCGATCTGTCCGCCGCAATGTCGCAGTACCGCAAAAAAATCGCAGATCGCCGCCATTACGCGTTAAAAAAACAACAAAAATGACAAAAATCTTTCCCTTTGTTAGTAAACGCGATAACTTTTGCGCAAACCAATCAAAATACGCTCTTTGCGATTTTTTTTACCAAACATATGTAGCATAAAACAAATTGGCCAAAAATGTTTAAAAATTTTGATTTTTACATTTTTTTGGGGGGGGGGGAATTTCATATAAAAAAATGTGAAAAATATTGTTATTTTTGCAAAATTGATGCTCTTTTTTTGTTTATAGCGCAAAAAGTAAAAATCGCACAGGTGATCAAATACCACCAAAAGAAAGCTCTGTGCAACCGTGCAATTGTCCGTTAAAATCACGCAGTGCCGAATCGCAAAATACCCCCTGGTCAGGAAGGGGGTAAAATCTTCCGGGGCTTAAGTGGTTAAAATCCTGTGTTACTTTATCCAACATGAAAAAAAAAATGTTTACCTTTAGTTACACTTCAAAAGGACATTATGGTATATTTTCAGGGCTTTTCTTCTCAGAGAATAGGTACAGGTACTCCCCCTTTCCGAGTCACCCCTTGTCTCCACCCCCTACCCACCCCGAGCACTATCCTTTGGTTCCACCCTTTACCTAGAGAATACAGAAAAGTATAATTTTTTTGTGCAAAGTAGTTTGTATTGAATCTTCTAATAAAAGGCAGTAAATTAGGTCCCCTGCAGGCAGCAACAATAGATTCTCCACAAAAAAAAAAAAAAAACTCCAGCAACAATAGATCTCCCAGTATCCAGCATCAATAGACTCTCCAGCAGCCAGCAACATTAGACCCCTCCCTTATCAGTAGATCTCTCTCATCAACAATTGACCCCACCAGAAGCAATAGAGCTCCCCACTAACAATAGTCCCCCTAGTGACAACAGTCTCCAGCAGCCAACATCAGTAGATCCCCCAGCACATCCCAGCACCCTTTGCATATACATTCAGTGCTGGAGGTGGCGGAACTGCGTTCCCCCGCATTCCCGCTGAAAAAAAGCCCTGTATATTTTTAATGAGTACACATTGGAATCAATTTACAAAGACATCCAAGCTGTTTTATTTTTAGTCTACCTTTTATTTTTAGTTACCTTACAATACTTATCTAATTAAACATGTTCAGTCCTCAGAGATTAAAGCGGAGTTCCGGCCTCGAGGGTCAATTTGAGCTAAAAATACCCCCAGGACAGTCAGGGCTAGTACATTCCATAATGGATAGCCTCTGAAATGTCCCGGGTCGCACTTACCTGTAAGAAGAAATACTTACCTTGAAAATTTCTTCTCCAGTGCTGCCATCTCAGGTGTGAGCAGCTGAAGCCGCAGCGTCCCTCTTCGTGTCCTTTTCGTGACGTCAGAGTCCCACAATGCACTGCACCGGCCCCGCTCATCACTTCCGGTGCAGGCGTGGCATCCCTGGGCATGCCCAGAAGCTGTTTAGCAGTGAATACCGTGCCTGAACCTGAACTGACGGGCGGGGCCGGTGCAGCCGCATTGATTCCTGAGAGCGATGACGTTCAGCTTCCAGGAATCATCGCAAACCGGAAGTGACGGCGCGGGCCGCGGCCGCAGAGGGAGGAAGGGGAAGGAAGGTGAGTATATTTTCTTCTATAATAAGGTAAGTGACCATTTCTTTTTCAGGTTCCCCTTAGCAAGCGGATGGCCCAAAATCGATTTTATCGATTGTGAGGCAGGAACTTCGCTTTAATGTTGTACTGCTGTGGTTTACTTTTCTTTTTTCACGTGAAATAAACACTTTAGGTGTTGAAAGCTTCTTATCTCTGAAAGTGTTATTTTATCACAAACTTAAACAGTGCCTGCTCTCTTCAATTAGCACTTCAGCCTTGTTGAAACTTCCAGTTATACCCAGCCTGAAGCCGCTATATGTTAATGAAAAACCCCAGAAAAAACATTAAAGTAAAAATAGCAGTTTTCGCTGCAATACTCACCAGCAATCCTGTGCTATCCACTGCAGTAATTACTTTCCGTCACTTGGTGTCCTCAGTCATCTGCGGTAAATGATGGACAGTGTTATTTAATCCATTTCCTCAAAGCCCAAACTGTCATTGACCTGCCCCCCTTGGGAGGGGCTGGGCTTTGAATACTACTGAACTGAATGGTGCCCACACAACATTACGTTCAATACAGGAGTAAGGACCATCCCTTACAGGAAAAAGAGGAAGGCCATGTGACATCAAATATATACACTATATAAAATATATATATATATATATATATATATATATATATATATATATATATATATATTATAATATATATATATATATATATATATATATATATATATATATATATATATATATATATATATATACACAGTATATAACATATATAAATGTGTATAGATATATATATATATACATATATACAGTCATTCATGGCCAAAAATATTGGCACCCCTGCATTTCTGTCAGATAAGGCAGCCCTTCGCCCAGATATTTGTTGCAATTAGAAATCTTTAAGCATTCTCATGTTTATTTATTTTGTTTGTATTGGTATGACACAAAAAAGTGGAGAAACAAAAAGTCAAATTTGACACATTCCACTCAAAACCCCAAACATGGACTGGACAAAATTATTGGCACCCTCAATGTAATATTTGGTAGCACATCCCTTGGAAAAAAATAACTGAAATGAATTGCTGCCTGTAACCATCAATGAGTTTCTTACACCTCTCTACTGGAATTTTGGACCGCTCTTCTTTCGCCAACTGCTCCAGGTCTCTAAGATTGGAGGGGTTCCTTTTCTCAACTGCTATTTTGAGATATCTCCACAGGTGCTCTATGGGATTTAGATCTGGACTCATTGTTGGCCAGTTCATTATTCTCCGGTGTTTTGTCTTAACCACTTCAGCTCTGGAAGGTTTTACCTCCTTAATCACCAGGCAGCTTTTTGCGATACAGCACTGTGTGGCTTTAACTTATAATTGTGCGGTCGTGCAATGCTGTACCAATATTTAATTTATGTGTTTTTTCCCCACAAATAGAGCTTTCTTTTGGTGGTATTTGATCACCTGTGCGTTTGTTATTTTTTGCGCTATAAACAAAAAAAGGACCAAAATTTGAAGAAAAAACAATATTTAAAACATACCCAAATTTTTTTTTTTTTAATCTGATTTTTTCATCAATTTAATGAAATTCTGCTACATATTTTTAGTAAAAAAAAAAAAATCCTAACAAGTGAATATTGATTGGTTTGCACAAATGTTATAGTGTCAACAAACTATGGGATACATTTATGGACTTTTTTTTTTACTAGTAATGGCGGCGATCAGCGATTTTTAGCTGGACTGTGACATTGCGGCAGACAAATTTGACACTAAGTGAAACTTTTTTGGAACCAGTGACACCAATACAGTGATCAGTGCTAAAAAAAAAATGCATTGTTGCTGTATAAATTACACTGGCAGGGAAGGGGTTAACATCAGGGTTGATCAAGGGGTTAAGTGTGCTCCTAGGGAGTGCTTTCGAACTGTGGGGGGGAGTGGATGCACTGGAGGAAAAGAGAGATCTGTGTTTCAGCTTCTCTCTCTTCCTCTGTGACAGAACAGCGGTCGGCCTTGTTTATATAGGCAGAACGCCATTCTGTCATCTCTCTGAACGATGGACGGGTCCCAGGAGCCATCACGGCAGTTGGACCCGCTGATTGGCTCCCACTATGTCCAATCACAGTGGGAGCGGGAGCGAGCGCTCCGGCGACAAGTGCGCGCCCCCTACATCACCTGCACAAAATCACATACATGTACGTGATTTTGCGCAGCTGGGCCGTCCTGCCACAGTATATATGCGGTGAGTGGTCCGGAACTGGTTAAACCATTTCTGGGTGCTTTTTGATGTGTGCTTTGGATCATTGACCTGCTGTAAGACCCACAACCTCTGTCGCAGATCCAACTTTCTGACATTGGACCTTACATTGCACCCCAGAGTTCTTTGGTAGACTTCCGATTTAATAATGCCTTGCACACGGTCAAGACAGCCAGTGCCTGAAGCAGCAAAGCAACCTCAAAACATCAGTGAACCTCCACCATATTTGACTGTAGGAACTGTATTCTTTTCTTTAAAGACCTTATTCATTTTTCTGAAAACAGTAGAATGATGGGCTTTACCAAAAAGCTGTAATTTTGTTTCGTCTGTCCACAGCACATTCTCCCAAAAGAATTTGGCTTCCTCAGGTAAGTTTTAGCAAACTCCAATCTGGCTTTTTTATGTTTCTCTGTCAGCAGTGGGGTCCTCCTGGGTCTCCTACCATAGTGTCCTTTCATTCAGACGACAACGTATAGTGCAAGCTGACACAGTTGTACCCTGTGCCTAAAGGTCAGGTTGAATTTGTCTGGAAGTTGATCGAGGTTCTTTATCCACTATTCGAGCAATCCTTTGTTGCAATCAATTTTTCTCTTTCGTCCACATCCAGGAAGATTAGCTACAGTGCCATGGGCTGTAATTGTCTTGACAATGTTGCGCACAGTGGACACAGAAGCATTAAGATCTCTGGAGATGGACTTGTAACCTCGAGATTGTCCATGCTTTTCAACAATTTTTGTTCTCAAATCTTAAGACAATTCTTTGCTGCTCTTTCTTTTCTTCATACTCCGTGTGGCACACAGAGACACAACAGAAAGGTTGAATACATTTTTCACGATTTTAAAGGGGAGTTCGGGCCTCAAATACCTTTTTTAACTAAAAATACCCCTATAATACTAATTCATCGCCCTTTACAGAACCGCTAGTCTCATACTTACAAGGTGTACAGTATTGGATTTTAGTCAAAATCTTACTTTTAAAAACGCTGTCTGGGCGCGGCCATCTTGGATGTGGGTATCTGAAGTCACAGTGTAATCTGCTGTGTCCTTCTTCCTGATTCCAGGGAGTGTTCTGGGAGTTCTTCCTGATTCCAGCCTCCTGGGAGTGATGACAAACAGCTCCCAGGATGCAATGCAAAGGTGGAAGTGATGTCGGCGGCCGTGGCCACAGAGGGGGGAGAAGGAGGAAGTACAATCAAAAATGCCCTGAAAATAAGTTAAGGGACCCCCCAAAAAAATTGAAAATGCAGAATTGTTGATCAGCATAGCGAGCACTCCAGGAATCACCAAAGTTGCAAAATAGGCCGGAACTCCACTTTAACTGGCTGCCGGTGTGATTTACATCTTGTCAGGACCTGGTAATTGATACAGGTGAGTTTATTTACAAATTACAGGGGAACCAAAAACTTGGAATTCAATTCTTTCTTACAAATGCAAGGTGCCAATAATTTTGTCCAGTCCATGTTTGGGGTTTTGCGTGGAATGTGTCAGATTTGGCTTTTTGTTTTTCTACTTTTTTGTGTCATACCAATACAAACAAAAGAAATAAACATGAGAAATATTTTTGGCCCCGACTGTATATATTGGTGACGTATAGTGCGAGCTGACACAGTTGTACCCTGTGCCTGAAGGACAGCTTGAATTTGTCTGTGTGAACAGTGGCCTCCCTTCTGCTGGATTACGGATTTCTGTCTTCTCTAACAGCTACTGCCTACACAATGCCAGGGGCAGACTGGACACTTTCAGCCCAGGGGGCAAGTACAAACCAGAGGCCCATGGTGCAGCAACTCGGCCCCCTTCCCACTTTCCCTCACCCCCCCCCCCACTCTCCCAATCCTCCTCCTGACCCCCATTCCAAATTGAAGCCCTGCTCCAGATACTCTCTACTTACCGTCTGAATCCGGGTTCTTGACCTGGCCAACAATCGGGGACAGCTCGGTTGGGGTTGGCTAGGGCAGAAGAGTCTCCAGTAGGGCATGGAACCAGCTTCTGCTCAGACATAGTTTACACCATCCATGCTGGGGGGAGTGGAACGGGGGGGGGGGGGTTGAAGAGGCCTGTGCTTCGTCCTTGTCTTCAACTCACACTCAGTAAGTCAGCGGCAGGGACTTTTTACTTCTCTTCACCAGGAATCATGTGGCAGATGTGGTGCAGGCTTTTTACGGGGCACTAGAGTGGCCCAGGGGGCTGTTGCTCCCCTGCCCCCTGGCCCAGTCCTCCACTGCACAATACACTTCAACATGCCCACTCTCCCCGACTGCTCACAGCCCACACAAAAAGCAGCTGCTAGAAAGCAAGTAAATTACTACGCATGCACCCTCCATGCCAATTATGTTCAGCCTGAGAATGAGGGAAGGCCAACAATGGGTGTGCCAGAACAGGCAGAGTGGTATACCTATCTACAACATGCATTACGAGCTTTGACATATTTTAGCCCTAGGGGCCAATCCACCAATCCAGGGCTCTTACTCCTCAATGGCAATCCAATATCAGACCAAAGTCCTAATTGGAATAAACACCTAAAACCTTTAGCTCCTTACACCTCTCCCATTTCTTCCAGTTTAAATTAATGTCTGAGTCGTGTTTGGCCTCCAAAAATGTATGTCACTTTTTTCTTCCATATCAGAAATCCATCAACAAAGAGCAATCACGGGACACTTTTCATTGTACATAGTTATTAGTGAAGAATGCGTGTTGCCTAGAGGTGTTCTTTAAACCAGAAATGGTCAGGTGACTCCACGCTCCATACAATGTAAATATTCATTCTTCTCTGGAATAATTACATAGGAAGAGATCTCAGTGTGCTTATTATACACTGCAATCCTCCGACTATAATTTATCTTGCAATTATCATAATGCATATTATATGCTTATTTCACAGCGGTTTCAACATTGGTTCATTTCGCCTACTGGCAGATAAGCTCGCTCCGTGCTTTCCTTCTCCCTTTCATGTCGAAAGACTGCACAATGTTCATTGGAGATTAATCAGAGTAATAAGAGGGGGGAAATAAATTAGGGGGAGGCAAGGTGTTAAGGAATATCTGGAGAAAAAAAAATTTACCTCCCCCTCTCCCTACACTGGCCTATATAAGCTGAATTAGGGGTCTATTCCTGGAGAGGTTACTGCAAAATCCAGTGATAATATCATTGGCGGCCCTTTAAAGGAATGGGACAGTGTCTATCATTTAGCTACTGTATATGATTAATAAAAGAGAAGAAATAAGGAGTCATTTCTATCTCAGAAAATAACAATTTTCTTCCAAGATGCTTTGGCATAATTTGAGTTGTATAGAAATTATAGTGAGCTAGAAATAGAGCACTGAAAAGGAAAACCATACCTGTCTATTCTTTTAGGAGAAACTGCATTTATTTCCATTTAAGTACATGCACTTCCCAACTGAATGACATTTAGGGGGGTATTTACTAAAGGCATATTGCAAAGTGCAGTTGCACACTGCAAGAGCCGTTACTGCAGAGCTTAGTAAATGAGCAGAAGCTCAGTTGACTTCCATCATCCAATCAAAAGCAAGCATAAATGCTGTTTTATTTTTAATTTTCCTTGCATGTGATTGGATATTCTTTGCAAAGTGAAGCTTTCCTTCATTTACTAAGCTCTGGAGCAACTGCTTGCAAAGTGCACAGTCTATTTGCCGTTTAGTAAATCAACCCCATAGTTTTCTAAAGCACTGTGTACCATAAAATATTTAATATACTAACACTTTGTACTCCTCTTTTTTCTTCTTTTTAATTTCCCTTGCATGTTCCCCTCAAATCTACAGTTACTGCCCTTCCAAGTGCACTTGTAGTGCACAGTGGATTTGCCTTTAGTAAATAAACCCCAATGTGTTTCCTATTTCTATATCACGGAGAAGAAGGAATGGAGAAATAAAAAAATAAAAAAAGAAGAAGAAATAGAGTAAGGCCGGCCAAACACGGTTCGAATTTCGGGTTCCTGCTGAACCGGCTGGGATTTAAACTGTTAAAGCGGCTGTATCCACTGTGTAAAAAAAAAAAAAAAAAAAACCTGCAGGACAATGGCATAATGCATCACATACTAGCACATTATGAAATACTTACCTTAGAACGAACGAAGCCCCCACACAGTCACCCGGAAACTGCTGAGGGAGCTGACATTTTCCCTCTGCATCTCTTCCGGGTTCGTCGGCTCCGGCGCTGTGAGTGGCCGGAGCTGCGATGATGTCACTCCCATGCATGCGCGTGGGAGTTCACTTTCCGGCAAGGAGCCGATAAGGAGCTCTGAAGCTCTGAAGGTTGGGCAAGATACGCCGGACCTTCAGAGCGCATGCATCGCTGGTGTCAGTGGCTGCATGCAGGGTGAATATTTCCTAAACTGTGCAGGTTTAGGAGATATTAATTTTACCTACCGGTAAGCCTTATTATAGGCGTTATTATAGGCTTACCTGTAGGTAAAAATTAAAAAGCGGAGTAGACTACAACTTTAATGGTCAGGTTGAATGTACCAAGTTGATCGATCAATCAGCTTGGGTACAACCAGCCTGTCGGATTCTCCTGCTATAGCCACTAGTGATAATCACTGTTTTCTCCAGGTGGTGACAGCTTCCCCCACCCTCCCCCACCCCCCTGTGAGGAGAAGGAAATTTCTGATTCTGATTCCCCTGTCAACACTGTCTGTGCTGATGGGGAAATCATGCAAATTTCTTTCCTGCAACCTGTGGTTACAGGAAATAAATTTGCATGGTATATGGCGGGCCTTATAAAGAAGGTTAGAAGGGTAATTAGGAAATAATGAAAAAGGAAGGGAAGTAAACAAGAGATAATAGGGAGAAACTTCTTTGCTGTAATCCAAAAATGCAATATCAAATGTAGGCATTTCAAATTTCAAATGATATGGGGAAGGTGGGGGGTTCAAGAAACAGTTGGGTAGGTGACATTGGGGGTGAGGTAAATCTAAGAACAGGCACTAATCCCATCTGAATTGGAATGGGTTAGGAATTCTTTAAGTTGCTATAAGTCTTTGTATACCAACCAGGCTGACCAAACATTATTACATTTTTCAGTGGTGTCTTGGTAAATGGCCACCAATCTTCCAAATGCATTATATCATAAAGTATCTCTAACCATTCACCTAGCCCAGGAACTCAGGGGGGATTTCCAGTACTTAGAGATCGCTTGATGTGAAGTGAAAATAAAAAATCTTAAAGCGGAGTTCTGGCCTGGGGGTCAAATTTAGATAGAAATACCCCGGGCCAGTCAGGGCTAGTACATTCCACAATGGATAGCCTCTGAACTGTCCCGGGTCGCACTTACATGTAAGAAGAAATACTGACCTTGAAAAGTTCTTCTCCAGCGCTACCATCACAGGTGTGGGCAGCTGAAGCCAGCGTGTCCTCTTCTGCGGCCTCTTCGGTGACGTCGGAGTCCCACAATGCACTGCACCAGCCCTGCTCGTCACCTCCGCTACAGGCGCGGCATCCCTGCACAGCTTTTGGGCATGCCCAGAAGCTGTTTATCAGGGAATGCTGCGCCTGCACCGGAAGTGACGAGCGGGACCGGTGCAGGTGCATTGACTCCTGGGAGCGATGGCGTTCAGCTCCCAGGAATCATTGCAAACCGGAAGTGACAGCGCGGGCTGCGGCTGCAGAGGGAGGTAGAGGAAGGAAGGTGAGTATATTTTCTTCAATATCAAGGTAAGCGACCAAAAAAAAAAAAAAAAAAATGGGAGCATCCATTTCTTTTTCAGGTGGCCCTCAGCAAGGGGATGGCCTAAAATCGATTTTTTCGATTTTGCAGCTGGAACTACACTTTAATAAAGAACCCTTAGATGATGAATGTGTTTGCGCATCAAAAGAAGAGTGATTTTTGGAAAGTTTACCATAAGTTTTTAGTAAACTCTGTTCCCTATCCTGAAGATTGAGTCCCAGAAGCATCTGATGGGTTGACATTCCCACCAAATATGAATATTAGTGATTGGAAGTCATCTGACTTCTCCAGCAGATAAGTGGGAAGGAAATATAGATTTTGAAATTTTGTTTCTGAATTTTACATGGCATAGACAGTTATGAATAGATACAAATATTCTATGCCATTTCTCTTCAGCAATAGAAAGTCTCATCTCTGCAACCTACTTTTCAGTCTAGGTCAGGAGATGAGATGATACATTGGCCAGAGAAAGTGTATACAACAAGGAAACGGTATGTTGGGGGGAACGTGGTTGACACACATAGGCACTCAAATGTTGTTAAATGTCTAGGGCTCATGTACAGTATAGAGACCGACAGAAGCTAATGGTTGCTTATAGGTCAACAATAAGCCTTTAGAATGTGGGTGTAGAGACTGGAAATGTGGAAAGGAGAGTAATGAGTTATTAGAAGTAATATGTCACAGTTGATGCCAAAAGATTCATGTTCCTATCTAAAATGAAAGGAGAGTGGAGACTAACAGGAAATGCTGTGTTATCAAGTGTGTGTGTGTGTGTGTGTGTGGGGGGGGGGGGGGGTAAGAGGACTGGGTGTAGAATAAAAAGAAGGAGAATGGTGATTTTGATGTCATCACCAAAGGGTACTATAAACGAGAAAAGGCTAGAAGATCTGGTATCCAAGATGAGAAGGAAAAACCCATGCAACAGCTTTGGGATGTAAGAGAGAGGTGTCAAATCCCAAATTAAAGCGGAGTTCCGCCCCCCTCCAAAACTTAAAAGTCAGCAGCTACACATACTGTACACATACTGTAGCTGCTGACTTTTAATATTAGGACACTTACCTGTCCTGGAGTCCAGCGATGTCGGCACCATGTTTCCATCGGCTGTCGGGTTCTTCCGCCGCCATTGCCGGTCAGGGAACCCGGCAGTGAAGCCTTGCAGCTTCACAGGTGGGTCTCTACTGTGCATGCGCGAAGTGCGCTGTGCATTCAGATTGGCTCGGCGGCGGAGGGTAGGAGGAGGGAACCTCACTTCGCCGCAGCGCCATTCCTGGAAGTGGGGAAGGGTACCTGTCAAAAACAGGTACCCGTTCCCCCTCTCCCCTGAAAGGTGCCAAATGTAGCACCGGAGGGGGGGAGGAAGCAAATGAGCGGAAGTTCCACATTTGGGTGGAACTCCGCTTTAACCCATTGTTTACTCTGCTCTTGGTGGAATTAGTCTAGAAAAGGAGAAAGACATGAGTATAGTTTATAGTCAGGAAACCCTGTCAATCCTCATTCCTTTTTCCTAATGAAGATGTTGGGATTAAGCTTAGGTTTAGATAATCTCCAAAAATCTCCACATAATATCAGAGATAAGTTTTTTAAGTTAAACAAAAAATGATTTGGGCAATCTGATAGGGGGGGTTTGAAATAAATAAAGAGACTTGAAGAGGATGTCCATTTTAATCTCACTGATGCAGCCAAACCACAAGTCATCAATTCTTATTTAATTTTGGCTAGTATGGGTAGATACCTTAGGGCACAGAGCGAGTTAGGGGCAGAGGTTATTTTAACCCCCAAAAACTTTACTACAACAGACAATAACTTCAAAGAGAAGGTGAAGCTTAAAGGTGAGACTGATATTTTTTTTTTTTACTAATGATATTTTAAAATTATCAACATCAACAAGGAGATTTTTCTCTTTCCAATATGGGAGTCACCAGGTGGTTCAGTTATTTTCCTATAAGTATCCTTGGTAATCCAGGTTTAGATCTTCTCTTTACTAAACAGCAGAAGGCCTACAGGCCAAGGTTTCCCCCTCTCCTCGATTTCTGCCTCCTCTTCCCTTGAAGTACCCCTCTACCTCCTTTTTTTAAACTCATAACAAATGTTTTTTTCTTGGAGTCTTTGGTTTTCATCCTCTTCCTAATCTAGTGGTGTGCAGGTCCTGAAAGCTCCAATATGTAGTATTACGTGAAGTTCCTCTCTGGAGTATTTTTCTGTTAGTCCAGGGTGGTTAATGATCTGCCTCCAGGGAGTAGGTTTTTGACACACTGGCTCATTCAAACTGTTAGAGGACCAGCACTGAACTATACTGAAGGACATGTGGAGCACAGCTGGAGCATGGAAAACTATTTTTTCCAAAGGTGGGGGTGGGTTCGATTAAAAAATATTGGCACTGGAGTTGGCCTTGGATAACAAAATAATAAAAACAGACAATATTAATGTCATACATTATCTGTACTCTTTTTGCTCTGAAAGAAAAAATAAAATTATAAGGCTAATGGGTATGTTTTGGTACCGGTACAGGTCCAAGATAATTGAAAAGAGCTTCTTTAGGAGTTATTTTAAGTGGAAAATCTACAGTCCACTTGCAGAAGAACTTAGAATCTCACTTCATATGTGCTTCAACCAACCTCAACTGATAGAACACCTTTGGGATGATATAGAACGGAGACTGCAAGCCACACTCCTAAACCTTGTGGACAGCCTTCCCAGAAGAGTTGAAGCTGTTATAGCTGCAAAGGGTGGGCCAACTCAATATTGAACCCTATGGACTAAGACTGGGATGCCATTAAAGTTTATGTGCGTGTAAAGGCAGGCGTCCCAATATTTTTGACAATATAGTGTGTCTGGTGTTGCTTGTTCATACTTCTTGCCTAATACGAGGATAAAGGAGTCCCTCTGTGCCTTTTGTACCCCCTTTCCTTTTTGTTTTCTGTACCCCTGAAAATGTTTTGTTTTCATGAAATAAAAATTGATAAAAATACAAAGTCATACCAAAACTATGATATGAAGTAAAATAAGCACTTTACCTTTGCTAATACACAAAGTGATTTATTTGAAGGTTAAAATATATTTATTGAATGTTCAAAATGAACAAAAAGAATCTCAGCAATAAGTATAAAAATAATTGTTGATAAAAAGCTGTATCTGTCAAGATGATTTTTTTCAGTTTGTTATAAAACTATTCTCTGCTGACTCTTTTCAAGAATCAATATCAATACAAACACTTAGCTTTCAAGCAATTACAGTCCATAGATACCTACCGTTGTTCAAAGCACAAAGATTGGAGATAAATACAAGCAACGAGTCACAAAGAACTAAAGAAACTCACGTCTCCGTCATTTGTTAACTTCTGATCACTTCAGTAAAGAATATTTTTTGGATATCTTTTTTTTTCTCATTTTTTCTGAATTGCATGGTCAGTGTAAATCACCTGCCTTAGATAATCCCAAAAGTAATAATTTTTACAGAATACTATCTGAAATACTACTGAAATACTTCTTAAACTTTCTTCTGAAAAATCAATTTCTGTATGCTTAGCCTTAGAGATGCCTAGCAATTTATAGGGAAAGGTGAACAGTTTTAGGTCAACATTTTCAAAATTATATCTCTAAGTTCTATAAATGGGAATCATCAGAGTGATTTCTGCAACATTGATTTTGCGGTGAAAATACAAATTTTTTCCGTTGGGGAAATAATTTACCAGAACTGAGACTTTCAATTTCACTTATTGAGATGCAAACTTTACTTGAAAAATGTATTTGGGGGGGGGGGGGGGGCAGTTTTGTTTCTTTATTGTAATGTTCTTTTTTTATTTGTTTCTCCTTTATTTAATACATTGATTGTTTGTTTAATGCCGTTTTGATTTTTTTTTTTTTACAACTTTTTTTCCTGCTGTATGTTTTTTAATATGTCAATAAAAAAGTTAGATTTTATTTCCATCATTTTTTTGGTTTTCTGTTATTTTGAAAGTGTAAATGACGGAAATAAAATCTAACTTTTGTTGACATATTATAAGAATGTTTAATCTGTAATGTGATGCCTTTTGGAGATTTTTCCATCCTTCCTTGGCTTCTTTATGCACATTAATACAAATTTTTACCTGGGGTGCCCAAACTTTCGATCACCACTGTAACTGTGGTTTAGCTAAAAAGAGCACTGCACAAGTGCTTCCAATTCAGGCACAAGTCTGCTTTTGAATTAGACGGCGTCATCGATAAAGCAGGCGTCAATACTTTGTCTATGTCTAATTCACTTAGGTACATAACTTTAGAAAATATTTCTTATTAAAAAGAAACATTTAAATGTAATTTCATTCCTGGCCATACACTAAATTATGAACAAATACAGCCCCTTTAATAATTCCCTACTGCAATAGGAAAGAGATAAATATTTTCTGCAACCGTTGGTAGAATTGCACGCAGAGAATATTACTTTTAAACTTTATTATGTAAAGCTATAAAACACAAGTGTGTCACATTGTGTAGATCTGACAGATTGAGAATGTGACTGATCATTTGATGCACAAATAATTAATGAATTGTAGCTACGGCTGTCTTTGGCTTCCAAAGCAACATTACTGAAGAAAAATATAATCACTGTGTGGACACTGCAGTCAGTAAGATTAAAGGGAAAATATAATTGTTTTTGGTCAATTTATTTATTTATTTTTGAAAGTTTCTATATTTTTATATATATTTTACTGGTCTTACAACTCTTTGTTTGACAAATAAAAAATTAATATAGGGTACATGACACAAAATTCCCAGAGTGCTATGTGTTTTCCAAAGAAATATCATGGTAGAAGCTGTTCTAGCTGATTGAAACTCTAGAGCAGGCAGGGAGAGGGAGGAGCCACTTCTCTGAGTCACTTACTTGTGAGAACGTTTGAGCTTGGGTTATTGAGCTCTATAAACATTATAATTTTTTTTAAAGCAAATAAAGATAAGCTGGAAAAAAAATAATAGGAAATTAAATTAAAAAAACAGAATAAAATAAAAATATTAAAACTTATTTTTAATAACTTTATTTCATAGTCCTGGTCAGAAATTAAGAAAATATTTAGGTGAAACAGTTCCCTTTAACTTAAGATAAAATGTATATGGTGTAAACTGTGTTATTGCAGTCAGTTCTGAGTAATGTGACCAAATAAATTATAACAGAAGTTCGCCATGTTCAATTTCTACGGAACTGTACTTTTTTGTCCCTTTTCTAACATACAAGCAATTGCTTTTAAATACAGTCCTATAGACCATTATTGCTATGGGCCTACTGATTTCTCAATAACATTATTATTACCATTGAAACCAAAGTAATACATTTACATTATCTGTGTTTAGGAGAAAATGTTGCTGGTTTTGTTTTTCAGGCAGTATAGTATTTTATAAATTTTATAAAGAAGCAAAATTAAAAATAATTAAACATTGGTAAGATTTAAAAGATTAAAGTAACTTTTTTTAATGTTAAATACATTTTGAAATGCCTGCCTTTTAGACCCCGTTCACACTGGGGCGACCTGTCAGGCGACCTGGTCGCCTGACAGGTTGCCTGGCATAGAGAAGCTGTGGACCCGTTCTAATAGGAGCGATACAAGTCGCTCCGACTTAGAAAAAGGGTCCGGAGCTTCTTTGGGGCGACCCAGAGCGACCTGCATAGACTTCAATGTTATGAAGTCCGTGCCGGCCGCTCCGAGGTCGCGGTGCGAGCAGCGCGCCGCGACCTGTGAGGTCGTCCCGGGAAGTCAGATCGCCACAGTGTGAACGGGGCCTTATTAAGATTCTAACTCTATGTTTCTGATACAAAGTGTAGCAAAGTAAGGTTTTGGTGCATTGGTTTTTGATGTTACAAAACCAAACCAACACAGTATATGTAAATGAAAAATGTTTGCATACAAATGGCTAAAAAAAATAAAAAAATAAAAAAATTGAAGAGGAAAAAGAGATAAAGTAAAGAATCAGGTACTAAAAAGCAACAACTTTTATTTATAGTCGATGAACAATAGCAGTGACTTCAGAGAATAGATGAGATAACTTCAAATGTGTTATCTCTTTGGCTAACCTATAGTGCTCTGGAAATCCTTTTTCATATAGTAAATGTTTATTTGTAAATGAAAAATTGTATACAGTATATGTTAGTGTCAAGTGTAAACATATACAATATCACTTTAGAAACTTATCTAGATTAAAAATTAAAAAAAAAAAATACATAAAATGAAAGCTTCAGAATGTCTCCTAATTGTTCCAACCTATTACAGGAAATTATTATTCCACAGTACAGTCAACGACATCATAAAGCAATTGTGGCATACAATAACCAGTATCATAGGATGGTCCAACATGACATTGCACAATGGTTTATGTTTTTCTGTCCTTTGGGATTAAAGCATACAATCATTACATAAATATAGAATTCCCTTACATATCAATGCATAGCTAAGGGACCTCATTTATTCCTAAAAAAAACCTTCAATGCTATTTGATATAATAAAGAGATTTAACAGAATAATAAAGAGATGCAATAGATTAAAATTATTAAAATTTTGCAAATTTTTTTAAATGATACATAAAACCTTTAATTAAAGCAGTTCTAATACACTAAGCCTTGTTGTGTCCCCGCTACACATTTCCCTGTGTGTAGCTCGACATGCAGCTAAACCCTCCTATTCTGCAATAAGCCAGGGGGTTGTTTTGAAGCTTTATTAACAAAACAGGGTGGGTGAAACTATTAGGAAAAACAAATACAGATAAATATAATCAGGATATGAAATATACAGAAATACAATAAACAAACTAGGCAGTAGATGGCGATAAGTAATTCACCAGCGATGCTGCATTTAGGAGATGCAAGTGGATGCAGGTTTTAGTCAAACATGTGTTCTGATAGCTGGTTCCCTCTTTTGATCTCTAAAATGGAGTCTGGGTTCCCAAGATGCACCTGTTCCTCTTCCTTAGACTGAGGAATGATGGGAGCTTTTGTTAAAGGTGAACAGTTTCTAGTTTCTGCAAAACTGTAAATTCACCACTGGCTCCATCTTGTGGTCAAATCATATATTACAAGCAAAACAGGCAAAACAAATTAATTTATTGCTTGCTGGAGGCAGAACAAGCCTGAGTTGCTATGCTATATTTTGCTATCTGTTGACTGTATGTGCACCCACCCGTCCTTCAATTGTTATTATATGGAGATGGTAGACTGTAGCAAAGCAAGCAATGGACTTCGTTATGCTATTTATCATCTCTGTATTTTTTTTTTCTTTATAAGGTTCAGAACTAAAGCTATAGTTTAAGTAAAAAAAAAAAAAAGCATGTTTACAGAACTTAATAGCACAGCTGAATTAGCCAAAGCACTGACTTCTACCCGGGGCCCCTCCCTGTCTGCTCTGCTCAGAAGGTACCATAAAAAGTTTCAATCAGAGAGAAACCGCCTGAAAGAAAACAGCTCCTTCCTGCTTGTAAAAATGCCATACTTCTCTGTGAATACAGTGTCATGGGTGCAACCTGCAAATAAATGTTTGTTTGTAAAACAAAAATTATGAAGTCAAAAACAGAAAAAGTGACAAAAGAAGTGATACATAATAAACTTAAACCAGAATCATTATAGTTTTTTTCTTTAAAGTGGTTTAAAAGAAAACTCACAGATAATTTCTATAGATAGATAGATAGATATGATTTTGTGCAGACATTAAAAAAGATATGTTTTATAAAAATGCATGAATTTATATAAACCATTATATTTTTAATTTACAAAATAGACAACGTGCCTCTCATTGTAATAAAGTTCACACTCAATAAAAAAAGAACCTAAACAACTCTTAGGGCCAATCCACACCAGTGTGTTGAACTGCGTTTTAGCGAAGCTGTAAAACGCAAATAAATGGAAGGACATCTGAAAAATAATAATTTCCAATGTGTCCAAGTCCCATCATGATGTTGCACATGCATGTCAATGGACATCAAAATGTTTGTCAACGGACATCAGCGAGCGTTAAAACGCGACTAAAATGGATGGAAATGTGCATGCATTTTCCATCCATTTTAGAGGAAGTCAGTGTGAATTGGCCTTTTATACAATTCCATCTACAATGTATATTACTAGAATAAAAAAATAATTTAATATGAAAAAAAAAAGTTTCACTACAAGCACAGGTTTGTTTTGACTATTAGAAAGTGTTAATGAATGTTTTATGTACTCTAAAAAGTGATAAAGAATTTGGGGGATATACAACAATGTGTGAATAAAATACATAAATCTAAAACAGAACTCGTCTCGGAGCAAAAAGGTTACTGCACATTGCTGACATTGCATCCCACATGTGACCCCCTAATGTTACTTTTAAGGGTAAAAGAATGCGTGTTTAATTGCCGTAATGGACAGATGGGAGCGCCAGATTTGGCTACTTAATGAAAAAACATTCAGAGGATTTAAAATACATGTGTGCAATCTATTACCAGCTCCCCTGGGGTTTTGCTCTCACTCTTTTCAATATTTCCAAGAGATACCTCTGTTTGTTTTTAGAGACAGAGCAAATATTTTTTAGCTAGCAACAATGGAACCAGGGAAAGGAAGAGGGGTGCACGTAATCCACCAATCTGTCCAAAATATAAAAAACAAAAAACATTTTATTGGACCTTTCCTTAGAATGTCAAATTTTGCACATGTGCTGTACCATATTTTGGTTGTTCAATTACATTCGCGTCAGTCTTCTTAATCAACAGCTGCTGAGATGAACTCTTGGCCAACGTAGGCAATGCATTGCTTTAAGTCTTTCTCTGACTGATAGACTTGCACTGAGAAAGAGCAGCGTAACCTTTATATCTAATGAGCAAAGAAATGTTTGCTATAATTTACATGAATATATTAGGTATCGACCGATATAATTTTTTCATTGCCAATACCGATAACGATATTTTGGTCATCGCGTATCGGTATCAGCTGATATTGGCCGATAATTTCGTACATTTAAAAAAATTTATTTTTTGTTATTTTTTTTACTTGACAGGTGCTCTTGTGGAGGGATCTGGGGGGTCCTCCTCTGCACTTAAAAGCATTCAAAACCCCAAGTTTGGCTGTTTTGAATGCTGTAATTTTTTTTTTAATCTGGCGCCAGTACCCGGAAGTGATGTCATGACATCACGTCCGGGTTTTTGCATGGAGACCCGATCAGAGCCAAATGCGGCTATGATCGAGTCTTCGGCGGCCGTGCAGGCTGGTTGCCCAGGTCTCCTGGTGGGACGGGAGACCCGGGCAAGCCGCGGAAGGCGGCGGGGGGGGGGACGTCCCCTCCTGCTCCTTGTAATGACAGCCGAGTGGCTTTCTTAGCCGCATCGGTTGCCATTACAGGACAGCCGACCGTCGGCTATGGATGCCGGTACCGGGGTGATGCCTCTAGCTGCAGGCATCACTCCGATACAAGCACTTTCTGAAATATCGGTAATATTGGCCACCTTAGTGGCCGATTCCAATATATCGGGGAAAGTGCATCAGCCCTCGATATATCGGCTTTGCCGATATTTGGTCGATCCCTAGAATATATATATTTACAAAATATACACAAAGGCGTTAATTTACCAAAGTGCACTTGGAATTGCAGTCACTGTAGATCTGAGGGGAAGATCTGAAATGAAGGGAAGCTCTGCTGATTTCTATCATCCAATCACGTGCAAGCAAAAATGCTGTTTTTTATTTTCCTTGCATTTCCCTCTCAGATCTACAGCGACTGCACTTCCAAGTGCACAGTGGATTTGCCTTTAGTAAATAAACCCCCCTGTTTCAGAAGCAAGCCATTTTTTACATGATTAGTTCTTCTTTACCAAAAAAGAAAATCTGCCTATGCAGTGTAAGAGGCACTTGTAGATACTATAAAAAACAAACTGTAAAGCTTTCACCAAAGGTAACTAATGCCTTTGTATAGATGTAGGCCATTTATCTACCGCCCAAAGTCTGGCTAAAAAACTCCCAGAGATGGCATCCTCCACCCTGCCTTGTTGCTAGGACATTGCTAAGACTCTCTCTTGATTCAAACCCTCCCACGTGCGCTCTCTCCTCTCTTATAGTAGCTCTGAGCTTAGCGATGCTGCCACTGAGGAGAGAGTAGACCACACAGGTGCAGGGTTTGAGAGCTCACTCCTCTTAGCATTGTCCCAGTGTAGCACCCCTCTGACACCCCAAAGGCAAGAAAGAACCCCTAGAGGTCAGAGGTGGGCTAGGATTTCACCCCAGGGCTTATTTCATGGCTAAGGGTGAGTCCGTTATCTAAAATGTAAGGCCCTGTTCACCCGGCAGACTCCGTTTTGCTCAGCAGGGATCGATCCACCAATCCTCGCTGAGCAGGCGGATAACAGCTCCTTCTCCACTTACTTTGCAGAGACGGAGCTGTCAGATCCCTGCTGTCCTCTATGGGAGATCGGATGATAACGGACCACCTGTCCGTTATCATCAGATCTTATCCGATCCGATCCTCCAGATCTATGGAAAATAGGGTTTCCATCCGTCTGAATTTCACAGATCGAATCGGATAGCAGCGGGTGTCAGCAGACATGTCACCTCTGACATTCGCTGCTCCATAGGGATGCATGGAGCATCCGATCAGGTCTGCCTGAAAAACTGACAGGCGGACCCGATCGGACAGCCCATGTGAAAGGGGCCTAGGATACATTTTAAAACACACTGACAAAATGAGTTACATATTATACCGATCAATTTCACTATAACAAATAGCCTTTACCACTTCCACATGGCCCCATATATCCTACTACAGGGCGGCCCTCCTGTGCCAAATCATGTATATATAAGTGATTCTGCACTTCCACCTGGGGGGAGCGTGCACGCTGCCGGCAGGATTACTCACAGAAGAAGCTGACCTGCGGGTGCCAGGCAATGGATGTCTGCCGGCACATCTGGCAGAGGCACAGAACGGAGCTCTGCCTATGCAAACAAGGCAGATCTTTATTCTGATAGGGCAAAAGACATGGATTTTGTATCTTTGCCAAGCAGGGAATAAAATCTATCACTTCCTTTAGTAAAAGCAGCACATACAATACATAAAAACACTGCCATTTAACCTTTTGATTGCCCTAGATGTTTAACCTCCTTAGCAGTATTCCCGAGCGTGGCTCGGGGTACTGCCAGAAGCATCGCTGGATCCTGTAAAAGAGGTTACTTACCTTGTCACCGGGATCCAGCGATGTATGCGAGCGGTATGCGGCGGCGGATCTTCCTCCCGATCCTCTCCGTGCCCTGGCTTCCGTCTCCTGCGACGTGACGTTCGCAGGGGGGTGGAACCGGCGGCAAATTCAAATGTAAAACACACCAAACACACTGATACCATTCAAAATAAAATAAATTCACATTACATTGCCCCCCAGTGCCCTTTCCTGCAGTTTTACTGTACTTTTTATGTATATATATGTACGTATATGTATATATATATATGTATACTGTATATATATATATATATATATATATATATATACATACATAATACATACTTTAACTTATTTATAGTTTTTTATTATATTATAATTTATGATTTGGTGTTTCAAACTTTATCATACCCAAGATGTTATAAAGAAGAACGCACAGAAAAAAAAATCATATGTAAATAGTTGGTTTGGGCTGCTCATTCTTAAGAATCACATGCAAAATAATGGTACCGCTTTCAGCACCTAAAATCAGAAAGAATCATACCGCCAGGGAGGTTAACCCCTTCCCAGCCAGTTTCATTAGTACAGTGGCAGTGCATATTTTTAGCACTGATTACTGTGTTAGTGTCACTGGTTCCTATAAAGTTCAAAAGTGTCAGTAAGTGTCCGATTGTCTGCTGTAATATCGCAGTCCCACTACAAGTCGCTGAACACTGCCATTACTAGTATAAAACATAAATAAATAAATAAAAATCCCAGTATACCATAGTTTGTAGACGCTATAACTTTTGCACAAACCAATCAATATATGCCTATTGTTTTTTTTTAACCAAAAATATGTAGCAGAATACATATTGGCCTAAATTTGTGAAGAAATTTGATTTTTTGACACGTTTTGATGAATATGTTTCTAGCAGAAAGTAAAAAAATATATTATTTTTTTTTTAAAGTGTCAATCCTTTTTTGTTTATAGCGCAAAAAGCGCAAAAAAATAAATAAAAAATGCAGGAGTGATCAAATACCACCAAAAAAAAGCTCTATTTGTGGGAAAAATGACATACGTTATTTATTATATATATGTATTATTATTATTATTTGAGTACAGCGTTGCATGACCGCGCAATTGTCAGTTAAAGTAAGGCAGTGCTGTATCGCAAAAAATGGCCTGGTCATGAAGGAGGGGGTAAATCTTCCAGAGGTCAAGTGGTTAAGTCAGGCCCTCAGCTTGGGTATAATATGATTTCTGCTTATTTTACTTGTACATTTATTACAGGTTAGGCCCATCCCTCTGTGACTGGTGTCACAAGGGAGTAAAGACTTTAACAAGCAGGCAGGAGCTGCTTGCTTTCAGACTGTCTCTAACAGAAATTTCTCTTGTGTGAACAGATCAGACAGGGAAGGGGATGAGTCAACATTCTAATTCAATTGGGCATTTAAATTTCAGCTGAAGCCTTTTTTGAAACATTCTTTATCCACTTAAGCCCCGGAAGATTTTACCCCCATTCCGACCAGGGGGTATTTTGCGATTCGGCACTGCGTGAATTTAACGCACAATTGCGCGGTCGTGCGACGCTGTACCTAAACGAATTTGACGTCCTTTTTTTCCCACAAACAGAGCTTTCTTTTGGTGGTATTTGATCACCTGTGCGATTTTTTGATCACGCGCTATAAACAAAAAAAGAGCGTCGATTTTGCAAAAATAGCAATATTTTTCACATTTTTTTATATGAAATTCCCCCAAAAAAAAATGTAAAAATCAAAATTTTTAAAAATTTTCGGCCAATTTATTTTATGCTACCTATGTTTGGTAAAAAAAAATCGCAAAAAGCGTATTTTGATTGGTTTGCGCAAAAGTTATCGCGTTTACTAACAAAGGGAAAGATTTTTGTCATTTTTGTTGTTTTTTTTTTAACGCGTAATGGCGGCGATCTGCGATTTTTTTTGCGGTACTGCGACATTGCGGCGGACAGATCGGACCCTTGACTGACATTTTTGACACTTTTGGGGTTACCAGTGACATTTCTACAGTAATCAGTGCTATACATATGCACTGTTACTGTAAAAATACACTGGTAGTGAAGGGGTTAACTTTATTTGGAAGGGAGGGGCTGTGTGTGTCCCTAGGGGCGTGGTTTCTACTGTGATTGGCTGTGGCTCTAGCTGTAAGGACACTGATCAACGGATCTACATACCAGATCCGTTTTATCAGTGTCTTTGCAGCGAGGAGAATGACAGGCAGTTTGTTTACACAAGCTGCCTGACATTCTCCCTCTCCCCCGCCGATCGCCGAGTGACCGGCGGACATCGGGTCTGCTGGTCACACGCGCGGGGGGGTCCGTGACCACGCGGGAGCGGGAGCGCGCCCCGGGGGGCGCGCGCTCGCTCCCTAGACCCTCACAAGCAAGCAACGTAGCCCTACGTTAGTTTGCCTGTGAGGGGCTGACCGCCGACGTAGATAGTCGTGCGGCGGTCGGCAAGTGGTTATTTAAGACGGGAGAGAACACATTAGGAACTGCTTGCCTTCAGGCTTTCTGTCTCTTGTTTGAACCCTGACAGAGCTGTGGATATTGGAGAAAGAGTCCATATTCTTAAAGATGAGGAGTCACAGCTCTGAACTATTAAGCTCTGTCTGTAAATTTCAGCTTGAGCTACTGAACTCTTTATTCAACAGTCTATTGTCATCAAAGCAAATAAGGGAGCATATTGCTTCCTCTGATGGATATAAATGGTAATCCAGAATATTAATTTTCACACTACAAATAGACTCCTATCCAAGTTTATCATTGTGTCCTGAATGCTTTAAAGTGAACCTATGCTTTGCCTGTTCATATTACATAGTTACATAGTTACATAGTTAGTGAGGTTGAAAAAAAGACATCAGTCCACCCAGTTCAACCTATGATAAGTGTGTGTGTATGTTTGCAGTTAACCGTACATTGTATATTCCTGTATGTTGTGGTCTTTAAGGTGCCCATCTAATAGTTTTTTGAAACTATCGATGCTCCCTGCTGATACCACTGCTTCTGGAAGAGAATTCCACATCCTAACCGCTCTGACAGTAAAGGTTAAGGTTAAACTGCTTCTCTTCTAATTTTAGTGAATGGCCGTGTGTCTTTTTAAATTCCATTTCGCTGAAAAGTGCAACTCCACTTTTATTGAGAAAAAAACAATCACCTCTGGATGACCTATATATGGATTTTAGCCAACTTGCAGATTCCTACTTTTTTCTGTTCTGACTTTATGTTGTTTGTTTCACCATATCTTTTCTGGACTGATTCCAAAAAGGGAATGTCTTCCTTCAATAAAATTAGGGATAAGTTCAGGTTTGGGTCGACCATGAATTTGACCCCTATCCTGTTTATTCGCTGTTCATCCTGGTCCGGGCACAGGTGCACTCAGTTGAAGTATGTCGGGGCCATGAGTGAGAAGGACTTGGATTCCATCAGTGGATGTTACAGGAGCAGCGATCGAGCTCCGTGCTACTTGAAGGGGCCATCCAGGAGAGGAGAAGAGGAATACCAGTTGTACATGCCCATACCATCCGGGAATATGTAAGTGCAACTATTACTCAAGCCTTGTTTTATGTCTTCAATAAAAACTTTATTATGCTAGGGCGGCCGTGCACTTGTCTTCCTTTGAATCTTTGTACAGAGCATTCGCTGTTCACAGAATGGGCAAACTAAATTGCCAGATTTGTCCAGTACAGATGCCAACTGTAACCTCTGACTGCCGCATCCAGAAGTCATTTGTTTAGTGGTGGCATCACTACTATTCACTAAACGACAGATTCCTGCTGGCATTTTTTACATTGCAAACAAGGGTATCCGAAGTGATGACCATATTTGGTCAATGACATCACCCAGCATCACTGGGGGGGGGGGGGTTTGTTTACACTCAGCATGGAGTCAGGGAGCTGTCATTTGTAATGGGACTCTGACCCGAGAAGGCTATCTTGACCCGCATGGTTCTGCAATCTCTGTTACTTGTCGTCCACGCTGGCCCGCACGCATACACACAAGCATGGCGCCCATGCCAGATGTTATGTAGTAGGCAGTTTCGGGGCCTTGTCACATCCGGTGGCACCGAGTCAAATAGATGATCGGTGGGATATGACGCTAGTTGTGGCTCCCAGAGGTTTGTGCTGACAGACGGGCAGTTGAGGAAAATTAGGTAATGTATCCCCTTATAGTTTGTAGGTCCATGGAACTTTTGTTTTATATGGGCAGAGTTTGCTTAATAAAAGCACCCATAGATGCTATATAGTTAGACATAGGGGCTACTCATAAAGGAGGTTAGATATGGGGGACGCCACACACGGGGGAAGTCTAGAAGGCCTATCTATCATTAATCTCTTTCAATTTTCCCAGGCAAGCATCCCGCTGATGGACAAATCTCCCAAACAGTACAACTCAAACCAATTACTTACCTCAACTGATCCTTATACCCTTACCCGCTTGAAGATCGAAGGCATGGTCCAGTACCCATCAAAAACTCTTCCCGGTCTGTGTTACTTACACTGTTGGGTGGCTACCAGGTCAGTGATGCATGTTATGTTTGCGTGCCACACATGCTTGAATGATTGAGGGATCTTCACTGAGTGGAAATGGTGAGTACAGTTTGTTCTTAATTATATATCTGTGATATTATTGTGTTTATACACACTATATATATATATATATATATATATATATATATATATATATATATATATATATATATATATATATCTTACTCTTTTCTTCTTGTTTTGTTTAAGTTTACAATAATAATTTGGCTAACACAGGGGGTCTCTGAGGAAGCGAAGTGTGAACAACTTGTTCTGTGAAATGCGTTAGACCTCCTGGTCCTGTTTTTCAAAAATTATGTAATTGTATAATATCCCTTCTTAGCGGATGTGGATCTATATATTTTTTTTTCATGTATTTTATGGTCAATATTTATATCTATTTTTATGTGAATAAAATGTATATTTTTATACAAATGATTAGATTTTGATGTGCTCATCCATATGTGACAACCCCACATATCCTCTAAAGTCCTATTCTTATGGGTGGGGGAGATATCTCTCTCCAAACCCCCCCCGCCCCCTTCCTTCTCTTTCTAGTGTTTGAGGATGTGGATGTAGGACGTTGTCCCTAGGACTGATACACTTACATATCTGGCCATCATGGCCAAAGTCATCATGCCGGTGGGTCATCTGAGGGACATTGACATGATTTACGCTAGATCTAATGACCATATTTGGTCAATGACGTCACCCAGCATCACTGGGGGGGTTAGTTGACACTCAGCATGAAGCCAGGGAACTGTCATTTGTGACGGACCTCTAACCTGACCCGAGAAGGCCATCATGGTCCAAGTCGTCCAGCCAGTGGGTCATCTGAGTGTCATTTACGTGATAAATATTAGATCTTCATTGTGGGGTGTTGCTTTTTTAAAAGGACTTTTCTAACATTGTCTGTGTGTTTATTATTTTTTAGTAACTACCTTACTCATTTACATAGACGGGGACTCTTTTATTCTAAAGGGGACCAGCAGAATTCAATAAGTCCCCCCTCAGTGCAAACTTTCACATCTACTAAACCAGGGATGTGGGGATTAGGCCGTTGTCCCCATCAACATAGGGTGGAGGAATATGAGTTCCTCATGGTAGTATCCAGCTACCCATTCCCTATATTGCAAACTGGCTTAGATAAAAACCAGAAAAAAAATTAAAGATTTGGATCCCATAGACTTGTATTTTACTGCAAGGTCTGCTTTAAAGATTAAAAATAATGATGACTTGAAATTACTAATTAATGCTGAGATTTTAGTAATTGGGTTTACATATACTTTGAGTAATGATCCTTTGTGCTATTATCTATTGGTTTGCAACACCTTCAAGGAACAATACTGTCACGGACACTGGCTGCAGAAGATACTTTATTTCAACAACTTCATAACTTCAGCAAACCTTATTTTATTCAGCTGTACACTGTCTCCAATGTGTCGGTCTACTACCAATCCCCTTATTAAAGTTTAAATAGGCCTACAATTAAAAATTAATAAAACTGTACCTTATGCTCCCTTCATTCTAGTATCAACTGTGTTTTCTTTCTTAAATTTTTCTTGTCTACTTTACCTGGTGATTCTACCAGTTTGGAGGTTTCCATTCCTAGGGGAACAATGCCCCATGAGCAACTCCCTGTGCAAGAGCACCATTATTACTCTAGAACAGGGGTGCCAAACTAAATTTCATAACAATTAAAAAAAAAGGGGGATATGTGGGACTTTAAATGAGGCAATGACTGGGTAGGGTCATATGCCTCCATCCCTGGTACAGATAAAAGAGGAGGGAGGTTTCATTCAAAGTCCCAAACCTCCCTCCTCTTTTATCAATTTCATAACAGGCCGCATTAGCATTATGGTTGCCCTCAAAGGGCCGGTTGTATCTGTAAGGCTAGATGTCCAGAGCATCCCACTCCACCCCTTACATCAAATGTCAAGAGCCCACCCACCATTAGAAGTCAAGAGTCCCCCACCCTCCCTTAAATTACAGTGCACCTCCCTTACCTTGTGCTCCTGCTGGGGAGAAGTTGGGGGCAGATCTGGGAAGCAGAAAGTGCAGTGTCTGGAGGAGGACCAGAGGAGGGCTGGAGTCAGCTTCTGGAGTCTGCTGAATGCTGAGACCAGGGGAGGCGGAGATGAGGGGGTGTTGTGGCCGCACAAAGAGGTGCCGGATCCGTAGGAGGAGTTCTGCCTTCCTCTCTGCTGCCAACTGTTGAGATGGAAGGGCAGAGATGAGCCTCTTTATGGTTGCATCGAGAAATGCAGGTTCTGGCAGAGGAGGAGGAGTTTAGTCCTCTCTGCTGCTGACTACTGAGACAAGGTGGAGGTGGAGAGGGGGGTGCAGGAGAGGTGTAAGGGCCACACGAAATAGCCTTGTGGGCCAAATTTGGCCTGCCGGCCTTGTGTTTGACATATCTGTCCTAGGATGCATGTTCCCTGTGGATGACGTGACTGCACAGCTGACATTCAAAACAGAATATTGATAAAACGTTTCATTCCACTACCATATCTCATGTCCTAACTTCTGTGTTAGTATGAGTCCCCCATTACCTAAGGGAGCATATAACCTGTACAGTTCAACACCATGCCATGACACTTTACCCACACTTGCCCAGCAAAGCCAGGTTCCAGATCAAAATAGACCAGGAGTAGGGAGGAGGTGAGTCCAGTAGATTTTCAAAACTGTATTCGAGAAAGGGTATGGCCGACAATATTTCACATTTCCGGCAAGGCTTGGCAGTACCTTCCCCAGAGCAGGCATACTTCATCCTCACCCTACAACTAGTCCCAGCTAGGGTTCCAATATCTCTTCAGATATCCCCCAAGCTGGAGAATACCTCATACTTCCAAAGTTACATGATTGCAAATTAGACAACAATCATCTCCATGGGGGGCCAACTCTAGCAAAGAGGATACCATCCAGTCCCATGGGAGCCCACTCCAGCAACTACCTCCTCTCTGGTCTACACAATTGACCCTGTCTCACTCTACATACAATTTTTTAAGCTACCAGAGGACGCCACCTAGTGTCCAAACTGGGAATTAAGCTAACACCCCCCATTTAAGCGTATGAGGTGCCTGCATAAACAGGACTCAGTGGAGAGGAGAATGTTGGTTTGACACAGTGCTGGAGTTCTATAGCCAAAAAGTATTGAAAAAACACCAGCTAAGGATTGTTTATAATATGATAGGTAAATGTTATGTTAGAGTATAGTTAGAACTTTGACAATACCCCAACTTCTTTCTCTTTTATGAAGAAAGCACTATTATTATACAGTGTGATATCAATTTCATTATATATATATATATATATATATATATATATATATATATATATATACACACATTTTTTTTTTTTGCATCAGGGCAATTATATCAAATCCTTCCCAAGAGGTTGAAGCCATCATATCCCTGAGCCTATATCATGCTAATCTGCCATCGCTGCCCATTCACGAAGCACAAGGCTCACTCCACAAATGCCGTCTAATATACTAAATGCACGAAAAGCTCCGAGGGGTCAATAGAGCCAACACAGGACGCATCTTTAGTCACCGAGCCCGTTATCTCTCTGGCCGCACGGAATCGACTGTAACAAGATTTGTGTTTTTTTTTTTTTTTGTTTGAAGTGCACAGATGTGGATTTGAAATATTAATAACGTGTCTTTATCAGGATTTGCCTGGGAAAAGTAATTTCGCACTCTCCCTCTCTGCTATCTCTCGTCCCCACCAAGGAAGGTTTTTTTTTTTTTTTTTATCGAAAAAACTTCCATGTCATTTCTCAATTAGCCTAGAGCGAAAACAAGTCCTTTATGTAGATGTGCTTTGCTAATGGCTGCTGAGCGTTTGGGGTACTCGAGTAAACATCAGTGAAACATCTGTAGCCCCAGGTACCGCCATTTCTTGTCCGCGCATTTAGAAAACCAGGAGGAATGGAGACAGAAACAAATCTTTCTTAATTGAAGGCAACCTAAGGAGAAAGTGAGACCTCCTTGGCAGATTAAGCGGGGAGGGCTGCGGGGGCCTGGAAGGTGACAGGTGCTGATGGACCAAATGTTTAATGAACACATTTAAAGTGTAACTCCGGGCAAGCATAGAAAATCACCTATATATATTTCTTTGTATGTATGTAAAATTTGTTCCCATACCAAGCTGCTGCTTGACTGTTAAAAAAGCTAGTTGGGGTATCTGCCGGCTAAGATGATGGTGGTGATGGGAGAGATATGGTCATACACAAGATACAGGGTTTAAAAGAGAAGTGTGGACAAAGCTTTTTATAGCCATTTTTATCTTCTAGGTCAGGGAGTGCGCTTTCTTTTGCACTCCTGGAGCTCAGAGTCATCTGACATCACAGAGCTGCGGTAGGCTCTGGAAAGATATGGACCATATTGTATGGGTCCACCCAGCTACCTGATTGACAGCTGATGCTGGCTCTCAGAAAGTGTGCCCACCCCCTTTCCAGTCCGGCACTCCAGTGAGTGCTGGAGGGGCAAAGCCAAGAGCGGGGATGATGGTCACTGCTCTCTGCTCCAGGAGACCTAGAACTGAGCAATCAGCAGTCATGTGATTGCTCAGTTCTCTGGTTTAGAGCCGTGGGGGACAGCTGCAGCATTGGACCAAGTAAGTATCGTTTTTTTGGAACCCACACTTTCATGACCAGGTGCCATTTGAGTTTAGATGCCCAGACCAAATTTAGCAGCCTCAGTATGTGTAGTTAACTTGACAATATTTATAAGACCAACTAGCCTCCATAAAAAAGTATAATTATTTTAAGGACATATAGTTTCAATTGTGTACCCTGTTTTCTTTTCTTTTTTTTGGTTGGTCACCAGACCTTAATTTGGAGTAAACTGTAGATGTTCCTCTCAATGGAAATCTTTAGTAAAAGAAAGATTTACTTGATCTGAAGAGAAACCTGAATATTGGTACCCTGTTTATATATACTGTATACAGAAAACCTGGTCAGGACTTTTATATTATAGGCTGACAAAAGGAAACAAAGGTTTATAAAATATTGGCTTTATTTTTTTTCAAATTCGTTTTTTTGCTGCATTGCGCACCCACGCTACACCACTGGCCATAGGTCCTGATCCATATCTGCTAGTTACCTTTTTTTTAAATAAATTTTTTTGTATACTGGCCCTAAACTGGCTTTGAATATTTTACTGGTGTGTAAACAAGGTTATACTAGATAACCAATTTGTACAGATGATGGGAAAATTGTGTGCCTTGCTAACTATATAGGGACAAATCACCTCTTTATCTCTATAGCCTATAGCAGTGATGGCGAACCTATGGCACGCGTGCCACAGCTGGCACACATGGCCCTCTCTGTTGGCACGCGAGGTGGTTCAGAAATGAAAGAGTGCCCAGGCCACAACAGTGTGCCCTGGAGTTGAACCAGCCAGAGAGGAGCAAGAGGATGGTGCTGAGAGGACACCATCAAGAGTGAGGAGGGTGATCAAAGGCACCAACAAAAGGAGAAGCTGCTGCCAGGCACACCGACACTGGACACCGGAGCCAGGTGAGTGCTGAATTGACTACAATCCCTCTTGGAGTGTGCGGTCATCTCCTGGGTGGCTGGGTATCTGCAGTTTAATTACAGGGTTGGCACTTTGAAAAAAATAAGTTGGTTTTGTGATGAAGTTTGGGCACTTGGGCTCAAAAAGTTTTGCCATCACTGGCCTATAGGAAGAGACCTACTAGCTACTGCACCTCATTGATCATCCTGCCCTAACTTAGATTGTAAGCTCCTTGAGGGCAGGGAATGATGTGAATGTGTAATATACTGTGTTGTAAAGCATTGCGGAAATTGAAGGCACTATATAAGTACCTGTAATAAATATAAGGGCCTTTAGTGTAGACTTATGTTCTCTACACCAACAAGGGAATGATAAATGGTTATTACTCCCCTTCCGATAGAATAAATAACCCACCGCCAAAAATCTTAAATTCATGACCTAGTGGCACTAGGGGAAATCTTCTGGATGTAGACACAATGCTGCAAGGTCGTTGGTTGTTTCAGTCAGTCAGGGAGGGATAGGAGTCAAGGACTTAAGGACTACCCACTGGCTCTCCCATTGTGGAAGTAAAACATTATGGAGGTCAATTTGACCCCTTTACCAATTCAAATACCTCCATTAAATATACAACAGATGACCTACGTGGTTCAGAATTCAGAAATTGGCCAGTAGTTCGCTGTGACTGTCCCCTGTTCTTGCTGATGCAAAACTTCCCCAACAATGGCATATTTCTATCCAGCTCTGATTAAGACCACAAATGATACAGCATTGTAAAATTGGCCAGAAACATAGAAACATAGAAACATAGAATGTGTCGGCAGATAAGAACCATTTGGCCCATCTAGTCTGCCCAATATATCTGAATCCTATGAATAGTCCCTGGCCCTATCTTATATGAAGGATAGCCTTATGCCTATCCCATGCATGTTTAAACTCCTTCACTGTATTTGCAGCTACCACTTCAGCAGGAAGGTTATTCCATGCATCCACTACTCTCTCAGTAAAGTAATACTTCCTCATATTACTTTTAAACCTTTGCCCCTCTAATTTAAAACTGTGTCCTCTTGTGGTAGTTTTTCTTCTTTTAAATATGCTCTCCTCCTTTACCGAGTTGATTCCCTTTATGTATTTAAAAGTTTCTATCATATCCCCTCTGTCTCTTCTTTCTTCCAAGCTATACATGTTAAGGTCCTTTAACCTTTCCTGGTAAGTTTTTTCCTGCAATCCATGTACTAGTTTAGTAGCTCTTCTCTGAACTCTCTCTAGAGTATCTATATCTATATGCCAGCAGCAGGATATTTTTATTGAAGGAGGATCTGCCAAAATTACTTAAACAGAGTTATGGACAGGGGTTTTACTACAATAATTTGGAGACTGCATATGACACAGTGGCATCTGTGTCACTTCAAATGGGGTATCACCTGTTGGTATTTTGATGTTAAGTATCTTTGATTAGTAGGCATCCATTCAGGGATTAAATATAGGTTAGATAGAAGGCTAGAAGGATAGAAATCAGGCTCACCTGTAAATGAATATCCAAATCGGGCGGCATACAATTTGGATATTCATTTACAGGTGAGCCTGATTTCTATATGGTCACTTATATTTAACCCTAAAGGGATGCCTACCAATCAGAGATACTTACCTTAACATCAAAATACCAACAGGTGATATGATACCCCATTTGAAGTGTAAAATGTCGGCAACCCATGAACCTGTTCCCGTAAAAGCCAGCTTAAATTCCTAAAGCAGTGGTCCTCAACCCTGGCCTACAGGGCCCACTAACAGGCCAGATTTTCAAGATAACTGAAATACATCCCAGGTGATATCATTTGCTGCTCAGTGATTGCAGTACTCTAGTCTGCATCTCCCCAAGTTAATACCTAAAATCTGGCCTGTTAGTGGGCCCTGTAGGCCAGGGTTGAGGACCACTGTCCTAAAGGACTACTGGGATAAACATCAATAATATATATCATAAATTGGTCTGACCTGCTCCCCTATGTCTGTCCCGGGCAGGCCATTGGAGTTTCTCTGAGATAAATGTGTGTATATCGTCACGGTCCTGAGGAAACTACATGCGAAACGCGTTGACCAGTGAAAAGACGAGAACCATCTAACTGCATTCTTTTGTGATATGTACCAATTTAATTTCTATATGTGTATGAATACATGACAGTAGTTGTCTGGAGACATTGATCTCTGATGTGTGAGCTGAGCCTAAGTGGGGCCAGGCTCTATGTTTTATTATGATGTTCTTAAAGAATATCTAATAAATTGTATTTTATGGAAAAGAATATATAATTTATGTATGTCTCACGTTGTGCCCTTAAAGTCCATATGTGACAGTTGTTCCATGTGAACATCTGTCCTTTCTCATTTTATCCTTGCACTTAGTTTTCTTTTTCTTTCAAAGCATGTAACAAATGGCCATTGTTTTTATAAATGCAAGGGTTGCAGCCCAAATAATGGGCATAGCCTATGGGCAGGACAGCAGCAAGTGACCACTAACCTCAGAGCAACCACAAAATTAAAGGAAAGAGAAAAAGCTTCAAACAAAAAGAACAAACAAAATAAGGCGGCAAAGGGGTTGACTGCCCAAATAGTTAGTGTCCCAGAACGGTTCACAAGAAGAACTGGCACATCTGCTAATGCCCAAAGGAATCACAGATTGTGGGCATCTAGGCATTTACCAATGCAAATGCACAAGCTTGCGGCTGCAAATATTAATGCGCAATCGCGCACACAATGCGTGACAGATTCTGGCGCCCATTGGCCTATTTAAAGCCACCAACCTGATCCACGAGTTGCTGGATTATCTTCAGCTCCCCTTGTGTTCCTGTGCTCTGCTTCTTATGTTATTGGATTCCCTGCTACCGACCCGACTAGTCCTTGACCGTCTCCAGTCCTGGCTCCTGACTCTTGGCTTGTTCTGCCGACTATGCTTCTGCCTGCTTACCAGTGTAAGACCTCAGCTTACCTTCTTGATTCCGCTGCTGCCTGATTCCAGTGTATGACCCCGGCTTGTTCCTGATTCTGCTTCCTGCCACTGCTCCTGGCTGATATCCTGTGTATGACTACCGGCTTGACTTCTGACCTGACTCCCGGCTCTTCCCAATATCAAGCATCACCTGACACATCTGAGGGACTCCTGCCCTGCAGAGCATCCTGCTTGTCTGGCCATCATCTGGTGTACATCACTTCTGTACCTCAGTCTATCACAGCTGGCGACCTCTGCTTCTTTGGGCCTAACATACCCTGTTACCACGTTCAGCTGCAAGGGAAGCCCTCTCAGCCCTCTGGCCTCCGACCAGGTACGTGACAGTTAGCAATCAGAATTAAGGTAAGTTTCTAACCAATTCTAATCTGTCATCAAACTGTTTGCTAGCAATATCTTCTAATACGCTGATACTATGGCTACTCTGTGCCCCCCCCCCCCCACCCCACTCCCATTTGTAGTAAGGGGGTTGCCTAACCCAAAATTATGTAGTGCATCATAGTTAAAATAATTCTCTTAAATCTGCATGTAAATTCGCTAGGACCTTGAATGTCAAACCTGCAGGATTTGTCTCAGACCCATGAAGCAACAAACTCGAGCCTTATCCCTGTTCCCCAACTGTCACCCACGTGCACACCATTTCTGCTTTGTGGCAGAGTTTTAAATCAAAGTATGTTTTTAGCCAAAACTCTCTTTATAGCTTTTGGTTGAGTAAAGAATGGTTGGAACCCCTGTCCGTTTTCCTTTCTATGTGCAATCGGGGAGATTTCCCTTCACTTCCTGTCCCCAAAACAGGAAGTGAGACAAAATTCTGTTTTACACAACTGGCACTGGAACAGGTGTTCTCATTATAATATTTCCCATCACCTCCTGGTATAGTGACAACTGTAAAATTGTGGGTTTTCCATAATTTTTGTCCCAGTGAGAGTGGTCACCAGAACAAATATGGGTGAATCAATGTTTTGGCTATAAGATATTATTTAACCCACCAACAGTGTTAAAGAAAAGCTTGCTTTTTTCCTGAAAACATCAACCAATTAAGGACTAACCTAAGATGCCCTTGCAACGGGTGGAGTTGGGAACCCAAATGCAGAGAGTTGCCTGCAGACATATAAGTAGGCATTTGAGCTTGCAAACATCCAGTCCAAAACTTATGGGTAGAAGGACCCTTTAAAGAAACCCCCTGCAGTAAACTTCTGGAGTGACCCTTTCATTCGGAAGTGCCATAGTTTGGGGCAAGTTTTGTTAACCTGTGCGGTGCTGCCAGCCGCCGATTTCAAACAGACAGAACTCGGTGGCAGCTCTTCAGACGGCTGCTTCTTTTTTATTTCAATTCCCTCAAAACCCTTTTTCTTAGTGAAAGCCAGAGAGAGCCGAGATCAAGCAGGGGAGATGATGTTGTCTCAAAAGTTTAGATAATATAAAAAGGGTACTTTTCAATTCTTTCTGTCCTTCCCCGGTGTGCTGCTGTGATTACCATCAAATGCTCTGCGTCTGAGATTTTTGTCGAGCTTAAATAGATTTATCCCGGCAATGGTCCTTTGTGCGCTAACAATGTGAGCGGCAGCCCGGTCGGTCGCATTGTTAAATGGAAGAAGAGCTCGCTGCTTGCCGCAAAGGCTTCTGTGTTTGCTGTGAATGTTGGTGCCGGGAAAAGCTTTTGCAATCTCTGCGTGTATTGTAATATGATATGCGGAGGGGGAGCGAGGAAACGGGAGACCTGGCAGTGTAAGAAGACCAAGGATCTGGAGCAGGAAAATGTCACCATATAAAAGAACCGGGTTAACGCCTTCATTGCCCAGGTGGCTTAAATATTCCATGCTGTAGCTCTGGTTAAAGGGCCAATCCTCCTAAAATCCCATTTTAGTTATAGGTGGATTCTTGTAGGTCGAGTCGGTCGCAGTGAACTTAAAGCGTAACTCCGCTTTTGTTGAGAAGTGGTTTCATAATTATCAACCAGCTGTGCAGCTGCAGAGCACTAATGAGGAAATCTGCTGGGCCTGCATCCCTTTAAATGTGTTCCCATTGGGAGTATCTCACCAAAAATTACATTTCTGTTGCAGAATCCTACCTTTTGTTATTCTGAAGAAATCCCTCTTTGTTCCTCTGTGCCAAATGGGCCTAATGGGAGTGGTTACATAATTATCAACCAGCTGTGCAGATGCAGGGCACTAATGAGGAAAGCTGCAGGGCCTGCATCCCTTTAGACGTGTTCCCATTGGGAGTATCTCGCCAAAAATTACATTTCTGTTGCAGAATCCTACCTTTCGTTATTCTGAAGAAATCCCTGTTTGTTCCTCTGTTCCTCTGTTCTGAGTGGGTCTAATGGGAGTGGTTTTATAATTATCAAACAGCTGTGCAGCTGCAGAGCACTAATGAGGAAAGCTGCTGGGCTTGCATCCCTTTAGATGTGTTCCTATTGGGAGTATCTTAACAAGAATGACATTTCTGTTGCAGGAGATGCCTGAAATCTGACTTAGGCAGACTTCTGGGAAAATTGGTGAGCCAATCACACAAGCAGGAAAGGATGTTTCAGTATGGTGTGGTCAGTATACATTCTGTGTACAGAACAACTCAAGGTAGCCATATTGCATTGCATTTTCAGAAAATTACAACAGCTGCAGATTGAAAAGGAAAGGTAATTTTTAATAACATTCAATTACAATATGACTTGTGTCACAATTATATATGCTATATTGTTTTTTCTTTATTTGCTATTTTTTCCCCCATGAAAGTGGAGTGCCCCTTTAACTTTACAAGCAAGTGTTAGTAACTTTACAAGTCTGCATGAATAAATCCCTGACATGTCACAATTTACACCTGCAATGTAATTTTTTCCAGAAAAAGCTCCAATTTTTATCATTACCCACTTGACCTCTGGAAGATTTACTCCCCCCCCTCCCGACCGGGCCATTTTTTGCGATACAGCATTGCTTTACTTCAATTGACAATTGCGTGGTCATGCGACACTGTACCCAAAATAAAAATGATGTCCTTTTTTTCCCACAAATAGAGCTTTATTTTGGTGGTATTTCATCACCTCTGCATTTTTTTATTTTTTGCACTATAAACAAAAAAATACCAACAATTTTGGGAAAAAAAACAATATTTTTTTTTTGTTTCAAACATATTTTTTTTAAACTATATATCGTGTACAATACAAAAAAGTGTTATTTGTACATTATGATTATACATTTGCAAAAATATGTTTTATTTTCTGCTATAAAGCCTATCTAATAAAAACATTGAAAAAAATCGAATTTCTTCATCATGGCCAATATGTATTCTGCTACATATGTTCGGTAAAAAAAAATCCCAATAAGCGTTTATTGATTGGTTTACACAAAAGTTATAACATCTACAAACTATGGAATTTTTTTTTTTTAGTAATGGCAGTGATCAGTGACTCATAATGGGACTGCGATATTGCGGCGGACAATCTGACACTTTTTAGAGACCAGTGACACTAATACAGTGACCAGTTGATCAGTGCTAAAAATATGCACTGTCACTGTACTAATGACACTGGCTGGGAAGGGGTTAACATCAGGGGCAAAAAAAAAGGGTTAACTGTGTGTCTAGCCAGTACTTTACTAAACTGTGTGAGGTGCTTTTACTAGGGGAAGAGATGGAATTTATTCCCTGCTCTTCAGCGACACAATCTCCATCCCTTCCTTCCTGCCAGAATAGCAATCTGCCTTGTTTACATAGGCAGATCGCAGTTCTGTTTCTCTGCCAAACGATTAGCGGGTGCTGGAGGATATGGAAGTACCCTGCACCCGCTGATCGGCTTCTGCAGTGTGTAATCAGCGAGCCGCCGCCGGTGCACACGCGCGCCCCCTACCCAGAAGTTTCAGATCATGTACATATACGTGATCCAGCGCAAAGGTAACGCCCTCTAGCAGTAAAACTGTTATAGGGCGGACCTAAAGTGGTTAAAAAATGTCCGGTTCAGTAACCTTGCCTAGGCTAAACTGATGTCATGCGTCTGTTGCAGGCAGGAGGAAGAATTTCCTTAGTCTCCTCTGCCCCTCTGATCAAATGCTCACCATGAATTATGCCTTCAGGAGGGAAAAGCAGATGAAGACGCTGTCGGGGGGAGTACTGAGATCTCTGTGAGAGGCAATAAACAGCTGGAGGTGTTACACTGACACATTACTTACCATGCAGACACTTATCATGAAGAAATATGACTGATGATAGACCCTCTTTAACCACTTCCCGACCACCCGCCGCAGGTTTACTGCGGCAGGGTGGATCTCCCGCGCAAACCGACATAGACCTACGTTGGTCGCGCGCGGGATGCTACGTGGCGTGCTCTCGCCCCCACTCGACAGCAAGGAAGCAGATGCACGGGTCAGGCGGCTCCGATTGCTGCCTGACACCCACGTTCGCTCCCCACTGAGAAAGAAGGACGCTCCGCTTTTGTAAACACAGCTGACCATTCTTCTCCCTGAAATGATCACAGAGCTCATGTGATCCTTCTATATAGGATCACAGGTCTATATGGTCATTTCACAAGCCACGCCCCCCCCCCACAGTTAGAATCACTCCCCTAGGCTCACATTTAACCCATTAATCACCCATAGGGTTAATCCCTTCCCTGCCAGTGTCATTATTACAGTAACAGTGCATATTTTTAGCACTGATTACTATAGTAATGTCACTGGTCCCCCCAAAAGTGTCAAAAATATCAGTTAGGGGTCCGATCTGTCCACCCCAATGTCGCAGTCCCGCTAAAAATCGCAGATCGCCGCCATTACTAGTAAAAAAAAAAAACAATAATATTACATAAATCTTTCCCGTAGTTAGTAGACGCGATAACTTTTGGGCAAACCAATCAAAATACGCTTATGGCAATTTTTTTTAAAAAAAATATGTAGCAGAAAACAAATTGGCCTAAAATGTTACAAAATTTTGATTTTTAAAATTTCTTTGGAGAATGTCATATAGCGCAATGTGAAAAATATTGTTTTTATTTCAAAATCGTCGCTCTTTTTTTGTTTATAGCGCAAAAAAAAAAAAAAATCGCACAGGTGATCAAATACCACCAAAAGAAAGCTCTATTTGTGGGAAAAAAAGGACATCAATTTTATTTTGGTACAGCGTCACACGACCACGCAATTGTCTGTTAAATTAACGCAATGCCGAATCGCAAAATAGGGCCTGGTCATAAAGGGGGCAAATCCTTCCGGTCTTAAAGTGGTTAAATGTTTTGGAGGGGCAAGCAGAAATATCTCTCCTCCATAAATCAGGGGTTCTGGAACTGGACTTTACCCTAACCCTAAAAATAAATCTTTGACTTGATCCTAACACTTAACCCTCACTGTAACCTGAACTCTTACCCTAAAAACTCAACATAAAATTGGATACTTACCTCTTTAGGACCCAAAGCATTGTAAGTAAAATCCCTACTGTCTCTGTGTTGGGGTATTGAAATGACAAGTATGGTTTTCTGCTGTGATTTGCCATAAAAAGTGTTCTATTCCTTATCTAAGTTACAACAATAGACAAACACAATGTGCTTAAAGCAGAGCTCCACCCAAAAGTGGAAGTTCCACTTTAAGGACTCGTCCCTCACTCCTCTTGAAGAATTGGGGGAGAGTGGGTATCCTATTTTGACAGGTACCCGCTCCCACTTCCACTCCGACCGCCTAGGCCGGAGCTGAAGTTCTCTTCCCTTCCTCCACCCTTGCAATCTTCTTGCACATGTGACAGGTCCCAGGAGACTGCATCCACGCATGCGCACTGGGCACCGCAAGCTGTCACTGCCTGGTGCCCATAGGGAAGATGCCGGCGCGGAGGAAAGAAGATATCAGGTGAAACCGACTGCGGTGATCACACCGCTGGATAGTAGGGCATGTGAGTGGCTGTTTTTTTAAAGTCAGCAGCTACAGTTTTTGTAGCTGCTGACTGTTATTTTTTTCACAGGAGACTGGAACTCCTCTTTATAAGCTGGTAATACACAAATGATTCTAGTTTCTTGTGTCTTTATTGAACACATGATGTTCCAACTTGTGGTGTGATTTGTGCTCTGAGGACCTTGACCCCACGTCAAAAAAAAAAAAAAAACAGAGTGCGTCCCCCCCTAAGATCCAAACCAGGCCCTTCGGCCTGGTATAGATTTTGAGGGGTACCTCCACACAAAAAAAAAAAAAAAAAACATGGCGTGGGGTCCCCCCCCAAAACAAATCCACACCAGACCGTTATATGAGCATGCAGCCTGGTAGACCAGGAAATTGGGGGCAAGCGAGTGCTCCCCCCCCCCCCCTCCTGGACAATACCAGGCCACACGCCCCCTACCCCAAAGCACCTTGTCCCCGTGTTGATGCTTTTAGCACACAATATTAGGTAATTGAGCACATAGACCAGGGTTTCTTAACCAGGGTGGTTCCTTGAGCAATGAGCAACTTCAGCCTCTCAGATAAGTTCCCACTGACACCATTGATGTATTTAGCAATCTGTAGGGGGGTAATTCTCCCAAATGACCACATGTGTAAGGAGCATTTTTCCCACTGACCACCACACAATTTTTCATGAGTAGATATAGTAATTTTTAGCAGGGGTAACCTGAGGCCGAAAAAAAACGTATTTAAGGGTTTCTCTTTGTTGAAAAGGTTGAAAAAGGCTAAAATAGACTCTCTTTTGATTGCCCTGAATGCAACCACTAGAAATTGAAAGCAGAATGTGAATATGGTGTGACCTATTTGTAGCTTTATGTTTTTCTCCAGACATGAGTGGTAGCATAGAATGTCTGGAGCATATATGGTACTAAACCAAAACCAAAAAGTGTTTAGGCTTGCAAACACATGCGTGTGTGTATATTGTCAGTAGGGTAGTGTACTTTGTCGGTAGGACAGGGGACGGTGTCAGTCGTTTTTTATTTTTGTTATTTTATTCTTTTTTACAATTTAATTTATTCAATTTTATTTTTTGCAATATTTTTTTTTTTTCAATTTTTAGGAGCCCCATCGGGGGGCATGGTGAAAATTAGGGGTCCAAAGTAACAGACCCTTGATGTCTCACTTTTGAGACAGAGAAAGGGACTAAGGCTGGAAATTTTCCAGCCTCTTTCTCTGCAGCCTCAGCTGGACTGGACAGAAGCACAGATCTACAGCATGGATGAAGCAGAAGCAGAGAAATACTTGCACTGCAGGTACAGCTTTCTCACCAGCAAAGAGAACAGTGAGAAGCACTGTAGTGACATTACCAAATCTCATTCCAAATCTGGTGAGACTCGCAGTCAGAGACAGCAACATCTTAGGGTATCTCACACTGCAGATATTTACAGGGCCATCTTTAATGCAGGGCAAAAGGGGCAACTGCCCAGGGCCCTGTCATTGTTTGGGGGCCCAAAGCAGATGCCCCTTGAGCCCACGCTGCCCATGCTTGCCAAATGTCATGAATTTCACTAACCTGCCTGTCCTGTGGTGCTCTTGTCCCCGGCTGCATTCCGAAAAGCAGAGCCACGGTCGGGACAGCTTGCAGCCATTTCACTCATTGCTACATGTTTGCTACCCAGTGTCCACACAACTCCGCCCCCTGTACCTCCCCCCTACCTCGCTCACTCATCAGTAGTTTCTCTGTCACTCACCTGCAGGACTAAGAACCATCCCTGAGGTGGAGCCTCCAGGCTTTTGCTGTTTGAGTGGGCTGGATGAGGTTGGGCTCCGAGATCGTGCCTGTCTGGAATTGAGTGTTCAAACAGCAGCTAAGCAGAGGGTGCACAGCGAGTGTGTCTGGAGGTAAAGACATCTAGCAGTTCATTGTGGATTAGTTTGCAGGCACCTCTATGCTGAGTCTGCTGAGTTGCTGCAGCTTAGCATAGAATTACTGCCTGTTAGCTGAAAAATAGGAAGATGGCTACACTGCTACAAGGTTTTCACTATCTCCCGGTGTGGTGTGTGTCCTCCCAACCCCCCTGTTATGTGCCCTCCCGACCCCCATAGTGTGTGCCCTCAGGACCCCCTGATATGTGCCCTCCCAACCCCCATAGTGTGTGCCCTTAGGACCCCCTGATATGTGCCCTCCTGACTCCATAGTGTGTGACTTCAGGACCCCCTGATATCTGCTCCCCCAACCCCCCTGGTATGTGCCCTCCTGACCCCCCGTACTGTGCCCTATGGACCACCCTGCTATGTGCCCTCCTAACCCCCTGGTATGTGCCCTCCTGATCCCTGTGGTGTGTTCTCTCCTGACCCCTGTGGCGTGTGCCCTTCTGACCGCTAGACTGTGTCCTCCTGACCCCCCTGGTATGTACCCTCCCGACCCCTGGTATGTGCCCTCCTGACTCCCGTGATGCGTGCCCTTCTGACCCCTGTACTGTGTCCTCCTGATCCCCCTTGTATGTGCCCTCCCGACCCCCGTACTGTGCCCTTCCAGCCACTCTGGTATGTTCCCTCCTGCACCCCGTACTGTGCTCTCCCAAGCCCCATACTGTGCCTTCCTGACCCCCCGGTGTGTCCCCTCTGACCCCCCATACTGTGCCCTCCTGACTGCCTGGTGTGGGCCTTCCCACCCACCGTACTGTGCCCTCCTGACCCCCCTGTACTTTGCCCTCACTCTATGCACTGTGCCCTGTGCTCTCCTGACCCCTTTAACTGTGCCATGCTGACCCCCTCCATACTGTGGCCTCTTGACCCCTGTCCTCTGCCCTTGTGTTGCCCACTCCTCTGCCCTACTGATCCCTGTACACCTTTCTACCTTCAAACAACCTCGGTACACTGCTCTTCATCCCACTGACCCCTGTACACTGTCCTGTTGCCCCTTGTCCTCTGCCCCTACTGACCCCCTATCCTCTGTTCTGTCAACTCCTGGCCTCTGCCCTGCTGAACCCCCTGCTCTCTGCCCTACTAACCTCTGTACACATCTCTACATAATACTGACTCCTGTACACTACCCTGCACACTACTGACCCCTGTACACTGCTCTACATACTACTGACCCCTGTACACTACCCTGCATTCTACGGACCTCTGTACACTGCTCTACATCCTACAGACATCTGTACATTGCTCTACATACTGCTGACCCCTGTACACTACCCTGCATACTTCTGACCTCTGTACACTGCTCTACATACTACTGACCTCTGTACACTGCTCTAGATACTACTGACCCCTGTACTCTGCTCTACATCCTACTGACCTCTGTACACTGCTCTACATCCTACTGACCTCTGTACACTGCTCTACATACTGTTGACCTCTGTACGCTGCCCTACATACTACTGACCTCTGTACACTGCCTGACTTACTATTGACCTCTGTACACTGCCCTACATACTACTGGCCTGTGACTTCTGTACACTGCCCTACTTACTAGAAACCCCTGTACACTGCCCTACATACTACTGACCCCTGTACACTGCTCTGCACACTACTGACCCCTGTACACTGCTCTACATCCTACTGACCTCTATACACTGCTCTACATACTACTGACCCCTGTACACTACCCTGCATACTACTGACCTCTGTACACTGCTGTACATCCTACTGGCCTCTGTACATTGCTCTACATACTACTGATCCTTGTACACTGCCCTACGTACTACATACCTCTGTACACTCCCTACATCCTACTGACCTCTGTACACTGCCTTACATACCACTGACCTCCGTACACTGCCCTACATACTAATGACCTCTGTACACAGCCCTACATCCTACTAACCCCTGTACACTATCCTACAGCCTACTGACCTCTGTACACTGCCCTACATACTACTGACCTCTGTACACTGCCCTACTTACTACTATCCCCTGTACTTCTTTACCTACTACTGACCTGTGTACACTGCCCTACATTCTACTAACCTCTGTGCACTGTCCTACATCCTACTGGCCCCTGTACATCCCCTACATACGACTGACCTCTATACAATGCCCTACATCCTACTTACCCCTGTACACTGCCCTACATACTACATACCTCTGTACACTGCCCTACATACTACTGACCTCTGGATACTGACCTACATACTACTGACCTCTGTACATTGCAATGCATCCTACTATCCTGTGTATATTGTCCTACATCCTACTGATCCCTGTACACTGCCCTACATCCTACTGACCTCTGGACACTGCCCTACATCCTACTGACCTCTGTACACTGCCCTACATCCTACTGACCTCTGGACACTGCCCTACATCCTACTGACCTCTGCACACTGCTCTGCCTACTACTGACCTCTGTACACTACTCTTACATAGTTACATAGTTTGTGAGGTTGAAAAAAGACACCAGTCCATCCAGTTCGACCTATGATGTGTGTGTGTTTGCGGTTAATAGTACATTGTATACCCCTGTATGTTGTGGTCTTTAAGGTGCCTATCTAATAGTTTTTTGAAGCTATTGATGCTCCCTGCTAATACGACTACTTGTGGAATAGAATCCCCCCCCCCCACATATTTTAAGATTAAACCGTTTTTCCTCAAGTTTTAGTGAGTGGCCACGTGTCTTATTGTATTCCCTTTCTCTGAAAAGTTTGTTCCTTATGCTAGGGTCGCCAGTACAGTATTTGTACATTGATATCATATCCCCCCTCAATCGTCTCTTCTCCAGAGAGAATAAGTTCAGTGCTTGTAGTCTTTCCTCATAGCCGATGCCCTCCATTCCCCTAATTATTTTTGTTGCCCTTCTCTGGACTCTCTCCAGTTCAAGCACATGCTTCCTGAGGACCAGTGCCCAGAACTGGACAGCATACTCCAGATGTGGCCAGACCAGAGTCTTGTAGAGTGGGAGAATAATCTCTTTATTTCTGGAGTGAATCCCCTTTTTTATACATGCCAGTATTCTGTTGGCTTTGCTTGCAGCGGCTTGGCATTGCATGCCACTGCCAAGCCTGTTGTCAAGCAGTACCCCCACGTCCTTTTCCATCCTAGACTCACCCAGAGGTTCCCCCCTAGTTAGTAGCTTGCTTTTGTTTTTCTGATGCCCAAGTGCATTACTTTACACTTTTCAACATTAAACCTCATCTGCCATGTAGTTGCCCCCCCCTATTATTTTGTTCAGATCTGCTTGTAAGGTTTCCACATCCTGCATAGAAGATATTGGCATGCTTAGTTTAGTATCATCCGCAAATACTGAGATTGTACTCGATATCCCCTCCTCTAGATCATTTATGAATAAATTAAACAGGATTGGTCCGAGGACAGAACCTTGGGGGACCCCACTTTCCAAACCTGCCCAATCCGAGTATTCCCCATTAATCACCACCCTCTGTACTCTCCCCTGGAGCCAGGTCTCTATCCAGGTACTCACCCTATGGTCCATACCTACCTTCCTTAGTTTGTACAGTAAGCGTTTGTGGGGAACGGTGTCAAAGGCCTTTGCAAAGTCCAGATACACCACATTCGCAGGCTTACCTTTATCTAGGTGGCAGCTCACTTCATCGTAGAAGGTTAATAGATTGGTTTGGCAAGAACGATTTTTCATGAATCCATGCTGATTACTACTACTCTACATTCTACTGACCTCTGTACACTGCCCTACATCCTACTGACCCCTGTATACTTACCTACATACTAAGGACCTCTGTACACTGCCCTACATACTAATGACATCTGTACACTGCCCTACACACTACTAACCTCTGTATACTGCCCTATTTACTACAAACCCCTGTACACTGCCCTACATACTACTGACCCCTGTACACTGCCCTACATACTACTGACCTCTGTACACCGCCCTACATCCTACTGACCCCTGTACACTGCCCTACATCCTACTGACCTCTGTACACTGCCCTACATCCTACTGACCTCTGTACGCTGCCCTACATCCTACTGACCCCTGTACACTGCCCTACATACTACTTATCTCTGTACACTGCCCTACATCCTACTGACCTCTGTACACTGCTCTACCTACTACTGACCTCTTTACACTACCCTGCATACTACTGACCTCTGTACACTACCCTACATCCTACTGACCTCTGTACACTACCCTACATACTAAGCACCTCTGTACACTACCCTACATAATAAGGACCTCTGTACACTACCCTACATAATGAGGACCTCTGTACACTGCCCTACATACAAATGACCTCTGTATATTGCGATACATCCTACTGACCTCTGTATATTGCAATACATCCTGCTGACCTCTGTACACTACCCTACATACTACTGATCTCTTTACACTGCCCTACATACTACTGACTTCTGTACACTATCCTACATACCACTGACCTCTGTACACTGTCATACATCCTACTGACCTCTGTACACTTCCATACATCCTACTAACCTCTGTACACTGCCCTACATACTACTGACCTCTGTACACTGCCCTACTTACTACTATACCCTGTACTTCTTTACCTACTACTGACCTGTGTACACTGCCCTACATTCTACTAACCTCTGTGCACTGTCCTACATACTGCTGATCCCTGTACACTGTCCTACATCCTACTGGCCCCTGTACATCCCCTACATACGATTGACCTCTATACAATGCCCTACATCCTACTTACCCCTGTACACTGCCCTACATACTACATACCTCTGTACACTGCCCTACATACTACTGACCTCTGGATACTGACCTACATACTACTGACCTCTGTACATTGCAATGCATCCTACTATCCTGTGTATATTGTCCTACATCCTACTGATCCCTGTACACTGCCCTACATCCTACTGACCTCTGGACACTGCCCTACATCCTACTGACCCCTGTATACTTACCTACATACTAAGGACCTCTGTACACTGCCCTACATACTAATGACGTCTGTACACTGCCCTACACACTACTAACCTCTGTATACTGCCCTATTTACTACAAACCCCTGTACACTGCCCTACATACTACTGACCCCTGTACACTGCCCTACATACTAAGCACCTCTGTACACTACCCTACATAATAAGGACCTCTGTACACTACCCTACATAATGAGGACCTCTGTACACTGCCCTACATACAAATGACCTCTGTACATTGCGATACATCCTACTGACCTCTGTATATTGCAATACATCCTGCTGACCTCTGTACACTACCCTACATACTACTGATCTCTTTACACTGCCCTACATACTACTGACTTCTGTACACTATCCTACATACCACTGACCTCTGTACACTGTCATACATCCTACTAACCTCTGTACACTGCCCTACATACTACTGACCTCTGTACACTGCCCTACTTACTACTATACCCTGTACTTCTTTACCTACTACTGACCTGTGTACACTGCCCTACATTCTACTAACCTCTGTGCACTGTCCTACATACTGCTGATCCCTGTACACTGTCCTACATCCTACTGGCCCCTGTACATCCCCTACATACGATTGACCTCTATACAATGCCCTACATCCTACTTACCCCTGTACACTGCCCTACATACTACATACCTCTGTACACTGCCCTACATACTACTGACCTCTGGATACTGACCTACATACTACTGACCTCTGTACATTGCAATGCATCCTACTATCCTGTGTATATTGTCCTACATCCTACTGATCCCTGTACACTGCCCTACATCCTACTGACCTCTGGACACTGCCCTACATCCTACTGACCCCTGTATACTTACCTACATACTAAGGACCTCTGTACACTGCCCTACATACTAATGACGTCTGTACACTGCCCTACACACTACTAACCTCTGTATACTGCCCTATTTACTACAAACCCCTGTACACTGCCCTACATACTACTGACCCCTGTACACTGCCCTACATACTACTGACCTCTGTACACCGCCCTACATCCTACTGACCCCTGTACACTGCCCTACATCCTACTGACCTCTGTACACTGCCCTACATCCTACTGACCTCTGTACGCTGCCCTACATCCTACTGACCCCTGTACACTGCCCTACATACTACTTATCTCTGTACACTGCCCTACATCCTACTGACCTCTGTACACTGCTCTACCTACTACTGACCTCTTTACACTACCCTGCATACTACTGACCTCTGTACACTACCCTACATCCTACTGACCTCTGTACACTACCCTACATACTAAACACCTCTGTACACTACCCTACATAATAAGGACCTCTGTACACTGCCCTACATACAAATGACCTCTGTATATTGCGATACATCCTACTGACCTCTGTATATTGCAATACATCCTGCTGACCTCTGTACACTACCCTACATACTACTGATCTCTTTACACTGCCCTACATACTACTGACTTCTGTACACTATCCTACATACCACTGACCTCTGTACACTGTCATACATCCTACTGAACTCTGTACACTTCCATACATCCTACTAACCTCTGTACACTGCCCTACATACTACTGGCCTCTGTACACTGCCCTACTTACTACTATCCCCTGTACTTCTTTACCTACTACTGACCTGTGTACACTGCCCTACATTCTACTAACCTCTGTGCACTGTCCTACATACTGCTGATCCCTGTACACTGTCCTACATCCTACTGGCCCCTGTACATCCCCTACATACGATTGACCTCTATACAATGCCCTACATCCTACTTACCCCTGTACACTGCCCTACATACTACATACCTCTGTACACTGCCCTACATACTACTGACCTCTGGATACTGACCTACATACTACTGACCTCTGTACATTGCAATGCATCCTACTATCCTGTGTATATTGTCCTACATCCTACTGATCCCTGTACACTGCCCTACATCCTACTGACCTCTGGACACTGCCCTACATCCTACTGACCTCTGGACACTGCCCTACATCCTACTGACCTCTGCACACTGCTCTACCTACTACTGACCTCTGTACACTACTCTTACATAGTTACATAGTTTGTGAGGTTGAAAAAAGACACCAGTCCATCCAGTTCGACCTATGATGTGTGTGTGTTTGCGGTTAATAGTACATTGTATACCCCTGTATGTTGTGGTCTTTAAGGTGCCCATCTAATAGTTTTTTGAAGCTATTGATGCTCCCTGCTAATACGACTACTTGTGGAAGAGAATTCCCCCCCCCCCCCCCCACATATTTTAAGATTAAACCGTTTTTCCTCAAGTTTTAGTGAGTGGCCACGTGTCTTATTGTATTCCCTTTCTCTGAAAAGTTTGTTCCTTATGCTAGGGTCACCAGTACAGTATTTGTACATTGATATCATATCCCCCCTCAATCGTCTCTTCTCCAGAGAGAATAAGTTCAGTGCTTGTAGTCTTTCCTCATAGCCGATGCCCTCCATTCCCCTAATTATTTTTGTTGCCCTTCTCTGGACTCTCTCCAGTTCAAGCACATCCTTCCTGAGGACCAGTGCCCAGAACTGGACAGCATACTCCAGATGTGGCCAGACCAGAGTCTTGTAGAGTGGGAGAATAATCTCTTTATTTCTGGAGTGAATCCCCTTTTTTATACATGCCAGTATTCTGTTGGCTTTGCTTGCAGCGGCTTGGCATTGCACGCCACTGCCAAGCCTGTTGTCAACCAGTACCCCCACGTCCTTTTCCATCCTAGACTCACCCAGAGGTTCCCCCCTAGTTAGTAGCTTTCTTTTGTTTTTCTGATGCCCAAGTGCATTACTTTACACTTTTCAACATTAAACCTCATCTGCCATGTAGTTGCCCACCCCATTATTTTGTTCAGATCTGCTTGTAAGGTTTCCACATCCTGCATAGAAGATATTGGCATGCTTAGTTTAGTATAATCCGCAAATACTGAGATTGTACTCGATATCCCCTCCTCTAGATCATTTATGAATAAATTAAACAGGATTGGCCCCAGGACAGAACCTTGGGGGACCCCACTTTCCAAACCTGCCCAATCCGAGTATTCCCCATTAATCACCACCCTCTGTACTCTCCCCTGGAGCCAGTTCTCTATCCAGGTACTCACCTTATGGTCCATACCTACCTTCCTTAGTTTGTACAGTAAGCGTTTGTGGGGAACGGTGTCAAAGGCCTTTGCAAAGTCCAGATATACCACATCCACAGGCTTACCTTTATCTAGGTGGCAGCTCACTTCATCGTAGAAGGTTAATAGATTGGTCTGGCAAGAACGATTTTTCATGAATCCATGCTGATTACTACTAATCTACATTCTACTGACCTCTGTACACTGCCCTACATCCTACTGACCCCTGTATACTTACCTACATACTAAGGACCTCTGTACACTGCCCTACATACTAATGATGTCTGTACACTGCCCTACACACTACTAACCTCTGTATACTGCCCTATTTACTACAAACCCCTGTACACTGCCCTACATACTACTGACCCCTGTACACTTCCCTACATACTACTGACCTCTGTACACCGCCCTACATCCTACTGACCCCTGTACACTGCCCTACATCCTACTGACCCCTGTACACTGCCCTACATCCTACTGACCTCTGTACGCTGCCCTACATCCTACTGACCCCTGTACACTGCCCTACATACTACTTATCTCTGTACACTGCCCTACATCCTACTGACCTCTGTACACTGCTCTACCTACTAATGACCTCTTTACACTACCCTGCATACTACTGACCTCTGTACACTACCCTACATCCTACTGACCTCTGTACACTACCCTACATACTAAGCACCTCTGTACACTACCCTACATAATGAGGACCTCTGTACACTGCCCTACATACAAATGACCTCTGTACATTGCGATACATCCTACTGACCTCTGTATATTGCAATACATCCTGCTGACCTCTGTACACTACCCTACATACTACTGATCTCTTTACACTGCCCTACATACTACTGACTTCTGTACACTATCCTACATACCACTGACCTCTGTACACTGTCATACATCCTACTGACCTCTGTACACTTCCATACATCCTACTAACCTCTGTACACTGCCCTACATACTACTGACCTCTGTACACTGCCCTACATTCTACTGACCTCTGTACACTGCCCTACATCCTAAGGCTAGGTTGACACTTGAGGGGGCCTGAATGGGCTGTTGTGCCTACGTTTTCCACAAAAAAAAAGGTGCCTGTACCTTTTTCAAAATGCAGCTGCAGGGAAATCGATTTCCTTCCAATTCCTGTACCCGCAACCACCTGCTACAGTGTGAACCTAGCCTAATGTCCAAAAACTCTCTTAAACTCTTGTGCAATATGAGCCGCTATAAGAATTTTTTATTCCACTTTTTCTGCCAGAATTTCTGAAATTTTTCCGCTCCTAATGTGCATGTTCTCTAAACCCTGGTTCACACCAGTGTGTCTTTTTTCCTGAGTACTAGTTGGCAATGAATAGAAAGTCTGCATAGTTTAAAAGTGTCCTTATTCAAATGAAAGCAGGAGCCCAAATAAGCAGTGACGCAATTTAAAATCGGCTGTGATAATTAATCCTTCCAGCGTGTTTGACCTTAGCCTTGGCGATTATTTGATTATCTGCTAAGCGCATCTGAATGCTGGAGGTATCCGGAGCACTTTATGGTGATATAGTGTGTTATTTAAAGCACCGGTGGATGTTTCATTTAGCAGTGGATTTTTCACTGACACTGATTGAAAGGCATGAATCTTTTCACTGACATTGGTTTTTTGGATGGACTTATCATTGAAATGCTTTTCTGTTTAAAAGTGATATTTTAGTGCAACACTTTTCTATTTAAATATTTTATGTACACAATGTAGTATTGGGTATTTTTGTGAGTGCTGCTGTATTTATTGATGACTGAGTGCAGTTTACTTTACACTTTTATTTAGTTATTTACAGTAACCTATAGCAACTAATCAGATAGCAGTAATGATGCGCAGTAACCTCTAGCAACCAATGGGTGAGCGGTAAGAATGTGCAGTGTGGACCAGTTCTTTATGGTACATTAGTAACATTTTTTGAGCTAAGTCTATGTGTGTGTTTATTTGTTTTTTTGGGATGTTGGGGTGGAAAGCAAAATTGCATAGGGGGGTCCAAGAAAATTTTTGCCCAGGGTCCAATCAATATTAAAGATGGCCCTGCAGATATACAGATATTAGGCTCAGGGCACAGGAAGTGCCCGGCTAATTTTCAAGAGTTATACAAGATAAAAAGTAATTTTTTTAGAGTACTTGTTAGACACCATTGCCATTTCTCCATAAGATAAAACAAATTTTAAAAAAGAGACAGCAGCAACTCTGCCAACAGGCTTTGGCAACAGAACATTGAAGTTGAGTAGGAAAAAGTTTTTTCCAGAAAAAATTAGCAGACTGGTTGGCATTTATGTGTGGGAGACTATACCAGAAAGTAACTAGTTCCAAAAGTAACATTCCTTTTTGAGAACTTTGGTGTCAGGACTGAGCCAGTAGAAGAGACTCCCAGAATATGCTTGTGGCCACATCTAGTGGAGTGACATGTGGTCTAATGACCTTTGGCAAGCCAAAAGCATAATTGTTGGATTTTCAGTTGCTACTTTGAAACAATCCTTCTGTTGCCCCCCCCCCCCCCCCCTTACACATTATTATCATTTCTTTCATCCAAGGACAAGAATAATGAATAAGGATATTCTTTACTTTTAAAACTGTGGTTACAATTAAACTTTTGAGAAACTGGAAGCTTTCCATAAATCAGGTCTATGGTAAAGTAATATCCCCTCCGAAGGTTTTACGTAACACACAAAGGCAGACTAGAAATCCAAACAACAAGCGATCCTAGCCAACATTGTAATATCACCATTAATAAAAGTTAGGTTTGTTTTAGATGGAACAGATGGAATACAGAGTAATTAGACAGCGATTAAGGAGGCCCGTATGAAAACTTGTCACGTAGCATGGGTGACCCTCGTCGGTCTAATTAATGTAATAATATGTCATTTTGCAACTTAACTGAATTAAATGAGCAAAGTAGAGGAAGCGAGTAAAGAGAAAAGGGTAGATGGGAACTTTTAAAGGAGAAATCCAAAATCCTAATAAATTAGGCACTTTTCAGACAGCCACGTAGCAACACTGAAGGGTAGATGGTCTGTTTTTGTAAACTTCCACGAATATTCTCTGCACACTGCTACACATTCTTACATATTTCTAGCAAACCTTTGTTCTTGGTTCACATATATTGCAATACGTGTTAAAGCTGGTCAGCTGCATCCAAGTGCAGTTTCTGGCTAGTTCCTACTCTAATGTGCAAAATGCCAAATATTTGCTTATAGCATACTTTAATGATCATTCTGTACTAACAGGAGGCATAGAGACACAGCTAAGGGAGCTACAGACTCTGGTCACTGACCTGCACTATGTAAAAGAAATGAAAAGATGTCTGTACCCAAATCAAAATGGCCTACATATACATCAGGGGTCTCCAATCTTTGTAGGACAAAGGACCAGTTTACTGACATTCAAACTTTATTGGGGCTGGACTGTGGTCAGTGGGTGTAGAAAATATCCTGGCATCAGTGGGAGTAAACAATGTCCCATTTTTAGTATCAGTGGGAGAATAGTGCCCCATTGTTGGTGTAAGTGGGAGGAAGGGTGACCCATTTCTAGTATCAGTGGGAGGAAGAGTGCCCCGTTGTTGGTATCAATGGGATGAATAGTGCCCCATTTTTGATATCAGTAGGAGGAAGTGTGCCCCATGTTTAATATCAGTGGGAGAAAGAGTGCCCCATTATTGGTATCAGTGTGAGGAAAAGTGGCCCAAGGCTGGATAAAGGCAAGCAAAGGGCTGCCTCTGACCCACTGGCAACAGTTTGGAGACCACTGACAGTGGGAGTAAACAATGTCCCATCATTGGTATCAGTGGGAAGAATAGTGCCCTATTGTTGGTGTCAGTGAGAGGAAGAGTGCTCCATTGTTGGTATCAGTGGAAGAAAGAATGCCCAATTGCTGGTATCAGTGCGAGGAAGAGTGCTCCATTGTTGGTATCAGTGGGTGGAAGAGTGCCCCGTTATTGGAATCAGTGGGAGGAAGAGTGCCCCATTATTGGCATCAGTGGGAGGATGAGTGCCCCGTTATTGGAATCAGTGGGAGGAAGAGTGCCCCATTATTGGAATCAGTGGGAGGAAGTGTGCCCCATTGTTGGTGTCAGTGTGAGGAAAATTGCCCTAAGGCCAGATAAAGGCAAACAAAAGGCTACATCTGGCCCACTGTCCACAGTTTGGAGACCACTGATATACATATATAAAAAGTTAAAGGGATGTGACCACATAATAAGACAGACAATTTGGAATTACCTTCCCTAGATACAATATTTCTAGAAAATGTTTGCATAAAAAGGACTGTTGGTTTGCATAAATTGCAATACATGGTCAAGCTTTCCAACTGCAAAAAAGTGTTCCCTCTCTGGACAGTCCTTACTCTACTGTGCAGGCCAGTGGCCAGACCTCAGTCTGTAGCTCTCCCCCAACTGTGTCTGCCTGCCCCATATTAGCATTATATTCCCATCAACCTAAACTATAAGTAAGAGTTTGTCATTACCCACAGTGGAGTAGGGATTGGCCAGAGAAGGATCACTATGACACAGTTGGGCACTTGAAAATTCCTTCAGTAGGAAGATTATGGTAGAAGACAAGTGGGCACTTCTTGCATCTGGAGGAAATAATGTTTAACTTTCACATACACACCTCTCTCTCTTTCACTGATCACAGAGGCGCGGACCGCGCGGCACTAGCCGCCTCTGTTCTCACACATCTCAGACTGTCAGGGACTCGGAGGGAGACCCTGACAAGTCTTTGCAGAGCCGCAAACGGAGAGGAGAGGGACATACTAAGAGGGGGGAAACCAGCGGCCAGGCGCCCTAGGCGGCAGTGCGCCCTAGGCGACTGCCTAACTTGCCTAGTGGTAGCACCAGCCCTGCATACAGCAAGGGTTGTTACAGAAAGGCCAGCTACACACTTTTGCATTACAGTAATGCATGCAATACTGTGTGCATTACCTCAATGGACAGTCCCATGGCATGCATGCGTTGCATTGTGGCACCATTTATTCCTTATGACTTTTCAATGCACTTAGACTTAGAGACAACAAACTTGTATTTCAGGACATCACATTGCACAGTATTACACTACTATGAATAGTATAGCAATGTGTTGCCCAGTTTTTGGTATGTTGGCAGCCCATTCAAAATAAATTGGCTGCTTTAATGCAATGCACATTAGGGCACTGCAATTCATCACAAAGATTATAAAGAGGCCCTACGAGCTGTGCAAATGTGGACTAGTTATTGCCAAGAGCTGGTCCCAGCCAACTCAGTAGATTGCTTAAAAAACGGCTAAATGGGTTTTTATTTGTCCAAAATGTTGATGTTTACTAATAATTAGAAGAAATAACACAGTCACTCTCCCATTAAAATCCGAGGGGCTCTACAGTCCAACAGCCGATCTTGTTCTGTTTATCAGGATCACTGATAGCAGCTACTGTATAAATGAAGACTGCCAACATGTTGCAGCCTTCGTTCATACATTAGTGCTTATGTGAAAATCAAAATATCGTCATTTTGTTAATTTGCACATAATGTCAGTTTAACGAAAACTGCAATTGTTAAAGAACAAGGGAGTCTCTGTTTACCTCGTTTTAACCCTTAGTTACTTGTTACTAAGTTCCCCCCCCTCTTCTACCCTTCAGATATTTTTTTGCAGATTGTTTGTGCCTTAAGCTGGCCATACACTAGCCGAAAAATCATTCAAACACATTTTCGAAAAACGAAAAATCAGCCGTGAGCGCAGACGATCGTGCCATCATGTAATGACCAAATTTCGAACGATAAATCGTTCAATGGATGTTTTTCTTTCAGTTGGTCACATATGCCTAGTGCAAACAGTTTGGCCGAGAAATACGTTAACCTTTAAATTTATCGTTCGTTCGGCAGAGTTTTCCAAACTGTTCCTTCGATTTTTCGGCTCTGAAAAGTTAAAAACGATTTTCTATTTGTGCCCATTAACTGGACGAAAAATGAACGATCGGACCAAATGACAGATTTTCGAACAATGTTTCGGCTAGTGTATGGCCAGCATTACTATTGATTCATATGAAAACTATATGTTCAAAAATATTTATTTTTAAAAAGCCTAATTTGTAAATACCACCATGCTTTGTTTTTTTTTTTTATCAGAAACATAACTAGGGACCACGCACGCTCCGCCCCCCCTATACGCGTTACGTCGAGCGTGATGCTCCTCTGACTGGCCGACGCAGACCTTCTCTCCAGTGTACTTATCACGATCTTGCCATTACAGCAGGCACGGCTGAGTGCCTTGTAAATGTGAGTTGAATGTATTTTCTTTAATAAAGCCCATTTGAATCACTAAGCAGAGAGCACTAGATTTTGCCATATCTTTTCCCCATTTATGTCTCGTGATTCCCGGAGGTGACAAGCAGGGAGGCCCTTTCCTGGAGTCCTACAATCTTTGATATATGCATTTGCTGGCCCGTTTGGGTCTTGCAGGAAGGTGAGAGGCTAATCCATCTGGTAGAGGGATTCACGTATCGGTGTTCACAATTTGTGTTATTGGTCACCACAGGATTATTCTATTGAACACTGGGACACTATATATATATATATATATATATATATAATATTGGATCTGAGCACGAGCACTACTGTGTGTCTTATGGACTGGATTTTCTTATAATTATTTATATATTATATATTATTATCACTCTTATCATTTGTGTATTTCTGGCGCATCACGCTTTTTGTATGATTATCAGTTTATTGTGATTTGTGAACACGATTGGTGTATGCTGCCGGATATCTCTTATTTTTACAAGCTGATGTTTCACATTTATGCACTTTATCCACGCACAGTGATTTTGTGTTGAGTTTACATTACTTATTTGGTTTGCACTGATAGTTTCTTTTATAATAACTAGGGACCAATCACAGTATAAAATTGCATTGCTTATGAATTATAAGCTACTTTAGTTCCCGCAAAAAAGAACATGTTTTAGACCAATGTTTGCCAACATTTTTAAGTCACGGAACCCTTTTAGAGCCCATTCACACTAGCGCGGCTTGTCAGGTGACTTGTCAGCCTGACAAGTCGCGCTCCCTCGCGGTCCATTGACCGCTACAGGACCCGTTCTAATAGGAGCGACACAAGTTGCTCCGACTTAGAAAAAGGGTCCTGTACTATTTTGGGGCGACCTCGGAGCGACTTGCATAGACTTCCATTATGTGAAGTCCCTGCAAGTCGCTCCGAAGTCGTGGTGCACTGTAATGCACAAGTCGCCCCTGAAGTAGTAAGGAGTCGTGTCGCCTCTATGTGAACCGACTCTAAGTCCCGGTTCACATTTCTGCGATGCGGGAATGCTGCGAATATACAGCATGTTCCCGCTTCGCATCCGCACCCCTGGCAGTTCACACTGCCATATGCGATATGCTGGGGGTGTCAATTAAAAGTTAACGACACCCCCAGATCAGATCGCATATCGCAGTGCGATCTGTAAGTTCGCACAGAATCGGATCGCGCTAGTGTGAACCACCATGCGATCCGATTCTTTTCCAGACCAAAGAAAGGGTCCTGTGCATGTTTTAGTGCGATTGCGGTGCGAATTCAGCCATACAAACTGTATGGCTGAATTTGCACCGCACAGTGATCGCATGTGATTTTAGGAGCAGTGCGCTCCAAATTACATGCGATCTCTGTGATCGCACAAATGTGAACCAGCAATAAAAGTTTTCAAAATCTTGAGGTATCTCATTAAAAATTTTAATGTTACTGTACTTATCTTATCAATGGGAAACCTGAGTGTAGGACAATGCACACAACCAACTTCATGAAATTACCTTTACATAAGATGCCCCTCTTCACATCAGAGGTCCCCTCATCACATTAGATTCTCTCCTTCTCTCGTTGCAAGGACCCAAGTAACATCAGAGCTCACAGTCACCCCTTCACCTCAGAGGCCTCCATAACCTCACAGTCTCCCCATCACATCAGAGCATCCCCATCACCACAGTCTCTGATTTCCATCAGAGCCCCTCCATCACAGAGCCCCCCTAATCACACAGTTCCCCCATCAAAGAGCCCCCCCCCCAATCATAAAACTGTCCACTTCTCACATCAAAGTCCTACTTCCAGCAGCAGAGTGTGGGAGGGGATGGAGATCTGGTGGGAATGGACTTCCATCTTCTCCTGAATGCTATGGCCCTGCATACCACCTGCCTTGGACGAGAGACATACCTTGCTACAGTGCGGGAAAGTTGGCCATTATCATCATGGCTACTTATAACACAGTGTGTCCTGGCCCCTAAAGAGTCACTGTTTGTTATATTGCTGGTGACAGCCCATCTGCACCATGGAAGCTCATCATGATGCTGATGCGGCACCATGGTTGTGAAACACTGTGTTAGATAACACTGCTTCCCTGTGCTTATTCCCTTTGCAATAACTCATAAAAGCCAAATACCTCCTAATTCTCCCTGCTAAAATCTATAGCTCAACTGAATCCTTTTTTTTTTTTTTTTTTAGGTAGAATGGAGACGTCAACGTAATGACGAAACATGTAAAGCTGACGGACATGCCTACCACAGACTTTTGAATCAGAGTACAAGCTACGTTCATCCGCCTGCCAGTTGCCGGAGATCGATTGTGATGAGAGCATATACAACATACACACGGTACTAGTGCAGAGTGCGGTTAGCGTTAGCGGGGAGCTTGTTAAATGTTTATGAATTTTAACTGGTATATTTTTAAATAAATACATTTAAAGAACGTATTACGCTATGTGGAGCCCCTTGCTGTTTTTTGCCTGAGTTGTGCAGGACACACTGATGGAGGTGCAAGGAACAGCATAAGCAGTGGACCCACAGGCTTTGGAGTCGCCCTGTTTGCAGGCGATTATCCATTTAAACAAAGCTTGAGCACATTTTTATTCCGGTAAGCCTCCACCTACTCACAAAGTGTTTGGGTGATAAGAGGTCCCCACCATTGGTGATAAGAGGCCCCCACCACCATCTATCCCAAGAGGTTCCCACCATCACTATCCTTCTGCATGCCTAGGAATATACATGGACTGTTGCAAGGCATAGCATAGCTAAAGGACTGTTTTTGATAATTGCACAGAGCACTGGAGCACTTTTCTATACAAACATATGCACTTTATATTGATATTGTTTTTTAGATTATGCACTTTAATCAATTGGAAAATATTGATAATATTGCAACATATTGCACTTTAATTATCTATCTATTGCATGTTTTGCCCAAATTGTTAGATTTATATGTTATGAGTATATAAGTGATATTGCACTGAAAGGGATTACTGCGCTGCTGTTTAGGGTTTTTAATAGAATGGAGAAAAGGATAGAAATCCTGATTGGTTTTGATTTCCAGTCTTTGTCCCTAGTGGGGAGCTTCCTTTAAACTTCCTCTCTGCACAGGACGTGATGGAAAATCTCTTCAGTGGGGGCACAGAATGATCCAAAATACTTATTTTTTATTAGTAATATAAGGACGTGTTAAAACCTCTGTTGGGTTATAATTTCTTCAGAAGATGCAGGTGGGAGGCTCTGGATCTGAAAATGATTTTGTTCCTCAGACAAAGGGTACGTCTATACTATGAAGGACAATGACTCTGGCCCTGCCGCTCTCAAATACAAAGGAGCCTAAAAGGTTCCCTGGGTGAACAGTGAAAGATGCAAAGATAATAATAGAGATGTGCACGACGAAAAAATTGGTTACGTTTCAGTTTCATTTGTCATTATTAGGTTATGTTGGAATGATTCATTTTCGGGACGATTCGGTATTTTAGGAGAGTATATAATTGTTGTTCCAAATCTGTTATTCTTTTGGGGAGATTGGCTATATTTGTTTTAACCTGTTAAAGCGGAGTTCCACCCACATTTCCCACTTGGCTCCATGCAGATCTTTGCAGGCTAAAAATGTTTTTTGTGGTTTTTTTTTCAGTCGATTTACCTTCTTTTTAACCACTTAAAGCGGAGGTCCGGGCACAAAAACTAACTTTTTTTTTTTGTGCCCATCCGCTTGGTCTCCTTCACCTGAAAAGGAATTGGATAGTTAGGCATTTTTTTTTTTCACTCACCTTGTAATTGGAGATTGAAAATACTCACCTATTCTCTACTTCCTCCCTCGGTGCCGCGGCTCCGACGTCACTTCCTGTCTTGCAATGATTCCTGGGAGCTGAACGTCATTGCTCCCAGGAATCAATGCGACGGCACCGGCCCTGCTTTTCACTTCCGGGGCGACGCCGCATTCCATGCTAAACAGCTTCTGGGCATGCTTAGAAGCTGTGGAGGAATGCAGCGACGCACCGGAAGTGACGAGAGGGGCCGGTGCGGCGCATTCTGGGACAAGAAGACATGGAAGAGGACGCAGAAGAGGATCGCGCTGGCTTCAGCTGCCCACAACAGAGATGGCAACGCTGGAGAAGAAATTTTAAAAGTGAGTATTTCTTCTTGTAGGTAAGTGCGAACCGGGACAGATCAGAGGCTAGCCATTGTGGAATGTACTAGCCCTGACTGTCCCGGGGGTATGTTCACTAAAATAAAGTTTTCGTGCCCGGAACTCCGCTTTAAACCCCGGATTTTACCCCCTTCCTGACCAGGGCCTATTTTGCGATTAGGCACTGCGTGACTTTAATGGACAATTGCGCGGGCGTGCGACGCTGTACCTAAACAAATTTGACATCCTTTTTTTCCCCACAAACAGAGCTTTCTTTTGGTGGTATTTGATCACCTGTGTGATTTTTTTATCATGCGCTATAAACAAAAAAAGAGCGTAAATTTTGCAAAAATAACAATATTTTTCACATTTTTTTATATGAAATTCCCCCCCAAAAAATGTAAAAATCAAATTTTTTAACATTTTAGGCCAATTTTTTTTTTTTTTTACCATATGTTTGGTAAAATAAATTGCAAAAAGCGTATTTTGATTGGTTTGCGCAAAAGTTATTGCGTTTACTAACAAAGGGAAAGATTTTTGTCATTTTTGTTGTTTTTTTTTTTTTTAACGCGTAATGGCGGTGATCTGCGATTTTTTTTTTGCGGGACTGCGACATTGGGGCGGACAGATCGGACCCTTGGCTGACATTTTTGACACTTTTGGGGTTACCAGTGACTTTACTACAGTAATCAGTGCTATACATATGCACTGTTACTGTAAAAATGACACTGGCAGTGAAGGGGTTAACTTTTTTTGAGAGGGAGGGATTATGTGTGTCCCTAGGGGCGTGAATCTAACTGTGATTGGCTGTGGCTTGTTGTGTAAGAACAGAGATCAACGGTCCTACATAGTAGAACCGTATGATCACCATTCTTACACAGGGGAGAATGACAGGCGGCTTTGTTTACATTAGCCGCCTGCCTTTCTCCCAGTGTAACGGACGATCGCGAGTGCCCGGTGGACATCGGTTCCGCCGGCACACGCGCGGGAGAGTCCGTGACCGCGCGGGAGCGGGAGCGCGCCTCTGGCCGCGCACGCTCGCTCCCTAGAGCCTCACAGGCTAGCGACGTAGCCCTACGTCGCTTTGCCTGTGAGGGGCTGACCGCCGCCATAAATAGTCGTGCGGCGGTCGGCAAGTGGTTAATGCCATATCTGTCCCCTTCCTGTGTACCTCGTTGCGGCGAGGTACGTCATTTCTGGCAGCACATTGGTTCCTGGGAGATGAGTATTATCAATCCCAGGAATCAATGCGCAACGCCGGCCGCTTGTTTTACTTTCTGGTTCCTTCATTGATAGAAGAGGTTTCCATAGCAACAGGGTGGGAACTTCCACCGATGTCGCCATCGCTATGGAAACCCAGCCAACATGCGCTGGGGCGCGATTCCATTGCACTGCACATGCGCAAGATCGGCTACCCAGCATGCATCGAAACCCAGAACAGAGACCCAAAGGGCTTCACATGCCCACAGTCTACATGGCCGCGCTGTTCAAAAGAAGAGAAAAGTACGTTTTCAATGCAGCTCAAAAACAAACCAGGGGACACTTCTGAAGATAGCTTACGTTAAATAAACGAGCAGCGACTATACCAGGGGTAGTTTTATCTTAAAAAAAAAAAAAAAAAAGACCGGAACTCCACTTTAATTCCTTTTTATCAGGAGATTAGTCATTTGTTTATAAGAAAAATATTTGGAATTATTCCTAATTGACTTCGTTTGTTGGAACTCGCACATGCAAATTACACGAATGCTCTCTCAACCCCAATACAGAAAGAATCCTAATAGGATATTCAGGCTGCACTCCCTAAACAGATTGATCCGGTGGCAGCGCGCTTCTGCCCCCACTAGGCAGCAGGGAATGCCGATCCACAGAACCGGCGGCCGCGATTGCCACCAGACACCCGCGATTGCTCCCCACTGATAGAGAAGGACGGTCAGCTGTTGTAAACACAGCTGACCGTTCTTCTCTCTGAAATGATCACACTTCTATACAGAATCACGGGTCTCTATGGTTATTTCACAAGCCCATCCCCAATACAGTTAGTAAACACCCCCTAGACTCACACGTAACCCTTTGATCACCCCTAGGTTAACCCCTTCCCCACCATTGACATTAGTACAGTAACAGTGCATATTTTTAGCACTGATTACTGTAGTAATGTCACTGGTCCCCCTAAAAGTGTCAAAAATGTCAGTTAGGGGTCCGATTTGTGCGCCGCAATGTCGCAGTCCTGCTAAAAATCGCAGATCGCCGCCATTACTAGTAAAGAAATAAAATTAAATAAATAAAAATTATATAAATCTTTAGCCTAGATTGTAGACGCGATAACTTAACCACCTAATCAGTGCCCTCTAGTGCTGCCTCATCAGTGCCCGTCAGTGCACATCAGTGAAGGAGAAAAGTTACTTATTTACAAAATTTACTGACAGAAACTAAGAAAAACTTTTTTTAGCAAGAAATAAAAAAAAAAAAAAAAACAAGTGGTGATTAAATACTACCAAAAGAAAGCTCCATTTGTGTAAAAAAATGATAAAAATGTCATATGGGTACAGCATTTCAGGACTGAGCAATTGTCATTCAAAGTGCGACAGCGCGGAAAGCTGAAAACTGGCCTGGGCAGAAAGGTGGTGAAAGTGGCCGATATTGAAACGATTAGGAGAGAGGGTTGAAGTAAGTGCATCTAGTCACTGACAGCTCCCTCTGGTGGGCAATTTACAAATCTCCACATTGAACTCAATCGTAGAAATATGGAAGAGCAAGCTTGCAAAAATGCGAAAGTTACATATAGAAAAAAAAATGACTTTAAGGTTTGACTCCGAATATGTGCTGAAAAATAAACTCAGCTTTCCCTTTAATCAATGACAACAACAAAGCCTTTGCTTACAGAGGCAGCCAGTGCAGAAATCCTGCTGTGCAAAGCCAACCGCCAGATCCATCGATATCCCAACTCCTCCTAACACCAGAGTGTAAAACGCGGCTCTCTGCCCCCGGAGCAGCTAATGCTCCCTCGGCGCGTCCGCCCAGCATCCCTCTGAAGGTTGGGAAACTCAGAAAGACAGCTGCGGAGATGGGAGAGATGCGGAGGAGAAAAAATGTATTGATTACGTGTTCAATGAAAGGTCAACGTTCCCTTTGTGGGTCAGCAGACTCTAGATCCATAGCTCAAGCTCTTGCTAGACCCCTTGTACCTGGGGTAAAACCTACGATGCAAATGAGCTAATCATCGTTACCGTGCCGCCACCAAAAAAAAAAAACCTTCCAGGCTGACATCTCTCTAATAGCTGACAAATGTCAGGGTGGTCTTTTTTTTCCAAAAAAAAAAAAAAAAATCTCTGTTAATTGAATTGGTTAATTAGGTCCCAGAGGCCTAGCCTCTAATTACGAGCTGCTGCCGCAGACGCATTTCGCTCCAACGGAGAGAGAGAGAGAGACGGCTAAAAACAAAAGCCGGCGACAAAATAGGAAAAAGCGCAGCTTTGTGTTCTTTTCGTAGACGGTGTGACGGATTCTCCTTTATTTATGACCTGCCACATGTTCCTGGCTTCTTGATGTGTTTCTGTATTAATGTAAAAAAAAAAAAAAAAGAAGGGGGGGAGGGGGGATCGCCAAATCTGAGGGTTTGTTTTTCCTGTGCGAAGCATCTGCTCTGAGCTGGTACGCAATCATTAATTTTATGCCAATTAGCAGAAATAAATATATAAAAGAGAAAGTAGATAGTTGGGATTTGCATCTTAACACAGTGACGTCCCTGGAGTTTTGGAAAGTTTAGAGACTTTTTTTCTGGGGGCTGTCATATGGCTTTAGGTTAAAGTTTGGGTTCCAAGTTTAAAGTGGAACTCTTGGTAAAATAATACATGACATAAATATCAGCAGTCTGTCAATAGCATTAAAGAAGTAGGGCCAAAGCTAATTTGGTCATACTTTTCCTGTAGGTCACAAGAGGGCACTTCGTTCTGCACTCCTGTGACCCATATTCAGCCGACAGCAGGTAAATGTCTGCTGTCGTCTGATGTCACCCAGCCAGTCCAGACTCTAGAAGGTCAGGATCCACCCAGATGCCTGACCAGTAGCTGGCTCAGCCCCTCAGCACGCTGCTGAGAGCCAGAAGCAGCCGCTCTCGCACCCCCCGCACAGCCAGGGCCAGTATTCTCATTAGGCACTGTAGGCATGTGCCTACAGGCGCCCTTAATAGAGGGGACCCACCAGAGGGGTGACACCATTAAGTAGGAAGTGAAATCCGACCACGATGGTGTCACCCCTCTGGTGTCAGCGCGCTGAGCCAACCACATCTTTAATCGACCGCGCTGGGACCCCAAAACTAGTCTGGGGGGGGGGACAATCGCGGCATGGGCATGTGATTCTAGGATGCGGGAACATTGCCGTAGCCAGGTTACCTGCTGGAAGGCTCAGTGAGGTCACTGGCTAGACAGGAATTGCTGTGCGCTGTGCATTGTGCAGCGATGGAGGCAGTGGGAGAGAGAGTTAAAGAAAGAATAGAGAGGGATACTGGGGACAGGCAGGAGGGGGAGGGAGAACAGAGGGCTGTGTAATAGGGAAGAGTCCCGGGGTGCTGTAAATGTATAGAGGAGCTCCACCATAATGACAGCTGTGATATGAGAGGGCAAGTGACCATACCGTGAGGAGGAGAGCATAGGGCTTCTAGCAATGAATGAGAAGGAGTAAATAGAGTTTGAGGACTAAAAGTGGAGCAATATGGAGAGAAATGGGGAAATAAGTGGACTGTCTGTGCAATAGGAGATCATAGAGGGGGCCTGTGAAAGGGGAGGTGGGTATAAGGGTAGTAGAAGGGGCACGTGGAGAGGTGGGTATAGGGGCAGTTGAAGGGGTATGTGGCGGTGGGTATAGGGGTAGTAGAAGGGGTATGTGGAGAGGTGAGTAAAGGGGCAGTTGAAATGGTATGAGAAGAGGTGGGTAAAGGGGCAGTATTAGAGGTATGAGGAGAGGTGGGTATAGGGGTAGTAGAAAGGGTATTTGAAGAGGAGGGGATGGGTAATAGGGCAGTAGAAGGGGAATGTGGAGAGGAGAAGTGGGTATGGGGGCAGTAGAAGGAGTATAAGGAAAAGTGGGTATAGGGGTAGTAGAAGGGGTATGTGGAGAGGAGAGGTGGGTATAGGGGCAGTAGAAGGTGTATGAGAAGAGGTGGGTTTAGGGGTAGTAGAATGGGTATGTGAAGAGGAGGGGGTGGGTAATGGGGCAATAGAAGGGGTATGTGGAGAAAAGGGGTGGGTATAGGGGTAGTAGAAGGGGTATGTGGAAAGGATGGGGTGGGTATAGGGGTAGCAGAAGAGGTATGTGGAGAGGAGAGGTGGGTATATGGGTAGTAGAAGGGGTATGTAGAGAGGAGAGGTGGTTATAGGGGTAGTAGACAAGGAATGTGGAGAGGAGGGAGTGGGTAATGACCCAGTAGAAGGGGTATGTGGAGAGGAGAGGTAGGTATAGGGGTAGTAGAAGGAGTATGTGGAGAGGATAGGTAGGTATAGGGGTAGTAGAACGGGTATGTGAACAGGAGTTGGTGGGTGTAGGGATAGTAGAAGGGTTATGTGGAGAGGGAGGAGGGGGGTGGGTATAGGGGTAGGAGAAGAGGTATGTGAAGAGGAGAGGTGGTTAGAGGGGTAGTAGATGGGAATGTGGAGAGGAGGGGGTGGGTAATGGGGTTGATAGAATGGGTATGTAGGGAGGAGAGGTGGATATAGGGGTAGTAGAAGTGTTAGGTCGGGAGGAGGGGGGGGGTTGGGGGTGATTAGGAATTCTCTGCCTATAGGCTCCTGAGATGTAAATCCGGCCCTTCGCACAGCCCAGTGCTCCAGTGAGCTTTGGAAAGGCAGAGCAGAGAGACGGTGACAGAAGACTGAGAAATGAGCAATCAGTTGTTTTTCATCGCTCAGTTCTCGGTCTTAGAGGCAATGCAGAACAGATGCACTACCGGTTCTGCATCCACCTAGGTGAGTATGTAGGTCTGTTATTTTAAATACCGCACTTATCTTTTTTGAATCCCCCTCTGTTATCTAACATAGATTTATTACATATTGATCCTGCCACTAGAGCTATTATTTTTCTACTTCCTGTAGCAGGCCAAGCTATCCAGCAACAATGGCAGTTACAGGGGTTGAAACAATCCTATAACACAAACCATATATAAGAGTGATGTCCCTGGAGTTTTTGAGAAGCCTTGAGACTTTTTTTCTGGGGGCTGTCACATGGCTTTAGGCTTTAGGATGAAGTTTGGATTCCAAGCCTAAAGTGGAACTCTGGGCAAAAAAAACCTGACATATATGAGGCAGTCTGTCAGTAGCATTAACACAGCAGTTTTAGTTTTTCTGATCCCTCACCTGATATATAGATGTATTACATGTTGATCTTGCATCTAGATCCATTATTTTTCCAGTACTTGTAACGAGCCAGTCTGTCCAGAAAAAAATGGCAGTTATAAGGGTGGGACTTGAAGTGTAACTAAGCATCCAAAAAAACTCACCTCCACCTTCCAGCATTGTGGCTGTTACATCTCTTGCCAGCCGCTGTCACCTTCTCCCTGGGTGCCGGTGTTCCGTGAGAATTACCTACCCGTGAGAAAAACCTACCCCTCGTCACTTCCGGTACTCCGCACTGTATGTAATGCAGCGGGTACATTAAAACAGCTGTGCTGAAATAGGAGTGATCTCCGCTCCTGTCCCGGTCACTTCCCTGCTCTCGGATAGTAAATATAAAAGCGGCGGCGGCTGTATGAAAACATAAATCACTGAGCCGAAAGCCGCTTTTATATTTACTTGCCGAGAGCAGGGAAGTGACCGGGACAGGTGCGGGGATGACTCGTATGTCAGCACAGCTGTTTTAGGTAAGTGCCGCGTCGGTAGGTTTTTTTCACGGTACACCGTGATCGTTTTATACTAGTGCGCATGCGCACTAGTAAGCTCCTCTGTTCTGCCATTAGGTATCCGGCGCTCTGAGCATGCGCACTGCTGCGCTGCTCAGATGCTTCTGGCCGGAAGTGACGAGGGGTAGGTAATTCTCACAGGGTAGGTAATTCTCACGGAACACCGGTTTCTTGGCCTCTTGAATAGCAGGTACGGGATGATATCATCCCATGCATGCATATGGGAGTCAGTCATTCCAGCACAGCTGCAGTGTGCCATGAATGCATGCAGAGCTGCTCATGCGAACCTCAGTGTGCATTCAATAGAAGATTGTGAGCGGGCGGGGAAGTGTGTGTTATTGCAGAAGAGACATAGTATGCCTCCTACAAGTTAGGTTTAGTTCTGCTTTAGCACCAGTTGTCAGTATATATGTGTCAGCCAGCCCCACTGATTTGTGCTGAGAGAATGCAGTGACCAAGTGGTTGCGTCTTATGATCTGGACCTCGTAGGTGAAGTTCCTGTTCATGTGAACATTGCAAAAGCCATGAAAGGACTGCACCCTTCCAAGTCCTGAGTGTGCATCTTAGGTTCCGCATCGGGTGCTGGCCTTCAGAAGCTCTGCCCGCTTGGCAAATAGAGCAAAATGAAAGGACAAAGCTGCACTCTGTGAAGTCACACCATGAAGTTTAATCAAAGTAGTTGGGTTCCAATACAGTCTTCCCTCCCCCACAGGCCAAACCCCTGAAATGCATTTCACCCCGATTGGGTTTATTTGTAGAGGTTGACCTCTGCTGCATGCCAACTACTTTGATTAAAACTTTCGGTGTGACTTTATGGAGAGCAGCTTTGTCCTTCATTTTCACTTCAACAGCCAACCACTGTGGTCACATGATGAGGAGCTCAGAATCCCCTAAGAGGCCATTAGGATCTGGCACAAGGGGGTTAAAAGTGTTAGCTGGAGTTTGTTTTTACCTAAAGTCAATTGAAACTACATGTCCCTCTAAGACTACCCTGTTCACAGGGTGGCAATGCTGCTATATAATGTCACTGCAATCTGAACTATGTTGTCACCCTGTTAAAGCCCAGGCATTCTGGATAACATGATTCTGTTTACCAGAAGCATTGTGGCCAATCTCAACCAGGGTTCTGTGGATCCAAGCTCCTAGGGTTCCTCCAAAGGTTGCTAGGGGTTCCTTGAACTTTGGCTGACTGATCTCCCATCAAATGATGACTGTATAGTTCCAGGTCAAACTCAACTTGGAGGAACCACATCAGTGATCTTTTTGTTTCTCTGTAGGGTGGCGTTTTGACCACCAATGTAAGGGACATTTTCCTCAATGACCACCAGGGCCGGGACAAGGGATGAGCAGAAGGAGTGGCTGCCCTGGGCGCAGAGGTATCATGTGAGGTGGGGGGCACTGCATGGAGAGGTCCTACATACAAGCTGCAGGACTAGTGACAGCAGCTTCAGAGTAATAAACATTTGTGCTGTGGTTGAGAGTATTTGTGCTAGAAGGGGGAGGGAGAAGAGGATTGGTGTTGGGAGGGGGGATCTGGACAGAGAGGATTTGTACTGGGAAGAGGAAATTTGGAGGCAGCAATGGCAAAATGTATTTAAATTTGGGGAGGATTTGTACTAGGAAGGGAATTTGTGTTATGAAGAGGGATTTGGGAGGATTTGTGCTAGTAGGGATGATGGGGAGAGATTTCGGCTAGGAGAGGAGATTTGGGAGGGGGGGGGGGTTAAGGATTTATGATCAAAGGGGAAATTTGAGGGGTGGAGGATCTGCACTATGAAGGTGAACGGGGGAGGACTGGGCCTGAGGGCAGGGGGGCAATTGCCCCCTGGGCCACTCTGATGCCCCGTAAAAAGGCTGCACCACTTCTGCTACAGACATGCCTAAGGCTCCGTTCACATGTAGGTGTTTTTGGGCGTTTTTGGGGAGTTTTTCTGCTCTAGGATCAGCTCTCAAAATGCCCAACAAGACAAATCCTATTCATTTCAATAGCCCCTGTTCACATCTGAGCGTTTTGACGCTGTAAGCAAAACGCCCAACGCTCAAAAAAGTACATGAGCTTCTTTTTGGGCAGATTACAGGCGTTTTCCCTTGGTTTCTATTCAATATAAAAACGCCTGCACAAAAAACGCCTGTAAAAACGCCTGTAAATCGCGGTAAAAATTGCGGTAAAATCGCGGTAAAAATCGCGGTAAAATCGGTGTGAATGTAGCCTAAAGGATTCTTTGTGAAGAGAAGTAAAAAGCCCCTGCCGCTGACCTACTGAGTGCAGGTTGAAGACAAAGACAGAGCGCAGGCCTCCCCCCAGCAAGGATAGTGTAAATTGTGTCTGAGAAGAGACTGGTTTAATGCCCCACTGGAGACTCTCCTCCCCCGGCCAGGCCCAACCAAGCTGTCCCAGGTTCCCCCCACTGCCCCCTGCTGGCCAGGTTGAGAACCGGGATTCAGTCGGTGAGTAGGGAGTAGCGGGAGCAGAGCTTCAGCCAGAAATGAGGGACAGGAGGAGGACAGGGAGAGGGAGAATGGGAGCGGAGCCGAGTCGCTGCACCATGGGCCTCTGGTTTGTATTTGCCCCTTGGGCTGAAAGTTGCCAGTCTGCCGCCGAAGGTGAAGGAAGATGGTTGGGGCAGAGATTTGTGCTGGGTTGGAGGTTTCAGCAGGGGGTGGAGGTGGGGGGTTAGTTGTACTGGAAGAGGGGGAGTATTTGGTTTGAAAAGGGAATGTATTCTTGGGGATAAGCATGTACATTAGTGCTCAATTTTTGGGGGGGTGAGAGAGGGGATTTTTTTGAACACATAATCCTCATACATTTTAGGGGGTGACAATTGGCATCTCTAGGCATATAGGCCCTGGGCGCTATTTGACCTTGTCCTGGCATTGAAGACCCCCAATGAATTGGTTTTAGCAGGCGTTCCTCGAGACCTGAAATTTATTTTAAGGGTTCCTCTGGGGTAAAAAGATTGAGAAAGGCTGGTCTATTTTTTTCAGACAGATCTTGTCTGGAAATTTTGCAGACGGTTAACAGGATCAGAAAGGCGTTCATAAGATTATTCACAATATACGGTAGCTAAAAACCAGGATCCTGTACAGTTTAGACTCTTATCACCTTTTCCCCATCCACAATAAAAATGCCTTTAATGTTTTGAAATATTTGCCTTTTTTTGAGTAATTGCTTATTTTATTCCTTTTGATGTTTCCCTGATTCAGATTTACTTTTCCTAGATACCAGGGGGGATGATTTGTAGATGCAACGCACATCACAACTGATGTGTTTCCTATGCGGCAAGCTGAACTACATTTCCCGTGACACTATTTGTATGAGGGTGGTGCTCAGGGCTGCGCTGCCAGTCAGTTAGCACCATAGGTGTGTACAGACTATTGCATTAGGGTGTGCACCCTAAAGCAGGGATCTTCAAACTATGGCCCTCCAAATGTTCCAGAACTACACTTCCCATCATGCCTAGTCATGTCTGTAAATGTCTGAGTTTTACAATGCCGCATGGAATGTGTAGTTCCACAACAGCTGGAGGGCTGTAGTTTGAGGATCCCTGCCCTAAAGCTCCAACAAATATGTGTGTGCATGTGTGTATATACTGACGTGTCATTTACCACTTAAGCCCCGGAAGATTTTACCTCCTTCCTGACCAGGGCTTATTTTGCGATTCGGCACTGCGTGACTTTAATGGACAATTGTGCGGTCGTGCGACGCTGTACCTAAACAAATTTGATGTCCTTTTTTTCCCACAAACAGAGCTTTCTTTTGGTGGTATTTGATCACCTGTGCGATTTTTACTTTTTGCGCTATACACAAAAAAAGAGCATCAGTTTTGCAAAAATAACAATATTTTTCACATTTTTTTATATGAAATTCCCCCCAAAAAAATGTAAAAATCTAATTTTTTTAACATTTTAGGCCAATTTGTTTTTATGCTACATATGTTTGTTAAAAAAAAATTGCAAAAAGCGTATTTTGATTGGTTTGCGCAAAAGTTATTGCGTTTACTAACTAAGGGAAAGATTTTTGTCCTTTTTCCTTTTTTTTTTTTACGCGTAATGGCGGCGATCTGCGATTTTTTTTGCGGTACTGCGACATTACGGCGGACAGATCGGACCCTTGACTGACATTTTTGGGGTTACCAGTGACATTACTACAGTAATCAGTGCTATACATATGCACTGTTACTGTAAAATGACAATGGCAGTGAAGGGGTTAACTTTTTTGAGAGGGAGGGGTTATGTGTGTCCCTAGGGGCGTGATTCTAACTGTGATTGGCTGTGGCTTGAGGTGTAGGAACAGTGATCAACGGTCCTACATAGTAGAACCGTATGATCACTATTCTTAGAATGACAGGCGGCTTGTTTACATTAGCCGCCTGCCTTTCTCCTGCTCTAACGGACGATCGCGAGTGACCGGCGGACATCGGGTCCGCCGGGCACACACGCGGGGGGGTCAGTGACACGCGCGGGAGCGCGCCTCCGGCGGCGCGCGCTCACTCCCTAGACCCTCACAAGCTAGCGATGTAGCCCTACGTCGCTTTGCCTGTGAGGGGCTGACTGCCGATGTAAATAGTCGTGCAGCGGTCGGCAATCGGTTAAAGCAGTGGACGGTGTCATTAGGGCAGTGATTGGTGTCAGTAGGGCAATGGATGGTGTTAGTAGTTTTTAATTTTATTATTTAATTTTTTTATTCTTTTTTTTTACAATTTTGTTTAGGAGCCTCATTAGGGGGCTTTGGTGAAATACCAGGGGTCTAAACAGGGGGAATACGCATCACACAGGGTGATTAGGGTGTGCCCAGGCACAACTGACACACCCTGTGCGCACACCTATGGTTAACACATTACCACTCCCATTCAAGATAATCTGGAACTACCCTGAAACAGAGGGAATTGGGGGCATGTTGGAGAGAGAGAATAGAATGAAAGAAAAATAATCTAATCCTCTGGCCTGGAGCTCAGCTTTAAAGGGGCCCTCCACTTTTGTGGGGAAAAAAATCAGCAAATAAAGAAAAAATAATATAGCGTATACAATTGCGACTCAAATCATATTGTGATTGAATGTTATTAAAAATTACCTTTCCTTTTCAATATACAGCTATTGTAATGTTCTGAAAATGCAATGCAATATGGCTACCTGGAGGTGTTCTGTACACAGAATGTATACTGACCACACTCCAGAAACATCATTTCCTGCTTGTGTGATTGGCTCACCAATTTTCCCAGAAGTCTGCCTAAGATACAAGTCAGATTTCTGGCATCCCCTGCAACAAAAATGCCATTTTTGGTGAGATACTCCCAATAGGAACACGTCTAAAGGGATGCAGGCCCAGCAGATTTCCTCATTAGAGCCCTGCAGCTGCCACAGCTGATAGATAATTATGAAACCACTCCCATTAGACCCACTCAGCACAGAGGAACAAACAATGATTTCTTCAGAATAACAAAAGGTAGGAATCTGCAACAAAGTTTGTTAAAATCCCTGCAATGTACAGAGATCACCCAGAGGGGAAGGTTTTTTTTCTCAACAAAAGTGGAGTTACGCTTTAAAGTGTTTTTCCACTTTTGTAACCAAGCTGAGATAACAAGGACAGACTTGGGACAGGCATACGCTAACATTGTTCAAAAAACCTTGCAGTCAGCCATGAAACCCCCTCCTGAGAAGCATCTTGAATGTAAGAAATATTTTTTTTATTTGACTGCAAAAGTGGAAATATGCGTTAGGCACATTCTCGTGTGCACTAACAAGATCAGCAAAAATACTACATCCTTACTAAATTTAGACTAGAGCTGGCATCATATTATCTTTGAAAAATGGTTCATCAGGAGCTTGGCACTGCCATGGAGGGCATGTACCAAGGGAAAAAAAATATGATTTAGTGATGTAGGGCCTCTGTGTGCACCTTAACCACTTGACCTCTGGAAGATTTACCCCCCATCATAACCAGGCCATTTTTTGTGATACGGCACTGCGTTACTTTAACTAACAATGGAAATTGAAATTTATGTATTTTTTTCCCCACAAATAGAGCTTTCTTTTGGTGGTACTTGATCACCTCTGCATTTTTTTTTTCTTTTTTGCGCTATAAACAAAAAAAAAACGTCAATTTTACAAGAAAAAAAAAAATAGTATTTTTTACTTTCTGCTATAAAACATTTCTAATACAAAAAAAAAAATTGAAAAAATCAAGTTTCTACATTAATTTAGGCCAATATGTATTCTGCTACATATTTTTTGTAAACAAAATCCCAATAAGCGTATATCGATTGGTTTGCGCAAAAGTTGTAGCGTCTACAAACTATGGTATATATGTTGGAATTTCTATTTATTTTATTTTTTTTATACTAGTAATGGCAGCAATCAGCAACTTATAGTGGGACTGCGATATTGCTGTGGGCTTTCTGATTCTGACACTAACTAACACTTTTAACACTTTGTGGGAACCAGTGACACTAATACAGTGATCAATGCTAAAAATATGCACTGTCACTGTACTAATGACACTGGCTGGGAAGGGGGTTAAACATCAAGGGGCTAAATGTGTGCCTAGCTAATGTTTGTGTACAATAAGTGTGGTGCTTTCACTAAGGGATGCAATGGATTGTATTCCCTGCTTTGCAGGGAAAAATAAATTCAACACTTCCCCACTGTCAGGACAATGTCCATTGTGCTTTTTGGATGATCGCGGGTGCTGGCGGGTATCTATTGGCTGGCACTCCCTAACCAACATATGCTGTGTTTAATCACAACATGGCCGGGTCACTGGCGGCACGCGTGTGCCCCCTACCCGGAAGTGCCAGTTTATGTACTAGGTACATGATCTGGTGCAGCAGGACCACCTTGCCATAGTATATCTAGGTTATACAGCTGGAAAGCGGTTAAAGGGCACCATTGAATATACACAAATCCTGTAAATGACATACTTGGAGGATGCCCTAAAGTTGCAGACAGTGTAAAGGAACAGTATGATGTAGATTAGTGGTCTCCAAACTACAGCCCGGGGGCCGGATGTGGCCCTTTGCTTGCTTTTATTTGGCCCTTGGGGCACTATTTCACCCACTGACTGCAATGATGGGGCAACATTCCCCCTTCTGACACAATAATGGGGCTCTTTTCTTCCACTTGATACCTACAATGGGGCACTATTCCTCCCAATAGAACCAATGATGGGGTACGGATGCCGAGACATTTTCTACTCCCACTGGCCACAATCTGGCCCCCCTTAAGCCTGAAGGACAGTAAACTGGCCCTTTGCTTAGAACGTGTGGAGACCCCTGATGTAGACCTTCAAAGGTGATGTTATGAGGGCCCCCTTAAGATTTAAACCAGTCTCTTATCTAGGCATGCAGCCTGGGTGGCAAGGAAGGGAAGGGCAGTAAGCATACAGTTTCCCCTTCCTGTGCCTTACCAGGCCATGTCTCTTAAGGAAATATAGAAGAGTGACAGCATAAAAAAGACCATGTGGTCCTATGAGTCTACCCCCCCCCCCCACTTTTTTTTATTTCTAGATCTTTCTTTTTTTTTTTGTTTTTACTCACTTGGAGACTGCCTACCCCAGATATACTGTGACAGAGTGGCCCCCCTACTCCGGATTAAGTACATGTACAAGAGTAGGGGGCATGTGCCGATCAAAGGGTTCCGGGCAATGATTTATGGCGGGCACCCACTGATCGGCTGAGCAAATGACAGAAGAGGGCCCTGTGTAGGTAAACAACACAGAGCTCTCTTCTAAAAGCGCCGATGTGCCATTTTTTTTTTCCTTGCAAAAACAACACAGCACACACAGTAAACATTGTAGGCACACAGTTAACTTTTTGATTACCCCTAAATGTTAACCCCTTCCCAGCCAGTGTCATTAGCACAGTGACAGTGCATATTTTTTAGCACTGATCACTGTATTAATGTGAGGGGCAGAGTGGCAGTTAGTTAGTTCCCCCCAGCGTCAGTTAGTGTCTGGTTGGCCGCTGCACTATCACAGCCCCACTATAATTTACCGGTTGCCACCAATAGTAGAATTTAAAAAATTCCAGTATATATACTATTGTTTGTAGATGCTATAACTTTCACGCAAACCAAACAATAATTTGAATATTTTTTTACACCAAAGACAGAAAACATTTTGGCCAAAATGTATGACAAAATTCGATTTTTTTAATTTTTTTTATAGCAGAAAATAAAAAATATTGGCTTCTTTTTTTTTTTAATTCCCTTTTTTTAATTATCTGTTAATAGTGTAAAAAATAGAAAAATTATATAAACTTAATTTGGCTACAGCATTGCATGACCGCACAATTGCCAGTTGAAGTAGCACAGTGCCAAATGCAAAAAATGCCCTGGTCATGAAGATGGTAAAATCTTCCAGTGGTTAAAATTGGCAGTCCATTCAAAACCTAACTAAGCTTAGAGCTGCTCTCACCCCCATTGTTAGCCAAATACTAACTACTTAGGTTAGTAAAGGAAAAAGTAAAGTTAGTTAGTAAAGGAAAGATGCTTATACTTACCTAATCTAAGGGCGCTCTGGTCTGGTCATGTGGCGTCCCCAGCAGTAGGGCCAGGGGAGAGGTGAGAGCAGGGACAACGGCTGCAGAGCATGGATGGTGATGTCACCCACAGACTACAATGGTCATTTCCTTTATAAGGGCCCCCCCCCCCCCAGATATCAACTGGGGAATTATTACAGGGGTACATTACAGTAAAAAAGACAAAGAAAATTATATAGCTCACTCCTACTTGTGCTTTCTCCTTCCTCTGCTAGTGCACAGAAAGTGTCAGTCTCCTTTCAAAAAGTAAGAAGCTTTAGAAGCATTAGAAGCTTGCCGGCAAATCTTCTTTTATTAGATAAAAATAAAAAAACATACAGGGGAACCAGTCAGCAAGTGGTACTGTAGACCCTTTTAAGAGGTTTTCTAGGTCAGTCTTGCCTTGCTAATAAAAAGAACTAAATTAGAAAAAAAAAAAGAAAAGTTGTTTACAGAGCTCAATAGCCTAAGCTAAAATTTACACACTCATTTCTGTAAGTCAGATCAGCGTCTTCTCCCCTCACCCCCACTCCCTAATTGCTCTGATCAGATGTGTCCATTTGAAATTTTAATTAGAGAGATGCCCTAAAAGCATACAGGTGCTGCTGTGTGATTTTTTAGCAGACATACAATGCTCTTTGAAGCTCGTGTCATGGGTGTATAAAATGTTTTTATTATTATTACTTTTAAGTTATAAACTGAAAAAAAAAATCACAATGTTTCAGTTTCTCCAAAACCCTAACCTATTAATCCTAACCCTTAACCAAGGCCCTAAACCCCAATCCTAATCAGACTCAAACAATAGCCATAACCCCACATTAATGTTGCTGTGCGCTAAACCAACCTGAACTACAATGATGACTAAAAATGTAAAGTGTATGCAAACGCAAAACATTTTGTTATTGCAGTCTGTGACCCCCTAGGGACATTCTCTCTATTTATTTGCACATCTGGCCCTGACACCAAGACAGAAAGTGATGGGTAATCCAAAATGTTACAATTGTCACCAGATCAAGAGGTAAGGCAAAATCATCCAACGGAGACAAATGTTCCAATAACAACTGTCTAAGGAAGAAATTCCCTTTACTTTACATATATTTCCTCTCGTTTCCTTTTGCATATTCAGAACAGAAAGTGAAGGAATTGCCTATACATACACTTTGACTGCCCAACACATAGCCTAATGGATTTTTTTTTTTTCAACATGCTTAAAACGGGACTATAACACCAATGGAACCCATAGTACATTGCTCATCTTTGAAAAGTTGAAGCATGTAAAATGGGTCATTGGTGGGCATAGTGTGGCATCTTAATCTAACATCTGATACCCTATCATTGGCTTCATTAGGCCAGACGACAACTGCAACTTTGACCATTCCTGGTGATGGGCAAACTTGGATAGAAAAAAACATACAGAAGGCATACTGAACCGTGATATGGTGGGGATTAGAGCATCTTTTGACCATATCACATATCCTCCTGACCATCCAAAGTCCAAACAGATATCAGGTATCCTTAAACATTAAAAGCAACCAATTCACATGTCACTTCTCAGTACAGATGTAAAAATACTTTCTTGCCAATAACGATTGCATAGACACCCTAAATCTGCCCATATGTGGAATAATTACTGTGCAGATTAGTTTATTTCACTAATAATTTGCTGAAGATGCCCCAAAAATGGGAGGAATCTGACCACCTCTTAAAATGTGGAGAAATTTTACCTCCTCGACAAACAGAGCATATTTATTTCCTCCAAAAGTAAGGAGAAAAGTTACGTCCATGCAAATCACCCATAAAATGTACCCCCTCCCAATCATTACCCACTTTTGTATAACTCAAGTGTCTTTTTGGCCTTAAGGTGGCCTTGTCCTTGTGGTCACTCACAATCGTCAATGTCAACAAGACTATTTGACCCAAATCTGTATAACCAATTTGTCACAAGTGGTCATCTTAAGAAACAAAGAAAGCCACCAGCACTCCAGAAAAGTCTTTCAACCTATTATATTGTGAAAACTAACAATTTGGGCCATCAATCAGTTCCTTTTCCCAAGGTAACAATGTAACTTTACATAGTTGCCATTGGAAAGGGACCCTATGAGGCCCCTAAACACTTGTGTTGAACTTGTGACATGGAAGCTTCTCAATAAAATAGGTTAAAATTTTCTGGAATGCTGGTGACTGTCTACATTTTTTGGACTATTCAAACAGCGCTATCCATTATGTCCAATCGAACAGCCACCATTTCTAAAGGTCATACCAATGTCTGAGGACCCTAAACATTGTTATTGAACTCATGGCTTGGATTCTTTTTAATAAAATAGGTAAAAATAATTTTCTGAAGTGCTGGTGACCTTCTACATTTATTGGACTATACAAATACGCTTTAAAGACCCACCATTTGAAAAGGTCATAGATTGAATGGAGTGCACATGGTTCCCTTTGCCAAGGCAACAATGGGACTGTACTTTTTTGCCTAGAGAATGGGACCCTGTGAAGCCCCAAAACGTTGGTAAAGAACTTGTGACATGGAGGCTTCTCAATAAAATAGCTTACAAGAATTTGCTGGAGTGCTGGTGACTTTCTACATATATTGAAATATTCAGATAGCTCTTTCTGTTGTGTCCCTTCAAGCACCGACCATTCCTAAAGGTCATACCAAAGTGTGAGCCCCCTAGACATTGGTATTGAACTAGTGACATGGATACTTTTCAAGAAAATTGGTAAAAAGATTTTTCTAGAGTACTGGTGACTTTCTACACTTATTAGACTATACAAACGGTACTATCTGTTGTGTCCATTCAAGCACCCACTATTCCAAAAGGTCATACCAATGTGTGAGGCCACTAAACATTGATATTGAACTTGTGACATGAAGACTTCTCAATAGAATAGCCTAAAAGAATTTGCTAGGGTGCTGGTGACTTTCTACATTTATTGGACTATTCAGATAGCTCTTTCTGTTGTGTCTCTTCAACCACCCGCCATCCCAAAAGGCCATACCAAAGTGTGAGGCCCCTAAACATTGGTATTGAACTAATGACATGGATACTTTTCAATATAAGACATACAAAGTGTCGGTGACTTTCTACATTTATTGGACTATACAAACCATACTATCCTGTGTGTCCATTCAAGTACACACCATTCTAAAAGGTCATACCAATGTGTGAGGCTCCTAAACATTGGTATTGAACTTATAACATGAATATATTTCAATACAACAGATAAAAATATTTTTTTTGAGTGCTAGTGACTTTCTACATTTATTGAACTATACAAACTGTGCGTTCCATGGTGTCTATTCAAGCACCCATCATTCTTAAAGGTCATACTAATGTGTAAGGTCCCAATTGGTATTTAACCTATGGAATACTTTTTTTTTTAAATAGGTAAAAAGATATTTTTGGAGTGCTGGTGACTTTCTACATTTATTGGACTATACAATCACACCTTGAAGACCCACCATTTCATAGGTTGCATGAAGTGCAGCTCACAACAGGGCTATTCCATTATGGTAATCCTAAAAGATGCCTGAATAAGGGCAGCACAGTGGCTTATTAATTGGCATCTGTGCTTGACAGCACTGGAGTTGTTAATTTAAACCCCAACGCACTACTTACTGCCCGGAGTTTGCATGTTCTCCCTGTGCCTGCATGGGTGTCCTCCCATACCCCAACGACATGCTGGTAGGTTAATTGGCTCCTGTCTAAATTGATAATTTCCTGAATATGCTATATATAAAGCGTGCAGACGGGTGCAGGCTTTGCCTTTGATAATGTCCTAATTGGGACAAAATGCGTCAGTCACACCCGCACGTCGACACGCTTACCTTGGCTTCCCTATTCCATGCGCATTCATATGGTTGGATATGCTGATTATTGAGTGAGGTTTGAATCACTACCTGCATTGATTAGATTGCCGCATTCTGGAGATCTTCCTATTCCAGGGGAATCTTTTGGATATACGCCTATTTTGACCTACCCTAACCGGTGGTCAATTTGTTCCGGTAAGCGGACACCCTTTTAATTTGATGCACGTGGTGATTTTTTTCCTCCTACCTTGATTCCATCTCCAGGTGTTGGACTTCTTGGTTCCCTACTTTTGGGTTGTATTACCATCATTTGTGGGACTTTATTCATTGAACTGGATTTCCTCAGCGTTTGTGCTAATACATGTTGGCGCTGTACTTTTATTATTATTCCTGTCTAAATTGGCCCTACTATGTATATCTATGAATGGGAGTTAGTGACCTTAGATTGTAAGCTCCTTTGGGGCAGGGATTGATGTGAATGTACAATATGTGTAAAGTGCTGGGTAAATTGTTGGCTTTATAAGTATCTCAAAGAAATACATGAAAATGAGCACAAAATGGAACTTGTTCTGTTTTATATTTTCACGTCTTCGCTTGCTTATTAACTGCTCAAGTTTGTCATGTGTATGAAAAAAAGAAGACAATTTCTGTAAAGTTTTCCCCAAAGTTTTGCCTGTGGCTGCTGAGCTGAGCGCACATCGAACACAAAATATTGACACAACACCTGCGGAGCGTACACGAGCTATCGATAACTGGTGTCACTGAGGCTCTGAGTTCAAGCACTCGCCGAAGACTTTCATGTTTGTAAACAGTATTGATCTGCATAATCAACTTGCCATTAGGATGACGGATTAAATGAGGACGAAGAGAGAACATTTGGGAGATTATATCCGGAAACAGTTAATTAAAAGCAAAGCCACAATCCGAGACTGTAAGCATCCAATTAGTGGCATGATGCAAAGATCCAGGCAAACTATTCCTTTTTTATGCTCTAAAGGGAATTAAGAAAAAAAAAAAAAAAAGTCTCATTGTATTCTGGTTGCGGTTTTGAACGCCGTGAAGGAATTTTTTTTTTTTTTTCATCCTTAAGGGCAAGCTAACTTCTCAGGGTATGTTATATACAAAACAAATCTATTTTTTACTGGCTGTGTGTATTATTCTCTTATAGTTATCATATTTTATGCTTTATTTTACACTTTTTAGCACACACAAAAGCAAAAAGCTTACAAGCTGGGAACATCAAAATGGAGTAAAAAATAAAAAAAGGACAGGTAGCCACTCATGCTGGCCATAGACGCCAGATGTTATTGGATATGCTGCGGATGGAAAGGGGTGGGCAAGGAACCCTGGAGATGCCACTGACACTTAGGGACAGTAAAAGACAGTGTTATTTTTAGACCGTCTAACCGCTCTTTTTTTTTTTAAAGGGCTCATTCGGTGGTGGTGTTTGTAAAAGACATGAAATATTACTTGATCTGAAGGTCAATTTTCCAAGCTAAATTTTTAATTATCTATAAACAAAATAGGAAAGAGAGGAAAGCCGGTTATAAAATTATGCTTTCCCTTGTAAATCCAGTTTAAAAAAAGTTCTCAGGACTTGATTGGCTCGGTAGGTGGCAACAAAACAATCTGTGAAATTTGCTCTGCCTGAGCTAATGGGAACGCTTAGACTGATCTACTGCGCTATTAATGACAAATCCCCCAGAGCAAGTTCAGAGAGGTGTAAAATAAATAGCACCTGTCAAGAGAAGACCCCAGTGGAATTTATCCCGAGTGGCTTAGCCGGGTCCCTGGGCAAAGTTTTAGTGGGGTCTTGCAGATTTGGCGCAGAGGATGAATGCAGAACTGAATGCGTGTGCAACAAGAGACATGTGCATCATTTTTAGACTTAAAGGCCCTTGAGCTCCAAGGTCAAAGTAGAATGATGGAGACAGCAAATGTGCATCAACCACGTTGACTGGCACATGGACAAACACTTGTTGCCTTTTAGTACTAGAACAGTGTACAAGCAATGTGTCAATGAACTCACTGGCTTTAAGACTTTCTGAAATTAAAATTGAAGCATCACCCCATTGGTAAGAAGTCCAGATACAACTTAATTTCAATAAATTCATTGGGGAAGCCAACACGCTTTGAGGTTCACAAATGCCCACTACTTCAGGGCTTGATTAACCACTTGCCGACCACTGACTCGAGCTCTACTGCGGCAAAGTGGTTAGTTATCGTCCAGCGACGTAGACCTACGTCGCTGGACTCCTCCCCTTGTGGGTGGCACTCGCGCGCCGCCGGAGGCTCGCTCCCGCTGTATTCATTCACAGCGGGAGTCGGAGATTCTCGTCGGAGAATCGGGTTTGGAGATCCGCACGCTTGTGTAAACAAAGCGGGCGGATCTCCTAAGTGACAGACAGTGACAGATTGCAGGGTTCAGCATAGCTGAACCTGCGATCTGTCCCTGTGTCACTCAGTCACCTCCCCCCACACATGTTAGTAAGCACCAGGCATACATTAACCCCTCCCTCTCCAATAAAAATAGCCCCTTCCCTACCAGTGTCATTTTTACACTAACAGTGCATATTTATAGCACTGATTACTGCAGTAATGTCACTAGTACCCCCAAAAGTGTCAAAAATGTCAGTCAAGGGTCCGATAATTCGCAGTACCGCAAAAAAAATTGCAGATCGCCGCCATTACTGGTTAAAAAAAACACCAAAAATGACAGAAATCTTTCCCTTAGTTAGTAAACGCAATAACTTTTGCGCAAACCAATCAAAATGCGCTTATTGTTATTTTTCTTACCAAACATAGGTAGCAGAAAACAAATTGGCCAAAAATATAAACAAATTTTGATTTTTAAATTTTTTTTTTTACATTTTTTAAAAAATGTGAAAAATATTGTTATTTTTTCAAAATTTACGCTCTTTTTTTGTTTATAGCGCAAAAAGTAAAAATCGCACAGGTGATCAAATACCACCAAAAGAAAGCTCTGTTTGTGGGAAAAAAAGGACATAAATTTCGTTTGGATACGGCGTCGCAAGACCGCTCAATTGTCCATTAAATTCGCACAGTGCCGAATCGCAAAAAGTGGCCTGGACGTAAGACAGCAAAATCCTCCGGTGGTAAAGTGGTTAAAAACAACCACGTACAAGGTTTGTGCTTGTAATCACAGTGGAAAAAACAGGGTCAGGTTCACTTCAAATCTATTCACATTTTTTTTTTTTTTTTAATAAAGCCCTGATGAATGAGTGATTTGTGGACCCCCAAGCCTCATTGGCTACTCATTGTATTGTCCTCCTGACTTCTATTGGAATACAGTTGTATCTGGACCTCAGTTGAACTATTTGCTTCAATTTTCATTTTTATTGGAGCCATGGAGTTTCTTGGGATGTAGAAGCCACCTGCCCTGGAATCAGATTATTTACATCAACAGCAATAATTTAAGCTAACAATGCCAGTTCATTACTTTCCGAATCACTGGCCTTCAGCAAGTAAACAGAGTGGAAAAGTCAGTAAGTCAGACTCCTTTTCCACATACTTGTTCTTGATTAGTTACTAAAAATATTAAACTCAATGGAATAAATTATCATAACAGCAAGGGAACTATCATTTTCAGAAAAAGATCAGCAGTGCCACCCCCCACCTTTCTCTTATGACTGTTGTGAAACAAGGGGCTCTTAGTACAGTGGTCAAGAGGTAGGGACATCTGAACACACTCAAGACACCACTAAAGCACATGATACTGGTGACATTTCTCCACTCATTCTAGTGGCCTAAATGAGTGTCCAGGACAAACCTCACATGAAATCACTTTATCACCATGGAATGTTTCAAGCAAATTGATATAATGTATTCAAAGAGATAAGAAATCATCGACCTACAGGTTCAGCTGAACTTGTTAAAAACTTACAAACCTCCAAAATTTTAAATTTTTAAATTCAAATTTAAATTTTTAAATTAGAAGTTCCAATTAGGCCAATGGCTCCTCTGGCACCTCTCCTTAAGCTCCCTGTCCAGTGGGTTCCTGTTCCTGACATATCCACACGCAAAAAGCATGCCAACTGCAGTAAGCCAGTGCCTTTTAAAAAATACTGCCCTCACTAAAGATGGACGAAGGGGTCCATCCAATCCAATCAGACAGCCGCTTTCCCGATGACAAGTACGGAGGCCTAAGAGGAATGTGTATTCCTTCTGTCCTCCACTTTTCCTGCCAGGTGGTTTGCGACAGAACCACCTATGTAAGGAGTTCAACCTACACCTGTCTACATGCAAAATTGTTTAGAATAGTTTGGAAAGCTCCTGGCAGCTCCTCAACCATGCGTTTTTACCATCCCCCAACCACAACTGTACATTAGGCCTAACAGTTTTGTGCACAATGAGAAAGAGATTTACTGCACATGGCGTTGCCTGCCTGATAAGATGATCAAGCTAAAAAACAACCTAAGCCACCTTCCCTTAAAAATTCTACCAGAGATGCTAAAATGGAAGGGTAAGACCTGGTGGCACTGGCAGCCAAGCTAAGGGTGCTTGGGCAGCAGCAGAAGCAGATATAAGGCACAAACAGCCTTTGGAGCTGTTCTTGATCCCTTTCTCCCAGAGGACTTTTGGAAATCTGAACCACCAAAAATAAAACTGCAATTTGGATTTGGGGTTGGCCATCTGAATCAGTGAAGTTTGGTCTGAATTTACCCTCATCCTAAATTTGGAATCAACTCTAGGCGTTAAGTGTTTGAGTCACGTGGCTGAAGGTTAACCACTTCAGCTCTGGAAGGTTTTACCCCCTTAATGACCAGGCCATTTTTTGCAATTCGGCACTACGTTGCTTTAACTGATAATTGCACGGTCGTGCGATGCCGTACCCAAATACAATTGACGTCCTTTTTTCCCCACAAATAGAGCTTTCTTTTGGTGGTATTTGATCACATCTGCGGGTTTTAGATTTTGCGCTATAAACAAAAAAAAGCCACAATATTTTTTACTTTCTGCTATAAAACATTCCCAATAAAAATTTTTTAAAAAATCAAATTTTTTTTTTATCATTTTTGGTCAATTTGTATTCTGCTACATATTTTTGGTAAAAAAAATCACCAAAAAGCGTATATTAATTGGTTCGCGCAAAAGTTATAGCGTTTACAAACTGCGGGATAGATTTATGGACTTTTTATTTATTTTTATTTTTGTTATTAGTAATGGCGGCGTTCAGCGATTTTTTTCGGGACTGCGACATTGCGGCAGACAGATCGGACACCTAACTGATATTTTTGACATTTTTTGGGGACTAGTGACATTAATACAGTAATCAGTGCTAACAGTGCTAAATAATATGCATTGTTACGGTATAAATGACACTGGCAGAGAACGGGTTAACACTGGGGGTGATCAAGGGGTTAAATGTGTTCCCTTTTTTGCGGAGAAATGGGTTGGACAGAGGCAGAGTGAGATCTGTGATTCAGCTTAGCTGAATCACACGATCTTTCCCTGCCTGTCTGACAGAAAAGCTGCCTGCTTTGTTTACATAAGCAGACGGCTCTTCTGTCATTCTAGCCGATGATTGCGGGAGGCCTGCGGCGATCGAGCCTGCTCCTCCCGCTGTCTGCCTCCCACTGTGTCTAATCACAGAGGGAGCGCAGCTTGCTTGTTTGCGCGCTGCGGAATCCATGTGCACATAATCACGTAGATCTACGTGACTATGCGCAGCCGAAATGCGCAGCTGCATCAAATCTGCCTGGGGCAGTACGCAAGTGGTTAAATAGGGATGTTAAAACACCATTATTTCCTAGATGACTGATGGTCTTAAAGTCCCCACTCCTGTTTAGGGATGCCTGCTCCAGTTTGATGTAGCTAGCGTCTTTTTTGTCTGTTACGAACCTGTTGTCCAAAAAGTGCACTTTACTGCCTTAGAAAGAATATAATTTCTCCTTAAGTGCAGGAAGGCTGCTGAGTTCTAACCTGCACAGGGAGCCCCCTGGGCCATACATTTGTTGAGCAGTTGTTTTACCTTTTCAGTTTTCAGGTCTTTGTATTCCTTACTACACTGCTTTGCATAATAAAAGTTCTTTGCTTATGTTTTTGTGTTGGGTCTTTTGGATGTACAAGCTTCTTTCTAACTGAATGTGAAAAATTCAAAGCTCTTTAGGGATTACACAATTCTCAACATTCATCAAGAAGTTGCAATATGAAAACAAGCATCCACAGCCGGAAAAAAAGGCAACTGGAGATGCAGATTTGATTTGGAATGAATTACGAAGCAAGCTTTCCTCTGCCAATTTTGCAAAATTGGGTCTGGGTCATTCTTTTAATAATGGAAGCTCCTGATGCAAAGGAAGTGTTTTCCAAAACCTTGAAGCCTTGAAATGAGTTGGATCTTTTAGGACTTGCTTATACTTAGGTTGCCCTCTGAGAGAGCAATCTGTGTTGTATCGCTCTCGTTATATCACCTCCTTACTGGCTGTTTCAACCTCTTAAACCCCCCACCAGCGTGTCATAATTGCATGTATCGCACGTGGTTGCAGGGAGCCCCAATTCAGTTGAATGGGTCACGTTTGACAGGTAGCGATGCCTGCCAAATGGAAACGTTGAAATCATTTTTGCCGCAGTGCAACATATGTATACCCCCTCTGCTGCATTTGAGGCTTAATAGGGTGTATTTGGGGACCAGTAAAAAATCTACTCAACCGTGCCCCAACTGCAAGTGTACATAAAACAGTTTTGTGCTCAATGAGAAACAGATTTACTCAACATGTCGCTGTCCAAAGGATCATTTATTGTATTCATACATTGGTCAATGTTGGCACAATGTACATTTGCATATTTCTGACCTGATGGATCACTGGGGAAGCTGAAAATCACTGTAGTATTCTTCACTACTGCAGTAATGGCTTCAATCTTCAGGGTCCTGCTGGGGTTCTGTGCAAGCGACTTCCCCTCTGTACAGAGAACACAGTCACTCGCTCGACACCTCCCCCATTCATAGAACCTTTTAGGATTTTTTTCAGTGAATAAAATGCATTCTCTGATTGGATGATGTGGAGAGAAGAGGAAGTGATGTCATGGTCTCCAATCATTGAAAAAAATGTGAAACATTTTATAAATTGCAGCAGTGGCAAGCAGAGGGGAAGCCACTTGCACAGAACCCCAACAGGACCCGGATAATTGTGGTTATCACTGTTTGCTACATCAATATGTGTCTAAACCAGCCATCTATCGGGTATGAGATATGCATACTTACATTGTGCCAATCTAGACCAAAGTAAGTATGCAATACTTAAAGTGGTTCTAAAGGCAGCAGCCTCCCTCAGCCTCCCTTATATTTACCTGAGCCCCAACTCGATCCAGTGAAGTTGCACGAGAGACTCAGCTGTCTGGGACTCTCCCTCCTGATTGGCTGAGACACAGCAGAAGTTGCCATTGGCACCCCCTGCTGTCAATCAAAGTCAGAGAGCCAATGAGGAGAGAGATGGGACAGGGTTGAGCAGCGGCTCTGTGTCTGAATGGACACACAAAGCAGCTGCTCAGTTCGGGTGCCCCATAGCAAGGTGCTTACTGTGGGGGCACTCGGCAGGAGGGAGGGGCCAGGACCGCCGACAGGGAACCCGAGAAGAGAAGGATCTGGGCTGCTCTGTGCAAGACCACTGCACAGAGCAGGCAAGTATAAAACGTGTGGTATTTAGTATCACTATAACGTTCAGGTTTAAAAGTAGCCTTGCTAAAAGGCATTGAACTCCCAAATCTTGGTCTTAGGAGATTACATCAACCCATCAAAGCTTTGTCTGGGATCCAGCGGCATGAAAACCCAAACTTAAAATATTTACATGTCACTTGTACATGTCTCTTTTGAGTGCTGCATGCCTCCTCCACACTGCAGAATCAGAAGGCCAGATAAAATCCAGGCCAGCAATAACTGCCCCTATATTTTTATCTTCACAGGTCCTGGTAGGGATTTGCACAGAACTGATGCACATTTCTTGACCTTGGAAACATCGCTACACCAAGCAGCTTGATGACATAGGTAATGTTTTTTTTTCTTTCTAGTTACTAGTCTGTTCTCTTGAAGGCCCATGGTACCCATCTTCAACCATGGCCAAGGACTAGGGTTGCCACCTCATCCCTTTAAACCTGAACACATATGAATTAAACAGGTTCTGAGGCTAATTGAATGCAGATAAGGCAGCAAGTGAGTTTATTTACCACCTTAATCAGCCACAGAACTTGTGTAATTATTATGTGTTCAGTTTTAAAGGGATGAGGTGGCAACCCTACCAAGGACTGAGGAGAAGGGGAGAGGTGTGCCGCTCCAGGTGAAGACAATCCTCCCTCTAATGACTGGGTGCAGGACCAGTCCGCGGTCTGGGCAAGCACCTAAATGAAGAAATAAATGTTGGCCTCACTCCACACCATAGAGGATAAAATACTATTCTTTATTCCATATGATCCAAATGTAAAATTGTGTCAAAACAAAACAATACAGAAGAGCAACAGTAAAGATTGACGCGTTTCACAAATTAACTTTGCTTAATCATAACCTAGGTTAGAATTAGGTGAAGTTAATTTGTGAAATATGTCAAACTTTGCTGTTGCGAGTCTGTATCATTTTGTTTTGATACAATTTTACATTTGGATCGTATGGAATTAAGAAAATTGTATCCTTTATAGTGTGGAGTGTGGTCAACATTTCTTTCTTCATTTGAACCCTACCAAGGACCCAGCTGTGGCTACTCAGGTAAGAGGTGATACTTTCCATTAAAGTCCCCCAACCAGCTCACTAGCAATTCTGCAATGTAAAGGACACTCCTGCCAAAGTCCTTTCACAAAGAGGCACGTATGATAAAAAAAAAACACAAAAATAAAAACTTGTAAAGCATTCATAGCAAGACAAAGTTAAAGCATTGCATAATGTACTTGCTGTCAGTTTGGCCCTAACTTTCCTTTATTCTTTAGCTAACAGCGAAACCTTTTAAATATTAAGTGAACAGCGTATGAAGGCTACTGAGAAGGACATCGACTATGGCCTTCCGTCTGCTGCCTGCATCTCCAGAGCTTCTTTCCATCCCTTCCCACGATACGACGCAGATGTTCCGATAATACGTTCAATAGACACTTTCCCACGATGAAATGCCTGTGTCTAGCAGAAAACATAGATTCCACAATGGCTCGCCGTACCCTCACACTGAGGCCGTGTCACCGACAGCACGTGGAGAAAAATTCTGCCAAGTGTCCATCCGCAAAAGCAGAGCAGATTATCACTTAGCCACCGAATCACATCTGATAGAATTACATGACTTGGAGTCCATCCAGGAACAGATGCTGCTGCATATAATACATTAATAAGAGACTGTAAACCAAAGCGCTGCAGTTGGGGTCTAAGATATTTCACGGCTCTTCCCCTGCCAGCTGCTCAAAATTGCGTGTCTCACTTAACGCAATAATCATTTACAGTTTTGGGAATTTATTCTCAACCAACTTACATTTTTAACAATGCAGTTGAAGGTTTGAAGAAATGACCAGAACAGAGATGAAGGAAAAGGTATTTGTTTTTTAGGTTTGGTTTCAGTGGGTAGAAGCTAAAATGTATGTCAGGCTGTTTTTTCTGCCAACGAGGTAGATTTAATGCCAGCACCAGTGGACATAAACCATAGTTGGCAAGCATAGCTTCACCTTTAGCAGCCCCCGTACCCTTAAGGCAAGCAGGCCTACCAGTACATGATTGCCCTTGGGACTTATTACACATTGCTTTGGTTGCTAGCCAAGTGGCAATAGAAGCTAGGCAAGGATATACAAAGGAGTACTTGTGGTCCTTTGGGGTGCCAGGCATGATTCCAGATGTTCCAGCAGATGCATCACCAGGAGCAATGTCCAGAGGATAGTAGAGGTCATAACAGGTAGCAGACAATAGTGTAATCCAGGGACAGGCAAATGTTGGGGCAGGTGGCAGACAAAAGGGAAATCCAGGGACTTGCAAAGGTCAGAGCATGTGGCAGACAATAGCGTAAGTAAGGGACCTGTGGAAGTCAGAGCAGGTGGCAGACAATAACATAGTCCAGGGTCAGGCAGAGGTCAAGGCAGGCATTGCATAATCCAAAAAATGGGCAGACATCTGGGCAGGCAGCAGACAGTATGGAAAACCAAGACAGGCTAGCAAGGGTCAAACCCAGGAGTCAAAGTAATAGAGAGTAGCACCAGACCTATCTCAATTCAAGTACCCTGGGGTTATGATGTTCATATAGAGCGCCCAAAGTACCGTGCACAATCAGAGCAGAGGAGGTGGCACAGGCTGCACCAAGCTGCTGCCTAGCAACAAGGCCACTGTACTAGGAGAGCAGCGCTGCTGGCTAATGGGAGCAGAAGGGGTATCGTTTAGAGTTACAGAGAAGGACTTTTGTTAGAAGTATTGCTCTTGCTCTCACGATTGCTGCAATACCTCAAATGTGTAATTTGAACACCGTTCTCATTTGCGGGCACGACTTACGTATGCGTTTTCTTGGGTGCGCGAGCTTTCAGGGATGGGGGGGGGGGAGGCGCTTAATACATTTTTTTTTCCTATTTATTTTATTTTATTTTTAACACTGTTTTAAAAAAAAAAAATCAAATCTTGTGAGTTAAAGATCCCTTGTGACAGTAATAGGCAGTGACAGGTACTCTTTATGAAGAGATCTAGGGTCAAAAAGACCCCAGACCCCTCCACTGCACTTCAAAGTATTCAAAACACCAAAATTGGCATTTTTGAATACTGTCAAATTTTGTAAATCAGCGCCTTTGACGTCGCCGCTGGGTTACATGATCGGAGACCCGATCGACGTTCGGGACTCCAACCAGCCAGCGGACATGCCAGGTGGTTGCTTGGGTCTCCCGGTGGGATGGGAGACACGGGCAGAGCCGCGCAAGGCGGCGGGAGGATCATGGCCAAGCGACTACTGAGCCGCAACGGTTTTTATCTCCAGAAAGCTGACCGGCGGCTCTAAAAAACAGTAAAGGGGTGATGCCTCTAGCTGCAGGCATCACCCCGGTACAACCACTTCTTCAAGCTGACGTACAGGTACGTCGGTTTGCGGGAAGTGGTTAAAGTGGTTGCAAACCCTTGCATATACACACTAAACTGACAAGCATCAGTTAATACACAGAGATGAAAACAAATCCTTCTACATAAGTTGAACTTTTTCATCTACAACCCTCTCTTCTCCATAATGTTTATCTACAACCCTCTCTTCTCCATAACCTTCTAAAATACATAGATCAAAGGCTTTCTTCCCAGCTTCAGAAGTCAGGGATCTGATATCACACACTGCACAGCATAGAGCAGGGAGCTGAGTATACAACAAAGAGAGAGGAGCCTCTAGGAGTAGACTGTAATGCTTTAACACACAATTGACAATAGTAACTCACATGGATTAAATGGAAATGAGCATGGTTAAAGAGGACAGTCAGGTGGATCCTCTGGTGGACGCTCAGAAATGTGTTGCATTCCGTTGACTTCATCGCGCCACACCCCCAGACCTTCTGCTATCCAAGCCTCAATCTAGGTTTCCATCTGCAGTACAGCCAGCCCTGCGGTCACCAGCGGGGAGCAGTCTACATGGCGCTGCTGTGCCAGGGGATGATCACGCGTCCACCAGAGGATCCACCTGACTGTCCTGTATTACCATGCTCATCTCCACTTACTCCATGTGAGTTACTATTGCGAATTGAGTATTACAGCATTACAGTCTACTCTCAGAGGCTCCTCTCTCTTGTTGTTTACAGTCTACCAGAACCTTGGCTTGTTCTCATCTGATGGCAGCCCTAAATCTCTGGACTTTCCCATTTCTTTTCCCTAGGATCTTGTCATAGTCTTTATATAGACTTATTTGGGGCTTGCAGCTCATGCACCTAATTAACTATTGTTTTTAGGGAGCTGAGTATAACCTGAGACTTGAGTGGATGTAATGGATCCCCCCATGCAAAGTCTTATAGGGGAATATGTACAGCTGAGGCTATCAATCGCCTGCTGTGTGCCTTGGGGGGGGGGGGGGGGGGGTAATCTGTCAGGAATGACTAATGCAAATAGCAGAGGGAAGAGAAAGGAGAAAGAAATCACAATCAGTGTTTGGGATTAAGGCTATAGAGCAATATGCTCTTTTCATTTTTTTTTTTCGTGTCAGGGGTTTACAACCACTTTAATCGGTTGCCGACTGCGCACAGTATATTTACTGCGGCAGTCAGCCCCCCGGCCAGGCAGAGTGACGTAGATCTACGTCGCTAGCCTGTCACCGGGTTTTGAGCCAATAGAGGGCGAGCGTGCGCCCGCTGAAGCGCGCGCCTGCCTCGGCTCGTTCACAGAGGAGTCTTGGCGTGTGACCGGCGGACCCGATGTCCGCCGGTCACACTACGATCGTCGGTAGAGCGGGAGAAAGGCGGGCGGCTTATGTAAACAAGCCACCTGTCATTCTCCCCTGTGTAAAAATGGAGATCAGACGGTTCTACTATGTAGAACCGTTGATCTCTGTTTTTACAATAGGAGACCTGTCCCACTACAGTTAGAAACATGCCCCTAGGACACACTTAACCCCTCCCTGTCCAATACAGTTAACCCCTTCCCTGCCAGTGTCATTTTTACAGTAACAGTGCATATGTATAGCACTGATTACTGCAGTAATGTCACTGGTACCCCCAAAAGTGTCAAAAATGTCAGTCAAGGGTCCGATCTGTCCGCCGCAATGTCGCAGTACCGCAAAAAAATTGCAGATCGCCGTCATTACTCGTTAAAAAAAAAACACCAAAAATGACAAAAATCTTTCCCTTTGTTAGTAAACGCGATAACTTTTGCGCAAACCAATCAAAATAAGCTTTTTGCGATTTTTTTTACCAAACATATATAAAACAAATTGGCCGAAAATGTTAAAAAATTTTGATTTTTACATTTTTATGGGGGGGGGGGGATTTTATATAACAAAATGTAAAAAAATATTGTTATTTTTGCAAAATTGACGCTCTTTTTTTGTTTATAGCGCATGATCAAAAAATCGCACAGGTGATCAAATACCACCAAAAGAAAGCTCTATTTGTGTGAAAAAATGGACGTGAAATTAGTTTAGGTACAGCATCGCACGACCGCGCAATTGTCCGTTAAAGTCACGCAGTAAAAAATCGCAAAAAAAACCCTGGTCAGGAAGGGGGTAAAATCTTCCGGGGCTTAAGTGGTTAATGGGAAACTTTTAGTGACCTACATTATTGTGCAAAAGTTTTAGGTAGGTGTGAAGAAATGCTGTAAATGAAGAATTCTTTCAAAAATATATATTTTAATTGTTTATTTTTATCAATTTTACAAAATGCAACGTGAGCAAACAGAATAAAAATCTAAACCAAATCAATATTTGGTGTGACTACCTTTTTTACTTCAAAACAGCATCAATTCCTAAACTTGCATACTTTGTACACTTGCACAAAGTCTGGGATTTTGTAGTATTAGAGTTGGGTATATGATTCACCAATTATACCAGGCAGGTGCTAATGATCATCAAGTCCATATGTAGGTTGAAACACAGTCATTTACTGAAACAGACACAGCTGTGTAAGAGGCTTAAGAGTGGGTGAGGAACAACCAAACTCTGCTAGGAAGGTGAGGTTGTGGAAGACAGTTTCATGTCACCATGGCAAGACTGAGCAAAGCAACAAGGCACAGGGTAGTTATACTGCATCAGCAAGGTTTCTCCCAGGCAAATATTTCAAAGCAGACTGTGCTGTTAAGCCTCTTTTGAAGAAGCACAAAGAAACGGGCAAAGATGAGGACGGTAGACCAGTGAAACCCAGGTACACCCATCTTTTGTTTGGAGAAATCTGGCCAGAAGTGGTCTATATAGAAAAATTGCGGCTAAAAAGCCATACCTCCGACGTTAAAACAAGGCTAAGTGACACAACTATACACAAAAACATTGGAACTGGGGTGCAAAAAACGGCAGCAGATGCACTGTCAAAATGTGATATATTTGGCTGTAGCAGGAGGCAGTTTGTTAGTGAAGGGCTGGAGAGCGGTACAGTAATAAGTGTCTGCAGGCAACAGTGAAGCATGGTGGAGGTTCCTTGAAAGTGTGGAGCTGCATTTCTGAAAATGGAGCTGGATATTTGGTCAGGATCAATGGTGTCCTCAAAGATGAGAAATACAGGAATATACTTATCCATCACACCATACCATCAGGGAGGTGTGTGATTGGCCCCAATTTTATTCTGCAGCAGGACAATGACCCCAAACATACAGCCAATGTCATTAGAAACTATCTTCAGTGTAAAGAAGAACAAGGAGTCCTGGAAATGATGTCTTGGCCCCCACAGAGCCCTGATTTCAACATCAAGCCTGTCTGGGATTGCATGAAGAAACAGAAGGATTTAAGGCAGCCTACATCCACAGAAGATCTGTGTGGTTAGTTCTCCAATATGTTGTTAACCTACCTGCCGAGCAGTGTTAATTTCGTCGACTAAAACCGACTAAAACGTTTTCGTCGACTAAATTAACACAATTTTAGTCGACTAAAATACAACTAAAACTAAAACAATTCAGGTGACTAAAATACGACTAAAACTAAAATGGCATTTTAGTCAAAAGACTATAACTAAAACTAAATCGAAATTTGCTGCCAAAATTGGTGCATGCTCAAAGCTTAATACCATAAATAATAACATATTTAGATTTTTCACTCCAGGACCAGCAGTAGTATATAATGAGTTTGGAAATTGTAGAGAAATGCTTAAATAATGCATTACAAATTACAATTGAACTACACCCATTCGATTATAGATGACTAAAATGAGTTTTAGTCGACTAAAATGTAGGACGTTTTAGTCGACTAAAATGTACTGGAGTTTTAGTCGACTAAATACGACTAAAACTAAAACACTTGCAGAAGACTAAAATGGGACTAAAACTAAAATGCCATTTTAGTCCTAAGACTAAGACTAAAACTAAATTGAAATTTGCTGCCAAAATTAACACTGCTGTCGAGTTTCTTCAAAAACTGTGTGTAAGTATATTTAGAAGAATTGATACTGTTTTGAAGACAAAGGGTGACCACACCAAATTGTTTGTTTTTGTTTCGGATTTATCTTCTGTTCACTTACTTTACTATTTGTTCATGATAAAAAAAAAAACTATTAACACTTCTATTTCTGAAAGCATTCTTAGCTCATAGCATTTTTCACACCTGCGTGAAACTGTATATATGAGCTTTTTAGACATCCTATTCCAAAACCATGATCATTCATAGGCTTTAACAGCCTCCACGATTCTAGGAAGGCTTTCCACAATATTTTGGAATGTGTCTGTAATGTGTGGCCACTTGTGAGGTTTGGTATTGATGTTGGATGAGAAGCTCACAACTGATTTTTCAACTCATCCCAAAGGTGATCAGTAAGGTGGAGGTCAGGGCTCTACATAGGCCACTTGAGTTTCCTCACCAAACTGGTCAAACCATGTCTTTATGGAGCCGGCTTTGTGTACAGGGGCACAGTCATGTTGGGACAGAAAAACGTCTTCCCCCAAACTGTTGGAGATCATTTGGAGGGGTTTCCACATACTATTAGCTATACAGTTTACTTCTATGACAACATTGCAGATTCTTCCTCCTGTGTTTTGGGAGATACTGGGATGTTGCCCCATAAGGACATCTTGAGAGTATTACAAGCCATGAAACTCACCACTGACTTCTTGTGTGGACTGGTGCCACCCTCAGGTCATTTTGCAAAGCAGACACTCACTCCATCAGCTTAATCTTCTCTCATCACACTGCATTGTACTACATTCTGCCCAAAGGCAAAGAGAAATGTTCCTACATTTTGGATTGCAAGACCATGCATAACATGAGTTCCAGGCTTGGTCTAAAGGTGTGCTCTGTACTGCTGTGGGCTCCAGCAAGGAGACCCTGTCACTAAGTGGTGAACATAAAGTACTAAACTGTGCCCTCACTGCCAGAGGCCCTGTCACCAGTCACCATCACCGCTTCCTTACTGAATATTCATTCTTTTACCTCTGAACCCAGAGGGTTAACCCTGGCTTTAACACTGTCTCCCCACTGTTCTTCAGATACATCATGATTACACCCAGCTGTAATACATTTGTTTCCCTCACCTCTGGAAAGTGACTTCTTGAAATCAGGAACTTGCTTACTGAATTAGGTTGTTGAATACACAGATGGTAGTACATTCGTTTCATATAACATCGTTACAGATTAGTTCTTATACACTATGACTGTACTGTACATCATATAGCAAATGGTGCGTCAGATAGCTTAAGTTAAGGAAGTCCATAGAACAAAGTTAATTTGCATGATTGCGCTCACACACGGGTCCCAATTGAAGGATATGCTTCCAAAAGAACAGATCACACTGTACTACTCCCACACTGGACTGCACCACAAGGCCAACTTCCCATGCAAATAACGCCTCGTGAAAAGGAAGTGACTCATGCAGGGGAAGACACGTCCCACTATTACATCAACCCAGTATGCATCAGTCCAATATTCAACATTACACATCAGAGTATTATGATTTAATAGTCTTAACAAAATATTAACACCATATAAATTAGGCACCTGCCTACATCTGTATTTTCCTGCAATCACTGAGCCTCCCTGATTACTAACTGCTGGGATAAATTTGCAGCCACGCTGAGAGTGCATGGTACTTAAAAAGTCGACTCTGAGGGATGCCTTTTATTGTATGTTTAGCATGACTTGACTGAGCTTGCAACAGACTATTACCCGACAAGGGTTTTCTATAAATTCCAGAAGTTACCTTTCCATATTTTCCTATCAAATAGACATTCAAAAAGGGGACAGCTTTACTGCCCATATACTCAGTAATGCTCAAATTATGACAGTTGTCAATAAGATAAAAAACAATTAAGGTCTCCTACACGACAATCAGGTCATCAATGTAGTGAAGGTAAAGCCCAATATGCGATTAAAAGGGATTTTCACCTCCCAAAGATGCAGGACTGATCCCACCAACTCCTATAGAGTGAGAGCAGAAATTTAGCCCCCATTGCGGCCCCACACCACTGGGGGTAATATATCCCATCAAAGATGAAATAGAGAGTCTAAAGATACTCCAAAACTTACAAAACAAACAAGCAATACTCAATAGAAAACTCAGTATTTTGTTCTAAATAAAAGGAGACTACCTCAACCGCCAAGTTATGAGGGATGGAGGCATACTGTAAAGTCTTGCAATATCACAAGTGGCCCAATCAAATTGTCTCTGTTTGTGTTTGAAAACACAATACCAAAATTGCAAAAAATGTTTAAAATAGATTTTGTAAAAATCATTTGCATTGATACATATTTCCCAGGCCAGTGCCCACCCCCGTGCTATTTTTTCGACACCCCAAGCCTATTTTGGCAGAAAATGGGCAATTATTAATTTAACAGATTTGACTCCTTTTGATTTTAATGGGATTCAGGATCGACATCCGAACTTCTTTGAAATTCGACAAACCCTACTCAAACCGTACACAGGGCAGTTTGGATCATTCCTACTAATGATAACTAAAGATCTATGTAAGGGAATAAGAACCCCCTTTATCCTACTGGAGATCCCTCTAGTGATAACTATATAGGGAAATCAGGACCTCATTCCTCCTGTTGGTTATCTCTCTAGTGATAACTAATGATCTATATAGGGGCATCAGGACCTCCTTCCTCCTGCTGGTGATCCCTAGTGATAACTAAAGATCTATACTGTATAGAGGAATCAGGACCTCCTTCCTCCTACTTGTGATCCCTCTAGTGATAACTTGTAAACAGGTTGCTACTGCCCAGGTCAGGTAGAAAGGGTTAATGTTTTACCACCTTTCCCTGGTGTGTTTGTGGGCTTTTGCTGGGGTCCAGCTTCCCTCCTGTGTTCTGTAAAAGGGAAAAGGTCCAGATTCTAAGGGGGCTCTGAGGAACACTTTAAGAATTGCATAGGGGACACATGCAACTAAAGACTTGCTGGAACCTATAGTCTGCTCTGGAACACCGATTTGCCAAGAGAACTCTGGAAGACGAACTTCTTTTAGAGCATTGCCAAGCTGGACTTTTCTCAAAAGGATTTCACCTGTGCAGCCACAGTTGGGTTCAGTTACGAAAAGACGTTATTGCATGTTATACATGTTTTGCCAAGTTTTCAGTAAAAAATTATATAACTGCTCAGAGCCTGGTCTGAAGTTTTTCAAGGGGTGCATGTCAGGTCTTGGTGTATCACTAAAGAACTGGGGTTCATGACCATGATATAGGGTATGTGTAACATCCCTTCATGAGTAATCGCAAGGAGAAACATGGAGAACATGACGACCACCACACCCTACCCTTAAGCCTAAGACACACCAGTAGGGCAGAACGGAAAAGACAGCTCAGGAAGAGCCACTGTACTAACTATTCAGTGTTCTGACAGGGGGACGGTCCCCCGCCAGCACACTAAGGCCAGTGCTCTTAGCCAATGGGAGCCGGTCGGCAGACCGTTTTCAGTCATGCCCTTTCTGGACCCCTGTGTACTTGACTGACTCCAGTACACACAGCCTAAGGTCAACCGGTTTCTACCAGGGACGTGCAATCAGGGGAAGCAGGGGTAGAAGAGCCTCACCTGCCATGAACAAAGAAAACAAAAAACAATTGTGCTTCGAGAGTTGTAGCTTGACGACCTAGGGGGTAGGTACCTAAAGTGTGACCCCACAACTGGTCAAAATTTTGGGCTCCTAGCACCTATGGTTCCAGAGATGCCATGCTCCTTGCACAGCCTGTCAGAATCTGTTTGCAGCAGACTAAGATGATGAGCTCACAGTGCCTCTGATTTCTTGTCAGAGACACTGAGCTCAGTGGACAGCTTGGAGCCTTGGACCAATGGTAAAGCACCATTGGACAAATTTGTCCAATAAAAATCGTGCAGTGGAGGCTCTCCTCTCACTGCAGTGTCATAGAAGGGGATATGTGTCTAAAAGACACATGCCCTTTCCAGCCCAGCCCTCTTAAAGCGGGGTTGATGAGTATAAGGTTTACCCATAATCCCATGTGTTTCTCACAAAGTTACGAGGGAGAATCTGCTGCTGCTGCTGAAAAGGTACTTTTTTAATCAAGCAAAATAATATATTATTATGCTTTATGTTATAACATAATCATTTATTATTTATCTATTTACTGTGAAATTACTGGTTTGAAATTATAACTTCAAACTTCAGTAATTTGTCCATTAAGCCACCTGCTTGAGTACAGTTTTTTTTTTTTAAATAGTAAATTACCTTAAAAACAATATATAATAATTTTTTGTATTTTACCTACTTATGGTAATTAACCACTTGCCACACAGGCAAATTCTGACACTTCTCTCCTAACTGTAAAAATCATCATTTTATTGCTAGAAAATTACTCAGAACCCCCAAAAATTATATATATATTTTTTAGCAGACACCCTAGGGATTAAAATGGTGGTCATTGCAACGTTTGATGTCACTTGATATTTGCGCAGCAATTTTTCAAGCGCATATAATTTGAAATGATCTTACACCGAGTAAATAGATACCTAACATGTCACGCTTTAAAATTGCACACACTTGTGGAATGGCACAAAAATTCAGTACTTAAAAATCTCCATAGGCGACGCTTTAAAATTGTTTACAGGTTACCTGTTTAGAGTTACAGAGGAGGTCTAGCTCTAGAATTATTGCTCTCGCTCCAACGTCCGCAGCGATATCTCTGATTTGTGTTTTAAACGCCGTTTACATACACTTAAAAAAAAAATAATAATCTGCTGTCCAATAGATTCCTTTCACCAGATGCCTATTTGTCCGAGGGAATCTGATTGACTGCCTGTCCTGCGGGTTTTTAGGCGTAAGCCAATTGGCTGAAGTTGAAGATGACATTTTTCATCTCACAGTACTCGGCTACGCTGTGGGGGTTTATTCACTAAATGTTGATATAGGGTTTATTCACTGAATAATGTGGAGGCTGTATCTGGCTCTGATACTAGCCAGTGCCTCACCAGCCACTGACCTTACCGCACGTCCCTGGTTTCTACTGAACCGGCCAATGCCACCTGACATTCGGCCCGTGTATACTAGCCTTTACAATCTAAAGATCTATATGAAGGGAATCAGGACCTACTGTATCCTACTAGTGATTATTCTAGTGATTACAAAGATCTATATAGAGGAAACGGGACCTTCTTCCTCCGACTGGTGATCCCTCTAGTGAAAACCAAAGATCTATATAAAGGAATCAGGACCTCCTTCTTCCTGCTGGTGATTCCTCTAGTGATAACTAAAGATCTATAGGGAAATCAGAACCTCCTTCCTCCTGCTGGTGATCCCTACAGTGATCATCAAAGGTCTATATAGAGATATAGAGGAATCAGGACTTCCTTCCTCTTGCTGGTGATCCCTCTAGTGAAAACCAAAGTTCTATATAAAGGAATCAGGACCTCCTTCCTCCTGCTGGTGATCCCTCTAGGCATAACTAAAGATCTATAGGGAAAATCAGGACCTCCTTCCTCCTGCTGTTGATCCCTACAGTGATCATCAAAGGTCTATATAGGGATATAGAGGAGTCAGGACTTCCTTCCTCCTGCTGGTGATCCCTCTAGTGAAAACCAAAGATCTATATAAAGGAATCAGGACCTCCTTCCTCCTGCTGGTGATCCCACTAGTGATAACTAATGATCCACAGTATAGGGAAAATCAGGACCTCCTTCCTCCTGCTGGTGATCCCTACCCTACAATAATCATCAAAGGTCTATAAAGGGATATAGAGAAATCAGGACTTCCTTCCTCCTGCTGGTGATCCCTCTAGTGAAAACCAAAGATCTATATAAAGTAATCAGGACCTCCTTCCTCCTGCTGGTGATCCCTCTAGTGATAACTAAAGGTCTATAGGGAAAATCAGGACCTCCTTCCTCCTGCTGGTGATCCCTACAGTGATCATCAAAGGTCTATATAGGGATATAGAGGAATCAGGACTTCCTTCCTCCTGCTGGTGATCCCTCTAGTGAAAACCAAAGATCTATATAAAGGAATCAGGACCTCCTTCCTCCTGCTGGTGATCCATCTAGTGATAACTAAAGATCTATGGGGAAAATCAGGACCTCCTTCCTCCTGCTGGTGATCCATCTAGTGATAACTAAAGATCTATATAGAGGAGTCAGGCCCTCTTTTTTTTTGCTGGTGATCCCTTTAGTAATTTAACCCAGAATTATTTTCTCCTTCCCCACATTCAGACCACAGAGTTTTCTCATTTCTTAATCATCTGAAATAATTACCCCAAAATCGTTTTCCTCTGTAGTTCTGGCCAACACTGTACCCGCAGTATTGTACTCTATCAGGGGATTCTTTTTCCTTAACTGCATTATTTTGCATTCCGCAGACTGCTATGCTATGTCCATCCATAGGTAGCTGAGCCCACATGGCTCCTCATCAGCGTCCTTCCACTATGACGCTCCACAGCGAAGGTGCCTGATGTCCAGCCAGGAGTAAGCTGGTGCGGTCCTGCCCTCTGACTCGTCTCTCCCCCTGTGTTCTCCAGTCACTTTGAAAAGCCACCTCTCACTTCTGATTCTGGAGAAAGATCAAGAGAGGTAGCACGATGTTAACCAGATTCTCCCTTTTATCTGAATATATCTTGTGACACGGCAGTTGCTGGAAGACACGCGACTCAGAGAGAGAGAGAGAGAGAGAGAAGAGAGCGAGCTGGCTTTGCATTCAGAGAAGAGACGTATACCTGCAGCTGACACTCTTGTCAAAGAAAGATGAAGAGCAATCGCACTGGCTTTTGTGTCACTGAAAGGAGATGCAATCTCCCACAGACATCACACGAGGAACAATGGGCTCCGGCTTTGAATTGCGCATACAGAGTACCAGATCGCGGCATGAGCCCGCATGACACTGTCAGTTGATATTTATAAAGTTGGCTGCCAGGAAAACAAATTACTCGTTAAAGTCCCAAGTTGTGAGTATAAACGATACACGGCAACTTTCCTAGGTTAAGCTAAGATCCACCCTTACTTCCATCCAAAATATTCTTGGCTATCAATCTGCAATGCAAAGTATTAATGTTAATGTTTGATAGACGTGTGATGTTTTTTGTTATGTATTAAAATTCGGCCAAATTTCTTGTTATTTGGAGATTCGGATGTATCTGAATCTCTGAATCCCAACAGTAACACATTTTAATGAATCCGAAATAAATTATAACGAAAGCAACAATTTAATTTGGATTCATTTGTTTCATTCATTTGTGACTTCAGAGGGTTTTGTAAGTTCAATAATATATAGCACACTCTGTATTGTTGTAATTGGCCAAAGCCAAAATCACAAAACATCAAAGTTGGATTAAAGTCTCATTGGAATCACTAGGAAATCGCAATGCAACGTCACACTGGAAATTGCATGACTTTGGGGTCCCAGCTGTCTGAACCTTGCTTTAACCGCTTGCCTACTGGGCACTTTTACTCCCTTCCTGCCCAGGCCAATTTTCAGCTTTCAGCACTGTCGCACTTTGAATGACAATTGCACGGTCATACAATGCTGTACCCAAATAGAATTTTTATCATTTTTTCTTCACATAAATAGAGCTTTCTTTTGGTAATATTTAATTACTACTGTTTTATTTTTTTTTGCTAAATAAACAAATGAAGACCAAAAATTCATAAAAAAAAAACTTTTTCAAAGTTTGTTATAAAATTTTGCAAACAGGTAATTTTTCTCCTTCACTGATGGGCACAGATGAGGCTGCACTGATAGGTGGCACTGATGGGCAATGATAGATAGGACTGACAGGTGGCATTGATAGGTGGCACTGATAGGCAGCACTGCTGGGCACTGATAGGTGGCACTGATGGGCACTGATAGGTGACACTAATGAGGAGGCACTGGTGGGCACTGTTTGGCAGCACTGATTGGCATTTATTAGCAGCATTGGTGTGCACTTATTGGCAGCACTGGTGGGCACAGATTGGCAGCACTGGTGGGCACTGTTGGGACTGCACTGATAATCAGGATACTGATAATCAGTGCCCTGATTATCAGTGTACATGTCCCTTTTACACAAGCCGGCTATTGGCTCTCTTATCCTCTCCTCATGCTGTAAGTGTGGGAAAAGGAGTGCCGATAACTGTCTTCTGTTTTCATCCATGATCAGCTGTGATTGGACACAGCTGATCACATGGTAAAGAGACTCTGATTGGCTCCTTACCCCCATTCTGTTATCAGCAGTGTCCGGAGGATGCGAACACACAGAGCGCGCCCCACAGTGGGCGCAATCATGGGAAGGCATCATATGACAGCCTCCCACAACTAGCTGGCCGCCCTGTAGCCATCATTCCGCTATAGTGCAGTCGACAAGTGGTAAAAGTGGTTAGGGGGTGGAGCCTACGTGCCGACGTCACATCGCGCTCATCTTGACTGAAGGGAAACATATGTTTGAAGCTGGATCAAGGCTGCACTGTTAAAGTGCTTTACTTGTTAGTATTTTATCCTGACTTATTTTGGAACAATAACATTTTAGTTTAACAGAGAGCACTAGATTTTGCCCTTTTCTTATCCCTTCATATATTGCGGATAGACACCAAGGCTTACAAAGTTGGCTGGAGGGAGAGGAAGATGCAGAGGAGCCAGCAGTATACCAGACCAATTGTTTGTCTACAGAGGGGGACCGCTGTTTTTGACCTACTGGTAACACAGCAGTCAAAATATGAGGTGAGCGGCCTGATTGCACAGGTGGAGGCGAGCACCAGCACTTTATTGCTGTCCTCTACTGTATGGTGGATCAATATGCTAAATGACTCTATCAAGATACACTCATGCTATATGGACTACCGTATATGCGGGTATATAAGACGACTGGGCGTATAAGATGACCCCCTAATTTTCCAGTTAAAACATAGGTTTTGGGCTATACTCGCCGTATAAGACCACCCCCCACCCCATGATGGGGTCTTGTCTAGCAGCCATTTACACTCACTAATCAGACAGGAGTATAAAATGTGAACCTTAAGAGGAAGAGGACTCCAAGTTTATGACTACCAAGCTGGCCCAAAAGGAACGTTCCTAATCTGTCAGCCCGCTGGATGTGCGGTAATTCTGTAAGTACCGTAACTTCGGCTACATACAGTATACCACGCTGAGCCAATCACGGTAAGCAATGTATTCTATTAATGAATACAAAGCCTGCTCAGATTGGCTGAGACAGAAAGGCGGGCTGATAATGTTACAACCTCTGACTCGGCCAATCCGAGCTGGCTTTGTATTTTTTAATAGAATACATAGCTCGCAGTGATTGGCTCAGCGCAGTATACTGTATGTAGCGGAAGCTATGGTACATACAGTATTACTGCACATTAGTGATCGACCGATATCGGTTTTTCGTTGCCGATACCGATATTTTGGTCAATGCATATCGGTATCGGCTGATATGCGCCGATATTTTGTACATTTAAAAAACATTTTTTTTTTCTTGACAGGTACTCTTGTGGAGGGATCTGGGGGTCTAAAAGACCCCAAACCCCTCCTCTGCACTTAAAAGCATTCAAAACGCCAAGTTTGGCTGTTTTGAATGCTGTAATTTTTTTTTAATCCGGCGCCAGTACCCGGAAGTGATGTCATGACATCACTTCCAGGTTTTTGCATGGAGACCCGATGAGAGCCGAATGCGGCTTTGATCGGGACTTCGGCGGCCGTGCAGGCTGGTTGCCTGGGTCTCCCGGTGGGATGGGAGACCCGGGCGAGCCGCAGAAGGCGGCGGGAGGGGGGAGGGCATCCCCTCCTGTTCCTTGTAATGACAGCCGAGCAGCTTCTAAGCCGCATCGGTTGTCATTACAAGACAGCCGACCCTCGGCTATGGAGGCCGGTACCGGGGTGATGCCTCTAGCTGCAGGCATCACTCCAGTACAAGCACTTTCCCGAAATATCAGCAATATCGGTCACTTTGGTGGGCGATTCCAATATATCGGGGAAAGTGCAGATGGCTTTGCCAATAATCGGTCGATCCCTACTGCACATCTAGCGGGCTGACAAATTAGGAATGTTCGTTTTGGGCCAGCTTGGTAGTCCTAAACCTGGAGTTCTCTAAGGTTCACATTTTATACTTGGCGTATAAGATGACCCCCCTGATTTTTGGGGGATGTTTTAGGGTTAAAAAATAGGGTTGAGCAAACACGGACTGTATTATTCGTGTTCGTACCGAATAATTGGATTTTTGTTACCCGAACACGGACCCGAAAACTTTACTGTATATTCGGGTAAAAATCCGTGTTCAGTCGTTTTATTTCCGGGTTTTGCATGCTTTGGCGCACTTTTCATGGCGGGCTTTCAACAGCCAATCAACAAGCGTTTAACTGGTGTGCCTAAGCCATCCCAGCCATGCCTACAAATGTATCAGTAGCTGTGATTGGCCGTCTGAAGCATGTGACCAAGTCTTTATAAGTTCGAGGCAGCGACGCTGCGGCGTCATTCTGCTGTTTAGTTCAGGGAGAGAGCACACATCAACGTGCTGGTTGCTGATTAGGGACAGACAGGAAAAAAAAAACATTTGTGTCCGGATAGAATTGAGGGACAGGTCGGAGTGTGTTAGGCAGGGCGAGTTGTAGGCATTTTAGGGAGAGAGTCTGCTGATTTTTAGGGTCAGTGTGTTCTACAAACTACAATCGATATTGCTGTGTGGTGTGGGATAGGAGATAGGCAGGTGTCAGTGGTCCACATCCATTTTGCTGTGTGTGGGCTGCAGTGAACACAATCTTTTTGGGCTGCAGTAAACACAATCTTTTTGGGGTGCAGTGAACACAATCTTTTTGGGGTGCAGTGAACACAATCTTTTTGGGGTGCAGTGAACACAATCTTTTTTGCCCACTGAGGAGGAGGGAGAAAAGTATTATTCTATCAGGCACTGTGTGCAGCATTTTTCCTTCAGCTGTGCTGTGCTGAGTGACTGATCATACACTGCTGTGTTCAGTTCACATGTGCTAATATTGAGTGGTTTCAGAAATCATACACTTTTTTTCTATTCCACTATTAAATATACAGCCTTGGGTTAAAAAAAATTAAATTGTGGCCTGCAGCAGAGCTGAATGATATTTGGGGTTTTTGGGGTTCATCTCATACTTCTGAAGATTTGAGGGTGCTGCCTGTTCCATACTCCTCCTACTCCTCATTCAACCTTTTAGGGGTACAAACAATAGTAATTGGGGCCTAGTGTGCTTCTATACGTGTGAGATACATACACTTTTTTTGATCATATTTCCTATTCCGCTATTCAATAAAAACCTTTGGGGATCAATTAAATTGCGGGATAGTTTGTGTTGGTACGTGTGAGATCCACCTTTCCAAGTTTTTGGGGTTCATCTCATACTTCTGAAGATTTGAGGGTGCTGCCTGTTCCATACTCCTCCTACTCCTCATTCAGCCTTTTAGGGGTACAAACAATAGTAATTGGGGCCTAGTGTGGTTTTGTACGTGTGAGATACATACACTTTTTTTGATCATATTTCCTATTCCGCTATTCAATAAAAAACCTTTGGGGATCAATTAAATTGCGGGATAGTTTGTGTTGGTACGTGTGAGATCCACCTTTCCAAGTTTTTGGGGTTCATCTCATACTTCTGAAGATTTGAGGGTGCTGCCTGTTCCATACTCCTCCTACTCCTCATTCAGCCTTTTAGGGGTACAAACAATAGTAATTGGGGCCTAGTGTGCTTCTGTACGTGTGAGATACATACACTTTTTTTGATCATATTTCCTATTCCGCTATTCAATAAAAACCTTTGGGGATCAATTAAATTGCGGGATAGTTTGTGTTGGTACGTGTGAGATCCACCTTTCCAAGTTTTTGGGGTTCATCTCATACTTCTGAAGATTTGAGGGTGCTGCCTGTTCCATACTCCTCCTACTCCTCATTCAGCCTTTTAGGGGTACAAACAATAGTAATTGGGGCCTAGTGTGGTTTTGTACGTGTGAGATACATACACTTTTTTTGATCATATTTCCTATTCCGCTATTCAATAAAAACCTTTGGGGATCAATTAAATTGCGGGATAGTTTGTGTTGGTACGTGTGAGATCCACCTTTCCAAGTTTTTGGGGTTCATCTCATACTTCTGAAGATTTGAGGGTGCTGCCTGTTCCATACTCCTCCTACTCCTCATTCAGCCTTTTAGGGGTACAAACAATAGTAATTGGGGCCTAGTGTGGTTTTGTACGTGTGAGATACATACACTTTTTTTGATCATATTTCCTATTCCGCTATTCAATAAAAACCTTTGGGGATCAATTAAATTGCGGGATAGTTTGTGTTGGTACGTGTGAGATCCACCTTTCCAAGTTTTTGGGGTTCATCTCATACTTCTGAAGATTTGAGGGTGCTGCCTGTTCCATACTCCTCCTACTCCTCATTCAGCCTTTTAGGGGTACAAACAATAGTAATTGGGGCCTAGTGTGCTTCTGTACGTGTGAGATACATACACTTTTTTTGATCATATTTTCTATTCCGCTATTTAATCAAAACCTTTGGGTATAAACAATTAAATTGCGGGATAGTCTGTGTCGGTACGTGTGAGATACACCTTTCCAATTTTTGGGGCGCATCTCATACTGCCGAGGATTTGAGGGTGCTTCAGTCTGCCTCCTGCCTGTTCCGAACTCCTCCTAATCCTCATCCTGCCTTTAGGGTACAAAAAATTGTAATCGGGGCCTAGATTGTGTTTGTATGTGTGAGATACACCGTTTTGTAAAATTTGTCCTATTCCGCTATTCAATATACACCCTGTTTGAGTGTAAAAAATTAAATTGTGGGATAGTCTGTATCGGTACATGTGAGATACACCTTTTTAAATTTGTTTGGCGCATCTCCTTCTACCGCTGAGGATTGCAGGGCGCTTCAGTTTGCCTCCTGTTCCCAACTCCTCCTACTCCTCTTCCTCATCCTGCCTTAAGGGTACAAAAAATTGTAATCGGGGCCTAGTTGGTGTTTGTACGTGTGAGATATAGTGATGTCGCGAACCTAAAATTCGCCGTTCGCGAACAGCGAACGCGAACATCGGCAAATGTTCGCGAACCGACGAACCGGGCGAACCGCCATAGACTTCAATAGGCAGGCGAATTTTAAAACACACAGGGACTCTTTCTGGACACAATAGTGATGGAAAAGTTGTTTCAAGGGGACTAACACCTGGACTGTGGCATGCCGGAGGGGGATCCATGGCAAAACTCCCATGGAAAATTATCTAGTTGACGCAGAGTTGTGTTTTATTCCATAAAGGGCATAAATCACCTAACATTCCTAAATTGTTTGGAATAACGTGCTTTAAAACATCCAGTGTGTGTATACGATCAGGTATATTGTATCAATCAGGTAGTGTAAGGGTTACTCAAAATCAGATTGGAATCCTACGAGCTACCCCCCTAATCTAGATTTTACAACTGCCGCAAACACCTCACTTCTCAGAAAGTGCTCTGTGCTATATAAATACAATAAATAGTGTTGCGCAACAGTAAAAATCTGCCTAGTTGCTATTTCAACGATATTGGTGACCAATCCAGATTGTACTGTGTATGGTGTGCTATCCAAAAATATAAAATAAAATAAAATAAACCTGTGTGATATAAATTGTTTTGTGAAAAGTCAATGTTTTCATGTGATTCCAATGCTGCTGAGTATATCAATAAATGTGTTATCCGCTTCAATAATCATACAGTGTTACCAAATATAAAGTGCTGTTTTCAACAATTTATATCACACAGGTTTATTTTATTTTACATTTTTGGATAGCACACCATACACAGTACAATCTGGATTGGTCACCAATATCGTTGAAATAGCAACTAGGCAGATTTTTACTCTTATTTATTATATTTATAGTGTAAGGGTTACGCCCGCTTCACAGTGACAGTCTGACCAAACTCTGACATACAAAACTCCCCATTGTCATGGACATGCAATAAATGTCTGGTAGTTTACCTGTCCCTCCTTATCCTTCCTCATTCCTCATGTCTGCATTAAGGGCAAGACCATTCCTTCTGGCTGTTTTTATTATCTCTCCTCCCTGTTTGGCTCCACCCCAGGCCATTACAGGAAGTCTATATTAACCAGTGCACTGCAGGCCAGCTAGCTTTGCTGTTCCCTGTTGCTAGTTTCCTGTTTCCTGTGTGCTTGATCTACTGTGTACCGACTTTGGCTTGGCTCTGTCGCTGACTGTTCCTGTTTGGCTGTTACCCCGACCTCGGCTTACCCATCACCATTCCGTGTGTCCTGAGTGGCTGCTTCCCTTCTCTCCCTAGGGAGCGTGACCTGGGGGACCCCAGGGGCCGCGACCTGGGCCCAGCTGCAGCCAAGTCCATCCTCACCACTAGAGGCTATGGTGAACACCTGCTGGGTCTTAGACTCCGCGCCCTGGGGAATCTTGGGCTCATGTTCCGGTCCATCCTCAGCAGTCTGCTATCGGGTTCACTACCTTGCGCTGCGCCCCTGCCTCCAACAGGGTGCAGTAGTCACCTGGCCATTGGCCAACAGTCAGTCAGTCCATTTGCACAACCGCAAACTCCCCATTTGCACAAGGTTGGATACCAAGCTAGCCATGTCCCGTTCCTTGTCCTCACTGACGTCATTGAAGGTCTCTTCCTCCACCCAGCCATGTACAACACCAAGGGTCCCCGAAAGGTGACAACAAGCCCCCTGGGACGCCTGCTGTGGTTGGTCTTCCACCTCCTCAAAGCCACCTTCCTCCTCTGACTTCTCTTCTTCAGACTCCTCTCACTGCGTTGCCACAGGTCCAGCAATCGACAACGACAAGGCTGCTTCTGGTGGTGATGGGGACCACAACTCTTCCTCTTCATGCTCATCTACGGCCTGATCCAGTACTCTTCGCAGGGCACGCTCCAGAAAAAATGCATATGGGATGAGGTCGATGATGTTGCCTTGGGTTCGACCGACCAGGTTTGTCACCTCCGCAAAAGGACGCATGAGCCTACAGCCATTGTGCATGAGAATTCAGTAACGCGGCCAAAAAATACCCAGCTCCGCAGAGGCTGTCCTCTTTTTTTTTTTAATTAAAGAAAATTAATGTTTTTTCTATGAAAAATTATCATGCTGATCGCTTTTGGTCTGTTCACAATGAAGCAACGACCTTATCATCTGGGGTGTGCCAACAGTGCCAACACACTCCTAGAGGTGATTGCTTAATTGTGATACGCAAGCCCTTTCACCACAACAAGGTAACGATCACGAAGGGGAATTGACACATGTATGTGCCTTTTTTTTTTTTTTTTTTGCAGCCACAGTGTAGCACCAGAGGCCAGAAAAATTAGGCATGTACACATGCATGAAAAAATAGGTATTGTTGCAGCCGCTGCTGTAGCAGCGGCCGGAAAAATTGAGGTTTTCAAGGCAGAAAGTGCACTAAAACATTGCGGCTTGAACCGTAGTTGGTGGCGGAGACGTCACGTAAGTCATCTGGCATGCAGAGATTAAATACAGCAGCGTGTGGACCATTTTTAGCCCAAGGCATCTCAGAGTCATCAGGCCTTTTTTAGTCTAATGCATCCCCCACTGTCAGTCCCTTCGGGATCCATGCCTCATTCATCTTAATAAACGTGAGGTAATCAAGACTTTTTTGACCTAGGCGACTTCTCTTCTCAGTGACAATACCTCCTGCTGCGCTGAAGGTCCTTTCTGACAGCACACTTGAAGCGGGGCAGGCCAGAAGTTCAATGGCAAATTGGGATAGCTCAGGCCACAGGTCAAGCCTGCACACCCAGTAGTCAAGGGGTTCATCGCTCCTCAGAGTGTCGATATCTGCAGTTAAGGCAAGGTAGTCTGCTACCTGTCGGTCGAGTCGTTCTCTGAGGGTGGACCCCGAAGGGCTGTGGCGATGCATAGGACTAAAAAAGCTCCGCATGTCCTCCATCAACAAGACGTCTGTAAAGCGTCCTGTCCTTGCCGGCGTGGTTGTGGTGGTAGGAGGAGGATTACTTTCACCTCTTCCCCTGTTGGATTCCCGTTGTGCTGTGACATCACCCTTATATGCTGTGTAAAGCATACTTTTTAACTTATTTTGTAGCTGCTGCATCCTTTGCGACTGCCGGTAATTGGGTAACATATCACAGACTTTCTGCTTATACCGGGGGTCTAGTAGTGTGGCCACCCAGTACAGGTCGTTCTCCTTCAGCCTTTTTATACGAGGGTCCCTCAACAGGCATGACAGCATGAAAGACCCCATTTGCACAAGGTTGGATGCCGAGCTACTCATGTCCAATTCCTCGTCCTCACTGATGTCATTGAAGGTGTGTTCTTCCCCCCAGCCACGTACAACACCACGGGTACCAGATAGGTGACAACGAGCACCCTGGGATGCCTGCTGTGGTTGGTGTTCCTCCTCCTCAAAGCCACATTCCTCCTCTGACTCCTCTTCCTCACACTCCTCTTCCAGTGTTGCCGCAGGTCCAGCAATCGATGGTAAGGCTGTTTCTGGTGGTGGTGATGGTGACCACAACTCTTCCTCTTCCTCTTCACGCTCATCTACGGCCTGATCCAGCACTCTTCGCAGGGCACGCTCCAGGAAAAAAACATATGGGATGATGTCGCTGATGGTGCCTTCGGTGCGACTCACTAGGTTTGTCACCTCCTCAAAAGGACGCATGAGCCTACAGGCATTGCGCATGAGCGTCCAGTAACGTGGCAAAAAATACCCAGCTCCGCAGAGGCTGTCCTAGCACCCCGGTCATACAAATACTCGTTGACCGCTTTTTCTTGTTGGAGCAGGCGGTCGAACATTAGCAGTGTTGAATTCCAACGTGTCGGGCTGTCGCAAATCAAGCGCCTCACTGGCATGTTGTTTCGCCGCTGAATATCTGCAAAGTGCGCCATGGCCGTGTAGGAACGCCTGAAATGGCCACACACCTTCCTGGCCTGCTTGAGGACGTCCTGTAAGCCTGGGTACTTCTGCACAAAACGTTGCACAATCAGATTCAACACATGTGCCATGCACGGCACATGTGTCAACTTGCCCAAATTCAATGCCGCCAACAAATTGCTGCCGTTGTCACACACCACTTTGCCAATCTCCAGTTGGTGCGGGGTCAGCCACTGATCCACCTGTGCGTTCAGGGCGGACAGTAGTGCTGGTCCGGTGTGACTCTCTGCTTTCAGGCAAGTCAACCCCAAGACAGCGTGACACTGTCGTATCCGGCATGTGGAATAGCCCCTGGGGAGCTGGGGGGGTGCAGTTGGTGTGGAGCAAGACGCAACAGCAGAAGAGGACTCAGCCGAGGAGGTTAGCAAAGAGGATGGAGTAGGAGGAGTAGAGGAGGTGGCAGCAGGCCTGCCTGCAAGTCGTGGCGGTGTCACCAACTCGTCTGCAGCAGAGCCACGCATTCCATGCTTGGCAGCCGCCAGCAGGTTTACCCAATGCGCAGTGTAAGTTATATACCTGCCCTGACCGTGCTTTGCAGACCAGCTATCAGTGGTCAGATGGACCCTTGCCCCAACACTGTGTGCCAGACGGGACATGATTTCCTTTTCCACAATAGAGTACAGGTTGGGGATTGCCTTTTGTGAAAAATAATTTCGGCCGGGTACCTTCCACTGCGGTGTCCCAATAGCGACAAATTTTTTGAAGGCCTCAGACTCCACCAGCTTGTATGGTAAAAGCTGGCGGGCTAAGAGTTCCGACAAGCCAGCTGTCAGACGCCGGGCAAGGGGGTGACTCTGTGAGATTGGCTTCTTACGCTCAAACATTTCCTTCACAGACACCTGACTGTGGGCAGGTGACGAGCAGGAACTGCTGAAGGTGAGAGGCGGAGGGGCGGGTTGTTGATAGGGGGCATGGAGGACAGCAGTGGTTGACGTGGCTGAAGATGCTGGACCAGGAGGAGGATGGTGGCTTTCAGTTTGTGTGCTGCTTTTACTCATGTGTTGATCCCATAGGCGTTTGTGATGTGAGATCATGTGCCTTCGCAAAGCAGTTGTACCTAGGTGGGTGTTGAACTTCCCACGACTCAGTTTCTTTTGGCACAGGTTACAAATGGCATCGCTGATATCAGAGGCAGATACACAAAAAAAATGCCACACTGCTGAGCTTTGCAAGGACGGCATTCTGGTGGTGGCAACAGCTTGCGTTGATTGGCGTGCTGTCTGGCTGACCGAATCTACATGCTGTCTGACTGCGCCACTAGCTCCTTGCGATGACCTCCTCCCCCTGCTTCCAACTCGTCTCCTCCTCCTCTCTGTCTCCCCATCTGAACTTTCCCCCTCTTCTTCTGCTCTTCGAGCAGGCACCCAGGTGACATCCACAGACACATCGTCATCATCAGCCGCTTCACTTGACAACTCAGCAAAGGCAGCAGCAGCAGGTACAACATCATCATCATCATCATCACAATGTACGTCCATGTGTATAATGCTGCCTGACTGAGACATATCCCCGTTATCTACATCCTCTGGCACTAATAGTTGCGCATCACTTATTTCTTCCAACTGATGTGAAAATAACTCCTCTGATGGATCAAGTGAAGCGGCTGTGGTGCTAGTGTTGGTGGTGGTGCCGGCGGGCTGGCGAGTGGTAAATTGAGAGGTGCCCGAAGCTGAGCTGGAGGAGGATGGTACATTAAGGTTCCGAGCGGAAGCTGTAGATGATTGGGTGTCCTGTGTAAGCCAGTCAACTATGGCCTCAGAATTTTTTGAGTTCAGGGTCTGTGGTGGCCTCTGAACACTGGGCATTATTCTAGGGCCTAAGGAAATCACAGCACCACGACCACGACGGCCCTTGCGGGGTGGCCTGCCTCTGCCTGTCATTTTTTTTAATGTGTTGTTACTGTTGTACTATGAGTGCAAGCTGCTGTGCCACCTTATATATCAGTGGTGGGTGGGCAGTGGCACAGTACACTCTCTGTGGACCTGACAGCAGTCACTGGCACCCAGGCAACTGCAATTTAAAAAATATATATATTTTTTTACTTTGCAAGCTGCTGTGCCACCTTATATATCAGTGGTGGGTGGGCAGTGGCACAGTACACTCTCTGTGGACCTGACAACAGTCACTGGCACCCAGGCAACTGCAATTTAAAAAAATATATATTTTTTTTTACTTTGCAAGCTGCTGTGCCACCTTATATATCAGTGGTGGGTGGGCAGTGGCACAGTACACTCTCTGTGGACCTGACAGCAGTCACTGGCACCCAGGCAACTGCAATTTAAAAAAATATATATTTTTTTTTACTTTGCAAGCTGCTGTGCCACCTTATATATCAGTGGTGGGTGGGCAGTGGCACAGTACACTCTCTGTGGACCTGACAGCAGTCACTGGCACCCAGGCAACTGCAATTTAAAAAAATATATATATTTTTTTACTTTGCAAGCTGCTGTGCCACCTTATATATCAGTGGTGGGTGGGCAGTGGCACAGTACACTCTCTGTGGACCTGACAGCAGTCACTGGCACCCAGGCAACTGCAATTTAAAAAAATATATTTTTTTTTTTTACTTTGCAAGCTGCTGTGCCACCTTATATATCAGTGGTGGGTGGGCAGTGGCACAGTACACTCTCTGTGGACCTGACAGCAGTCACTGGCACCCAGGCAACTGCAATTTAAAAAAATATATATTTTTTTTTTACTTTGCAAGCTGCTGTGCCACCTTATATATCAGTGGTGGGTGGGCAGTGGCACAGTACACTCTCTGTGGACCTGACAGCAGTCACTGGCACCCAGGCAACTGCAATTTAAAAAAAATATATATATTTTTTTACTTTGCAAGCTGCTGTGCCACCTTATATATCAGTGGTGGGTGGGCACACAGTGGCACTGCAGTGGGCACAGTACACTCTGTGGACCTGACAGTCACTGGCAGCCCAGGCAACTGCAATAATAAAAAATATTTTTTTTTTTCAATTTATTGCAACAAGATGCTGTGCCACCGTATATATATCAGTGGTGGGCAGTGCACTGCAGTGGGTACAGTACACTCTGTGGACCTGACACAGCACTCACTGCAATTATGACAGAGGAAAAAAAAAAATATTTTTTAAAATGCCAGGTACTGTGCCTGTGCCACCCGAAATGAGTGTGGTGTGCACACAGTACAGTCTGTGGTAGGTCTTTGGCCTCTCACACACAGCGGGCAGGCAACTGCAGTGTACAATAGATATATATATATATATATATATATATATATAGGAAAAACTCTATTACCAGTTACCAGACCTTAAAAGGGCTTTTGGGGACGCTAAATATATATATATGTATATATATAAATAAAAAAAAAAAACCTCAATTACCAGCCCTTAAAAGGGCTTTTGGGGACACTAGATAGATAGATATATATATATATATATATATATATATATAAGAAGAAACAACTCAATTACCAGCCCTTAAAAGGGCTTTTCGGGACGCTAGAAATATATATATATATATATATATATATATATAAAAAAAAAAACACAAATACCAGCCCTTAGAAGGGCTTTTTGGGGTGCTGATATTACAGCAGTAGTGGACCAAGAACACTGCAAGACCAGGAACACTGACTAACTGTCCCTAGCTTAACAGCAGCAGCAGCAGCAGCAGCAGCAGCAGCTCTCTCCCTACTCTCACTACACACACTGCTTCAGAATGATCTAAGATGGATGCTGCCCTTGCTTATTTATAGGAGGTGGGAGGGTGTGGGAGGGAGGTATGCTGATTGGCCTGGAATGTGTCTGCTGACTGTGAGGTTCAGGGTCAAAGTTTGCCTCAATGATGTATTATGGGGGGCGGACCGAACATCGCATATGTTCGCCCGCAGCGGCGAACGCGAACATGCGAAGTTCGCCGGGAACTGTTCGCCGGCGAACAGTTCTATACATCTCTAGTGAGATACACCATTTTGTAAAATTTGTCCTATTCCGCTATTCAATATACACCCTGTTTGAGTGTAAAAAATTAAACTGCGGGATAGTCTGTATCGGTACATGTGAGATACACCTTTTTAAATTTGTTTGGCGCATCTCCTTCTACCGCCGAGGATTGCAGGGCGCTTCAGTTTGCCTCCTGTTCCCAACTCCTCCTAGTCCTCTTCCTCATCCTGCCTTTAGGGTACAAAAAATTGTAATCGGGGCCTAGTCTGTGTTTGTACCTGTGAGATACACCGTATTATAACATTTTTCCTATTCCGCTATTCAATATACACCCTTTTGGAGTGTAAGAAAATTAAATTACGGCATAGTCTGTATCGGTACGTGTGAGATACACCTTTTAAATTTGTTTGACGCATCTCCTTCCACTGCCAAGGATTGCAGGGCGCTTCAGTTTGCCTCCTGTTCCCAACTCCTCCTACTCCTCTTCCTCATCCTCCCTTTAGGGTACAAAAAATTTTAATCAGGGCCTAGTCTGTGTTTGTACGTGTGAGATACACCGTTTTTTTATCCTTTTTCCTATTCCGCTATTCAATATACACCCTTTTGGGGTAAAAAACATTAAATTGCGGCATAAACATAAAACACCTTTCTAGGGCAAGATCATAAATTACAGAAATATGAGGAGACCGTCAAATAGGGGCCGTGGCCTGGGTCGTGGTGCTGCTGGTAGAGCTCCTGTTGCAAGGAGAGGACGTGGTCGATCTGTGCCAGCTACACGCACAAGTGAAACACCTTCCTCAAGTGTTAGTAGGCGACAGAACCTGCATCAGTATTTGGTAGGGCATCATACGCCTCTAGAAGTGATGAGGCCAGAACACAGAGAGGCGATAGTAGATTGGTTTGCTGCTGACAGTGCCTCCAGTTCCTTCACATTGTCTCCCACCCAGTCTACTGCAGAAAGGTCAGAGTTGGCACCTGCAGCCGATGTCCAACCGTCTTTCACCTCACCCCCTTGCAAATCAGGCAAGCAGTCTGAGCCCCAAGCCATACAGCAGTCTCTTCTTCTTTTTGAGGACTCTGTCAGCAGGGTTTCCCAGGGCCATCCACCTAGCCCTGCCCCAGAAGTGGAAAAGATTGAGTGCAGCGATGCCCAACCACTCATTTCTCAAGATGAGTACATGCAAGGACCATCGCAGCACGTCTCCGATGATGACGAAACGCAGGTGCCAACTGCTGCGGCGTTCAGCATTGTGGAGACCGACAAGGAGGGCAGGGGTGAAGACTGGGTGGAAGATGATGTGGAGGACGATGAGGTCCTCGACCCCACATGGAATGAACGTCATGCAGGTGGCCTGAGTAGTTTGGAGGAAAAGGCAGTGGTCACACAGAGCCACCAGCACAGCAGAAGAGGGAGCAGGGTGCAGAAGCGGAGCACCCGTGCCCTAGACACTATGCCTGCTACTGCCCAACGCAGCAAGGGAACGAGCGCACCAAAGTCAGCTCAAAGGAGTTCTCTAGCATGGAAGTTCTTTAGAAAATGTGCTGATGACAGGACACGAGTGGTTTGCACCCTGTGCAATCAGAGCCTGAAGCGAGGCATAAACCTTCTCAACCTGAGCACAACCTGCATGATTAGGCATCTAAGTGCAAAGCACAAGCTGCAGTGGAGTAGACACCTTCAAAACCAAGAAACGTCTCTGGCTCATCCTGCTTCCTCTTCTGCTGCAGTCTCGGCCACTCCAGCCACATCTGTAGTGATATCGGCACCTGCCACCCCGCAAACAGAGGATCTGTCAGCAACACCACAACCTGGGTCACCAACCATCTCCACAATGTCCCGTGGAAGCGTTCAGCTTTCCATCTCCCAAACACTTGAGAGGAAGAGGAAGTACCCCCCTACCCACCCGCGATCCCTGGCCCTGAATGCCAGCATTTCAAAATTCTTGGCCTTTGAAATGCTGTCATTCCGTCTGGTGGAGACGCACAGTTTTAAAAACCTTATGTCGGTGGCTGTCCCACAGTACGTCGTGCCCAGCCGCCACTACTTTTCCAGGCAAGCAATCCCTTCCCTGCACAACCAAGTAGGGGAAAAAATCAGGTGTGCACTGCGCAACGCCATCTCTGGCAAGGTCCACCTAACTACCGATACGTGGACCAGTAAGCACGGTCAGGGGCGTTATATCTCCCTAAAGGCACACTGGGTAAATGCAGTGGCGGATGGGCCTGAGGCGGATAGCAATTTGGCGCATGTCCTTTCACCACCGAGGATTGCAGGGTGCTTCAGTTTGCCTCCTGTTTCTAACTCCTCCTACTCCGCTTCCTCATCCTCTACCGCCTCCTCATCCGGACAGCGTAACACCTTCACCACCAACTTCAGCACGGCCAGGGGTAAACGACAGCAGGCAGTTTTAAAACGTGCCTGTTTGGGGGACAAACCACACACCGCGCAGGAGTTGTGGAGGAGCATGGAACAGCAGACAAATGAGTGGTTGCTGCCAGCGAGCCTCAAGCCCGGCCTGGTGGTGTGCGATAACGGGCGAAATCTCATAGCAGCTCTGGGCCTAGCCGGTTTGACGCACATCCCTTGCCTGTCGCATGTGCTGAATTTGGTGGTGCAGAGGTTCCTTAAAAACTACCCCGATATGTCAGAGCTGCTGCAGAAAGTGTGGGCCGTCTGTGCGCACTGTCGGCGTTCTCACCGTGCTGCTGCTCGCCTGTCAGCGCTGCAGCGTAACTTCGGCCTTCCCGCTCACCGCCTCATATGTGACGTGCCCACAAGGTGGAACTCCACCTTGCAATGCTGGAAAGACTGTGCGGGCAGCAGCAGGCCATAGTGGAGTTTCAGCTGCAGCACGCACGCGTGAGTCGCTCTGCGGAACAGCACCACTTCACCACCAATAACTGGGCCTCCATGCGAGACCTGTGTGCCTTGTTGCGCTGTTTTGAGTACTCCACCAACATGGCCAGTGCCGATGACGCCGTTCTCAGCTTAACTATCCCACTTCTATGCCTCCTTTAAAAAACAATTCGGGCGATGATGGAAGAGGATGTGGCACAGGATGAGGAGGAGGAGGAGGAGGATGAAGAGGTAACATTTCCAAGGCTTTCAGGGCAGTCATTCGCAAGGGGCTCCGAGGGTGGGTTCCTGCACACACAAACGCCAGGGACACAATTGTCAAGCAGGGGCACAGTTCTGGAGGATGAGGAGGAGGAGCTGGAGGAGGAGATGGAAGCATGTTCACAGCAGGGTGGCACCCAGGCCAGCTCATGGCCATCACTGGTGCATGGCTGGGGGGATACAGAGGACACAGATGATACACCTCCCACAGAGGACAGCCTTTCGTTGCCTCTGGGCAGCCTGGCACACATGAGCGATTACATGCTGCAGTGTCTCCACAACGACCGCCGAGTTGCCCACATTCTAACTTGTGCTGATTACTGGGTGGCCACGCTGCTGGATCCCCGTTACAAGGACAACGTACCGTCCTTAATTCACTCACTGGAGCGCGATCGCAAGATGCGCGAGTACAAGCGCACGCTGGTAGACGCCATGCTGCTGGCATTCCCACCTGACAGCGGGGCCACAGTGGAAGCACAAGGCAGAGGAGGAAGAGGAGGAGGAGGAGGAAGAGGTCGCCAACGCAACCAGGGCACCGCCAGCACCTCAGAAGGCAGGGTTAGCATGGCCGAAATGTGGAAAAGCTTTGTCAGCACGCCACAACAAACAGCAGCACCAGCAGCTCATATGGAACGTCTTAGCAGGAGGCAGCATTTCACCAACATGGTGGAGCAGTATGTGTGCACACGCCTAGACGTACTGAATGAGGGGTCTGCCCCCTTCAACTTCTGGGTCTCCAAGTTGGGCACATGGCCTGAGCTTGCCCTTTACGCCTTGGAGGTGCTGGCGTGCCCTGCAGCCAGTGTATTATCTGAACGGGTATTTAGCACGGCTGGGGGCGTTATCACAGACAAGCGCAGCCGCCTGTCCAGAGACAATGTGGACAAGCTCACGTTCATTAAAATGAACCAGGCATGGATCCCACGGGACTTTCCCGTACCTTGTGCAGAATAGCGATGGATACCGACCTTACCCAGCCATTGTTCCATTTTTGCTCTTTCTCACTCTTTTGGGGTGTACCCTCATTTAAAATTTGTGAAAAGAAGCAGTGTTGGCTACCTCGTCCTCCTCAGGGCCAGATTAATGTAGGGGCTATTGGAGCTGCAGCTCCAGGCCCCTACCTTTATATAGGCCCCGGGTTGGCCATATTCACTGTTACTGCTCTTCTGTCACTTGTAAACACAGAAGTCTGGCTTCTATGCTCGCTTCCCCAGGCAGCTCCCTCAGAACCTCCCCACACAGCACGAAGGCCGGACAAGGAGGGACAGTTGCCGATGCATGGATGTGTTTATGGGCTTCAGAGACAGCATCCCATGTGGAATTAGACATGCATGGCTGCACCCTTCCTCCTCTGGGTGCATGCCAAGGCACGGCCCTTAAGGCCCTTCAAAATCCTCAGCACCAAGCCCATGATGCTCTTAATCCGGCCCTGGTCCTCCTCCACCGCCGCTTCCACCTACACCGCCCATAGGTGTGCGCAGCCTATTGCATTAGGGTGTGCACCCCAAAGTTTAAATACACATGCATGTGTTTGCCTACATGTACATGGCCCCGATACATTACTCTCCCTGCTGGCAATGTGAAATAGAGCAGAGCAGGTCCGAGGGAGATCTTTCCCATCTCCTCACTGGCAAACAGAGCGATAATGCTATGTGCCCTAGGTGATTAGGGTGTGCCCAGGCACATCCGGCACACCCTGTGCGCACGCCTATGACACCGCCACATCCACCACCACCTCAACCTCCCTCCTACTCCATATGGGCCTCGTCCTTCAGAGATGAAGAACATTGTTTTATTTTTCTGGTTTTTTTTTTGTTGTTTTAAGTTATTTCCCTATCCACATTTGTTTGCAGAGCACTTGCCATGCTCTTAACTACGTTTTGCTGCCATTTGCAGCACTCTAGCCCTTTCCATTGGTGTTTTAGGCTGCATTCACACTTGATCGTAGCGTTTTTTACCGCGATTTTACCGCGATTTTTACCGCGATTTTTACCGCGATTTTACCCGGATTTTTTCAGGCGTTTTTCATTGACATCTATCAAAAACGCTGGTAATCAGCCCAAAAAGAAGCTCATGTACTTTTTTCAGCTACAGGCGTTTTGCAAAACGCTCAGATGTGAACAGGGGCCATTTAAATGAATGGGGTTTTACTTGTTGGGCGTTTTGGAAGCGTTTCTTTTGAGCGTTTTTGGAGCTGAAAATGCCCAGGTGTGAATGGAGCCTAAGAGCCATTTTAGTGCCTGAAAGTTCGGGTCCCCATTGACTTCAATGGGGTTCGGTGTCCGGGAAAAGTTCGGCAAAAGTCCGGGACACGGACCCGGACTTTTTTTTAAAGTTCGGCTAAACCCGCCGAACACGGACATCCAGGTGTCCGCTCAACTCTATTAAAAAGTCGTCTTATACGCCAGCATATACGGTATATATTTTTTCTTTTCTCACATGAAATATTTGATTTAAATGGTTTTTACACTTTGAGTACCACTCTATTTCTTAGATTGATTAATTTTGCTCTATATGTTATACTGTATATATTATAGTTGTGGTGCAGCAATGTTTTTGTTAGACAAATGGTTAATGTTTGAAGCTTTCAAAAAAATTTCCAAAAATACGAATAGATACGGAACAATGGATATACAAAATGAATCTGAATATGTGAAACAAATTCCGAAAATGAATCATTCCAACATAACGATTATGAATAAATGAAATGATTGACTTAACGAAGGAATCCCAAACAAAACAAATGTTTTCATCCTGCACATCTCTAATGTTTAATTTTTATAAATCAAAAATATTGTTTGTCGCTTCAGTACCTTCTCTGCTGGTGCTATCAGATCTGCCGGGGTCTTTATGGCTTATGAAAAAAGGAAAGTCTGGTGTATTTTGATCCAGAACATATGTGGAGTGATTGTAAAAATCACATAATAGGCTCAGTTCACAAAGCTAACACATCAGGATAAAAATCCTTATTTTTCAAAACATTGATAGTTATTTTCAGCTGGATCTAATGAAATTTGTAAATTACAATTATTTCTAAAATAAACCCTAAAATAAAATTTAAAAAAATTTGTGAATCTTTTTGAACTGAGCCCGCTTCATGCTTTTTTACCTAAAACCTAAACACTGAAACAAATGATGAGACAATCTTGTAAATCCTGGGGCCTGTGCAGTTCTTGCATTAAATCATAATTGTCTGACAATAAACTGTCTCCCATTGCAGCTTCTCATCTTTTGACTTGCCACCAAGTTACAGTGCTGAAAACTGATGACTGGGAGAGAGGAGACTGAGAAAATGCTTCCCCCAGCCTGCAGCAGACTCATTTCCGCTGAGACAAAGGCACTAATTGAAATTTACGAATTGCTTTTTATTACTAAAACGTGTCGCAATTCCGAAAATGTTTTGTTACTGTATATTGTGACATATCAGGAATGTACTTTTATGAACATGGTATTCATTGACTTTGTTGATCAAAAACCTAACCCTAAAGCTAATACTACACCCCCCCCCATACTTCAACCTTAAAGTGGTTGTAAACCCCCATCTCTGACTTGTACCTATAGGTAAGCCTATAGTAAGTGTAACGAGACCCTTGCTCGCTCGCTTCTGCTCTCCCGACACTCCTCTGCTACTAGTGAGTCAGCTTGCAGATCGCAACGGTTCGCTCAACCAAGGCTCCGGGATCCGAACTACAGCTATGTGCCGTTCGGAATCCATTAGAACAAACACCAGGCAGGCTGTACGTAAGTTCAAACAGGAAGACCTTTATTGGAAGTACACAATACACTTTTATACAGAATTTGGAACATCCCGCCCCCAACAACCGCTTTCCTATTGGTCAATTGTAAAGTACATGTAGTCCTCCTTCAGGTCCTCCTTAGCCATGTAAATGAGGACTTGAAAATGAGTCAGCAGGGATTGGTCCGATAGCTTGATTAGAAGGACTGTTATGTGTAATGAGACAGAAGCCCCAGGGGGGCAATCAATGTACACAATAGCCAGACACAGAACAATGGAAGGTCATTAACTCTTAACAATGCGAAAGGGCAATCCACATTCCCTCCCAATACACAACAAAAGGAAAACCTGTCTGACAATGAAAGATATGTAAGATACACAGCATTTAGGAAGAACAGATTTCATGGCAAATGGGAATAAATCTTTATATTCCTATATGGAGATATGGCTGGCAAATATGACTGTCCCATCTGAAGCATTTCAAACCATTAATCATCTGTCTTTAACTTCCAGTGACGGTGAGTACTGTCACAGAAAAAAAAAGAAACAGATACAGAGGCGCCTCTAAATGTAGACTGTAAAATACACTTTAATGGTAAGTAGCAAGCTAATTAAAAACTCACATTTTCCATGTGTATAAAGAGCCTTTAAAAACTAGGTAGAAAGTCCCTCTATGGTGTCCTGGGCGACTGGACATGAAAGCCTTCATCTGGTGCAGCAAACTGTCTCGCTTCAGTTGATGTCCTGCCGGAAAAGACAATGACCAATCTTGACAAAGCTTGACAAAGGAGAGCACTATAGGGTCATTGCCTTCATGGCACATGCTCCGAAAACGCGTTGCGAGTTGATGACGTCATTGGCGCAGGATTTGCGGTCCACACTTCCGTTTGTCTCCATCTTTCCCCCCCCGAATGCCGGCAGGACATCAACAGAAAGGAGACAGCTTGCTGCACCAGCTGAAGGCTTTCAAGTCCAGTCGCCCAGGACGCCATAGAGGGACTTTCTACCCAGTTTTTAAAGGCTCTTTATACACATGGAAAATGTGCGTTTTTAATTAGCTTGCTACTTACCATTAAAGTGTATTTTACAGTCTGAATTTAGAGGCGCCTCTGTATCTGTTTCTTTTTGCATGTCCTGGGGAAATCGCATCTGTCACCCCCCCCCCCCCTTGCTGATGGCTGCCCAAGAACTTGTGGACTTACTTATTGATGGTGAACCAAAATTTCTGGACACTAAAATTTTATAAGGACTATTTTTTTATTGCCATTGAACCAGCGCCAATTCATCTGCACCTGTAGAAGCCTATATTATGGCTTACCTATAGGAACTGTAAATATCTCCCAAACTTGCATCATTCTATAGATGTTTACTGTATAGTGCGCAGAGGATGTGACCGGCGCGGGAGTGACGTCACGCGGCTCCTGCCTGTAGCACAGCCGGAGTCCACGGACCCGGAAGGAAGACGGGGGAAGATGGATGCGGCCTCCAGTGGGGATGATGAGGGCTTCGTTTGGAGGTAAGTGTCACATAATGTGCTAGTATGGGATGCATTCTAGCATATTATGCCTTTACTTTTCAGGAAACAAAAAAGAAAAAAAAAAACACTTACTGTACTTCCTCTTTAAAGTATAACTAAAGAGTGGAGATGGATTAGAACACCCGGCTATTATTGCTGTCTGTGCCCCAGTTAGGGAGATTCACCCTCTCTATCTGTCCTGTTTACCATTATCATTAAAAGTTAAAGTAGAAGAAAATCTCAAAATGTTGACTGTTCCCAGAAAAGTAATAGAGGGAAAATCTTCCAATAGACATTAGTTCTGGTGACCAGGGAGGCCCCAAGGGATTTCCTCTTACTTCCTATTTTGACTATGGGTCAGGAGATGAAGGTAAATCTCCCTCATAGGACACATATGACAAAAGAAAACTGATAGGGATTAGAACCCTCCCCGAAAAAAAAAAAAGTTTTGCCTATAGTTCTACTTTAATGCAGAACTTCACTATCTCAATCAACATTGACTATTTTTAATTCTTATACAGCTTTCTTTAGTCAAAAGATAGGAAAGTATATCACATTTACTTGTTTAGGCATTTTTTTTTTACATTTCTTCAGTTACTTCCTAGTTTCTTGCCTAGATAAATTATTTCATAGATCACAGGAGTCTTCAGGAGGGGTTTTCTCAGCTAAGCACACTCTCTTCTGTCTGCGTGCCTGAGCTAAGGGCAGATGGATTCCTGGCAGTAAATGCTATATGAATCTAATTCCCTTACTCAAGATGGTCACGGGCAGAAATGCTAGGGGGTGTTTTTCCCAACAAAATAAAGTATGGAGACATGGATGGATGGGAGAGTTTTCTTTGAATATTAAAAATGAATTAAATAGCGTTTTTGGTTTGTAGTGTTTAGATGCCGTGTAGTTAGCCTTAAAGGGTAAGAAAAGTTTCCCACAAACTTTTGGGAAGGGAGTCACTTTGGTTGGGGGGCCATGGAACCCAGCTTACCTTTGAGAGGTTGGGAAATCCCTCTCTCAGCTCCCTAGGCCCCTCTTATGTGTAGGTCACCCTATGTCTATTAGGGACACAGGGTGACCAAGGAAATGATAGACAGGTACGTAATGGACACTAAGAATATGGTTTGGATTACTTCAAATGGGACAGTAATTTTTATCAACCATATATCTCAAGAAACATATGAAGACTGCTTCACACAGTCAGACTCATTGCATATGCTGATGTCATCAGCTCAGCCCCCTTTCTTCCACACATTGTTAAATATGCTGATTTACTCACCTGTTATCTACTATGGGTTCTGTGTTTACACTTATGATGTGTATTATATTTCATGAGCTTGAGGACGGCAGTCTGCTAGTTAATTGGCTCAGGTTGATTGAATCACTGTCATCTGTTAGTTGCTGAGTGGAAATATACTGTTTGTGTTGGTTGTTCCTTAGATATGTTAATTATATTTCTGTACACAATTTCATCTGCATATGATAATGTAACCAGGCACCTTACCTGGTGGGGTAATTTGTTCAGGAGGGGGATGTCCTGATGTGTGTATATATTGTGTGTGAGACTGTTCAATAAAGAGGTTGATTTTTCAGATCCATACAAGCTAAGTTCAGGCTAGTTTTGTATGTAGGGTGGCTGTAATATCTGATATCTATGTTCAAGCCTGGAGGAAGTCATATACTGATGGAAGCCCACAAACACGTTGTGGGGTCTCAGTTCCATTACACCTTTCTTACATTTTAGCCCCCCTCCAAATTTGCTATACTTATATAGACCTAGCTTTGAGGCACATGGCATTGTTTACAACCCTCTGCCAACTTTTTGACCTTAAGTCTATGCCTACGCAGTTTAGCCCCATAGACTTCTATGGAGCTGGTATACTGATATGATCACCTTAAAGCACATCTAAACTCAAAGTGCAGCTTACCAGTACTTAGGTGTGATGACCACATTCATTTTCTTCTTTCAAACTTTTTAAATGTTATTTTCACCTTGTGATTTTGCCAGTAACACACTTCCTGTCCTAGGGTGACATTGCCCACTTCCGTCCTTCTGTATTAGGACAACTGGGAGTAAAGAAGGACTACTGAACCCTGTCCCTCTCTAAAGTTCTTGCTTTTACTATTATAAATGACCCATCGGGGAAGAATTATTTCTGCAGAAGCCCATTTCTCTCTAGTTGCTCTCCCGGACTGAACACTCTTTCACTATGAAAAGAAAGGCAAATGGGTGCAAGATTTATTTTTATCATTCAGGATCCATTCACACTTGAGAGCTTTGTAGTGTGATTCTCTGCACCTGACTACGCTCCAAATGCAGAATCCTATTGTTTGCAATTGTGCCTGTTCACATTTCAGTATTCTATCACTTGTAGCTCAATGCCCTACACTCAAAGGAGTACATAAGCCTTTTTTTTGCTTTCTTGGACTTCAATGAGAGCGCCTTTATACATATGTAGTACATACTGTACATGAGAGAGGATCATTCAGTGCTGCAATGTGCCAACATCCCTAAAATGGTAATAGCTAAAAAATACTATAGTGGTTGGGACTTTTTAGGCACATAGGAGATTAAATAAATACAGTCAAAAGTAATTTCAAAACCTTAAAATCTCTCATTTTTTTTATTCAAAACATGTTAAGAGAATTATATAAAAGCATCATGGCTGATCAAACAAAATTGACATCCTTGTTACAGTAACTCATTGGCAATATACCACTCCTGTACCCCACATGGTGCAGTATTATAACAGATCTTTCTTTTAAATGTGTTTGTCCATGTGGAGCTACCCAATGCGTTTCAACAAACTGCTTCAAGGATTAGGATGGTATAATGGTAGGTACAGTATCTGTAATACAATATGCATTTTCAATATACTGTATATATTAAATATCATAAGGCGCCATATTACTATTACCAAAATTCAGGCATTTACTTTCACAGTACATGGGCAGGAAAAGGATGCATATGTAGCCCAGGCTGAGGCTCTGGAAGGAAAAGAACTCTGCTGAATAAGAAAGCACACAGGAGATGGACTGCAGGGATTGTGGGAGGTTTAGTTCTGACAGACTGAGAGAAGCTTGGTGAGTGGGAAAGAGCAGATTGCAAATCTCACAAGACACTGGGGCAAAGAGAAGAGGTGGTTTCCTGCTGTTTTCCTGGGCTGGGTAGAATAGGACTGTGTGTACATTTGGCTTCTAGCAGACTGCTTACAGCAACAGATATCTGAGGACATTAGAGACAGCTACAGATGTTGATGGAGCCCGATGTCTGATCAAGGGGCAAGAACTCTGCAGACACAGATTAGCTATGTTTTACCCAATATGCAGAAATTGACTATCTGTTAACAACAGATGTTGGTGAGAGGCTGTTGGCCAAATCACATTACACTTGAGGGACAGTGTTGCCTACCAGTATCAGAGAGCCACCATGTCTTAATCTTAACTAAGAAGAATTACGCTATTCTAACAGTTCAGCAGTCTGTAATATACTCTTTTCTGCTGGCCAGCTCATTGGGGTCCAAGTGTTATGTTAGAGTGCTCTGAATAGTGTTCCTTTAAGTACTGATGATGAAAGTGACACTGGTCCCTTTAAGCACTGATATTGTCAGTGGCTTATTCAATTGCGATCAAAAGGTTAACTCTGTGCCTAGCCAGAGTTTTTGTGTACATGGTGTGCTACTTTCACTAGGGGAAGAGATCGATTCTAGTTCCTGCTTTGCAGAGAAACAGGATTGTCTCCCCCCCCCCCCCCGTCAGAACTGAGATTTGCCGTGTTTACATATACATACATTGCATATCTTAGTTCTCTGTGTTTTACTAATGATCGGCGAGTGCTGGAGGACATCGAGTCCCCGGGACTCACAGATCGGCTTCTGATGTGAATTATCATAGCAGAAGCAGCCCACCGGCGATGTGCACACACCCTCTGCAGGCCAAAATGCAGAATCACATATATATATATATATATATATATATATATATATATATATATATATATATATCTACGCGATCTGCCCGTCTGTAGTAGAAAAAGTGCTATAGGGCGGTCAGCAAGTTTAAAATCTGAACTTTATTAGTCATTAGGACCTCATTGATATGGGTATACCTAGCCATACACCTATGCACAGGATGCTCAGCAGTTCTGTGCATCCCTGTGCAGGAAATCACATTCATCTCTTCATGCGCAGGTCAGCTTACATACCGGGAATGGCTGTGATTAGGCAGGTAGGTGTACTTAATTACAGAAGAGACATTGCAATAACAGCCTGTCTGCCAGCAGTGGGTTACAGAGGAATTTTAGTTCCACATTAAAGTGAACCAGCAATTGCAAAATATAATGTATACAAGCAGTGGTGGCCCGTCCATTGGGGGCACAGGGGCGCCGCCCCCCCATCCATGCGTCCAGCCCCCAATGTACATGCAATGGGTTTTTCTGGGGTTTTTCTGATGCACGTGATTAGAACCAGAGGCTCTAATAGGATTTAAAAAAAAAAGGTGGGCTTGGGGCGCAGATCACTGCGCCCTGAGCCCACCCAGTTGTGTGAGAATAGCGAATGAATATTCGCTATTGTCACATGGATCCTCCTCCTGGCCAATCAGGAAGCAGGTCCTAAGACCCGTTTCCAGATTGGCCAAAAGGAGAAACCATGCCATTGGCCAAGGAGGAGAAGGAGGGAGGAAACGCAGGAGACTGAGGGGAAGCCACCAGCAGCTGCTGGGGGTATGGTGTGCAGACTGGTGTGGTCCGGAAGGGAGGTATAGTGTGGTCCGTCTGCCGCTCCCCCTGACCGATGGCGCACCAGCCGCCCTGTCATCGCATATGCAAATCAACTCTGTTGTGAAATAAATAAAAGGCGTGCTGAACATTTTCTGCTCTTGATATTTTTTATTTATTCATCACACCTCTGAATTTCCTACTTCTACTCATTTGTCTCCAGCTCCCTGTGTTAGTTTAGGAGTGTTCTTGCGTTTCTCTTTTTGATATCCCGTTTTTTTATGCTTAATATTTTTAAAGGAACTTTAGATAATTTACTACTCCTTCAAATCCCCTTTGGCGTTTTTAGCTTAAAATTTTTGAATTTTTTTTTTTTCTGTTTAACCGATTGCTGCCCGACCACAGTACATTTACAAGCAGGCAGGATCACGTACATGTATGTCAATCTTAAAAATTGCAAGAATATTCAACGCTAAACCCCTAAGCTCAATATATATTGGACTAGCAGCTAAACACTCAAGGGCAATCCAAAAAACACCTCCTGAAAACATGTATATCAATAGTGCAGCGCAATCCTAGTAATAGAACATGGAAGCATGCCAAAGATAAGTCCCAAACTCAGGTGCAGGTGAAGATAGAGAAAACAACTGTTCAAGTAATCGATGGCACAAAACCCAGAGCAAGATGATTCAAATTCCTTGATGTGACAAAAAGAGTGCTCAAAAGATCCCGCCACCTGTCATTCTCTGCCTCTCACCTTATCTTTGCGACCCTACAGGGTCAAACAGCATGTAGCATCCAAACAAGCCAATTAGCATTATACCTCCACTCCTTCTTTCCTTGTTACACAGCACTCAGAGTATACAGATATGCAGACCTCAGATCACCAATTGCAGCTGGAGTCTTCAATATAGATGGAACAATCCTCCCAAGGACATCTCCGTAGCATACATAGTAATAGAAAGAGTAGATCTAGTGCTCTCTGTTTATGCTTTAAGAATGCTTTAGTCAAACAAGATTTTAAACTCACGTTTATGAAGATGCAACATAACGTTTTGCAGAGCCTGCAAGCGTGCGCGCGTGTCAGTATCCCTGTAGGAAGGAGTCTCAAGATGGCCGCGGGTCATCACGTGACGTCCCCCGTATGCGTTACATCCACAATGGGCGGGACTTCATCAAACCAGAAGTAGTGATTACAAATTGTCAGAAATAGCTAAAAAAAGCCAAACAATACCCAGCCAACATCTCCAGGCTTTAAAGGAATAAGGTCATCCAGTGCCGCGATAGGGGCTGCTGTGGGGGATGCCGGCTGCTTAGGGAGCCAGGCAGGGCGTGCCGGTGTGCACGGGTGATGTCACTGTGGGCCAGTGGGTGGAGCTGAAAGACCAACGGAAGCCTGAAAGTGCCAGAAGTGGAAAACAGTCTTGACTGTTTCCGAGACAACGCTCTACTGCACTGGTGACAGTATGAAAAAAAAATGTGAAGAAAACAAAGTTTATTTATTTCTTAATTTTTCAAAAAATGTTGACAAATAATTGCAACTTCAAAAAACTCACCATGCTTCCTACTAAATACCTTCTGAAAAAGGGGTCATTTTGGGGGTATTCGTACTGTCCTGGCATTTTAAGGACCTCAAGAAATGAAATAGGCTATCAGTACATCAGGACTGATCAAATTTCTAATTTAAATACCATAGTTTGTAAGCGCTATGACTTTCACACAAGTCAAATAATAAACACTTATTGGGATTTGTTTTTTTACCAAAGGCATGTAGCAGAATACATTTTGGCCTAAATTTATGAAGAAATTTGATTTTATTGGATATGTTCTAGAACAGAAAGTTTAAAATATTGGTGGTTTTTTTCCGGTCTTTTAAAAACCCAGTGGTGATCAAATACCATCAAAAGAAAGCTCTATTTGTGTGAAAAAAAATGATAAAAAATCAAATTTGAATACAGTGTTGCATGACCCCACAATTGGTAGTTAAATTTGCACAGTGCTGAATAGCAAAAAATGCTCTAGTCATAAAGGGGGTAAAACCTTTCGGAGGTCAAGTGGTTAACCAGTTTTTCGTCCCTCCTGCACGAACCGCTGTAGGACTACGTCGGTTGCGCGCGTGGTGCTAGGGGGCAAGCGCATGCCGCCGCTGGCACGCTCCCGCCCCAACTAGGCAGAGGAGATGCCGATGCATGGGGCTGGCAGCAACTATTGCCGCTGGGCATCCGTGATCGCTCCTCTGAGCGTCCTTGCTGAGAAAGAACACCAGTCTGCTGCTGTAAACACAGCCAACCGTTCTTCTCTCTGAAATGATCACAGATCAGAGACCTTCTATATAGGATCACAGGTCTCTATGGTCATTTCACAAGCCCATCCCCCCACGGTTAGTAAACACTCCCCTAGACTCACATTTAACCCTTTGATCACCCCTAGGTTAACCCCTCCCCTGCCAGTGTCATTATTACAGTAACAGTGCCTATTTTTAGCACTGATTACTGTAGTAATGTCACTGGCCCCCCCCAAAAGTGTCAAAAAGGTCAGTTAGGGGTCCGATCTGTCCGCCACAATTATGCAGTCCTGCTAAAAAACACAGATCGCCGCCATTACTAGTAAAAAAAAATTAAATAAATAAAAATGACATAAATCTTTCCCCTAGTTTGTAGACCCAATAACTTTTATGCAAACCAATCAAAATACGCTCATTGCGATTTTTTTTTTTATACCAAAAATAATACAAATTGACCTGAAAGGATGAAAAAATGTGATTTATTTATTTATTTATTTTTTATTTTTGGGAATGTCATATAACGCAGTGCCGAATCAAAAAAAAATGGCCTGGTCATTAAGGGGGCAAATCCTTCCGGTCCAGAAGTGGTTAGAGTTGGGGCTCTTTCACACGGGCGTCCCGATCAGATCCGCCTGTCAGTTTTTTAGGCGGATCTGATCGGATGCCCCATTCAGCCCTATGGGGCAGCGGATGTCAGCGGTGACATGTCCGCTGACACCCGCTGCCATCCGCATCGGATCCTGTCCGTGAAATCCAGACGGATGGAAACCCTATTTTCCATCTGTCCTGGGGATCGGATCGGATGGGATCGGATGAGAGCGGACAGGCGGTCCGCTCTCATCCGATTCCCCATAGAGAGCAGCGGGGCTCTGACACCTCCCTCTCCGCACACAGTGCGGAGACGGAGCTGCCATCTGCCGGCTCAGCGGAGATCGGCGGATCGATCCCGGCTGAGCAGAGCACGGTCCGCAACGGAATGCGGACCGTGTGAAAGAGTCCTTACTTTCAATAAAGATTTATTTTTTATTTAGGAAAATGTGTTTCCTTTTTACAATACTCCCTTTTCTTCTTGTGGATTAATGCACACCATGCATAAAACTACTGTATTTTATATATCAGTCTTAATGACCCCCCCCCCCCCCCCCTTTTCTTTTTTTCTCTTTGTTTCTTTTCTCTTTTTTTTCTTTTTTCCCTCCTTTTTTTTTCTTTGTATTATGGTTTTGATCTGAGGTAGTAAACCTCAGATATGAAATATGAACTGAAAATATCCCTCCATAGTGTGTACTTGTCTCAATTAAGAGCACTAAGTGTAATTTTGGTCTGCTGGCTCGTTCTTTTGCTATCTGCATTGGACCCTTCTAACAAGTTTTCCTGAAACTAAGAGAAAAACGGTGACAGGGGAGGGAGCCCCAGCACACAGCCTGTGACTGACAGCCTCAGCTCTGTTTCTGTGTGCTGCGTGAAGGGAGGGGGCAGGTGTGTCTCTTCCCTCCAATCATCCTTCAGAACTCTCCTCACCAAGCTGTGCAGAGTGTATATTCAGCTCGACACAGCCTGCTTTCTGAGTTCTCAGACAAGCTGTATAAATGCTGCACTTTTAAACAGCTGTACATAGGAATTGACTAGAGATAGGCAGGTACAACTGATGTAGAAGGATTTGTACTGCAGAATGATGTAATGGCACCTCTGCGCTTCTGCTAAAGAGCAGTGAGTTTTGCCTGTGGATGCAGTAGAGTGTGCAAATCCACTGCAACAGAGCAGGTAAGTATAACATGTTTGTTATTTTTTTTTTTTTTTAAAACGAGTCTTTACAATCACTTTAACCACTTGCCGACCGCCAGCAGTATATATACTGCGGCAGGTTGGCTCTGTGCCGCGAAACGCAGGACTGCTGGTGGGGGCCCGCGTGCATGCGCCGATTGGCTGCAGGGGTTGCCAAGCAGCGGTTCCGGCAGCCACGTGAGCACCCGCAATCGCCCCCCGTGGAGACAGAACGGCGGTCTGTCATTGTAAACACGGCAGACCGATGTTCTGTCAGTTATCAACACAGGGATCCTGTGTTCCTCTTATTTAGGAACACAGGTCTCTGTGTTCATGCAGAAAGCCCATCCACCACAGCACCCCCTAGGGACACATTTAACCCTTTGATCGCCCCTGGTGTTACCCCTTCTCTGCCAGTGTCATTATTACAGTAACAGTGCATATTTTTAGCACTGATTACTGTAGTAATGTCACAGGTCCCCCCCAAAAGTGTCAAAAATGTCAGTTAGATGATCTGTGCGCCACAATGTCACAGTCCCGCTAAAATTCGCTGATCGCCGCCATTACTAGTAAAAAATGTAAAAAATAAAAATGAAATAAAACTCTCCCCTAGTTTTTAGACGTGATAACTTTTGCACAAACCAATCAATATACTCTTATTGGGTAAAAAATAAAAATCGCAGAGGTGATCAAGTACCGGACTGCCCCACGTAAATGTATTGCGGCAGGGCGGCCCTTCAGCGTGAAATCACGTACCTGTACAACGCAATCTTCTCCAAGTTTGGGGAATGCATGCGTGCCGCCGGTGACCAGCTCCCGCTGTGATTGGACCCAATATTCGCTGGCACCAAGTGATCATTCCTGAGAGAGGCAGAACGGCGGTCTGCCCATGTAAACAAGGCAGATCGTCGTTCTGTGAAAGGAGAAGATGGAGATCCTGTGTTTCTGCTAAGCAGGAACACGGATCTCTGTCTTCCCCCCAGTCAAAGCCCCTCCCTCACAGTTAGCAAGCACTCCCAGGGAACACATTTAACCCTTTGATTGCTCCTGGTGTTAACCCCTTCCCTGTCAGTTTCATTAGTACAATGACAGTGCATAGCATAACTTTTTCAGCGCTGATCACTGTATTAGTGTCACTGATCCCCAAAAAAGTGTCAAAAGTGTCAGGTAATGTCTGATTTGTCAGCCATAATATCGCATTCCCACTATACGTCACTAGTCAGCGCCAATACTTGTAAAAAATAAAAAGAAATAAAAATGTCATAACAATATCCCATAGTTTGTAGGCGCTTTAACTTTTGAGCAAACCACCCAATATACATTTATTGGGATTTTTTTTTTACCAAAAACATATAGCAGAATACATTTTGGCCTAAATTGATGAAGAAATTAGATTTGTTCATATTTTTTTATTGGATATGTTTTATAGTAGAAAGTAAAAAATATTGTTTTTTTTTTTTCAAAATTGTCGGTCATTTTTGTTTATAGTGCAAAGAAAAAAAATAAACCGCAGAGATGATCAAATACCAACAAAAGAAAGCTCTATTTGTGGGAAAAAAGGAAACCATTTTTTTTGGGTACAGTGTCGCAAGATCACGCAATTGTCAGTTAAAGTAATGCAGTAATGCCGTATCGCAAAAAATGGCCTGGTCATTAGGGGGTAAACCTTACAGGGATGAAGTGGTTAACATAGCTATTCGGCTTCCCCATCACAGATAATGATCAAACGCATAGGTAATACACCTGTAGACTGCACCCACATGTGGTCACACTGGCTGCAAATCTCATCCCATTAGGCCATGCAATTGCATTTTTTTTGCTTGCAAGTTATCTGGTGTGGCTATCATTCTTTTCAGTGTATTACTGTCTCTGGCTTGTAATTGTACCATACGTTAATGTCAAGTTCTTTGTTCTTTGATACTATTAATTATTTTTTTTGTACCTTAAAAAATCTTTAATAAAAATTTATTGAAACAGAAAAGTAAAAAAAAAAGAACAAAAAAATGAAAACCCCAAAATACCATTTGTAACGGAACAGCAACCCACACTGTGTTTGTGGGCTTCTGTCAGTATGTGGCTTCCTCCAGTCTGTACATAAATATCAGATATTCTAGCCGCCCCATACAAAACTAGACGGAACTTAGCTTGTAGAGAACTGAAATCTTCTCCTCAATTGAACAGTCTCACACAGAATATATACAGCACATGGAAACATTCTCCCGATCAATTTACCACACCAGGTCAGGTGCCTGATTACATTATCATATGCAGATGAGATTGTGTACAGAAATATAATTAACCTGAACTTATTATCTAAAGAACAACCAACACAAACAGTATTCTACTTTTCCACCAGTAACTAATAGCTGACAATGATTCAATCAACCTGATCCAATTAACTAGCAGACTGCCATCCTCGAGCTCCTCAATTACAATACACATTATCATAAGTGTAAACACAGAACCCATTGTAGATAACAGGTGAGTAAATCAGCATATTTAACAATGTCTGGAAGACAGGTGGTTGAGCTGATGATATTAGCATCTGCTATGAGTCTTATTGTCTTGGGGAGACATGGACTTGAATCCAAAATAACATTACTCCAAGGGCCCCACATACCCGTGTCTGTCTTTCATTCCCAGTGACGGTGAGTACCATCACACCATTCCTGAAAAAAAAGCCCACCATTTTTAAAGGGAAGCTTTGGAACAAGAAAATATAAATTTTAACCCAAAATAAAGGCCCTATGAACATAAGGTAAAAAAATATAACTCCAAAATAATGAAAATCCAAAAATACTGTCTCCTGAAACAAAAGTCTTTATTTTACAGCTAAAGAAAAGCTTGCTATGAATGGGACGGCAGTTAAAGTGACCTCAAACTTAAAAAGGCCCTATCAACATAAAAGAAAACAAAAATTAAAAAAAATCAGCAGCAGAAAATCAGTTTATCTAAAATAAAGCCGATAATATAAAAAAAGACCCCCCAAAAAAATGAAAACCCCAAAATATTACCCCCTGAAACTAAAGCCTTTTTTTATTTGAATTGTTATGAATGGGACTGCAATTTAAAGTGATCATTTCCCAAACTTAAAAAAGCTATATTAACATAAAATAAAAAATCAAATAAAAACCTCAAAATAACACCCTTCAACAAAACCTTACTTTTTTTTTTTTTTTTAAAGTGAAGACACGTAATAACCAAAAAAAAAAAAAATCAGTTTAGCCCCAAAAAAAAAAAAAAAAAAAAAAAAGACTCTATCAATACCCCTTATTAGCCTTTTTCAAGCAATAGTTTAAAGGTCCTGCACAGTATTAAGGATTAAAACATTTCTCCCAGGCATATCTGCAAATAACTTCACCAGGACGGTGAACCTTGAACCTCCAGTATTTGCCTCAAACCTATAGTAGTGGCAAACCTAAGCCTCATTATTACCAGCGGGAACACTGGTTCCAGTGATGCCTCTCTCAGGAAATTTCCTTCACTTTGGAAAGATTTCCTCTCACTTCTTGTTGGTTCTGTAAGAACAGGAAGTAAAGGCACAAATCTCCCCAATAGGACACAGTTGAAGGGTTTTAACTCTTAATGACTCCATATAAATTAAAAGAAAAAAGTTTTGCCTTTAGAGATAATTTAACCACTTGCCGACCAGCCACCGCAGTTATACGACGGCAGGTTGACAGGTTCCCACGAATCGCCGTATCTGTACGGCAGTCCGCGGGCGCAATCCTGGGGGCATATATATACAGTGCATATTTTTAATATTTTTAGCACTGATTACTGGTCCCCCCCCCCAAAAGTTTCAAAAATGTCAGTTAGGTGTCTGATCTATCCGCCGAAATGTCGCAGTACCGCTAAAAATCAATGATCGCCGCCATTACCAGTAAAATAAATAAATAAAAAGGACATAAAAATTACCCTTTGTTTGTAGATGCGATAACTTTTGCGCAAATCAATCAAAATACGCTTATTGGGATTTTTTTTTTTACCAAAAATATGTAGTGGAATACAATATGGCCTAAAATGATGAAAAAAAAATGATTTCTAATTTCTTTTTTATTGGGATTGTTATATAACAGAAAGTGAAAAATATTGTTTTTTTTCTTTCAGTATTGTCGTTCTTTTTTTTGTTTAAAGCGCAAAAAATAAAAAAAAATAAAAATAGCAGAAAACAAATTGGCCTAAACTGATAAAAAAAATGTGATTTTTTAAATTTATTTTATTGGGAATATTTTATAACAGAAAGTAAAAAATATGGCATTTTTTTTCAAAATTGTCGCTCTTTTTTTGTTTATAGCGCAAAATCTAAAAACCGCACAGGTGATCAAATACCACCAAAAGAAAAAAAGGATGTTCATTTTATTTGGGTAAAGCATTGCATGACCGCGTGATTGTCCGTTAAAGTAACGCAGTGCCGAATCGCAAAAAATGGCCTGGTCATCAAGGGGGAGAATCTTGAAGTGGTTAAAGCTCCTTTGAGTGTGATAAAATTAAGGCCTTTTCAAAAATATATAGACATAAAAATATATAAATATCTGAAACAAATATAAAATATAAAAATTATATATAAAAAATATAAACAAATCTACCCCTTTTATTTCCCTTTGCCAAAGCCTCTACGCTAGATTCTATTGTATGTGATAATTATTTCTTTTTCTTTTTTATCTTTTTTTTCCATGTACAATGAAATGCTTCAAAAGTTTTTGAAAAATCTTGTTTTTATCCAGACCCCAGAAAGACATTTTGTATGAAACATAAAGTGCCCCTCTCCAGCATGCGCACCGAGACCCTGTGGCGATTGGCTGCATCTCTATTGGTGCCCCTTTAAAATTAAGATAGAAGAGAAGCCCCATTATACTTCGTGTTTTTTTTTTTTTTTTGCTTAGCACGATCAGAAAGCGGCGCCTATGTAACCCCCAGGGGCCCCACATAATGTTCAGCATAATTCATGATGGATATTAACAGTCGTTCTTTTTTGCATCAACTCCTTGGATTTACAGAAACTTTTGCTGATCGGAAATTCTTTGCTTCTTTCTGGCGGAGACTTTTGTGTCTTGTATCACACGAGGTTGACAAGAGCTTCACGTTAGGTACTACGCCGCCACGGGCTGCTGGCTCCTTGTGCTTTGTGAAGACAGTCTGCGTGCCCTGTATTGGAACAGTCTACGCTGCTCTGTTCTCTATCAAAGGATACATTGTTACAATGGCTTTTTTTCTTCTAAAAAGCAGAGTTGAGTACTTTCTCCTTTTTTTTTTTCTCCCTTTCTAACATGATCTGAGCCTTTTAAGGAAGAAAAAGACATTTTTTCGTCTTCGTTCAAACGGGCAAAATTGCTCTTTAGCAGATATGAAACAAAAAGAAATACGGGGGGAAAAGGTACTGGTGGCCTGTCGGCTGGGTTTCCTTGTGAGTGATAAATGTCATGCGTTCAAAGGGAGCCGCGTTCTAACGAGACGCCGAACACCAAAAGGTCCGGTGGCTTTTTCCCATTTACACACCTCCGGAATTTTTTGTGTTGAAAATAGGTTACGGGCTACCACCCCGGCCCCCACCTTGCCTTTTCATCTCTGTTTAGTACGAGGAGAGTTTGGAGGGAGGCTTGTGGAAAAGAAAAACACACGCTGCCGCAAACCGCATTGGGACTGAGCCAAAGATACTTAAAGTAAGACTCTGCTTTGGTCAAAAGAAAGAAAGAATAATCCTTTTCAGGTGAACTAGATACTTTGCAAGGATTATTAGCAAACCCTATTGTGGATTCTTACCCGTTTTTGCTTTGGAGGTACTAATGTAGGCATTGGCAGCACTGTTATCAAACTGATTGATAATTGGAAGGCTCTACCTACTACCTCATTAGTTACTGCAAGGTACATTGCATTTCAGTAAAGGCATGGACATCTGTGGACCACATGGACATACTACTATATAAATGGAATGTTTATTATTTAAAATGTTCTTTCGATTTTGCATAAAAGTAAAACTAGGTACAAGATACCATGAAAGAAAACAACAACCTCACACTGCAACCACATGGGATATACCATTCCTATAGACCAAGGAAACCATAAATCTAGGTCAGGGTGGACCCAAAAGGAGCACTGTTTTCATGAAAGAAAACAACAACCTCACACTGCGACCACATGGGATATACCACTCCCATAGACCAAGGAAACCATAGATCTAGGTCAGGGTGGACCCAAAAGGTGCACTAGTGAGGCGATAGGGGGCTAGAGAGGACTTTAATGGTGCCATAAAAAATGAGTAAATTAACAAGAATATAGACACAGTTAACTTACTCATTTTTTATGGCACCATTAAAGATCTCTCTAGCCCCCTATTGCCTCACTAGTGCACCTTTTGGGTTCAACCTGACCTGGATCTATGGTTTCCTTGGTCTATAGGAGTGGTATATCCCATGTGGTCGCAGTGTGAGGTTGTTGTTTTCTTTCATGCATGATATTGGAGGTAGGTGCCTAGACTAAACATTGCCAATCACGGCCTTATATAATACCATAGGTACAAGATACAGTGGGGAAAATAATTATTTGATCCTCTGCAGATTATTGTAAGTTTGCTCACCTGCAAAGTAATTAGGGTTCTATAGTTTTGATCATAGGTGTATCTTAAATGCAGGGCCGTCTTTAATATTAATTGGACCCTGGGCAAATATTTTTTTGGGCCCTCCAAAATCCATTTATTTCCTATTTGCAGGCAGTGCGGGCTCAAGGGGCAGCTGATTTGGACCCCACAACAACGACTGGGCCCTGAGCAGTTGCCGCTTTTGCCCTGTGTTAAAGACGGCCCTGCTTAAATGATAAAGACAGAATATCAACCAAAAATCCAGAAAATGATACAAATTTTATAAATTGAGTTTCAGTTTAGTGAGTAAAATAAGTATTTGATCCCTAAGCAAAACATGACCTAGCACTTGGTGGAGAAATCCTTGTTGGCAAGCACAGAGGTAAGACATTTCTTGTAGTTGGTTACCAGGTTTGCACACATCTCAGGAGGGATTTTGGTCCACTCTTCCTTACAGATCCTCTCTAAATCCTTAAGGTTTCTTGGCTGTCGCTTGGCAACTCAAAGTTTCAGCTCCCTCCAAATGTTTCTATAATTTCACTCCATGACCTTAATGTGCTTCTTCTTGAGCCACTCCTTTGTTGCTTTGCAGTATTTGTTGGGTCATGGTCATGCTGGAAGACCCATCCATGACCCATCTTTAGTTTTCTGGCTTAGGGAAGAAGGTTCTCATCCAAGATTTTACAATATATGGCCCCTTCCATTGGCTCTTCAATGCGGCAAAGTTGGCCTGTACCTTTAGCAGAGAAACAGCTTCAAAGCATGTTTCCTCCTTCATGCTTGACTGTAGGAATGGTGTCCTTAGGGTCATGGTCAGCATTTTTCTTCTTCCAAACACGGCGAGTAGAGTTAATGCCAAAGAGCTCAATTTTGGTCTCATCTGACCACAGCACTTTCTCCCAATTCATCTCTGAATCATTTAGATGTTCATTGGCAAACTTAAGATGTGCCTGTACATGTGCCTTCTTGAGAAGGGGGACCTTACGGGTGATGCAGGTTTTCAATCCTTGGCGGCGTATTGTATTACCAATAGTTTGTTTCGTGACCGTCATCCCAACTGCCTTGAGATCATTCACAAGCTCCTCCCGTATACTTCTGGGCTGATCCCTCACTTTTCTCATGATCATCCTTACTCCATGAGACAAAATCTTGCATGGAGTTTCAGGCCAAGTGCAATTGATGGTTATTTTGTATTTCTTCCATTTGGGAATAATCGCTGAAACGGTGTTCACCTTCTCACCAAGCTTCTTGCTGATGGTCTTGTGGCCCATTCTAGCCTTGTGCAGGTCTACAATCTTGTCCCTGATGTCCTTTGACAGCTCTTTGGTCTTGCCCATGATGGGGAGGTTTGAAAGGAAGAAAGAGATTCTGTGGATAGGTGTCTTTTATACACATAATGATTTGTCCCTAGGAGCACCAGGACTAATCTGTGTAGCACCTGAGCTCATACTGTATCCAGTCTATAGGAGCAACAATTATTGTTGGTTGGTAGAGGATCAAAAATGTATTTTACTCACTGCACTGCAACTCAATTTATAACATTTGCATCATGTTTTTTTTTCTGGATTTTTGGTTGATATTCTGTCTCTATCATTTAAAATACACCTATGATAAAAAAAAAAAATATAGACCCTTCATTTCTTTGTGGGCAAAGTTACAAAATCAGCAGGGGATCAAATAACTATTTTTGCCACTGTTACATGGTATTGGCATTGGGAGAACAGGACCTATGCAGAACAATTGGAAGGAAAGAAAATAGAGTGATTAATAGTGAATTGGAGAAAAGAGCAGTAAAGAGGACAGAGGGAAATCGGTGCAGGGGTGGAAGGGGAGACAGTAGCGCTCAAAGTATCCCATGTTATAAAAGGGAGTATCCCTCTATGCCCTTAAATGTCAGGAGTGTATGATCAAATATATAGCTTGTTTTTGTGAGGACCTGCCCTGACAAGGCACAACTGAAGTGTGTAGCCTCTTACCCACTGGTCCCTAACCTGCAGCCCTTTGTCACTTATTGTGCAACCCACGGAGACCTCTGCCAACAGCAGTCTGTGTTGTCCTGGAATAGGTCTTTGACCATCCTCTGTAGACTGTTTGAGGTCTCTAACTATTGCTTGTAGTATGTCCATGGTCTGTGATAATCCTCTGTAGAATATTCACATTCTCTGACTAATGCTTGTAGCATGCCCATGGTCTTTGTCCGTCCTCTGAAAAATGTTTGTGATCTCTGACCATTGCTTGTAGCATGCCGAAGGGCCTTAACTATCCTTTGCAGAATGATTGTGGTCCCTGACCATTGCTTGTAGCATGCCAACAGTCTTTAACCATCCTCTGTGGCCTAATTGCAGTCTCTGACCATTGCTTGCAGCATGCTGTTGGTCTTTAACCATCCTCTGTAGAATGTTTTCAGTCATTGACCATTGCTTGTAGCATGCTCATGGTCTTTGACCAGCCTCTGTAGCATATTTGTGGTCTCTGACTATTGCTTTTAGTATGAATTGTGGTTTATGGTTACACAAGCCTGGAGCTTATTTTGCACTATTTAGGTTTGGTCAGTATAATTGTATGAAGGACCAGTTTCTCAAGGTTTTCTTCCTGTCCTTGTCTTAAATGTTTCCTGCAAAGTTCAAATTCAATTACTGCAAAATCATAGTTTGTAAAATTTTATATAGATATACCCTGACAAATCCCCCTTTTTGATTGACCTGTATGTCGGTTTCATACAGGGGAATCAACTGGTAGGCAGGTTATTGACAGTTATGGTTGTTGGTACACTCCACTGACGAGTCTCAAGACCATCAGTGTTTGTCTGTGAACTTCTCATGATACTTTCACCATGTGTATTGTTAAAATCACTAACCACAGTAATAATAGTCTGATAAAGATGAGAATATTTATATCTCTTGGTGGAAAATAAGATCTGCTATCCAATAACATGTGGTGCTTTTCTGAATAGTCTAAATTTTCAATTGACAGATTGTCTTTCTTAATAGATATCTAAATGGTGTGGTTGGGTTTATGTTCTAATAGGAATTTCAGATCTGGATTCATCAGAATGTCCTGATGTTGGAAGACATCAACACTTTCGACTACCCCTTCCCAGACGCTAGTTTCTATTGGGTACAGAGTGGTTTTTCCAATAGTGATTCTGGCATTGGTTGGAACATTGATAATGGATATGGTAGCAGGCAAAGCTATGATATGGCTCATTATTTGCTTTTCATAAAATATGTTCATGTTTTTTAATGCTGAGCTGACAAGCCATTCGTCTTTCACGAGTATTGCCTGTACTTCTGAGGGATCTGCGTTTTTTCGCATTTCTACTTTGCATTGTTCGGAACCATGTTTATCATATTCCAGGCCACATAGTGCGTGGGTTGTATCATATACAAATGGGTTTCCGTTACATTGGAAGTTTATGTCCTTAAATCGGGTGCATTCTTTAAAAAGGGGTATGGCATATAAATCCGGCACCTAGGGTTGATAGACAATCAGGTCAGCAGTTTTGATTTGTACATGTATATCTTCTTTCCATGTCCCGACAATATGAATTGTCTTCATCTCAAAAATATTCTTGAGGAGACATAGGGTATGGCCAACAGGAAGCAGACTTCAAGATCTTCTGGATTGATATATAGGGGCATAGCACTTCCTGTTTTGAAGGCCAAATTGATTTGAAAGTACTCCACGTTACCTCCACTGACCTGATTGAGCAGGCTTTTGACCATCTTGGTGGACACAAAGTATAGTGGGATGTATCCGTGAGAGAGGTCATTCATTCTGTTTTGTATTTCATTCAGAAATGATAAGGTATGGAATAAGATTGGTTCCTGAATGAACAGTCGTTTTCTTTTGAACAGTTCATGAGTTTGATGTAGGTCTATAGACCCAGTGAGTAGTTCTGAATGTAAATTAACAGTGACAACGGTATCGTTGACTATGGTGATTAAGACCATTACCTGGTTTTTGCCTTTCAAGTTCATGGTGAATGGCTCTGATACTCATCTGTAAATTTTTAATCTCAGTTGAGAGAGTCTTTACTAAAACCAAATTAGTGCCAGATATGGTGGTAGACACAACGGTGACAATGAAGATGAGTCTGGCTATCAGGGCCCCGATTAACCTCTTTCGTCTTTTGTCTTGTGCCATAGCTATGGGCACAAATGGTTTGCGAGCTTGGATAAGAATCTCCTCCACACAGGTCTTTGCTGCTTTCAAGTGTATGGTGTACCATTCCCAGATTTCTGGGGATTGGATATTCTGAGGGTTAAAACGTCTTTCTGTGGAGGTCTTTGGACCCACATTGACGCAAACTTTTTGGGCGATGATTAGTTTGTCTGTAAATATGAACCCGGGTGCTTCTTGGATGAGTATTCCCAATGAAGGTCCTGGACAGGCTATGAGACCAGCCTGGCCTGGAATGTACATCCACAGCAGGATACTCAGGATGAATCACAAGGCAGGTTCCCGGGACAGTCTCGTGGGTAGGTCTTTCCTTCAGGGCGTCTGTTCGTCCTCTCTGATACAATCGTTGATGGACAGGTTTCTGGCTCTAAACATCAGGTCGTCGTCGGGCCTTCCTTCTAGAGTCTGGTTACTACCACTTTCCATTGCCATTCTGGATGTCATCTGGGGCATTATTGCACACACTAAAGGAGGTAAATAAACAGTCTGAGCACCATATATGTATAAAAATAGTCCTGTAAAGCAAAATGTGAATTCACCTTTAATTTAGAGTCTGCCAATTATAATATTTTACTCGTCAAAGAGGAGTACATGAGTCAGTCTTCCAAAAACTGTAATTGTGATTTGGGATTGCAAGTACGTAATTGATTTATGTGCACCCATCTCTTACTGATTTCACCATTCTGTGGAATATGTAATTTATATGCTACAGGGAACATCTTCTTAACAATGTTAAATGGACATTTCCAAGATGGAAGGAACTTCCGTTCCTTGACCTGGTCCCTTGCAAAATTGTATAAATAGACTTTGTTCCCAATCTCATATTCCTTCTTGGTGGTCTTAAGATCATAGTATGTCTTAGAAGTTAGCACCAATTGTGGCTCTTTCAATATTTCACTGGGCAAAGGCATATTGTAAATGCTTACGCAGATCCTCTATGTATTGGTGTGTCGTGGTGGCATGGACTAAATTGTAATCTGTAGTGCGGTACAATAGGTGCTGGGGCAAAACCATCCGCCTTCCGGTCATGAGTTAGAAAGACATCATTTTTGTGATTGTACTCGGAGTTGCCCTTAAGGCCAAAGTTTGTTGGGCATGAATTTATTACTTGGTTAAAATGTTCCTGCGACAGTATGGTGGCTTGGGACCCAGTGTCAATTAGACCTAAAATTGGGTGATGATCACTGGCATCCTGTACCTTCACCGTAGTAAAATATCTTCCATCAGATTCATTCAACTCACACATGAAATTGGTGTGGTTGAACATCTGGGTACCTTTTAATAAATTACGATTGGCATTTATCTTACCGCATGTCACATATTTTGTGCACTTATTATTCCTTCAGGATGGCCTGTCGGACTTTCTCAAGACGGAAGCACAATGAGTAGAGGCATTCCGTTCTACTGGTCATTTACGACTATTCCAGATGGTTCGGCTATATTAGAGGGGTTAGATGCACACTGAAAGACAGGAGAAGAAATAATAACCAACAACTGGCCATATGACTTTTTCATTTATGGACATATCAGGGGTAGGACATGCGCTTCCTGTCGCTGCATACAGTGTTGTCCTGCTGGTGTACTGTCTGGAGGTCTATGCATTCTGTGACCCTTGGTTTGCTACAGGAGCTGCCCTCCAAAAAAGATGGGTTGGAGGATTGGTTATTAATGATTTGTGTCATTTATTTGATCATTCGATTTACCTGGGTTTTGACATTTCCAATTCGCCATTTGATGGCACTTTGGTGATTTTCCCTATTTCGTCTGACCCTATTATGTCCAGGATGGGACTTAATATGTGTATCAGAATCATAACCACTTCTCCGGTCCTGATGCTATGGCCTTTCTCTCGGAAGTTCTGGCGCCTCCCTTTGACTTTGAGGAACTTGGGGAGCTGCACCAGCCCTGTGTGTCCCCACTACCGTAACTATGTGGCCCCTGTCTGTCCCCCATCATTTGCTGGGGTTGGGATGCGCCCCTGGGAGGTCTAATGGGCCTCCCACCTCGGACTGCCTCTGCATAAGATTTCCTCTCTGTCTGTACACCGAAAGGTTGAGGGGGTACAGGAGTGGCTTCAACTATTTTAGGGCTAGGCTTGGCCTCTCTTTTTACCCCACTTTCACTAGACTGGATTAAGAAGAGGTAGTCACTCTCTCTTACTAACCAATCCAGGTAACGTTACTTCTTAAAATCTTTTGCAAGTCCCAATTTTATATAAGCAGGTAACACTTCATAAAATAAGGTCTTGAATTCTGACTGATCCGGATGGGGATCCTTTTCAGCCAGAAAGTAGGCATTTTTCAATACAGACAGAAACTCTGTAGGGCTCTGATTATGACCACATTTTAAATTAAAAAAAAAACATTTTATAATTAAAAAAAATGTTTAAATGTTTTAAAATTATTTTATTCTACTTTTTTATTATTATTTTTTTTAAAATGTGTTATTTTTTCATGAGACAGGGAAACCAGCAGCTTCCGCAGGGGGCCCTGTATCTGTGTCTCCCTCTGCAGCAGCTGAAAGCCGGCGGGAGAGAAATCAGTTTTCAGCTGCTGCAGAGAGCTGCACAGGGCATCCTGTAATTGCCCCTCTGTCCGGCTGCACTCATTCCCTCTGCTGTGTGCCCGGGCCCTCTACAGGAGGACTAGTGGTCCCCCCCTATCAGCGGCCCTGCCAAGCTCCATTTGACACCTGTGTTTAACCTCTCTCCATGACTGACCATACAGGGCCTGTAATGAATCAAAGAATTGTCTGTATTTATCTTCAAATACCCATGGTAGCAAATCAATTTTTATACAATTGTCCTCAATGTCTAAGATTTCTAAGGTACGTTTGTATGTTCCAAGATGGTCAGTGATGGTTGGGGATCCTTTTTTTAGAAAAAACGGGAACAGTTTCTTTTAAAAATTTGATCATTTTGGGGGTGTCATACATTTTAAATAAGACCCTGGACCTCCTTTCCTGTTCATATGAAGCCCTATCCACTTCCTCCTCTGTACAATTTGGGGAGTATCTTTGAAACCTAGGGGGCGACCTATAGTGGGACTCTGATTTGTTGTGCATTATCTGTATCTCCGGCGGATACGGATATCTCTGTCCTTCGATTTCCTGTTCATGAAAATTACCTCGACACATGAATTCATTGTTTAACTGGGATGTTAATTTCCCTATCGGTTCCTCCAGTACTTTCTGCTCTGATCTGAGAATCTCAATCTCTGTTTTATTTGCTTTACCCCCAGTAGCAGAGTTAGCTTCAATAGGGGTTTTCCTTTCTTGTCTGTAATATTCTACTTCCTGTTTAAATGATGGATATTTCTCTTGCAGCTTCCTCAATTTGATACGGGTCTCTTCATATAAGGTTTTAGTATTTTGGATCTGAACAACTAATTCCCCCTGGCTTTCGTTAGATTGTTTGAGTTTGATATCAGCCTGATGGAGCTTGTCTGAAAGGGACCCTATTTCCTGATTTTTGGTTATTAAGAGGGAGCGGTTTCCAATAAATCTGTTTTTAAAGTTGGCATTTGTTTGAAAAATTCATTACACAAAATCCACAAAGTAGGCCATGACTTCGGGATTGGACAATCTTGGACCTTCGTGTCCTTTGTGTTAGCAAAGGCCATTATAAGTTGGTAAACCCAGCCACCTTCAATAAACAAGTCATCGCTTAAACTCTGGGCCTGCTGCTTTTCGTCCTTGACAAACCTCTCTGAACTGCTTCCTATGTCTAATCTTTTACAAATTTTTTCAACTACCCCTACCCCTGTCTAGATTAACTCAATTCACTGTGACTTCCTGCCATGCTAATAGACAATAGATATCTTAGACAATGTATATGAAGATACAATCACCAGTATATTTTGTGATATAGTAAGATTTCCTTATAAGTTATCTCAACTGTGCCTCCAAATTATGTTATGCAGTGGGTGTGTGGTAAAAAAACCTGATTAAGATAAATATGGGGAAATGTAATTAAATATGGCGAATTATAAATTATTAATAAAAAGGCGGTGCCTAAATCATAAATATAATTAAAATCTTTGTCAAAACATATAAGATGCCAGAGGCTGGCACAGCAAGCACCAGCTATAACTAAATTATCACTATTGGTGAGTTGACCCTTTATACATAATACTTTATACTCCATGCATTAAGGTTAGAAACCTTCTGGGTGCACCTCCCGCCTACAGTCCCCCCTTATACTTACCTAAAGCCCCATCTCGATCCAGCCATGTGCATGAGAGCAGTGGCTCTTCCGGGTCTCTCTCTCCTTATTGGCTCACACAGCAGTGGGAGCCATAGGATCAGGGTAAAGCGCTGCGCAAACTGTTGGCGCTATATAAATCCTGTATAATAATAATAATAATAATAAGGTAAGTATAAAATGTTTTTTATTTATTTATTTTTTTAAATTACAACTAGTGTTGAGCGAACACGGACTGTATTATTCGTGTTCGTACCGAATAATTGGATTTTTTTTACCCGAACACGGACACGGACACTTTACTGTATGTTCGGGTAAAAATCCGTGTTCGGTCGTTTTATTTCCGGGTTTTGCATGCTTTGGCGCTCTTTTCATGGCGGGCTTTCAACAGCCAATCAACAATCGTTTAACTGGTGTGCCTTAAGCCATCCCAGCCATGCCTGCAAATGTCTTAGTAGCTGTGATTGGCCGTCTGAAGCATGTGACCAAGTCTTTATAAGTTCGAGGCAGCCGCCGCAGCAGCGTCATTCTGCTGCTTAGCTAAGGGACAGAGCACACATCAATGTGCTGGCTGCTGATTAGGGAAAGATAGGCAGGAAAAAACCATTTGTGTCCGGATAGAATTGAGGGACAGGTCGGAGTGTTTAGGCAGGGCGAGTTGTAGGCATTTTAGGGATAGAGTCTGCTGAATTATAGGGTCAGTGTCTTCTACAAACTACAATCGATATTGCTGTGTGGGGGGTGGGGTGAATCTGCACTCAATCCTGATCTACGATCTCTTCTCAATCCTGTTAGGGACAGAGTCTGCTGAATTTTAGGGAAACTGTGTTCTACAAACTACAATCGATATTGCTGTGTGGTGTGGGATTGGAGATAGGCAGGTGTCAGTGATCCACATCCATTTTTCTGTGTGTGAGCTGCAGTGAACACAATCTTTTTGGGCTGCAGTGAACACAATCTTTTTGGGCTGCAGTGAACACAATCTTTTTGGGCTGCAGTGAACACAATCTTTTTGGGGTGCAGTGAACAAAATCTTTTTGGGGTGCAGTGAACACAATCCTTTTTGGTGTGCAGTGAACACAATCTTTGTGGGGTGCAGTGAACAAAATCCTTTGTGGGGTGCAGTGAACACAATCTTTTTGGGGTGCAGTGAACAAAATCCTTTTTGGGGTGCAGTGAACAACATCCTTTTTGGGGTGCAGTGAACACAATCTTTTTGGGGTGCAGTGAACAAAATCCTTTGTGGGGTGCAGTGAACACAATCTTTTTGGGGTGCAGTGAACACAATCTTTTTGGGGTGGAGTGAACAACATCCTTTTTGGGGTGCAGTGAACAAAATCCTTTTTGGGGTGCAGTGAACAAAATCATTTTTGGGGTGCAGTGAACACAATCTTTTTGGGGTGCAGTGAACACAATCTTTGTGGGGTGCAGTGAACACAATCTTTTTGGGGTGGAGTGAACAACATCCTTTTTGGGGTGCAGTGAACAACATCCTTTTTGGGGTGCAGTGAACACAATCTTTTTGGGGTGCAGTGAACACAATCTTTGTGGGGTACAGTGAACAGAATCTTTGTGGGGTGCAGTGAACACAATCTTTGGGGGGTACAGTGAACACAATCTTTTTGGGGTGCAGTGAACACAATCTTTGTGGGGTGCAGTGAACACAATCTTTTTGGGGTGGAGTGAACAAAATCATTTTTGGGGTGCAGTGAACAACATCCTTTTTGGGGTGCAGTGATCAAAATCCTTTTTGGGGTGCAGTGAACACAATCTTTTTGGGGTGCAGTGAACAAAATCCTTTGTGGGGTGCAGTGAACAGAATCTTTGTGGGGTGCAGTGAACACAATCTTTGGGGGGGTACAGTGAACACAATCTTTTTGGGGTGCAGTGAACACAATCTTTGAGGGGTACAGTGAACAGAATCTTTGTGGGGTGCAGTGAACACAATCTTTGGGGGGTACAGTGAACACAATCTTTTTGGGGTGCAGTGAACACAATCTTTGGGGGGTACAGTGAACACAATCTTTTTGGGGTGCAGTGAACACAATCTTTGTGGGGTGCAGTGAACACAATCTTTGGGGGGGTACAGTGAACACAATCTTTTTGGGGTGCAGTGAACAACATCCTTTTAGGGTGCAGTGAACACAATCTTTGTGGGGTGCAGTGAACAACATCCTTTTAGGGTGCAGTGAACACAATCTTTGTGGGGTACAGTGAACAGAATCTTTGTGGGGTGCAGTGAACACAATCTTTGGGGGGTACAGTGAACACAATCTTTGTGAGGTGCAGTGAACACAATCTTTGTGGGGTGCAGTGAACACAATCATTGTGGGGTGCAGTGAACTCAATCTTTGTGGGGTACAGTGAACACAATCTCATACTTCTGAAGATTTGAGGGTGCTGCCTGTTCCATACTCCCCCTACTCCTCATCTAGCCTTTTAGGGGTACAAACAATAGTAATTGGGGCCTAGTGTGGTTGTGTACGTGTGATATACATACACTTTTTTTGGATCATATTTTCTATTCCGCTATTTAATCAAAAACCTTTGGGGATCAGTTAAATTGGGGGATAGTCTGTGTTGGTACGTGTGAGAGAGATCCACCTTTCCAAGTTGTTGGGGTTCATCTCATACTTCTGAAGGTTTGAGGGTGCTGCCTGTTCCATACCCCCCCTACTCCTCATCTAGCCTTTTAGGGGTACAAACAATAGTAATTGGGGCCTAGTGTGGTTGTGTACGTGTGATATACATACACTTTTTTTGGATCATATTTTCTATTCCGCTATTTAATCAAAAACCTTTGGGGATCAGTTAAATTGGGGGATAGTCTGTGTTGGTACGTGTGAGAGAGATCCACCTTTCCAAGTTGTTGGGGTTCATCTCATACTTCTGAAGGTTTGAGGGTGCTGCCTGTTCCATACCCCCCCTACTCCTCATCTAGCCTTTTAGGGGTACAAACAATAGTAATTGGGGCCTAGTGTGGTTGTGTACGTGTGATATACATACACTTTTTTTGGATCATATTTTCTATTCCGCTATTTAATCAAAAACCTTTGGGGATCAGTTAAATTGGGGGATAGTCTGTGTTGGTACGTGTGAGAGAGATCCACCTTTCCAAGTTGTTGGGGTTCATCTCATACTTCTGAAGGTTTGAGGGTGCTGCCTGTTCCATACTCCCCCTACTCCTCATCTAGCCTTTTAGGGGTACAAACAATAGTAATTGGGGCCTAGTGTGGTTGTGTACGTGTGATATACATACACTTTTTTTGGATCATATTTTCTATTCCGCTATTTAATCAAAAACCTTTGGGGATCAGTTAAATTGGGGGATAGTCTGTGTTGGTACGTGTGAGAGAGATCCACCTTTCCAAGTTGTTGGGGTTCATCTCATACTTCTGAAGGTTTGAGGGTGCTGCCTGTTCCATACTCCCCCTACTCCTAGCCTTTTAGGGGTACAAACAATAGTAATTGGGGCCTAGTGTGGTTGTGTACGTGTGATATACATACACTTTTTTTGGATCATATTTTCTATTCCGCTATTTAATCAAAAACCTTTGGGGATCAGTTAAATTGGGGGATAGTCTGTGTTGGTACGTGTGAGAGAGATCCACCTTTCCAAGTTGTTGGGGTTCATCTCATACTTCTGAAGGTTTGAGGGTGCTGCCTGTTCCATACCCCCCCTACTCCTCATCTAGCCTTTTAGGGGTACAAACAATAGTAATTGGGGCCTAGTGTGGTTGTGTACGTGTGATATACATACACTTTTTTTGGATCATATTTTCTATTCCGCTATTTAATCAAAAACCTTTGGGGATCAGTTAAATTGGGGGATAGTCTGTGTTGGTACGTGTGAGAGAGATCCACCTTTCCAAGTTGTTGGGGTTCATCTCATACTTCTGAAGGTTTGAGGGTGCTGCCTGTTCCATACTCCCCCTACTCCTCATCTAGCCTTTTAGGGGTACAAACAATAGTAATTGGGGCCCAGTGTGGTTGTGTACGTGTGATATACATACACTTTTTTTGGATCATATTTTCTATTCCGCTATTTAATCAAAAACCTTTGGGGATCAGTTAAATTGGGGGATAGTCTGTGTTGGTACGTGTGAGAGAGATCCACCTTTCCAAGTTGTTGGGGTTCATCTCATACTTCTGAAGGTTTGAGGGTGCTGCCTGTTCCATACCCCCCCTACTCCTCATCTAGCCTTTTAGGGGTACAAACAATAGTAATTGGGGCCTAGTGTGGTTGTGTACGTGTGATATACATACACTTTTTTTGGATCATATTTTCTATTCCGCTATTTAATCAAAAACCTTTGGGGATCAGTTAAATTGGGGGATAGTCTGTGTTGGTACGTGTGAGAGAGATCCACCTTTCCAAGTTGTTGGGGTTCATCTCATACTTCTGAAGGTTTGAGGGTGCTGCCTGTTCCATACTCCCCCTACTCCTCATCTAGCCTTTTAGGGGTACAAACAATAGTAATTGGGGCCTAGTGTGGTTGTGTACGTGTGATATACATACACTTTTTTTGGATCATATTTTCTATTCCGCTATTTAATCAAAAACCTTTGGGGATCGGTTAAATTGGGGGATAGTCTGTGTTGGTACGTGTGAGAGAGATCCACCTTTCCAAGTTGTTGGGGTTCATCTCATACTTCTGAAGGTTTGAGGGTGCTGCCTGTTCCATACCCCCCCTACTCCTCATCTAGCCTTTTAGGGGTACAAACAATAGTAATTGGGGCCTAGTGTGGTTGTGTACGTGTGATATACATACACTTTTTTTGGATCATATTTTCTATTCCGCTATTTAATCAAAAACCTTTGGGGATCAGTTAAATTGGGGGATAGTCTGTGTTGGTACGTGTGAGAGAGATCCACCTTTCCAAGTTGTTGGGGTTCATCTCATACTTCTGAAGGTTTGAGGGTGCTGCCTGTTCCATACCCCCCCTACTCCTCATCTAGCCTTTTAGGGGTACAAACAATAGTAATTGGGGCCTAGTGTGGTTGTGTACGTGTGATATACATACACTTTTTTTGGATCATATTTTCTATTCCGCTATTTAATCAAAAACCTTTGGGGATCAGTTAAATTGGGGGATAGTCTGTGTTGGTACGTGTGAGAGAGATCCACCTTTCCAAGTTTTTGGGGTTCATCTCATACTTCTGAAGATTTGAGGGTGCTGCCTGTTCCATACCCCCCCTACTCCTCATCTAGCCTTTTAGGGGTACAAACAATAGTAATTGGGGCCTAGTGTGGTTGTGTACGTGTGATATACATACACTTTTTTTGGATCATATTTTCTATTCCGCTATTTAATCAAAAACCTTTGGGGATCAGTTAAATTGGGGGATAGTCTGTTTTGGTACGTGTGAGAGAGATCCACCTTTCCAAGTTGTTGGGGTTCATCTCATACTTCTGAAGGTTTGAGGGTGCTGCCTGTTCCATACCCCCCCTACTCCTCATCTAGCCTTTTAGGGGTACAAACAATAGTAATTGGGGCCTAGTGTGGTTGTGTACGTGTGATATACATACACTTTTTTTGGATCATATTTTCTATTCCGCTATTTAATCAAAAACCTTTGGGGATCAGTTAAATTGGGGGATAGTCTGTGTTGGTACGTGTGAGAGAGATCCACCTTTCCAAGTTTTTGGGGTTCATCTCATACTTCTGAAGATTTGAGGGTGCTGCCTGTTCCATACCCCCCCTACTCCTCATCTAGCCTTTTAGGGGTACAAACAATAGTAATTGGGGCCTAGTGTGGTTGTGTACGTGTGATATACATACACTTTTTTTGGATCATATTTTCTATTCCGCTATTTAATCAAAAACCTTTGGGGATCAGTTAAATTGGGGGATAGTCTGTGTTGGTACGTGTGAGAGAGATCCACCTTTCCAAGTTGTTGGGGTTCATCTCATACTTCTGAAGGTTTGAGGGTGCTGCCTGTTCCATACCCCCCCTACTCCTCATCTAGCCTTTTAGGGGTACAAACAATAGTAATTGGGGCCTAGTGTGGTTGTGTACGTGTGATATACATACACTTTTTTTGGATCATATTTTCTATTCCGCTATTTAATCAAAAACCTTTGGGGATCAGTTAAATTGGGGGATAGTCTGTGTTGGTACGTGTGAGAGAGATCCACCTTTCCAAGTTGTTGGGGTTCATCTCATACTTCTGAAGGTTTGAGGGTGCTGCCTGTTCCATACTCCCCCTACTCCTCATCTAGCCTTTTAGGGGTACAAACAATAGTAATTGGGGCCCAGTGTGGTTGTGTACGTGTGATATACATACACTTTTTTTGGATCATATTTTCTATTCCGCTATTTAATCAAAAACCTTTGGGGATCAGTTAAATTGGGGGATAGTCTGTGTTGGTACGTGTGAGAGAGATCCACCTTTCCAAGTTGTTGGGGTTCATCTCATACTTCTGAAGGTTTGAGGGTGCTGCCTGTTCCATACTCCCCCTACTCCTCATCTAGCCTTTTAGGGGTACAAACAATAGTAATTGGGGCCCAGTGTGGTTGTGTACGTGTGATATACATACACTTTTTTTGGATCATATTTTCTATTCCGCTATTTAATCAAAAACCTTTGGGGATCAGTTAAATTGGGGGATAGTCTGTGTTGGTACGTGTGAGAGAGATCCACCTTTCCAAGTTGTTGGGGTTCATCTCATACTTCTGAAGGTTTGAGGGTGCTGCCTGTTCCATACCCCCCCTACTCCTCATCTAGCCTTTTAGGGGTACAAACAATAGTAATTGGGGCCTAGTGTGGTTGTGTACGTGTGATATACATACACTTTTTTTGGATCATATTTTCTATTCCGCTATTTAATCAAAAACCTTTGGGGATCAGTTAAATTGGGGGATAGTCTGTGTTGGTACGTGTGAGAGAGATCCACCTTTCCAAGTTGTTGGGGTTCATCTCATACTTCTGAAGGTTTGAGGGTGCTGCCTGTTCCATACCCCCCCTACTCCTCATCTAGCCTTTTAGGGGTACAAACAATAGTAATTGGGGCCTAGTGTGGTTGTGTACGTGTGATATACATACACTTTTTTTGGATCATATTTTCTATTCCGCTATTTAATCAAAAACCTTTGGGGATCAGTTAAATTGGGGGATAGTCTGTGTTGGTACGTGTGAGAGAGATCCACCTTTCCAAGTTTTTGGGGTTCATCTCATACTTCTGAAGATTTGAGGGTGCTGCCTGTTCCATACCCCCCCTACTCCTCATCTAGCCTTTTAGGGGTACAAACAATAGTAATTGGGGCCTAGTGTGGTTGTGTACGTGTGATATACATACACTTTTTTTGGATCATATTTTCTATTCCGCTATTTAATCAAAAACCTTTGGGGATCAGTTAAATTGGGGGATAGTCTGTGTTGGTACGTGTGAGAGAGATCCACCTTTCCAAGTTGTTGGGGTTCATCTCATACTTCTGAAGGTTTGAGGGTGCTGCCTGTTCCATACCCCCCCTACTCCTCATCTAGCCTTTTAGGGGTACAAACAATAGTAATTGGGGCCTAGTGTGGTTGTGTACGTGTGATATACATACACTTTTTTTGGATCATATTTTCTATTCCGCTATTTAATCAAAAACCTTTGGGGATCAGTTAAATTGGGGGATAGTCTGTGTTGGTACGTGTGAGAGAGATCCACCTTTCCAAGTTTTTGGGGTTCATCTCATACTTCTGAAGATTTGAGGGTGCTGCCTGTTCCATACCCCCCCTACTCCTCATCTAGCCTTTTAGGGGTACAAACAATAGTAATTGGGGCCTAGTGTGGTTGTGTACGTGTGATATACATACACTTTTTTTGGATCATATTTTCTATTCCGCTATTTAATCAAAAACCTTTGGGGATCAGTTAAATTGGGGGATAGTCTGTGTTGGTACGTGTGAGAGAGATCCACCTTTCCAAGTTGTTGGGGTTCATCTCATACTTCTGAAGGTTTGAGGGTGCTGCCTGTTCCATACTCCCCCTACTCCTAGCCTTTTAGGGGTACAAACAATAGTAATTGGGGCCTAGTGTGGTTGTGTACGTGTGATATACATACACTTTTTTTGGATCATATTTTCTATTCCGCTATTTAATCAAAAACCTTTGGGGATCAGTTAAATTGGGGGATAGTCTGTGTTGGTACGTGTGAGAGAGATCCACCTTTCCAAGTTTTTGGGGTTCATCTCATACTTCTGAAGATTTGAGGGTGCTGCATGTTCCATACTCCTCTTCCTCATCCTCCCTTTAGGGTAGGAAAAAATTTAATCGGGCCTAGTCTGTGTTTGTACGTGTGAGATACACAGTTTTTTATCCTATTCCGCTATTCAATACACACCCTTTTGGTGTAAAAAACATTAAATTGCGGCATCGTTTGCATATTTGACATTTGCATATATTGTGCCTTGTTGCGCTGTTTTGGGTACTCCACCAACATGGCCAGTGGCAATGACGCCATTCTCAGCTTAACTATCCCACTTCTATGCCTCCTTGAAAAAACAATTTGGGCGATGATGGAAGAGGATGTGGCACAGGATGAGGAGGAGGAGGAGGAGGATGAAGAGGTAACATTTCAAAGGCTTTCAGGGCAGTCATTCGCAAGGGGCTCCGAGGGTGGGTTCCTGCACACACAAACGCCAGGGACACAATTGTCCAGCAGGGGCACAGTTCTGGAGGATGAGGAGGATGAGGAGGAGGAGGAGCTGGAGGAGGAGATGGAACCATGTTCACAGCAGGGTGGCACCCAGGCCAGCTCATGGCCATCACTGGTGCGTGGCTGGGGGGATACAGAGGACACGGACGATACACCTCCCACAGAGGACAGCCTTTCGTCGCCTCTGGGCAGCCTGGTACACATGAGCGATTACATGCTGCAGTGTCTCCACAACGACCGCCGAGTTGCCCACATTCTAACTTGTGCTGATTACTGGGTGGCCACGCTGCTGGATCCCCGTTACAAGGACAACGTACCGTCCTTAATTCACTCACTGGAGCGCGATCGCAAGATGCGCGAGTACAAGCGCACGCTGGTAGACGCCATGCTGCTGGCATTCCCATCTGACAGCGGGGCCACAGTGGAAGCACAAGGCAGAGGAGGAGGAGGAGGAGGTCGCCAACGCAACCAGGGCACCGCCAGCACCTCAGAAGGCAGGGTTAGCATGGCCGAAATGTGGAAAAGCTTTGTCAGCACGCCACAACAAACAGCAGCACCAGCAGCTCAGATGGAACGTCTTAGCAGGAGGCAGCATTTTACCAACATGGTGGAGCAGTATGTGTGCACACGCCTACATGTAGTGAATGACGGGTCTGCCCCCTTCAACTTCTGGGTCTCCAAATTGGGCACATGGCCTGAGCTTGCCCTTTACGCCTTGGAGGTGCTGGCGTGCCCTGCAGCCAGTGTATTATCTGAACGGGTATTTAGCACGGCTGGGGGCGTTATAACAGACAAGCGCAGCCGCCTGTCCAGAGACAATGTGGACAAGCTCACGTTCATTAAAATGAACCAGGCATGGATCCCACGGGACTTTTCCGTACCTTATGCAGAATAGCAATGGATACCGACCTTACCCACCCATTGTTCCATTTTTGCTCTTTCTCACTCTTTTGGGGTGTACCCTCATTTAAAATTTTTGAAAAGAAGCAGTGTTGGCTACCTCGTCCTCCTCCTCAGGGCCAGATTAATGTAGGGGCTATTGGAGCTGCAGCTCCAGGCCCCTACCTTTTATATAGGCCCCGGGTTGGCCATATTCACTGTTACCGCTCTTCTGTCACTTGTAAACACAGAAGTCTGGCTTCTATGCTCGCTTCCCCAGGCAGCACCCTCAGAACCTCCCCACACAGCGTGAAGGCCGGACAAGGAGGGACAGTTGGCGATGCATGGATGTGTTTATGGGCTTCAGAGACAGCATCCCATGTTGAATTAGGCATGCATGGCTGCACCCTTCCTCCTCTGGGTGCATGGCAAGGCACGGCCCTTAAGGCCCTTCAAAATCCTCAGCACCAAGCCCATGATGCTGTTAATCCGGCCCTGGTCCTCCTCCACCGCCGCTTCCACCTACACCGCCCATAGGTGTGCGCAGCCTATTGCATTAAGGTGTGCACCCCAAAGTTGAAATACACATGCATGTGTTTGCCAGCAGGGAGAGTAATGTATCGGGGCCATGTACCTGTAGGCAAGGAGAAATAGAGCAGAGCAGGTCCCAGGGAGATCTTTCCCATCTCCTCACTGGCAATGCTATGTGCCCTAGGTGATTAGGGTGTGCCCAGGCACACCCAGCACACCCTGTGCGCACGCCTATGTCACCGCCACATCCACCACCACCTCAACCTCCCTCCTACTCCATATGGGCCTCGACCTTCAGAGATGAAGAAGAACATTGTTTTATTTTTCTGTTTTTTTTTGTTGTTTTAAGTTATTTCCCTATCCACATTTGTTTGCAGAGCACTTGCCATGCTCTTAATTACGTTTTGCTGCCATTTGCAGCACTCTAGCCCTTTCCTTTGGTGTTTTAGAGCCATTTTAGTGCCTTAAAGTTCGGGTCCCCATTGACTTCAATGGGGTTCGGTGTCCGGGAAAAGTTCGGTAAAAGTCCGGGACACGGACCCGGACTTTTTTTTAAAGTTCGGCCGAACCCGTCGAACACGGATATCTAGGTGTCCGCTCAACCCTAATTGTCTATCATAAATGCGGTGAAGGAAATTATTTAATATATAGTTGTATTTATCATGTTTCCATATTCAGGAACATTCCATAAGCTTAACAGTAATTTTTATCTACAATATGGTTAAATCATACCTAACTTTCTCATCTTTTAATTGCAGTGGTTTCAGTGTTCCTGAGAAACGTAAGCAAATTATCTACTACTTCCATAGAGGAAAAATGAAAATGGTATTTATACAAAAAACACATTTCCGCACTGGTAAGGTACCTACGCTGAACAATAAGTTCTATACGACCTGGTACCACAGCACCAATCCATCTTTTCAATTCAAAGGGGTCTCTATGGCCCTTCATTGTAGTTTTCAACTAGAAGTCTTAGACACACTGATTGACAAACAAGAACAATTCATCTTCCTCAAGATTAGGGAAAATCAGTGGAAAATCAGTCAATTTATATGCTCCCAACATAGACCAATACTCATATCTCTCTTTTGTTACCTCACACCTTGAACGTTTTGGTAGTCATAATCTGATTTTAGGAATATGACCTCAACCTAGCCCTTGTTTCTCGCTTAGACACGTCCTCTGATACGTCTACTCAATCCCCACTGTTTTACAAAGAATTAAATCACTGTTCCAACTTACAAGGTTTTCTAGTTGATGACTGGTGGGTGTTGCACCCTTCTGAGAGAGATTATAGTTATTATTCTTGGTCCATAAACTATATAGTAGACTTGAACATTTTTTAATCTCTCAGACTTTATTGGATGTAAAGTAGTTCATAAGTTCTCTACTGGTCTCCGTCTTTGGTTTGACCATGCTCCTTTGCATGAGCTGATCTGAAGGAGGGCCCCGCCCGAAACACGTTGTCAGGACAACAGATTGTAACAGCAACCCTCCCCTGCTTTCCTCCCCCTCGACTCCTGCAGTCTGCGCTCCTACAACGGTCTCAGCTTTCCACCATCTGTGGCTCAAGCCTCGTCTTGGTCAGCTTACCTCTGAGAGCCTGATGTCACGTCTGGCTCTCTTCCAGGTGCAAACACTGAGACACTGCCACTGCCTCACACTCTTCCTTGCCCATTCATCTTGGGCATCCGGTTATCTAGATCGCCCTCTCCGCATCCCCCTGGGACACTCCTCCATCTCCAGCTTCACAGCTAGGACTGCAGTGAGGCTGCCTGCACTGCTGCACTCTCCTTGTTGCCTATATGCCCTCCACAGTGTGTCAGCTGAACATGCAACTATGAGTTACCTTCACATTTTTGAGTTTCACACCGCAGACTGGGGGTTCAAATTTTAGGCTTGCCATTGTTTTACACTGTTTTTGCCAATCTCTTATAACCTGCCTAGTGGTATTCCCGAGTGTGGCTTGGGGTTTATATAGTGTACCAAAAGCGGTAACCCCGAGCCACACTCGGGATTACCCCAGAATCAATCACCTTTCCCTGCGATCTCCCTCCGTCCTCCCCACCATCCTCCAGCCATGCCATGCCGATGCCGTCACCTCTCTTCCGGTTACCTTCCCCGCGGAGCATTGTGCCAGAAAGAGACATCAGAATCTGTCGTCACTTTTGGTACCTGATGATGAATTTTTCCACGAATCGCTATCGCTCAGTTCTTCAAGTATCTTAGTTTCGCTGTCGCTGTTTTCCAGTTTGTCTAAAAGCGCTTGGTCATTCTCAATTTTCCAGGCACAAAGAACTGGAAAAGCACAGGCAGGGCACTGGAAAAGCCACCAGGTGAAATCCTGTGGTGAAATGGCATGATACAGTGTAATCCGTTAGGATCACAACTTTGTATCATGTCATTTGGCGTATTTACATTTTTGAATTTGCTGGGGTTCCATCCCCCTGTGTCGCAATGCTTGCCGGGAAGGGAACCGGAAGACAGGTGCCGGCATTGGCCGAGCACACAGCAGCAGGACAGCAGAAGGATGGCGGGGAGGATGGCGGGGGATTGCAGGGGAAGGAGAGTTTGATTCTGGGCTAATCCTGAGTGTGGCTCGGGGGTTACCGCTTTTGGTATACTATATTAACCCCGAGCCACACTCGGGAATACCGCTAGGGAGGTTAATAAACATTTTCTACACATCAACAAAGGGTGGTGCACTATCCTTGTGCTGCCACCATTATCACCCTTTGTGATCATCCACGGCTTATATGTAGTTACCTTTGGTTTGACTATATGTTTCAGCATCCATCCTGATGCATTTTTCCACACAGTTGCTTTTTTGATCCCCACACACCAACTGTCCTACAATATTGAAGGGACGTAGGTCCTGAGAGGTTGGAGCGCCGGACAACTTTTGTGCTTAAAAATATTTTATGCACCTCCTTGCTCCCCTATCATCACAAAACTTTGAATCCATTGGCGATCAACATCTCCCTTCAGCTGATCTCCATAGAGCTCATATTGCCTTTTTCCCAAACCAGGGAAAAACCCAGCGGAATGTGGCAGTTATCGAACCATTTCGCTTTAAAATGATGATCTCAAACTATACTCCAAGGTGTTGGCTAAAAAGAGTCTTCCCCTTATTACTAGATTTGATACATAACAATCAAGTAGGTTTTATTCCTGGCCGCGGGGCCAGAGACAACACAACTAAAACCCTATACCCTATCTCTCATATTCATCACTGTTGTCTAAGGTCCTGTGTGTTATCTTTAGATGTCGTGAAGGCGTTTATTTGCATTCACTAGTCTTTTCTTTGTCTAACTTTAGAGCAGATAGGGTTGGGTTCTAGGTTACGATCAAAAACCCTGTTTTTGTACTCTTCTTCCTCAGCCTCTCTTTTGATTAATGGCCAGTGGTCACCTGTCTTTTCGATATATCATGGTACAAGGCAGGGCTGTCCTCTGTCCCTCCTTTTATTTGTCTTGATAATCAAACATTTGGTTCAAGCTATCAGGCACAATGATTTGATCACAGGAATCCCTATACACTCCGCTCCCCATAAGCTGTTGCTTTTTGCTGACGATTTGTTCGTTTGTATATAGTAACCTCACATTAGCCTCACATCCCTTATTAGCAAATTTAAACATTTTAGTCAGTTCAGCAACTTCAAACTGAACATTTCTAAAAACAGAAGCTCTTAATATCCACATGCCCTCTTCCTGTGTCTCTCTTTTACACTCTAATTTTCCCTTTCAATGAATGCAATCCTACATTACCTACCTGGGAACAGCCATTACGGCGTACTTCTCCAATCTTTATTCTCTGAACTACAAACGATTCTTACAACAGTGAAAAAAGATCTTAACTCTTGAGATTTATCGAAAATACCTTGGGTTGGTAGGATAAATGCAATTAAAATGGATGTCCACCCCAGACTCCTTTACCTCTTCCAAACCATAGCTATTGTATATCTCTTTCTGCATTTTTTTTCAGCACGCTTCATACCATGATTATTCAATTTATCTGGCATAAAACATTTTTGGGGGTTACGATTGTGTATTCTTTGTAAACCAAAAAACTCTGGTGGTGCCAGCTTACCGGATTTTACTTTATATCATGCTTCTGCGTTACTTTCTGTCAGATATATATATATTCTGATATATATATATATATATATATATATATATATATATTCTGGTTCTCCAGACCTCGTCAGAAGGCTTCTTGTATTGCTGAACAAGACCTCTCACCGTTCGATCTCAGGGCGTTCCCATGGAGCTATGTTCACTCCTTCCTTAGTATCCCTGATCTATCGCCGCTCTCACAATAGCTTCTCTACGTGTTTTGTATAAATATAAGCTATCCATTTCATTATTGTCTTACCCACCACCTTTGACTTCTTTAATAGATAATCCGGAATTACCCTGTGGTGTAACACCCAAGTGTCTCTCTTGCCGAAGGGCCCAATCTCCCAAACATCCTGGGTTCAAGCGTGTCGTTTTGTTTACACCAATACAGGAGTCCCTTCCGATGTACTTACTTCCACTATCTCCAGCCTCGACTGGCTCACTTACCACCAGCTGAATAATTACTGTACTAGGCTTTTTCATCCTGGTAAGGTCCATCGTCAGCTCACAGAATTTGAAAGGCTATGTTCTTTCTCAGAAACATCCAGGCATGTCATATCTAAACTTTATCAACTTCTTTAAACTTCTAACTTGGAAGATGTCTTGCCTTTTATGATGGCTTGAAACAGCGAATTGGACATTGCGCTCACCTCTAAAGATTGGCCTTCCTCTTTATACATAATTCATCTATCTTGAGCTATGCTCAGGAAAAAACTATAAACTTATCTCTAGATGGTACCAGGATCCAATTTTCATTTTGCCCACTGGACGGTTTGGATTCTCTACTCTGACTCTACTGCCTTGAGAAAGAGGCTGTAGATTTCTTTTTTTGTTACACGATAATTGTGCTACTGTTTATCAATTCTATATTTTCAGTTAAAAAATGCAAAATATAATACCCAATTTTTGGTAACATAAAAAGATGGGGTTGCATTAAGTAAATATATACCAAATATGCCAAGTCTCAAAACTGCATACCCCTGAAATAGCAAAATACTACAGTACCCAAAATTGTTCATAGATGATGTTTGAAAAGCTTCAACTCAATTTAGAGCTTCCAGTGAAGGATGGCTCTAGAATTTTTGCTCTCACTCATGCACATGATACCTAAAATGCAAGTGTGTACACCCGACACGTGTGTTTGCAATTTTATGTGCATGTATGCAGGGGTAAAGGGTTAAAAAAACATAAAAGTCAGCAAAAACAAAATGTGTTTTTTTGATTTATAATATTTTGTCTTTAGGTTGCTTAGAAACTATTTTGGTGACAATATTGCTGAAAACAATTACTTTAAGTATATCTAAACCCAAAACTATGACATTTTCAAACTAAAAGCAAATATTTCTATATGCTTAGTGTGTTAGATTGATGCTGCACTCACTATTCCAGGTACAGGAAGATGCAACTAATATTCTCAAAAGGTGCGCAAAACCCTATATCAATGCATAATTAAATACTAATACAGTACCAGAAATGTGAAAAATGTAGAAAAGATGTTAAAAACTTCACCCCAAAAAGTAGTATATAAAAAATAAAGAGTTACAGCACAGAAATCTGGTGAAAAAAATAAAAACAGCTGGTATAACAGCTTGCTTTTTGTAAGCAGTACTGCTCTATTGCTTTATGGTCTTTTGTTGTTTTCTTCGCACCATCCTTGAGGAGAATTGGTGTTCCCTGGCACTCAGTGAAGTATTGGAAGTGATCCAGGAGTGGCAGTGTACCCTGGAATCACCTGGTGTGGGTGTCCAAGCGTTATTGATCTCTTTTGTTTAGAGATCATGGTGATCCGGTAAAGAGTTGACACTTATGGTAATGAGCGGCCTTGGGAATACTGCATGCTGGATTTATGCACTTAAGACATATACAGGCAGATTTCAACAGATTTGTCACTCTTGTTGTATACAATACTTTTTTGGGGTAAAGTTTTTGATAACTTTTTTCAATTTTCACATTTCTGGCACTGTATTAGTATTTAATGATTCACTGATATAGGGTTTTGTACATCTTTTGAGAATATGTTTTTTAATCAGAAGTTTTATTGATGTTTGGACACAATACAGATATGGTTCATACAGCAAATACATGAAAACACAAAAACCATGAAAATAGTGAAATGGTGACATCTGCTTTTACAAAAAGCAACACTGTTACAAAGCAAATTGATGAGACAGTAGGTATAGTAAGAAGCAATCATATGCGTGAACAGAAGCGACTTGAGAGAAGTGACACAATCTCTCCAAGATGCTGAATACAAGTTGGTTAGATGTAGCTCTACCCCTGTAGGAGCCTCTGGTGAATAGGGATCCCCCACCCTGCACAGCCTTGCACACCAAATTAGGCACAGGATGCAAGAGTCATGAAACAGTCCAGCAACTTTGTTATGTTCAGTTTATTAGGTGTATTAAAATTGAATGGGAATAGGGATATTATGGGATGCCCACTTGACTTCAAGAACAGTTCTTCAATTAGGAATTATATAGTGTATTTGTGCATTAAATTAAAAAAAAGTGTTTTTTTTTCGCAAAAATTGCATTTGGAAAATCTGTGCGCAAATACCGTGTGACAAAAAAAAAAAAAAAATGCAACATCCACCATTTTGTTCTGTAGGCTCTCTGCTTTAAACAAAATATATAATGTTTGGGGGTTCAAAATAATTTTCTAGTAAAAAAAAAAATATTTTTTCATGTAAACAAAAAGTCACAGAAAAGGTTTGGATTTCAAGTGGTTTGAAGAGTGGGTGATGTGTGGCTAAGATTGAGCATAAAATGCCAGGACAGTTCAAACACCCCCCAAGTGATCCCTTTTTGCTGAGAGGCATGTTGAGTCCATGGAGTATTTAAAATTTTGCCCCAAGTTTCGGGAAAATTGCAATTTTGTTTTTTCACACAAAGTTGTCACTAAATGATATATTGCTCACGCATGCCATGGGTATATGTGAAATGACACCCCAAAATACATTCTGCTGCTTCTTCTGAGTACAGGGATATCACATATTTGAGACTTTTTGGGAACCTAGCTGTGTACGGAACCCCGAAAACCAATCACCACCTTCAGGTTTTCTAATGGCGTAAATTGCTTATTTTACTTCCTCACTACCTGTCACAGTTTCGGAGGCCCTGAAATTTCAGGATAGCACAAAACCCCCCAAATGACACCATTTTGCAAAGTAGACACCCCATATTTTATTTTATATTTTGCCACAAGTTTCGGGAAAAATTATTATTATTATTTTTTTTTAAAACAAAGTTGTCATCAAATAATATATTGCTCACACATGCCATGGGTATATGTGAAATGACACCCCAAAATACATACTGCTGCTTCTCCTGAGTATGGAGATACCCCATGTGTGAAACTTTTTGGCAGTCTAGCCACGTACAGGACCCCGAAAACCAATCACTGCCTTCAAGCTTTCTAAGGGCGTAAATTGTTGATTTCACTCCTCACTACCTATCACAGTTTTGGAGACCATGAAGTGCCAAGATAGCACCACCCCCCCCCCCCCCCCCCCAATGGCACCTTTTCGAAAAGTAGACACCCCAGGGTATTTGCTGAGATGCATGGTGAGTATTTTGCATCTCTCTCTGGAAAATTAAGAAAATAAAGGAAAATGCATTTTTTTTTTTCTCTTTTTTCAAATTTCAAAACTTTTTGACAAAAAGTGAGATCTGCAAAACACTCAACATGCTTCTTAGCAAATAGCTTAGGGTGTCTACTTTCTAAAAAGTGGTCATTTTGGGGGGGGGGGGGTTGTGCTTTGTTGGCATTTCATGGCCTCTGAAACTGTGATAGGTAGTGAGGAGTGAAATCAACAATTTACGCCCTTGGAAAGCCTGAAGGTGGTGATTGGTTTTCGGGGTCCCGTACACAGCTAGACTCCCAAAAAGTCTCATGTGGTATCCCTGTACTCAGGAGAAGCAGCAGAATATATTTTGGGGTGTAGTTATGCATATACCCATGGCATGTGTGAGCAATATATAATTTCAATGAAAACTTTGTGTAAATTTTTTTTTTTTTTGTAGTCATTTTTCAAACACCTGTGACAAAAAAAATAAATATTCAATGGGCTCAACATGCCTCTCAGTAAATTCCTTAGGATGTTTACTTTCTAAAAAGGGGTAATTTGGGGGGGGTTTGTACTGCCCTGCTATTTTAGCACTTCAGGAAATGAGATAGGCAGTCAGAAAGTAAAAGCTGCGTAAATTCCATTATATATATACCAGAGTTTGTAGACCCTATAACTTTTGCGCAAGCCACTAAAAACAAGCTTATTGAGATTTTTTTGGTCAATGACATGTAGCTTAATACATTTTTGCCTAAATATATGACAAACATTTAGTATATTGGATTTTCTTTATAAGAAAAAGTATAAAATGTAATTTTTTCTTAAAAATTTCGCTCTTTTTTTATTATCACAAAAAATAAAAAGAGCAGAGGTGATCAAATACCACCAAAAGAAAGCTCTATTTGTGGGGGAAAAAAGGACGTAAATTTAGTTTGAGTTCAGCATTGCATGACCGCGCAATTGTCAGTTAAAGTAATGCAGTGCCAAATTTAAAAAAAATGGCCTGGTCATTAAGGGGGAAAATCTTCCGGTCCAGAAGTGGTTAAAGGAGTTGTAAAACCAGAAGTTTTTTTATCCTAATGTATGCTATGCATTTAGATAAAAAGCTGCCTGTGTGTAGCAGCAACCCCCTCATCCGCCCTAACACTTACCTGAGCCCCGTCTGTATCAAGCAATGTCCACGAGTCCCTCGGCCGCCTAGGAGTCCCTCTTCCCCGATTGGCTGAGACACAGCAGCGGTGCCATTGGCTCCTGCTGTTGTCAATCAAAGTCAGTTAACCAATCAGGAGAGAGGGGAGCAGGGCTGAACGGCAGCTCTGTGTCTGAATGGACACAGGGAGCTGTGACTCAGCTTGGGTGCCCCCATAGCAAGCTGCTTGCTGTGGGAGCACTCTACAGGATGGAGGGGCCAGGAGCTGCAAAGAGGGACCCGAGAAGCGGAGTCTTTGGGCTGCTCTGTGCAAAACCAACTACATAGAGCAGGTAAGTACGACATGTAAGTTATTTTAAAATAAAAAGAAACATGAGACTTTACAATCACTTTAAGTTGCTATGGGTAAAGTTCCTCTTTAAGTATTCTTTATTAGTGAATAGGTGGGAGTTGGGTGGAAATAGGGTGTGATGGTTGGGGGGAATTGCAGTTTTGCCCAGAAATGGGCTCTAAGTTGACCTTTTTCAAGTATCTATAGTTTATTTTATTTTTTTTTTACCAATCTTTCTCTTTTTCATGTCATCAGGACAACTTTTCGTTTTCAACTTCTGAAAAACCGAAGAAAAACTTTAGTTTCGAAAGAGGACAAACTAAGCAGGCAAAACAAAAAGCAATTATTTCATCAAGCTTTCTACGGGGGCCCCACTGCGCGGCTGTGAAATATTTCCTCCGACACATAGGACAGTATTGAAGAATTTCCATATGAAGGTAAAACATCATCTCTCTGTTTAATCCACATCAGTCTTGAGAGCGAGCCGTCATTAGCGCGGGCCTCAGCAGTGGAGCTGGAAGCTGGGAAGCCCCACAGAGCCGGCATAATGCCATTCAGAGTGATGGCTGTTCTGTTTGCAGCGCGCAATCCCGCCTGCCTGACCGCGGCTAACAAGCTCGGACCGGGTGCACACTGCAAGACTTTGACAAATGTGGCACAACCTTTGGGGAGAAAGGAAAATTAGTATTAATGGCCTACGCAGCTGCTTTCCAGGGGCACACGAGACAGGATTTGACATCTGGAAATAATTTCACGTTCTTCTTTATGAGGAAATATGAGGCCTGCCAGGACTGGGCGGACCTGCTCGACCCTGTAGCTTACAAGAGGCAAATTAAAGATGTCACCTAATTGCTAATCTTTGAACGGACACACGCTTACGCTACCTTTTTAATAACACTTTATAAATGGACTTTAAAGGGAATCCGATGCCAGAAAAGGAAGACATGCAGCGGTTCATGAATTAAAGTTTCTGAATGGCTTGTGGGTGTCTGAATTGAAGCTAAACTCCAGGCAGATATCAAAGACGCAAATTATTTCACTTAATGCAAATTAAAACATCAATAAATATGTATTTTTATATACAAGCAGTGTAAGTAGGTAAATTTGACTTTTATCAGCCTTTTGTAGTTCTCTAAATAGTGGTAGGAGGAGTTGAAAGAAGCTCCTCACAAAAGTGCACTTTAACACAAAAGGGTGATGAAAGATATCCTACACCAGCACCATAGCACTCAGGGCCTCTTACACTCAATTGTGGACCACCTGATTAGAAGTGGTCAACAGAGTTCAACATTAACCATGATCAAAATACCTAAACGGCCTTGTGGTAGCTTTGAATCTTCTGAAATGGACACTCCACCAAAGGGGGCACCAAACCATACAAAGTTCAGAAAGCAGAACAAAAATGCCTCATTGTGTAGTATTAGAGGTAATTCCACAATCATTAAAGCACACCAGAAAACTCACAAGCAATAAAGATAAAATCAGCACATCAATCCAAACAACAGGAGTGTTTCTAACCAACAAGATGGCTGCCCCTGATGACGTCTTTTCATGACAAAAAAAATTGGGTGGAGCCTGGACACGTGATGTTACCACACAGGAGGATTATTATTATTATTCAGGATTTATATAGTGCCAGCAGTTTACGCAGCGCTTTACAATATAAAAGGGAGACAATACAGTTACAATACAATAAAATATAAGAGGATTAAGAGGGCCCTGCTCAGAAGAGCTTACAATCTAATGGGTTGAGGATCATGGCAATCTTGTTGGTTAGGAATGCTCCTGTTGTTTGGAATGACATGCTGCTTTTATCTATATTGCATGCGAGTATTCTGGTGTGCTTTAATAACTTTTGTGTTAAAGTTCACTTTTTTAAAGGAGCTTCTTTCAACTCTTAATACCACTAATTGGACTGCATTTATATTTCCTGGCAAATGTAACAACACAAGGGGCGCTACCCTCTAGGTGTAGCACTTTAATAAAACATTGATAGTTAAAAACAATATGCACTCACTTGATGAACAGTGTATGGGCACATCAATGGTAATGCTCGATGTCTACAGAGCTCGTCAAGGAAGCTTGCCAGCACAGGCAGAACATCCTGAAAACTGACGTAGCTATGCATTTCACGGCCATGCCGATTAACATGACGCTGTCCCAATCCAGCACCCCCCTGAAATCATGTCACTTCCGGTTTAGGCGGGCAGTGCATTCCATGCAGGTCTACTGTGTCTAACAGACCCAGCTGCTTCCTGCAACCTCTGCTTAGCTTAGTAACAGTGGCGACACAAGGGGTGGCCACGGCCCATGGCTATATAAGGAGCCGCAAAGAGCGAAGCTGGCATAAACACGGGAAATGGCGTCGGAGGAGGACCGGGTCTGCGATGGAGAAGATAGCAGCGGTGGAGATGACTGGAGGCACAGAAGACCAGAGGAAGAACACCGGAGGGAGAAGATCGAAAGGAGAAGATCAGAGGAAGATTTTTAATAAAGGACTTCTCAAAACCATCTCTTGTCATTATTTGCACTACACTGCCTTTTTTGGGGTGAATGGATAGGGGTACAATGTACCCCATACTCATTCACTTGGGGGGGCCGGGATCTGAGGGCCACCTTATTAAAGGGTGCTTCCAGATTCCGATAAGCCCCCTACCCACAGACCCCACAATCACCGCTCAGGGTTGTCGGGAACAGGCCCTTATTCCATTCAACATGGGGACAAGGTCCTTTGGGGTGGGGGTGCAGAGCCCCCCTGCTCCAAAGCACCCACCCCCTATGTAAAGGGAATGTGGCCTGGTATGGTCCAGAAGGGGGGCTGCTCGCTCATCCTGTCCCCTTTTCTAACCTGCCAGGCTGCATGCTCAGATAAGGGTCTGATATGGTCTTAGGGGGGACCTCATACCGTTTTTTTTTTTTTTTCATTTTGGTGAGGTTTCCTTTTAACCACTTGCCGACCGCTCACAGTGATACTACTGCAGCAGGTCGGCTCCCCTGGGTCCAGCGACATAGACCTACATCGCTGGACTCCTAGCGATCTCGGTGGCGCGCGCCCGCCGCCAGATGCTCACTCCCACTGTGTTTAGACACAGCGGGAGTCAGGCCGGAGGAGGAGAGGCGGCAATTGTGGCGGGGAACATGTGAGAAGATCCGCCTGCTTGTGTAAACAAAGCAGGCGGATCTTCTCTGTGACAGACAGGGAGAGATCACAGGATTCAGCATAGCTGAACCTGCGATCTCTGTCTCTGTCACAGAACCACCCCCCCACCCCACCCCCACACATCAGTAAGCATGAGGCATACATTTAACCCCTTGATCACCAACAGTGTTAACCCCTTCCCTGTCAGTGTCATTATTACAGTAACAGTGCATATTTTTTAGCACTGATTACTGTAGTAATGTCATTGGTCCCCCCAAAAGTGTCAAAAATGTCAGTCAGGGGTCCGATCTGTCCGCTGCAATGTCGCAGTCCCGCAAAAAATCGCAGATCGCCGACATTACTAGTAAAGAAAAAAAAAACAGTAAAAATTACATAAATATTTCCCGTAGTTAGTAAACGCGATAACTTTTGCGCAAACCAATTAAAATACGCTTATTGCGATTTTTTTACCAAAAATATGTAGCAGAAAACAAATTGGCATAAAATGTTAAAAAAATTAGATTTTTACATTTTTTTTGGGGGGGGGGGGGAATGTTATCTATCAGAATGTGAAAAATATTGTTTTTTTTTTTCAAAATTGGCGCTCTTTTTTTGTTTATAGCGCAAAAATTAAAAATGGTACAGATAATCAAATACCACCAAAAGAAAGCTCTATTTGTGGGGAAAAAAGCATGTAAATTTAGTTTGGGTACAGCGTCGCATGACTACGCAATCGTCAGTTAAAGTAACGCAGTGGCAAATCGCAAAATATGGCCTGGTCACAAAGGGGGTAAAACCTTCCGGTCTTAAAGTGGTTAAGATCCATACCAGACTCAAAGGTCCTGGTATGGAACTTGGGGGGGGGGGCCCCACGTGGTTTTTTTTTTTTTTTTCATTTGGCGTGGGGTTCCCCTTCAAGATCCTCAGAGCACAAGTCGCATTATCCGACTTGGATATGACTTTCTATTTAAATCAATGGGCTGAAAGTCAGATTAAAGACGGCTCTTCTAGGCAACCATTGATTTTGAATGGAGGCAAAGAAACGCTTCTACTGTAAAAGCTAACGTGGCTAAATGCGCATTACGTCAAATGCTCATTAAAAAGCTACTAATAGCGAGTTTTTACAGCTGCTTTTTCAAGGCGTTGGTAGTGGCTTTGCATCTCGTTTTTTCTAATGCCCTGTGTGCATGAGGCCTAAATGTGCAAGATAAAACAATCAAAAATAACACAAAAAAATATTTTTAGTACATGACTAAATATACAGTATATATTTAGTCATTAATATTTATTAATTTAAATGAAAAAATGTAACTTGTAAGGTTTCTTTAAGTGATGCCATATGCAGATCAAAGGTCACATCTGTGTTGTTACATAATAATGAAAGAGTAAATACAATAAATTGATTCATGGTATTTACCTACTTGCACAAGAGCTGCTGTGTTTTGACTGCTGTGTAATACAAAACAGTTACCAGTGGTCATTTTGACAGGTGTCAATTCCCTTTAAGAGCAGTGGGAGAAGCAGTGGCAGGGGAGAAGAGCTGGATGTACAAGTTGCATCCAAAAAATCACTTACGTTCCAAATCCTCAAGTGGCTAGTGTCAGGACCTGGACTTGAACCTGGGATCTCTGCTGTGTCTGACAATGATCAGACTCTGCTCACTGAGCTACCTGAGATGCTGGACAGCATCCTGTCTGGTCCATTGAACAACCCTGCCTTGTGCCTTGACTTCTGCTGAACCTTGAACTCTTTGCTCTTCCCATGAACGTCCTGATTTAAGCCATGTTTCTGCCTGTTTGCCAGATTATTGTGCTCTCTCCAGGAGGGTTTTAAAGAGGCTTTAAATACCAGGAGGTATTAAATACCATAGCTGCTTACCTCTGCATCCCCTATAAACATCTCACTTTCACCCTCTCACCTCTGCATGCAACCCACCCCCCAATGCCCCCATCTTCTCCCCACCTTATTTAAAGCTCCACCCTCTTCCATGTCTTACTTTTGTTGCTGTATTAGGCAGAAGCACCAAGTCAGTTTTAGTACTACCCCGCACACTGTAGTTGGCTCTGCCTCTCTCACTTGCAAGGAGATCATCCACTGGAGTTGGCAAGTGCACTGCAACCCGGGCACCTGCATCTCCCTTGTCCTCATCACGCACTCAGTGGGAGATACTAAGGAGATCAGATCTGTGGGAGCCATTGGGAGACAAGCTGTCACTTGTAAACACAAAAGATGGACTTCTGTGTTTACAAGTGATGGTGGTGAGCAGGGAGCAGAGGGCGTGAGCCAAAGGTGGTGGAACTGAGTTCCACTAGTTCCAACTGAAAAAAGCCCTGCTTCTGCCTGACCCCAACCTGCAATCACTTATTACCAACACTGACTACGCTTCTGTTTGATCCCTACCTGTTATGTCTGCTACTGGACCCCAGCTTGCTCACCTCCCGGTGGGATAATCCTGAGGACCGCAACCTGGTACTAACACGTAGCAAAACCCATCTTTACCATCAGGAGCTCTGGTGAACACCGATTAGTACTTAGACTCAGCATCTCAGGTGAGCCTGCATCATCTGCCAGGGTTACCTGCTTGTATACTGATCCTGCTGGTTTGGTGGGAGTCTCCCTACTGCTATAGCTCCTGGTCTCCGAGCCAGACCCCTGATTGTGACAGCTAGTTTAAATCCCTGGTATCCCTGTTTCTAAAAAAAAGGGTTCTCCATTATATCACTCTCACTTGCACAGTGATCTAGCTGGAGTAAGAAGCTCGCCAGCTGATTGAACATCTGTTGGATCAGTGATCTAAAGTAAATGTTCTTTCATCAGTTCCAGGTCAAATTTTGGGTGAGACTCAGCTTATTCATCACTGATATCAGCAAACCACCAGATGAAGGTTATACAATCTCTACAATCTTAAGAATACATTTTGAGGTATCATGATCTTCTGTAACTAAGACCAAAGTGGGAAATGATGTTGTTATGTCATTGTGGTGAGTTTAGATGTAAATTGTACGTTCTTAGTGTGTTAGCTGTTGGCACTGGGAAATTGGCACTGAAGGTTTGTGGCACAGAAATCGATGTCCCTCTTTAACCGGTTGCCGACCGCCGCACGACTATATACTGTGGCGGTCAGCCCCGGCCAGGCAGAGTGACGTAGGGGTACGTCACTCGCCTGTCACTGACTTGCGAGCCAATTGCGGGCGCGCGCCCGCCGCGGCTCGTTCACAGACAAGTCAGTGCGTGTGACCGGCGGACTCGATGTCCGCCGGTCACACTACGATCGCTCCGGTGAAGGGAGAAAGGCGGAGAGGCTTATGTAAACAAGCCGCCCGTCATTCTCCCTGGTGTAAAAATGAAGATCAGACGGTTCTACTATGTAGGACCGTTGTTCATTGTTTTTACACCAATAGCCATGTCCCTGCACAGTTAGAATTACGCCCCTAGGACACACTTAACCCCTCCCTGTCCAATAAAGTTAACCCCTTACCTGCCACTGTCATTTTTGCAGTAACAGTGCATATGTATAGCACTGATTACTGCAGTAATGTCACTGGTACCCCCAAAAGTGTCAAAAATGTCAGTCAAGGGTCCGATCTGTCCGCCGCAATGTCGCAGTACCGAAAAAAAATCGCAGATCGCCGCCATTACGTGTTAAAAAAAAAACAACAAAAATGACAAAAATCTTTCCCTTTGTTAGTAAACGCGATAACTTTTGCGCAAACCAATCAAAATACGCTTTTTGCGAGTTTTTTTACCAAACATATGTAGCATAAAACAAATTGGCCAAAATTGGGGGAATTTCATATAAAAAAATGTGAAAAATATTGTTATTTTTGCAAAAATTACGCTCTTTTTTTGTTTATAGCGCATGATCAAAAAATTGCACTGGGGATCAAATGCCACCAAAAGAAAGCTCTGTTTGTGGGAAAAAAAGGACGTCAAATTCGTTTAGGTACAGCGTCGCACGACCGCGCAATTGTCCGTTAAAGTCACGCAGTAAAAAATCGCAAAAAAAACCCTGGTCTTTTAGCAGCCAAATGCTCCGGGGCTTACGTGGTTAATTAACCCTCCCTGTAACCCTAACATTAATTATTTTTGTGACCTTAACACTAATTCTCCCTGTAATCCAAATCTTATAACCCTTACACTACTCATCCCTTTACCCTAACACCAACTGTACTGTACTGGCGACCCTAGCATAAGGAACAAACTATTCAGAGAAAGGGAATACAATAAGACACGTGGCCACTCACTAAAACTTGAGGAAAGGCGGTTTAACCTTAAAGTGCGTAAGGGGTTCTTCACTGTAAGAGCGGTAAGGATGTGGAATTCTCTTCCACAAGCAGTCGTATCAGCGGGGAGCATAGATAGTTTCAAAAAACTATTAGATGTACACCTTAAAGACCACAACATACAGGGGTACACAATGTACGGTTAAAAGCAAACACACACGCATCATGGGTTGAACTGGATGGACTTGTGTCTTTTTTCAACCTCACTAACTATGTAACTATGTAACTATGTAACTATGTAACTCTCCCTGCAATCCTACAACTTCATGTAACCCTCATAGTAACCCTCCCTTTAACCCTAACACTAACTCCTCTGTAACTTTCACACTATAATTCCCTATAACACTAACATTAACCTTCCCTTTAACTCTTACACAAACTCTCCTTGTAATTGTAACTCTAGCCTTCCCTGTAACATTAACCCTCCTTTTAAAATTGAATGCACTTGTATCCCTCACATAAACCCTCCCTGTAACCATAACACTAACTACTCTATAACCCTAGCACTAACCTTTCCTGTAACCCCAACACCAACCCTTTCTGAATCTTTAACTCTATTTCCTTTAATGGTAACCCTAAGCCTCCCTCTATCCCTAACACTAACCCCCCTGTTACTCTAACATTAACCCCCCCCACCCGCAACCTTGACACTAAACCTCTTTGTAACCTTTTTTACTAATGCTCCATGTAACCCCAACACTAACTCACCATGTAACCCCAATACTAACTCACCATGTAACCCCAACACTAACTTACCATGTAACCCCAACATTAACTCACCATGTAACCCCAATACTAACTCACCATGTAACCCCAACACTAACTCACCATGTAACCCCAATACTAACTCACCATGTAACCCCAACACTAACTCACCATGTAACCCCAATACTAACACTCCATGTAACCTCAACACTAACTCACCATGTAACCCCAATACTAACTCACCATGTAACCCCAACACTAACTCACCATGTAACCCCAATACTAACACTCCATGTAACCCCAACACTAACTCACCATGTAACCCCAATACTAACCCTCCATGTAACCCCAACACTAACTCACCATGTAACCCCAATACTAACTCACCATGTAACCCCAACACTAACTCACCATGTAACCCCAATACTAACACTCCATGTAACCTCAACACTAACTCACCATGTAACCCCAATACTAACTCACCATGTAACCCCAACACTAACTCACCATGTAACCCCAATACTAATTCACCATGTAACCCCAATACTAACTCTCTCTGTAGCATTAACCCTTCCTTTAACTCTTACCCCTACATAAACCATCACTGTGACCATAACCTTAACACTAACTTTTCTTGGAAAACAAACACTAACCCTTCCTGAAACCCTGACACTATCATTCTCTGTAACACTAACCAGAAACCCTCCCTGTACCCCTAACACTAACCCTCCCTCTAAATCTAAGACTAAGGCTTGCCATACACGAGTAATTTTTTTAACCACTTAAGCCCCGGAAGATTTTACCCCCTTCCTGACCAGGGTATATTTTGCGATTCGGCACTGCGTGACTTTAACGGACAATTGCGCGGTCGTGCAACGCTGTACCTAAACGAATTTGGCGTCCTTTTTTTCCCACAAACAGAGCTTTCTTTTGGTGGTATTTTATCACCTGTGCGATTTTTTGATCATGCGCTATAAACAAAAAAAGAGCGTCAATTTTGCAAAAATAACAATATTTTTCACATTTTTTTATATGGAATTCCCCCCCCCCCCAAAAATGTAAAAATCAAAATTTTTTAACATTTTAGGCCAATTTTTTTTTTTCACCATATGTTTGGTTAAAAAAAAATCGCAAAAAGCGTATTTTGATTGGTTTGCGCAAAAGTTATTGCGTTTACTAACAAAGGGAAAGATTTTTGTCATTTTTGTTGTTTTTGTAGTAATGGCGGCGATCTGCGATTTTTTTTGCGGGACTGCGACATTGGGGTGAACAGATTGGACCCTTGACTGACATTTTTGACACTTTTGGGGTTACCAGTGACATTACTGCAGTAATCAGTGCTATACATATGCACTGTTACTGTAAAAATAACACTGGCAGTGAAGGGGTTAACTTTTTTGAGAGGGAGGGGTTAAGTGTGTCCCTAGGGGCGTGTTTCTAACTGTGATTGGCTGTGGCTTGAGGTGTATGAACAATGATCAACGGTCCTACATAGTAGAACCGTTTTATCACCATTCTTACACAGGGGAGAGTGACAGGCGGCTTTGTTTACACTAGCTGCCTGCCTTTCTCCCGCTGTCACGGACGATCGCGAGTGCCCGGCGGACATGGGGTCCGCCGGGCACACGCTCGGGGGGGGGTCCATTAACGAGCAGGAGCGGGAGCGCGCATCCAGCGGCGCGCGCTTGCTCCCAAAACCCTTACAGGCTAGCGATGTAGCCCTACGTCGCTTTGCCTGTGAGGGGCTGACTGCCGATGTACATAGTCGTGCGGCAGTCGGCAAGTGGTTAAGAAGATAGCTTGATTCCCCCATCCACACACTTGATGTGGAAGGGGGAATAGATGTGAATGGGGGAATCCCTCCCACTGGGCCTTTGGGGTTAATTTATTAAAGGGAAAAAGACTGTGCACTTTGCAAAGTGCAGTTGAACTCTGCAAGTGCAGTGGCTCCAGAGCTTAGTAAATGAATCAGATATCAGAAACTCTGCTGACTTCCATTATCCAATCATGTTCAAGTAAAAGTGCTGTTTTTTTTTTAACCACTTCAGCCCCGGAAAGTTTTACCCCCTTAATGACCAGGCCATTTTTTGCAATTCGGCACTGCGTTACTTTAACGGAAAATTGCGCGGTCGTGCGACGCTGTACCCAAAAACAATCGATGTCCTTTTTTTCCCACAAATAGATCTTTTTTTTGGTGTCATTTGATCACCTCTGTGGTTTTTAGATTTTGTGCTATAAACAAAAAAAAAAGCGCCAATTTTGAAAAAAACGCCATCCTTTTTACTTTCTGCTATAAAATATTCTCAATAAAAATTTTTTAACAATTCTATTTTTTTTATCAGTTTAGGCCAATTTGTATTCTGCTACATATTTTTGGTTAAAAAAAATCCCAAAAAAGGGTATTTTAATTGGTTTGCACAAAAGTTATAGCGTTTACAAAGTACGGGATAGATTTTTGGACTTTTTATTTATTTATTTATTTATTTTTTACTAGTAATGGCGACGATCTGCAATTTTTAGCGGGACTGCGACATTGCAGCGGACAGATCGGACCCCTAACTGACATTTTTGACACTTTTTGGGGACCAGTGACACTAATACAATAATCAGTGCTAAATAATATGCACTGTTACTGTATAAATGACACTGGCAGGGAAGGGGTTAATACTGGGGGTGCTCAAAGGTGTTAAATGTATGCCTAATATGCTTACTGATTGTGTGTGGGGGGGGGGGGGGGGGTGGTTCTGTGGCAGGCACAGACTGATCGCAGTTTCAGCTTAGCTGAAACTGCTGATCTGTCACTGCCTGTCTGACAGAAGATCCGCCTGCTTTGTTTACATAAGCAGGCGGGTCTTCTCTCGGTTTATTGGACGATCGCGGGAGGGCAGCGGCAATCGCGGCTCGCCTCCCGCGGCACCGCCGAAACCACATGCACTCCAGTCACGTAGTACTACGTGACTGGACACAGCTTAGCCACCCTGCCGCAGTACTATTACGGTGGGCGGTTGGCAAGTGGTTCATTTCCTTGCAGGTGATTGGGTATTCTTTGCAAAGTGAATCCTTACCTCATTTACTAAGCTATGGACTAACTGCATTTGTAGAGTGCAACTGCACTTTGCAAAGTGCACAGTCTATTTGTATTTAGTAAATCAAACCCCACCATCCGAATACACTCATCAGCATGGCCAACTATAGCCGGCGGAGCTGATCGAGAGAAAATGTTCCAGCAGGCTGGTTGTACACAAATCAATTGACAGATCAAGTTGTGTACAGCCAACCTGCTCACCAGTGTGGATTTTGACATGAAATTTCAATTTAGTTTTAGTTATAGTCTTTTGACTCAAAATGCCATTTTAGTTTTAGTCGTATTTTAGTCTTTTGACTAAAATGCCATTTTAGTTTTAGTCATATTTTAGTCAACTAAAATCTCCAGTACATTTAAGTCTACTAAAATCTCCAGTACATTTTAGTGGACTAAAATGTAATGGGTTTAGTTACATTTTAATGCATTATTTCTTTAGAACTGCCAAACATTATATACCCCTGTAGTTAAAATCTAATACCATGTTTACTATTTATGGTATTAAGGTTTGAACATGCACTACAGACACAGATTTAGCCGTTGTGATATGAATTCAATTTAGTTTCAGTCATAGTCTTTTGACTAAAATGTAATTTTAGTTTTAGTCATATTTTAGTCTTTTGACTAAAATGTATGTAGCACTACTCCATTGGGAGCTGCTGGTTACGGGTTCCCCTGGGTTACCCATAGCAACATCTTGACAATATAGCATATTCTAAGTGCTTGGCTCAGTCAGAAAACAGTCTAGGGCAGTGATGGCCAACCTTGGCACCCCATTTGTTTTGGAACTACATTTCCCATGATGCTCATGCACTCTGCAGTGTAGTTGAGCATCATGGGAAATGTAGTTCCAAAACATCTGGGGAGCCAAGTTTCCCCATCACTGGTCTAGGGGTTTTGGTTTTTTTGTAGTTTTATTTGAGAACTTTTGAGATACTCCAAGTGTATAAACAATGCACAATTGCTGGGACTTCTATATAACACTGAGTGCGGCAAGGCCGCTGCTTTACCTTGCCACTTTAGTGAAGAAGAAATACTGAACTGTACTGCACTGTGAATGACTCTTCAGGGTCCTACTTGGCACCCCCTTTGCCCCTACTCTTCAGGCTTCTGAAACTGGCACCCCCTTTACTCTAAAACTAATTTTTTTTAGTTTTAGTCATATTTTAGTCATCTGGATTGTTTTAGTTTTAGTCTTATTTTAGTTGACTAAAATAGTATTCATTTAGTCGACGGAAATATTTTAGTCAATGAAATTAACACTGCTGCTCATACATGGATTGAAATTTGTCTGGTCCCTACTAAACCAGCCACATTTTGATTAAGGATGATCGAACTTTTGAAAAGTTCGGTTCGGCCAGAACATCCGAACTTCCCGAAAGTTCAGCCCGGATTTCAGAACCCCATTGAAATCAATGGGACCCGAACTTCGGTAATCAAAAAACACCATTTTGAAGCCCCAAAACCCAATAAATGCCCCTAAAAAGTGCCTAGGGTTCTGGGTCATGCCCCATTAACTATTAATCACACAAAAAAAGTTCTTAAAAATTGTCATTTTTGATAAAAAAGCCAATTATTGAAAAAAAAAAAGAGAGATTTTTTGATTTTGAAAAAAAAAAAGATAATTTTTCAGTAGAACAGAGATGTGGGGCCCTCCTTTAACTTTAACACCTATATGATCTTTTTTTCTGGTTCTGGACATGCTACAGAGCTGAAACTTCACAGGTACACCTTTTAGACCCCCCAGACACAAAATCACACACAAAAAAAGTTCTTAAAAATTGTCATTTTTGATAAAAAAGCCAATTATTGAAAAAATAAAAAAAAAATAAAAAAGAGATTTTTTGATTTTTACTTTGGATTTAGTATCTGGGGGGTCTAAAAAGTGTACATGTGAAGTTTCAGCTCTGTAGCATGTCCAGAACCAGAAAAAAAAGATCGTTTGTATTAGAAAACTTTCTGACAGGGGGTTGGCTCCGCTCCTGTAACACCTTGCCGGTTTAATAGAAGGCATTTTTTTGGGATCTTTGCAGTCAGGAAAAACATCTGAACTTGTGTATAGTGGTACAGAGCACAAGTTCAGATGTTTTGCCTGCCTCCAAAAACCCCCAAAAAATGCCAGCAAAAACACACCTGGGCATTTTTTTTGACGCTAGCGTTTTTTTTTTGGCATTTTTTGGGGTTCTTTTGAGGCAGGCAAAACATCTGAACTTGTGTATAGTGGTGTATATACACACATCCATATATTTATATACACACCTAGACATATATAGGTGTGATAGTAGCAGAAATATATGCTTGCGCTAATGAAATCATTTACAGTAATATATTTCTGCTACTATCACACCTATATATGTATAGGTGTGTATATAAATATATGTATGTGTGTATATATACCACTATACACAAGTTCAGATGTTTTGCCTGCCTCAAAAGAACCCAAAAAAATGCCAAAAAAACGCTAGCGTCAAACAAAAAAAAATGCCCAGGTGTGTTTTTGCTGGCATTTTTTGGGGGTTTTTGGAGGCAGGCAAAACATCTGAACTTGTGCACAGTACCACTATACACAAGTTCAGATGTTTTTCCTGACTGCAAAGATCCCAAAAAAATGCCTTCTATTAAACCGGCAAGGTGTTACAGGAGCGGAGCCAACCCCCTGTCAGAAAGTTTTCTAATACAAACGATCTTTTTTTATGGTTCTGGACATGCTACAGAGCTGAAACTTCACATGTACACGTTTTAGACCCCCCAGATCTGAAATCCAAAGTAAAAATCAAAAAATCTCTTTTTTTTTTTTTTTTTTTTTCAATAATTGGCTTTTATTTTGATTTTGTGTCTGGGGGGTCTAAAAGGTGTACCTGTGAAGTTTCAGCTCTGTAGCATGTCCAGATCCAGAAAACAAAAGGATTGTATGTATTAGAAAACTTTCAGCACAGGAATATGGCTTCTCTGCTGTAACACCTTGCCGGTTTCAAAGCAGGCATTTATTTGGGTTCTTTGCAGTCAGGAAAAACAAAAAACATCTGAACTTGTGTATAGTGGTACTGTGCACAAGTTCAGATGTTTTGCCTGCCTCCAAAACCCCCAAAAAATGCCAGCAAAAACACACCTGGGCATTTTTTTTTTTGACGCTAGCGTTTTTTTGGCATTTTTTTGGGGTTCTTTTGAGGCAGGCAAAACATCTGAACTTGTGTATAGTGGTATATATACACACATACATATATTTATATACACACCTAGACATATATAGGTGTGATAGTAGCAGAAATATATTACTGTAAATGATTTCATTAGCGCAAGCATATATTTCTGCTACTATCACACCTATATATGTCTAGGTGTGTATATAAATATATGGATGTGTGTATATACACCACTATACACAAGTTCAGATGTTTTGCCTGCCTCCAAAACCCCCCAAAAAATGCCAGCAAAAACACACCTGGGCATTTTTTTTTTTTTTGACGCTAGCGTTTTTTTGGCATTTTTTTGGGTTCTTTTGAGGCAGGCAAAACATCTACACATGTGTATAGGGAGTATATATAGACATATATGTCTGAATATATACCCCTAGACATATATAGGTGTGATAGTAGCAGAAATATATTACTATCACACCTATATATGTCTAGGGGTATATATACAGACATATATGTCTATATATACCCCCTATACACATGTTCAAATGTCATGTCTGACATCAAACATGTCCTCAAAAAAGCACTGGCAGTGGCAGCCCCTGCAGCATAAAAAATGCTTGGCTGGTGAGAAGCCATATGGGTGTGCCGAAGCTATTCAGAGAAATGATCATTTCTCTATAGCGGTCACCCTGCTATGGAAGGGTTTTGTCACCCTGCCATAGCAGTCACTGCCAGTTAACCCTACACTACACTACGGTCCCCTGACATTTAACACTTTCCCTACAGAAACTAAATTTTTGAAGCTAACTTAAGTGTAAAGGAGCACTCTAACTACACTAGATATCCCTTTCCTCACACTAAAAATAGCTAAATGACACTTTTAAAGTAAAATTAACAGAACTGCTTCCACTCTCTTCCATGTCCAGTATAACAATGCTAGGAATATGGCGGGGCGATCTTATATACTGGGGGGCGTATTCACTAATGATTGGTCTAGGGACCCCCTAGTCACTCCAATCACATTCCTAGCATTCTCCTGCCCCCTCAATTGGCTTTTGCTAATGGTTCTGGTTCAATCACGGGCTTTTAAAGCCCATTTCCTGAAGCATTGCATTTTGGGCGGTTCTGGTTGCCGAATTCCGAACATTTTGGGCAAAATGTTCTAAATTCGGCCGAACCTCGAACACCCAATGTTCGGGCCGAACCGATGGTGGACCCGAACCGTTCGATCCTCCCTAATTTTGATCCCTGTATTTTTGGCTTAACCCCCCCTCTAACTTTTACACTAGCATTCTCTGTAATCTTAAAGCCTAACTGAAGTCTCTGTAAAAACTACTGAAAAAGTGTAAAGCATGCAGTGAAACTGTAAGTGCTACAAGCATTATTATTGATTTGTGTGTTAACGAAGTTCCAGCATCCCAAAAAACATCCTGTCCTTGCTGTAGCTCTGACATGAAGGGGCATGGCTGTGGATCTGCACATTTCATTGTAGACCCCAAGGTTTTCCTAAACCACTTGCCTATTGGGCACTTTCACCCCCCTCCTGCCCAGGCCAATTTTCAGCATTCAGCGCTGTCACACTTTGAATGACAATGGCACGGACATGCAACACTGTACCCATATGACATTTTAATTATTTTTTTCACACAAAAAGAGCTTTCGTTTGGTGGTATTTATTCACCACTGGGTTTTTTATTTTTTGGTAAACAAACAAAAAAGACATAGTCGTTTATAAAATTTTGCAAACAGGTAATTTTTCTCCTTCTCTGAGGCTGCACTGATGGACACTGATGGGCACTGATGAGGCAGCACTGATAGGCACTGATGAGGCAGCACTGATAGGCACTGATGGGCACTGATAGGTGGCACTGATGGACACTGATAGGTTGCACTGATGAGGCAGCACTGGTGGGCACTGATGAGGAGGCACTGATGAGGCTGCAGTGATAGGTGGCACTGACTGGCACTGATATGTGGCACTGATGGGCTCTGATAGGTGGCACTGAAGGGCACAGAAAGGTGGCACTGATAGGCGGCACATTACATTACAAGGATTTCAACAAACTTTGTTGCAGATTCCTACCTTTTGTTATTCTGAAGAAATAGCTGTTTGTGTCCATGTGCATAGTGAATCTGTATGGGAGTGGTTTTATAATTATCAGTCAGCTGCTGAACCTGCAGGGCTCAAATGAAGAAAGTGGCAGATCTGCATTACTTGAGGCATAATTTTCCCTTTGAGAGTATCTCACCAAAAATTATATTTCAATTGCAGGGGATGCTCAAAATCTTGCATTTTAGTGCAGACTTCTGGGAAAATAAGTAAGCCAATCACACGAGCAGGAAATTACATTTCTAGGGGTTATCTGGTACATCATCTGTGTACAGAATGCCCCCAGGTTGACGTATTGCATTTTACTGAAAAATATAGCACTGCAGATTGAAAAGGAAGGGTCATTTTTAATGATATTGAATTATAATAGGACGTGTCGCAATTGTATATGCTGTATTTTTTTTTTTTTTTCATTTGCTAATTTTTTCCCATGAAAGGACCTTTAAATGTACAGACTGTATAAAAAAAAAAAAGTCTAATGGTATCTGCCTTGGTTATCCACATATGGAAATTGTGACGTACCCCAGTGATGGAATCCATGCACAATGTAAGCGCCCTTTGTGAATGAGTATCAGGCTAGAACTGTAGACTCGGTTTTTACGAGAGAAGAATGGCCGACCTTCCAGGCTGCTATTTATTCCTATAAAACAACACACATCCCAGAGAGCTTCCTGAACAAATTACAATTCACAGCTGGAGACAAAGACGGCAACTGTATCCTAATTACTCTCATTAAATTGGTGTTAAAGAGGCCTGTGCGTTCCTGATAACAACTAGCGGATTAAGCATTAACCTGGGAATGGTCTGCTGGTTTTATCGGGTGGTGAAGGAATTCTACAGCCTAAACGTGGGGTTCTGTGCCTTAAAGAGGAACTCAAGTCAGTCCATTTAAATGTAGTACATTCGTTTTCAATGGTGGCTAGTTTAACCTCTTTACAGTCTCATAAACACTATATGGCCCAACAATTTGTTGACATGGACACCTGACCATCACGCTTATGTGCGATTATTGGACCTCCTATTCCAAAACCATGGCCATTGATATAGAATTACCAGCCTCTTTGTGGTTATAATAGCCTCCACTCTGTTTGTTAAGTTTTCCACAAAATTGTGAAGGGAGTGTCTTTGAGAATTTGTGTTCATTCCTCCAAAAGAGTATTTCTGAGGTCAGGTCCTGATGAACCCCATGTCAAAAGGTACAATCAACACTCCCCTATATAACCCTGCTAATTTAGACGAGCTTGCTAAACTTATTTCTAACACCCAGCTAACCACCTGCCCCCTGGATCCTGTTCTCTCATAAATACTAAGGTTACCCTCTGACTCTATCCTACAGTCTCTAACCAACATCTTCAATCTCTCCCTCTCTCCTGGCATCTTTGCCAACTCTCTAAAACATGCATTGGTGACCCCCCCTCTTAAAAAGCCTACCTTAGACCCTACCAATCTTAACAATCTTTGCCCTATCTCCTTGCTCCCCTTTTCCTCCAAACTCCTTGAGAGACCTCCTCATTAGAAATAACCTTCTTGATCCTCTTCCATCTGGTTTTTTCCCTCAACACTCCACAAAAACTGATGTTTTAAAACTCACAAATGACTTACTAACAGCAACAACCAATAGACACTATTCTGTACTCCTACTTCTGGACCTTTCGGCTGTCTTTGATACAGTTGACCCTCCTCAAGAAACATTACTCCTATGGTCTCCGTGACTGTACTCTTCACTGGCTCTCATCCTAGTTATCCCACCGCAGGTTCAGTGTCACTTACGATTCTACTTCCTTCTCTCCTCTTCCTTTCTCTGTTGGGGTCCCCCAAAGGTCAGCTGATAAGCCCATGGCTTTCAATATCATTTCTACCCTGACCCAAATCTATCTCTCTAACCCTCCACTCACTCCTTCAGTTTCCTCACCTATCACTAATTTACTAATGAACATATCTGTCTGGATGTCACACCACTTTCTCAAACTCAACTTGTCCAAAACCAAGCTCATAATATTTCCTCCCCCATGTGCCTCTTCCCCTGACTTCTCTGTTAAGACTGAGTAATGGCACAGCCATCAACCCATCCCGCATGCCAGAGTGCTACGTGTTTTCCTAGACTCTGAACTCTCCTTTCAGCCCCACATCCAATATCTTTTCAAAGCTTGCCGCCTCAATCTCTGCAGCATCAAAATACGTCCCTTCCCAACAAATGAAAACACACAGCGCCTAATAAACTCCCTGGTTATCTCTCGCTTCGACTACTGCAACTCCCTCCTCATTGGCTTACCTTTAACCACTTGCCGACTGCCGCACGTCGGCAGTCAGCCCCTCACAGGCAAAGTGACGTAGATCTACGTCGCTAGCCTGTGAGGGTCTAGGGAGCGAGCGCGCGCCCCCGGAGGCGCGCTCCCGCGTGGTCACGGACCCCCCCCCCCCGCACGTGTGACTGGCGGACCCGATGTCCGCCGGTCACTCGGCGATCGTTGCTGCAGAGGGAGAAAGACAGGCGGCTGATGTAAACAAGCCGCCTGTCATTCTCCCCTGTGTAGAAACAGTGATCATACGGTTCTACTATGTAGGACCGTTGATCATTGTTCCTACACCTCAAGCCACAGCCAATCACAGTTAGAATCACGCCCCTAGGGACACACATAACCCCTCCCTCTCAAAAAAAGTTAACCCCTTTACTGCCAGTGTAATTTTACAGTAACAGTGCATATGTATAGCACTGATTACTGTAGAAATGTCACTGGTAACCCCAAAAGTGTCAAAAATGTCAATCAAGGGTCCGATCTGTCTGCTGCAATGTCGCAGTACCGCAAAAAAAATCGCAGATCGCCGCCATTACGCGTTAAAAACAACAAAAATGACAAAAATCTTTCCCTTTGTTAGTAAACGCAAACCAATCAAAATACGCTTTTTGTGATTTTATTTTTACCAAACATATGTAGCATAAAACAAATTGGCCGAAAATGTTAAAAAATTTTGATTTTTACATTTTTTTGGGGAATTTAATATAAAAAATGTTAAAAATATTGCTATTTTTGCAAAATTTACGCTCTTTTTTTGTTTATAGAGCATGATCAAAAAATCGCACAGGTGATCAAATACCCCCAAAAGAAAGCTCTGCTTGTGGGAAAAAAAGGACATCAAATTCGTTTAGGTACAGCGTTGCACGACCGCGCAATTGTCCATTAAAGCCACGCAGTGCTGAATCGCAAAATAGGCCCTGGTCAGGAAGGGGGTAAAATCTTCCAGGGCTTAAGTGGTTAAATAGGTTATCGCCCTTCGGTCCATCATGAATGCTGCTGCAAGACTTATCCACCTTACCAACCACTCAGCGTCCACTACCCCTCTCTGCCAATCCCTCCATTGGCTGCCACTTACCCAAGGAATTAAATTCAAAATACTAACAATAACTTACAAAGCTATCAACAACACTGCTCCCAGCTACATTACTAACCTAGTCTCAAAATACCAACCAAATTGTCCTCTTCATTCCTCCCAAGACCTCCTGCTCTCTAGCTGCCTCGTCACCTCCTCCGATACTCACCTCCAGGACTTCACCTGAGCCTCTCCCATCCTTTGGGATTCCTTACCCCAATCTGTCCGACCATCTCCAACTTTATCCACTTTTAGGTGATCCCTGAAATCCCTTCTCTTCAGAGAAGCCTGTCCTGCCTCCATCTAACAACTGTACCTTCATTTTATTCATCAACTTATCCCCCACAGTTATTACCTTTTGTATCACTTGACCCTCCCTTCTAATGATCAGGGCTCTCGGATTCCTCCTGTATTGAATTGTATTGTGACTGTATTGTTTGCACTAACATTGTAAAGCAGTGCGCAAACTATTGGCGCTGTATAAATTCTGTATAATAATAATAATGGATGAGAAGACCTGGCTCACAACTGGCATTTCAAATTTTTCCTAGGGGTGCTCAGTTGGGTTGAAGTCAGGGCTCTGCAGAAGCCATTTGAGTTCACCACATCAAACAATCAAAGTTAATCCAGGAAATATTCGATTGCTTTGGATTGGATCGGGAAGGATTTTATTCCCCTGCTGAGGCAAATTGGATCATGCGTTGCTGTGTTTTTTTTTGCCTTCTTCTGGATCAACTGTGGGTATAGGATTGTGTATATGGGATTGTATGATTTTTTTTTTTTTCCTATTTATTGGTTGAACTAGATGGACTTGTCTCTTTTTTTAACCGAACTATGTAGCTATGTAACTTTATGGAGCTGGCTTTAAGTACAGGGGCACGGTCATGCTTGAACAAAAAAAGGGCCTTCCCCAAACTTTTGCCACAAGTGCACAATTGCCAAAAATGTCTTTGTATGCGGTAAGAATATTGGTACTGTTCACTGGAAACATCTTAACCTACAACATAATACTTTGGTAGGGTGGCTGAATAGTATAATTCTCAAGCACTAACTGATGGCGGGATCTCGGCACTCCATTTCCTGAGTTTTCCCACCTGAGGTTGCCATTACAAGGTGGCCCTTCCTCCTCACTTTTTCTCAGATTAACGTATGAAGAATGTAACAGAAAGAATTGCAACACATCGTAGTGAACAGGAACTCCAAATTAGGCAGGAGCTATTCCAGTGAGAGCTCACTGCTGGCCAATTAACCACATTTAAATAAGAGCTCCAAAGTTGACCACATACCAGTAAAATTTTGTTTGAAAATCATCATTTTTTGAAACGTGTGCTATTTTTTTCATATGTATAGTGCGGTCAATTGTGGTTGGTGTGATCATTTTAAATGGTAGTGACAAAAAAATTCAAAGCAGCAGAATGAATTTTTTTCCCTAAAATTCTAACTGTGACTGTGGTTTTGGGTTGGGGAAAAATCGTACATATTGTATTGAAACCTGTTTAATACTTTTGGGATTCCTCTCATATAGGTCTAACTGAAATTATAAGTGCTTTCGAATTGACTCAATGATGGCAAAAAAAAGTTCTGATGAAGATTTTTCTAAGAATGTTTGAGTGAGAATCTTTAGCCGGCCATAGATTGATCGAATCTCGGCCAGTACAGTAGGGACTGGCTGAAATTTGATCCATCTATGGGCAAGCTTGTTGTACCCAAGTTGATCCATCGATAGACTTGGGTTCAACCAACCTGTTGCATTTTTTTGCATGCAATTACTGCTAGCAGGTATAACCGTTAGCAGTAATCATTGTGCTCTATTGGCCGGGAAGGTTCTGCTGGAGCAATCACCCCATCAATACTGACTATATCGATGGGGGAATCAACTGATTTTCTTTCCTTCCACACATAGCAGAAGGAAAGAAAATTTTATAATCTATGGGCTGCGTTACCGTGTGTGACCAGCTTTATTCTTGAAGAAAACATAAGGTGTTTTTTTTTTTTAAGGGACCATTTAGTTTGAATGCCAACCGTAAAGTAAATGTAAGGAGCAGTATTATGATCCATGGCTTAGTCCAATTCATTTAACTTTAAATAATTTTTGAGTTTGCAAGAACAGGGGAATAGCTGGTAACCCCCTGAAGCCAATCAAAATCAAAGCAACTGTTCTCTCCAACAATTGGTTTGGGGCAGAGCCATGAAGGACTCCATAGGGGTTACCAGCTATTTTTGCTTGGGTTCTCTTGTGTCTGACCATTTCTGGATGCATGTCATGGGATAGGGGATGCATGGTGCATGAAATGCGTAAAATTGGATGAATAGTTCTCCCACAAACACCATGTGATGGAGAAATAATGATAGAAAAATAAGTTGCAAGTAACAAATAGGTTGGCTGTAATGGACAAAATATAGTAGATAAGAGAAAATGAATTTCCTATGTATATTTTAGAATTCATTGACATAAAATGTAACTGGAAGTAATTTTATTTATTCACAAATAAAATATATGAATTTTAATATATAAACAAGTAGTAATGACTGTCACATGAAAAGTCCCCAAAATGTATTTTTGTAAGTGATATATGATGATTATTTTGAATGATTTTTGCTATGCTTTCATTAAAGCAACTATTTTATGAATTTCAAATTATTACATACTTGCTCTTCAATGTTTTATACTGTATAAATATATGATGTGTAGACTAGCCAGTAGAGGCCTTTCTGCAAATTGCTCAGCCTTGCTAAAACTTCCTTTTTAACAGCTGTTGAGATAAGGTATCAGCCACACATGGAGTGCATTGTTTTCAATTAGTTGGCTAACCTAGGCCTGCCATACATGGAGCAAATTTCTTTCTTGCAACCACGGATTGCAGGAAAAAAGTTTTCTAGATTCCCCCATCAACACAGACAGTGTTGATGACAGTGTTAATGAGGGAATCCCTTCTGCCGTGCCATTGTCTTCTCACAGCGGGGGCGGGCTATGTCCACTAGCAATAATCACTATTTTTCCCAATGGGGGTGGCTTCCCCCGCTCGCCCCCGCTGGGAGAAGACAATTGCCCGGCAGGAGGGATTCCCCCATCGACACAGACAGTGTTGATGCGGGAATCCCTCCTGCCGGGCCATCGTCTTCTCCCAGTGGGGGGCGGGCGGGGGAAGCCACCCCCGTTTGGAAAAGATAGTGATTATCGCTAGTGGCCATAGCAACCGCTATCAATAATTGCAAGAGAGTCCGGCAGGCTGGTTGTACCCAAGCTGATCAATCAATCAACTTGGTACATTCAGCCTGCCCATTAACGGTTCGAATCTCGGCCAGTTCCTGCTGAACCAGCCGAGATTTGAGCCGTGTGTGGCCGGCCTTAAGTCTTGTACACACTATGAGAATATCGAGTGAAGGATCATCCTTTTTTTTTGCATGCTAGTTTCATATAAAAAATGTGATTTGTCTTTCCCTCTGGAGCATCATTTTTTAACCAAGATTCTGTGGTACCCTAGGGTTTCTTCAATGTTTACTAGGGGTTCATTGAGCAATGAGCAATGTTAGCCATCAACTCTTTTCAATTAAGAATACATTCAGTTCAGGAAATCCTTTCTCATAGCTGAGCATCTTTTATGTTCCTCAATCATTTAGCTATCCTTCGCTGTACCCTCCTTAGTTCCACAAGATCCTTTTTGTGAAGAGGAGCACAAATATGAATTGCATATTCCAAATGTGGTTATACTAATGCTTTGTACAGGTGCAAGTTTTGTCACTCTTTAGTCCCTCTGGAGCATCCTTTTTTTTACCAAGGTTCTGTGGAACTCTAACATTCCTTCAAGATTTTCTAGGGGTTCTTTGAGCAATGAGCAATGTAAAGCCTCTCAGATAATTGATCGCTGACACCAATGATCTTTTTTGAGCTATCTGTAAGAAGCATTCTTCCAACACAGATCTCCATTATAATGGGATCCTTCCCCACTGACCACCAATATAAGAGGGTCTTTCCTCCATAGACCACTGGTCTAAGGGGATCCTTCCCCACTGACCACCAATAAATGAGGGCCTTTCTTCCATAGACCACTGGTCTAAGGGGATCCTTCTCCACTGACCACCAATATAAGAGGGTCTTTCTTCCAAAGACCACTGATCTAAGGGGATCCTTCTCCCCTGACCACCAACGTAAGAGGGTCTTTCCTCCATAAACCACCTATCTAAGGGGATACTTCTCCAATGACCACCATTGTAAGAGGGTCTTTCCTCCATAAACTGCCAATCTAAGGGGATACTTCTCCAATGACCACCATTGTAAGAGGGTCTTTCCACCATAGACCACCCATCTAAGGAGATATATTTCCACTGACTATGAATGCCTTAGAATACTTAATTGACCACCAGTGTAAGAGGGCACCTTATGGACCACCAGTGTAAATGGGCACCTTACTAAAAATCAATGTAAAGATGTACTAAACTATCTGTATTATTGCTGAATATATTTTTTTTCAAAAACAACAGTCTTGGGTGTCAAATATGCTAAGTACACCACATTCTTCGAACCGTTAATGGGCAGGCTGAATGTACCAAGTTGATTGATTGATCAGCTTGGGTACAACCAGCCTGCCGGACTCTCTTGCAATTATTGATAGCGGTTGCTATGGCCACTAGCGATAATCACTATCTTTTCCAAACGGGGGTGGCTTCCCCCGCCCGCCCCCGCTGGGAGAAGACAATTGCCCGGCAGGAGGGATTCCCCCATCGACACAGACAGTGTTGATGCGGGAATCCCTCCTGCCGGGCCATCGTCTTCTCCCAGTGGGGGGCGGGCGGGGGAAGCTCGGCCAGTTCCTGCTGAACCAATTAATAATTCAATAATTCAATAATTCACAATTCACAATTGGTCTTCTACAAATGAGCATTGGTCTTTGACCCCCTTTTTCTTCCCTATTCCTTTAGTTTGGGAACTCTTGGGGTCAGGATCCTCCCAGCAATTGTGTCAATGGCCCAATAATCCTTTATATTGATGTTGTGACATATCAGACTGTAAATTGTTGTGGAATATTTGCTTCATAAAGAGTAACTTCATCAACAACATCCTATTCATCTCCCCTCTCTCTGTACACCATAAATCTATATCTGACACTCATTAAAGCAATGCTGGTGAATACACTTATATCCTTCGATTCCACCTCGCTCCAGGAATACGTGTGACTATCCACTTACAGCTTAACCTGCTTAACCGTATAGAGCAAAACACTTCAAGGACTGATCCTACCACCATACATTGCCATTAATACAACACCAAAACTATTCTATGGATCTTTACAAAGTGACAAAACATTTCCTGGACAATTCTATGTCTGTGTATTACACACAGGTCATATCTCACTGCTGGCTGGAAGATTCTGGATTCTGATCATCATCATCACCATCATCATCATCATTATCATCACAGCCCCGCACTCTCCTATTCCGTATGATCAATCACATTTTCTTATTTGATCTTTTTTTTTATAATGTGCACAATAATTGTATTTTACCAATACCTTTAGATTTTACCATTGTATCTATATCAAGTTACTTCCTTCCTTCCTTCATGTCTTCTTTCTTTCTCTTTCTTTCTTTCTTTCTTTCTTTCTTTCTTTCTTTCTTTCTTTCTTTCTTTCTTTCTTTCTTTCTTTCTTTCTTTCTTTCTTTCTCTCTCTTTTTTTCCTTACTTCCATCATTCCTTCCTTACTTCCTTTTCTATCTCTCTCTCTCTCTATATATATATATATATATATATATATATATCATGTTTTCGTTCTTATTTCCCTCCTTCCTTTTTCTATCATTCTATTTATCTTCCTTTCTCTCCCATTCTTCCTCTCTCTCTTTCTCTTTCTTTAGTTATCTCTCTATTTGTATGTATATATTATGCTTTCTCTCTCTTTCATGCTCTCTTTCTTTCTTTCTCTCCTTTCAACTATATCTATATATTATGTAAATATTATGTGTTCTCTCTCTCTTTCATGCTTCCTCTTTTGTTTTCCTTCCTTCCATCTTTCTTTCTTTTCCTTCTTTCCTTTTTTTCCTTCCTTCCATCATTTCTTCCTTTCTTCCTTTTCTATCTCTCTCTCTCTCTCTCTATCTATATATATATATATATATATATATATATATATATATATCATGCTACTTCCTTTTTTCCTTTTTCTATCATTCTATTTATTTTTCTTTCTCTCTCTTTCTCTTTCTTTAGTTATCTCTCTATTTGTATGTATATATGATGTGTTCTCTCTCTTTCATGCTTCCTCCTGTTTTTTCCATCCATCTTTCTTTCTTTCTTTCACTTCAGCTATTTCTAAATTTGTATGTATATATTATGCTTTCTCTTTCGTTCATGTTTTCTTTCTTTGTTGTTTTCTTCCTTCCTCAATCTTTCTCTCTATTATATTTCTCTTTTCTTCTCTTTCTTTCTTTCTTTCTTTCTTTCTTTCTTTCTTTCTTTTTTTTCCCTTCCTTCCATCATTCCTTCCCTTCTTCCTTTTTCTATCTCTCTCTATATACATCATGCTTTCCTTCTTATTTCCTTCCTTCCCTATCCCTACTTCCTTTTTCTATCATTCTATTTATCTTTCTTTCTATCACTATCTTTCTCTTTCTTCCTCTCTCTTTCTTCAGCCAGCTCTCTATTTGTATGTATTATGCATTTTCTCTCTTTCATGCTTTCTCTTTTTTTTCCTTCCTTCCTTCCATCTTTCTTTTTTTCTTTCACTTTAGCTATCTCTCTATTTGTATGTATATATTATTCTTTCTCTCTCGTTCATGTTTCCTTTCCTTCTTTCTTTCTTTCTTTCTTTCTTTCTTTCTTTCTTTCTTTCTTTCTTTCTTTCTTTCTTTCTTTCTTTCTTTCTTTCTTTCCTTCCTTCCTTCCTTCCCTTCCTCTCTCTGTTTATTTGTTATATGTAAAAATCATGTTTTCTTTCTTTCTTTCTTTCTTTCTTTCTTTCTTTCTTTCTTTTTCTTTCTTTCTTTCTTTCTTTCTTTTTTCCCTTCCTTCCATCATTCCTTCCCTTCTACCCTTTTTCTATCTCTCTCTATATACATCATGCTTTCCTTCTTATTTCCTTCCTTCCCTATCCCTACTTCCTTTTTCTATCATTCTATTTATCTTTCTTTCTATCTATATCTTTCTCGTTCTCCCTCTCTCTTTCTTCAGCCAGCTCTCTATTTGTATGTATATATTATGCATTTTCTCTCTTTCATGCTTTCTCTTTTTTTTTTTCCTTACTTCCTTCCATCTTTCTTTTTTTCTTTCACTTCAGCTATCTCTCTATTTGTATGTATATATTATGCTTTCTCTCTCGTTCATGTTTCCTTTCTTTATTGTTTCCTTCCTTCTTTAATCTTTCTTTCTTTCTTTCTTTCTTTCTTTCTTTCTTTCTTTCTTTCTTTCTTTCTTTCTTTCTTTCTTTCTTTCTTTCTTTCTTTCTTTCTTCTCTTCCTTCCTTCCTTCCTTCCTTCCTTTCTTTCCTTCCTTCCTTCCTTCCTTCCTTCCTTCCTTTTCTTCCTCTCTCTGTTTGTTATATGTAAAAATCATGTTTTTTTTCGTTCTTTCTTTCTTTCTTTCTTTCTTTCTTTCTTTCTTTCTTTCTTTCTTTCTTTCTTTCTTTCTTTCTTTCTTTCTTTCTTTCTTTCTTTCTTTCTTTCTTTCTTTCTTTCTTTCCTTCCTTCCTTCCTTCCTTCCTTCCTTCCTTCCTTCCTTCCTTCCTTCCTTCTTTCCTTCCTTCCTTCCTTCCGTTCCTTCCTCTCTCTGTTTATTTGTTATATGTAAAAATCATGCTTGCTTTCTTTCTTTCTTTCTTTCTTTCTTTCTTTCTTTCTTTCTTTCTTTCTTTCTTTCTTTCTTTCTTTCTTTCTTTCTTTCTTTCTTTCTTTCTTTCTTTCTTTCTTTTTTCCCTTCCTTCCATCATTCCTTCCCTTCTACCCTTTTTCTATATCTCTCTATATACATCATGCTTTCCTTCTTATTTCCTTCCTTCCCTATCCCTACTTCCTTTTTCTATCATTCTATTTATCTTTCTTTCTATCTCTATCTTTCTCGTTCTCCCTCTCTCTTTCTTCAGCCAGCTCTCTATTTGTATGTATATATTATGCATTTTCTCTCTTTCATGCTTTCTTTTTTTTTTTTCCCTCCTTCCATCTTTCTTTTTTTCTTTCACTTCAGCTATCTCTCTATTTGTATGTATATATTATGCTTCTCTCGTTCATGTTTCCTTTCTTTATTGTTTCCTTCCTTCTTTCATTTTTCTTTCTTTCTTTCTTTCTTTCTTTCTTTCTTTCTTTCTTTCTTTCTTTCTTTCTTTCTTTCTTTCTTTCTTTCTTTCTTTCTTTCTTTCTTTCTTTCTTTCTTTCTTTCTTTCTTTCTTTCTTTCTTTCTTTCTTTCTTTCTTTCTTTCTTTCTTTCTTTCTTTCTTTCTTTCCTTCCTTCCTTCCTTCCTTCCTTCCTTCCTTCCTTCCTTCCTTCCTTCCTTCCTTCCTTCCTTCCTTTCTTTCCTTCCTTCCTTCCTTTTCTTCCTCTCTCTGTTTGTTTTATGTAAAAATCATGTTTTCTTTCTTTCTTTCTTTCTTTCTTTCTTTCTTTCTTTCTTTCTTTCTTTCTTTCTTTCTTTCTTTCTTTCTTTCTTTCTTTCTTTCTTTCTTTCTTTCTTTCTTTCTTTCTTTCTTTCTTTCTTTCTTTCATACCTTTAGATGTCACCATTGTATCCATATCAAATCTATCTATCTATACCTCTTTCACTATATATTTTTCTCACTCTTCTCCCTGTATTCATCTGTTTCTTTGGTAAATCAATTCTTTTAAATGAATGCTAAATAAAGAAGTCAGAAAGATGGGCAGTTTGTAGGTACAGAAATTGCCATTTACAGTGATAGATATTTGTTAATGGAAAATAAACATGCATTTGGTTAGATTTACCAAAGGAGGAAATAATGTTCACTTAGCTCAGTGAATTAGGTAAAATGCGCTCATTTAAATCATCCAATCAAGAAAATGCAAATTCAAAGTGATCAGAGCTCCAGCAGACTTATTCACTTTACAAAGTGAACATTTTATACTGCATTAGTTAATAAACCTGATTATGTCCACAGTCATCTGTATCATAGCTTGATATGAAAACTATACATATATCTATTTTTTTTAATACGGTTTATAATTATCTATATAGGTTTATTTGTATCTGTCAAATTCATGCTGCAATGAATGAGGTCGATATATAACAAAACTGTGTACATGAAGGATTGAAATTTATCAGCTTCGAGACACCTCTCCAGTCTTCGTAGAAATGTACATTCAGGAATGTAAAGTAAGTTTAGTCTATAATGCATAAATACAAATCTGTAAAGAATTATTAAAATGTATTTTATATTTTTTTTCCAGTTTTGATGGAATATGTACATTTTAATTGCAAGTAAATGATATTGTCAGTTTCTCATTTTTGCATTTTTCAGAGATCATTTTTTATACAAAACAGAGGCTGTAGATAAACCCAGAGAATGATTTATGAAAAGCAATTCCCTTCAGAATAAAGCTTCACTTTGCATTGCAAAACAGCTGCAAACAAGTGGTGGGAAAAGGGACAATTCACAGGTAGACCAATGAAATCCCATGAGCTCCAGAATTCACTTGATTGGTACAATGGCAAATATTTGGCAAACAACTGAAAAAAAATAAATACCAATAATAATAAACATAACATAACATTAAAACAATTGGGCTTTACAATTTCATAGCAATGCACTAAGGATTCTCCCACATCTGTAGAATTATGCAGCATAAAACTGGATGTAAAAGGTGAAAACTGATTTTTTTTTTTTACAACAATACATTTTCAAAGACAAATGATCCATTATCAAAAATACAAAATCAACCCAGTCGCTTTGTTCAAACACAGGAAAATGCATAAACAAGAGAACATTTTCACATCATGCAATGGGGGGGATTTACTAAAACTAGTGCACAGAGAATCTGGTGCATCTGTGCATAGTAACCAATCAGCCTGTAGGTTTCTTGTCAAGCCTTAATTGAACGAGCTGAACAAGAAGCTGATTGGTTACTATGCACAGCTGCACCAAATTCTGCTGGCTCCAGTTTTTGTAAATCTCCCCCATTGTCTTGCAACAAAATCCCAGCATTCTGCATTTTTGGTGTGCTGACCAGCACTTTGCCGTTCGAGCCATTTAAATAAAAACCTTGACACAACACAGGTTGAAGTGAACATTTCAGTAACTTTGCAATTCTGCATGAATAAAAGTCCTTACGTGTCACAATATGCAGTAACAGAATAATGTTTCAGAAAAAAATCCACCTTTTATCATTAAAAGCTATCCTTGAGCTCCAGTCTAGTGACTTTGTCCAGTCTGAGATGACATCATCAGTCTGCTGCAGGCAGGAGGAAGCATTTCCTCAGTCTCCTCTCCTCTTCAGTGATCAGACTCTAACAGTAACTTTGTAGCAAGTAGGCAAAAATTATTTTTTACAGTTTTATTTAGATACATATGTGAATGTAATTAGCTAATTAAATTTTATTAGTCTGTATTAAGCTGCTTTGAACCTTCAGTTTAAATTAGCTAAATACATTCAACGTGGCTGAAAACAAACGTTTTTGGGTACTTTCACATGGACTTTGCGCCCGGGGGAATCCGATTTGCTCAGCAGGGGATCAATCCACTCTGTGTGCTGAGACGGAGCTGTCAGATCCCCGTTCTCCTCTTTGGGAGATCGGATGATAACGGTCCGCCTGAACATTTTCATCCGATCCTATCTGATCCTCCAGACGGATGGAAAATAGGGTTTCCATCCGTCCGGATTTCACAGACAGGATCGGATTGGATAGCAGCGGTTATCAGCGGACATGTCTCCGCTGACATCTGCTGCTTCATAGGACTGCATGGAGCATCCGATCAGGTCTGCCTGAAAAAACTGACAGGCAGACCTGATCGGAAAGTCCGTGTGAAAGGGGCCTAACTGTTGGTTTTTATTAGAAAGCAGCCACAGCCTAAATAGAAAAGCCTGATCCTTTGCCAGCATGCTGCAGAGAAGGACCCCTTTTCTCTGGGTGGAAGATGTGGTATCTCAGTAGACCACTTACGGAAGCAGTAGTCTCTCTACAGAGGCATATCTACAGGGGTCCAACACACCCCCTGCTTGCTCAAAGTTGGAGCTCTCCAATCAGCAAAGCTCATACTCCAACTCAGCAGAGGATGTGTTGGACCTCTGTACAGAGATCACTGTTTTTCTATGGAGAGCAAGGGTAATACTGTAAGACTTTGAGGTTGATTTACTAAAGGCAAACAGACTGTGAACTTTGCAAAGTGCAGTTGCCTTCTGCAAGTGCAATTGCTGCAGAGCTTAGTAAATTTGGTAAGGCTTCACTTTGCAAAGAGTACCCAATCACGTGCAAAGGAAAAAAAAAAACATTTTTGCTTGCACATGATTTAATGATGGAAGTCAGCAGAGCTTCTGCTCATTTACTAAGCTCTGGAGCAACTGCAATTGCAGACGGCAACTGCACTTTGTAAAGTGCACAGTCTTGTTTCTTTTAGTAAATCAACCCTTTTTGTTCAATCAGGCTGTATCATTTGCATTCATTTAAAAAACAATATAGTTTTCCCTAAAAAATGTTCCTGCCTTCCATACTGCTCAGATCATCTAGCAAAGTGAATGTTCATTTTCCTAAGTCACAGGTGTCAAACACAAGGCCCGGGAGTGGAATCCGGCCTTCCAGGCCATTTGATGTGGCCCTCGTACCTCTCCTGTAGCTGCAGGAGAGTTCCAGCCCTCCTTTGGTCCGCTTCTAGACCCTGCACTTTCTGCTTCCCAGCATTGCCCCAGCTTCTTCCCAGCAGCAGCACAAGGTAAGGGGGGGGGGGGGCTCTTGACATCTGATGTAAGAGGGGGTGGGGTGCCCTGGACATCTAATCTTACAGATTCAACCGTCCCTTTAAAGGGCAATCATAATGCTGATGCGGCCCACGAATAAATTGAGTTTGACACCCCTGTCCTAACATATACAGCTTCACCATTTTAGTGGATCAAGTCAATGGTTTACTAATGGCAAAAAGACTGTTCACTTTGCAAGGAAAGTTGTACTTTGCAAGCGGATTATCCCCAGAGCTTAGCAAATGAGGTGAAAATCTGTGACATTCCATCATCCAATCATGTGCAAGCAAAAATGCTGTTTTTTTAATTTTCTTTGCATATGATTAGGTATTCTTTACAAAGTGAAATTTCCTACATTTAGCAATCTCTGGAGAAATTTCCTTTGCAAAGGGTACAGCCTATTTGCCTTTAGTAAACCAACCGCAATTTGTCATCTACCCCGGAAATTATTAGGCATCTCCATCCAGCAAATCACAGGTTGCATTCTAAAGCATAGTTGCTCAATCTGTGGCCCTCTAGCTGTTGCGGAAGTCCCATGAGGCATTGCAAGCAGCTGACATATACAAGTATGACTTCCAAAGGCAGAGGCATGATGGGACTTGTAGTTCCACAACAGCTGGAGGGCCACGGGTTGAGCACCCATGTTCTAAAGCATTGTCAATAGTTTTACCATTGAGTAAATCTCATTCATATTGCTGAATATTCATCATATTGAATAGCTGACCTTGACAATGGCAAGCCTTCTGTCCCCACAACATACACACACAATTTCATTTGATCTTGGCACAAGCTGATGAACCCATCAATATGCTCAGACCCAAAAGCGTCAGCCAGTCTTGAACTTTGGCCACACCCACAGAGACCCCAAAAAATGTAATCTAATTACTTTGCCATGTGTGGGACATCTTGCCCTTCCAACTCCCCCACAGCTCGTTTGCCAGTAAATTCCCGCTGCGTCAATTCCGGTTTCCGAGTAACCCGCCCTATGCGTTACGTCACAAGTCACGTGACTTCTTCAGGGGAATCATGCATGCATAATTAGGCTGTCTGCACCTATGCACTTTGTGTAAAAGGTCATGGTTGAAGCACATTGAATATTTTAATTAGATGTGATTTCTTTTGTATTTATTTATTCAGCTATTTATGTTCCCATCTTTCATAACCTAAATGTATGGATATTTATTTGTATTTGAATTTATTTATTCACCATATACATTTATGTGCCCATCCTGTAATTTTTAAAGAGTTTTTTTCTGGTATATCCCAGGAGAGCAGTGCAGTGTATGGATATCTCCCGATTTACTTACTATATAAACTGTTTAGGTATCAGTCCAGTACTTGCAGCACCTGGGAATATATATATATATATATATATATATATATATATATATATATATATATATATATATATGTATATGTATATGTATATGTATATATATATATATATATATATATATATATATATATATATATATATATATATATATATATATATATATATATATATATAAATATATATATGTATATATATATATATATATATATATATATATATATATATATATATATATAAATATATATATATATATATATATATATATATATATATTAACCAGTGATAGCTCAAGAATCACCACATAATTTATCCAGTAATATTATTTTGATAATGTTTATAAACACTGGCTTATTTGTAGCAAACCAAAGGGTTGAACTTTCTTTAGCATATGATGTGAATAAAGGAACCTTGTGTGCTAAAAAAAAAACAAATAAATAAACAAATACATAAATAACAAACAATATATAATGCGCAATTGTTCAGCATTATTTTTAAAAATAGTGCTGCACATTATACAGTATATTGATGTTTGCTGAAAGTTTTTTCTTTTTTTATATACCATTAATCTTAGCGCGGAATTGCTCACGTATATATAAAATAAATATATAAACAAATATTCTGCGTTCCTATTTAACCCATCCTTAGTTTAATTCTTAGTTAATGCTAATCATCCTTAATTAACTCCTTTTTTACCTTCTCCCCCTTATAGTGATTCTAAAGTGAAAATGTTTTAGGGTAAACAATGTTTTACCACTCGTTGTGCTCTCCCACCTACCTAAACACCTCTTTCGATCCAGTGCTGTGTCTAGCTGCAGCCCTTTTCTCCCCTTTTACTAGTCTAGATGCCATTGGCTACTGCTGCTGTCAGTCAAATCCTGTGAGAACAGAGACGGGGGGCATATAACATATATTGGCGTATAACACGCACCTCAATTTTAGGAGGAAAATTTTAGGAAAAAAGCTTAAATTTGAAATAAACAGCTTTGAAATCAGAACTTTTTTTTTGTTTAATCAAATGCAGCCTCACCAGTTTAGTGTCCATAAATGCAGCCTTGCCAGCGCCGTGTCCAGTATTGCTGCCTCGCCAGCACCATTGCACAGAGCGGAAATAAGGGAGGATGAGCGGCCGCTGTCACCTGAAGTCCCAGCGCCTATGATAGACATCACACGTCCCGACATTGGGCCACTATGCTGTCTATCATAGAAGGCGGAACTTCCTATGACAGCGACTGCTCATCCTTCATTCTGCTCGGTCTGGCCCGCCCCCCTCTGCCTCTCAGCCCTGCCTGGCTTTTTTTTAATATATCGGCGTATAACATGCACTGCTGTTTTGCCCTCCATTTTTTGGAGGAAAAAGTGTTGTGTGTTATACGCTGATAAATACGGTATATATATATATATATATATATATATATATATATATATATAGTAATGCTCAAAAGTTTGTATACCCTGGCATAAATTGTTACATTTTGCCATTGATATTGAAAATATCACTGAACATGCAAATAAAACTATATTTTATTAAACAATCCCCTTGTAAAACAACCGTTTCCGTTTAAAATTCAAATGAAAGTCAAACAGTTGTGTATAGATATAAAAATACAAACAAACATTGTAAATACCTTTTTTTCCCTTTTTTTTTTTTTATAAGTGATCACATTCTCTCTGTTCTCGGCTGCATAAGAGTTGGGGGAGGAGAAGCAAAGTACACATTGGAGGAGAGCAGGCTGAGCTCTCAGCACAGCTAGAGAACCTACCATATTGTGCTCCCCTGCTTAGTGTGGTCAGTGTTTAATAGGAAAGCAGTGGGACTGGAAGGAACACCAGGGATTTCACATAAAGGAAGCAAAAAAAGAGAACAAGATACTTTCTCATACAAGTACATGGTACCGCAGCCATATATCAGGAATTTGAAATGTTGGGGTAACAAGGATAGTGATCATATGAAGCCATTTATCATCACATAGTTGTTTGACTCCTTTTTAATTTATAATGGTAACAGAAATCACCTAAATTGCCCTGATCAAAAGTATCTATCCCCTGGAATGTTTGGCCTTGGTACAGACACAAAAGGTGACACACACAGATTAAAATGACAATTAAAGGTTAATTTCCCACATATGTGGCTTTTTAAATTGCATTTAGTGTCTGTGTGTAAATAGTCAATGAGTTTGTTAGCGCTCACAAGGATGCACTGAGCAGACTAGTATTGAGCCATGGGGAGCAGAAAAGAACTGTCAAAAGGCCTGCATAACAAGGTAATGGAACTTTATGAATATGGAAAAGGATATAAAAGACAACCAAAGCCTTAAATATGCTAGTCAGTACTGTACAATCAAAAAAAATCAAAAAAACACTGATGCCAAAATCAGCATCTGTAAAAACGTCCAAAGCTTAATTAAACAAGCTGAAGTCAGAATTGATTGAAGCTGATTGGTTACCATGCCCAGCTGTACCAGTTTCTGAGTGCTCCCGTTAATATTCTCGCCCTATATGTTTTACTCAATAAAGTTGCCCTAAATCAAATAAAACATCTCTAAAGCTGGCCATACACCATAAAATGTTCTTGTTCAATTCCCTTTGGATTTACCTTCAACCATATAGTGCAAGGGCTTGTCTGACTGCATAAAATTTGAAATTGTTTAGATTTGACCTCCTATTATATGGTTTTGATAAATCTAAAGGAAAGTTGTAAAAGAAAATTGTATAATGTATAGCCAGCCTTAGTTAATATATTCATATACAAAACTGCAGAAATACATACAAATAAAACAAATATAAAAAAGGAAAAGTAAATAACATAAGAAATTAAAAAAAAAAAAACAAAAAAAAACCTTATAAAGAAAAGAGTGGATACAGTGTAGATAAATATTATTGAAAATATAAATGATTATTCCTGAATAAAATAAGAATGTCTCAAACATTTATACTGTATATATATATATATATATATATATATATATATATATATATATATATATATATATATATATATATATATGTATATATATATATGTATATATATATATATATATATATATTAAAAATATTTCTTCCTGAATAAAATAAGAATGTATCAACACAATACATGCAAAGAAAGTGAAGGTAAAGTCAATACTGTATATATATATATATATATATATATATATATATATATATATATATATATATATATATATTATACCTAAATATCACTGAAAATATAAATGACTCTTTCTTAATAAAATAATATAGATAGATAGATAGATAGATAGATAGATAGATAGATAGATAGATAGATAGATAGATAGATAGATAGATAGATAGATAGATAGATAGATAGATAGATAGATAGATAGATAGATAGATAGATAGATAGATAGATCCTGTATAATAATAGATAGATATTAATATTTTTAAACAACTCATTTTGAGTCGTTCTACAATACTTATTTTATGGCATAGGATGCCATATAATTGGTGAAATTGATATAGATGTAAAGTTACCGATTGTGTAAAGGCAAAAACTCTAAATTTTGCTTGAAAATTGTGTAAAAAAATTCACTTTTTAAAAAATAAATTTATTTAGAAGATGTGCATGTTAGTTTTTGGGGTAGCTTATTTTATTTATTGTTTTTTGCAGTCTCTTTGTGTTTCGCTGAAATTTTAGGGAAATGAGAACTCTTAGTTCTGCTCATCCCTAGCCAGGAATATTTTATGTGTTTGTGTATACATAATGTATACCTCATCCCAGCTCATTGCAGCTGTCGCCAGCAGATGGCGATAGAGTATAAAGAAAGAGTCGGGGGGGACAGAGCGCAGACTCGCGGTGAGAACATTGTGCTGACATTGATCTGCCACCTATTTAGTGTAAGTAAAATATTTGTGGAGCAGACGGAGTCTAGTCGGCTTCATCTGCTACAACAAAAGATGGGCTCCTTCAGCACTTTGGAGGAGCAGAACGGCGGGCTCAATTAACATAAGAAATAGCAGCGTTCACTTTTCAGCGCAACGTTCCAAAAGATTGCACTTTTCCCAGCACACTAAAGGCGCGTATTAGAACAATGCGGAACGCATTCCTTCCTCTGGATTCACAGAAAGGCAGACAAAGCCATTAGCCATCAATTTCAGCCCTGGAAACTGAAACAATTTGTCACTGAACAGACCACACATAATTCGCCGCCTTCAATTCCTTTTTTTCTTTCGGCAATCCAGCAAGTTTTTTTTTTCTATCAAAGACTGCACTCATTAAAGTATATGGCAGGTAAAAATTATTAAAAGCCCTTTTTGTGGTCGAAAGAAAAAAATTCCGGCGCTGAGCAGTGCTCGATGTTGGCCAGCTCTATGGGATGACGCAGCTAAGCTCCGCCTCCAGGTGGCTCTGCGCCAGCTCTTGTGGTTCCAGAGATTCCAGTGTCCGAAATGCTCCAGGAATGTCACCCCAGCTCCAAAATTAGGTCCAAGCAGCTCAGCCAGAGTGACTTTTCCTAATGCACACCACACGCCCAATACATTTATAACAGACCCACTGCTAATTAAAAAAGAAGTATGGAGTTATTTTTTTTTCATGGATCTGATGCTGCATCTGTCCCCCAACAGCTCTAACACTGAGATGCAAACAATAAAACACAGCCGACCACTCGGTTCTCAGAGGTCCCTAAGCAGGGAGTTGGTGCCTGTTAGTCAGCGGCTCTCTGCTCTGCCCCCCTGCACTCATTGGAGTGCTGGGCTGTGGAGGGGGAGGGAGTGGCTGGGTCAGGCTCTCAGCAGCTCTTTGCTCTGCCCCCCTGTACTCATTGGAGTGCTGGGCTGTGGAGGGGGAGGGAGTGGCCGGCTCAGGCTCTCAGCAGCTCTCTGCTCTGCCCCCCTGTACTCATTGGAGTGCTGGGCTGTGGAGGGGGCGGGAGTGGCTGGCTCAGGCTCTCAGCGGCTCTCTGCTCTTCCCCTCTGAACTCATTGGAGTGCTGGGCTGTGGAGGGGGCGGGAGTGGCAAGCTCAGGCTCTCAGCGGCTCTCTGCTCTTCCCCCCCTGTACTCATTTGAGTGCTGGGCTGTTGAGGGGGAGGGAGTGGCCGGCTCAGGCTCTCAGCAGCTCTCTGTTCTGCCCCCCCTGTACTCATTGGAGTGCTGGGCTGTTGAGGGGGTGGGAGTGGCCGGCTCAGGCTCTCAGTGGCTCGCTAAGAGGCTGAGCACGTCCAGGCATGTGGGCAATCCTGACTTTATTGTCGCAATCTTTTCCGAGCCACGACCAGCTCTCTGACGTCAGCCGAGCTGCTGTCTGCTCAAAATGAAGTTGGACAAATTTTGAATGATGTTCCAAATTCTGATCATCAGCATACACAGGTGATCCATTTTTCCAATCAGAAATCGATAATGAGCAACTGAGCTTGTAAAAACTATGTTCAAATATGCTAAAACAATCTTTAGATCCTAAATGGATCAAAAATCAAAACTATTGGAACTAAATGTGAAAATATGGACTTTGTAGGCACATAATTAAAAGTATCAAATTTTATTCATACAAAGAGGGAACATACATTAAAAAGCAGAGAAAAAAGATTATAAATAATTACAAAAACATATTGTAAAAACCATAGACCCTGACAGCCACTACGGTCATATGGCCAATTCCCCTAAGGGGATAACAATAGTTACCAAAACCCCTCAGGGGATGTCGGCTTGGCTGTGACGCTATACAGTAGTAATGGAAGTGTTAGCTCGATGTGTTTCACAATGACGCTACTTCAGGAGAATAACTCACCACTGAACTTGGTAAAGACTGATAGATGAAGGTAGTCAGTGCGTGCAGTGTGGATCCGCCAAGGAAGTGCTGTACTTATTGGTTTACTGTGTCGTGAATAATATGATGCTCGGGTATAAAAGCAGAATACCCACCTTTAATAAGGACCTCTGATATTTAGTTGAGATATAGGGGAATCATTGGAAGAAGAATGATCCCGATATATATCGGAGATAACAATAGTGATGATAAAAACTTCTACGTAACAGTAATCCCCACAAATATCAGAAGTAGTGGTCCAAGAGAAATCCCAGTATGGAAAGATCCATAAAATAACATAGTATATGTTATATAAAATAAATACTAAATAACATAGTATATACAATAGTATGAATCTGATAGTAGATCCACAAAGTGCCTGCCGTCAAATATTAGATTAACTCCCATGGCACCGCTGCCATAACCATTCATTAGGATGTGGCACATTGTGTACCTCATGCATTCAGGCTGCCACCCCTGGTAATGCACAATCCAATTAATTTCATAACCATAAATCAAAACTAACCGATCAAGTTAAAGCCCAACTGAACTTTCAGTTGAAATCAACTAAAGAGATTCCAGATGCATCAAGACTAAGCAAAGGTCTGATGCACCCCTGCTGAGTCAGACCCAGAGCTGTCCAATCAGCAGAGATCGTGAGTTTTCCTGATTGCAGGCCTATAGATCTACCTAAGCAGAGGAAATATTGGACCTCTGCTGAGAGACCACTACTTCCTTGCAGAGAGCAAGGGTCCCACTCCGCAGCTGCTGGCAGGGGGCAGGCTGCCAGAAGTGTTTGGCTTCTCTGTAGACTTTGGCAGAAGATTTCCCAGGATCTGTGTGGAATTTGGTATCATGGGTAGCAGCCCAGATATGGCTTTTTTTTATTTTTTTTTTAAAGCTTACTATTTACTGAACTTCACTGCAGGGCTGCCCTGTCCTCTTCCTGCTGATGAACTTCACTGCAGGGCCTCTCTGTCTTCTTCCTGCTGATGAAGTTCAGTGCAGGAATGTCCTGTCCTCTTCCTGCTGATAAACTTCACTGCAGGGCCTCTCTGTCCTCTTTCTGCTGATGAACTTCACTGCAGGGCTGCCCTGTCCTCTTCCTGCTGATGAACTTCACTGCAGGGCCTCTCTGTCTTCTTCCTGCTGATGAAGTTCAGTGCAGGACTGTCCTGTCCTCTTCCTGCTGATGAACTTCACTACAAGGCTGGCCTTCCCTCTTCCCAATGATGAACTTCCTTGCATGGCTGCCCTGTCCTATTCTTGCTGATGAACTCCACTGCAGAACTGCCTGTACTTCTCCTTTAATTAAATTCTCTGTAGGGCTGGCCTGTCCTCTTTCTGCTGATGAGCTTCACTGCTAGGCTACCTTGTCCTCCTCCTCCTGCTGATGACCATACAGTGCTGTAGGGGGTTAACTGGTTGGTGTCTCCAGGTTTAACTGCACCACTAAGGATATGATGGGGAAACACTCCTTCACTGAGAAAGGTTATTTTGTTGATTACACTGCCTGTAACATGACCTGTGGATGGTGTACTGTAGCCTTTGACTATTCAGATTCTTCCCCATTCACAGATTGTGTTACAGGCAGTGTAATCAATGAAAACATTTCTCATTGGAGGAGAGGGCAGGAGTGGGGCTTGTCCCCATCGATCATCTATAGTGCAGCTGAGCCAGGAAACCCAAAGCTGTTAACTCCCATGGCACCAGAAGTGCAGCAGCAGGAAGAGATCAGGGCAGCCCTGAAGTGAAGATTTCTCCTGGAATCCAGTAGCCAGCACATTGTGGGACATCTTTCATTACAGGTAAGTAATGTAACGAAAGCTGTTGAGGAAATGAAAACTATGGCCCTCCAGTTGCTCAATAACTACAATTCCCATCATGCCTAGTCATGTCTGTGACTCTCAGAGTTTTACAATGCCTCATGGGATGTGTAGTTCCGCAAGAGCTGAAGGGCCGTAGTTTGAGGATCCCTGCTCTAGAGCAGTGTTTTTCAACTCCGGTCCTCAGGGCACACTAACAGGCCAGGTTTGCAAGAAAACTAAAATACATCACAGGTGATATAATTTGCTGCTCAGTAATTGCAGTATTCTAGTCTGCATCTTCCCAAGGTAATACTTAAAATCTGGCCTGTTAGTGTGCCCTGAGGCCCGGAGTTGAGAAACACTGGTCTAGAGGAACGAAAAAATAAGCACATTTGCTTATTTGATCCTTAAAGCGGAGTTCCACCCAAAAGTGGAACTTCCGCTCTTTTGTTTCCTCCCCCCCTCCGGTGCCACATTTGGCACCTTTCAGGGGGGAGGGGAGAACAGATACCCGTTTTTGACAGGTACCCTTCCCCAGTTCTGGGATACGGCGCCGCAGCTCCGTTCCTCGGAAGTTCGCCCCCCTCCTCTGCCACGAGCCAATAGGATTGCGCAGCGCGCTTCACGCATGCGCAGTAGGGACCTGTCCGTGAAGCCGCAAGGCTTCACTGCCGGGTCCCCTTACCGGCAATGGCGGCGGCAGCACCCGACAGCCGATGGATACATCGACTGCGGTGCCGACATCGCTGGACTCCAGGACAGGTAAGATTCCTAATTGGATCCTGTATAAAAAAAAAAAATTGGCCCTACTGTATGTATGTGAGTTAGGGACCTTAGATTGTAAGCTCCTTGAGGGCAGGGACTGATGTAAATGTACAATGTATATGTAAAAGCGCTGCATAAATTGACAGCGCTATACAGTATAAGTACCTTAAATAAAAAATAAATAAATAATAAAAGTCAGCAGCTACAGTATGTGTAGCTGCTGACTTTTAATTTTTGGAGGGGGAGGCAGAACTCTGCTTTAACTCCCTCCTAAGGAACTAGTTTCCTCTTCGCTGCAAGTTAGGTCTCCAAGGCCTCTTCTCCCCCATGCTCTGGCAGTTGGATGCCCTCGAGACAGGGTCCATAGCCCAGCATTGGATATGAGGACGCTGAGGAACAGTGTACAGCTGGGGCGAAGGGGAGCGCCATCTGCTGGAGGAGAGGAGGACTGGGTAAGTAAAATAGCTTTTTTTTATTCATCCAGCCATAAATTCGCATTTAACCCTTTCAGTGCAGGGATAGCCTGACCGCACCGCAGGATTATTTATTTACCAAAGTTGAACTTTAAAGAAAACATAACTTAAAAAATCTGATCCCAGAAAATGCACCATACTTCCCCTTTAAAGAACACCATTTCCAGCTCTGTAGTCGATCATGTGCAGACGTTTGTCAGATAACAAAATAACACAATTCAGGATTATTAAATAATAGATCCACTTGCTGTGTCTGCAATCTGCGAAACAAAGGAAGCTTCTGATTGAAATGCATTACATTTAATTTTTCATATTGCTCAGACTCAGCTGTTTTCCTAGATTTCCCTCTGCTCTGATTGCAAGAGAAGATCCTACAGAAGATGGCTTCCCTTTCGGACATTTTTAGCTATATAAGGTGACAATGTAGCATCTGTAGGGGCACCAACATCAGTTGAATCTCATCCGGATTAAATGACTTCAGCCAATCACTTTTGTTTTCCACCTATTTGGTTGTTGTTAGCCTAACCGGGGACAGTCGTCCAATGAAATGATAGCCATAAATGCCTAAGGACCATGAGATCTTGTCTACACGTCTGTAAGTCCTGAGTCTAGAAATACACAATATGTTTGTAAAATCTACTAAATTTAGGATGATAATTTAATAAATTTAGTATGACTGGTATTAATGTGAAAATACACTATATGTGAACACCTTCTCACCTACAGTATATGAGTTTTTGGACATCCCAAACCTTGGCTATTAATATGGAGCTGGGTCTTCTCCCAAACTTTGTGGCTCTAACAGCCTTCACTCTTCTGGGAAGGCTTTCCATAAGATTTTGGAGTGTCTGTGGGAAATTGTGCCCATTTGTGAAGTCAGGTACCAGAGGCATAATTAGAACCTTCAGGCCAGCCAGGGCACTTCTCTCAGAGCCTGGGACCCTTCAGGCTCAGTGACAGAACACCAGGGCTTGGTCTCAATTGCGACCTTTGTGACCCTGGTGGTTCTGCTGCTGGTGTCAGTAGCTTTTTATTTTTGTTTATTTAGAAATGGCGGGATATGCGATCTAGGCCATCCTTGAAGATACTTGGCCCTTGTGGAGAACTGATTCCTTAACTACCAACTTCATTTAACCCAGGGATTCCCAAACTACGACCCTCCAGCTGTTGCAGAACTACACATCCCATGAGGCATTGTAAAACTCTGACATTCACAGACATGACTAGGCATGATGGGAATTGTAGTTCCTGAACAATTGGAGGGCCGTAGTTTGGGAATCCCTGCTTTAACCACTTACGGACCACCTGCCGCAGTTTTATGTTGCTACTTTGACATTAAATACCAGGGTTATGGCAGCAGATAGCTGCCATAACCTCAATATTTTTTTACAGGGCGGGTGGTCCTCTTTCACATAAAAGTGGTCCCAGTGGCGAATTAGCAGGATCACTTTTATGGGCGGTGGGAGAGGTGTCCCCACCCTCGGTCGTTTTCCCCGCTTACTGGAGCCGGCCCTTTCCCCCTCCTAGGCAGGAAGTCGAGTGAGGTCAACCTGTTCCCCACTCTAATCTATGGCCTTGATAGACAAGAGCGACGTCATATGTCACTTCCTCCCAACGGCCTTAAAGGGCCCATTTTTTTTTTCATGATAAAAAAATTAAATTTTTTTCAATCAATTTTTTGCTTTATAGTGTAGATGTGAGATCTGAGATATTTTTGACCCCAGATCTCACATTAAAGAGGACCTGCTTATTTCTATTACAAGGGATGTTTACATTCCTTGTAATAGGAATAAAAGTGATCAAAAAAGTTTTTTTAAAGAGACAGTGTAAAAATAAAAAATTAAAGGTAAAATAAATAAGAAAAAAAAATATTTAAGTGCCCCGTCCCTCCTAGCTTGTGCGCAGAAGCGAACACATATGTAAACCACACATGTGAGGTATCACCAAAATCGTTAGAGCGAGAGCAATAATTCTAGCTCTAGACCTCCTCTATAACTCTAAACTGGTAACCTGTAGACATATTTAAATCATTGCCCTAAGGAGATTTTAAGTACCAATGTTTTTCACCTTTCCACGAGCGTGCGCAATTATGAAGCATGACATGTTGGGTATCTACTTACTCGGTGTAACATTATCTTTCACATTATAGAAAAAGGTTGGGCTAACTTTACTGTTTTCTTATGTTTTTTAAAATAAATGTGTACTTTTCCCAAAACAAATGTGTTTGTAAAAAAACGCTACCCAAATATGGTGTGACATAAATGCAACAATCTCCTTTTATTTCTCCAGGGTCTCTGCTAAAAAAAATATATAACTTCTCTGTAGGGCTGGCCTGTCCTCTTCATGCTGATGAGCTTCACTGCTAGGCTACCTTGTCCTCCTCCTGCTGATGAACATCCAGTGCTGTAGGGGGTTAACTGGTTGGAGTCTCCAGGTTTAGCTGCACCACTAAGGATATGACAGGGAAACACTCCTTAACTGAGAAAAGTTATTTTGCTGATTACAATGCCTTTAACATGATCTGTGGATGGGGTAGAGTGACTATTCAGATTCTCCCCCATTCACAGATTGTGTTACAGGCAGTGAAATCAATAAAAACATTTCTTATATATATATATATATATATATATATATATATATATATATATATATATATATATATAATGTTTGGGGGTTCTACGTAATTTTCTAGCAAAAAATACTGATTTTAACTTTTAAACAACAAGTGTCAAAATAGGCCTGGTCCTTAAGTGCTTAAAGAATGATCTAATAAACCACACTGGTGGCTGTGTACTACTGTATGTTGCCAGGCTCTCTGGGTCTATTTGTTGAAGACCTGTGTAAATTAATGTCCATCGTTACTCCCTACTTTTAATGTTAACACACACACCACACCTGCCTGTAGCAGGTATACGGGAACTCAATAATATTTATGAATACCACCTAATCAGCCACACATGGGGCTGTTAAGGAGGGTGGGGGGCTCTGGAAGGCCCTGTGTTCAACCGAGAGACTATGGATATGTGCTGATATCCCCCCATTTAGAATCTCGATACCCATATATTATGGTCCTGAAAAGGCCATATATCTGGTGAAACGCGTTGACCTATGGAATTAGACCTACATATCTCTGTCTATTTTTTTTTAAAATTGTATTTTTTAATTTATTTTTTACAATTATTTCAGCAGCCTTATTGGGGGCTTTGGTAAGGTAGTCCCCCTACTCATTCACACAAAAAAAATTGTAACCAGGTAAGGTAGACATCCAAATGTTTGACAAGCCTTTTTTGTAAAAAAATAAAAATCCCAACAAAAATGTCCCTTATTGTAAATCTATTGTGAATCATGATGCCTGATTTGCACCCACTCATTGAAAGTAAAAACCCTGACTGATTCCAATGGCACCCCCAGACAAGCAATAGCTCCATAGGATGCCATTAACTAAAAAAGGGAAGGGTGGAGGAGACATTGTTGAAAAAAATTTGGGCTATACACTGTGTGCACAATTATTAGGCAAATGAGAATTTTTATACACATTGTCCAACTCCAAGCTGTATTAACTTGAATGCTTATTAGATTTAAGCATATCAGGTGATATGTATTTGTGTAATTAGGGAGGGTGTGGCCTTAAGAGATCAACAACCTATATCAAGGAGTGCATAATTTAAAAAGTCTTTCAGAGGGATGCAGGACTCTTGAAATTGCTAAGATATTGGGGCGTGATCACAGAAACATTAAACATTTTGTTGCAAATTGTCAACAGGGTCGCAAGAAACGAGGAAAAAAAAAGACGCAAATTAACTGCCAAAGATTTGAGACAAATCAAATGTGAAGCTACTAGGAACCCACTATCCTCCAATGTGGTCATATTCCAGAACTGCAACCTACCTGGAGAGCCCAGAAGTTAAGGTGTTCAGTGCTCAGAGACATGGCCAAACTAACCCGATCACCACTGAACAAGACACATACATTGAAACGTCAAGACTGGGCCAAGAAATATCTGAAGACAGATTTTTAAAAGGTTTTATGGACTGATGACATGAGAGTGAGTCTTGACGGGCCAGATGGATGGGCATGTGGTTTGAATCAGTAACGGGAACAGAGCTCTACTTCGACTCAGATGCCAGCAAGTTGAAGGTGGGGTACTGGTATGGGCTGGTATTATTAAATATGAGCTAGTTGGACCTTTTCGAGTTGAAGATGGACTCAAAATCAACTCCCAAACCTACTGCCAGTTTTTAGAAGACAATTTCTCCAAGCAGTGGTAGAGGAAAAAGTCTGCATCTGCCAAGAAGACCATGATATATATCCAGGACAATGCTCCATCGCATGCATCCAAGTACTTCACTGTGTGGCTAGCCAGTAAAGGCCTTAAAGATAAAAGAATAATGCCATGGCCTCCTTCTTCACCTGACCTAAACCCTATTGAAAACTTGTTGGCCCTTCTTAAACAGGAGATTTACAGTGAAAGAAAACAGGACACCTCTCTGAACAGTGTCTTGGAGGCTGTGGTTGCTGCTGCACAAAAAGTTGATCGACAACAGATCAAGAAGCTGACAGACTCCATAAATGGAAGGCTTATGACTGTTATTGAAAAGAAGGTTGGCTATATTGGTCACTGTTTTTTTATTTATCTATTTTTATGTCAGAAATGTTTATTTGTTAGTGCCGGTTCACACTAGCACGACTTGTCAGGCGACTTGGTCAGCCTGGCAAGTCGTGCATGGTCGCGATCATTGAGTAGTACAGGACCGGTTCTAATAGGAGCGACACTAGTCGCTCCGACTTAGAAAAAGGGTCCTGTACTACTTCGGGGCGACCTGGAGGCGACTTGCATTGACTTCCATTATGTGAAGTCCGTGCAAGTCGCGCCAAAGTCGCGCTGCACGCGACTTCACAGGTCACCCCCTAAGTCGGACCGACCTAATGTGACCGGGGTCTTAATGTTGAATTGTTTGTTTATTATTCTCAGTTTAATAAACAAGGGAGAATAAACAAGTGAGATTGAAAAATTTTCATTTTTCATTTAGCTGCATAATATTTCTGCACACTAAGGCTCGGTTCACATTTGTGCGATGCGGGAACACTGCCAATATGCAGCGTGATCCCGCATCGCATCCGCACATCTGGCAGTTCACACTGCCATATGCGATACGTAGGGGGTGTCAATTAAATGTTAACGACACCCCCAGTTTGATCGCATATCGCAGTGCGATCTGCAAGTTCGCACAGAATCGGATCGCGCAAGTGTGAACCAATGTGCGATCCGATTCTGAGGCGGCTCAAAAAATGCTTAATGTGTGAGTTTGCTGCGGATGCGCTGCAAATTCAGCCATACAAAGTGTATGGCTGAACTCACATCCGCACAGGAGATCGCATGTAATGAAGGAGCACTGCGCTTCGAATTACATGCGATCAGCGCATCCGCACAAGTGTGAACCGGCTCTAAGGCCCCTTTCACACTTGTACGACTTGTCATGCGATTCGGGACTGCAGAATCGCATGACAAGTCGTTCTCCATTATTTCCAATGAGTATCATTAGTATCTGTTGAAGTCGCACTGACTTCAAAGTAGTCCCTGCACTACTTTGGCATGATTTTGATGCGTTGTGAGGTCCAAAGACATTCAAGCCCGGTCAAACTTGCATCAAAATTGCGTCAAAATCGCGGCAACAAAGTTGCAGTAAAATCGTGTGACTTTAAAGTCGCACAAGTCTGAAAGGGGCCTAATAGTTGCCCAATAATTGTGTACACATAGATGTTCCCCTAAGTGCCGGTTCACATATATGTGATGCGGGAACCCTGCGAATCTGTATGGCAGAATTCGCATTGCACAGAGATTGCATGTGAGTTTTCAGAGCGCTCCGAATCACATCCAATGTCAGTCATCACACATATGTGAACCGGGACTTAGAAAACCAAAATCTCACTTTTACGTTCTTAAATATTCAGGTTTAACATTTATATTAACATATTAGGCTCCGTTCACATCTAGGCGTTTTGGGGCGTTTTTGGGGCGTTTTTCTGCTCTAGGATCAGCTCTCAAAACGCCCAACAAGACAAATCCTATTCATTTCAATGGCCCCTGTTCACATCTGAGCGTTTTGACGCTGTATACAAAACGCCCAACGCTCAAAAAAGTACATGAGCTTCTTTTTGGGCAGATTACAGGCGTTTTCCATTGATCTCTATTCAATCTAAAAACGCCTGCACAAAAATCGCGGTAAAAATCGCGGTAAAAAACGCCGCAAAAATCGCGGTAAAATCGCGGTAAAAAACGCGCGAAAAACGCTACGCTCAGGTGTGAATGTAGCCTTAAGGTATTAACATTTTGGATTGACTGAAAGCACTGTAGTTGTTCAATAATATATTTAATCCTCAAAAATAAAACTTGCCTAATAATTGTGCACACAGTGTATATGATGCTCTGCTCCCACTGAACAGTTGGCCAAATGGGCAAAAGTTCACATTCATCTGAATGCCAGAACAGCCAAAGTTCAGTCCCTAGTTCCAGGTGGAACCTAGATCCAGGCTGAACCATTGGGTCATCCCTTCTACTCAACTGTGTTGTTGCAAGTGAATGAATATGGCTACAAACACCATAAGTATGCATTAACAGCACCCAAAAATACCTGAATGCAGTACTCTGGAGGGCGGCCAGATACTTATACAATATAGGGTATTTTGCAACAGCCACAACAAACAGGCATCAGTAAAACATGTTGGCGGGTATTTTTTACCTTTACTTTTTAACCACTTTATCATCGGAGGATTTTGCTGTCTTACGACCAGGCCACTTTTTGCGATTCGGCGCTGTGCGAATTTAACTGACAATTGCGCGGTCATGCGACGCTGTACCCAAACAAAATTTACGTCCTTTTTTTCCCACAAACAGAGCTTTTTTTTGGTGGTATTTGATCACCTGTGCTATTTTTACTTTTTGCGCTATAAACAAAAAAAAAGCGTTTATTTTGAAAAAATAACAATATTTTTAACATTTTTTTATATGAAATTCCCCTCCAAAAAAATGTAAAAATCAAATTTTTTTTAAATTTTTGGCCAATTTGTTTTCTGCTACCTATGTTTGGTAAAAAAAAAAATCATGATAAGCGTATTTTGATTGGTTTGCGCAAAAGTTATTGCGTTTACTAACTAAGGGAAAGATTTATGTCATTTTTGGTGTTTTTTTTTTAACGCGTAATGGCGGCGATCTGCGATTTTTTTTGCGGGACTGCGACATTGCGGCGGACAGATCGGATCCTTGACTGACATTTTTGACACTTTTGGGGGTACCAGTGACATTACTGCAGTAATCAGTGCTATAAATATGCACTGTTACTGTAAAAATGACACTGGCAGTGAAGGGGTTAATTTTATTGGAGAGGGAGGGGGTAATGTATGCCTGGTGCTTACTGACGTGTGGGGGGGGAGGTGACTATGTGACAAAGGGACAGATCGCAGGTTCAGCTATGCTGAACAGTCCGATCTGTCACTCCCTGTCACTTAGGAGATCATAAAGAAAATTGCTGCGCTAACTGAAATTCAAAGCTTCAAACATACAAACTTCAGAAGTTGGTAATAAAATCCAAATAGAAAAGCTGCTACACAGAATCTGGAATAAAAAACAGATCTAAAAGCAATATAAGAACAATGTAGCGCTAATCGTCAGTAAAACGTTCTCAGAAAGATTAAAAAGTCCATGTAAAGTCCCAATATGATCAGATGAAAAATGTAGCGAATCCGTGATACCACCACCAGACACCCAGTTCACACTGACCCTTACCACATAACGATGATCCCCATGACAGAGATCCCAAATGCCAAAACTAGACTCAGTAGGACTCGATATGTATCCTGGATAATATGCGTCCTTCTCTGGAAGTCTCAGGTCAGTAGTCACAGGTATGTAGGGAATGAAGCACAAAGCAGTATCATAGCGCAAACCATTTATTAACCAGATCAAAATAATAGATTAAAAACACTTACAAGGATCCAATCATAACGAGCATGTAAAGCAGTCCAAATTGTTTCCAAGCATGTTCCGCCACGGCATTCCACCAAAATGATGGCCGCCACGTCTCCTCACTGTGGGCGACCGCCCGACGTACGTTTCGTTACACTGAACGTCTTCAAGGGGCGCGGTCCGGCAGTCGTCACAGCTCTAAATACCAATGGGGAGAGAGCGGATATGGACGGTGACCCGGAAACCGGAAGTCGACCCCGAAACCGGAAGTGACCCGGAAACCGGAAGTTGACCCCGGGACCGGAAGTGACCCGGAAACCGGAAGTCGACCCCGAAAACCGGAAGTTACCCTGGAGACAGGAAGTCACCTGCGTTCCACAACCAGGAAGTGAGCAGGATATGCAACTAATAGTATATATGAAGGGAATAAACCCATCTTTTATTCGCATTATATGCCAGATCCAAAATATTCATGCGGCCATATATATTACAATAGGCATAACGAACAGAATATAAGATTAACATTAATACTGTCAGTAGAACCGTCCACTAGTAGAGAAAACGACGCCATCTAGTGGGCATATAGCGGAACATGCTGCAAACATTACAATTAAAAGCCATACACACACATATTGAACAATAAGAGTAATAAAAATAAATAATACAACGTGTAAGCTGCAATATATTAAGACTATGGGAATAAGCGGAATTAAAAAAGGTAAATAATGTGGAATTAAGAAATGTGTCAGGAATTTTTAATAAAGGCATTGAGGTCCCACTCAATATTCAACCCCCTAGGGGTATGGCACCTCATCTTAAAAATCCAATTAGTCTCAAGTTTCGAAACTCCACGTGTCATATTACTGCCTCTCCAATTCCCAACGTATCTGTCTATCCCCAAAAACAAAGTCCCAGTAGGGTCTCTGTTATGGAACTTGTCATAATGACGCGATACGTTGTGCTTGGGGCAGCCCTTGACTATGCTGGCCACATGCTCCTTGAGCCTCACTTGGAGCTCTCGGATGGTGCGGCCAACATAGTCAAGGCCACATGGGCAACGAATCAAGTAAACCACGTGTGTGGTGGAGCACGAAATAAAAGGTTTAATCTTAAATTCCTCTCCTGTGGAGCCCGAAGTAAAACTCTCAACACATCTTCTCCTTTCTTTATTGAGTTGACAAATCGCACATTTTCTGCATCTATAGAAACCCCCCTTCTGCTGGAAGAAGGACACCTTCTTTGGGGGGTCCCTAATGTTCGGGGCTACCTGAAGTTTTAGGGGTGGGACTCCCCTGTAAATGACCTGAGGTTGTTGTGGTATTAATGAACCCAATACATTGTCATTCTGCAGAATGTGCCAATGTCGACGCAAGATTTTTTTCACAGAGAAATATTGCGTAGAGAATGAGGAGAAAAAAGCAAAATCAAATGCCTTTCCACCACCGTCTCTAACTCTGGGCTGTAACAAGTCATCTCTGACCCTCCTATCAGCCCGAGTGATGGCGTCATTCAAAACCGCCTCTCCATAGCCTTTCTCCAGAAATTTATTCTTTAGCACCTCTGCTTCGCCTAAAAAATCCTCACGGCGTGAGCAGTTGCGTTTCAAACGTAGAAACTGACTGACAGGAACGGACTCCAACCACGCCTTATGATGGCAACTTGTGGTGTCTATGAATCCGTTCCTGTCAGTCGGCTTAAAAAATGTTGAGGTGAGAATCTGTCCTTCCTCCACACGAATACGCAGATCCAAAAAATGAATCTCAGTATTACTGGACTCAAACTGAAGGCTAATACCCCTCTCGTTTGCATTAAGATCTGCCATAAAGCACGACAATGAGTCCGGGCTACCGTTCCATAGGAAGAGGATGTCGTCTATGTACCTACGCCAGAGCACAAGCTCCGGCCTAGGCACACCTAAGACGACATCCTCCTCCCACTTGCCCATAAAAAGGTTAGCCATACTGGGGGCAAACTTAGCCCCCATGGCCACCCCTCTATTCTGCAAGTAGAACTGGCTGCCGTACCAGAAGTAGTTCCGGGTCATAGCAAAGTCAAGGAGTGTAAGAATGAATTCTCTTTGCAGGCTCAACAAGCTACCCTTTTCCAAGAAGAAAGAGACAGCTTCTTTTCCATGTTGATGAGAAATAATGGTGTATAGAGACGAAACGTCCGCTGTAACCATTATATAACCCTCACTCCAAGTAATATTTTGAAGATCATTAATCATCTGCATCGAGTCGCGCAAATAAGAGGGCAACTTCGTGACCACTGGCTGCAGAAAAATATCAATATATCGGCCCACCCGGGAGGTGATGGAATCTATCCCACTGATGATAGGCCGCCCGGGTGGGCAAACAGGATCCTTGTGCACTTTCGGCAGAAAGTAAATTACAGGGATCCTGGGAGCCGAGGGTACTAAAAATTCCCTTTCTTTCTTGGTCAATAACCTTCTATCAAAACCCGTTTGGACCAAATCTACAAGTTCCCGCTTATATCGCTTGGTAGGATCACCCCTTAAAGGGATATAGGTTTCCCTATCGGACAGAAGCCTCTGCATCTCTGTATCATAGGCGGTGGAGTCCATTATGACAATCCCACCGCCCTTATCGGCTGGTCTAACCATAATGTCCGTTCTTTCCTTAAGCGATTTGAGTCCTCGATTAAATGCCGAGTCCATACCACACTACTTAATTGGGAGGTCTTCAATATCCTTAGTAACAAGATCCCTAAACACCGACAAAGTCGGTGGTAGGGATCCTGGGGGATTGAACGTAGAGGCGTTACTAAGATTCGTACTCTTAATCCCCATATTGTATTCCTCTCTGGTGGTTATTGGGTTAGTGGCAAAATGCCTTTTGATATTGACCTTCCTAATAAATTTTTGAAGGTCAATAAAAGTCCCAAATTTATCAAAAGGCTTGGGGGGGGCATATTTGAGGCCTTTATTGAGAACATGTTTCTCATCATTAGTGATGATTGCTGAACTCAAATTAAAGAGTCCTCCATCTTTCAGAGCCGCCTCTTTTTTGTGACGGAGCCTCTTCCCCCCTCTTGTCCCCCTTTTCCTTGATTTTTTCTTCTTTTTGTTTTCGGGGTGGCCCCGGGAAAAAAACGCTGATCCGACTCCCATTGTCGGTCTTGATTATGTCCCCCTCCACCACCCTGAGACTGACTAAAGTGGTGGGGTGCCGATCCCCAAGGACCCCCATTAGGAGCATTCGACCACGCCTCTTGACTATTTGGAGGTCGACTATTCCCAGATGGGTGATTGGTCATATGTTCCTGTCAGTCAGTTTCTACGTTTGAAACGCAACTGCTCACGCCGTGAGGATTTTTTAGGCGAAGCAGAGGTGCTAAAGAATAAATTTCTGGAGAAAGGCTATGGAGAGGCGGTTTTGAATGACGCCATCACTCGGGCTGATAGGAGGGTCAGAGATGACTTGTTACAGCCCAGAGTTAGAGACGGTGGTGGAAAGGCATTTGATTTTGCTTTTTTCTCCTCATTCTCTACGCAATATTTCTCTGTGAAAAAAATCTTGCGTCGACATTGGCACATTCTGCAGAATGACAATGTATTGGGTTCATTAATACCACAACAACCTCAGGTCATTTACAGGGGAGTCCCACCCCTAAAACTTCAGGTAGCCCCGAACATTAGGGACCCCCCAAAGAAGGTGTCCTTCTTCCAGCAGAAGGGGGGTTTCTATAGATGCAGAAAATGTGCGATTTGTCAACTCAATAAAGAAAGGAGAAGATGTGTTGAGAGTTTTACTTCGGGCTCCACAGGAGAGGAATTTAAGATTAAACCTTTTATTTCGTGCTCCACCACACACGTGGTTTACTTGATTCGTTGCCCATGTGGCCTTGACTATGTTGGCCGCACCATCCGAGAGCTCCAAGTGAGGCTCAAGGAGCATGTGGCCAGCATAGTCAAGGGCTGCCCCAAGCACAACGTATCGCGTCATTATGACAAGTTCCATAACAGAGACCCTACTGGGACTTTGTTTTTGGGGATAGACAGATACGTTGGGAATTGGAGAGGCAGTAATATGACACGTGGAGTTTCGAAACTTGAGACTAATTGGATTTTTAAGATGAGGTGCCATACCCCTAGGGGGTTGAATATTGAGTGGGACCTCAATGCCTTTATTAAAAATTCCTGACACATTTCTTAATTCCACATTATTTACCTTTTTTAATTCCGCTTATTCCCATAGTCTTAATATATTGCAGCTTACACGTTGTATTATTTATTTTTATTACTCTTATTGTTCAATATGTGTGTGTATGGCTTTTAATTGTAATGTTTGCAGCATGTTCCGCTATATGCCCACTAGATGGCGTCGTTTTCTCTACTAGTGGACGGTTCTACTGACAGTATTAATGTTAATCTTATATTCTGTTCGTTATGCCTATTGTAATATATATGGCCGCATGAATATTTTGGATCTGGCATATAATGCGAATAAAAGATGGGTTTATTCCCTTCATATATACTATTAGTTGCATATCCTGCTCACTTCCTGGTTGTGGAACGCAGGTGACTTCCTGTCTCCAGGGTAACTTCCGGTTTTCGGGGTCGACTTCCGGTTTCCGGGTCACTTCCGGTTCCGGGGTCAACTTCCGGTTTCCGGGTCACTTCCGGTTTCGGGGTCGACTTCCGGTTTCCGGGTCACCGTCCATATCCGCTCTCTCCCCATTGGTATTTAGAGCTGTGACGACTGCCGGACCGCGCCCCTTGAAGACGTTCAGTGTAACGAAACGTACGTCGGGCGGTCACAGTGGACACGCTCGCCCACAGTGAGGAGACGTGGCGGCCATCATTTTGGTGGAATGCCGTGGCGGAACATGCTTGGAAACAATTTGGACTGCTTTACATGCTCGTTATGATTGGATCCTTGTAAGTGTTTTTAATCTATTATTTTGATCTGGTTAATAAATGGTTTGCGCTATGATACTGCTTTGTGCTTCATTCCCTACATACCTGTGACTACTGACCTGAGACTTCCAGAGAAGGACGCATATTATCCAGGATACATATCGAGTCCTACTGAGTCTAGTTTTGGCATTTGGGATCTCTGTCATGGGGATCATCGTTATGTGGTAAGGGTCAGTGTGAACTGGGTGTCTGGTGGTGGTATCACGGATTCGCTACATTTTTCATCTGATCATATTGGGACTTTACATGGACTTTTTAATCTTTCTGAGAACTTTTTACTGACGATTAGCGCTACATTGTTCTTATATCACTTAGGAGATCCGCCCGCTCAGTTTACACAGGCGGGCGGATCTCCTCACTCGATTCCCCGATGATCGGGGAAGAGCGGCGGCGATCGCCGCTGCTCCTCCCCTGGCCCGACTCCCGCTGTGACTGAAAACAGCGGGAGCGCGCCTCCGGCGGTGCGCGAGCGCCGCCTACAGGGGGAGGAGTCCAGCGATGTAGGTCTACGTCGCTGGACGGGAACGAGCCACATTGCTGCAGTAGCAGCAATGTGAGCAGAGGTAAAGTGGTTAAAAAGCCTGTTGCTTGGCTGTCATAGTGATCCTCTTGCTGACATAACATCTTAGCTACCAGTTTGGATGAATCCTTCAGACTACAGGCTTGTCTCTTAGCCTTATTATCTATGCACTTGTTCTAGATCGGTGAATTAAAAAATACTGAAGACAGGGGGGTCAGAATTAAGACCAGGCAGCTAGCATTTTCAGAAGGAGGTCAGTGTTAGCAGGCCCCATATTCCTCCTTAGACAGGGTCATTTTAAGATGGCTGTTTTATGTATGTTGGCAGCCCAAGTCGTGTTGTCACTTAGTAAAAGCGTCAGGTGAAGCAGGAACAGTAACACACAGAGAGGCCAGTTATTTTCGGGAATGTTTAAGAAGTTTTCCTGGTACATTCTGAGCTTTTGCTCCTAATATTAGAGGAGACATTTTCTTGTTGTAACCTGGGTGACCTCCAGACCTCCAAATACAGAATCTTGCAACACTAGAGTCATTGATGCCATTGGCTCTTCATATGCCGTACCCTCAGAAACCTCTTATTTACTGAGTGTTACTAAACTGTTCTCAAGATAAAAATAAAGGCATATCTGCCGCATGAGGTTTTATAGTTATTGATGCACTCAAAAAAATAAATAAACCTCTGTGTGCCTGCCATCAATATAAAGGGAAGAATTTTTATATCTGAGCAAAAAAATCATAAAAATGTAACCTATTCACTTAAAACCACTGACATCACTTAGATAAGAGCATATTAATTCAATAGAGAATGCTAACATCACTAAGAATTGGGGATGGGCTGAACACCCCCCTATTTGGTTCGCACCAGAACTCCAGAACAGTGAAAATGTTCTGACCCGAAAGGCGAACCCTATTAAAGTCTATGGGACCCGAACTTGAAAAATCAAAAGTCCCCATTTTGAAGGCTTATATGCAAGTAGCTGGCCATAAAAAGTGTATGGGGGACTGGATACTGCCCTGGGGGACATGTGTCAATGCAAGATAGTTTTTACAGGAGCAGTGAGTTTAATGAGGCTTAAAGTGCAACAATAAAAATGAAAAATTCCTTTAAATATGGTGTCTGAGAGTCCCCTTAGTCTGCCTGTAAGGTGGTGCATCTGTAGCATGTATAGAACCTGCTGCAGCAAAAATGACATTTGAAAAGAAAGAAAAATGAATGAAATGACATTTACACTGCCGGTAATATGGTTATGGTAAAAAAAATAAAATAAAACAGCATGAAGTCCCCCCAAAAACCATACCAGACCCTTATCAGAGCACACAGCCTGGCAGGCCAGAAAAGAGGAGGTACAACCGAGCACAAAAGCCTCATCCCCAAAACCCTGAGATGTGGTTCTGGGGGTCTGCAGGCAGGGGGCTTATCTGAATCTTAAGGGGGCCCCCAGATCTGGCACCTCCCCTTGTGAATGAGTTTGTAAATCCATTGTCAATCACGATGCCCGCTACACCGCCAGACTTGAAAAAGAAAAAAAATCACTCTGCTGTCAACTAAGGCAAACCGCCGAAAGCCTGGCTTGCCATTTGACAGTTCTTATATAGGTAAGGGTGGAGCCCACCTGGCTCCATCCTTTGTGATGTCACTGACCCAGCATGCACCAGTGATGTCGCAAGGGGGAGGTGCCACCAGGTGACATCGCCAGGTGGCTCTACCACTTACCTATATAAGAACTGTCAAACGGCAAACCATATATTCAGCGGTTTGCCGTAGTTGACGGTGGAGCAATTTTTTTTTGGGGTCTAGCAGGGTGGCAAGCATAGCCCCCTTGCCCTAAAGCACCCATCCCCTCCCATGTTGAGGACACGTGGCCTGGTATGGATTGGGGGGACCCCACCCCTTTTTTTTTTTTACTTTTCTGTTGCCGGCAATTGTTTTTTTTTTATCCAGCTGTCAGCAGGAAAACCCATTGACAGCTGACGACTCATCAATTGTTAAGGACGCCGTGGCCACCTTCCTGGCCCCATCCAGCTTTTCAGTTATTCACTGCAATCTAATTGGGCAAAGTTTTGCCTAATCAGGGCTTAGAATGCTCTGTGCAGCGAACGCCCTGCAAATTCGGGTGTTTACCAAACGGGCGAACAGCCGATGTTCAGGCCAAACTTTTGCTCAGCCCAAAATATTTTCCCAACTCTACTGAGAATACAATGTATCTATCCAATAGAGACCAGTGATATCACTTAGAATGCAGTCTATCCATACACTAGAGACCATTGACATCAATGGGAATGCAGCCTATCCATTTACTAGAGATCAGTAACATTACTAAGAATGTATACTGAGCATAATATAGCTCTGGTGGGTCCTTTAAGCCACCCAGCAGAATATTTCACCCTGACCACAGCTTAATTCCTCTCCCTGCCAGTAACAGAGAGGGGGGAAGCAGGAAAACTTGGGCTTCTATGCCACCAGCCATGGATAGATGCCCAACCCTAAAAATGGGAAAATTAAGATTCTGGCCATGGCCATATGGCCTGGAACTGTAACTCCACCTACCATCTGAACAGAGGAAATGGTTGGTGAACCTTCCAATGAAGGGGACATCGAGCTACAAAACAGCCAGGCACCTGAGCTTGGGGTTATGGGTGTCTCCTGAGAGCCCAGACGCATGCTGAGCAGCCAGAAAGTCCCCAACACTGAGCTGTGTACTATGCTGGGTACAGAGTGTGCTGAGAGCCCAAGCAAGAGCTGCTATAAGAGAAGGCAGTGTGCTGCTGAGAGAGTAGGAACACAGCACACAAGGCTGCTGCAGGGGAAGAAAAGACCAACAACTCTAAGAATTTTAATGGGACTTTAAATATGCCTCCACTCATCCCTATAGAACAACTCAATTTTATTGAAATTTTAAATATGCTTCCAATGGGACTTTAAATATAACTCCAAATACTTAGAGTTGTTGTTCTTGTATAGGGATGAGGCCTCCATTAGTGTAATTGGTGTTTTATACGTATCCAACATCCCATATAGATATATAGATGTATGGAAGAAAAGACCATGAGGCTGGTGAGAACCAAGCAGCAGAAGAACATCAATGGTACAGTAATACAGGGCATAGCCACAAGAAGAGGATCAAAGGGTGACTTTTCACCTGACTTTATGAAGAAGCTGGGGCCTAGCTCAAATCTACATCCATTCTGTCCATGTGATCATTTAATGATGAGCTGTCTGGGCCCAGAGGGACATCATCAGAGTTCCTATGTGGTGAGAGGCCAACACTGAATGCCTGATCGGCTACTATTTGCTGATATTTACTACTAGGAGGAATCCTGCCAAGAAGGGACTGTGTTGTTACTTTACTCTATGAATTATAAGTACTCTCTGTTGAGGCCCCAATGCCGTCAGGACTATGGCTAGTTAGAGACTGGGAACCATAGATAGGTTCCACAGCACACAAATCTTTTGTCTATGGTGCTCTTATCTGACATGCCTGTGCCAATGATAGAAACTGGTCTACCATGGTTCATGTTGCCTAACTCAAACTTTCTTGGGCTTTGTCTGTTTATCAAGTTAATTTCCCCAATTCCAGGTTTATAAGAGTTTCTTGGGTACAGATATAGGGTGGTCATCATTCAACTGGGCAGAAAAACTCAAACAATTCCAACTCTCCTTGGGAGTTTAATACGATGAAAAAATAAATATTCAAACGTTATTCCTAGTATTAAACATGTCAAAAAAGTCAGTAATTAAAGAAAAATAGATGGTTGAAGCAATAAGCAAATATCAAGTTTTCCAGCAAACACTAAGCTTGGCTTTATCCTCTTATATCTCCTTAACCTTATTATTGGTCAATGAGGAGTAAAATACAACTGTATGGTAATGTGTGATAAAATATCATGAGTTGAGAAAACAACGCAACAAATATTGTCTGTAATATTTGCATTAACTAGGTTATCACAATTTTGTAAATCCGCCAATGCAATATTTCAACACAAGTAATAAAAACCTAACAAGTTAAAAACAATAACGCATGCAATATGATTGTTTCAAAAGATATTTGATATGCTTTTTATACATTACAAAATGATTTATGAATAGGGTTGAGCGGACACCTAGATGTCCGTGTTCGACGGGTTCGGCCGAACTTTAAAAAAAAGTCCGGGTCCGTGTCCCGGACTTTTACCGAACTTTTCCCGGACACCGAACCCCATTGAAGTCAATGGGGACCCGAACTTTAAGGCACTAAAATGGCTCTAAAACACCAAAGGAAAGGGCTAGAGTGCTGCAAATGGCAGCAAAACGTAATTAAGAGCATGGCAAGTGCTCTGCAAACAAATGTGGATAGGGAAATAACTTAAAACAACAAAAAAAAACAGAAAAATAAAACAATGTTCTTCTTCATCTCTGAAGGACGAGGCCCATATGGAGTAGGAGGGAGGTTGAGGTGGTGGTGGATGTGGCGGTGACATAGGCGTGCGCACAGGGTGTGCTGGGTGTGCCTGGGCACACCCTAATCACCTAGGGCACATAGCATTGCCAGTGAGGAGATGGGAAAGATCTCCCTGGGACCTGCTCTGCTCTATTTCTCCTTGCCTACAGGTACATGGCCCCGATACATTACTCTCTCTGCTGGCAAACACATGCATGTGTATTTCAACTTTGGGGTGCACACCTTAATGCAATAGGCTGCGCACACCTATGGGCGGTGTAGGTGGAAGCGGCGGTGGAGGAGGACCAGGGCCGGATTAACAGCATCATGGGCTTGGTGCTGAGGATTTTGAAGGGCCTTAGGGCCGTGCCTTGCCATGCACCCAGAGGAGGAAGGGTGCAGCCATGCATGCCTAATTCAACATGGGATGCTGTCTCTGAAGCCCATAAACACATCCATGCATCGCCAACTGTCCCTCCTTGTCCGGCCTTCACGCTGTGTGGGGAGGTTCTGAGGGTGCTGCCTGGGGAAGCGAGCATAGAAGCCAGACTTCTGTGTTTACAAGTGACAGAAGAGCGGTAACAGTGAATATGGCCAACCCGGGGCCTATATAAAAGGTAGGGGCCTGGAGCTGCAGCTCCAATAGACCCTACATTAATCTGGCCCTGAGGAGGAGGACGAGGTAGCCAACACTGCTTCTTTTCACAAATTTTAAATGAGGGTACACCCCAAAAGAGTGAGAAAGAGCAAAAATGGAACAATGGGTGGGTAAGGTCGGTATCCATTGCTATTCTGCATAAGGTACGGAAAAGTCCCGTGGGATCCATGCCTGGTTCATTTTAATGAACGTGAGCTTGTCCACATTGTCTCTGGACAGGCGGCTGCGCTTGTCTGTTATAACGCCCCCAGCCGTGCTAAATACCCGTTCAGATAATACACTGGCTGCAGGGCACGCCAGCACCTCCAAGGCGTAAAGGGCAAGCTCAGGCCATGTGCCCAATTTGGAGACCCAGAAGTTGAAGGGGGCAGACCCGTCATTCACTACATGTAGGCGTGTGCACACATACTGCTCCACCATGTTGGTAAAATGCTGCCTCCTGCTAAGACGTTCCATCTGAGCTGCTGGTGCTGCTGTTTGTTGTGGCGTGCTGACAAAGCTTTTCCACATTTCGGCCATGCTAACCCTGCCTTCTGAGGTGCTGGCGGTGCCCTGGTTGCGTTGGCGACCTCCTCCTCCTCCTCCTCTGCCTTGTGCTTCCACTGTGGCCCCGCTGTCAGATGGGAATGCCAGCAGCATGGCGTCTACCAGCGTGCGCTTGTACTCGCGCATCTTGCGATCGCGCTCCAGTGAGTGAATTAAGGACGGTACGTTGTCCTTGTAACGGGGATCCAGCAGCGTGGCCACCCAGTAATCAGCACAAGTTAGAATGTGGGCAACTCGGCGGTCGTTGTGGAGACACTGCAGCATGTAATCGCTCATGTGTGCCAGGCTGCCCAGAGGCAACGAAAGGCTGTCCTCTGTGGGAGGTGTATGGTCCGTGTCCTCTGTATCCCCCCAGCCACGCACCAGTGATGGCCATGAGCTGGCCTGGGTGCCACCCTGCTGTGAACATGGTTCCATCTCCTCCTCCAGCTCCTCCTCCTCCTCATCCTCCTCATCCTCCAGAACTGTGCCCCTGCTGGACAATTGCGTCCCTGGCGTTTGCGTGTGCAGGAACCCACCCTCGGAGCCCCTTGCGAATGACTGCCCTGAAAGCCTTGGAAATGTTACCTCTTCATCCTCCTCCTCCTCCTCATCCTGTGCCACATCCTCTTCCATCATCGCCCGAATTGTTTTTTCAAGGAGGCATAGAAGTGGGATAGTTAAGCTGAGAACGGCGTCATTGCCACTGGCCATGTTGGTGGAGTACTCAAAACAGCGCAACAAGGCACACAGGTCTCGCATGGAGGCCCAGTTATTGGTGGTGAAGTGGTGCTGTTCCGCAGAGCGACTCACGCGTGCGTGCTGCAGCTGAAACTCCACTATGGCCTGCTGCTGCTCGCACAGTCTTTCCAGCATGTGCAAGGTGGAGTTCCACCTTGTGGGCACGTCACATATGAGGCGGTGAGCGGGAAGGCCGAAGTTACGCTGCAGCGCTGCCAGGCGAGCAGCAGCAGGGTGAGAACGCCGAAAGTGCGCACAAACGGCCCGCACTTTCTGCAGCAGCTCTGACATATCGGGGTAGTTTTTAAGGAACCTCTGCACCACCAAATTCAGCACATGCGCCAGGCAAGGGATGTGCGTCAAACCGGCTAGGCCCAGAGCTGCTATGAGATTTCGCCCGTTATCGCACACCACCAGGCCGGGCTTGAGGCTCGCTGGCAGCAACCACTCATTTGTCTGCTGTTCCATGCTCCTCCACAACTCCTGCGCGGTGTGTGGTTTGTCCCCCAAACAGGCAAGTTGTAAAACTGCCTGCTGTCGTTTACCCCTGGCCGTGCTGAAGTTGGTGGTGAAGGTGTTACGCTGTCCGGATGAGGAGGCGGTAGAGGATGAGGAAGCGGAGTAGGAGGAGTTAGGAACAGGAGGCAAACTGAAGCGCCCTGCAATCCTCGGTGGTGGAAGGACATGCGCCAAATTGCTATCCGCCTCAGGCCCATCCGCCACTGCATTTACCCAGTGTGCCGTTAGGGAGATATAACGCCCCTGACCGTGCTTACTGGTCCACGTATCCGTAGTTAGGTGGACCTTGGCACAGATGGCGTTGCGCAGTGCACACCTGATTTTTTCCCCCACTTGGTTGTGCAGGGAAGGGATGGCTTGCCTGGAAAAGTAGTGGCGGCTGGGCACGACGTACTGTGGGACAGCCACCGACATAAGGTTTTTAAAACTGTGCGTCTCCACCAGACGGAATGACAGCATTTCAAAGGCCAATAATTTTGAAATGCTGGCATTCAGGGCCAGGGATCGCGGGTGGGTAGGGGGGTACTTCCTCTTCCTCTCAAGTGTTTGGGAGATGGAAAGCTGAACGCTTCCACGGGACATTGTGGAGATGGTTGTTGGTGACCCAGGTGGTGGTGTTGCTGACAGATCGTCTGTTTGCGGGGTGGCAGGTGCCGGTATCACTACAGATGTGGCTGGAGCGGCCGAGACTGCAGCAGAAGAGGAAGCAGGATGAGCCAGAGACGTTTCTTGGTTTTGAAGGTGTGTACTCCACTGCAGCTCGTGCTTTGCACTTAGATGCCTGATCATGCAGGTTGTGCTCAGGTTGAGAAGGTTCATGCCTCGCTTCAAGCTCTGATTGCACAGGGTGCAAACCAATCGTGTCCTGTCATCAGCACATTTTCTAAAGAACTTCCACGCTAGAGAACTCCTTTGAGCTGACTTTGGTGCGCTCGTTCCCTTGCTGCGTTGGGCAGTAGCGGGCGTAGTGTCTAGGGCACGGCCGCTCCGCTTCTGCACCCTGCTCCCTCTTCTGCTGTGCTGGTGGCTCTGTGCGACCACCGCCTCTTCCTCCAAACTACTCAGTTCACCTGCATGACGTTCATTCCATGTGGGGTCGAGGACCTCATCGTCCTCCACATCATCTTCCACCCAGTCTTCACCCCTGCCCTCCTTGTCGGTCTCCACAATGCTGAACGCCGCAGCAGTTGGCACCTGCGTTTCGTCATCATCGGAGACGTGCTGCGATGATCCTTGCATGTACTCATCTTGAGGAATAAGTGGTTGGGCATCGCTGCACTCAATCTCTTCCACTTCTGGGGCAGGGCTAGGTGGATGGCCCTGGGAAACCCTGCTGACAGAGTCCTCAAAAAGAATAAGAGACTGCTGTATGGCTTGGGGCTCAGACTGCTGGCCTGATTTGCAAGGGGGTGAGGTGAAAGACGGTTGGACATTGGCTGCAGGTGCCAACTCTGACCTTTCTGCAGTAGACTGGGTGGGAGACAATGTGAAGGAACTGGAGGCACTGTCAGCAGCAAACCAATCTACTATCGCCTCAACTTGTTCTGGCCTCATCACTTCTAGGGGCGTTTGATGCCCTACCAAATACTGATGCAGGTTCTGTCGCCTACTCACACTTGAGGAAGGTGTTTCACTTGTGCGTGTAGCTGGCACAGATCGACCATGTCCTCTCCTTGCAACAGGAGCTCTACCAGCAGCACCACGACCCAGGCCACGGCCCTTATTTGACGGTCTCCTCATATTTCTGTAATTTAAGATCTTGCCCTAGAAAGGTTTTTATTGAATAGCGGAATAGAAAATATGATCCAAAAAAAGTGTATGTATATCACACGTACACAACCACACTAGGCCCCAATTACTATTGTTTGTACCCCTAAAAGGCTAGATGAGGAGTAGGGGGAGTATGGAACAGGCAGCACCCTCAAACCTTCAGAAGTATGAGATGAACCCCAACAACTTGGAAAGGTGGATCTCTCTCACACGTACCGACACAGACTATCCCGCAATTCAATTGATCCTCAAAGGTTTTTATTGAATAGCGGAATAGGAAATATGATCAAAAAAAGTGTATGTATCTCGCACGTACACAACCACACTAGGCCCCAATTACTATTGTTTGTACCCCTAAAAGGCTAGATGAGGAGTAGGGGGGGTATGGAACAGGCAGCACCCTCAAACCTTCAGAAGTATGAGATGAACCCCAACAACTTGGAAAGGTGGATCTCTCTCACACGTACCGACACAGACTATCCCGCAATTCAATTGATCCCCAAAGGTTTTTATTGAATAGCGGAATAGGAAATATGATCAAAAAAAGTGTATGTATCTCACACGTACAGAAACACACTAGGCCCCAATTACTATTGTTTGTACACCTAAAAGGATGGATGAGGAGGAGGAGGAGTATGGAACAGGCAGCACCCTCAAAGCTTCAGAAGTATGAGATGAACCCCAAAAACTTGGAAAGGTGGATCTCACACGTACCGACACAGACTATCCCGCAATTTAATTGATCCCCAAAGGTTTTTATTGAATAGCGGAATAGGAAATATGATCAAAAAATGTGTATGTATCTCACACGTACAGAAGCACACTAGGCCCCAATTACTATTGTTTGTACACCTAAAAGGATGGATGAGGAGGAGGAGGAGTATGGAACAGGCAGCACCCTCAAAGCTTCAGAAGTATGAGATGAACCCCAAAAACTTGGAAAGGTGGATCTCACACGTACCGACACAGACTATCCCGCAATTTAATTGATCCCCAAAGGTTTTTATTGAATAGCGGAATAGGAAATATGATCAAAAAAAGTGTATGTATCTCGCACGTACAGAAACACACTAGGCCCCAATTACTATTGTTTGTACACCTAAAAGGATGGATGAGGAGGAGGAGGAGTATGGAACAGGCAGCACCCTCAAAGCTTCAGAAGTATGAGATGAACCCCAAAAACTTGGAAAGGTGGATCTCACACGTACCGACACAGACTATCCCGCAATTTAATTGATCCCCAAAGGTTTTTATTGAATAGCGGAATAGGAAATATGATCAAAAAAAGTGTATGTATCTCGCACGTACAGAAACACACTAGGCCCCAATTACTATTGTTTGTACACCTAAAAGGATGGATGAGGAGGAGGAGGAGTATGGAACAGGCAGCACCCTCAAAGCTTCAGAAGTATGAGATGAACCCCAAAAACTTGGAAAGGTGGATCTCACACGTACCGACACAGACTATTCCGCAATTTAATTGATCCCCAAAGGTTTTTATTGAATAGCGGAATAGGAAATATGATCAAAAAATGTGTATGTATCTCACACGTACAGAAGCACACTAGGCCCCAATTACTATTGTTTGTACACCTAAAAGGATGGATGAGGAGGAGGAGGAGTATGGAACAGGCAGCACCCTCAAAGCTTCAGAAGTATGAGATGAACCCCAAAAACTTGGAAAGGTGGATCTCACACGTACCGACACAGACTATTCCGCAATTTAATTGATCCCCAAAGGTTTTTATTGAATAGCGGAATAGGAAATATGATCAAAAAATGTGTATGTATCTCACACGTACAGAAGCACACTAGGCCCCAATTACTATTGTTTGTACACCTAAAAGGATGGATGAGGAGGAGGAGGAGGAGTATGGAACAGGCAGCACCCTCAAAGCTTCAGAAGTATGAGATGAACCCCAAAAACTTGGAAAGGTGGATCTCACACGTACCGACACAGACTATCCCGCAATTTAATTGATCCCCAAAGGTTTTTATTGAATAGCGGAATAGGAAATATGATCAAAAAAAGTGTATGTATCTCGCACGTACACAACCACACTAGGCCCCAATTACTATTGTTTGTACCCCTAAAAGGCTAGATGAGGAGTAGGGGGGGTATGGAACAGGCAGCACCCTCAAACCTTCAGAAGTATGAGATGAACCCCAACAACTTGGAAAGGTGGATCTCTCTCACACGTACCGACACAGACTATCCCGCAATTCAATTGATCCTCAAAGGTTTTTATTGAATAGCGGAATAGGAAATATGATCAAAAAAAGTGTATGTATCTCGCACGTACACAACCACACTAGGCCCCAATTACTATTGTTTGTACCCCTAAAAGGCTAGATGAGGAGTAGGGGGGGTATGGAACAGGCAGCACCCTCAAACCTTCAGAAGTATGAGATGAACCCCAACAACTTGGAAAGGTGGATCTCTCTCACACGTACCAACACAGACTATCCCCCAATTTAACTGATCCCCAAAGGTTTTTGATTAAATAGCGGAATAGAAAATATGATCCCAAAAAAGTGTATGTATATCACACGTACACAACCACACTAGGCCCCAATTACTATTGTTTGTACCCCTAAAAGGCTAGGAGTAGGGGGGAGTATGGAACAGGCAGCACCCTCAAACCTTCAGAAGTATGAGATGAACCCCAACAACTTGGAAAGGTGGATCTCTCTCACACGTACCAACACAGACTATCCCCCAATTTAACTGATCCCCAGAGGTTTTTGATTAAATAGCGGAATAGAAAATATGATCCCAAAAAAGTGTATGTATATCACACGTACACAACCACACTAGGCCCCAATTACTATTGTTTGTACCCCTAAAAGGCTAGGAGTAGGGGGAGTATGGAACAGGCAGCACCCTCAAACCTTCAGAAGTATGAGATGAACCCCAACAACTTGGAAAGGTGGATCTCTCTCACACGTACCAACACAGACTATCCCCCAATTTAACTGATCCCCAAAGGTTTTTGATTAAATAGCGGAATAGAAAATATGATCCCAAAAAAGTGTATGTATATCACACGTACACAACCACACTAGGCCCCAATTACTATTGTTTGTACCCCTAAAAGGCTAGGAGTAGGGGGGAGTATGGAACAGGCAGCACCCTCAAACCTTCAGAAGTATGAGATGAACCCCAACAACTTGGAAAGGTGGATCTCTCTCACACGTACCAACACAGACTATCCCCCAATTTAACTGATCCCCAGAGGTTTTTGATTAAATAGCGGAATAGAAAATATGATCCCAAAAAAGTGTATGTATATCACACGTACACAACCACACTAGGCCCCAATTACTATTGTTTGTACCCCTAAAAGGCTAGGAGTAGGGGGAGTATGGAACAGGCAGCACCCTCAAACCTTCAGAAGTATGAGATGAACCCCAACAACTTGGAAAGGTGGATCTCTCTCACACGTACCAAGACAGACTATCCCCCAATTTAACTGATCCCCAAAGGTTTTTGATTAAATAGCGGAATAGAAAATATGATCCCAAAAAAGTGTATGTATATCACACGTACACAACCACACTAGGCCCCAATTACTATTGTTTGTACCCCTAAAAGGCTAGGAGTAGGGGGAGTATGGAACAGGCAGCACCCTCAAACCTTCAGAAGTATGAGATGAACCCCAACAACTTGGAAAGGTGGATCTCTCTCACACGTACCAACACAGACTATCCCCCAATTTAACTGATCCCCAAAGGTTTTTGATTAAATAGCGGAATAGAAAATATGATCCCAAAAAAGTGTATGTATATCACACGTACACAACCACACTAGGCCCCAATTACTATTGTTTGTACCCCTAAAAGGCTAGGAGTAGGGGGAGTATGGAACAGGCAGCACCCTCAAACCTTCAGAAGTATGAGATGAACCCCAACAACTTGGAAAGGTGGATCTCTCTCACACGTACCAACACAGACTATCCCCCAATTTAACTGATCCCCAAAGGTTTTTGATTAAATAGCGGAATAGAAAATATGATCCCAAAAAAGTGTATGTATATCACACGTACACAACCACACTAGGCCCCAATTACTATTGTTTGTACCCCTAAAAGGCTAGGAGTAGGGGGAGTATGGAACAGGCAGCACCCTCAAACCTTCAGAAGTATGAGATGAACCCCAACAACTTGGAAAGGTGGATCTCTCTCACACGTACCAACACAGACTATCCCCCAATTTAACTGATCCCCAAAGGTTTTTGATTAAATAGCGGAATAGAAAATATGATCCCAAAAAAGTGTATGTATATCACACGTACACAACCACACTAGGCCCCAATTACTATTGTTTGTACCCCTAAAAGGCTAGGAGTAGGGGGGAGTATGGAACAGGCAGCACCCTCAAACCTTCAGAAGTATGAGATGAACCCCAACAACTTGGAAAGGTGGATCTCTCTCACACGTACCAACACAGACTATCCCCCAATTTAACTGATCCCCAGAGGTTTTTGATTAAATAGCGGAATAGAAAATATGATCCCAAAAAAGTGTATGTATATCACACGTACACAACCACACTAGGCCCCAATTACTATTGTTTGTACCCCTAAAAGGCTAGGAGTAGGGGGAGTATGGAACAGGCAGCACCCTCAAACCTTCAGAAGTATGAGATGAACCCCAACAACTTGGAAAGGTGGATCTCTCTCACACGTACCAACACAGACTATCCCCCAATTTAACTGATCCCCAAAGGTTTTTGATTAAATAGCGGAATAGAAAATATGATCCCAAAAAAGTGTATGTATATCACACGTACACAACCACACTAGGCCCCAATTACTATTGTTTGTACCCCTAAAAGGCTAGGAGTAGGGGGAGTATGGAACAGGCAGCACCCTCAAACCTTCAGAAGTATGAGATGAACCCCAACAACTTGGAAAGGTGGATCTCTCTCACACGTACCAACACAGACTATCCCCCAATTTAACTGATCCCCAAAGGTTTTTGATTAAATAGCGGAATAGAAAATATGATCCCAAAAAAGTGTATGTATATCACACGTACACAACCACACTAGGCCCCAATTACTATTGTTTGTACCCCTAAAAGGCTAGGAGTAGGGGGGAGTATGGAACAGGCAGCACCCTCAAACCTTCAGAAGTATGAGATGAACCCCAACAACTTGGAAAGGTGGATCTCTCTCACACGTACCAACACAGACTATCCCCCAATTTAACTGATCCCCAGAGGTTTTTGATTAAATAGCGGAATAGAAAATATGATCCCAAAAAAGTGTATGTATATCACACGTACACAACCACACTAGGCCCCAATTACTATTGTTTGTACACCTAAAAGGCTAGGAGTAGGGGGAGTATGGAACAGGCAGCACCCTCAAACCTTCAGAAGTATGAGATGAACCCCAACAACTTGGAAAGGTGGATCTCTCTCACACGTACCAACACAGACTATCCCCCAATTTAACTGATCCCCAAAGGTTTTTGATTAAATAGCGGAATAGAAAATATGATCCCAAAAAAGTGTATGTATATCACACGTACACAACCACACTAGGCCCCAATTACTATTGTTTGTACCCCTAAAAGGCTAGGAGTAGGGGGAGTATGGAACAGGCAGCACCCTCAAACCTTCAGAAGTATGAGATGAACCCCAACAACTTGGAAAGGTGGATCTCTCTCACACGTACCAACACAGACTATCCCCCAATTTAACTGATCCCCAAAGGTTTTTGATTAAATAGCGGAATAGAAAATATGATCCCAAAAAAGTGTATGTATATCACACGTACACAACCACACTAGGCCCCAATTACTATTGTTTGTACCCCTAAAAGGCTAGGAGTAGGGGGAGTATGGAACAGGCAGCACCCTCAAACCTTCAGAAGTATGAGATGAACCCCAACAACTTGGAAAGGTGGATCTCTCTCACACGTACCAACACAGACTATCCCCCAATTTAACTGATCCCCAAAGGTTTTTGATTAAATAGCGGAATAGAAAATATGATCCCAAAAAAGTGTATGTATATCACACGTACACAACCACACTAGGCCCCAATTACTATTGTTTGTACCCCTAAAAGGCTAGGAGTAGGGGGAGTATGGAACAGGCAGCACCCTCAAACCTTCAGAAGTATGAGATGAACCCCAACAACTTGGAAAGGTGGATCTCTCTCACACGTACCAACACAGACTATCCCCCAATTTAACTGATCCCCAGAGGTTTTTGATTAAATAGCGGAATAGAAAATATGATCCCAAAAAAGTGTATGTATATCACACGTACACAACCACACTAGGCCCCAATTACTATTGTTTGTACCCCTAAAAGGCTAGGAGTAGGGGGGAGTATGGAACAGGCAGCACCCTCAAACCTTCAGAAGTATGAGATGAACCCCAACAACTTGGAAAGGTGGATCTCTCTCACACGTACCAACACAGACTATCCCCCAATTTAACTGATCCCCAAAGGTTTTTGATTAAATAGCGGAATAGAAAATATGATCCCAAAAAAGTGTATGTATATCACACGTACACAACCACACTAGGCCCCAATTACTATTGTTTGTACCCCTAAAAGGCTAGATGAGGAGTAGGGGGAGTATGGAACAGGCAGCACCCTCAAACCTTCAGTATGAGATTGTGTTCACTGTACCCCACAAAGATTGAGTTCACTGCACCCCACAATGATTGTGTTCACTGCACCCCACAAAGATTGTGTTCACTGCACCTCACAAAGATTGTGTTCACTGTACCCCCCAAAGATTTTGTTCACTGCACCCCACAAAGATTCTGTTCACTGTACCCCACAAAGATTGTGTTCACTGCACCCCAAAAAGATTGTGTTCACTGCACCCCAAAAAGGATGTTGTTCACTGCACCCCAAAAAGGATGTTGTTCACTCCACCCCAAAAAGATTGTGTTCACTGCACCCCACAAAGATTGTGTTCACTGCACCCCAAAAAGATTGTGTTCACTGCACCCCAAAAATGATTTTGTTCACTGCACCCCAAAAAGGATTTTGTTCACTGCACCCCAAAAAGGATGTTGTTCACTCCACCCCAAAAAGATTGTGTTCACTGCACCCCAAAAAGATTGTGTTCACTGCACCCCACAAAGGATTTTGTTCACTGCACCCCAAAAAGATTGTGTTCACTGCACCCCAAAAAGGATGTTGTTCACTGCACCCCAAAAAGGATTTTGTTCACTGCACCCCAAAAAGATTGTGTTCACTGCACCCCACAAAGGATTTTGTTCACTGCACCCCACAAAGATTGTGTTCACTGCACACCAAAAAGGATTGTGTTCACTGCACCCCAAAAAGATTTTGTTCACTGCACCCCAAAAAGATTGTGTTCACTGCAGCCCAAAAAGATTGTGTTCACTGCAGCCCAAAAAGATTGTGTTCACTGCAGCCCAAAAAGATTGTGTTCACTGCAGCCCAAAAAGATTGTGTTCACTGCAGCCCAAAAAGATTGTGTTCACTGCAGCTCACACACAGAAAAATGGATGTGGATCACTGACACCTGCCTATCTCCAATCCCACACCACACAGCAATATCGATTGTAGTTTGTAGAACACAGTTTCCCTAAAATTCAGCAGACTCTGTCCCTAACAGGATTGAGAAGAGATCGTAGATCAGGATTGAGTGCAGATTCACCCCACCCCCCACACAGCAATATCGATTGTAGTTTGTAGAACACAGTTTCCCTAAAATTCAGCAGACTCTGTCCCTAACAGGATTGAGAAGAGATCGTAGATCAGGATTGAGTGCAGATTCACCCCACCCCCCACACAGCAATATCGATTGTAGTTTGTAGAACACAGTTTCCCTAAAATTCAGCAGACTCTGTCCCTAACAGGATTGAGAAGAGATCGTAGATCAGGATTGAGTGCAGATTCACCCCACCCCCCACACAGCAATATCGATTGTAGTTTGTAGAAGACACTGACCCTATATAATTCAGCAGACTCTATCCCTAAAATGCCTACAACTCGCCCTGCCTAAACACTCCGACCTGTCCCTCAATTCTATCCGGACACAAATGGTTTTTTCCTGCCTATCTTTCCCTAATCAGCAGCCAGCACGTTGATGTGTGCTCTCTGTCCCTGAATCTAAGCAGCATAATGACGCCGCTGCGGCTGCCTCGAACTTATAAAGACTTGGTCACATGCTTCAGACGGCCAATCACAGCTACTGAGACATTTGCAGGCATGGCTGGGATGGCTTAAGGCACACCAGTTAAACGATTGTTGATTGGCTGTTGAAAGCCCGCCATGAAAAGAGCGCCAAAGCATGCAAAACCCGGAAATAAAACGACCGAACACGGATTTTTACCCGAACATACAGTAAAGTGTCCGTGTCCGTGTTCGGGTACAAAAAATCCAATTATTCGGTACGAACACGAATAATACAGTCCGTGTTCGCTCAACACTATTAGGGTTGAGCGAACACCTAGATGTCCGTGTTCGACGGGTTCGGCCGAACTTTAAAAAAAAGTCCGGGTCCGTGTCCCGGACTTTTACCGAACTTTTCCCGGACACCGAACCCCATTGAAGTCAATGGGGACCCGAACTTTAAGGCACTAAAATGGCTCTAAAACACCAAAGGAAAGGGCTAGAGTGCTGCAAATGGCAGCAAAACGTAATTAAGAGCATGGCAAGTGCTCTGCAAACAAATGTGGATAGGGAAATAACTTAAAACAACAAAAAAAAAACAGAAAAATAAAACAATGTTCTTCTTCATCTCTGAAGGACGAGGCCCATATGGAGTAGGAGGGAGGTTGAGGTGGTGGTGGATGTGGCGGTGACATAGGCGTGCGCACAGGGTGTGCTGGGTGTGCCTGGGCACACCCTAATCACCTAGGGCACATAGCATTGCCAGTGAGGAGATGGGAAAGATCTCCCTGGGACCTGCTCTGCTCTATTTCTCCTTGCCTACAGGTACATGGCCCCGATACATTACTCTCCCTGCTGGCAAACACATGCATGTGTATTTCAACTTTGGGGTGCACACCTTAATGCAATAGGCTGCGCACACCTATGGGCGGTGTAGGTGGAAGCGGCGGTGGAGGAGCACCAGGGCCGGATTAACAGCATCATGGGCTTGGTGCTGAGGATTTTGAAGGGCCTTAAGGGCCGTGCCTTGCCATGCACCCAGAGGAGGAAGGGTGCAGCCATGCATGCCTAATTCAACATGGGATGCTGTCTCTGAAGCCCATAAACACATCCATGCATCGCCAACTGTCCCTCCTTGTCCGGCCTTCACGCTGTGTGGGGAGGTTCTGAGGGTGCTGCCTGGGGAAGCGAGCATAGAAGCCAGACTTCTGTGTTTACAAGTGACAGAAGAGCGGTAACAGTGAATATGGCCAACCCGGGGCCTATATAAAAGGTAGGGGCCTGGAGCTGCAGCTCCAATAGCCCCTACATTAATCTGGCCCTGAGGAGGAGGACGAGGTAGCCAACACTGCTTCTTTTCAAAAATTTTAAATGAGGGTACACCCCAAAAGAGTGAGAAAGAGCAAAAATGGAACAATGGGTGGGTAAGGTCGGTATCCATTGCTATTCTGCATAAGGTACGGAAAAGTCCCGTGGGATCCATGCCTGGTTCATTTTAATGAACGTGAGCTTGTCCACATTGTCTCTGGACAGGCGGCTGCGCTTGTCTGTTATAACGCCCCCAGCCGTGCTAAATACCCGTTCAGATAATACACTGGCTGCAGGGCACGCCAGCACCTCCAAGGCGTAAAGGGCAAGCTCAGGCCATGTGCCCAATTTGGAGACCCAGAAGTTGAAGGGGGCAGACCCGTCATTCACTACATGTAGGCGTGTGCACACATACTGCTCCACCATGTTGGTAAAATGCTGCCTCCTGCTAAGACGTTCCATCTGAGCTGCTGGTGCTGCTGTTTGTTGTGGCGTGCTGACAAAGCTTTTCCACATTTCGGCCATGCTAACCCTGCCTTCTGAGGTGCTGGCGGTGCCCTGGTTGCGTTGGCGACCTCCTCCTCCTCCTCCTCTGCCTTGTGCTTCCACTGTGGCCCCGCTGTCAGATGGGAATGCCAGCAGCATGGCGTCTACCAGCGTGCGCTTGTACTCGCGCATCTTGCGATCGCGCTCCAGTGAGTGAATTAAGGACGGTACGTTGTCCTTGTAACGGGGATCCAGCAGCGTGGCCACCCAGTAATCAGCACAAGTTAGAATGTGGGCAACTCGGCGGTCGTTGTGGAGACACTGCAGCATGTAATCGCTCATGTGTGCCAGGCTGCCCAGAGGCGACGAAAGGCTGTCCTCTGTGGGAGGTGTATCGTCCGTGTCCTCTGTATCCCCCCAGCCACGCACCAGTGATGGCCATGAGCTGGCCTGGGTGCCACCCTGCTGTGAACATGGTTCCATCTCCTCCTCCAGCTCCTCCTCCTCCTCATCCTCCTCATCCTCCAGAACTGTGCCCCTGCTGGACAATTGCGTCCCTGGCGTTTGCGTGTGCAGGAACCCACCCTCGGAGCCCCTTGCGAATGACTGCCCTGAAAGCCTTGGAAATGTTACCTCTTCATCCTCCTCCTCCTCCTCATCCTGTGCCACATCCTCTTCCATCATCGCCCGAATTGTTTTTTCAAGGAGGCATAGAAGTGGGATAGTTAAGCTGAGAACGGCGTCATTGCCACTGGCCATGTTGGTGGAGTACTCAAAACAGCGCAACAAGGCACACAGGTCTCGCATGGAGGCCCAGTTATTGGTGGTGAAGTGGTGCTGTTCCGCAGAGCGACTCACGCGTGCGTGCTGCAGCTGAAACTCCACTATGGCCTGCTGCTGCTCGCACAGTCTTTCCAGCATGTGCAAGGTGGAGTTCCACCTTGTGGGCACGTCACATATGAGGCGGTGAGCGGGAAGGCCGAAGTTACGCTGCAGCGCTGCCAGGCGAGCAGCAGCAGGGTGAGAACGCCGAAAGTGCGCACAAACGGCCCGCACTTTCTGCAGCAGCTCTGACATATCGGGGTAGTTTTTAAGGAACCTCTGCACCACCAAATTCAGCACATGCGCCAGGCAAGGGATGTGCGTCAAACCGGCTAGGCCCAGAGCTGCTATGAGATTTCGCCCGTTATCACACACCACCAGGCCGGGCTTGAGGCTCGCTGGCAGCAACCACTCATTTGTCTGCTGTTCCATGCTCCTCCACAACTCCTGCGCGGTGTGTGGTTTGTCCCCCAAACAGGCAAGTTGTAAAACTGCCTGCTGTCGCTTACCCCTGGCCGTGCTGAAGTTGGTGGTGAAGGTGTTACGCTGTCCGGATGAGGAGGCGGTAGAGGATGAGGAAGCGGAGTAGGAGGAGTTACGAACAGGAGGCAAACTGAAGCGCCCTGCAATCCTCGGTGGTGGAAGGACATGCGCCAAATTGCTATCCGCCTCAGGCCCATCCGCCACTGCATTTACCCAGTGTGCCGTTAGGGAGATATAACGCCCCTGACCGTGCTTACTGGTCCACGTATCCGTAGTTAGGTGGACCTTGGCACAGATGGCGTTGCGCAGTGCACACCTGATATTTTCCCCCACTTGGTTGTGCAGGGAAGGGATGGCTTGCCTGGAAAAGTAGTGGCGGCTGGGCACGACGTACTGTGGGACAGCCACCGACATAAGGTTTTTAAAACTGTGCGTCTCCACCAGACGGAATGACAGCATTTCAAAGGCCAATAATTTTGAAATGCTGGCATTCAGGGCCAGGGATCGCGGGTGGGTAGGGGGGTACTTCCTCTTCCTCTCAAGTGTTTGGGAGATGGAAAGCTGAACGCTTCCACGGGACATTGTGGAGATGGTTGTTGGTGACCCAGGTGGTGGTGTTGCTGACAGATCGTCTGTTTGCGGGGTGGCAGGTGCCGGTATCACTACAGATGTGGCTGGAGCGGCCGAGACTGCAGCAGAAGAGGAAGCAGGATGAGCCAGAGACGTTTCTTGGTTTTGAAGGTGTGTACTCCACTACAGCTCGTGCTTTGCACTTAGATGCCTGATCATGCAGGTTGTGCTCAGGTTGAGAAGGTTCATGCCTCGCTTCAAGCTCTGATTGCACAGGGTGCAAACCACTCGTGTCCTGTCATCAGCACATTTTCTAAAGAACTTCCACGCTAGAGAACTCCTTTGAGCTGACTTTGGTGCGCTCGTTCCCTTGCTGCTTTGGGCAGTAGCGGGCGTAGTGTCTAGGGCACGGCCGCTCCGCTTCTGCACCCTGCTCCCTCTTCTGCTGTGCTGGTGGCTCTGTGCGACCACCGCCTCTTCCTCCAAACTACTCAGGTCACCTGCATGACGTTCATTCCATGTGGGGTCGAGGACCTCATCGTCCTCCACATCATCTTCCACCCAGTCTTCACCCCTGCCCTCCTTGTCGGTCTCCACAATGCTGAACGCCGCAGCAGTTGGCACCTGCGTTTCGTCATCATCGGAGACGTGCTGCGATGATCCTTGCATGTACTCATCTTGAGAAATAAGTGGTTGGGCATCGCTGCACTCAATCTCTTCCACTTCTGGGGCAGGGCTAGGTGGATGGCCCTGGGAAACCCTGCTGACAGAGTCCTCAAAAAGAATAAGAGACTGCTGTATGGCTTGGGGCTCAGACTGCTGGCCTGATTTGCAAGGGGGTGAGGTGAAAGACGGTTGGACATTGGCTGCAGGTGCCAACTCTGACCTTTCTGCAGTAGACTGGGTGGGAGACAATGTGAAGGAACTGGAGGCACTGTCAGCAGCAAACCAATCTACTATCGCCTCAACTTGTTCTGGCCTCATCACTTCTAGGGGCGTTTGATGCCCTACCAAATACTGATGCAGGTTCTGTCGCCTACTCACACTTGAGGAAGGTGTTTCACTTGTGCGTGTAGCTGGCACAGATCGACCATGTCCTCTCCTTGCAACAGGAGCTCTACCAGCAGCACCACGACCCAGGCCACGGCCCTTATTTGACGGTCTCCTCATATTTCTGTAATTTAAGATCTTGCCCTAGAAAGGTTTTTATTGAATAGCGGAATAGAAAATATGATCCAAAAAAAGTGTATGTATATCACACGTACACAACCACACTAGGCCCCAATTACTATTGTTTGTACCCCTAAAAGGCTAGGAGTAGGGGGAGTATGGAACAGGCAGCACCCTCAAACCTTCAGAAGTATGAGATGAACCCCAACAACTTGGAAAGGTGGATCTCTCTCACACGTACCAACACAGACTATCCCCCAATTTAACTGATCCCCAAAGGTTTTTGATTAAATAGCGGAATAGAAAATATGATCCCAAAAAAGTGTATGTATATCACACGTACACAACCACACTAGGCCCCAATTACTATTGTTTGTACCCCTAAAAGGCTAGGAGTAGGGGGAGTATGGAACAGGCAGCACCCTCAAACCTTCAGAAGTATGAGATGAACCCCAACAACTTGGAAAGGTGGATCTCTCTCACACGTACCAACACAGACTATCCCCCAATTTAACTGATCCCCAAAGGTTTTTGATTAAATAGCGGAATAGAAAATATGATCCCAAAAAAGTGTATGTATATCACACGTACACAACCACACTAGGCCCCAATTACTATTGTTTGTACCCCTAAAAGGCTAGATGAGGAGTAGGGGGAGTATGGAACAGGCAGCACCCTCAAACCTTCAGAAGTATGAGATTGTGTTCACTGTACCCCACAAAGATTGAGTTCACTGCACCCCACAATGATTGTGTTCACTGCACCCCACAAAGATTGTGTTCACTGCACCTCACAAAGATTGTGTTCACTGTACCCCCCAAAGATTGTGTTCACTGCACCCCACAAAGATTCTGTTCACTGTACCCCACAAAGATTGTGTTCACTGCACCCCAAAAAGATTGTGTTCACTGCACCCCAAAAAGGATGTTGTTCACTGCACCCCAAAAAGGATGTTGTTCACTCCACCCCAAAAAGATTGTGTTCACTGCACCCCACAAAGATTGTGTTCACTGCACCCCAAAAAGATTGTGTTCACTGCACCCCAAAAATGATTTTGTTCACTGCACCCCAAAAAGGATTTTGTTCACTGCACCCCAAAAAGGATGTTGTTCACTCCACCCCAAAAAGATTGTGTTCACTGCACCCCAAAAAGATTGTGTTCACTGCACCCCACAAAGGATTTTGTTCACTGCACCCCAAAAAGATTGTGTTCACTGCACCCCAAAAAGGATGTTGTTCACTGCACCCCAAAAAGGATTTTGTTCACTGCACCCCAAAAAGATTGTGTTCACTGCACCCCACAAAGGATTTTGTTCACTGCACCCCACAAAGATTGTGTTCACTGCACACCAAAAAGGATTGTGTTCACTGCACCCCAAAAAGATTTTGTTCACTGCACCCCAAAAAGATTGTGTTCACTGCAGCCCAAAAAGATTGTGTTCACTGCAGCCCAAAAAGATTGTGTTCACTGCAGCCCAAAAAGATTGTGTTCACTGCAGCCCAAAAAGATTGTGTTCACTGCAGCTCACACACAGAAAAATGGATGTGGATCACTGACACCTGCCTATCTCCAATCCCACACCACACAGCAATATCGATTGTAGTTTGTAGAACACAGTTTCCCTAAAATTCAGCAGACTCTGTCCCTAACAGGATTGAGAAGAGATCGTAGATCAGGATTGAGTGCAGACCCCACCCCCCACACAGCAATATCGATTGTAGTTTGTAGAAGACACTGACCCTATAATTCAGCAGACTCTATCCCTAAAATGCCTACAACTCGCCCTGCCTAAACACTCCGACCTGTCCCTCAATTCTATCCGGACACAAATGGTTTTTTCCTGCCTATCTTTCCCTAATCAGCAGCCAGCACGTTGATGTGTGCTCTGTCCCTGAATCTAAGCAGCATAATGACGCCGCTGCGGCTGCCTCGAACTTATAAAGACTTGGTCACATGCTTCAGACGGCCAATCACAGCTACTGAGACATTTGCAGGCATGGCTGGGATGGCTTAAGGCACACCAGTTAAACGATTGTTGATTGGCTGTTGAAAGCCCGCCATGAAAAGAGCGCCAAAGCATGCAAAACCCGGAAATAAAACGACCGAACACGGATTTTTACCCGAACATACAGTAAAGTGTCCGTGTCCGTGTTCGGGTACAAAAAATCCAATTATTCGGTACGAACACGAATAATACAGTCCGTGTTCGCTCAACACTAAACAGTACCAAACGGGTCTGGACTACATGAAAATGGCGCAGATTTGAACTACAAAAAAAATGGCGACGGCTTAAATACACATAAATAGATGCAAATCTTCCCGTCTAGTAGAAAGCCCCTGAAGAAGACACGGGACCCTGTGTTGACATGCGTAGGGGAGGGGCGAGGACAATGAAAGCACCCAGACCCTTACGAGGAGTAAGTGCCCAGTAGGGAGATTATACACTACTGCCTGATTTAGCCTTGTGTACTAGAAGCACAAGGAATATGTGAGTACCCTGTTTGATATGTTAAATAAAAAGTTCATGTCTAAATGATATAAGTACTATTGGAGTTTTCTTACACCCACATGCACTTGTATGCTGTCCATTGACTGGGAGATAGTCACATGGGAGAGCGCAGGAGCCCGCAGATCGAGATCCACCATACCTAGCCCTGGAGATGTTTACAAGCTCTTTTTAATCCAACTTAAGTGAGGGATCAGACGCTTTAAGGTGAGGAAACACCTATCGGGGGGGGGGGGAGGAGCACGTGTGAGGTGGCACAGGGGTTGTTGAAGCACTTTATATTGGATTACAGAGTTTATTATCGAATGTGATTTACTAAAAAGGTCAAGTCATATATGGAACACTTGAACTGCACTTTGAAGGACTTTATTTAGTACCATCGACTGCATGTTATTTGATATGTTGATTTGTTATATTTAATATCTCATTATTTATACATAATTGTATTTACTGTTTTTCAAGTGGCTATTATTGGTTAATGAGCACGTATTGAGTGTATATATTTACACACTAGGATTGGTATACACAGCTTGGCATATTTATTGATTTGTCAATTCTTATCCCTTGACCCTTTAGTTATATCCCTGGACTTCTATGATATTGTTCCTATCCCCAGACTCCTCCATCCTTTCTTTCCTATTCCTAGATTCCACCTTCCCTATACCCAGACTCTTCCAGCCATCCTTTCACATTCATGGGTTCCTCGTTCCCTAAACCCAGACTCTTCCATCATTCCTTTCATTTTCATGGATTCCTACTTCCCTATCCCCAGACTCCTCCATCCTTCAGTCCCCCCACCTTTTTTATCTTTGGACTCTTCTATCCTTCTGTCCCTATCCATGAATTCCTCCATCTCCATCCCCAGACTCTTCCACCCTTCACTTCCTATCTCCAGACTCCTCCAGTCCTTCCATTCTGTATCCATGGATTCCTCCATCCCCATCCTCAGCCCCAGACTCTTCCACCCTTCCTTTCTTATTCATGGATCCTTCCATCCTTCAGTTCCTACCCATCCCTCGTATCATCATCAACCAGCAACTGTTGACTTGGAGAACACTTTGGTCCAGAGTGTTAGGTTGACCCACCTGCTTGTTGAGTGTTGTATCAGCTATTAGTTGATAAGGTAATATTTTTTTTTCACATAGAGACGATTGTAGCATTTTCTTATTAGTTTCCAGTTTATGGCTAGTGATGCCTAAAGGCCTATTCACACAATGCTTTGCGGAAACCACAACACCTGTTATTTCATGGGCTGTAGGTAGATGGGTAAAGGTGCTGTTTTAAAAAGGGTCTGCCTTAAAGTGTATCTAAACTCAAAAACAAAGATGTAATATAAAATGTTGTGGTTGCATTAACTTGCTTTTTTCAAGCTTGTTTCCATTATTTTTATCTTGTAATCCTGAAAAAAAAAACTATTTTTGTCCCTTCGTATGTACACTCATTTCTCCACTGTATCTATGAGGAGAGCCAGGGTTGGCACATAGGCTGGACCTCAAACATTTCTTCCTTTGTTCATCTCCATTATATGGTTGGTTGTGTAGTTTACACGATAAAGATAAGGTACTTTGGGCTGTCCTTAAAAACATAGGAAGTGACAAGGAAATTGTATTTCTGGCAAGATCAACATGTATTTTTGGAAAATGTTCATAGCCTGAACAAACAAAAACCGTTGCAGCCACCACGTCTAAGAACTGGTATGCCTCAAGGTATGATATTTTTTGTTTTTTTTTTATTTTAGTCCCACTTTCAGGGCCTTTAGGTCCCCCAGGGCAGTGGCCATCCAATATTTTGATAATCACTTGCCTATTAGCCTGGAAATGGCCTTTATTGACTAGTTCACTGAACTAGTCCCAAACTGAACCCAGGTACACTTTGCTCATCACTGTATTCATTATGGTTCAGTTCCCATTGAAGTGAAACCCATCCCACAACTGAACCCGGGTACGTTCTGCTCATCTCTACCATCACTGAGATTCAGCTTCTATTGACTTTAGTGAGGTTTGGATTCGGCATGTAAACTTTGGTGGAGTTGACAAAATTCATCCCGAATTGAACTCCATTCTGCTCATCATTAGCACTGTCGCTTCCCGTCTTCCCTGATATCTTCTATCCACAGCTCTTTTGTCACTGACAGTAGGAATGTTGCCAAGTAGGGATGATCGAACGGTTCGGGTCGACCATTGGTTCGGCCCGAACATTGGGTGTTCGAGGTTCGGCCGAATTTAGAACTTTTTGCCCAAAAAGTTCGGAATTCAGCAACCAGAACCGACCAAAATGCAATGATTCAGGAAATGGGCTTTAAAAGCCTGTGATTGGACCAGAACCATTAGCAAAAGCCAATTGAGGGGGCAGAAGAATGCTAGGAATGTGATTGGAGTGACTAGGGGGTCCATAGTCCAATCATTAGTGAATACGCCCCCCAGTATATAAGATAGCCCTCGCCAAATTCCTAGCATTGTTATACTGGACATGGAAGAGAGTGGAAGCAGTTCTGCTAATTTTACTTTAAAAGTGTCATTTAGCATTTATTAGTGTCAGGAAAGGGATATCTAGTGTAGTTAGAGTGCTCCTTTACACTTTAGTTTGCTTCAAAAATGTAGTTTCTGTAGGGAAAGTGTGAAGTGTCAGGTTGACCGTAATGTAGTGTAGGGTGAACTGACAGTGACTGCTATGGCAGGGTGACCAGGGTGACTGCAATAGAGAAAAGCTAGTTTCTCTTAGGTGACTTTCGCTGCAGGGATATGGCTTCGCCGCCGCCTGCATTTTTGGCTGCAGGCTTTGCTAGTGATTTTTTGAGCACATGTTTGGAGTCAGACATGACATCTGAACATGTGTATAGGGTGTATATATACACACCCATGTCTGTATATATACACCTGCACATATATAGGTGTGAAAGGAGCAGAAAAAACTACTTGCGCTAATGAAATAATTAACACCAATATATTTCTGCTCCTATCACACCTATATATGTCTAGGTGTGTATATACATATAAGTATGTGTGTATATACACCACTATACACAAGTTCAGATGTTTTGCCTGCCTCCAAAGAACCCAAAAAAATGCCCAAAAAACGCTAGCGTCAAAAAAAACACCCAGGTGTGTTGTTGCAGGCATTTTTTGGGGGTTTTTGGAGGTAGGCAAAACATCTGAACTTGTGTATAGTGTACCTGTGAAGTTTCAGCTCTGTAGCATGTCCAGAACCAGAAAAAAAGATAATTTTTCAGTAGAGCAGGGATGGTGGGACCCTACTTTTACACCTATATGATCTTTTTTTTTTTTGGTTCTGGACATGCTACAGAGCTGAAACTTCACAGGTACACCTTTTAGACCCCCCGGACACTAAATCACACAAAAAAGTTCTTAAAAATTTTAATTTTTTATAGAGAGCCAATTATTTAAAAAAATAAATAAAAAAAAATAAAAAATTTCTTTGGATTTAGTGTCTGGGGGGTCTACAAGGTGTACCTGTGAAGTTTCAGCTCTGTAGCATGTCCAACCCCCCCCCCCCCCAAAAAAAAATTAGCATTTTCTTATAATTTTTATTAGAACAGGAATACGGCTTCTCTACAGCGTTTTTTCTTGCATTTATCGGGCATTTTTGGAGGCAGGCATGACTTTTTTGGATTAGTGTCTGGGGGGGGGGGGGGGGGGGGGTCTAAAAAGTGTGCCTGTGAAGTTTCAGCTCTGTAGCATGTCCAGAACCAGGAAAAAAGATCATTTTTCAGTAGAGCAGGGATGGTGGGACCCCCTTTTACACTTATATGATCTTTTTTTTCTGGTTCTGGACATGCTACAGAGCTGAAACTTCACAGGTACACCTTTTAGACCCCCCAGACACAAAATCACACAAAAAAAGTTCTTAAAAATTGTCATTTTTGATAGATTTTTGATAGAGAGCCAATTATTGAAAAAAAAAACAATTTTTTAAAAAAGCTTTGGATTTAGTATCTGGGGGGTCTAAAAAGTGTACCTGTGAAGTTTCAGCTCTGTAGCATGTCCAGAACCATAAAAAAAAAAGATTGTTTGTATTAGAACACTTTCAGCACAGGATGTTGGCTTCTCGCTTTTCACACCTTGCCGGTTTAATAGCAGGCGTTTTTTTGGGCATTTTTTTGGGTTATTTTGAGGCAGGAAAAACATCTGAACTTGTGTATAGTGGTATATATACCACTATACACAAGTTCAGATGTTTTGCCTGCCTCCAAAGAACCCAAAAAAATGCCCAAAAAAACGCTAGTGTCAAAAAAAAAAAAACGCTCAGGTGTGTTGTTGCAGGCATTTTTTGGGGGTTTTTGGAGGCAGGCAAAACCTCTGAACTTGTGTACACACACATACTTATATGTATTTTACACTTAGACAGATACAGGTGTTATAGGAGCATAACCATATTAATATAAATGATTTCATTAGCGCAAGCATAAATTTCTGCTCCTATCACACCTATATATGTCTATGTGTGTATATACATATAAGTATGTGTGTATATATACCCGTATACACAAGTTCAGATGTTTTGCCTGCCTCCAAAGAACCCAAAAAAATGCCCAAAAAAACGCTAGCACCAAAAAAAAAAACGCCCAGGTGTGTTGTTTCAGGCATTTTTGGGGGGTTTTTGGAGGCAGGCAAAACATCTGAACTTGTGTACAGTACCACTATACACAAGTTCAGATGTTTTTCCTGACTCCAAAGAACTAAAAAAAAATGCCCAAAAAAACGCCTGCTATTAAACCGGCAAGGTGTGAAAAGCGAGAAGCCATATTCCAGATCTATAATTGCACTAATACAAACGATCTTTTTTTATGGTTCTGAACATGCTACAGAGCTGAAACTTCACAGGTGCACTTTTTAGACCCCCCAGATACTAAATCCAAAAATTTTTTTTTTTAATTTTTTTGTTTTTTTAAATTTTTTCAATAATTGGCTCTCTATCAAAAATCTATCAAAAATAACAATTTTTAAGAACTTTTTTTGTGTGATTTAGTGTCTGGGGGGTCTAAAAGGTGTACCTGTAAAGTTTTAGCTCTGTAGCATGTCCAGAACCCCCCAAAAAAATAATATAAGTGTAAAAGGGGGGTCCCACCATCCCTGTTTTACTGAAAAATTATCTTTTTTTTCTGGTTCTGGACATGCTACAGAGCTGAAACTTCACAGGTACACTTTTTCAAAATCAAAAAATCTCTTTTTGTTTTTTTTTTTTTAATTTTTTCAATAATTGGCTTTTTTATCAAAAATTACAATTTTTAAGAACTTTTTTTTGTGTGATTAATAGTCCCTGGGGCATGACCCAGAACCCTGGGCACTTTTTAGGGGCATTTATTGGGTTTTAGGGCTTTAAAATTGTGTTTTTTGATTACCGAAGTTCGGGTCCATTGATTTCAATGGGGTTCTGAAATCCGGGCCGAACTTTCGGGTAGTTCGGATGTTCTGGCCGAACCGAACTTTTCAAAAGTTCGATCATCCCTATTGCCAAGGGGCTCTTCAAAATGTTGCTATGGGATCTAAAGTTACAGTCCTATCTCTCTCTCTCTTTTTCTCACTTTCCTCTTCTCCCCTTCCCCTCTATCTTCTTTGCCCTCCCTCTATCTCCTCTCTCCAGCTCTAGGTTGACCTTGTGGCCTTACTTATAACACATTGTCCTCCAGTAAATGGATTCCACCTCAGCAAAGCTTTCAGCAGTCACAAACAATCCAGATCACTTCTTCCAATAGTGAAGGTGTCAGAGCAGTGTCAAAGGGTTTCCACTTATTTGTGCAAAATGTCAGCAATTGAGGGCGGTCAGGCCCGGTGACCTTTGCCCGCCCCAAATTAGCAATGAATGGCTAACTTCCTCAACACGACACACATCACAGCTCCTAGGAACTGTTCAATTGGTGATCTGGCCTTGGTGCCCCTGGGATTGGCATCTGTTCCATGTCACTTTCAGTGTTTTTGCTTGAATGCCGCTGCCTGCCAGATCCTGATCTGTTTCACCTCCTTACAGGCTATCCCTCGACACCATGATTTCCATGTTTTTCCTCTGGAAGCGTCCAAATGATATTACAGCCATGTGTTTCCAATAAAGTCAGTGTGTGCAGGAATATTTTTCTATTATCCCATTAGAGTGAGCAGCACTGGACAGCCAGGTGCCCCAGGAACCCCCCCAGAAGCCTATCCTTTGTCACAACGTAAGAGTTACACACTTCTGCAGTAAAGCAATGCTGATTTCCGGTGTAGGTCAGATTACGGGGACATGTTGTGTGACCCCCTGAAATCTCAAATGTATTCACTGGGGGGCATGACGGTATATAATGAAGTCACAGGGACAGCCAAGAACTGGAAAGGGGGAAATTATTATCCTTTATTTATAATAAACAAAATCCAGTCACCATAATAATCTTTAACATGTGATTTCAAAAACAATTTTCATTTTTTTTTTCTTTTGCATAAATCTGCAGCTTTCATAATAATAATACCCCCAATCCTGCCATGACCGTCCATCTTTAGGCACTTCCTGTCATAGGGTGACAACGCTTTGTGACTGTCTTGCAACTGAGCTCCTGTAATGTCTCAGCCTATCACATTGGCTTCTATTGGAGTGCAAGTGGCCAAATTAGCACACATTACGCAGGCACTGTAGTCACCATCAGGAAACCCACCCTCAGAAAAACTATACAGTCATTGGTAGAGTGCTTGTAGACATGAAGAGGCTGCAAAGAAGCTGGAGGTGATCAGCAGCATTGAGATAAAACAAAGGATGATAAAAGGTAAAAACACTTTTTTTTTTTAACCACTTAAGCCCCGGAAGATGTTACCCCCTTCCTGACCAGGGGGTATTTTGCGATTCGGCACTGCGTGAATTTAACGGACAATTGCGCAGTCGTGCGACGCTGTACCCAAATGAATTTGACGTCCTTTTTTTTACCACAAACAGAGCTTTCTTTTGGTGGTATTTGATCACCTGTGCGATTTTTTGATCATGCGCTATAAACAAAAAACGTGCGACAATTTTGCAAAAATAACAATATTTTTCAAATTTTTTTATATGAAATTCCCCCCCCAAAAAAATTTAAAAATCAAAATGTTTTTAACTTTTAGGCCAATTTGTTTTCTGCTACCTATGTTTGGTAAAAAAAATCACAATAAGCGTGTTTTGATTGGTTTGCGCAAAAGTTATTGCGTTTACTAACTAAGGAAAAGATTTTTGTCATTTTTGTTGTTTTTTTTTTAACGAGTAATGGCGGCGATCTGCGATTTTTTTTTGCGGTACTGCGACATTGCGGTGGACAGATCGGACCCTTGACTGACATTTTTTACACTTTTGGGGTTACCAGTGACATGTCTACAGTAATCAGTGCTATACATATGCACTGTTACTGTAAAATTACACTGGCAGTGAAGGGGTTAACTTTATTTGAGAGGGAGGGGTGGTGTGTGTCCCTAGGGGCGTGATTCTAACTGTGATTGGCTGTGACTTGAGGTGTAGGAACAATGATCAATGGTCCTACATAGTAGAACCGTATGATCATTGTTTCTACACAGGGGAGAATGACAGGCGGCTTGTTTACATTAGCCGCCTGCCTTTCTCCCTCTGCACCGACGATCGCCGAGTGACCGGGGGGGGGTCCGTGACCGCGCGGGAGCGTGCCTCCGGGGGGTGCGCGCTCGCTCCCCAGAGCCTCACAGGCTAGCGACGTAGACCTACGTCGCTCTGCCTGTGAGGGGCTGACCGCCGCAGTAAATATACTGTGAGCAGTCGGCAAGTGGTTAAGTTCACCAATTAGTACACCAATTTTTAATCTTCATATCGTCCAATAAAATAGTGATGGTTTACATATAAGGAGTTTACTGGGCTGGGTAACTAAATGTTTCTTTTATCTGTTGATGACCCCTCCAACATTATGATCTCCTTGGCTTTATTGTAACACACTTAGGCGATATGAATGTTCCTACCAATTAGAAAGAATGGAGTGCCATTGCATTGGGTGCAGCAGATGTATAGAACCGGGAGCTCAAAAAGATGGTTAGTTGATGTATCTCACCAGGATCCACCAAAGCCTGAACTGTTCATTTTGGGCAGACTGACCCTTTGACATATATACACTATATTACCAAAAGTATTGGGACGCCTGTCTTTACATGCACATGAACTTTGATGGCATCCAAGTCTTAGTCCGTAGGGTTCAATATTGAGTTGGCCCACCCTTTGCAGCTATAACAGCTTCTGGGAAGGCTGTCCACAAGGTTTAGGAGTGTGTCTATGGGAATGTTTGACCATTCTTCCAATTGTGAGGTCAGGCACTCATGTTGGATGAGAAGGCCTGACTCACAGTCTTTGCTCCAATTCATCCCAAAGGTGTTCCTTGCTTTGTGCACTGGTCTAAATCATTTGGTGGAGGGGGGATTATGCTGTAGGGTCGTTTTTTAGTGGTTGGGCTTGGCCCCTTAGTTCCAGTGAAAGGAAATCTTAAGGTGTCAACATACTAAGACATTTTGGACACTTTAATGCTCTGAACTTTGTGGGAACAGTTTGGGGATGGCCCCTTCCTGTTCCAATAATACTGCGCATCAGTGCACAAAGCAAGGTCCATAAAGACAAGGATGAGCAGGTTTGGGGTGGAGGAACTTGACTGGCTTGCAGAGAGTCCTGACCTCAATCCAATAGAACACCTTTGAGATGCATTGGAGCGGAGCCTGTGAGTCAGGCCTTCTCGTCCAACACCAGTGCCTGACCCCACAAATGCGCTTCTAGATGAATGGTCAAACAGTCCCATAGACACACTCCTAAACCTTGTGGACAGCCTCCCCAGAAGAGTTAAAGCTACACACACAGTATCTCACAAAAATAAGTACACCCTCACATTTTTGTAAATATTTTATTTTATCTTTTCATGTGACAACACTGAAGAAATGACCCTTTGCTACAATGTAAAGTAGTAAGTGTACAACTTGTATAACAGTGTAAATTTGCTGTCCCCTCAAAATATCTAAACAGACAGCCATTAATGTCTAAACCGCTGCCAACAAAAGTGAGTACACCCCTAAGTGGAAATGCCCAAATTGGGCCCAAAGTGTCAATATTTTGTGTGGTCACCATGATTTTCCAGCACTGCCTTTGCCCTCTTGGGCATGGAGTTCACCTGAACTTCACAGGTTGCCAATGGAGTCCTCTTCCACTCCTGCATGACGACATCATGGAGCTGGTGGATGTTAGAGACCTTGAGCTCCTCCACCTTCCATTCGAGGATGCCCCACAGATGCTCAATAGAGTTTAGGTCTGGAGACATGCTTGGCCAGTCCATCACCTTTACCCTCAGCTTCTTTAGCAAGGCAGTAGTCGTCTTGGAGGTGTGTTTGGGGTTATTATCATATTGGAATACTGCCCTGCGGCCCAGTCTCTGAAGATAGGGGATCATGCTCTGCTTCAGTATGTCACAGTACATGTTGGCATTCATGGTTCCCTCAATGAACTGTAGCTCCCCAGTGCGGGCAGCACTTATGCAGCCCCAGACCATGACACTCCCACCACCATGCTTAACTGTAGGCAAGACACACTTGTCTTTGTACTCCTCACCTGGTTGCTGCCACACACGCTTGACACCATCTGAACCAAATAAGTTTATCTTGGTCTCATCAGACCACAGGACATGGCTCCAGTAATCCATGTCCTTAGTCTGCTTGTCTTCAGTAAACTGTTTGTGGGCTTTCTTGTGCATCATCTTTAGAAGAGGCTTCCTTCAGGTACGACAGCCATGCAGACCAATTTGATGCAGTGTGCGGCGTATGGTCTGAGCCCTGACAGGCTGACCCCCCACCCCCTTCAACCTCTGCAGCAATGCTGGCAGCACTCATACGTCTATTTCCCAAAGACAACCTCTGGATATGAATAGAATAGAATTGAAAAAAAAAAAACTTCTGGATATGACGCTGAGCACATGCACTCAACTGCTTTGGTTGACCATGGCGAGGCCTGTTCTGAGTGGAATCTGTCCTGTTAAATCGCTGTATGGTCTTGGCCACCGTGCTGCAGCTCAGTTTTGGGGTCTTGGCAATCTTCTTAAAGCCTAGGCCATCTTTTATGTAGAGTAACAATTCTTTTTATCAGATCTTCAGAGAGTTCTTTTTCATGAGGTGTCATGTTGAACTTCCAGTGACCAGTATGAAAGAGTGAGAGCGATAACACCAAATTTGGCACACTTGCTCCCTATTCACACCTGAGACCTTGTAACACTAATGAGTCACATGAGACCAAGGAGGGAAAATGGCTAATTGGGCCCAATTTGGAAATGTTCACTTAGGGGTGTACTCACTTTTGCTGCCAGCGGTTTAGACATTAATGGCTGTGTGTTGAGTTATTTTGAGGGAACAGCAAATTTACACTGTTATACAAGCTGTACACTCACTACTTTACATTGTAACAAAGTGTAATTTCTTCAATGTTGTCACATGAAAAGAGGGGTGTACTCACTTTTGTTGCAGCTCATGTACTTGTGTATTGTTTAGAAATTACACGGTACATGCTGTATTTTTCTTATACAGGTAAACTCCAAGCAAATATGCATACTTACTGTATATATGTTCTCCCTCAGTAAGCCCTACCTAATTGGCTGAGACAGCCATTGGCTCTTGCTGTTGTCAATTACAGCTAGTAAGCCAATGAGGAAAGAGAGGGAGAGGGGCCTGAGCCAAGGCTCTGTGTGTGAATGGACACACAGAGCCGCGGCTCAGAAATGAGCCTGCTTGGGTGCCCCCATTGCAAGCTGCTTGCTCTCGGGGCACTTGGCAGGAGGGAAGGGCCATGAGCACCGGTGGGGGACCTGAGAAGAGGAGGATCAGGGCTGCTCTGTGCAAAACCACTACACAGAGCAGGTGAGTATAACATGTTTGTTATTTTTAAAAAAGAAAGACTTCAACATGACTTAATCACAAAGATGCTTTATTAGCATTGTTACAATTTTTTTCTTCCTTTTGAAAATGTGTGTAGATCCTACATTTACCCCTATAGATGCTGCTGTATATTTATTACTATTCATAGCAGCCAGTTGGAGGGGAAATAGTACATTAGCTTCCTGCTGGTTGCAAAACTACCATGGTTCTATGCAGTGCCCCCAGGCACTGTACTGTCTCTCTGAGTGAAGGAATGCATTCCTAGGCACCTTTTAGATGTGCATTTTCCAGGGAGGGAGCTGGCCACTGAATGGTGTAGGCTTTAGCTATGCAGCCTGTCCATCAGTGGATTGATTACATTCTATCAAACCTGCCTCTGAAACAGTAATCAAGCAACTGATCATCACAGTACAGCTACATAGTTACATAGTAGTTGAGGTTGAATAAAGACAACAGTCCATCCAGTTCAACCTGTGTAGGTGTGCGTGGACGTATTCATCTCTCATACCCCTGAATGTTTTGATCTTGGAGATGTACGTCCAAGAGTCTTTTAAAAGTAACCATACTTACCACCATTTGTGGAGGAGAATTCCACAATCTTATTGCCCTTACCGTAAAAAAAAAAAACCCCTTATGTAGCCTCAGGCCATCTTTAAAATAATTGGACCCTGGGCAAACATTTTCTTGGGCCCTCTTGTATCCACTTATCAACTATTTGCGGGAAGTGCGTGCTCAAGGGGCAGCTGCTTTGAGCCCCACAACAATGACTGGACCCGGGGCAGCTGCCCCTTTTGCCCTGCGTTAAAGACAGCCCTGCATAGCCTAAGGTTAAATCGCTTCTCCTCTAATCGCATTGTATGGTCTTGTGTCCGTTTACATTCCTTTCGACTGAATACTTTTTTTTCTATGCTGAGATCACTGTTGAGGTATTTGTAAATCGCTATCATGCCCTTCTCAGGCGTCTCTTCTCTAGGGAGAATAAATCAAGTGCTTGTAAAGGCTCCTCATAATTTAAGTCCTCCAATCCAAGCTAGAGTCTGCATTATCCAGTAAGAAAATGCTCTCCTAAAGGGATATCGGGGTGTGTTCTTTCACTCCAGCTTGATGCTCATCTTCTTAAACTTGCATCGAAATAGTGACTACAACAGGATTATGGAGAGAGCAGAATGAATTGTAGACAAAGACAAGGAAATAAATACAGATAGGGATTTCTTTAATTAATGCATGGTATTCATGGGGAATAAATATACACAGTATTATAAAGAAACAGGATGAAACATTTTGAGAATTGAAACTTGATGCATATATGTATTTTTTCTTAATTTTGTAACATTTTAAACATAACAGCCTGGTCACATCTCAACCCATAACCTGTAAGATGACAGTAAAAGGACATCCCTTTAATAGCTCTACGATCTTTTTCTGCCAGAATTTTCCTTGACAGCTCATTTGCACTGCATCCCAATAGACAGCTATGGGACTGCCGTCACCGGGATGCACACAACACCTTTACATCTCCGTGCCAGGAAACACAGCCCTGCACAAGGCATGGATGTAATCGCCCCATGTGAATGAGGCCTTAAATGTGGTGACTGTGTTTTTTCTTTTTTAACTTTTTTTTCACTTGATGATCCCGCCACTTCCTGTTCTATAATATAAATGGCGAATTACATGTTGTTCATACTCAGTCAGTCACTATGAGATTCCTTTTCTGTATTCTGCAAAAAAAAAAAAAACCTGATTGATCCTGCTGCTCTCTATCTCCCCTTTCTGTCCATGTCCCCAATGAAGTTGGGGATTTTGCAGAGCAGTGTTGGCAGCTCTGCACGTGCTCAGTTTGCAGTGAGTTTCTATGCTGAGCATTTCCTCCCTATCACATCTGAGCAGCCCATGTGACTATAGAGTCATATATGTGGGCGTATACACAGTGGTAAATAACAGCCCACCCTCTCCCGCCTCCTTCATGCCCACTAACCAGCTAAACACAATGGGGAGTAGGATATTACATGTAGATTGATGGAGGTTTCACCTCCTTGTTATTTTAAGACACAGGCTGGAGGGGCTTGACACAGCCTGTGACTGGCAGAAATCCACCCACACCATGTTATTGGCAAAAAATAATAAATATTTGATTTCTAATATATATTTTAATTATGATTTAAAACAGTTAATAAAAGTGAATTATTTATTTTGAATCTGTATTCCAAAGGCTGTTTTTATTTTGTTTTTTTTTTTGACCATGTGACCAGAAGCAGAGGACTAGAAGCTCCTCCTGCTTATGTTTCCCTGCAGACAGGCTGGGAAAGAGCTTGGTATGTGATAGCTGTATATTGATTAGGAACAGGGTACTTAGGTACTTTTTTTTTAAAAATTAAAATAATTACAGAACCATCATCCACATACAGAATTATTTCTTTTTTTTTTTACTTTCTGCTACAAAACACATCCAATAAAAAAAATATAAAAAATTTAATTTCTTTATAAAATTAGGCCAATATGTATTCTGCTACATGTTTTTGGTAAAAAAAAATCCCAATAAGAGTATATTGATTGCTTTACGCGCAGGGCTGGTGCAAGGATTTTTGACAGCCTAGCTGGAATCTTATTTTGCTGCCCCCTTAGCTCCGCCCCATTTACCCTGCCCATGAATAAAGTGGAGGTGGCGGGGGCAGAGATTTTTGCAGCTCTTCTCCACCTATTTCTTCAGCCTTGGGCTGCAGGCCTGCACCTGAGCCTCTGGACCCGGCCTGAAGTCAAATAGTGGCGACTCGCTTCTTCACACCAGCCGTGGTCTGCAGGCCCCGGGCCCGCACCTGCGCCTCTGGACCCGGCCAGGAGACAAACAGCGCTGGCATGCCTGCTTGACATACCAGTGGCACGCCAGCGCCGCGCTCCTGACTAATGTGCGCTCTAGGCCGGCATCTACCTTACCTATATGTAGTGCCGGCCCTGTTTAAGTGAATTTTATAGCCTCTACAAACTATGAGATGTATTTATGGAATTTTTATTTATTTTTTATACTAGTAGTGGCAGCGATCAGTAACTTATAGCGGGACTGCGATATTGCGGCGGGCTGACACTAACTGATACTTTGGACACTTTGTGGGAACCAGTGGCACTAATACAGTGATCAGTGCAAAAATATGCACTATTACTGTACTAATGTCACTGGCTGGGAAGAGGTTAAATATCCAGGGCGATCAAAGGGTTAACTGTATGCCTAGCCTGTGCTTTTGTGTACTGTAAGATGCTTTCACTAGGAGAAGAGATGGATTTTAAACACAAAAACCCACCTCTCCAACCCCACCCCCGTCAGAACGGAGATCTGCCTTGTCTACATAGTAGGAAATCCAGAATCCAGCTCCCAGGACACCCACAGATCGGCTTTTGCTGTGAATAATCACAGCAGAAGCGGCCTGCTGGCGGTGCGCACAGCTCACTGCAGGTGGAAATGCAGAATCAACATACTTGCCAACTGTCCTGTTTTTGCTGGGACAGTCCCGGCAAATAGGAGCCTGTCCCGGGTAATTTACAGTGCCCGCAAAAAAATGGTTGCGGGCCGACATCGTAACTGTGCATGCGCTGTTCCGACACCTGCCGGGCTCGGGAAAGCTCAAACAAACTCGGCCAGGCAGGCGCATGCGCATTTACGTAATGGCGCCGCCTGGCACCATTTTTAAATCAAAGGCACTTGTTCTCGGCAGCGCCTCGCCAGCGCTGGCCGCTACAGCAGAGCAGAGAAGGACCCCTGGAGAGTGAAGACACATTCATAGACATGAAGGTAGGTAGGATGGAAGCAACAATCTTATGTGCAAAATATCATCACATGACATGTGAATAAAGTGTGACATGTGCTCAGGTGTGACCATACAAAAAATGGAATATGTAAATATAAATAAAGTGCAAGGTGTAAATAAGTACGATAAAACCTAATTATACCAGATAGTATAATCGTACTTATTTACACCTTGCACTTTATTTATATTTCCATATTACATTTTTTGTATGGTCACACCTGAGGAAATTTCACATTTTAGAATTGCAGGGAATTGTGATGAGAATTTTATACTTTAGGCAGAAGTAGTGCAGCTGAATAAGATAATTATTCCAACTCTGCTACTTTGGCCTTAAGTTTGAAATTCCCTTTTCAATTTCCTGTAATTCTCTCTTTATTGAGTAGAACCTATAATCTGATGATAAGTAGGTGGAGATTAATTATGCAGAGTGGGCGGAGCTTCATGTAAGTGGGTGTGGAAAGTAATTGATAGCTGTGCTCTCAAAGTATCCCTGGAAATTGTTTTCAAATGTTGCGAACTATGAATCAAGTGTATATACGTGATCCTGCACAGGAGAGCCGCCCTGTATACAGCAAAACTTCTCTGGGGTGGTCTTCAGGCAACAGTTTTTTTTTTTTTCCTTTTTGCCAATGCCAGTGTAATTGGTTTGTCTCAACCCTCTAACTGCTACAACTGCAAGAGAGCTTGTTCTGTTAAAAAAAAAAAAAAATAACAGACATACTGGCAAGATCACTAGATGGAAATAAAGGAAAATGAAGAAAAAAAAAAACGAATGCATCCACCACATCTATGAATTAGTAAGCCACAATATATTTCATTTTTGTTTATGGGTTTAATATGGCTTGGTATATACCTGGAGAAGACGGACCAATCTAGGGGAGTCAGGAGAGGTTCGCCCCATGGGAAAGGTTGACATAAGGGTTTGTGAAGCTGTTAAGTGTTAACTATGTCAAGTTAAAACTAAATGTGAATTGTTCTTTATGGGGGAGACATAACAGACACAGCAGAAGGGAATGCAGCACAAGGTTGTGGCTTTGGCTGTAAAGTGCTAATGTTAACCAGATCAGCCGAAGGAGAACAGGAAAGGTGATCACTTTACCTTAAACGCCTCTGGAGAGAAGCGCTTCCAAATAATGATTTTGGAGATGGACAAGCATTAGTCACATGACATTACGCAGGTCCTCCACATCTCATGAAGTTATCATGAAGGAGAATTTGGCACCTCCAATAGTTTATGAGATGTCTGATTGAAACATAGACATGTGCATCCCACCACAACCAGGAGAACCGTTTTCTTCTAGAATTGACTTCAGTCCAGCTGAGGAAATCCTTTCGTGAACGTCCTAGTGAGAATTTCATAGAGATAGAGCTTTCTTTTGGTGGGATTTATTCACCACTGGGTTTTTAATTTACTGCTAAAAAAAAGAAAACATTTGGAAAAAAACAAAACAAAACAAAACATTTTTCTTAGTTTCTGTTATCAAATTTTTCAAAAAAGTAAATTTTCTCCTGTGCTGATGAGGCTGCACTGATGGGCACTGATGAGGTTCCACTGATGAGGCAACACTGATGGGTCGCCACTGATAACGATGCACTGATATGCTGCACTGATAGGCAGAACTGATGGGCACTGATAGGTGGCACTAGTGGGCATTGATAGGTGGCTTTGATAGGCTGCACTGATGGGCACTGATAGGCTGCTCTGATGGGCACTGATGAAAATGCACTGATATGCAGCACTAATAGGAGGAGCTGATTGTCACAGATAGGCAGCACAAATGGGTACTGATGGATGGCACTGATGGGCACTGATAGGTGGCATTGATAGGCACTGATGGGCAGCACAGATGGGCACTGATAGGTGGCAATGATGAGGATGCACTCATAGATGGCACAGATGGGCACTGATTGGTGGCAATGATGAGGAGGCACTGATGGGCACTGATAGACGGCACAGACGGGCACTGATCGGTGGCAATGATGAGGAGACACTGATGAGCGCTGATAGATGGAACAGATGGGCACTGATAGGTAGCAATGCTGAGGAGCCACTGATGGGCACTGATAGATGGCATAAATGGGCACTGATAGGTGGCAGGGATAAGGAGGCACTGAAAGATGGCACAGATGGCCACTGATAGGTGGCAATGATGAGGAGCCATTGATGGGCACAGATGGGCACTGATAGGCACTGATGGGAACTTATAGGCAGTACTGATGGGCACTGATGAGGCTGCACCAATAGGCACTGATAGGCAGCACAGATAGGCACTGATGGGGCTGCACTGATAATTGTTATCTGTTTATCCCTGATATAATTTATCACTGATAAATGATTATCTGTGTAAAAGTCCCCTGTCACACTTGCCATTTACTGGTTTTCCTCTCCTCACTGGCAAGTTTCTTTACATGTGATCAGCTGTTATTGGACACATCTGATCACATGGTAAAGGGCCGCTGTGATTGGCACTTTTTTTTTTTTTACAAAAACATTTTATTGGAAATTGCGTAAGTACAAATAGGTCCAAATAAAAGTCAATGCACAACAAGATGAGACAGTTTTGTATAACAGAAAGACGATTGAACAATTAAGACGAAGTTGTATAATAAGGAGCATCTGCTTCATGGATGCCAGTGGCCGGCATAACAAGTATCAATATTTATTGAAACAGCAAATGTATTATCATAACATAGATTAACAGTAGGGGACGTATGTAAGATGAGCAAGGTTGGTAGGGGTGGGGGTGGGGAAGAGATCAACAAGGAGCAAGGCATCAAGGTTTTCACTCCTGCAACATGGAGAACGAAAGACAAGTGGGAGGGCATATTGGAAATTTAATAAGAGAGAGGTACCAATAAAAAATAAAGGGGGGGGGGAAAGGTGGGAGCGAATGAATAAGGGAGGTAAGGGGGGTGGGGTAGGGAACTCACCCGAAGATCCCTCCGACACGTGTTTACTTTAACCAGTGGTCAGTGTCAGCTGGAGTGTGGCAGTGTGTCCAAAGATATTAGTTAGCAGGAGAAACAGGCAGTAAAGTTCACATGTCCATTAGGTGGCGGTATGTCTCAGTCGTTTAAAAATGTATCCAACATGTCCATGTAGACGTGAATTTGGAAGGTCGATCTTTAGCGACATCAACAAGTTCTTCCATTTTGCCATTTTAAGTAGATGGTTAAACCATTCTGGGGTGGTAGGAAGATCTTTCAGCTATAGCGCCGGTCTGAGGTTACCATTTGGAGACCAGGCCTATTTCTGAGATTTGTTGCTTACAAGTTAAAATCTGTATTTTTTGCTAGAAAATTACTTAGAATCCCCAAACACAATATATATATATATATATATATATATATATATATATATATATATATATATATAGCATAGACCCTAGAAAATAAAATGGCGGTCACTGCAATATTTATATCACACTGTATTTGCACAGCGGTCTTTCAAATGCAATTTATTTTTGAAAAAAATAAACTTCAATAAATGAAAAAAGTAAACAGTAAAGTTAGCCCAATTGTTTGTATATTGTTTGTATAATGTGAAAGATGATGTCACGCCGAGTAAATAGATACCTAACAGGTCACGCTTTAAAATTGCGCACACTTGTGGAATGGCGACAAAATACAGTATTTAAAAATATCCATAGGCAATGCTTTAAAAAATTGTAACAGTTACCTGTTTAGAGTTACAGAGGAGGTCTTGCACTAGAATTCCCCCCCCCCGCCTGCAGCCCCTGACAACCACAGCCCAGGGTTGTCAGGAAGAGGCCCTTGTTCCCATCAACATGGGGAAAAGGTGCTTTGTGGTGGCTTGGGCCGAGCCCCCCCTTGCCCCAAAGCACCCACTCATCCATGTTGAGGGCATGTGGCCTGGTATGGTTCAGAAGGGGGGGGGGGGCGCTTGCTTGTCCCCTCTCCTTTCCTGACCTGCTGTAATTTGATACATGTCCCCCAGGGCAGCACCCAGACCCCCATACCCCTTTTAAGCTCAATTACTTTAACAAAAGCCTTCAAGTTCTGCTGCAAACGGAACAGGGGGATATTCAGTCCATTCCTACTGCTGATGAGAAAAGGTATTTAGCAGTTTATATTTACTTAAATAATTGCATTTCCATGTTCTGTGTACTGTGGGAGACCAGATATAGTGAATACAGGATCCTGGGGAGACCAGATATAGTGAATGCAGGATCCTGGGGAGACCAGATATAGTGAATGCAGAATCCTGGGGAGACCAGATGTAGTGAATGCAGGCTCCTGGGGAGACCAGATATAGTGAATGCAGGCTCCTGGGGAGACCAGATATAGTGAATGCAGGCTCCTGGGGAGACCATATACAGTGAATGCAGGCTCCTGGGGAGACCATATATAGTGAATGCAGGCTCCCGGGGAGACCAGATATAGTGAATGCAGGCTCCTGGGGAGACCAGATATAGTGAATGCAGGCTCCTGGGGAGACCAGATATAGTGAATGCAGGATCCTGGGGAGAGCAGATATAGTGAATGCAGGCTCCTGGGGAGACCATATACAGTGAATGCAGGATCCTGGGGAGACCAGATATAGTGAATGCAGGCTCCTGGGGAGACCAGATATAGTGAATGCAGGCTCATTGGGAGACCAGATATAGTGAATGCAGGCTCCTGGGGAGACAAGATATAGTGAATGCAGGCTCCTGGGGAGACCAGATATAGTGAATGCAGGATCCTGGGGAGAGCAGATATAGTGAATGCAGGCTCCTGGGGAGACCGGATATAGTGAATGCAGGCTCCTGGGGAGACCAGATATAGTGAATGCAGGATCCTGGAGAGACAAGATATAGTGAATGCAGGATCCTGGGGAGACCAGATATAGTGAATGCAGGCTCCTGGGGAGACCAGATATAGTGAATGCAGGCTCCTGGGGAGACCAGATATAGTGAATGCAGGATCCTGGGGAGAGCAGATATAGTGAATGCAGGCTCCTGGGGAGACCAGATATAGTGAATGCAGGCTCCTGGGGAGACCAGTTATAGTGAATGCAGGCTCCTGGGGAGACCAGATATAGTGAATGCAGGCTCCTGGGGAGACCAGATATAGTGAATGCAGGATCCTGGAGAGACAAGATATAGTGAATGCTGGCTCCTGAGTAGACAAGATATAGTGAATGCCAGCTCCTGGGGAGACCAGATATAGTGATTGCAGGCTCCTGTGGAGACCAGATATAGTGAATGCAGGCTCCTGGAGAGACCAGATATAGTGAATGCAGGCTCCTGGGGAGACCAGATATAGTGAATGCAGGATCATGGGGAGACCAGTTATAGTGAATGCAGGGTCCTGGGGAGACCAGATATAGTGAATGCAGGATCACGGGGAGACCAGTTATAGTGAATGCAGGATCTGGGTTTAGTAACACTTCAAGAAAAACAAATCTTTTTTTTTTTTTTATAGATAGATTATTAAGTTTTAGTACTGTTTTACTGTGTAGGTAAGAAAAAAATGTAATTGCTTTTAATAGTCGTCGCACTCTTCCAGCAACCATGGACATTTCCCTGTTTAGTTTACCTTTTTACATTTTTAATAGTTTTTTGTAAGGAAAAACAAAATCCCATTTGCCATCCTTAAGCTTTTAATTACAAAAATGACTCGCAGGCCTAGAAAACAGGATAAGAAGATACAGTATCCCCCCAATAAAAAAAAAAGGAATTATCGGGTATGGCTGTCCATTAAGGAATTTTAATTGTCTATCGTCTACGTCTCTCCTCTAAGCCATACTTGTTAAGCTCCCCCCTGCCTAGGTGACCAAACTCAATCATAAACTCTATCTTTTATTTTTTTTCCCACACTGATAAAGGTGGGTCAGATATAAAACAGAGACCAAAGCTCGAGAGTAGCAACGGTTAAAAAACAAGGCCAGCGCAGCGATGTAATTTAAGAGCCTTGCTGGCCAAATTAGGTGTAATCCTTTTCGAATGGCTCTCAGCCCATAAATATATTTTAATGAGTATTCCAGGGAGCCAAAAAGAGCGAGCTAAACAGGACAGCGCAATAGCGGCGAAGAGTTGCAGTATGGCGATATCCAGAGAGAGGCAAAAAAGAAAAAAAAAAAGAGCAGCGATGCACAGGAAAAAAAAGCGTCAAATTCAAAATTGATTAGCGGTAGAACTGGGGGACAGCGTGCGTCAAGGCGGCCATGGGAACAGAAAGCATGTTTGGGAGCTAAGCAGAGGAATAAATCACAGGCTTGCAGATGTCATTTCGTTTTTCACCTGTCCCCAGTATCAAAATTATTGACTCGAGAATGCAAAGCACATGTTGGACCTCTTGTCTGCAGGACGGTAATGAGGTGAGTTTAACGCTCTGCAGTCCGCCTTTGGCAGAACTCCCTTTTTTTTTCTTTTTTTTTTTTTTATTTAAACGTTCCCAGCGAGTAAAAAATAATTACTGTACACAGCAGAGCGGGGCGATAACTTCTGCACGTTTAGCCTTCCAGAGGCACTCGCGGGACGCTCCCGTGATTTATGGCGAATCGCAGCATCTGCAGCAATGGATGACATCATTCAGGACACTTTCGATGAACGCACGTGCGACTTTTGCGCGGTGGATTTCATCTTTTTGGAGTCTGGTGTTGGAAATGTGACAGCCAATGAACATTATTAGTTGCATGCACAGTATGCTTTATGTTCTCCTTATTATTCTCTTTTTTTGAATGGATACGTGATATCATTTATTAACCAATTGACCTCCTGCAGGTTTTAACCCCTTCATGACCATGGTATTTTTTGCTATTTAGCACTGCGCTACTTTTATTTATTTATTTTTTTGTCAAGAAAAATAGAGTTTTATTGAGCATCACATTTTTATTTTTTTTTTCAAGAAAAATAGAATTTTATTGAGCATCAAAAGCACTGCGCTACTTGCTAATACCGCTTTTATTGTTGTCACTGACATAGTAGATACTTCTGCTGACACTGATGCTATAGCTATCTTATGTTATACTATATTATATTGTGTTATGTTACATTATGTTATCGCACTGCTAATAATACCTTTATTGAGTATTATGTTTGAATTTCTTGTTATGCTTTAAAACTCAATAAAAAATATAAAAAAAAAAAAAAGCACTGCGCTACTTTAACCTCCCTGGCGGTATGATTCCTTTGGATTTTAGGTGCTGAAAGCGGTACCATTATTTTGCATGTAATTCTTGTGAATGAGCAGCCCAAACCAACTGTATACATTATATATATATATATATATATATATATATATATATATATATATATACATATATTATATATATATATATATATATATATATATATATATACACACGTATATATGTATGTATGTATATATATATATATATATATATATATATATATATATATATACAGTGGGTACGGAAAGTATTCAGACCCCCTTAAATTTTTCACTCTTTGTTATATTGCAGCCATTTGCTAAAATCATTTAAGTTCATTCTTCTTCCTCATGAATGTACACATAGCACCCCATACTGACAGAAAAACACAGAATTGTTGACATTGTTGCAGATTTATTAAAAAAGAAAAACTGAAATATCACATGGTCCTAAGTATTCAGACCCTTTGCTCAGTATTTAGTAGAAGCCCCCTTTTGATCTAATACAGCCAGGAGTCTTTTTGGGAAAGATGCAACAAGTCTTTCACACCTGGATTTGGGGATCCTCTGCCATTCCTCCTTGCAGATCCTCTCCAGTTCTGTCAGGTTGGATGGTAAGCATTGGTGGACAGACATTTTTAGGTCTCTCCAGAGATGCTCAATTGGGTTTAAGTCAGGGCTCTGGCTGGGCCATTCAAGAACAGTCACGGAGTTGTTGTGAAGCCACTCCTTCGTTATTTTAGCTGTGTGCTTAGGGTCATTGTCTTGTTGGAAGGTAAACCTTCGGCCCAGTCTGAGGTTCAGAGCACTCTGGAGAAGGTTTTTGTCCAGGATATCCCTGTACTTGGCCGCATTCATCTTTCCCTCAGTTGCAACCAGTCGTCCTGTCCCTGCAGCTGAAAAACACCCCCACAGCATGATGCTGCCACCACCATGCTTCACTGTTGGGACTGTATTGGACAGGTGATGAGCAGTGCCTGGTTTTCTCCACACATACCGCTTAGAATTAAGGCCAAAAAGTTCTATTTTGGTCTCATCAGACCAGAGAATCTTATTTCTCACCATCTTGGAGTCCTTCAGGTGTTTTTTAGCAAACTCCATGCGGGCTTTCATGTGTCTTACACTGAGGAGAGGCTTCCGTCGGGCCACTCTGCCATAATGCCCCGACTGGTGGAGGGCTGCAGTGATGGTTGACTTTCTACAACTTTCTCCCATCTCCTGACTGCATCTCTGGAGCTCAGCCACAGTGATCTTTGGGTTCTTCTTTACCTCTCTCACCAAGGCTCTTCTCCCGTGATAGCTCAGTTTGGCCGGACGGCCAGCTCTAGGAAGGGTTCTGGTCGTCCCAAACGTCTTCCATTTGAGGATTATGGAGGCCACTGTGCTCTTAGGAACCTTAAGTGCAGCAGAAATCTTTTTGTAACCTTGGCCAGATCTGTGCCTTGCCACAATTCTGTATCTGAGCTCTTCAGGCAGTTCCTTTGACCTCATGATTCTCATTTGCTCTGACAAGCATTGTGATCTGGAAGGTCTTATATAGACAGGTGTGTGGCTTTCCTAATCAAGTCCAATCAGTATAATCAAACACAGCTGGACTCAAATGAAGGTGTAGAACCATCTCAAGGATGATCAGAAGAAATGGAAAGCACCTGAGTTAAATATATGAGTGTCACAGCAAAGGGTCTGAATACTTAGGACCATGTGATATTTCAGTTTTTCTTTTTTAATAAATCTGCAACAATGTCAACAATTCTGTGTTTTTCTGTCAGTATGGGGTGCTATGTGTACATTCATGAGGAAGAAGAATGAACCTAAATGATTTTAGCAAATGGCTGCAATATAACAAAGAGTGAAAAATTTAAGGGGGTCTGAATACTTTCCGTACCCACTGTATATACATAAAAAGTACAGTAAAACTGCAGGAAAGGGCACTGGGGGGGGGGGCAATCTAATGTGATTTTTTTTATTTTGAATGGTATCAGTGTGTTTGGTGTGTTTTACATTTGAATTTGCCACCGGTTCCACCCCCCTGCGAACGTCACGTCGCAGGAGACGGAAGCCGGGGCACGGAGGCGATCGGGAGGAAGAACCGCCGCTAGACACCGCCCGCATACATCGCTGGATCCCGGTGACAAGGTAAGTAACCCAGCTTTCAGGATCCAGCGATGCTTCTGGCGGTACCCCGAGTGTGGCTCGGGATTACCGCTTTTGGCTCTGAAATTTAACCCCGAGCCACACTCGGGAATACCGCTAAGGAGGTTAAAGGGATTGTAAAGGCAGAAGGTTTTTTTGTTTTTTTTAATCTAAATTTATTCTATGCATTAAGATTAAAAAAATCCTTCTGTGCAGCAGCCCCCTTCAGCCCCCCCTAAGTGCCGGTTCACACATATGCGATGCGGGAACCCTGCAAATCCACTGCGGGTTCCCCCATCACATTCAACTTGCAGGCAGTTCACATTGTCATATGCGAATCACAGGGGGTGTCAATACAAAGTTAACGACATCCCCAGATCAGTTTGCATATCACAGTGTAAACTGTCAGTTCAGACATGAATCAAATTAGTTTATACTGCAATTGAGGTATTCGGATATATCCGAATCTCCGAATAATGGAAAATTAGTCTGACTATTTATTTGAAACTAAACGGACCACACATGTCTACCCCAGGCTACTTATTGATTCACTAAAAGAACCATTCCTGATCTTCATACTAGTTCCAGGTCATTGATATTAATAATTAGCCAGGCAGTCAAGAATTCTAGGAGAGGTCATCAATGGAAGCCAAAACATCACCCTCTGGACAGGAGTCCTTTGAAACATCTTTCCGTGTAGCACTCAGGGGAAGATTGAGCCAGGGGACAGGGGGGCAATTGCCCCTTGGGCTGCTCTGATGCCCCGGAAAAAGGCTGCACTGCTTCTGCCACAGACATGCCTAATAGATTCCTTGTGAAGAGAAGTAAAAAGTCCCTGCTGCTGACCTACTGAGTGCGGGAAGAAGACAAGGACAAAGCTCAGGCCCCCCCAACATGGATGGTGTAAACTGTGTCTGAGCAGAGGCCGGTTCCATGCCCCACTGGAAACACTTCTGCCCCGGCCAACCCCAACTAAGCTGTACCCCCCCAACCTCCCCCTGGCCAGGTCGGGAACCCGGGTTCAGCCAGTAAGTAGAGAGTATCTGAAACAGGGCTTCAGTTTGGAATGGGGGTCAGGAGGAGGATTGGGAGAGTGGGAGGGGGCCAAGTCGTTGCACCATGGGCCTCTGGTTTGTATTTGCCCCTGGGCCGAAAGTTGTCAGTCTGCCCCTGGTAGCACCAGTACTTTACATGCATCCAATGGTGTAAATATGCAAACTTTTGAAAACTCTAGATCTACCGTGCATCCGACTGCTAAAATATCCACCAAACGTCGCAAGGCCGGGGCCGGGCCATTTGAAATGGAAATCGCAGCCCAGAAGATTTGAGAGCTTGGCTTCTCATCTCTCCCAGAGCTTTCATTTGTCATCATTAATTTAACACAGGGCTCTGGACAAACAGATCGATTTCCCAAAGTGATGTATCCTTAATTAATGACATAATTTATAATACATCTCTGAAAGATTTCCTGACGAGCTGGACGAAGAAAAACGGCGATCAGAAAAAGGTTTTTTTTGTGGATTTCCTGTCACCGAACATCGTGCCTTATGTTCACCCATGGGCTGGGGAGGATGGATTATTTCCTGGGGGGGGACTCACATTGGTGAGATCGTTATAAAGGACTCCAGATATGAGGAGGGAGCCCTTGTAGAAAAATGTGTTTCCTTCTATAAAACCAATTAAAGTGACTGCCCATGATATTATTAACCACTTCAACCCCAGAAGGTTTACCCCCCCCCCCCCCCGACCAGGCCATTTTTTGCAATATGGAACTGCGTTACTTTAACTGACAACTGCGCGGTCAGGTGACATTGTACCCAAATTATATTGATGTCCTTTTTTCCCCACAAATAGAGCTTTCTTTTGGTAGTATTTGATCACCTCTGCGGTTTTAATTTTTTTCGCTAGAAACACAAAAACACCAACAATTTAAAAAAAATAATAATAATATTTTTTACTTTCTGCTATAAAACATATCCAATAAAATGTTTTTTTAAAATCGAAGTTCTTCGTCAATTTAGGTCAATAAGTATTTTTGGTAAAAAAAAAATCCCACCAAGCATGGATTGATTGTTTTGCGCAAAAGTTTATACATCTACAAACTATGGGATTAGATTTATGCCTATTTTATTTATTTTATTTTTGTTTACTAGTAATGGCGGCTATCTGCGATTTTTAGCAGGACTGCGACATTGCGGTGGACAGATCGGACACCTGACACTTTTGAGGGAACCAGTGACATTATTACAGTGATCAATGCTGAAAATATGCACTGTTACTGTACTAATGACACTGGCAGGGAAGGGGTTAACAACAGGGGCGATCAAAGTGTTAAGTATGTCCCTAGGGGGTGCTTTCTAACTGTGGGAGTGGACTCACTAGATGAACACAGAGATCCTTGCTCCTAAATAGCAGGAACACCAGATCCCTGTGTTCATCTCTGACAGAACGGCCTTGTTTACATTGGCAGACCGCTGTTCTGTCTCTCTGGGGAGCGACTTATGCATGCGCGCGCGCCCCAGACCAGGAAAAGCGGAATCACGAGACGTTGTTCCGCTGCAGTAAATGTATGTGGGGCGGTCCAGAAGCGGTTAATCTAGTAGAGCCATATAAGCCAATGTCACAGAAATGTTAGCTAATATGTACACAAGAGGCACATTTTTCTGTGAGTTTTTTCAATGATTGAAAGTGTAGATTTTTTTTTAATGTATGAACACTTTATAATTATGGTGTAGCACCCTCCTAGAGTAGTATAGACTGTTGGGTAAATTTAGTTAGCTCTCTGTAAAGAGTGGAGTAAGGGTTGATTGTTTGGGCCTGCTCAGTGTCCTACAGGCTGCTGCTCTGAATACTTCCCCATGTATTCTAGAGAATTCTAGTGCAAGGAAGAACAGAATATGCAGCGTAGATATTTATGGCACTTCAGCCAATCCCTGAGGAGGTGTGCCCAGAGGGTGGTGGAAAAGTTCATAAACAGTCTGGGGCCTGAGGCAAGGGGGCAGAGTTCCTGGGTCTAGTCCTACTAGAGGAGGCCCCCCTGGGGCAGGATTTCTGAAAGTGCCATCTAGAAGACATGGAGGTCCCAGCTGAGACTTCAGCTGGGGGGCCTATTCACAAAAATGTAGTCCTGGAGTTCATCTGGGTCTAGAGAAGCTCACTGGAGAGAACCAGGACAAAGTTGGTGGAAAGGTGTCCAGTTGTCCTATGGTAGTAGTATGAGTATGTGTCTCCCTCACTGGAGAGTAGGGATGATCGAACGGTTCGGGTCGACCATCGGTTCGACCCGAACATTGGGTGTTCGAAATTCGGCCGAATTCCAAACTTTTTGTGGTAAAAGTTCGGAATTCGGCCACCAGAACCGCCCAAAATGCAATGGGACAGGAACTGGGCTTTAAAAGCCCATGATTGGCCCAGAAACATCAGTAAAATGTGATTGGAGTGACTACGGGGTCCAGAAACCAATGAGGAGTAAATACGCCCCCCATATGCCCAGTATATAACATAGCCCCGCCAAAACTCTAGCACTGTAATACAGAGCCTGTGGAAGAGAGTGGAAGCATTTGTGTTGCTCCAGTGTCATTTTGCGAGGGAGGAAAGGGATATGCAGTGTAGTTAGGGTACTATATACCACTATAGTTAGATTCAAAAATCTAGTTTTTTTAGGGATAGCGTTAAGTGTCAGGGTGACCGTAGTGTAGTTTAGGGTGACCTGACTCTGCCATGTCAGGGTGACCGTAGTGTAGTTTAGGTGACCTGACTCTGCCATGTCAGGGTGACCGTAGTGTAGTTTAGGGTGAACTGACTCTGCCATGTCAGGGGGACCGTAGTCTAGTCTAGGGTGAACTGACTCTGCCATGTCAGGGTGACCGCAGTGTAGTTAAGGGTGAACTGACTCTGCCATGTCAGGGTGACCGTAGTGTAGTTTAGGGTGAACTGACTCTGCCATGTCAGGGTGACCGTAGTGTAGTTTAGAGTGAACTGACTCTGCCATGTCAGGGTGACCAAACTCTGCCCTGTCAGGGTGACCTCACTATGCAGATTCTGGGTTAGGGGTATACATATATACATATATATATATATCAAAAACAACAATTTTTAAGAACTTTTTTTTGCCTGATTCATAGTCCCTGGGGCATGACCCAGAACCCTAGGCACTTTTTAGGGGCATTTATTGGGTTTTAGGGCTTCATTGTGTTTTTTGATTCCAGAAGTTCGGGTCCCATTGATTTCAATGGGGTTCTGGAATCCGAACCGAACTTTTGGGAAATTCGGGTGCTCTGGTCGAACCGAACTTTTCAAAAGTTCGATCATCCCTACTGGAGAGCACCCAGTGGATATTGGAAGGAGACAATCGATGACCCTGTGGCCGTGTGAGTAAATGACCCGGTGCTGCAAGTTAGTGACAGTGTGCTGTTCTTTTGGTCCCTTGGGAAAAGTCCTAGTCACCTGTCAGCATTAGCAACTTTGTGGGACATTTTTGTGTAGCTCAGCAAGCTAGAAAAGTGTCCTCAATCTTTGGGGTGATACTGGTCACACTCATACATAATGTATTGTTTTTTTTGTTTTTTTTTTCTCCTTATGCTGGATTAGCGGTTCTCCTCCGGAGGGGCGTTCCCCCTCGCCAATGTTGTCCCCTCTATGCTGCCCTCTACCGTTAGGTTATGTGGGGACGCCCACCTGCCCGGTCCCCTCCCTCCTGGCTTTGTATCAGGTACCATGGGAGGTGCACGGATGGGTCGGGCCCCCCCACTACTGCACTGCATTCCTATGCGTGCCCTCGCAAAACACTGCGATGTTTTTGGTATCTACACCTGTGGATACTTTCAGGTTCGCTTCCTACTGCTGTGTTTCTTTTTCGTTCTTCTTTTCTCTCTCTTCCATGTGGAGGGTCTCCTCCTTCGTATTTCCTCCCTCCCCTTTTCTCTCCCCCCTTGCAGGCGACCGGCTTCGTACTGGCTCCAGTGGATAATGGAATTTGACGAACTTCTCTTAGGAACCCTATGGCATCCCTCAATCTGATCTCCTTCAACGTCCGGGGATTGTACGCCCCAGGTAAGAGACATGCCCTTTTTAGGGAACTTCGCAGACTGCACTGTGACATAGCTTTTCTGCAGGAAACCCACCTGACACACACTACCTCTACCAAATTGTATTCACCACAGTACCCTGACTGGCATTACAGTCTATCTGACATTAGCCATGGTAAAGGGGTGGCCATTGGTTTCCGTAGGGGGACCTCGTTTATTTGTGAGGCAACTCTGGCGGATAAAAGCGGTAGATTCTTGTTTCTGAGGGGCACCCTGGGCAACACACCCTGCACACTGGCAAATGTTTATGCCCCCAACCGCAACCAGGTAGGTTTCCTATCCGAAGTATTGTCCCAGCTGGAATCCTTCGCGTCAGGATGCATTATTCTCGCCGGGGATTTCAATACTCCTTTAGAACCTCTCATAGATTCCTCCACGGGCAAATCCATGATCTCTCATAAACGTCTTACCTTCCTGCGTAAACGACTCCATAAGCTCCAACTTATGGATGCTTGGCGGTTGACTCACCCTTCCGCTCGCGATTTTTCCTACTATTCCCCTAGACATGCCATGTACTCCAGGCTTGATTATTTTTTTATTGATCACCACCATCTACCCCTAGTGTCCACCGCTACCATTCACCCCTTTTCACTTTCCGATCACACCCCTATTGGTTTGACCATTCGTGCTCCTTCCCTCCCAATTAGGCAGAATAACTGGAGACTGAACGACGCTTTGCTGCTGGACCCAGTGGACAAGGCGCATATTGGTCTGGCCATATCATCGTATTTTACGGACAACAATCTGGACTCGCTGTCACCCTCCACTGTCTGGGAAGCCCATAAGGCCACGGTACGGGGCTCCCTGATAGAACTTGGGTCGCGGAAAAAAAGGGAGCACACCCGTCAGCAGCAATCCCTCATTTCAGACATAAGTTTATTGGAGCGTTCCCATAAGGCCTCGCTATCCCCGGAAATCTTCACACGTCTGACCCAAAAGAGGGAGGAACTGAAATCCTTATATCACATAGAGCAAAAGAACACATATCGTAGGATGTCCCAAAAACTGTACGAATGGGGGAATAAGCCTAGTAGACTCCTGGCTAGATCTCTCCGTAAACAGCAGTCGGCATCTTTCATACCCAAAATTAAGACTGCAAGGGATGTTATAGTACATGACACTAAAGCTATAGCGGAATCATTCCGGGATTTTTACCAATCGTTATACCACGTTCAACACTCTGTCTCGGATCCTCAAGAAAGGGAATCTTTGATCCAAAAATACTTGCAGGAAGCCAATCTCCCTACAGTCCCTGAGTCAACCCTCCAATCCCTTGAATTTCCGATCACGGTTATTGAATTACGTAAAGCCCTCCTGTCCATGGCCTCTGGGAAGGCACCTGGCCCGGACGGTTTATCCGTCACGTATTACCGTACGTACCAAGATGAGCTCCTTCCTCGTTTGGCTGCCTACGCTAACACCCTTTCCTCCGGAGGTGGGTTCAGACCAGAAACTATCCATGCTCACATCACGGTCCTCCCCAAACCGGGTAAGGACCCGAGTTTGTGTGGGAGCTATCGCCCCATCTCCCTGCTCAATATTGACGCAAAGCTATACGCTAAAGTTCTGGCGTCTCGTCTTCTCCCTCTGCTCCCCAGCTGGGTCTCAGGTGACCAGACTGGGTTTATGCCAGGCAGGGAGGCAAGAGAGAATGCGGAGCGTACGATCTCCATTATTTCCCATGTTCGCAGATCTCCCCAGCCCACCCTTCTATTGTCTACTGACGCAGAAAAAGCATTTGACAGGGTGGACTGGGGATTTCTTATGGCGACGCTAGCCCATCTGGGGATAGGACCTAAGATGTTGAGCATGATAGGAGCCCTATATGATAACCCCACAGCTCGGCTACGTATAAACGGCACTCTTAGTGAACCCTTTACACTGTACAATGGCACGCGCCAGGGATGCCCCCTCTCCCCTCTCCTATTTGCCATATCCCTTGAACCCTTTCTAGCTCATGTACGCTCTGATCCTACTATTCATGGCGTTCGTGTCGGTGACACTGAACACAAATATGCGGCGTATGCGGACGACATTTTGTTTTATGTCCAGCAACCCCTTATTACCCTCCCTAATCTTATCTCCGCCTTTGACGTTTATGGCCGTATATCAAACTTCAAAATCAACCTTACCAAATCCGAGATATTAAACTTAACGGTCCCCGCCCGACTAGTTAGTTCCATGCGCCCTTACTTCCCTTTCACTTGGCAATCTAAGTCATTGAAATACCTTGGTATACACTTAACCGCGGACCCCTCTAAACTCTTTCGTTACAATTATATCCCTTTTCTTAACGCGATTAGAGCAGACCTAAACAAGTGGCATCACATAGCTACATCCTGGTTCGGCAGAATTAACGTTCTCAAAATGAATGTCTTGCCCAGGGTGCTCTTCCTATTTCAGATGATACCGTTTAGCGTTCCCCCAGGGTTTTTCTCTACCCTTAAATCCTTACTTTTGAAATATGTTTGGTCTCGTAGACACCCCAGGGTGGCCCATGATTTGCTCACTAGACCCAAGTCTATGGGCGGTCTTGCGCTCCCTGATTTTAAACGTTATTACCACGCGGTGGTTCTGAGCAGGATTTTCTCATGGCAACATTTCTCCTCCTCTAAATCATCTGTCCGCCTGGAGTGTGAGCTCGGGGGTGCCGACCTCTATGGCCAGATTTGGATTCCTCCGAAATTCCGCACACTATCTAAATTTATGTCTCCTCTGACTAAATCCACTATGCACGTTTGGGACTTTTTACATCGCAAATACAACTGGCAATATAACTCTCCCCTCATGCCTCTCTTCGGCCATTCGTATTTTATCCCAGGCCAACACGAAGGCGCCCTACGGAATTGGCTATCAATTCCCTCACCGAAGCTCCACCATATTTCTTCCACAGATGGTATCTTTCCTATGGAGGTGCTCCTCCCCCTGGGCTCGCACTCCTTTATGGACAGATGGAAATATAACCAGCTACAACGTTTTGTGAAAGCCTTGCCCCACCCGCTTCGTTCTCTGTCGTCCCTCAATCCGCTTGAGGAACTACTTAGATCTGAAGATCCGCCGCGTGGCCTCATCTCATTGTTGTATAAATGCTTCCTTCAAATAACTCCTCCTGCCTCCCCTCTTTTTGTTCGGCTTTGGGAAAAGGACTTGGACATCACGCTTACGGACTCCCAAGCTTCACAGGTCCTTCAGTTTGCCTCAGCTTCCTCCACTGCCTCTAGGGTCTGTGAATCCAACTATAAGTTATTGGCTCGCTGGCACCACACCCCAGCAAAACTTCACAAAATTTTTCCTGAATGCTCCAACTTATGTTGGCGAGGATGTGGCGATATTGCCACCCACGCTCATATTTGGTGGTCATGTAGGGCTATCAAGCCGTATTGGTCAGCGATCTTGAATCTGATTGACCAGATACAGGGCTCCCCGGTCGAGAGGAACCCATGGGTCGTATTGTTTCATTGCACAAGGTCGTCAGCACGCCTATACCGGAACTCTATTACTCCTCATTTATTAAACGCTGCGAAAGCACTAATCCCCAGATTCTGGAAAACCGCGACTATACCCTCGGTTTCGCAATGGCTTCAATTGGTCGACCATATCTACCATATGGAAGACATGACGTTAGAATACAGAAACCAATCTGATAGAGCGCATAAGATATGGGCCTGCTGGCTAGCCTTTAAGTACTCATCCACTTATGCTGAGTTGGTTGCATAATCATCACTAGATGACTGTTACATATTCTCTGTTATTTCACTTGTAATGTCAATGGCCCCACGAGTCGGTCGCCACCCCCCCCCCCCCCCCTTCAGTCTGCCTTACTTTTTCTTTTCCTTTGCTCTCTTTTCTTCACCTACAGGTTTTTCAAGATGACTGTTGTGATTTTTAAGTGAGTTATCTACGAGAATGCTGATAGGTACATGTTGTACTTTACTGTGATATTCTTGGGTTTTATATGTCGTTCAAACCATTTCATGCTGGTACACCATTTTGCCATTATTGTATGTTATGTACCTTATGTCATGTTTTTTCTGCCTTTTTTCTCAATAAAAACATATTAAACAAAAAAAAGAAAAGTGTCCTCAAGAATTCAGTTTTTCCAGTTCTGGGGTATCCCACGCTCCCTCACCCCATCTATGGTTCTACAGTATGTTTCAAAAAATCCCCACAAAAAAAGACACCCATATACTGATCCTTCGAGCCAGCAAAAGAGTCAAGAAAATGTTGTGCGCTTGGCTGTGTGTGCCCTAACTGGAGGAATAAGGCTACGGGGGTGCGCTACATGATTGATGTTCATTTATTTTTAGATTTTTTTGTCTGGTCCTTTGTACCTCTTCTACGGTTCACTAGATACGGCCTCTTGGTCCGTTTTGGACATTTACAGTACTGTAAATCTTCTGTCTTCCTGTATGATACTCTCCTCCCCCATTCGAAGAAACTGATTATGGCAAAACATGTTGAGGTTTTATTGGAAGCTGTCACTCAAGAGAGAAAGAGGGAATCAAGTGCATTGTCTAATTGGATATATTTGTCCATGTCTTTATTTGATTTTAAGAATTTTGTCCTAATAAAATATTGTTACAGTTTTTTTATACAAATGTCTGTTTTATGTTGGCAGCTTTAAAACCCACCTTCTCATTCTCTGTGTAGAAAAATACTGGCTTTACATTCGTTTTAAAGTCATGGAGGTCACGTTGGAACCAAAAAATTGCTTGGCAAATGTGAACTATATTGTTCACATCAGATCATTATGATATTGAATTTTCATTGAATTTACAGCTGTAATGTGCTTCTTGAAGATGCGATGCGTTTGGGAAGAGAGAATCATTACACAAGAAGATTAAACACTGATCTATGTGGTCTTTGGTGTGCACCATAAATGATTTAGCAGATCTTGCTATATAGATGTGTAAAATAAAATGTTTTCTCAGCTGTACAAATCTACAGAATTGCTCAGATGTATTTTCCAGTGTGCTGGCAGTCCAACCATCACACATGCTCCATGTATTGAAGAGTTCAAAGTGATTAAAATTGCCCAAAGGACCAAACCAGCTCTTCCACACAAATGCTGCTTCTACTCTGTAGATGCTGAGATAATCCACTGAAATTGTTCAAAATGTGCGAAGTGTGATGCACCCAGTTCCAAATTTCCCAGGTCTGCATATCTAATGTGCTCATTATAAGCAGTTTCCACCATCTGTGAGCTGAAATCCCTGGGCCCTTATGATAGGCTCCCACCATCATGGAATTGAGTTCCTGGGGCTTCACACCTGCTGTGTCCATTATGAGATGTTCCCATTTTCTATATGCTTAGTTTCTGGTCTGCACACTTGTTGTGTCCATTATGAGGGTTCCCACCATCCCTGCACTGAGTTCCCAGGACTGCACACCTGCTGTGTCTATTATGAGGGGCTTCCACCATCACTCTGCAGAGTAAGGGCCCGTACACACGTAGCGATTGTCGGCCGGAAATATTTGTCCAACGTCCAATCGGCCGATTGTCGGCTTGTTAGTATGATGCTTCCGACAACCGACTGCGACTTTTCGACCGAACAGAATCTGGTCGCATGCTTTAAAGTTTTTGTTGGCCAACACCAGAACGGCCGATTGTTCCTCAGTCAGTACAGAATTTGGCCGACAAACAGCAGATGAGCAAGACTGGGCATGCTCAGAGAAGAAAAAACACACGGAAAGTTAACCATCACATGACATCACTTCTGCAGTCGGCTGTTGTTGGCCAACAAAATTCGTGTGCAGTCTTTAGCACTTTTCAACCGACAGGACAGCACCGGCAAAAGTGTGTACGGGGCTTTACTGGGTCTGCACACCTGCTATGCTCATTATGAGGAATTACCATGATCTATATGCTGATTTTTTAGGTCTGCATACCTGTTGTGGCCATTATTAGAGGCTTCCACCACCCCTGTGCTGGGTTCCTGCGTCTGCATACCTGATATAGAGAGGGAAAGAGAGGGAGACAGCATGACCACTCTAGTGTAGTAAGTTCTATCAAGGTTTAATTACAAAGAAAAGTTAAAAATGAATACTCACAAAAGTATGAAAACCACACATATATATATGGGAGTCCATGGGAGAGGGTGAGCCTGTGGTGGAGGCACAGTCCTGAAAGGGTTCAGCTGGGTGGATGGATGATGAGCTGCTGTAGACACAAAGGGAAATTACTCTGACAGTAAGCATGTGTAGTGCCGGGACTTCCTCGTTCCCGGTGTTAATGGCTATGGATGGTAATGTCCAAATGGAGTCCAGGGTCACAGGGCGCGTTTCGAGGGAACCTTCCTCTTCCTCTGCTCTACCCGCACATAAAGCCTCCCCCCCCTCCCCAATTTTGGTTTGTATTATTTTTGGCCTGTATCATTGGCTTGGTTTATTCCTTGTTTGTTTTTAACTTCATCATTCATATTTCCCATAAGTGGTTGAGCGCTGATAATCTATTGCCACTCCTGGCGTTTGGGAAATAATACCTGCATACCTGATATGCCCATTATGAGGGGTTCCCACCATCCACAAGCTGAGTTCCCAGGTCTGTACACCTGCTGTGGCCATCATAAGGGGTTCCACCATCCCTGTGCTGAGCGATTGCTACTGCCCCAAAGTCGGGCTGAGGCTGCAAGTTAAATTGGTTGAAAAGGCAAAACATTTTTTACACCTTAAAGTATCAATACTCAAGGCAAAACTTTTTTTTTAGTTTTGGATAGATTGGAGAGAGATTAGAACAGCTGTAATTTTTTATTGCTCTTTGTGCCCCCGTTAAGGTGATTCGCCATCTCTATTTGTCCTGTTTACCATTTTTACTGAAAGTGAAAGTAAAAGAAAATCCGAAATTTTGGGTTGTCCCCAGAAAAGAAATAGAGGGGAAATCTTCCAATAGGGACACTAGTTCTGGTGACCTGAGGGTACCCAATGAATTCCCTAAATTTGCAGGGATTTCCTCTCACTTCCTGTTTGGCTATGGGACAGGAAGTGAAGGGGAATCTCCACAATAGATTGTAAGCTCCAACTAGCAGGGCCCTCTGATTCCTCCTGTACTGAATTGTACTGTAACTGTATTGTCTTCCCCCACACTGTAAAGCGCTGCGCAAACTGTTGGCGCTATATAAATCCTGTATAATAATAATAATAGGACACAGCTGGTGAAAAAAAAATCTGACAGGGGTTATAACACTCCCTTAAAGTGGTTGTAAACGTCCGCCACATGCACCCAAAAAGACATGTACCCAACTCATTTCAGGGAGGTGGCAAACTAATTTCAGAAAGGTGGCACTCCCCGCACTTACTGCTGGCGGGTACTTCTGGCGGTTACTGCTGGCGGGTACTTCTGGCGGTTACTGCTGGAGGGTAATGCTGGTGGGTACTGCTAGTGGGTAATGCTGGCGGGTAATGCTGGTGGGTAATGCTGGTGGGTACTGCTGGTGGGTAATGCTGGCGGGTAATGATGGTGGGTAATGCTGGTGGGTACTTCTGGCGGTTACTGCTGGAGGGTAATGCTGGTTGGTACTGCTGGCGAGGACTGCTGGTGGGTAATGCTGCTGGGTACTGCTGGTGGGTAATGCTGGTGGGTAATGCTGGCGGGTAATGCTGGTGGGTAATGCTGGTGGGTACTGCTGGTGGGTAATGCTGGCGGGTAATGCGGGTAATGCTGGTGGGTAATGCTGGCAGGTAAAGCTGGTGGGTAATGCTGGCGGTTACTGCTGGAGGGTAATGCTGGTTGGTACTGCTGGCGGGTACTGCTAGTGGGTAATGCTGGCGGGTAATGCTGGTGGGTAATGTTGGTTGGTACTGCTGGTGGGTACTGCTGGTGGGTACTGCTGGCGGGTAATGCTGGTGGGTAATGCTGGCGGGTAATGCTGGTGGGTATTGCTGGCACTGCTGGCGGGTAATGCTGGTCATGCAGATACTGCTGGAGGAACAGATCATATAAATAAATCACAATAATTGCAATTTTAGCAGCGCAAACTCTTCCAATAATCAATCGCAGTGCTATTATAGTGTACCCATACAGTACTTTAAATAAATATATATATATATATATATATATATATATATATATATATACATATAAAATCACAAAAAATGCAATACTCAATACAATCATAATATTCAAAGATGGGTGATAAAGTGCTTCTGTGCAAAGTGTTAAATCTATAAATACATAAAAACACATAGAAAATTCATTCAAAAATCCATGGAAAATATATATATAAATATACAAGTTGTATGCAAAAGTTATGTGCAAAAAAACAAGTCCAGAAAACAAGTGCAATGTGCAGAAAAAAAGAGTCCACTAATAAGCTAGAATGTGACGTGGACTCCTTTAAGGGTCACAGCCAAAGTAGATGCACGCCTTGAAAGTGCCAGAAGTAATAGTGGCGACACCCTTCGTGTTCAGTGGGATTGGGGAAGAAATTCAAACTCACCAGATGATGGTGATCCCTGTGACCTTATGGCAACAGGAGATCAAAAAACACTTGCGAATTCTTGTGATCTCGATTTCACCGATCCATATGGTCTTGCAGGGAAGTTTGCATCCTAGATAAAAGGAATTCCTAAAAGCCAACTGATGAGGATCTGGCGTAACTGTGCCACTGCTCTTTTCTTGGTGAGCCCGATTGTTCTTTTCTTCCTTGTATCAGATTTCCTCACAGAAAAGAGGTGTGCACACTGCTGGAGGAAGCAGCAGCTGCAGGGGAGAGCAGAGCCGCTGCTTCCTGTATGGCTCCTGTCACAGGCGGAGGAGGGGTGCATTTCATATCACTCCAACTGTGACAGAGCCGGAAATATAAAGGAAGCAGCGGCTCTGTCACTGACTGCAGACATCCTAAGTCTCCCACGGCAGCCGGGAGATCGCACGGCACGGGAGACTTGGGATGTCTGTGTACCACAGCAATCTGTCCACAGGTCCAAAGCAAATCGCTGTACTTTTACCTGTCATTTCTGATCCCCAGATGTAAACACTGCCATGTACTCAGGTGGAAAGGCCGAGGTAATTTTTTATTTATTTTTTTTATCTCAGTCTTTCCTGCCTAGATGAGAGATGTGGGGTCTTATAGACCTCACATCTCTCCATAAAAAGGACCTGTCATGCCCTATTCCTATCACAAGGGATGTTTGCATTCCTTGTAATAGGAATAAAAGTGATAAAAAAAAAAAAAAAACTAAAAATGCAAAGGGAAAATTTAAAAAAATAAAATAAATATAAAGCGGCTTGTCCCTCTGTGCTCACACAAAGGAAACGCATACATACTTTGCGCCGACATATGTAAACGGCATTCAAAACACACATGTGAGGTATCGCCACGAACGTCAGAGCAACTGTAAACTGGTAACTTGTAAAAATGTTTAAAGCGTCGCCTATGGAGATTTTTAAGTACAGCAATTTGGCAATATTCAACGAGTGCAATTTTAAAGCGTGACATGTTAGGTATCTATTTACTCGGTGAACACATCATTCACATTAGACAAACCAATTGGGCTAACTTTACTGTTTTATTTTTTTTTATTCATAAAATTTTTCCCGCCCAAAAAAATGCGTTTTAAAAAATGTCTGCGTAAATACCGTGTGGCATAAAAAGTTGCAACAACCACCATTGTATTCCCTAGGGTCTCTGCTAAAAAACAGATATAATGTTTAGGGGTTCTGAGTAATTTTCAAGAAAAAAATGATCATTTTTACATGTAGGAGAGGAGTGCCAGAATTGGCCCGGTATGGAAGTGATTAAGCCAAAACAAAAACAAAAATGTTTTCTCAATAATTCTACTTTATTGCATTCTCTGCATTAGGGTAAAAAAAAAAAAAAAAACTTTTTATACTTTAAAACAGAAAAAAGCAGGGGGCGCCTGAGTGTGGAGTATTGGAAACAGCTTTAGGGTAGTAATGAATAAATATAGCACTCACATAGGCATGCGCAGGGGTTGTGCCAGGTGTGCCTGGGCACATCCTAATTACTACATGCGGTGCTGAGTCCCCCTACTGTCCAGTCTTCCCCTGTGTTGGCCCCCATACCCCGTACTGCTGCTGGCTTCCCTCCTGTCCTCTCCCCCCCAGCTGCTGTGGGGGGGTATTTCAGAATGGAGAGCGGGGGAAGGGGCTAGTAAATATGACATCTACCAGTGCTTTCCTTTTCTAAATGAACATAATGAACACTTACTCTCTGTGTTCATTCATAACTGAAGCATAGTAAACTTCAGATATTTCCTCCATCAAATGTGAGTGCTATATTTATTCATTAATACCAAATAGCTGTTTCCAATACTCCACACTCAGATAGAGGCGCCCCCTCGCTTTTTTCTGTTGTCACATACCAGGTATACTCAGGACCTATATAGGGGGATTGCCTCTTCCCTCCAAATGTTGATCTTTTTAACTGTTTATCCCCCTTTTCATCCCTCACATCCACCTTGCTGCATTACTGATCTGACTAAAGTAGCGCCATCGTTTTTTTAGTTCATCGAGCCCGATCTCTATTCAGCGATGTGCAAGAAAGCAGAGGCATCCTCGGCTCTGCCCCTGGTGTTATCCCCCTTCCCTGCCAGTGTCATTATTACAGTAACAGTGCATATTTTTTAGCACTGATTACTGTAGTAATGTCACTGGTACCCCCAAAAGTGTCAAAAATGTCAGTTAGGGGTCCGATCTGTCCGCCACAATGTCGCAGTGCCGCTAAAAATAGCTGATTGCCGCTATTACTAGTAAAGATTACTAAATAAATAAAAATGACATAAATCTTTCCCCTAGTTTGTCGACGCGATAACTTTTGCGCAAACCAATCAAAATACGCTTATTGGGATTTTCTATACCAAAAATTTGTAGCAGAATGCATATTGGCCTGAAAGGATGAAAAAAATTGATTTTGATTTTTTTTTTTTAGAGGGAATGTTACAGTATATAGAAGAAAGTGAAAAATATTGTTTTTTTTTTTTCCAGAATTGTCGCTCTTTTTTTTGATACAGCGCAAAAAATAAAAATCGCACAGGTGATCAAATACCCCCAAAAGAAAGCTCTGTTTGTGGGGGGGGGGGGGGGTGAAGGACATCAATTTTATTATGGTACAGCGTCGCACGTCCGCGCAATTGTCCGTTAAAATAATGCAGTGCCGAATCGCAAAATAGGGCCTGATCATTAGGGGGAAAATCTTCCGGTCCAGAAGTGGTTAAAGAAAACATAAGTTAAAAGATCTGCTCACAGAAAATGCACCATACTTCCCCTTTACGACCGCGCAATTGTCCATTAAAATAATGCAGTGCCAAATCGCAAAAAATGGCCTGGTCATTAACCACTTAAGCCCCGGAAGGTTTTACCCCCTTCCTGACCAGGCCCTATTTTGCGATTCGGCACTGCGTGAATTTAACGGAAAATTGCGCGGTCGTGCGACGCTGTACCTAAACAAATTTGACGTCCTTTTTTTTCCCACAAACAGAGCTTTCTTTTGATGGTATTTGATCACCTGTGCGATTTTTTGATCATGCGCTATAAACAAAAAAAGAGCGTCAATTTTGCAAAAATAACAATATTTTTCACATTTTTTTATATGAAATATATGAAAAAAGTAAAAATCTAAATTTTTTAACATTTTTGGCCAATTTGTTTTATGCTACATATGTGTGGTAAAAAAAATCGCAAAAAGCGTATTTTGATTGGTTTGCGCAAAAGTTATCGCGTTTACTAACAAAGGGAAAGATTTTTGTCATTTTTGTTGTTTTTTTTTTTAACGCGTAATGGCGGCGATCTGCGATTTTTTTTGCGATACTGCGACATTGGTGCGGACAGATCGGACCCTTGACTGACATTTTTGACACTTTTGGGGTTACCAGTGACATTACTGCAGTAATCAGTGCTATACATATGCACTGTTACTGTAAAAATACACTGGTAGTGAAGGGGTTAACTTTATTTGAGAGGGAGGGGCTGTGTGTGTCCCTAGGGGCGTGATTCTAACTGTGATTGGCTGTGGCTTGAGGTGTAGGAACAATGATCAACGGACCTACATAGTAGAACCATATGATCATTGTTTCTACACAGGGGAGAATGACAGGTGGCTTGTTTACACTAGCCGCCTGCCTTCCTCCCGCTGTCACGGACGATCGTGAGTGAGCGGCGGACATCGGGTCCGCCGCTCACACGCGCGGGGGGGGGGGTCTGTGACAGCGCGGGAGTGGGAGCGTGCCCGCTCCCCAGAGCCTCACAGGCTAGTGACGTACAGGTACGTCACTTTGCCTGTGAGTGGCTGACCGCTGCAGTATATGTACTTGCGGCGGTTGGCAAGTGGTTAAGGGGGAAACAGGAGGGAGGGGCCAGGAGTGCCAAGGAGGGACCCGAGAAAATGAGGATCCGGGCTGCTCTGTGCAAAACCAACTGCACAAAGGAGGTAAGTATAATATGTTTTTTTCTATAAATGAGACTTTTTAATCACTTTAAATTACTTTTACATTTCTCCGTCATTGTCGGAGAGTCATTGATCCTGAGAAGTGTAATTCACACTCTTATCGTAACACACGAGATGAAGATCAAGATTTCACCCCCAAATTTAATAAAGGATCATGGCTGACGGCATAGCGCCTTCCACAGGCTCCCGTCCCCTCGCCGCACCTTTTCCTCCTCTTTGACAAGGTGCAGCCCTAAATTTATTTGTCTCCGATGGACAATCGTGCAAGGTACTAAAAGCGTCACATCGAATTAGGGAAAACAACTGACGAGCCTAAACAATCGGCATTCAGATGTGCGTTCTCCGTCCCCCGGATAATTCTGCAAAGCCGTGTTTTTGTAATGAGAAGGAAAGGTCACTTACTGCTATTTAGATAGTATATTGCTTTACAGCGAGACCTCTGCATGGCCTCTCCCAGGGACTGTTTAGCTTGTATTAAACTCTAATATAGTCCAGGCGTGCCGGACAAAAACGGGATAATAGAAACCCGATGGTCCCAAATAGGAAAAAGGATCACGGCTCTGTTCCGGAATCTCTGGGTTTAATTTAGCCTTCACCTGGGTTCCCGTTTATTGGACTGTTTGGAGGGATTTATTAAGGACTACATTTAAGAGAGCTGTCACTTATAACTGACAGGAACTGCCAGAGAATATGGAAGTATTGAAAAGATACGTATTCTGATTACCAACCTGAGTAAGAAATGAGGCCAGGAGCTGGGGAAGCCGATACAAAGTGTAAAAGAGGTTTCCTGAATATAATTTTGATCTGATATAGAGAACATGTGCAGTATATAGCCGTCTGTCCAGCAAAAACAAATGTTCTTTAGGCTATTTCCTCTTCTGAACGAATGTTCTTTTAATACGGGCAGTAACTACTTGCCGACCGCTTACTTTATATATACGGCGGCAGAGTGGCTCCTACAGGCAAAACCATGTATCGGTACGTTGGCCACCTGGTGGCAGCTAGGGGGCGAGCACGCGCCCCCACTCATCAGCGGGGAAGCAGGTGCGTGTGTCAGGAGGCTCCAACTGCCGCCTGACACCTGCGATCGCTCCCAGCTGAGAGAGAAGGACGGACGGCTGTTGTAAACACAGCTGACCATTCTCCTCCCTGAAATGATCACAGAGATCATGTGCAAGTTTAAAAGATATTTAGTGCCGGGTCACACTTGTGCGATGCGGGAAGGCTGCGAATTCACAGCCTGTTCTCGCATCGCAAACGCACATCTGGCAGTTCACACTGCCATATGCGATACGCAGGGGGTGTCAATGAAATCTTAACGACACCCCCAGTTTGATCGCATATCGCAGTGCGATCTGACAGTTCGCACAGGATCAGATCGCACAAGGGTGAACCACTATGCGATCCGATCCTGATGCGGCTGAAAAAAAGGGTCATGTGCGACTTTTGTGCGGGTGCAGTGCGAATTTAGCCATACAAAGTGTATGGCTTAATTCGCACTGCACATCCAATCGCATGTAATGAAGGAGCAGTGCGCTCCGATATTACATGCGATCGCCGCACATCCTATGGTGTGAACCGGCACTTACAGTGCCTATAGGTAAGTCTTATTATAGGCTTACATGCAAACCGTACCCAGGGGGCATAGGAAATATGTATGTAACAAAACAAAAAAATTTACAAATTAGCAAATAAATGTAACCAATAGTTAGGGGCCGTAGGTAAATACTGCATTATGGCCACTAGATGGCGCTGAGGGGTATAGGATATATGTATTCGTCTTTGTAAGAAACAATACAGTTTCACCACTTGCCAAACGCCTGGCGTAGACTTGCTGCAGCAGGCTGGCTTGGCTGCGCGAAACGACGTAGCCCTACGTCGGTCGGACGCCTGTTGCTGGGGGGGCGAGCGTGCGCCGCCGGTGGCACGCTCCCGCCCCCACTAGGCAGTGGGGATGCCGGTCCATGGGACCGGCGGCTGTGATTGCCGCTGGGCACCCGCGACCACTCCCCGCTGAGAGAGAAGGATGGTCAGCTATTGTAAACACAATATATAGGATCTATATAGGATCACAGGTCTCTATGGTCATTTCACAAGTACCAGCCCCACCAGATAGAAAACACTCCCCTAGGCTCACACTTAACCCTTTGATCACCCCTAGGTTAACCCCTTCCATGCCAATGTCATTATTACAGTAACAGTGCATATTTTTAGCACTGATTACTGTAGTAATGTCACTGGTCCCCCCCAAAAGTGTCAAAAATGTCAGTTAGGGGTCCGATCTGTCCGCCGCAATGTTGCAGTTCCGCTAAAAATCACCATTACTAGTAAAAAATAAATAAAAATTACATAAATCTTTCCCCTAGTTTGTAGACGCGATAACGTTTGCGCGAACCAATCAAAATACGCTTATTGCAATTTTTTTTTTACCAAAAATGTGTAGCAGAATACAAATTGGCTTAAAAGGATGAAAAATTTAGATTTTTAAGATTTTTTTTTTCTTGGGAATGTTGTTATATAGCAGAATGTGAAAAATATTGTTTTTTTTTTTTCTTCAGAATTGTCGCTTTTCTTGTTTATAGCACACAAAATAAAAATCGCACAGGTGATCAAATACCACCAAAAGAAATCTCTATTTGTGGGAAAAAAAACAAAAATCTATTTTATTTGGGTACAGCAGCACACGACCGCGCAATTTTCCGTTAAAGTAACGCAGTGCTGAATTGCAAAAAATGGGCTGGTCATTAACGGGGCAAATCCTTCCGGTCCAGAACTGGTTAAAGTATAACTAAAAGCAAAACTTTTTCTAGTTTTAAATAGGGGGGAGATGAATTAGAACACCTGTCAGGTTTTTATTGCTGTCTGTGTCCCCATTAGGGAGATTCACCCTCTCTATGTGTCTTGTTTACAGTTATCATTGAAAGTGAAAAGAAATCCCAAATTTTGGGTTGTCCCCAGAGAACTAATAGAGGGGAAATCTTCCAATGGGGACACTAGTTCTGGCAACCTGGGGGTCCCCAAGTAATTCCCTTAATTTGCTATGAGACAGGAAATGAAGGGAAATCTCCGCAATAAGACACAGATGGCGAAAAAAAACATGACAGGGGTTATAACCCTCCCTTGCTCTATCCAAAATAAAAAAAAGGTTTTGCTTATAGTTCTACTTTAAAAGGGATTGTTACGGCAGAAGGTTTTTTTTTTTTTTATCCTAATGCATTTTATGCATTAAGATAAAAATACTTTCTGTGTGCAGCAGTCCTCTTCAGCCCCCCTAATACTTACCTGCGCCCTTCTCTATCCAGCGATGTTGTAGGAGTGTCTAAGCTGCCTGGGACTTCCCCTCCTCATTGGCTGAGACAGCAGTGCGGCACTGCTGTCAATCAAAATCATTCAGCCAATCAGGAGAAAGAAGGGGTGTGATCAGCACAGGGCCAAACATGCTGCCCAGACAGAGTGTCGGGGGTCCTGCAGCCTCATAGGACAGTCAGGAGAGAATGAAAACTCTTCCTACAAGAAGCTTTAACCAGACACTAAAAGAAGTCACATGACTGCTCTAACTGCTGATGAGAAAAGGTAGTTAGTAGTTTATATTTATTAAAATAATTGCATTTCCATGTTCTGTGTACTGTGGGAGACCAGATATAGTGAATGCAGGCTCCTGGGTTTAGTAACACTCTAACTAGCAAGGTGAAACTAAATAGCAAAGAAAACTAAAAAAAGTAATAAAACAAATGTAAATGTAAAAATGTAAACTTAGCTTTCCTTAAAAGTGGACCCTGTCAGTCAGTAGGGCAGTGGATGGTGTGTGTGGACTGTGTGAGTAGGGGAGAGGACAGTGCCAGTAGGGCAGTAGAACGTGTCAGTAGGGGAGTGGATGGTGCCAGTAGGGCAGTAGAACGTGTCAGTAGGGCAGTGGACGGTGCCAGTAGGGCAGTGGATGGTGTCAGTAGGGTAGTAAGTGTCAGTAGAGCAGTGGATGGTGCAAGTAGAGCAGTGGATGGTGTCAGTAGGGCAGTGGTTGTTGTCAGTTAGTAGAGCAGTGGATGGTTTCAGTAGACCAGAGGACAGTGCCAGTAGAGCAGTGGAAGGTGTCAGTAGGCCAGTGGACAGTGCCAGTAGAGCAGTAGAAAGTGTCAGTAGGGCAGTAGGTGTCAGTAGGGCAGTAGAATGTGTCAGTAGGGCAGTGGATGGTATCAGTAGGGCAGTAGGTGTCAGTAGGGCAGTGGATGGTGTCAGTAGGGCAGTGGACGGTGTCAGTGGGGCAGTAGGTGTCAGTAGAGCAGTGGACAGTTTCAGTAGGGCAGTGAACGGTGTCAGTAGGGCAATGGACAGTGACAGTAGAGCAGTGGACGGTTGTCAGTAGGGCAGTAAATGGTGTCAGTAGGGCAGTAGATGGTGTCAGTAGGGCAGTGGACGGTGACAGTAGGGCAGTGGACGGTGTCAGTAGGGCAGTGGACGGTGTCCGTAGGGCAGTGGACGGTGTCCGTAGGGCAGTAGATGGTGTCAGTAGGGCAGTGGGCGGTGACAGTAGGGCAGTAGATGGTGTCAGTAGGGCAGTGGACGGTGTCAGAAGGGCAGTAGACGGTGTCAGTAGGGCAGTAGATGGTGTTAGTAGGGCAGTGGACGGTGTCAGTAGGGCAGTGGATGGTGTCAGTAGGGCAGTGGTTGGTGTCAGTAGGGCAGAAGATGGTGTCAGTAGGGTAGTGGATGGTGTCAGTAGGGCAGTAGATGGTGTCAGTAGGGCAGTGGACGGTGTCAGTAAGGCAGTGGTTGGTGTCAGTAGGGCAGTAGATGGTGTCAGTAGGGCAGTGGATGGTGTCAGTAGGGCAGTAGATGGTGTCAGTAGGGCAGTGGACGGTGTCAGTAAGGCAGTGGTTGGTGTCAGTAGAGCAGTAGATGGTGTCAATAGGGCAGTGGATGGTGTCAGTTAGTAAAGCAGTGGACTGTGTGAGTAGGGGAGAGGACAGTGCCAGTAGAGCAGTAGAAGGTGTCAGAAGCGCAGTGGATGCTGTCCAGTAGGGAAGTAGAACGTGTCAGTAGGGCAGTGGATGGTGTTGGTAGGGCAGTGGATGGTGTCAGTAGGGTAGTAAGTGTCAGTGGAGCAGTGGATGCTGTCAGTAGAGCAGTGGATGGTGTCAGTAGGGCAGTGGTTGTTGTCAGTTAGTAGAGCAGTGGATGGTTTCAGTAGACCAGAGGACAGTGCCAGTAGAGCAGTAGAAGGTGTCAGTAGGGCAGTGGATGGTATCAGTAGGGCAGTAGGTGTCAGTAGGGCAGTAGAACGTGTCAGTAGGGCAGTGGATGTTATCAGTAGGGCAGTAGGTGTCAGTAGGGCAGTGGATGGTGTCAGTAGGGCCGTGGACGGTATCAGTAGGGCAGTAGGTGTCAGTAGAGCAGTGGACAGTTTCAGTAGGGCAGTGGACGGTGTCAGTAGGGCAGTGGACAGTGTCAGTAGAGCAGTGGACGGTGTCAGTAGGGCAGTAAATGGTGTCAGTAGGGCAGTTAATGGTGTCAGTAGGGCAGTAGATGGTGTCCGTTGGGCAGTAGATGGTGTCAGTAGGGCAGTGGGCAGTGACAGTAGGGCAGTAGATGGTGTCAGTAGGGCAGTGGACGGTGTCAGTAGGGCAGTAGACGGTGTCAGTAGGGCAGTAGATGGTGTTAGTAGGCCAGTGGACGGTGTCAGTAGGGCAGTGGATGGTGTCAGTAGGGCAGTGGTTGGTGTCAGTAAGGCAGTAGATGGTGTCAGTAGGGCAGTGGACGGTGTCAGTAGGGCAGTAGATGGTGTCAATAGGGCAGTGGACGGTGTCAGTAAGGCAGTGGTTGGTGTCAGTAGGGCAGTAGATGGTGTTAGTAGGCCAGTGGTCGGTGTCAGTAGGGCAGTGGATGGTGTCAGTAGGGCAGTGGTTGGTGTCAGTAAGGCAGTAGATGGTGTCAGTAGGGCAGTGGACGGTGTCAGTAGGGCAGTAGATGGTGTCAGTAGGGCAGTGGACGGTGTCAGTAGGGCAGTGGACGATGTCAGTAGGGCAGTAGATGGTGTCCGTAGGGCAGTGGACGGTGTCAGTAGGGCAGTAGATGGTGTCAGTAGGGCAGTGGACAGTGTCAGTAGGGCAGTGGACAGTGTCAGTAGGGTAATAATACCCTAGAATAGTAAATAATAATAGTGTGTGACTACTGTGGTAGAACATTTTAGTGTAAGCTCCTCTGGTGAAGAGATCTATTTCTCTGTACATGACTAGGGGATTAAAGATGATTTGTCTCCATTCTGCTCTGACCATCACTCTCCTCCTCCATTATAAATAACCACATGACCACAGGTTGGAGTTAAATGGCCATAGCAGCCTTTTATTAACAAACTGTATACATAACAGGTAAATAACACGCTAAACCCATTTTTTTACTGGAGCCTCAAGGTCCCGGTAGGCATCAAAGAAGGAGGTACCTGCGTCCGACTTAATTAGGCCTCCAGCCGCCACAGCACCGGCTCGGAGACAACCAGTCGCAGGTACCAACATACCAACTACTGGGAGCCGTACCTCAGACGGGTCCCTACCAAGTATACGTTTGCACCATCAGGGAGCCGCACCTCAGACGGGTCCCTACCAAGTATAAGTTTGCACCATCTGGGAGCCATACCTCAGACGGGTCCCTACCAAGTATAAGTTTGCACCATCTGGGAGCCATACCTCAGACGGGTCCCTACCAAGTATAAGTTTGCACCATCAGGGAGCCGCATCTCAGACGGGTCCCTACCAAGTATAAGTTTGCACCATCAGGGAGCCGCACCTCAGACGGGTCCCTACCAAGTATAAGTTTGCACCATCTGGGAGCCATACCTCAGAAGGGTCCCTACCAAGTATAAGTTTGCACCATCTGGGAGCCATACCTCAGACGGGTCCCTACCATGTATAAGTTTGCACCATCAGGGAGCCGCATCTCAGACGGGTCCCTACCAAGTATAAGTTTGCACCATCTGGGAGCCATACCTCAGACGGGTCCCTACCAAGTTTAAGTTTGCACCATCTGGGAGCCATACCTCAGACGGGTCCCTACCAAGTATAAGTTTGCACCATCTGGGAGCCATACCGCAGACGGGTCCCTACCAAGTATAAGTTTGCACCATCTGGGAGCCATACCTCAGACGGGTCCCTACCAAGTATAAGTTTGCACCATCAGGGAGCCGCACCTCAGACGGGTCCCTACCAAGTATAAGTTTGCACCATCTGGGAGCCATACCTCAGACGGGTCCCTACCAAGTATAAGTTTGCACCATCTGGGAGCCATACCGCAGACGGGTCCCTACCAAGTATAAGTTTGCACCATCATGGAGCCGTACCTCAGACGGGTCCCTACCAAGTATAAGTTTGCACCATCTGGGAGCCATACCTCAGACGGGTCCCTACCAAGTATAAGTTTGCACCATCAGGGAGCCGCACCTCAGACGGGTCCCTACCAAGTATAAGTTTGCACCATCAGGGAGCCGTACCTCAGACGGGTCCCTACCAAGTATAAGTTTGCACCATCTGGGAGCCATACCTCAGACGGGTCCCTACCAAGTATAAGTTTGCACCATCAGGGAGCCGCACCTCAGACGGGTCCCTACCAAGTATAAGTTTGCACCATCTGGGAGCCATACCTCAGACGGGTCCCTACCAAGTATAAGTTTGCACCATCTGGGAGCCATACCGCAGACGGGTCCCTACCAAGTATAAGTTTGCACCATCTGGGAGCCATACCGCAGACGGGTCCCTACCAAGTATAAGTTTGCACCATCTGGGAGCCATACCTCAGACGGGTCCCTACCAAGTATAAGTTTGCACCATCTGGGAGCCATACCTCAGACGGGTCCCTACCAAGTATAAGTTTGCACCATCAGGGAGCCGCATCTCAGACGGGTCCCTACCAAGTATAAGTTTGCACCATCTGGGAGCCATACCTCAGACGGGTCCCTACCAAGTTTAAGTTTGCACCATCTGGGAGCCATACCTCAGACGGGTCCCTACCAAGTATAAGTTTGCAGCATCTGGGAGCCATACCTCAGACGGGTCCCTACCAAGTATAAGTTTGCACCATCAGGGAGCCGCACCTCAGACGGGTCCCTACCAAGTATAAGTTTGCACCATCTGGGAGCCATACCTCAGACGGGTCCCTACCAAGTATAAGTTTGCACCATCTGGGAGCCATACCTCAGACGGGTCCCTACCAAGTATAAGTTTGCACCATCAGGGAGCCGCATCTCAGACGGGTCCCTACCAAGTATAAGTTTGCACCATCTGGGAGCCATACCTCAGACGGGTCCCTACCAAGTTTAAGTTTGCACCATCTGGGAGCCATACCTCAGACGGGTCCCTACCAAGTATAAGTTTGCAGCATCTGGGAGCCATACCTCAGACGGGTCCCTACCAAGTATAAGTTTGCACCATCAGGGAGCCGCACCTCAGACGGGTCCCTACCAAGTATAAGTTTGCACCATCTGGGAGCCGCATCTCAGACGGGTCCCTACCAAGTATAAGTTTGCACCATCTGGGAGCCATACCTCAGACGGGTCCCTACCAAGTATAAGTTTGCACCATACTAACCTACCAGGACCTTGTACCCCGCTTGCTGCCATGACAAAGAACCACCCCAAAAGAAGAAAGCCTGTGTTAAAACAAAAACCAAAAACAAGGGTGGTGGACCACAAAACCAAAATTCAGAAAAAAAATACAAGAAAATGGGAGGGAGGGTGGGAAATATTCTCCAATGCAGCTTTCCTCTTAATGAAGACTTGCTGAGGTCCCTAGCTTGACCTCTCCCTGTAGCTCCACCCCTTTCTGGACAAAACACCAATTAAAAGTCCCACCACTTATATTTTCTGTCGTACTGGGCTGAAAACCCCTCCTTGTTCCAAACCCCTTTAACCCCTGTCATGCCGGCCCTCCGTCCATGTCTCTTCTCTCCTTTACTCCGGGCCTCTCTGTACTGTGGAATATGTTGGAGCTATGTCAATGTATAAAAATAATAATATTAATAATGGAAAAAATAAAATGATGTGGCTGTGGTAGGGGAATAGAGTGTAAGCTCCTCTGGTGCAGAGCCGAATATGAATGCCTCAGAGTTCAATGTACAACCCTGCAATATATGTCAGAGCCATATTAATAATAATAATACAAAGGTGTGCGACTGTGCTGGGGGCATTAGAGTGTAAGCTCCGCTGGTATAGACACTGATATAAATAGCTCAATGTTTACTGTACAACATCGCTGTATATGTTTGAGCTAAATAAATGCATGATAATATTAATAATAATACTAAAAAGAAAGTGTGTGGCTGTGGTGGGGGCATTAGAGTGTAAGCTCCTCTGGTGCAGAGACTATGACTGGCTCAGTGTTCTGTGTACAGCACTGGAGTATGTCAGAGCTATTTACTATAATAATAATAATAGTGTGTGACTGTGGTGAAACATTAGAGTGTAAGGCTGCATTCACATGTCAGCGTTTGGATCGCGGGCAGAACCGCCGCGGTTCCGCCCGCGATCCGGAGATTATTGCAAATCACGGGACGCCTGTGCGTTGCCCGTTGATTTGAAATAGCCCCCCAAACACTGAGCGATGTTACCGCGATTTCTGCCTGCTGAATCGCGGTAACATCGCGCAAAAATTTGCGGGACGCAATACGCTCCAAAGAAGCTCTTGTACTTTTTTGGGCGTAATGCGTCCCGTGATTTTTTTTTGTGCGATGTTACCGCGATTCGGCAGGCGGAAATCGCAGCAACATCGCTCAGCGTTTGGGGGCTATTGCAAATCAACGGGCAACGCACAGGCGTCCCGCGATTTGCAATAATCTCCGGATCGCGGGCGGAACCGGGGTGGTTCTGCCCGCGATCCAAACGCTGACATGTGAATGCAGCCTAAGCTACTCTGGTGCAGAGATAATAGAAGTGGCTAGATGTTCTCATACCCCTAATATGTGTGTCATAGCACTACCCTCCACCTATAAGTGGTAGGAAATGTTTGCTGTCTCTCATCCACTCACAAAACCACTTGCAGAACAACATGGAAAACATGACGCAAACAACATTGAAATCTATTTTTTAGGAATTAAGAAAAAAGCGGGTCGGGATTTTATTTTTTGCAGCATCCTTGGCAAGTCGAATTCAAATCAGACACCTTGTAGAGTGTTCGCGTGTCCGCAGAGTCTCCGATATGTGACGAGTCTTCATCATTCGCCAGAGAGAAAACACGCGGCGGAGAGCCGGAGCCTTCCTCGCCGCTGCTGGCTGGCTGCCTTCTTCGCTGTTTGCACATTTTTGTCTAAACAAGATGATTCGATGACAAAAACAAGAGCTGGAGCTGCTTACTCATATTCCACGGAGAATGGAGAGCAGATGAGCGCAGAGGGGGGCTCCGGGCCAACATTCCCAGGGCCCCAGTGAGAGACAATAATCAGATGCTCTCCGAGGCCCCCAGCTCCCCTTCACTGTAATGTTCACAGACGCCCCGCGCCTCTCATTGCAGGCGCTCTCAGCACACGAGGCGCGTTTTATGTGCATTTTTTTCCCTTTCTCCCGGGAACTGTACAATATCAGCCGGCAGGAAAGAAAAAATGTTCATATGAAACCGTAACATGAACACAACACAGATACTAATGTCAGGGCCGTAATCTGTTTAATTTTGTATTGTTCTCCTTTATGGGGACACCTGTTTACAGGTTCGCACGTTTCCTGGTTTAACCACTTAGGACCGGGCCTATTTCTGACAATTGTTGTTTACAAGTTAAAATCAGTATTTTGTGCTAGAAAATTACTTAGAACCCCCAAACATTATATATATATATATATATTTTTTAGCAAAGACTCTAGAGAATAAAATGGCGTTGTTGCAATATTTTTTGTCATGCGGTATTTGCGCAATGGTCTTTCAAACACACTTTTTTGGGAAAAAATAAATTTCACTGAATTTAAAAAAACTAAACGGTAAAATGAGCCCAATTTTTTTCTATAATGTGAAAGACAATGTTACGCTGAGTAAATAGATACACAACATGTCATGCTTCAAATTTGTGTACGCTCGTAAAATGGCGAAAAACATTGGTACTTAAAAATCTCCATAAGCGCTGCTTTAAACATTTCTACAGGTTACCAGTTTAGAGATACAGAGGAGGTCTAGGGCTAAAATTATTGCTCTTGATCGCGACAATATCTCATGTGTGTGGTTTGAACACTGTTTACATATGTGGGTGTGACTTGCGTATGCGTTTACTTCTGCGCGCAAGCTCAAAGGGACGGAGGCTCTTCAAATTTTTTTTTTCTTATTTATTTAACCTTTTATTATGTATTTTTACACTGTCCCTTTAACCACTTGCCGACCGCCGCAAGTAAATATACTGCGGCGGTCAGCCCCTCACAGGCAAAGTGACGTTTATAAACGTCACTAGCCTTCAAGGCTCTGGGGAGCTCCCGCGCGCCGCCGGAGGCGCGCTCCCGCGTGGACACGCACCCCCCCCCCCCGCGCGTGTGACCAGCGGACCCGATGTCCGCTGGTCACTCGGCGATCGTCGGGGGAGAGGGAGAAAGTCAGGCGGCTAGTGTAAACAAGCCGCCTGTCATTCTCCCCTGTGTAGGAACAATGATCATACGGTTCTACTATGTAGGACCGTTGATCACTGTTTCTACAGCTCAAGCCACATCCAATCACAGTTAGAATCACGCCCCTAGGGACACACATAACCCCTCCCTCTCAAAAAAAAGTTAACCCCTTCACTGCCAGTGTAATTTTACAGTAACAGTGCATATGTATAGCACTGATTACTGTAGTAATGTCACTGGTAACCCCAAAAGTGTCAAAAATGTCAGTCAAGGATCCGATCTGTCCGCCGCAATGTCGCAGTACCGCAAAAAAATCGCAGATCACCACCATTAGCAGATGTCCCCCATATAGATCCCCCCTTACAGCAGGCCAGGGTGAGGTGAGGCCCCATCCCCCATTTAGATCTCCCCCTTACAGCAGGCCAGGTTCCCCATAAAATAGATCCCCTCTGAGGATCCTCTATGAGTAGCGCTACATAATCATATGGCTCCATCTAAATACACTCTTCTGTGCCTTTTATGTCCACTGTCCACATATAGTTGCATACTATTCTTTTCAGTGTTCTTCTCACACACTCAGTCAGTCACTACTAGCACGCCACAGCCAGCCCAGTACTACTCCAGTCAGTCCTGACTCGTGACTCCTACTTTTTTTTTCACCGGCTGTCCCATACCCGTTTTTTCCTCCTAGGTTTTCCTCCTGCAGCACCGTCTGACGTCCGTCACCACTGGCTCTCTCCTCTCTGGCCTCTCACCTGCCGCCGCTGCCGGCTTCTTCTGCTGCTGCCTGGCCTGGTGGTTCTCTCCTGCGCTCAGCACTGCGCTGGGCGGCCGCTGCAAGGGTTAGTCCCTCCCCCATATAGTCCCTCGCTCTCCGCACCGCACCACACGCCTGGCACCCCCCCACAGTGGGCGGCGACCCGGCGGCTCGGATCGGATTCGCACAGCCAGCACTGCAGTGAGAGTGAGTGAGCCAGGCAGGGGCAGAGAGCTGCGAGTGCGAGCGGGCGGCGGCGGCCAGCCTATGACAGACAGAGTGTGAGTGACAACTGGCTACTGATATGACACTGCAGAAACGGATGCGCCCCCCCCAGATGTTGCGCCCGGTGCGGCCGCCCCCCCTGCACCCCCCACGCTACGCCACTGGACTGGCACCATTTGGTTTTCCATGAGCAAAAAACACACACGTTTGCAGATGTGTGGGAGTGCCATTAGTAATAAGTTAATATTAATTATTAATAATTAATTATTATATACATTTATTTATTTATTATTATTATTATTAATAATAATAACAATAATAATAATAATTACATTGCATAAATGAACCACTTCCAGACCGCTCACCACAGTTTTACTGACCCTCTACCTCGTTCGCGTGCCTGCAGCTAGGGAACGAGCGTGCAGTCCCGGCGGCGCGCTCCTGCCCCCACTCGTCAGCGGGGACTCCGATGCACGGGGCAGGTGGCTCTGATTGCCGTCTGCCACCCGCGATCGTTCCCCGCTGAGAGAGAAGAACGGTCAGCTGTTGTAAACACAGCTGACCGTTCTTATCTCTGGAATTATCACAGAGTGACTGCTATATATGAACACAGGTCTCTGTGATCATTTCACAAGCCCCGCCCCCATACAGTTAGAAACACGCCCCTAGGTACACATTTAACCCCTTGATCACTTACTGTGTTAACCCCTTCCCTGCAAGTGTTATTATTACAGTAGCAGTGTATATGTTTAGCACTGATTACTGTAGTAATGTCACTGGTCCCTCCCAAAAGTGTCAAAAATGTCAGTTAGGGGTCCAATCCGTCCACCGCAATGTCACAGTCCCACAAAAAATCGCAGATCGCCGCCATTACTAGTAAAAAAAAAAGCAAAAAACAATAAAAATGACATAAATCTTTCCCGTAGTTAGTAGACACGATAACTTTTGCGCAAACCAATCAAAATACGCTTATTGTGATTTTTTTACCAAAAATATGTAGCAGAAAACAAATAGGCCTAAAATGTTAAAAAAAAATGTCTTTTTTTATTTTTATTTTTCTGGAAATGTTATATAGCAGAATGTGAAAAATATTATTTTGTTTTCAGAATTGTCGCTCTTTTTTTGTTTATAGCGCAAAAAATAAAAATTGCACAGGTGATCAAATACCACCAAAAGAAATCTCTATTTGTGGGAAAAAAAGGACATCAATTTTATTTGGGTACAGCTTTGCACGACTGCGCAGTTGTCCTTTAAAGTAACGCAGTCCAGAATCGCAAATAATGGCCTGGTCATTAAGGGGGCAAATTCTTCCGGTCCAGAAGTGGTTAATATGAGTTAATGGCACCCATGCACGTTTGCTATAGAGCAGCGCGTTTTTTGTATGTGTAGGTAAAAGCACGCAACTTTTCCCGTGTTCATGACATGCATAGATGTGAACCTACAATAAAAAAAGCATAATGGACAATATTCAACCAGAGTAGAAATGGGAAGAGAGGACATCAATAAATATTGCACTCCCCAGCAATCTGCTCCCAGGACATGAGTGATAATGACGATTAGTCCCGGCCGGTATATAAGGACGCAGAGCAATGACAGTGATCACTGGATTAGGCAATGATGGAGGATGTACCTGCAATGGACGAACCACATCGCATAATAAAGACAAATGCACACCGGACAGCGAGTCGATCAGAACTGATCATTGTATTCTTTACCACTGCATGACCGTCAGGCGGACACGGACATACTCAGCACACAACAATGTATTGATGGAAAATACAGACATGGAATCTACTAACCTGGCTACTTATTGTTTGTCTAAAGACAACATTTTTTTTTCTTTTTAGCTGTGCTTTAACCACTTAAGCCCCGGAGGATTTGGCTGCTAAAAGACCAGGGGGTATTTTGCGATTCGGCACTGCGTGATTTTAACGGACAATTGCGCGGTCGTGCAACACTGTACCTAAACAAATTTGACGTCCTTTTTTTCCCACAAACAGAGCTTTCTTTTGGTGGTATTTGATCACCTGTGCGATTTTTTTGATCATGCGCTATAAACAAAAAAAGAGCGTCAATTTTGCAAAAATAACAATATTTTTCACATTTTGTTTATATGAAATTCCCCAAAAAAAAAAAAGTAAAAATCAAAATTTTTTAAAATTTTCGGCCAATTTGTTTTATGCTACATATGTTTGGTAAAAAAAAAATCGCAAAAAGCGTATTTTGATTGGTTTGCGCAAAAGTTATCGCGTTTACTAACAAAGGGAAAGATTTTTGTAATTTTTGTTGTTTTTTTTTTTTTAACGCGTAATGGCGGCGATCTGTGAAATTTTTTGCGGTACTGCGACATTGCGGCGGACAGATCGGACCCTTGACTGACATTTTTGACACTTTTGGGGTTACCAGTGACATTTCTACAGTAATCAGTGCTATACATATGCACTGTTACTGTAAAAATTCACTGGCAGTGAAGGGGTTAACTTTATTTGAGAGGGAGGGGCTGTGTGTGTCCCTAGGGGCGTGATTCTAACTGTGATTGGCTGTGGCTTGAGCTGTAGAAACACTGATCAAGGGTTCTACCTAGTAGAACCGTGTGATCACAGTTTCTACACAGGGGAGAATGACAGGCGGCTTGTTTACACTAGCCGCCTGACTTTCTCCCTCTCCCCCGACGATCGCTGAGTGACCGGCGGACATCGGGTCCGCCGGTCACACGCGCGGGGGGGTCCGTGACCACGCGGGAGCGCGCCGCCGGCGGTGCGCGCTCGCTCCCCAGAGCCTCACAGGCTAGTGACGTACCCCTACGTCACTTTGCCTGTGAGGGGCTGACCGCCGCAGTATATCTACTTGCGGCGGTCGGCAAGTGGTTAAATAGGACTTCTCATGAATCCTGTTGGACAAACAGTAAGGGAATAAGTCCTGGTTCACACTTATGCGATGCGGGAACCCTGCGAATTTACGGGGGGTTCCCGCATTCCCAGCACAGGCAGTTCACACTGCCATATGCGAATCGCTGGGGGTGTGTCAATTCAAAGTTAACGACACACCCAGATCAGTTCACATATTGCAGTGCGATCTGACATTCGGACATAAATCGTATCGCATAGGTGTGAACCACCATGTGATCCGATTCTGCTTCGGACCCAAAAAAAAGGGTCCTGTGCGTGTCTGTGCCGAATCATATGTGAATTCAGCCATACTATCTGTATGGCTGAATTTGCATCGCACAGACATCACATGTGATTTTCAGAGCAGTGCGCTCCGAATCATATGCGATGTCTGCCATCGCAGATGTGAGAACCCAGCCTTAAGCAAGGATAAGCATGTTGCATGGACACAGGATCACTTCAATTTTTTTCCTAAATGCAGCATGCAAAAAAATGTGTCAATGTATACTTTTCAGGTATTTATTACCTCTCACGGAGTCACAGTACCCTCCTCCCTGACAATGCCTTCATCTGCTTTTCTCTCCAGGACAGCACCATCTTTGTTCAGCCATCATCTACTTTCTTGACTGAGATGCCGACTCAGAGATGACACGATCATGTTGGTTTTGCTGATTGTGTAGTTCTTGGCTGTGTTAACAAATGCCTGACACGGATTAGCCCCTGCTACAACCTCTCACCTTGACCATAACTTGCTACAAAGGTATAAAGTTGCAGTCTTATCACTGGGGAAAAGAGACTGTGGAAATGCTTCCTCCTGCCTGCAGCAGACTGATTATATAATTTCAGCCAAAGCAGAGTTGTTGACCTAGGGCTCAATGATGACTTAAATGATAACAAGTGGAGCTTTTAGAAAAAAAAAAATTAAACTTGTTCCACAGTATTCTGTGACATCAGGAATGTATTAATGGAAACTTAAAAATTACCAGAATGCTTCACTTTAGCCATTTGAAGGTTTTACCCCTTCATGACTGGCCTGTGCTACTTTAACCACTTAAGCCCCGGAGGATTTGGCTGCTAAACGACCAGGGGGTATTTTGCGATTCGGCACTGCGTGACTTTAATGGACAATTGCGCGGTCATGCGACGCTGTACCTAAACGAATTTGGCGTCCTTTTTTTCCCACAAACAGAGCTTTCTTTTGGCGGTATTTGATCACCTGTGCGATTTTTTGATCACGCGCTATAAACAAAAAAAGAGCGTCAATTTTGCAAAAATAGCAATATTTTTCCCTTTTTTTATATGAAATTCCCCCCCAAAAAAATGTAAAAATCAAAATTTTTTAACATTTTCGGCCAATTTGTTTTATGCTACCTATGTTTGGTAAAAAAAAATTGCAAAAAGCGTATTTTGATTGGTTTGCGCAAAAGTTATTGCGTTTACTGACTAAGGGAAAGATTTTTGTCATTTTTGTTGTTTTTTTTTTTAACGCGTAATGGCGGCGATCTGCGATTTTTTTTGCGGTACTGCGACATTGGGGCGGACAGATCTGACCCTTGACTGACATTTTTGACACTTTTGGGGTTACCAGTGACATTTCTACAGTAATCAGTGCTATATATATGCACTGTTACTGTAAAAATACACTGGTAGTGAAGGGGTTAACTTTATTTGAGAGGGAGGGGCTGTGTGTGTCCCTAGGGCGTTATTCTAACTGTGATTGGCTGTGGCTTCAGCTGTATGCAGAGTGATCAACGGATCTACATAGTAGATCCATATGATCAGCTCTCATACAGAGGGGAGAATGACAGGCAGCTTGTTTACACAAGCTGCCTGACTTTCTCCCTCTCCCCCGCCGATCGCAGAGTGGCCGGCGGACATCGGGTCCGCCGGTCACACGCGCGGGGGGGTCCGTGACCACGCGGGAGCGGGAGCGCGCCTCCGGCGGCGCGCGCTCGCTCCCTAGACCCTCACAAGCTAGTGACGTAGCCCTACGTCACTTTGCCTGTGAGGGGCTGACCGCCGACGTAGATCGGCGTGCGGCGGTCGGCAAGTGGTTAACTCGTAATTGCTCGGTCATGCAACACTGTATGCAAATTAAATTTATATCATTTTTTCCCACTCAAACAGAGCTTTCTTCTGGTGTTATGTGATCGCCACTGGGTTTTTTTGTTTTTTTTTTTTGCGATATAAACGAAAAAAAGGCAAAAATTTGTGAAAAAAATGTTTTTTATTACTTTGTTATAAAGGTTAGAATTGTTTTCTCTCTCTCTCCCTCCGTCTCCCTTTCTTTTCTTCTTTCTTTCTTTACCTCTTTCTTTCTTTCTTTTTTTCTCATTCTCTCCCGAGTCCCTCCCTCTCTCTCCCTCCATTCCCTTTTCTTTCCCTAACTCCACCTAAAATTTGTGAAAAAAAAAATTTTTTTTACTTTATGTTATAAAGGTTAGAATTGTTCTCTCTCCCTCCCCCCTTTCTTTCCTTCTCTTTTTCTTTACCTCTTTCTTTATTTTTTTTATTTTTTTTTACCTCTTTCTTTCTTTATTTCTTTTTCTTTAACCACTTGCCGACTGCCTAACGCCGATCTACGTCGGCAGTCAGCCCCTCACAGGCAAAGTGACATAGGGCTACGTCACTAGCTTGTGAGGGTCTAGGGAGCGAGCGCGCGCCCCCGGAGGCGCGCTCCCGCGTGGTCACGGACCCCCCCGCGCGTGTGACCAGCGGACCCGATGTCCGCCGGTCACTCGGCGATCGGCGGGGGAGAGGGAGAATGTCAGGCAGCTTGTGTAAACAAGCTGCCTGTCATTCTCCTCGCTGTAAAGACACTGATCAAACGGATCTAGTATGTAGATCCGTTGATCAGTGTCCTTACAGCTCAAGCCACAGCCAATCACAGTAGAAAGCACGCCCCTAGGGATACACACAGCCCCTCCCTTCCAAATAAAGTTAACCCCTTCACAACCAGTGTATTTTTACAGTAACAGTGCATATGTATAGCACTGATTACTGTAGAAATGTCACTGGTAACCCCAAAAATGTCACAAATGTCAGTCAAGGGTCCGATCTGTCCGCCCCAATGTCGCAGTACCGCAAAAAAAATCGCAGATCGCCGCCATTACGCGTTAAAAAAAAAACAACAAAAATGACAAAAATCTTTCCCTTTGTTAGTAAACGCGATAACTTTTGCGCAAACCAATAAAAATACGCTTTTTGCGATTTTTTTTTTACCAAACATATGTAGCATAAAACAAATTGGCCGAAAATTTTAAAAAATTTTGATTTTTACTTTTTTTTTGGGGGGAATTTCATATAAAAAAATGTGAAAAATATTGTTATTTTTGCAAAATTGACGCTCTTTTTTTGTTTATAGCGCGTGATCAAAAAATCGCACAGGTGATCAAATACCACCAAAAGAAAGCTCTGTTTGTGGGAAAAAAAGGACGTCAAATTCGTTTAGGTACAACGTCGCACGACCGCGCAATTGTCCGTTAAATTCACGCAGTGCCGAATCGCAAAATACCCCCTGGTCAGGAAGGGGGTAAAATCTTCCGGGGCTTAAGTGGTTAACTCTTTCTTTCTCTTTCTTTACCTCTTTCTTTCTTTCCCTCATTCTTTCTTTTTCTTTCCCTCTTTCTCTCTCTTTCTTTCTTTTCCTTTCTTTCTCTCCCTCTTTCTTTACCTCCTTTTTTCTTTTCTTTCTCGTTCCCTCCCGAGACCCTCCCTCTCTCTCCCTCCATTCCTTTTTCTCCTTTTTCTTTCCCTTCTTACTCCACCTACATAAAAAAGTGCCCCTAAAATTTTTTGTAGAATTTTGGCAACTATGGTTATAGTGTCTACAAACTAGGCCCAGACTGGGACAGAAAATAGTCCATAGACAGAAAATGATTACAGTGCCCCTTAACATTACAGCGCCCCTAGCAATCACAGCGCCCCTTTTACTCTCTGCCTCCTCTGCACGGTCCTACCTTTGGCAAGGCAGGGGCAGAGTTCCTCCTGCGTTTCCCCTCCAGGGTCTCCTGTCCCGTCAATTACGTCATCCAATCAGCAGAGCAGGGGGTGGCAGGAGCTGCAGATCTGAATCATATCAACAAGCGGGAGATTACTCACTTGGTAATATGGAAAAAATCCCGCTCTGTGCAGATCTCCAGCTCCTCCCACCCCTGCTTTGCTAATAGGATGATTTCATTGGCGGTGCAGGAGAGCCAGGAATAGAGACACAGGCATGGCCGCATAACGGGAGGTGATCAGAGACCGCAGTCTGTGTTAGCCCTGTCTGAATCGTGGTCGCTGCTTACCTCCTGCTATGCTGTGTGGCCCAGTCATCAGCAGGCCGCTCTTGTTAGGACACCCAGTGTGCCTTATGGCAAGTCCAGCCCTGACAGGAATTTACGCAGCTATAGACGCTATACTGTAATGGGGGTGATCAGTGACTTATAGTGAGACTGTGATAGGGTAGCGGACAATCTGGTGCTAACAGACATTATTTGTGAAGGTCACTAACTGGGACTGACATCACTATTGACACTTAGAATCTTTTCACACCTGGGAGATTTGAATCGTGGGCGGAATCGCCATGATTCTGCCCACGATTCCAAATCGCGGCAAAGCGCAGGACGCATCCGCAATACCATTACTTCTTAAAGGCACAACAATTGCGGTGCAGTTTTGCCATGATTTTCGTGCGATAATTCGTGCTGCAATCGCAATGTGCGCCGCTGTCACCCTAAAGAAGCTCCTGCTTCTTTTTGAGTGACAAGCTTCGCACGTTGCGATTTTCCCACAATCTACAGTGTGATTTATTGAGAGACAATCGCGGGAAAATTGGGATGCCGCTAAGAAGTAATGGCATCGCAAACGCAGCCTGCTTTTTGCCGTGATTTGGAATCGCGGGGCAGAATCAAGGCAATTCAAATCGCCTAGGTGTAAATGGAGCCTAATACAAAGATCAGTGATAATAATGTACACTGACACTGTACTATCGACACTGACTGGGAAGGGTTTAACATCTAGGAGCAATCAAAGGGTTAACTGTGTGCCTACCAATGTGTGATGTGTGCTGCTTTTACTAACAAACGGGGGTATGCACATGACGCGACCGCAATGTTTTGCTATGCAGGTGTGACAAAAAATGAAACCGCCTGTTGAGTTTGGAGATTTAAAGTGGAGTTCCAGCCCTTTTTGTGTTTATTAAAAGTCAGCAGCTACACAAAGTGTCCCGCGATCCAGCAATGCGGCTGGCGGGAGCCTCGGTTCTCTCCCTCTTCTCCCCCCGGCGCCGGCATCACAAGTGTGGGCGCCACGCTGTGACAGCTTGCAGCTTCACAGCCAGGTGCGCACTGCGCATGCGCAACTCACCAAGTTGCAATGCGCTCCCTTAGTGGCAGGGCGATCTTCTGGGACCTGTAACGTGTCCCAGAAGATTGCAGGGAGGGAGGGAAAGAGGAAAAATTCCACGGCCCGAGCGGAAGTGGGTACCTGTCAAAACTAGGTAACGCCCCCCCCAAAAAAAAAATTACATGCCAAATGTGGCATGTCAAGGAGTCAGAAGCACTTAAAGTGGAAGTTCCACTTTTGGGTGGAACTCCACTTTAAGGAAATAGTGAAGCACCACAACTGCCCAGCAGCCACGTTTAATGGATATATTTTGTGTTAGAAGCCCATTCATTTTGAACGGGTCACAATGCAACACAGGTGCTGCATGCTGCACTTTTTTTAATGCAATGCATTGTAAAACATAGATTGTTCACATTCGTGCTCTGCGGTGCGTTACAGCGCTGCTGTGATTTGAATTAATCCAGTCTTGTTTTGAAAGAACAATGATTGAATTTTGGCAAATTTGTTGCCTTTTCAATAAAATGTGTTTCTTTTTCTTCTTTTCTCCTCTTTGCGGGTCTTTGAGTGTGCATCCCTTACTGAGAACCAAGTGGTCAGCGAGCCGACTGTCTGAATACGTTGTAAATGACTCATCGGGAGACAACTCAGTGTGAAGGACAAGTGAAGTGAAACTCACAATTCACAAGTGACCATGAAAAGATATAAAAGGTCAGGGTGAGAAAGGAAGAAAAGGAGAATTGCGATGGGGGACGGCGCACGCCGCTGGAGTAGACATGAAGGCAGAACACCTAATGCACCGCAACGCAGCAACCTGCAGAACAGAGCCCATGTGTGTATGGTCAGCGGATATACAGGACACATCCACTGCATAGTTCAGAGGAAGAAATCTACAGGAACAAGGAGCATCACCATACCAATAAAAGTCAGGAAATCTTAAAAGTGAATCGAAAATTGTTTGAGGGGAAAGAAACTGCAAGGGATTTAGCAAAATTTATAGCGAATCCTTACCTGCTTTGGTTTTGTAAATACCCAGCCTGTTCAAGCGCATTTAGGCCCCTTTCACACTTGAACAACCTGAAAGACACAAGACTTTGCCTCAACTTTGACGTGATTTGAAGCAATGTCTATGTAATCTTGAGGTCTATGGACCTCAAGTCGCATCTGTGATGGTACTCACCGTCACTGGGAGTGAAAGACAGATACTTAATGGACACTGAGAAAAGGGTTTGGATAACTTCAAATGGGAGAGTAATATTTATCAACAACATCTCTCAAGAAATATGAAGATTTAAAGAGGAAGTAAACCCTCCTCTGCAAGTTGTACCTATAGGTAAGCTTATATTAAGGCTTACCTATAGGTGCTGTAAATATCTCCTAAACATGAACCGTTTAGGAAATATTTACCTTACATGCAGCCAGTGACATCACTGGCACATGCGCTCTGAAGGAATGTCCGCTGGTGCCGTTCCTTCAGAGCCCCGTGCCGTGACCGTCAGCTCCAGCGCGCGTGCGCGGGAGTGACGTCACCGCGGCTCCGGCCAATCAGATGGCCGGATGCCACGATCCCGGAAGACGGGCGACTGAACATGTCGCCCATCATACAAGTAAGTGGGCGGCACGGCGGGGGCTCGTTCTAAGGTAAGTATTTCATAATGAGCTAGTATGCGATGCATACTAGCTCATTATGTGTTTCTCTTTCAGGTTGAAAAAAAAAAACATTTTTATGGGTTTACAACCTCTTTAATCCCACTTTACACCGTGAGACCTGTTGTAGCCTGTTGCCATGAAGTTTGTGACTCCTAAATAATCAAAGCAATGCTCAGATGTGTATTCCATGTACTTCAATATAGGAGATGGACAGACTGTCACTGGCAGGCTCTCCCTATTGTCTGTCTATTGAGGTGTGCTGTGGATTGTGTTAAGTCAATCTGTTTCATTGGTAAATGTTAATGACCTCACAATGTTTCTGTCCAGATGGCTACATAATTAGTTCAGGTTAATTCTATTTCTGTATACAATTTCATCTGCATATCATAATGTAATCAGGCAACCCCTGACCTGTGTGTGGTAATCTGATCAGGAGGGGGAGGTCCATGCTGTATATAAATTCTGTGTGACTGTTCAATAAACAGGAGATTCCAGTACAAGCTAAGTTGTCGGCTAGCTTTGTATGGGGGCGGCTGGGAAAATCTGGTACCTATATTCACGACTGGGAGGTATACTGACAGAAGTCCACAAGTACAGTGTGGATTGAGGTTCCGTTACAGCATCAAAGTCAGACCAAAGTAGTGCAGGGACTACTTTGAAGTTGCTGCGACTTGAATTCGCACAGAAATGAATGGTACCTATTGGAAATCATGGGGTGCGACTTTGCAGTCCCAAGTCACATAAAAAGTCTCACAAGTGTGAAAGGGATCTTAAAAAAATCCCTCAAAATAAGTGCTGAGTGGGTTCTTTACTATGATCATATGTTCCCAGTGTTTATAACAACATTCTACTCATCACCTGTATTTTAAAGCTGAAATTTAATCTGCTTATATTTGTTTTACCTTAGTTCCTCTTTTCTCCCTCATCAACATTCAATTTTTTTTTTTTTTATATATAATACCATTCCATTTTTGTTACATACCCTATTATAATCTCTGTGATGTCATCACTGGTTCTTTGTGCTTCACTATGCAATGCAGGCAGATTATGGCTGGTGGGAGGGGTTGGCAGGGTGCTGTACATAGCTTTCTGAAAAGACAAACAGATGGTCAGGGGTCCTGCAGCCTCATAGGACAGTCAGGGGAGAATGAAAACTCCTCCTACAAGCTTTACCCAGACACTGAGAGAAGTCACAAGACTGCTATATACTACTGATGAGAAAAAGGTATTTAGCCGTTTATATTTACTAAAATAATTGCATTTCCATGTTTGGTGCACTGTCAGAGACCAGATATAGTGAATGCAAGATCCTGGGTATAATAACACTTGAAATCCAGTGAATGAAAGGTATAGCCCAGGGACAGTCAGTCTGGGGAGAAAAGCGCTAGATGACGATGGATGTACTCAGGCCAGGAAATTAGGTGGGTTCTATTTGACTTTCTGCAGCTTCTAGTGGTGTGCAATAAAGACAGAGCAAACAAGAAGCCTGTACATCTGTACAAGACTGTAGGGAAATCTGGAGTTCAGATTTAAACAGCTAAATACTCCGATGAAGGACATATATAGAAGCTGTTTAACCTGGCAAAGGATTTGCATTTCTGTCCTTCCAGCTCTGAGATTTACACAGCTCTGCCACACAGTCTGGCCAGGCAGGAGACCTGATTATGCTCTGCTGCAGCTCTGTAACACTTATAGGTCTAGTCCCTCCCCCAGCCTGTGATTGGACAGTGAGAGAGAAGCAGCAGACTGATGAACTCCCCTCTCTATCATTTTGTTGCTGCCTTAGCTTTTCTGGCCAGCAGGGGTGCTGGTGTCACAGGACTAACTGGATAGAATTAAATATCCTAAGCTGGCTCAGACATACGAGTATCCATTGTCTATTTAACAGTTTGCCTGTCTTTAAAGATCTGGAAATAATGAGGGACCTACAACAATATTTAGTTAGCGCTTACCAATCGAAGGCGTTAGGCATTCTGCCCACATTTGCAGCCTTTCCATGTCTTTAATAATGTAGTGAGAGTCTTAGTCTTGGCATTGTGTTACATTGTTCCGAGATGTCTTACAGAGAATAATTAGACTACGAAGAAATCTGTTCAGAATAGTTTATGTTCCCTTTCCTGTCTACAGACTGATACAGCGTTACGTCTTCTCAGAACGCAGAAAAGAGAGCAAAAAACTGTAACATGTTTAAAGGGCAACTATAGTCTTGTTATATATATATATATATATATACATACATATACACACTATAATATCTATTCAAAAGTATTGGGACGCCTGCCTTTACACGGACTTGAACTTTAATGGCATCCCAGTCTTAGTCTGTATGGTTCAATATTAGGTTGGCCCACCCTTTGCCGTTATTCTTAATGACATTGGCTGCATGTTTTGGGTTGTTGTCCTGCTGCAGAATAAATTTGGAGCCAATCACACGCCTCCCTGATGGTATGGCATGATGGATAAACAGGGGAGGACTGGTCCAGGGGGCAGGGGGGCAATTGCCCCCTGGGCCACTCTGATGTCCTGTAAAAAGACTGCACCACTTCTGCCACAGACATGCCTTAAGGATTCCTGGTGAAGAGAAGTAAAAAGTCCCCACCACTGACCTACTCAGTGCGGGTTGAAGACAAGGACAGAGTGCAGGACTCTGGCTCCAAAATCAAGTAATTTGTTCACCACTGTGAAATTTGGAACAAAATGGTACTTATAATATATCTACATTTATAGATTGGTAATTTGTTAATCTTCATGAGAAATTATAGTTTCTTTAGTTGAGTACTGTGACTGTCTATAATTCTTTTTATTTCCACTAACAGTTACATTATATCTTCTCGATCCAAGCAGTACATATCCTTAAAGTGTACCTTGCCTTTTGCAGAATCAGCTAAGAAGCTGTTCCTGTAACAAGTATATTAAGCTGTCATGTCAAATACTTTCAAGAAAATGGGACGTCCACAGTATTCTTTTGGTTAGAAAATAAATATTGTATCTTCATTCACAAAAAGCACTCATAATAAAACATTTTGTTGGCGCTTATTCTGCCCTTTGTTTCACATTAATTTCATCACTATTATACTTAAAGCCTCCTGTATGACAGTTGAAACAAGTTCCAAATCCAGTTATAATATGATACACAATACTCACAAAGCAAAAAAAAAAAAAAAAAACTTCTACTTTCCCTTACTAAGCCAATTCCTCCTTCATTTGTGTCTCACGCGCTCCACCTTCCAGACACTGCAGCACACAGTAGGAGGGTTTCAGCAACAGAGGCACAGCTGCCAATCCAGAAAGCAGTGGGTGGGACTAGGTGTAGACAGGCCCTGGCGGACAAGCTACAGTAGTGAATGCTGATAACCACACCCCCTGCAACATCCTCCCATCCCTCCACAGTGTAAGCAGGCACCGCCTACATGACGAGGGTGCCGACTCTGCTCTGAAATCATGAGCAGTGCAGCATCGTTACCACCCAATAACAGGAAGCTGCATTAGGTGGGCTTCAGTGGCAGGAATAACAGGTATCTGTGGGACTTTGCAGGAGCACTAAGGTTACATTCACATTTTTTCTGAGCGTCTTTGGACATTTTCACAGGCTTTTTTTTCTGAGCATTTGTGCAGGCGTTTTGGCTGCCAGGTATTTATAGCCAATTGAAAGATAGTAACTCAGGGGGGAAAAAAACACAAAATAGGTTTGCGTTTTGGGAGTTGCCATTAAAGTTTATTGGGGCCAAATATGCTTGAAGCTTGTACCTCTAAAGAAGTTTGCATACTTTTTGAACTACAAGCTTCAAGAGACACTACACCAGTTTTGGCCTTAAAATTTAGATTTCGTTTTAGTCATAGTCTTTTGCCTAAAACGCAGAGTTAGTTTTTGTCGCATTTTAGTCATCTGCAATTGCTTTAGTTTTAGTCATATTTAGTCGACTGAAATCTCCAGTACATTTTAGTTGACTAAAATCGAATGGGTTTATTTAAATTGTAATGCATTATTCTAGAATTTCCAAACTCATATACTCCTGCAGTAAAAAAAAAAATCTAATATCATCTTATTATTTATGGTACTAAGGTTTGAACAAACGACATGTTCTGGACGGTCTGAGGAGGCCTATGATGCACAGTGAGTGCTCTGGATGGTCTAAGGAGGCCTATGATGCACAGTGAGTGCTCTGGACGGCCTGAGGAGGCCTGTGATGCACAGTGAGTGCTCTGGACGGTCTGAGCAGGCCTGTGATGCACAGTGAGTGCTCTGGATGGCCTGAGGAGGCCTGTGATGCACAGTGAGTGCTCTGGACGGTCTGAGGAGGCCTGTAAAGCACAGCGAGTGCTCTGGACGGCCTGAGGAGGCCTGTGATGCACAGTGAGTGCTCTGGACGGCCTGAGGAGGCCTGTGATGCACAGTGAGTGCTCTGGACGGCCTGAGGAGGCCTGTGATGCACAGTGAGTGCTCTGGACGGCCTGAGGAGGCCTGTGATGCACAGTGAGTGCTCTGGACGGCCTGGGGAGGCCTGTGATGCACAGTGAGTGCTCTGGACGGTCTGAGGAGGCCTGTGATGAACAGTGAGTGCTCTGGACGGCCTAAGGAGGCCTGTGATGCACAGTGAGGGCTCTGGTTGGTCTGAGGAGGCCTGTGATGCACAGTGAGTGCTCTGGACGGCCTGAGGAGGCCTTGTGATGCATAGTGAGTGCTCTGGACGGTCTGAGGAGGCCTGCGATGCACAGTGAGTGCTCTGGACGGCCTGAGGAGGCCTGTAATGCACAGTGAGTGCTCTGGACAGTCTGAGGAGGCCTGTGATGCACAGTGAGTGCTCTGGACGGTCTGAGGAGGCCTGTGATGCACAGTGAGTGCTCTGGATAGTCTGAGGAGGCCTGTGATGCACAGTGAGTGCTCTGGATGGTCTGAGGGGGCACAGTGAATGCTCTAGATGGTCTGAGGTGGCCTGTGATGCACAGTGACTGCTCTTGACAGTCTAAGGAGGTCTGTGATGGACAGTGCTCTGGACGTTGGTCTGAGGAGACCTATAAATGCTGCACAGTGCTCTGGAGGGTCTGCTGACTTCTGTAAATGCTGCACAGTGCTCTGGACAGTCTGAGAAAGCCAAAGTTGCCAACATTTCAAATAAAATTTAGGGACACTTTTTGGCAGAAAGGCAGTTTAGGCAGAGCAGTATGGTAATTAGGGGTGGGGCATTCATTTTTGCACGCCACAGCAAAAAATGGGCATGGTTTAAATTACATTAAATATTGTGCGTGGCTTTAAAGGAGTGTTTACACCCGCCTGTATATAGAGATGCCTAGACTTTCCAATCAGGTCTGCCTGAAAAACTGACAAGCAGACCTGATTGGACCCGTTGTGTGAAAGGGGCCTTAGGGATGGTGTCAGCAAGGAGTGACTGTGAGAAATTGGGTTTAAAACTGCACTATTTTATATATATATATATATATATATATATATATATATATATATCTATATGTATATGTATCTTTATATTATATATATATGCTTTTTGGGGATTTCATACACACATGATATGTAGTCAGAAATGTTTTGCAAGGTTTATTATAGCAATGTATTTTGTGTTAAGGTTATCACATTATTATGTTATCCATCCATGGAACCATGTGACCTAGTGATTTTTTATGACATTTTTAATTCTTGATTTTTTTATCTATTTATTTTTACTCTTTGATGTATTTTTTATTAGTTATTTATGGTCATGATGATTATTGTCATAATATATACAATATCTTTGTTAGCTACATTTTATGAATAAATGTACAAACATACAAACATTCAGCTTTTTGTGCTGACCCCAGGTCAATTTGTTCCGATTTGATTTCCGGTGTCTCGGCCGCTTTAAGATCAGTGACAGACCTCCCAGCCAGTGTTAATTTCATTGACTAAAATGTTTTCGCCGACTAAATTAACACAAAAATACTTTTCCTATATTTTTCCTTAATATTTAATGTTGGTAATATATTCAGGTAATATATGCAATGACAGTACAGCCAACAGAGTTTACAGTTTTTTTTTTTTTTGTATTTTATCCTTTCAAAGTTTTTATTAACCACTTAAGCCCCGGAAGATTTTACCCCCTTCCTGACCAGGGCCTATTTTGCGATTCGGCACTGCGTGAATTTAACGGACAATTGCGCAGTCGTGCGAAGCTGTACCTAAACTAATTTGATGTCCTTTTTTTCCCACAAACAGAGCTTTCTTTTGGTGGTATTTGATCACCTGTGCGATTTTTTGATCATGCGCTATAAACAAAAAAAGAGCGTCAATTTTGCAAAAATAACAATATTTTTCAAATTTTTTTATATAAAATTCCCCCCAAAAAAATGTAAAAATCTAAATTTTTTAACATTTTTGGCCAATTTGTTTTATGCTACCTATGTTTGGTAAAAAGAATTGCAAAAAGCCTATATTGATTGGTTTGCGCAAAAGTTATTGCGTTTACTAACTAAGGGAAAGATTTTTGTCATTTTTGTTGTTTTTTTTTTAACGAGTAATGGCGGCGATCTGCGATTTTTTTTGCGGGACTGCGACATTGCGGCGGACAGATTGGACCCTTGACTGACATTTTTGACACTTTTGGGGTTACCAGTGACATTACTACAGTAATCAGTGCTATACATATGCACTGTTACTGTAAAAATGACACTGGCAGTGAAGGAGTTAACTTTATTGGAGAGGGAGGGGTTAAGTGTGTCCCTAGGGGCGTGTTTCTAACTGTGATTGGCTGTGGCTACTAGTGTAAGAACAGAGATCAACGGTCCTACATAGCAGAACCGTATGATCTCAATTCTTACACAGGGGAGAATGACAGGCGGCTTTGTTCACATTAGCCGCCTGCCTTTCTTCCGGTGTAACGGACGATCGCAAGTGCACGCGCGGGGGGTCCGTGACCATGCGGGAGCGCGCCTCCGCCATGCTCGCTCCCTAGAGCCTCACAGGCTAGCGACGTAGTCCTACGTCGCTTTGCCTGTGAGGGGCTGACCGCCGCAGTAAATAGTCGTGCGGCGGTCGGCAAGCGGTTAAAGGTTTTCTCAAAACAAAAGAGTCAAGAGATTCCATCTTTGGTTTTGAACAGTACACAATATCCACGAGATGGTTTTCATATCAAGTAAAGATAAGAAGTTATGTGATATAACTACTCAAGTAAAGAGCAAAAGACATATAACAGCAGCACTCACTTTGGTAAAGGGTTAATCCCTCTGAAACCACTTTCTTTAACACACATCTAAGACGTATAGCCACAAAGTGCAACTTGTTTTTCAATCGACTGCAGTATAACTTTATAATTTGCAAAAAAAAACGTAGAAATCGCTTTCTTTGTATCTTTCTATTCTCTTTTTTTCCCCCTTTTTCTTATTAGTAATGTAGCACAACTCCCTTGGGAGCTGCTGAGTGCGGCTTCCCCTGGGTTACCATTAGCAACAACAAGACAGTTCAGCAAGTTTAAAGTGATTTTTGCTCCGTCAGGAAACAGTCCAGTATCTTTGGTTTTTGTGTTTTTTTTTTAAAACTTGGATGGGAGAAGGGAATGAGGGGGATACTCCAACTTTATACACTATGCATAATTGGCTGGGATGACTTGAAAGATGCTGATTAACGCTGAGTAATGCTAAGTAACGCTGAATGGCGCTAGCTTCACTTTGCCCTTGGCTGTGAAGTAAAAAATTGAGCCTCCTGAGGTAACTGTATCCTGCGGTAAACTGTACTGTACTGCTGAACAACTTCAGGGCCCTTCCTGGCACCCCCTTTGTTCCAAATCTTCAGGGTCAAATACACGGCACCCCTTTTACTGATACACTCCTGTGTGCGCTGGCTCCTTGATCCCCTGACTTCTCTGGAGTGGCCCCCTCTCTTAGGCAGACCCTTAGGCAGACCCCCTTGGTACTCACGACACTGTTTTTCCCAAAGTCTCTACCAACAGCTCCACTTGTCAGCTCTCTGGATCCTCTGCAGCTTAGCTCCACACTTGGTTCAACAGGCCGACCGCCTGAACCACTTTCCTCACACCTGCAGGATGAGAGACAGCCGTCCACCTCCTCCTGGGACTTTGCTCCCGCCAAAAGACACCCTGTCACATGCTCCCTCAGGATTTATAACCAATCCCAGGATGCAATGCGAGAATGCCCGCCCACTGAGACAGCCATAAACCCTGGCGTGCTATTGGTTAGGTTTCCTCCACTGTCCAACAAGCTCCCTTATTGGATACAGTGGGGAGACTCCCTTAGACCCAATAAATCACACCTGGAAACATGTGACAGGCAAAACTAACAGATCCTCGCTCTCCTGGTAAGCAAAAAGCCATTAAATGCATTTTCCTAGCACCTACCTAGGAGGGTGCTACAGTAACATTGTTGTGGAATTCGGAGTGCCTCCTCTGCATTGGGAGGGTTTTTTTGGATTTTAAAGTTGCACTTCTGTTTGTCAAAAAGTAATATTTTTGTTTGTTTATGAAAATCGGTTTTATTTATATAGACGTTATATATAACAATGGCTAAATCGGAGTCTGTAGTGCGTGTTCAAACCTTAATACCAGAAATAATAACATATTATTCGATTTTTACTCCAGGAGTAATTAATTTGTTTGGAAATTCTAGAGAAATGTTTAAATATTGCATTACAATTAACCTAAACCTATTCGATTTGTAAGAAGGTGGAAGGGATTCCGCGCTTATGGACAAAGAAAAAGGGCTGCAGCCCACCTCAAAATATAGTCCGGGGACTGTATCAATAGATATCGGATGGGTGAGGTGTGATGGCGCTGCCTAGTTGTATGCAAGTAGTGTGAAAAGAGGTTAGTCCGGTTAGTCACAATCTAAAGTGCTAGTGTGCTAGTTTGGATGTTGGCATGCAATCACCAATGTAAAACATGTAAAGCAGATATTTTGTAAAGCAATTTTAGGGGACACTCTCCCCAAAATGGTGCTCAAAGTGATGTGTGCAATAGATAATAAGCAATAAATATTCAGATAAGTTAATAAACGAAAAACTATATGCCAGTGTAAGGGTAGTGTTGGTGTTACACAAAATTGGAGGTACTTATGTAATCTAATTGAAAATGTACTCATAGAAATTAAATAAATGTAGTGATGAATATAATAATAAATAAATTAATGTGCAAGGAAACTGTGTATCAATACAAAAAATTAAGATGATAATAGTGATCACACAATTAAGCCAATGTAGTAATCCAAAATAATAATAATAATAATAATAATAATAATAGTCCATATAGTGCTAAGACACAAAGCAAAAATGTGATAGTCCACCAAAGGGTGACAAACAGTCTTTGAAGGTGCTAAAAAGTGAAGAAAAAATCTCAATCTAGTGGTGATCTTCCGGGTGATCTGCGTGCTGGGTGGTAGGTGAGATAAACCAGTGCACCCCTCCAATTCGTCCCGCACTCACCAGAAAGAAGTACCCCTACGGGGGTAATAAGCCTTGGTATAATGTCCTCCTATTCCCCAATTGGATGTGTAGGACTCTCAAGGGGGGGAAGGTATCTCTTTCACCTGGGCAGTAAAGCCTCTCTGGGTGGTGGAGCCTCTCTTCCTCAGACGATGGTAGTATACAAGAAGAAGTACTAATATAGTGATGTACCGCTTAACAAATGCTTTATTTCAATAAGTTTAAAATCAGGTACTCACATACAAATGAAGTAAACGGGTGTCCGAAGCAGTAGGGGCTGCGAATCCCTCGTTGGCGGCTACTTCTGGAACGCTATGCGGGTCAGCGACCGGATCTGCGTTGCAGTGGGGCGGAAATGACGTAATCACGCACGGCGCATTTCGTCAGAGCTGACGTCATCAGGTGCGTGACTGACATGCTCAGGACACTCTACCGTTTGTGTCCTGAGCATAAGGGAGAGCTGACTCATGGTTTGAGATGGAGATCACACGTATGTGGAGGCTGAGATGCCAAACATCGGGTATATGATCCATCTTGGATGATTGTTGCTGTGAGAGCGAGATCTGGCTGTCCTTAGGATTTGCCCTTATTTTTTGCTTCTCATGATCTCCTATAATTTAGAGATCATGTCAATACGGTAAGAGGCTTCTATTTCTTTTGAGCACTGGTGGAATATGAAAAGTTATTCACAAATTTGTCAACTTTAAACACTGGGAGCAGAGCACCTTTACTTATGTGTTTGAAGATTGATACGGACAGTTATTGTTACTTCACAGAATATATGTTATGGACATTTGTTTATATTTAACACCGTATTGTTACAAATGTGGATACATTTATATCACATGGTTGATTCATTGTACCTATTTTTGTTATTATTAAGGAACGTTTTTTTGGGGATTCATTTCTCTGTTAGTCAACAGACAATGCAACTCTTTTCACATTTGATTTAAAACTGCACTGCCCAATTTCTCACAGCCGGGACAGTGCTACATGAAAACAGGAGATACCATCTTTGTTAGCTAACAGCATTTTTTTAATTCTATCTAAAAGCCTACAAGTACCTTAAAATGATTTTTTTGATATGTGTGAAAAAACACAAAAACGTCACTGGCAGCAAAAGAGTTAATGGGAGCCCCTACTGCACAGGTGTCAAACACAAGGACCGCGGGTTGAATGTGGCCCCCGGGGCCATTTCATGTGGCCCTCGCACCTCTCCTGCAGCTGCGGCACCCCCCTGGTCTCTGCGCCCACCTTGTCTCTGTAGTTGGCAGCAGAGAGGACCAAACTCCTTTGCCAGATCCTGCACTCCTCTGTGCAGCTGCAGATAGGCTCATCTTTGCCCACCTCCCCTCCCCTTTTTAGCAATCCGCAGCAGAGGGGAGGGCAGCCTTAACACCACCTTGTCTCTGCCTCCCCTGGTCTCTGCATTCAGCACACTCTGAAAAGCGGACTCCAGCCCTCCTATGGGTCTACTCCAGACCCTGCACTTCTTCCCAGATCCACCCGCATCTGCCTCCTGGAGCACAGGGAAGGGTGGGTGACTTTTGACTTCTGATAGTGGGGGGGCTCTTGACATCTCTTGTAAGGGGGCGTGGACATCTAATATTACAGAATTAACCGGCCCTTTGATGGCAACCATAATGCTGATGCGGCCCGCGATGAAATTGCATTTGACACCCCTGCCTTACTGAATGCCTGACAAAAGCATGTTTACATGTGTTTTCAGGTGCTTCTTTTCAAAAGCCTACGGGGACCAAGACCAGCAAATGTGTATACATGTACAAACACACACAAAAAAGCATCAGGTGCGAATGGGAGCTAAATGCCACCAGTTAGGGTTTCCATCTACACTATATTGTCAAAAGTATTGTGACACCTGCCTTTACACGCACATCTTTATGGACCTTGCTTTGTGCACTGGTGTGCAGACATGTTGGAACAGGAAGGGGCCATCCCCAAATTGTTCCCACAAAGTTGGGAGCATGAAATTGTCCAAAATGTCTTGGTATGCTAACGCCTTAAGAGTTCCCCTCACTGGAACTAAGGGGCCAAGCCCAACTTTTGAAATACAACCCCAAACCATAATTCCCCCTTCCCCAAAGGATATGGACCAGTGCACAAAGCAAGGTCCATAAAAACATAGATGAGCAAGTTTGGAGTGGAGGAACCTGACTGGCCTGCACGGAGTCTTGACCTCAACCCAATAGAATACCTTTGGGATGAATTAAAGCGGAGACTGTGAACCAGGCTTTCTCTCCAACATCAGTGCCTGACCTCACAAATGCGCTTTTGGAAGAAAGGTCAAACATTCCCATAGAAAAACTCCTAAACCTTGTGGCCAGACTTCACAGAAGAGTTGAAGCTGTTATAGCTGCAAAGGATGAGCCAACTCAGTATTGAACCCTACAGACTAAGACTGAGAAGTCATTACAGTTCATGTGCGTTTAAAGGCAGACGTCCCAAACTTTTGACAATATAATGTACCTACAGTACCTTGGGCTGCTTAGTAATACTTTCCATGGTAGTTTTGCGTTCATAAGATTAAATACAGCAATTCTTAGAACCTACAAACTTACCCAACAGCATAAAAAAATCCTGAATCTTAGTGATCGTACAGACTTTAAACATCCCCATTCTTACTCCAGCTTTGCCAAGAGCACGGCACACCGAAACCGGCTTGGCAGGGACAGTTAATACAGAGGGAAGATGATTCTGGGACTGAGCCTGGCTGATTAGTACAAGGGAAATGAAAAAGAACATAAGCTACCTAATTACAGAGAGTATCTGCAGTGTTGTGTGGAAGCCAAGCGTGCTTTTCTGATTTGGCCAAATGTGTGAGGCGTTTGTGGCTTGGAGGACGTTTTGTTAATCGGCATCAGAGCTGTCCAAAGGCTTACATAAAGAAGTGGTGGGGGGATTTACAGCACATGCTGAGCAAAAATAAAATTAAAAAAAGAAAAACACATTGAAAGGATTTATCTCGTCCTCAGGGACAGAGGCGCAGGGAATTTAGCAGCTTCGTTGATATCACTGTCAAAAAATTTACTACCACCCTGCAGGGAATAAAGCTTGGCTGGTTCCTTCTGTAAGCCGACAAAGAGCTGGAGATGCTTAAACATGGAATCTGTATCGTTAATTGCTCTCTGTACCAGTCATAGCTTACTATTTTATTGCATTATCTTATAGGAATCACCTAATATAGAAATATAGAAGAGTAATGGCAGAAAATGACCAGTAGCTTCGGCTGCATACAGTATACCGCGCTGAGCCAATCACGGTGAGCGATGTATTAATTATTAAATACAAAGCCAGTTCTGATTGGCTGAGTCAGAGAGAGTACCATCACCTCTCTGACTCCGCCAATCCGTGCAGGCTTTGTATTTAATAATAGAATACATTGCTCACCGTGATTGGCGCAGTATACTGTATGTAGCCGTAGCTATGGTACATACCGGTACAGTATTCCCGCACATCCAGCCAGCGCTTTGAGAGATTACACCCTGTGTACTTACCTTGGAGATTAATAGGTACGTTTGTGTACTTACCCTGCTTGGAGATTAATAGGGACGTTGGTGTATGTAACGAGACCCTTGCTCGCTCGCTTCCGCTCTCCCGACACTCCTCTGCTACTAGTGAGTCAGCTTGCAGTTTGCAACGGCTGATGGTTCGCTCATCCAAGGCTCCAGGATCCGAACTACAGCTATGTGCTGTTCGGAATCCATTAGAACAAACACCAGGCAGGCTGTATGTAAGTTCAAACTTTATTGGAAGTACACAACACACTTTTATACAGAATTTGGAACATCCCGCCCCCAACAACCGCTTTCCTATTGGTCAATTGTAAAGTACATGTAGTTCTCCTTCAGGTCCTCCTTAGCCATGCACTTGAAAATGAGTCATCAGGGATTGGTCCGATAGCTTGATTAGAAGGACTCTTATGTGTAATGAGACAGAAGCCCCCAGGGGGCAATCAATGTACACAATATCCAGACACAGAACAATGGGAGGTCATTAGCACTTAACAATGAGACAGGGCAATCCACTTTCCCTCCCAATACACAAACAAAAGGAAAACCTTTCTGACATTGAAAGATGTGTAATATACACAGCATTTAGGAATTACAGATTTCATGGCAAATGGGAATAAATCTTAATATTTCTATATGGAGATATTGCTGACAAATATGAAGCAATCCAAACCATTACTTATCTGTCTTTAAATTCCAGTGACGGTGAATACTGTCACAGTGTACTTACCCTGCTTGGAGATTAATAGGTACGTTTGTGTACTTACCCTGCTTGGTGATTAATAGGGCTTTTGTGTACTTACCGTGCTTGGAGATTAATAGGAACGTTTGTGTACTTACCCTGCTTGGAGATTAAAAGGGACGCTTGTTTACTTACCCTGCTTGGAGATTAATAGGGATGCTTGTGTACTTACCCTGCTTGGAGATTAATAGGGATGTTGGTGTAGATACCCTGCTTGGAGATTAATAGGGCGTTTGTGTATTTCTAGTGTGTCTAAACATCTCAGAGAAATCCATGGAGGTAACCTTAGTTCTTTTTCCTTTTTTGGTTTAGAACAGGTTGGAAGACCAGTTAGAGCAGGTGATATCCACCGCATTTTACTACAGCGTGAGGTGTGGTGGATACATAAGCTAAATACAAGAGCACCTAGTGAAATGAACAATAGGTTGGATATAAACTTTTTCTTAAAATAATTGTGAAGTTTATTAAGGGTTGGTGCCGGTCCACACTTGTGCGATGTGGGAGCCCTGCAAATGTAGTGCGGGTTCCTGCGTCACATTGAATTTTCATGGCGATTCGCACTGCCGTATGCGAATCGCTGGGGGTCTCAATGTTTTATTTACTACACCCCTGGGATAGCTTGCGTGTCATGGTGCGAGCTGACAGTTCACACACGAGTCGGATCGCACTGGTGTGAACCACCATGCAATCCGATTCTGCTGCAAACCTAAATTAGGGCATGTGCATGTTCGATGCGACTCTGATTCGCCCATGCAATCAGTGTGGCTGAGTTTGTGTCGCACAGACTTTGCGTGTGATTGTAGGAGCGGTGCGCTCCGAGTCGCATGCGGTGTCTGTCATCGCATTAGTGTGGACTGGCATTTAATGTTTGTTTTACTATGGGACACCTTCCTTGATCCTTGACCGACTTGAACACACCACCCCTCCCCTGGTGTTATGTATTGATGTTAATTGCAATGAAGTATGCACCGCCCCTAGTGTTAGGAGCAGTTTTCACATTATATAAGTAAGTCATGTTGTCACCGCTATCCATGTTGGAATAAAGCATTTTACTTGGAAGAAGACTTTTCGTGTGCCGGCTTTATTCATATAACATTTGTGTACTTACCCTGCTTGGAGATTAATAGGGATGTGGGTGTACTTACCCTGCTTGGAGATTAATAGGGACATTTGTGTACTTACCCTGCTTGGAGATTAATAGGGGCGTTTGTGTACTTACCCTGCTTGGAGATTAATAGGGATGTTGGTGTACTTACCCTGCTTGGAGATTAATAGGGGCGTTTGTGTACTTACCCTGCTTGGAGATTAATAGGGATGTTGGTGTACTTACCCTGCTTGGAGATTAATAGGGGCGTTTGTGTACTTACCCTGCTTGGAGATTAATAGGGATGTTGGTGTACTTACCCTGCTTGGAGATTAATAGGGATGTGGGTGTACTTACCCTGCTTGGAGATTAATAGGGACGTTTGTGTACTTACCCTGCTTTTAGATTAATAGGGGCGTTTGTGTACTTACCCTGCTTGGAGATTAATAGGGACGTTTGTGTACTTACCCTGCTTGGAGATTAATAGGGACGTTTGTGTACTTACCCTGCTTGGAGATTAATAGGGGCGTTTGTGTACTTACCCTGCTTGGAGATTAATAGGGACGTTTGTGTACTTACCCTGCTTGGAGATTAATAGGGGCGTTTGTGTACTTGCCCTGCTTGGAGATTAATAGGGGCGTTTGTGTACTTACCCTGCTTGGAGATTAATAGGGGCGTTTGTGTACTTACCCTGCTTGGAGATTTTTAGGAACATTTGTTTTGGGCCATGTAAAGTAGACCTCACATTTTTTACTCCGCTATGGTACAGAAGGGGGGGTAGTCCTATACGGCGATAATAGCCCAAAACGCAAGTTTTAGCTTGAAAATTAGGGGGTCGTTTTATAAGCCCAGTCGTCCTATACGTCGGCAAATATGATAGTTTAATAATCAGCTGATCAAGATATTCTAAACACTTTCCACCATCAGACCGGACCAGAACTGATTTGGATTCATGCATGAATATTTTGCTCTTTATCCTTGAAGCTCTTTGCATTTGGTGTAAAAAAAAATGACTATTTTGGAGATTTATTACTTTTATCTTTTGGACTACTATCTTTATGTTTGTTGAACTAGATGGACTTGTGTCATTTTTCAAGCTGACTATGTAATTATGTAATTATAAATCCCTCGACTGTCATCTTCTGAATTTGAGAATTTCCACTGTAGCAAACTGTTCAGTTTTCCTATACAGATACTGTTGACATGTGCTTCTGATGAAGATGTTTAAAGCATTCCAAATGTGTTGAGTTAACATGTGGATGTTGATTTAAAATTAGATTTGTGAACTTCACTTTGCAAATACTGGATATGGTGCTATATACAATTTTAAAATTTGTATAATAAACTAAATGATTTTATAAATGTATTTTGTTGGTACCATTTTCTGCATGCCCAAAAATAATAATACATTGCTACAAGATTTTTTCTGTTTTACATGTATTTGAGGATGTGGGCATATAGGACAGGGAACCTCTATCCTTTATATTTGTACTCTTACTAAATACAGTACTTTCCAAAAAGGGGTCATTTGGGGGAAATTTGCACTATCCTGGCATTTTAGGGCCTCAAGAAATGAGATAGGTTGTCTGTACATCAGGATTGATCGATTTTCAAATATATATATATATATATATACCATGGTTTGTGGACTCTATAACTTTCCTACAGACTAAATAATAGTATCTGATTTGGGTTATTTGTAGCAGAATACCTAAGGGCATAATGTCAGAACAGCCTAAATGTATGAAAAAAGATTATTTAATTGCAAAATTTTATAACAGAAACCAAAAAAAAAAAATAAATAAATAAAAAAAAACATTGTTTATTAAATACCACCAAAAGAAAGCTCTTCATTTGGGTACAGTCGTGCAACACTGTATCGTTAGTAGTAGTTGTTATTAGTTGTTAATTTTAAAGTTTTGTTATTCAAAGTGTGACAGCACTGTAAATGTCTCCGGAGGGTTATAGAAGCTCCTTTTAGCTATCCTTGACCTGCTCTATCAAAAAAAAAAAAAAGTAATAATAATAATAATAATAATAATATTAATAAAACTAAACTTCCTTTGCATGGGTGTTTTTTTTGTTTTTTTTTGACCCAAAGACAGGAAAAAAGTAAAAGAAAATATGTAAAGGGATAGACAACAAATAGTAAACAACACAAACATTGAAGACACAAGTACAAAGCAAAAATGATCTACCCTAAATGCACACTCAAAAAACATATATCTTCCCATATATATATATATATATATATATATATATATATATATATATACACATATACACACACATTTCACCTGGGCAGCTCAAAAAGAAAATACTTTTCATTAATTTTTCACTACTAAAATTAAAATCACTCCTCTCATCCTTAATTACATATAATAATCTCTACACAATGAACCTGTTTGACCTATTGAGTTCTGTAAACAATGGGATTTTTTAAATAGGGCAGATAGGCATATACAGAAAGATTTGTGAAAAAGAGCTAAAAGCCCCGCTGGGTTGAAAAAAAAAAAAAAGCAGCGTGTACTAGGCTTAAAGCTGCACCTGCTGGATGGATATGAAAATGCAATTTTTTGTAATATTTATGGTTTGCTTGACCCAGAAAATGTTTTTTAAAGTGTGATATATTGCCAAATTACCATATTACAAAAATTATTGGGACGCCTGCCTTTACACACACACATGAACTTTGATGGCATCCCAGTCTTAGTCCGTAGGGTTCAATATTAAGTTGGCCCACCCTTTGCAGCTATAACAGCTTTAACTCTTCTAGGAAGGCTGTCCACAAGGTTTAGCAGTGTGTCTATGGGAATGTTTGACCATTCTTCCAGAAGCGCATTTGTGAGGTCCGGCACTGATGTTGGATGAGTAGGCCTGGCTCGCAGTCTTCGCTCTAGAAAGGTGTTCTATCAGGTTGAGGTCATGGCTCTGTGCAGGCCAGTCAAGAGAGGGGGAGAGAGGGGTAAGAGAGAGGGGGGGTGACAGAGAGAGAGAGGGGGTGACAAAAAGAGAGGGGGTTGACAGAGAGAGAGAGAGGTGACAAAGAGAGAAAGGGGGGGTGACAGGAAGTGTGTGTGAGAGAGAGAGAGAGAGAGAGAGAGGAGTGACAGGAAGAGAGAGAGAGAGAGAGCGGGGGTGACAGAGAGAGAGGGAGGGAGATAGAGAGAGATAGGGGGGTGACAGAGAGAGAGAGAGGGGGGTGCAAAGAGAGGGGGGTGACAGAGAGAGAGAGAGGGGTGACAGAGAGAGAGAGGGGGTGACAGAGAGAGAGGGGGGTCCCCCAGTCAGCTTGGCCTGGGAGAGGAGGTTGAAGGAGCCCCCCCCCTTTCTGAGCAACGGTACGGGCTCCTCTGACAGCCCCAGTGCAGTCCCCATCCCCAGCCTGCCACCGCTGGAAATGATTGATGATGTCACGGTCATGTGACTGCTGAACGGCCACATGTGTGGGTGGAGACAGAGCTCTGGAGAGTCCGCACTGACGCCGCCTTGAGTGGACACAGGGCTCCGGGATTGGAGCCGCACGCTGCCTGGGGGCGCCGGGGGCACAGGCTGAGTGGAGGACGCTAAAATCACTGCTAACACTGCCAATTTTTTTGCGCCCCCCTCAGCCTGCGCCCCTGGCGGGCACCAGTCTGGCCGACCCTTTGTACGCCCCTGCCCTGGGGTTGCATGAACATGTCCATCCAAACAGGAAAATATTGCTAACATTATAGTCAGTGGTGATGGAATTTGGGTGGACTGTTTTGCAATCTGAAGGAATGCCATGGCACTGTATTGAGGCTGCCATGGGCCCTGCAGGACTCTTGGGGGTGCGCAGCAACCCACCTTGACAATGGCTGTATTTAACCTTCTAACCCTAGGGGTGTAATTTCAGAGGGAAAATAGCCTTTAATTGACTGTCTTACCCTTATTGACTGATAAGCCACTGATTGGTCAGGATGTCCTGGTTTCCATGAGTGATAAAGTATCCAAAATAGACCCAGCAAAAAAAAAAAAAAAATTATGCTGCATTTTAAATACCGTATCACGCACACAAACTTCATAAAAAATTCCGTTTTCTGAATACAATGAGTCCCTAAAAGAATATGTATAGCCTTCAAGTCCTGGTGAAAGGAGAATGTTCCAACCCCCGAAACATGTTGGTGGGTTTTTTTGATATTCAGATAAACAATAAAATTTCCTTGGACGCATTTGTGGTTTGCCTCTTTTCGTGCTTTCTTCTTCTGGACAATAGGAACTGGGGCGATTCTCCCCACCAAAGGCAAAGACGGCAGTGAAAAACTTCCAGAGGCCTTGACTCTTCCTTACTAAAAAAAAAAAGTCTAAGCTGGATCCCGACTTTAAAGTAAAAACTCCAGACCTCTTCTACATAGTGTTTTTCTTGGGAAGTAAAAATAGCAATATTTTCTAAAGAGAAGAATCAAAGGTTTGCCTTCCCTTAAAACTCATTACAACAATGACAATCAGGCTAGAGTTTCTCTGGCTACGTAGAAAAAATCCTTTTGTCTTAGCTGATCCCTAATCCCCAACCTCCAGACCCTAAAGCTCTATGACTTCATGCCACTTTCTTTTTACAAAAGTCAGGTTTTGATTTTTATTTTTTATTTTTTTTGTGGAGACTGCGTAGTTCCAATCACCTGTCTTTATATATAAATATACGAGCACACAGGCGTAGCACTTGGGTCTTCGGTTAAAGGAAAGTGGCAAGATCATAGCTTAAATCGGGGCTTGGTTGATCAGGGAAAAAGTGTTAGGCTGTAAGAAGTAAAGGTTTCTCAGATATGTGCATTTCTTCAGTCGGGGAACATCTAAGAAAATACATGTATTACTGCGGTTGGGTCAGCCGTGTTGCCAGAAGTTAGAACATCCTACACTGATCATTAATGTCTTAAGATGTCGGATTTTGTGCTCCACGAGTCTGCCTTTGGCGCTGCTTCTGAAGCTGTTTGCCTTCACCTATCAAGCTTATGGTGCAAATGGCAATATTGACAGATCCTTCCTCGAACGTCCTAGAGCACATTCATCCCAACGTTTGTCTACTTGTGTGCAGGTTCCGAGCCTGCTAATATTTTGTCTGTAGAACGGATTTACAGACTTGTATGTTCTGTTTGTATCCTGACGGGCATCGCCCACAACATTCCACTAGAGATCAAAGCCCCATGGCTGCTAACGATGGAATATCTGGAGCTTATATACCAAAGCAAAGCTGTATAAGCAAGCATTCCTCAAAATGTGCTTCTTCTTCTAACACCATGGATCCTGCAACATGAGCACATTCAATTTGGTGGCATTAGAATTGGCATTGGTTGGGCGCATGAAGTTTGGTGCCAAGAAAAGACCATGAAATACTCCTAAAGCTGAAGTTTAGGTATGGCAATATTTTTGTTACATGGGCCCAGCTTAGGCCAATATAAGTATGTACTGTATAATAAAAATAATGCATTTACTCTACGTGATACCATTATTTGTCATGTTAATGTACCAATTCTTTTTGTACCACCATTTTCTGTTTCCTTTCAATAAAAGTTTGTATACAAAAATAAAAATAATACATTTTGTTATAGGCACCTTTCAGAACACCCAAGGTCACCTTAAAAAAAGATAACAACAAAGAACAAAGGGAAAGAAATAAAATAAAACACATTACATAACCAATAAATTACAAAAACAAAACAATGAAATCAGACAGAGTATGCTAGTTTAAAAAGATGAGTTTTGAGATTTGATTTGAAGATGGGTAGGAAATCAATATTGCGGATGTCAGGTGGCAGGTACCATACCTGTGAAAGCTGGTGATCCCTGTAGTAGGCACCACTACACCAGGGATTTCCTCTTAACTTCCAGGTCCCATTCTGAGAGACTGCCTTGCGGCATAGTGCACACAAGAAGTTGTTTGCTCGTCACAGGCTCCATTCAGAGAACACTTTGCATTTTCTCAATGAATGCAAAGCCTTCTCTGATTGAACGAGGTGCAGAGTCAGCGTGGTGACATCATGATCCCACCTTCTTCATTCAGAGAACACGCAAAATGCAAAGTGTTTCCTAAATGGTGCCCATGCCGAGCAGCCGACCTCAGCAAGCAGAAGGGTAGCCGCTCAGCATGGGAGCTGGAAGCTAGTGGAGCAGTGTCTACTACACTGATTTCCAGCAGCTTCTAGAGCAGTGGTCTTCAAGCTGGGGCCCCAGAGCAGGATGCGGCCCTTTGCTTGCCTTTATCTAGCAGTATTCCTGCCACTGACACCAACAAGGGGGCATCATTTCTGCCACTGACTCCAACAACGGGGCATAATTCCTGCTAATGGGGTTAAAAGGTGTTTGTATGTGGCGCTACCACCGTGCACTAAACTAATTGTGCAAAAATACAATTGTTTTAGAACTAATATACAATTGTTTTGAAACTATATAAAAGTGCACTGTGCTTAAAAAGAAGGTTATCCACTTGGCCAGTGTGTACTGGATTAGAAAAAAGTGCACTGTGCTAAGGATATTAATGTGCCAGCTTGCTGGATGACAATTCCAGATATGGAGCAGACAGCTGGCATTCTGAGTAAGGTGCACTGTGCAAAAAGTAATAATGTGCCAGCTTTCTGGATAACAATACCAGATATGGGAGAAACAGCTGGTAGTGCATATATATATATATATATATATATATATATATATATATATATATATATATATATATAAAGTGCTGAAGTGCTGAGTTGAGAAATGGTGCAAAAATAAATAAGTAAACCGTGCTATAAGAATAAATTTATTGTGACATCCCCAATAGTAGGGGATGAAGAAGCGGTAAAATATTGGGGTGTTTTAACCGTTAGAGTGATAAATGCTGGTCTTTGCGTGGGTGACACCCACTGGACACGTGTTGGGAGTGCAAGTGCTAATACCCGTGACCCCACTAGTAAAGCACTTACCAACCTGACTCCCCTGTTCCAGATAGGGCTCGATAGGTAATCTATCTATCTGGAACAGGGGAGTCAGGTTGGTAAGTGCTTTACCTAGTCGGGGTCACGGTTATTAACACTTGCACTCCCAACACGTGTCCAGTGGGTGTCACCCACGCAAAGACCAGCATTTATCACTCTAACGGCTAAAACACCCCAATATTTTACCGCTTCTTCATCCCCTACTATTGGGGATGTCACAATAAATTTATTCTTATAGCACGGTTTACTTATTTATTTTTGCACCATTTCTCATCTCAGCACTTCAGCACTTTATATATATATATATATATATATATATATATATATATATATATATATATATATATATGCACTACCAGCTGTTTCTCCCATATCTGGTATTGTTATCCAGAAAGCTGGCACATTATTACTTTTTGCACAGTGCACCTTACTCACAATACCAGCTGTCCGCTCCATATCTGGAATTGTCATCCAGCAAGCTGGCACATTAATATCCTTAGCACAGTGTACTTTTTTCTCATCCAGTACACACTGGCCAAGTGGATAACCTTCTTTTTAAGCACAGTGCACTTTTATATAGTTTCAAAACAATTGTATATTTTTATAGTTCTAAAACAATTGTATTTTTGCACAATTAGTTTTGTGCACGGTGGTAGCGCCACATACCAACACCTTTTAACCCCATTCACTTCTTACCCTAGTGGTAGGTTGGAGGCAGCAAAACCACCGTTACATATTTATTTGTATTTATTTGTGTTTCTAAATACACTCCATAGCGCGGGTATACCCAATCTATTTACTATATCATAATTCCTGCTACTTACACCAACAGTTAGGCACTATTCCTACCAAAGACACCAAAGATGGGGGATTGTTACCAACGCCAGGACATTTTCACTTTCACTGGCCACTGTCCAGCCCCCCTAAAGTATTAAGGACAGTAAACTGGCCCTTTGTTTCGAAAGTTTGGAGACCCCTGATCTAGACGGATCCCATGGCTATAGCACATACATACTTATATTGGTCCATATCGCAACTTCAGCTTTAACCTCAAAAAAAAATTAAATTGTATGTTAAGCCTAAAAATTGTTTCTAGTTTTGGATAGAGTTGGAAAGGTTAAGAAAATCTGTCTGGTTTTTACCTTCACTTCCTGTTTTGCTGTCAACATTTTACAAAACAAAATGTGAAGACGATGCTCCATCAGCAACACAGATAGAGGCCCAAGCAAATTAAATGTTTACATTTGGTAGACTTTTTTTATTTATTATATAATTATTTTACATTTTATCACTGCCCTGTTGGGAGGCTTTGGTGAAATATCAGGGGTCTAAATGGATCCCTGATGTCTCACATTTGAGACTGAAAAAGGGACTGAAGACATAAGTTTATCAGTCCCTTTCTCTGCAGCTTAGCTGCACAGATGAAAGTTCAGGAAGCGCTCCAATGCTTCCTGTTATCTCACAAACTGAATTATAATAAACACAGGCTCCCTGAGTGCCCCTTTTCCCCACAGCTGGCAGCATTGCGAGGAAAAGGAGAAGACAGGGGCATCCAGACAGCAGGTGGATGGGGGGCATAGATGTTAGAATTCGGAGACATGGGAGATACTACACCATGAACCAATACGGCTCAACTGAATTGTCAATCAAACATGTTTCAGCCATTTGGGTTTGGAGGGGTATATATTTAAGATGTTTACAGGAGAAAACATCATTAAGACGGCCACAGCATCTAATATTACTCCTTTGCAGTACAGAGAGCTGGCTGGTGGCACAAAAAGCAACAAAGGTGCAGCAAATATTGATCCTACCCTCCTGGCTGTGCAGTGTTGTAGAGATACGTGAATCTTCAAAACGGTTTAATAGCATTACAAGTCTTTTGATATGTAAAACAGCTTACATGGGCACCTGATTATCACATATACAGTACCTATATAGCCAAAAGTATGTGCCCTCCCCACTTCCAAATGATTCAGTTTAGGTGTTTCTGGTGAAGGGTTCTGTTACAGTGGTGGCCAGTGCATAGGGGGCGCCAGGGCGACGCCCCCCCTAAAAAAAAAAGGAAAAAAAAAAGACAATAAGGACAATAAAGTTATGAAAAAAAAAATCGGTTTGCCGGCCTATGTGGTGGCTAAAGGGGGGGTGGGGTTTACCACCCAGAAGAGGTGCCGATTGGCTGCATTCTCGGGGCATAACCTGGGCGCAGGAAAGAGCGCTTGGCCACCCCCACCTTCGTGATATCCTGGCTGTGATTGGTCCAGTCTCCAGCCTGGACCAATCATCATCCAGGACATCCGATCGCTGACGTCGCAATGGGGGCGGTGCCGGTGCGTGCGTCAGTCACTCACCGTCACCGCCGCTCACCTTCCCGCCGGTTCCCGCCGCAGAGAAGAGGAGAGGCCGAGACGAGGGAGAAGCCGCTCACCTTCCCGCCGCCGCAGAAGAGGATGAAGTATCGAGGAGGGGCTGGGAGCCGAGCCGCCGCCAGGTAAGTGCATTGGATTGAAGGGAGCACGCATGCTGGTCTCTGCATTGATTGGGGGACAATGCTGTGGGCACTCTGCAATCATTGGGGTACAATGCTGTGGCACTCTGCAATCATTAGGGTACAATGCTGTGGGCACTCTGCAATCATTGGGGTACAATGTTGTGGGCACTCTGCAATCATTGGGGTACAATGCTGTGGGTACTCTGCAATCATTGGGGTACAATGCTGTGGGCACTCTGCAATCATTGGGGTACAATGCTGTGGGCACTTTGCAATCATTGGGGTACAATGCTGTGGGCACTTTGCAATCATTGGGGTACAATGCTGTGGGCACTCTGCAATCATTGGGGTACAATGCTGTGGGCACTCTGCAATCATTGGGGTACAATGCTGTGGCGCTCTGCAATCATTGGGGGACAATGCTGTGGCACTCTGCAATCATTGGGGTACAATGCTGTGGCACTCTGCAATTATTGGGGTACAATGCTGTGGCACTCTGCAATCATTGGGGTACAATGCTGTGGGCACTTTGCAATCATTGGGGTACAATGCTGTGGGCACTCTGCAATCATTGGGGTACAATGCTGTGGGCACTCTGCAATCATTGGGGTACAATTCTGTGGCACTCTGCAATCATTGGGGTACAATGCTGTGGGCACTCTGCAATCATTGGGGGACAATGCTGTGGCACTCTGCAATCATTGGGGGACAATGCTGTGGCACTCTGAAATCATTGCATTGAAGGGGGCACAGCACAGTTGCATTGAAGGGGGCACGCACGCTGAACTCTGCATTGTGGGGGCACAGTGTTCATTGCATTGAAGGGGGCACAGAACAGTGTTTATTGCATTGAAGGGGGCACAGCACATTGTTCATTGCATTGAAGGGGGCACAGTTGCATTGAAGGGGGCATGCACGCTGAACTCTGCATTGTGGGGGCACAGCACAGTGTTCATTGCATTGAAGGGGTCACAGCATAGTGTTTATTGCATTGAAGGGGGCACAGCACATTGTTCATTGCATTGAAGGGGGCACAGCACAGTTGCATTGAAGGGGGCATGCACGCTGAACTCTGCATTGTGGGGGCACAGCACAGTGTTCATTGCATTGAAGGGGGCACAGTGTTTATTGCATTGAAGGGGGCACAGCACAGTGTTTATTGCATTGAAGGGGGCATAGCACAGTGTTCATTGCATTGAAGGGGGCACAGCACAATGTTCATTGCATTGAAGGGGGCACGCACGCTGATCTCTGCATTAAAGGGGGCACGCACGCTGATCTCTGCATTAAAGGGGGCACGCACGCTGGTCTCTGCATTGAAAGGGGGCATATACCATCTCCTGTACCATGACCTGTGACATGCCTATACCATATCTATGCCATGCCTATACCATATCTGTGCCATGCCTATACCATCTCCTGTACCATCACCTGTGCCATGCCTGTACCATCACCTATGCCATGCCTTTACCATCACCTGTGCCATGCCTGTACCATGACTTCAAAGTCACTCAATTTTTTACTGCGTTTTTTGACGCGAAGCAATACCTATTACATTTTTCTTTTTGCGCCCCCCCAAAAATTTTGAGCACCAGCCGCCACTGCTGTTAATTCTATGCCATAGAAAGTCATTTACACAGTAAGAGTGACGAAATCTCAAACATCTTTGGCATTCAGTAGGGTTGAGGTCAACAGTCTGGTAACAATTTGGGGAAGGCCCTTTTTTGTTCCATCATGACCATGTCCCTGTGTACAAAACCACAACTCTACTGACCTCACCCCTACAGAAAACCTTTGGGATTAATTGGAATTCTAATTGTGAGCCAGGTCTTCTCATCCACCATAGGCACAAATTCCCACAAACACCCTCCGAAATTTTGTGGAAAAACCTTCCCTGAAAAGTGGAGGCTGCTCAAGCAAAACAGCTCCATATTAATGGTGATGGTTTTCAAATAGGATGTCCAGCAAGCTCGTATAAGGTGTGATGGTAATGCGTTTAAAACTTTTGGCCATGTATGTAGAACATTCCAACTATATTATATACAGTATAACATTCCTGTAAGTTCTGTTGCTTTTTTACCTTTGTGTTTGTTTGCCGGGGTTTTCCCGTAACAGGAATCTGAAACACCTGCAAACCTAAAGCAAAGTAGTTGTTACCACTTTCAAGATACATTTTAATGGAGCCTTACATATTGATAGCAGCAATGAAAGAGTCTTTGAACAGTCAGAGACGTTGCAAAAACTCGTAAATTTATAATGCTGCACAGCTCTCTGGTTATTTAGAATGGAAGTTTCCATAAACAATCTCAGATATTCAGCTTGGAACAGTTTCGACCTTCGACACCTAAACACAAAATTAGCCGCAGCACTCTGTGGCAGGAGGTAGCTGGAAAAGTAAGTAATATCATAGATGTACAGTGCCTTGAAAAAGTATTCATACCCCTTGAAATTTTCCACATTTTGCCATGTTACAACCAAAAATGTAAATGTATTTTATTGGGATTTTATGAGATAGACCAACACTAAGTGGCACATAATTGTGAAGTGAAAGGAAAATGATAAACGGTTTTCAATTTTTAAAAAAAAATAAATATCTGAAAAGTGTGGCGTTCATTTTTATTCAGCCCCCCTGAGTCAATACTTTGTAGAACCACCTTTCCCTGCCATTACAACTGCAAGTCTTTTTGGGTATGTCTCCACCAGCTTTGCACATCTAGAGAGTGAAATTCTTCTTTGCAAAATAGCTCAAACTCTGTCAGATTGGAGGAAGAGCATCTGTGAACAGCAATTTTCAAGTCTTGCCACAGATTCTCTTTTGGATTTAGCTCTGGACTTTGACTGGGCCATTCTAACACATGAATATACTTTGATCTAAACCATTCCATTGTAGCTCTGGCTGTATGTTTAGGGTCATTGTCCTGCGGGAAGGTGAACCTCTGCCCCAATCTCCAGTCTTTTGCAGGCTCTAACAGGTTTTCTTCTAAGATTGCCCGGTATTTTTGGCTCCATCCATCTTCCCATCAACTCTGACCAGCTTCCCTGTCCCTGCTGAAGAAAAGCATGGTGTGTTTAGGGTGATGTGCAGTGTTAGTTTTCCGCCACACATAGCGTTTTGCTTTTAGGCCAAAAGTTCAGTTTTGGTCTAATCTGATCAGAGCACCTTCTTCCACATGTTTGCTGTGTCCTCCACATGGCTTCTCGCAAACTGCAAGCAGGACTTCTTATGGCTTTCTTTTAACAATGGCATACTTCTTGCCATTCTTCCATAAAGGCTGGATGATTTGAAGAGTGCATGAATAATAGTTGTCCTGTGGACAGACCCAGAGCTACCATGGACCTCTTGGCTGCTGATTAATGCTCTCCTTGACCCACCTGTCAATTTAGGAGGACAGCCATGTCTTGGTAGGTTTGCAGTTGTGCCATGGGCACAAGAAATATACAACAAATATTAAAATGTCTTGGCAGAATTTTAAGACATTTTAAGACAAATCTTAAAATGTCTCGACACACTGTGAGTAGTAAGGCCCTTCATGATATAATTTATATGCTCACCTATCCGCACATGTAGGGTCCTAGACAAGCGTAGGTGACCCAGGTCAGTACCCACCCAGACATTTTGGCACCAGGGCAACAGAAAGAAGACCCAGGGCCATCTTTATCTCATTAACCAACTTTCACATATGTAATCTGTCCACTAGACATCATAAGACAAAACTCATACAATGTTCCAGCGGTCTGAATAAGTTGAATTAATTTATCTTTATAGATTTCTTGAGGGATATTGTTGATAAATATTTTTGGGCAAAGCAGAGCAGCTTCTCCAACTCAGTCTGGAGGAGGGCACCATATTTCCTTTGACCATTACCAATAATATTACACCTTTCCATCAAATCCAACAGGGAAGCTTTGTTGTCCTTATTCAGAGAATTAATCCAAGCCTCGCTCTCAGCATTCATCACGTTGTTGTCCATAATTAGAGAATGATGTGCTCTCTCTATGGGATCAGAGGCTGACCTGAGCTCTTTTCCATGCTCTGACCAGGAAGCAGACAAAATCCCCAGTCTCCTTCATGGGCCATAATCAGTGGGTAAAAGGTTAGCCTTAGTCTCTTCCAAAAGCCCCTGTCCCGGTTGGACTTGTCACAGACCACTTTGGTGTAGTCTTTCTAGATAAAAGTATTACGCTCACAGGATAAAAGGAGTTCAAATGCAAGGCATTCAAAATGAATCTCCATGGATACCACACATCCATATGGCACTGCATTTTCAGTAGCGCAATGACGTCACCTAGCCCTGTTCAATGCCTTGCGTTACTAATCGAGTGACTTCATTAGAGGTTGGGGCCAAATGACTCATGTTGGGTATATATCATACCGCCTTGTTTATACATTACCACTGTAGCAATCCACAATTGTGTTTAAATGTAAAAGCAATATATACCTACATAAATCTACTGATGTTATTACCTTCTCTTATTAATCAAATCCAAATTTTCATAAAGATGGGAAATATACATAAAAGCTTGATAGTCCCATAAAAAGTTAAGTTTTCATGAATTATTTATTATATATATATTTTTTTACCTTCTTTATAAATGTGTTAATAGTTATTGATTGATTAGAGTATCTTTATTTATTTTATTTTTACAAGTGACAGGAGTATTATTCTGTAGTGTATGGCCCCTGTATAACCTACTAGCAGAGCCTCATCCGGAATACTTACAGCATGTCTGGGCACAGCACAGTGAGAAAGAGTAAATTGGTATTATAATAAATTGGAATAAATACTGTAAGTGTCCGCAAGCAACAACTAAATAAAAAAAAAACAAATAAATGAAATTCCCCACTAAAGTTGCAAACGTTTGAGCATGTTTCCCTCATTAAAACTAAAGACAACTTTGAAATGAGCAAAATGAGGAAATGTTCAAAGTCATTATAAAGATGTGAAAAAAAAAAAAAACATTTTGCCCTCAGTTCTACTTTAGGTCTTAAAAAAAACCTACCACTTGAGGAGGTAATGACAAAATAAAAGGGAAAAAATATAAGAAAAGAGCCTGATTTAACCCTAATTTTTGTGCTGGTGACCCCTGTTTCCTCCAAAGATGAGCAATGGCAGCTGAGGTAGAAGTAAGGTACTGGACTTAAATCTATAATCCATGGTTTCCTAACTAGGGTTCCAGGAGACTCTAGTGTTCCTCCAGAGGTTGCTAGGGGTTCCTTGAGCATTGAACAATTTCTGCCTCTCAGATAAGTTCCCACTGACACCATTAATCTTTTTAACTATCTTAAGAGGGCAATTATTCCCAATGACCATGTAGTATGAATTGTAGATATATGACGTTTTAGCAAGGGTTCCCTGATGCTGGAATGCTATTTCAAGAGTTCCTCTAAGTTGAAAAGGTTGAGACAGGCTGCTATAACCTGTCAAAAAGGAAGAACAATTGATTGAGCCAGGTTACTTGAGTTCAACAGCTCTTTAGAAAGTGGGGACCCCCCTGCTGAGAAAAAGGGGTCATCCCAATTTTGAAATCTGCATAGAAGTGAACCAAACGATTCCTAAAAGGGCTTCATTCTTGTCACAAATGACAACAGGAATAGGCACCAACTTGTTTCAGGGGTCAACAAATTCTCCCTCCTTCTAGGGCTCAATCAAGAATGTCTGGACTCAAAAGGGTTTTAATAGATACAACATCAAGTGTTTTGCTCCAGCAGGGTAATCCATTCTAAGGTTTCAGAATCCAAATGTTTTTGCAGGAAAGTCGAGAAAGGACAATTGCTTGGCCCTTTTTGGTTGACTACTATAGCGGGTTTACTGCAAATGTGTGGCTAAAATATAGAGTGCAGTGACTTGGGTTAGGCTTCTATCATGCATGTAGAGGCCTCAGGGAGGTGCTTCACACACATTTCAAGAGATTTAGAAGAGAAGAAGAGCCCAACAATAGTTAAGAGTGTGATCAATTTTATTTCATCAAGTATTTTTGATAGAAACAAGCCAATACATTTCTGGGCTAAAACTGGTTGCTGGAGCCTGCTTTTTCAGAGATATTCATATCCCTCCTTGAACCCCTTAACCTTTTCACTTCAGTCCAATTTTCACTAATACACTAAAGCCTCGTACACACGCAACGAATTTCCGCCGACCGGTCGTCCGTCTTTTGTCCAGAGTGGTGTCTGTTGGTTGCAATGTGCTCTAGACTGCACACGAATTTTCCCGTACGACAGAATTCTACTTCAGAAGTGATGTCATGTGTTGGTTTGCTTTGTATGTGTTCTTTCATCTCTGAGCATGCCTAGTCTTGCTCATAAGATTTTTCCCCATCGAAGTCTGTACTAATGAGACGAAAATCGGACGTGTTTTGGTCGACAAAAATTATATAGCCTACACACCAGAATTTTTTCGGCCGAAAAGTCTGAGTCGGTTGTCGGAAGCACCATACTAACAAGCCGAAAAACGTCAGATCGGTCGTCGGACGAAAATTCCCGGCCGAATTTCGACTCGTGTGTACGGGGCTTTAAACTCGATTAAAAGTACTAGTGAAATACAAAACTACAAAAAAAGTATTTATTTATTGATTTAAATGTATATATTATTAACTATAATATAAATATTACACTAAAAATGTATTTTTTATTTATATAAATGCAGACCAACCGTCTATATATCTGTATACATGTATAAATGAATGAATGTAGAAATAAATAAAATGCTGTAAATTGGTTAGGATTTTCATGGTCATTTTTGGTTTATAGGTAGTCAGGGCATATGTTTATGATTATTTCTGTCTGGTTATTTTTGGAACCATCACTGGAATTATGATTATGGCATTTTGTATATTTTTTGTGGTATATATTTTTTTTAGAGCCTGGGTTCTCCCCAGAGCGGTGCTCCTGCCAAACACCTTTTGGAGTTTACAAGTGAATTTAATTTATACTGCTAGTATATCTGTGAAGTCATTACTTATTTACATGTACTTGTTGGTCTACACCCTATCTTTAACTGGTATTTACATTTCAGAGGACTTCTTGATGAGATATATGAGATTTGTAACCTTTTCGCTGCCCCTGATATAAGGCATACAGCCGGGAGTCTGTTATGTTTCATCAGCCAACTGTCGGCTTGGTTAATGCATTCAACATATGAAACCAACGATTTTGCCACACATATTAGATATCTATATGCAACCTCATCTTTTATATTTAAAAAAAAATATGGGTAATATGGGTAAAAACTGGGTAATATGTTGTGGTTATGTGCACTAAAATGAACTTAAGGGCATTATTTACTAAAAATACAGGTCTGATAACCTGTTGTGACATAAAAAATTGGAACTGCTAACATTTTATCCTGCGGGGTCTTTGTTTTCACAAAATATACAGTGTTTTGGGGTTTTAGGAAATCTTCAGATCTAAAATGTGCATTTTAAAATGTGTGCAATAAAATAAAATAAAAAATCTTTGGCAGTGAAGTGATAAATTCAACCTCATCTTTTATATTTTACAAAAAGTCTGGGTACTATAATGTGTTTGTTATTATACATATAAGTCGCGCTAAATATTAGATGGAGATGTGAAGTCCATAAAAGTCCAAAACAATATTATTGATAAATTCCAGGACCAAACTCCCTTAAGGGTATGTGCTTACCAGATGAAGGTAAGGAAAAGGCAGTCTCGCTGCGTGGAAACTTGTCACCTTGACAGTAGATCCAAGCTTCTATGATCGATCAACTCAGTGGACATGGGATCATGAAAAGCAAAAAAAGTACCGCAATAGCGTAAAACCCAACAAACAAATTGTGACTATCACCAAAGGTGTGGGTAAATGAAAATTGTGATGTGATATGACCTCCACCACAATAAATGAAATAAATAAATCATGCAAAAATATAGGGAAATTAGGGTGAATAACCCCTACCAGAGAGGTTAAGGGTTGATGCCTTGAGTGATTAATGTGTATCGGTTGGAGTAGCCTCTTACCAAACAGAAAAAATAATGACACAGTGAAGAAAACGTTGAAAAAAAGGTAATCGTGCTGAACCACCACCAGCTGAATTCGCCTCTTACCCTGGATAGATATAGATTAGCCAAAGTGCACTAAACAAATCCAGTGTACCACTCAGGAGCCAGCAATTTCACACCTGTGAGAGTTGCCTCTTACCACATATGAAGTTGTATCAAGCCTGTAGGGTAAATCAAGTGGCCAAAGACCGACCCCAAATTGAATCCAAGCCTGTGTGTATACGAATAACCAGGGGATCCGACCAGAGGTGTAGGTAACTGGGTCTCAGAAGTTTCAGCAATATAGGATATCACCACCATAAGAAGAAAGAAAGGGCTCCCATAGCGTAAAACCATAAAAGCATTTTATTCCATAAAAGCAAAAAAACTTACAAAGACCAGGAATGGGTGAGCAATGGAGGTTGCCGCCGGCCGGACGGCTCCGCTCGTCCGCACTCGTGGGTCGCAGTCAGATGACGTCAGTACGCCGTTGCCCTGACGACGTTTCGTCACAGATGACGTTATCAAAGGTGCGGACGGCGTACTGACGCCATCTATTTATAAGAAGAGAGGACTGGATGCCCGGAAGTGGGTGAAGACCGTTCCGCCATCATTGAAGAGGTAATCAGAACTATTACGATCATACATCCACCATCGGGCAAACAATTTAAACTAAGCTGTTCTACGCAGCACAAATAACACCCATAGGGTTGTCAACCCGTGCAAACAATACATTGGTGCAATACATATATAATAAACAGTAATGTCAATCCCATAGAGAGGGCTGGCTGCAACGCCATCTAGTGGATATTTGATATATTAAATATGAAAGGTCCATATATATGATCTTATTCACATAGACCCCATCAAGACAACAACAATATTAACCTATTGAATATAATCAAAGGTTGCTGATATATGAAATAAAGTTAATCCTGACAAACCGCTCTCAATCATTGTGTATATTGGGTCAAGAACCATAATGTGTTTGTGTTCCCTAATAATTACTAATTATTTTTACTGAAAATATGGTTTTGATAAACAATCTTGACATAAAAATTGGAACACCCAAACTTTATCCTCCAAGGTCTCTGTTTTCAGAAATTTTACAATGTTATGGAGGTTTTAGCAAAGAATATAATGTGGCGGAGGGGAGGAGCCTAAACATGGTGATGGCAGGAAGCTCAAGTTAGGAGCTCCAGGTGGAACCATCCTACTGATGCAGCACTAAGGACACTTTCCCCACATTGCTCTCCCACTCACCTCCCTCCCTTACCCCCTTTGTCCTCCTTTACCTCTTCCCTTCCTGTGCTGGGAGCGCTGTCTCCCTGGTGGTGGGGTGTCGGAGTGCCGGCGAGCCGAGCAGCTTGGATCTGTGTGGACAAGTGAGTGGTGGGGGACTCTGAGACAGACTTGGAGACAGAGGCATATGAGGAGGACCCAGAAGTACCCAAGAGCGCTTGGCGGGACTCGTGCAAGAGCGGAGGTGCTCAGCTTGACATTCAGTGAAGGAGTACATGGCTGGACAAGCTGGGACCCTGTGGGAGTGCAGCACCACAGGACCCAATGAATGGAGAAAAGCAGCCCCGCTGACAAGCCTACAAAGGGAGACACCTCCTGGGACCCCCTAGAAGCCCGCCAGAACCCTAAAAAAACAAAGGTAACACTGTCTCTTATAAAGCAAAACCCCCAGACAGATCATAAGCCCCAGGTTAGTACTGCTGAGTCCATACCTTTTCTCTTTGATGGCACTGCACTTTTTACGTCACTGTTATCTGACTGTGGCTTGATCTGAATGTACAACAATTCTCCTGCGCTCAAGTGATGTATGATAGAGGGAAAAAGAAGTTTCAAGTGGACTTAAACAGGTGTAGCTTGTAGTCTTGCTGCCCCCTCAGGATCAAGGGTATCCAAAACACACTAAAAAACAACAACAAAGGAGAAGGGCGCACCGACCTAGTGCATTACTACTTAAAGCGTTTATTAAAATGATAAGAGGTATAAATAATACTCACAAAACAAGTGTGGGTATCACACATAACAGCATAATCAACACAAAATCTCCAAGGTAGCCAAGATACTGCGTGGTGCTGGATAGCATGCAGTGAACCGCATGAGTCTGCTCAGGCTAAGCTGACGCGTTTCAAGGGCGAACCCTCTTCCTCTTCCTCAGAGCCAAGAAGTGCTGCTAACTCTGCAGAGGGCTGCTGACTCTGACTCTGCTGCAAAAACCAAGAGCACTTCTTGGCTCTGAGGAAGAGGGTTCGCCCTCAAAACGCGTCAACTTACCCTGAGCAGACTCATGCTGTTCACTGCATACTATCCAGCACCACGCAGTATCTTGGCTACCTTGGAGATTTAATGTTGATTATGCTGTTATGTGTGATACCCACACTTGTTTTGTGAGTATTATTTATACCTCTTATCATTTTAATAAACGCTTTTAGTGGTAATGCACTAGGTCGGTGCACCCTTTTCCTTTGTTGTTGTTGCCTGACCTGGACCAAACTACAAAGCAATAAAATCCATTAGGTAACGGATTAATGTGAATCACCTTTGCCGGTAAAATAGCATATGAAACAAGGGCACGGAAGGGAAATCATAAGGGGTGCTAAGCAAGAGAGAGGAGCGGATAGCAAAGACGTCAACAAAAAGACAACAAGATACTTATAAGGAATTATACAACATGAGAGGGAAAACAGCGAGAGGAGGGGCGACTGCAAAGTCACCCAAAATAAGTTCAAGCCCAGGAACAATAAAAAAAATACATGTCCCAGGAAGGAAGCTCAGATAAACAGACAATGGAGAAACAACTAGGAACCCGAGTGACACAGGCTCAAGTAAAGGATAAAAATGGACAAAATAGACTATCGACAGGTACAAGCTTGCTTAGGCAGTCTAGATCAGATCAGGATCTGGAAAGTGGCTCTGAGACGGGACATACAGAGGGACAAATTTCGAACTCTCAATTATCCAAAAAGACAGAAACGGCAGCCATGTTTGCAACTTTGAAAAAATTGTCAAAAACCAAAATGATAACAACACACAGAGACCTAGGACATATCCGAGTAGAAGAGACAAAAAAGAGATTGGAAAGCCATGTACAAATAGTTAATGATTTAAAAGGAGAATTGAAGGCATTAAAAACTGAACAAAGGAACCCGGCATATAAATTGGAAGATCAAGAAAACCGGGATCGAAGGAAAAACCTAAGAAGTCGTGGAACCGACACATGGAAAGGATTTATTAGAAATGAAGAAAATATTCAACTCATTATTAGGTAGAGAAGAGACTGAACCAGTAAAAATAGAAAGAGTGTATAGGATTAGAAGAGAAAAAGGTATCCCAGTGGAGGCCCCCAGAGATATTATTATAAGAGTTCAAAATTTTAAGGAAAAAGCACAAATATGGGGGAACATGAGGGGGGGGGAGCCTCCAATTAAATATGAAAGCGCCAATCTTCAGATCCTATCAGAACCGACTATCAGAACTGGCCTATAAGAACTGACACATGGAAAGGATTTAATAGACAAAATGAAGAAAATATTCAACTCATTAGGTAGAGAAGAGACTGAACCAGTAAAAATAGAAAGCGTGTATAGGATTAGAAGAGCAAAAAGGTATCCCGGTGGAGGCCCCCAGAGATATTATTATAAGATTTAAAAATTTTGAGGAAAAAGCACAAATCTAGGGGAACATGAGGGGGAAGCCTCCAATTAAATATGAAAACGCCAATCTTTAGATCTTCGCAGACTTATCACAGGAGACTTTAAATAGAAGAAGATTTTTGAAACCACTCCTAGAGACGATGAAAACCCATGACACAGTATAATTGGGGCTTCCCAGCATGTCTAGTAGGTCAGAAAGAGGGACGTATGGCTAAATTGAGGTTCCCAGAAGAGTTACAAGACTTTTGTAAAAAAAAAAAATGGAAATTCCCTTACCGAATATACCTGGTTGGACAGTAACTAGGAAGGAAAAATCTACCCAGAAAGAACAATGGCAAATGATCCCTAGAAAAGGAAATACAGATCTAAATGTATAATTAGAGTGAGAGGAAGAGGAACTTTTTTTGGATTGGGGGGGGGGGGGAGATAGGGGGGCTAAAGTAAGAAATAAGTGATGGTGAACCTGGAGTTCCTGTGGGCTCTGGACCTCCACCCCATAGGTAGGGGAGGTAGGTCTAGTGAAGGTGCTTGTTAGAGCATCACCCCAGAATAAAAGAGCAGTCGGACAAGAACATCCTGATAGGTTAATTATGGAGAGGAGAAGGTCAAACCCCCAAACTGCAAAATCAATGGAAGGGGGGGAGGGGATTGTGGGTGAGGGGGGAGGATGGAGGGAGGGAGGGGGGGCAGAGGAAGTGGGGTAAGAGATGGGTAGAGGGGAAGGGGAGGAGGAAGGGGTTACAGAGCCAAAAATTCTATGTCTCTTTGAGCTTCCCTAATGCCTCTGAAGTTGACCCTATAGCCCGCCTTAGTATGCCTGACCAACCACCGCCCTTGTTATTAGAGGAGGACGACGGGAGGGGGGGGAGGAGGAGAGAGAGGAGATGGAGATTTAATATGACAACTTTAAATTTACTTACTTACAACTTTAGAGGGCTTAACACCCCATAAAAAAGACATAAGGTATTACGGGAACTAAAAAGGTATTCTGCAAATATAGTCTTTCTACAAGAAACGCATATAGCACAGGACACAAACGTAAAACTATTCTCAAAAGCTTACCCAACATGGTACTATGGGGATTCTCCAACTAGAAGAACAAAAGGAGTAGCAATAGGAATATCAAAAGGTGTTAGATTTGAGGTAGAGGATAGGAGGGTAGATCCGGATGGCCGTTTTATGTTTTTGAAAGGTACTCTACAAGGTATGGTTTGTACTTTGGCAAATGTCTTTTGCCCTAAAAAAACAGAGGTCCTGGGAAAACTGTCGGAATATAAGAAGGGCAAATTAATCTTAGCAGGAGACCTAAATTTCTGCATGGATCAAGGAATATATAGTACGTTGAATGCACTGGGGAGTGGAGATCGTAGAAGAAGAACGGTAAAGGAGAAGCTACATCAATGTCAATTGGTAGATGTATGGAGAGTCCAACATCCCCCCCCCCCCACAAAAGATTATACCTTCCATTCCCCAGTGCACGACACGTACTCAAGGTTAGATTATATCCTAGTGGAACACAGACTTCTGGAAACAGTGGTAAACTCATCTATTGAAATAACAACACTTTCAGATCACGTCCCGGTAACAGTATAACTGAGGATCATGGGAACACAAAAAAAATAGGCACATGGAGGTTGAAAGAAGAATTGATTCAGGACATAGAAATAGAAAATAAAACAAAAAGCGAAATTGATCCCAAAAACAAAAATATGGGAAGCACATAAGGCCTATATTAGGGGAGTACTGATTTCAATAGGAGCAAGAAAAAAAAGAAGAAAAGGAAAAGCAATATGGAAAAAGTAACTAAAGAGATATATGAGTTGGAACAGATACACAAAAAAGAATACACAGAAGTAAAGCAATTACTAATATTAAAAAGAGATCAATTAAAAGATTTAATGGAGCAAGAAACAAGACAGGTCTTCAATAGGGTAGCAAAAGAAAGATATAGATGGGAGAATAAACCAGGAAAATATTTGGCAAAAATCTTAAAAAACTAAAAAAAAATCACTAAATTATATAGAAAAGATGAAAAACAATAAAGGAGAGATGGTATTCCTAACATTCGAAATTGCAAACGTTTTTCACAGCTACTATAGCGCCCTCTACTCGGTAAGGCAAAAGGAGATAGGGGAGGTAGAAATAAAAAGGAAGCAAAAAATTCAGGAATATCTAGGGGGAGAAAAAAGAATGAAAGTAGCAATAGAAAAACTGCAAGCCCTGGATAACCCAATAACACAAGAAGAGATTAGAACAGCAATAAAAACACACCAACAGGAAAAAGCCCAGGACCTGATGGATTTACAATACGATATTATAAAACAAATGAATGAACAACTCATTCCAAAAATGTGAGCATTCTTAACCACTTAAGGACCGCCCGCCGCAGTTATACTGCGGCAGGCAGCCCCTCCTGCGCGAACTGACGTAGGTATATGTCAGCCACGCGCCTGCAGCTAGGGGGCAAGCACGCCGCCGCCGGTGTGCTCCCGCCCCCACTTGGCAGTGGAGACTTCAATGCATGGGTCAGGCGGCTCTGACTGCCACCTGCCACCCCCGATTGCTCCCCGCTGAGAGAGAAGAACGGTCAGCTATTGTAAACACAGCTGACCGTTCTTCTCTCTGGAATGATCACAGAGTGCCTGTGATCCTTCTATATAGGATCACAGGTCTCTATGGTAATTTCACAAGCCCCGCCCCCATACAGTTAGAATCACTCCCCTAGGCTCACATTTAACCCCTTGATCAGCCCCAGTATTAACTCCTTCCCTGCCAGTGTCATTATTACAGTAACAGTGCATATTTTCAGCACTGATTACTGAAGTAATGTCACTGGTCCCCCCAAAAGTGTAAAAAATGTCAGTTAGGGGTCAGATCTGTCCGCCGCAATGTCGCAGTCCCACTAAAAATTGCAGATCGCCACCATTACTAGTAAAAAAAAAAAAAAACGCAAACCAATCAAAATACGCTTATTGACATTTTTTTTGGGGGGGAATATTATATAGCAGAAAGTGAAAAATATTGTTTTTTTTTTTTTTTTTTTCAGAATTGTCGCTCTTTTTTTTGTTTATAGCGCAAAAAATAAAAATTGCACAGGTGATCAAATACCACCAAAAGAAAACTCTATTTGTGGGAAAAAAGGACATCAATTTTATTTGGGTACAGTGTCGCACGACCGCGCAATTGTCCATTAACGTAACGTAGTGCTGAATCATAAAAAATGGCCTGGTCATTAAGGGGGCAAATCCTTCCGGTCCAGAATGGTTAAGCAAATTAGGAGAAGGGGAGGAAATGAGGAAAGAGGCACTACTGCCACATATTACAGTAATTCCAAAAGAAGGGAAGGATATAACTCTATGTTCTAGCTATAGACCAGTAGCATTGTTAAATGCAGATACAAAAATATACGCAAAAGTTCTAGCAACAAGATTAAAAGAGCTGATGCCGGAGTGGATCCATGTAGAGCAGTGGTTCTTAACCTTGTTGGAGGTACTGAACCCCACCAGTTTCATATGCGCATTCACCGAACCCTTCTTAATTGGAAAAATAAAATATGATTTTTTCAAATTCAAAACATAGGTATATATTATTTTAGGTATATATTTATACATAGGTGCACAAAATGAACAAAACCATTAAGAACAAAGAACAAAACCATTAAAACCTGGTTTTCACACAAAAACATAATAATGAATATTTACTGCAAATCAGTGATAGGCAGGACTGATGAGCTGCACTGATGGGTGGAACTGGTGAGCTGCACTGATGGGCACTGATAGGTGAAACTAATTGGCACTGATAGGCAGCACTGATGGGCTGCACTGATAGGTGGCACTGGTGAGCTGCACTGATTGGCACTGAATTGGGGCATTAATAGGTGGCACCGCTGAGCTGCACTGATAGGTTGAACTGGTGAGATGCACTGATGGGCACAAATAAGTGGCCCTGATGGGCACTGAATGGCGGCACTTATAGGTGACATAGATGGGCACTGATGAGCTGCACTGATGAGCACTGAATGGGGCATTAATAGGTGGCACCAATGAGCTGCACTGATAGGTGGGACTGGTGAGCTACACTGATGGGCACCAATAGGCGGCACTGATGAGGGGCACTGATAGGCAGGACTGAAGAGTGGCATTGATGAGCTGCATGTTGGGCACTGCTGGGTGCCTAGTGGGTAGGCCTCATCACTAGACCACCACCACTCCCCCCCACTAGACCACCATCTTCCACCACCCCTCCCAAACTAGTTACATTTCAGATTAGCCAATTCTGCAGTTCACATATTAATTTCATATAGCTTACCTTGAAGCTTTACAATTAAGTGCCAGAGCCCAGACAGTGCCAGTATCTGCTTCCAGTCTCAGGACCCAGACCTTCCTTCCTTCCCCCCGCCGCGGCGACGGCCACTGCACTTTACCAACGCCCGGGCCGGTTTCTGGATGACGTCACGTCGCGCCCGGGATGAAGCTCCGCCCAAGTGTAGGGGAGGAGCGCGCAGCCTCGGCACACCGCGCTGCATAGTAGCCTAGTGCAGTGCACGTAAGCATCGGAGTCACGGAGGCAGTGTCCTTTCGGGGGGGGGGATGATGCTGACAGGGATTATGATTGTCTGTTGTGTCTGGACTTAGGTAGCAGGCCGACGGCCGCTGATGTAAAATGTAGCCTCCCTGCTGACTTTACATTGGGCCTACATAGTGGTAGGGGCCTGGAGCTGCATCTCCAATAGCCCCTACCTTAATCCGGCCCTGCATGTGAATCACTCCGCCAGGACCGGGCTCTGTACTGTGGGGAGGTTATGTATTTCCATGATGATGGCGCGGAGCGGGAGCGGAAGGACATGCCCGAAACTGGAGAAATAGTCCCTGACAGCGAAGTGGTAGTAGCGGAGGGTGTGCCGAACCCTCGAGACTGACCCACCGAACCCCTGGGGTTCGATCGAACCCAGGTTAAGAACCACTGATGTAGAGCAAACAGGATTTATACCGGGAAGGGAAGGTAAAGATAACGGAATAAGAACACTATTAATGTTGCAAAAATAGAAAAGTGGGAAAACCCCAGCCTTACTTCTGTCCAGTGTTAATTTTGGCAGCACATTTATTTGATTTTGTTTTAGTCATAGTCTTTTGACTAAAATGCCTTTTTAGTTTTAGTCGTATTTTAGTCTTTTGACTAAAATGCTATTTTAGTTTTAGTTGTATTTTAGTCCTCTTTTTTTTATTTTTTTTTTAATAGGTTTTTATTTAAATTTCGTAAGGAATAAACCTACACAAAAAACAATAAGGAAAAGGAGGAAGAAAAAAAAAATACAATTCTGTTAAGTTCAATACAAACAGAATTCCAATAATATTCCAATAAATTCCATATACCATCGATACTGGACCGGCTCAAATTACTGAACAAAATTATTTTTTTACATATATATGTGTAATGCTGGCCATGGGTGGTGGGTCCAAAGCAACCCATACTCTCAAACTCAATTAGATCCATTGGTTCCTGTAAGCCCTTGGATCTACATAAAGTGGATTGTACTCAAAGTACTTAATTACAATTTTTCCAACATCCAAAATATTAATCAGTAATTTTTACATAATCACAATTGCCCTATAAGCTGAAGTTGTTTTAAATAAATGCCATCCACTCCATATTGCTTTATGTCTATCCATATTTCCTCTGGAGATATACAGGAGTTCCTCCAACAAACATACTTCATCCACTCTCTTCAGCCATTGTTTCAGTGTTGGGGCTTCTGTTTCACCCCGCATAACTGGAATTAAAGCCTTTGCCGCATTCAAAAGGTGTGGAACAATTGATCTCCTATATATATATGAGGTGGGTCCCTGGTACAATAAAATAATATTGTCCACGGGTCCATCTGTAATGAACGGTTAGTTATCTATATATTCGACTACTCATAACCAAAATGGACGAATCTTCGGACAATCCCACCAAACGTGGGCATGAGAGGCAGATTTCCCACAATTCCTCCAACACAACGGTGACTTAGAAGGAAACATTTTTTGCAATTTAACTGGCGTATAGTACCATCTAGCTTGTAATTTATAATTAGTTTCTATCATTTCTTATGAAATTGAAGTAGTACAAGCATAGACAAGATTTTATGTTTCTATGAGTCCGTCAGTGGAAGATGTAAGTCCAATTGCCACTTATCAAGATAGTCTGGGTATGAAGGTGACCGAAGACCTATCAGAGCTTTATAAAATTTGGATATTCCTTGGGAGGGGGACAGTTTATTTTGCAGTATAACCTCAAATGGGTTTAAATCTCCCAAACCCCTTAAGGTTTGGGGTAGGGCTCGAATGAACCCAGAGAGCGGATTATATCTCCGTTTATCTAAGTACGTAATTGTTGGTTTTTTAAAATCGCCGAAAGGGGTTTAAGGGAACCTACATTAAGTACCTGATGGAGCAACAAAGGTCCCTCCATAGCCCATCGACAGAATCCCTGATCAATCATACCTGGAGGGAAAAAATGATGGTTGAGTAGAGGCATTAGTGGGGAGTTATATGACCAATTGAACTTTTTATGTAGCATATCCCATATAGCTAATGTGGAAGTAGTTAATGGTGAAGAGCAAGGTGAAATACCTCTAAAAGCTCTCGGAAGCCATGGGGTAGCTGCTAGATCAACCTTTCCCATATATGACTCTACTTGTACCCATCATTTTGTATTTTCTGCATATTTCTAATCTTTAATCGGATTCAGAACAATAGCATGATAAGTTTTAATGTCGGGAAAGGCAAGACCTTTATTATGAAGAAATCGAGACAGAACTAGTTTAGAAATTCTTGGGTGTCTCCTTCCCCAAACATATCTAGAGATTAAGGTTTCTATTTTTGTTAAAAAAAACAACTGGAACTCCCAACGGCACCATTTGAAATAGAAACAAAATTCATGGCAGAATATTCATTTTTATAATATTAATTCTTCCTACCCTATTTTAGTCATCTGAATTGTTTTAGTTTTAGTCATATTTTAGTCGACTAAAACTGCCAGTACATTTTAATCGACTAAAATCTCATACATTTTACTCAACTACAAATCAAATGGGTTTAGGTAAATTGTAATTCATTAATGAAACATTTCTGTAGCATACTCCTGGAGTAAAAATGTAATAATATGTTAATATTTATGGTATTAAGGTTTGAACATGCACTATAGACACAGATTTAGCCATTGTGATATACTGGATAACGTCTTTATAAATAAAACCAAGTTTCATAAACAAACAAAAATATTGCTTTTTGACAAACAGAAGGGCAACTTTAAAATACAAAAAAAAAACTGTTACCAACAGTTAATTACCAACATTAATAATTAAGAAAAAATATAAGAAAAGCCTTTTTCCTAATTTTTTTTTTCAATTTTATTTTAGTTTTAGTCATAATTTAATCTTATGACTAAAATGACATTTTAGTTTTAGTCGTTGTAACGGAACCGCGACCCACACAGTGTCTGTGGGCTTCCTTCAGAATACCGTTTCCTCCAGTCTAAACATAGATATCAGATATTGTAGCCGCCCCCATACAATACTAGCCGGAACTTAGCTTGTATAGATCTGGAACATTTATTGAACAGACTCACACACAATATATACCACACAGGAGGACATCCCCCTTCTGATCAGATTATTCTATGCAGATGAAATTGTGTACAGAAATATAATTAACCTGAACAAAATAATAGGTGAATGGGAATGCAGACCCAGACAATGTTATCATTATCATGTTAATTAACTCAGCACTGCAACAAGGCTAAAACAAAGCACATTACACATTATCCTACATATAAACACAGAACCCACAATAGACAATAGGTGAGTAAATCAGCACAATCAACAATGTGGGGAGGACAGGTGGTTGAGCTGATGATATTAGCATCTGCTATGAGTCTGACTGCGTGGAGCAGTCTCTTATTGGCAATAGGCAGCTAGGCCTTTAACATGGATCATTTGCCTAGAGTCCCAGAAACTTCATATATTTCTTGAGGTATATGGTTGATAAATATCACTGTCCTATTAGAGTAATCCAAACCATATTCTCAGTGTCCATTAAGTCCATCATTTTCTTGGTCACCCTGTGCCCCTAATAGACACAAGTTGACTTACACATAATAGAGGCCTAGGGAGCGAAGAGAGGGATTTCTCAACCTCTCTAAGGTAAGCTGGGTTCCACATGACTTCCGTCACAGTCATATTTTAGTCATCTGAATTGTTTTAGTTTTAGTCGTATTTTATTAGACTAAAATAGTGTTAATTTAGTCAACGAAAACATTTTAGTCGATTAAATTAACACTGCTTCTGTTGATAAGTGCTGAAAAGGCATTCGACAGGGTAGACTGGGGATTTAGGATGAAAACAATAGGAAATCTAGGAATAGGCCCTAAAATGGCCCAATGGATCAAAAATCGATATAACCACCCCACAGCATCGGTAAAAGTCAATGGAAGTCTGTCACCTACAGTACCTTTGAAACATTCAATGGAACAAGACAGAAAATGTCCGCTGTCTCACCTCCTATATGTACTCTCATTGGAACCTTTATCGGTGATAATACGAAATACCATAGATATAGGAGGGGTAAAGATGGGAGAAGAGGAACATAAGGTGGCAGCATACGTGGGTGATATGCTGTTTTATATATCCAACTCCAGAACAACACTTCCAAACTTACTAAAAAAAAAAAAAACTATGAGGAACTATCAAACCTGAAAATCAGCTGGGTAAAATCTAGTCTTAAACATGAGCCTAAAAAAAAAAAAAGAACTGGCACTTCAAAAAGAGTTCCCATTCACTTGGGGGGAAAAAGAATTACGATACTTAGAAATAAAACTGACAGCCTCACTGGGGAACCTGTATCAAACTACCGTATATACTCGAGTAAAAGCAGAGGCACCTCATTTTACCACAAGAAACTGGGAAAACGTATTGACTCATGAATAAGCCTAGGGTGGGAAATGCAGCAGCTACTGCAGGCATGGTACAGGAGAGGAAGAGGCGGCAGGCATGGTGCAGGAGATGCAGGGGCTTCGGGCATGGTGCAGGAGATGCGGGCATGATGCAGGGGCTGCAGGCATGGTGCAGGAGATGTAGAGGCTGCGGGCATGGTGCAGGAGATGCAGGGCTGAGGGCATGATGCAGAAGATGCAGGGCTTCGGGCATGGTGCAGAAGATGCAGGGCTGAGAGCATGGTGCAGAAGATGCAGGGCTGCGGGCATGGTGCAGGAGATGCAGGGCTGAGGGCATGATGCAGTGCTGAGGGCATGGTGCAGGATATGCAGAGGGGGTTTTACTTACCCATCCCCGAGGCGCCTTAGATTTAAAAATGATGCCGCCCAGTGCCACACGTCATTGCACATGCGCTGTCTGCCCGAGAATGGCCGAGTGCGTACAGGCATTCCCAAACATCGGCGGCGCATGCGCAGTGTACATGTCGGCCGGCCGCCACTGACGTTCTATCAGCCACAGGTTGAACAGGTAAGTGACTCGAGTATAAGCCGAGGGGGGCTTTTTTAGCATAGAAAAATGTGCTGAAAAAGTCGGCTTATACTCGAGTATATACGGTAATTATATTCCCCTTCTTAATAAAATTAAAACAGAAATTAAGAAAATAGCAGCATGGATTTAATGGATGGGGAGGGTAAATATGTTAAAAATGGTAATTCTCCCAAAAATATTATATACATTTCAAAATGATGCCAATAGCCCTCCCTCGGGCATTTTTTAAAGCATTAAAAACAATGATTCTTAGATATGTTTGGCAAAAAAGGCCAAGAGTACATTTCGTGGTATTGAGTAGAGACAAAGCACAAGGGGGACTAGCAGCACCAGATAAAAAAGGTATTTGCAGCTGAAACATTTCATGGCCCCGATAGCACAACCAATTAGAATGGAAAAGAACTTAAATTCAATAGAACGGTTATGGAATTCACAGACCATAGTGAAACATGGAACATCTCAGATTTATAGAGCACTCACGGAGTTGGAGGTGCTGGAATTGCCTACGTCATTAGAAAACGGGAAGAGGAGTTGGATATAAGAATAGAGGAACAACAAGTAGCTAAAGTTTTGAGAGGGGCACATGGTTACGTGACATAAATACAATTAAAATGAACTACAAATGTCTAGTAAGATGGTATATAACATCTGTGAAAGCCCAAAAATATCAACAAAGCAACTCTCCACAATGTTGGAGAGGTTGCCATCAGAAGGGTAACATGACACACATATGGTGGGAGTGTAAGAAAATCAAGGATATTTGGCAGGAGATACAAAATTACATTAAGGAAATTACAGGGGAGGAGTTACCAAATGACCCATGGGTATGTCTTTTTCATAATACAAACCGTGAAAAAAAAAACAGTATAAGAGATCCCTGGTATACCACATTTAATTAATGCTGCAAAAGGAGCAATACAAAAAAAAATGGTTAGGCCCGGAGATACCCACTTACCCACTATGAAAGAATGGCTTGATAGAATTGAGTATAAAAAAAAAAATATATATATATATATATATAATTAAATATCTCTGAAGTTGAGAGGAGGGCCAAGCTGAAAGATTTAACAGTATATGGAAAAATGGAAGGAATTTAGGAAAACCAAGAAGAATACAGAGAAATATGTAGATTAGGCAAGGATAAAAAGGCACTAGATTGGTGGGGGGGGGGGGGTAAGGAGGGGGGGTTGGGAAAGAGGGAAAATATTAAATATGTAAAGGAATGTATAACATGTTTTTTGGATATTTTTCTCTTTTATAAAATATTAATAAAAAAAAAATTCAACCTCATCTTTTATATTTTACAAAAAGAAAATGGGGTACTATAATGTGTTTATGTTCCCTAAAAATTACTTTAGTGTATTTTTTACTGAAAATATGGTTTTGATAAGCAATCTTGACTTAAAAATTGGAACACCTGAATTTTATCCTCCAAGGTCTCTGGTTTCAGAAATTATACCATGTTATGGAGGTTTTAGCAAGTTTTCAGGCCTAAAATGTGCATTTTAAACACCTGTGCAAAAAAATGGTAAAAAAAAAAAAAAAAAAAAAAGGTCTCTGAAAGCAAAGGGATAATTGCAAACTCATCTTTTATATTTTCAATAAAATTTTGTTTGCGTGTCCTACAGTTAAGAATTGCGCCAAAAAAAAATGTAAAATAGTTTCAGAAAATATGTGATGTTTTGGAGGTTTTAGGTAATCATCAAGACTAAAGTGTACATTTTACAATGTATTTAAAAAAGGTTCTGGAAGCAAAAAAAGGATCATTTCAACCTCATTGTTTTATTTTGTTTCAGTGTCCTAAAATTCCCTCTAGTTTATTTTTTACTGAAAATATTGGTTTGATAAACAGTAATGACATACTCCTGCGCTCTTAATGTCACCCAGTGCCTGTCCCAACTTTACATTGTTCTATGGGTACACCTCACTCCGGCTAGACTGTGTGAAGTGGGAGTGCGAGATGACCCACTATGTACCAGATGCTCTAGGGACCATGGGGGCTTAATTCATCTTCTCTGGAAATGTCCAAAACTGCACCCTTATTGGACTGGGATAATTAATACTATTAATTGAGCATTCCAGGTTATTATCCCTATTGACTCCAGGCCTTGTCTACTGGGTATCCTGAATGACATTCCCATTGAGGGCACTGTTCCAGGCCCGCAAACTTGTTCTTAGACATTGGAGGGCAGTTGAACCTCCTATTCTTAAAGAATGGCTTCGTCAAATGGGGGATACCTTGCATCTGGAGAAATATATCTTTCAGCACAGGGGGTGCCTGCATAAATTTAATGATATATGCAGGGCCGGATTAAGAGCATCATGGGCTTGGTGCTGAGGATTTTGAAGGGCCTTAAGGGCCGTGCCTTGGCATGCACCCAGAGGAGGAAGGGTGCAGCCATGCATGCCTAATTCAACATGGGATGCTGTCTCTAAAGCCCATAAACATATCCATGCATCAGCAACTGTCCCTCCTTGTCCGGCCTTCGTGCTGTGTGGGGAGGTTCTGAGGGAGCTGCCTGGGGAAGCGAGCATAGAAGCCAGACTTCTGTGTTTACAAGTGACAGAAGAGCGGTAACAGTGAATATGGCCAACCCGGGGCCTATATTAAGGTAGGGGCCTGGAGCTGCAGCTCCAATAGCCCCTATGTTAATCTGGCCCTGGATATATGGGACTCATGGCTGAATAATCCAGGGCTTTCCCCAAGTGACTTGGTCTTGGATAGACTGTTGATGTAAGGTATACTTGAATAATTCAGTGAAAGCTGGGTCACAATGTTCTACATGTCTTGGATACGGGGTGGGAAAAATAGGCTGATCCTCAGGGCCGAGATTAAGCTGCTATGTGCTGATGTCTGGAGCTGTGTTATGTTCATGCTTGATGTACATTGACTTGAACTTGTACTGTCGTTTTTGTACTAAGTTTCCCAACAAACTCCTCTTTGAGGAAAAAAACAAAAATAACGGCCTAAATTTAGATATGCGTTTCCTTACTCATTATTCTACAGTTTTACAACCTCCCCCCCTCTATATAGCTCTCCCTCTGTCTTATCTCACTAACTATGCTAGTTTTATTACCATTGCCAGTAACATTTGTTTGGTTTTTTCTTTTTTTTTCCTTTGGCTTAGAGATTGTGTATTTTTACCATTCTGCTAAACATTTTGTGAATTAGTACTGCTTGGACCTTGATGAAGAAGACATACCCCGAAAGCTTGTCCTGCAAAAATTCTATGTTAGTGCAAATAAAAAAAGTATCGCGGACAGTACTCAATTGTCTCTGTCGCAAGTGCACTTATAGGGCTACAATCACATCAAGTATGGGGGGGGGGGGGAAAACAAACAGTAATAACACATAAAAAATACCAACCAACATGTCCTCCGGTATTTCTGTTTTCAGAATATATATTATATATTCTTTTATATATATATATTTTTTATGGGGGGGGGGGGTTACGTATTCTTTAGGCCTAAAATGTGTATTTTAAAATATGTGCAAAAAAGGCTCTGTCAGCAAAAAGGATAATTGGAATCTCTTCTTGTATATTTTACCAGAAAATTGGGTACTATATTTGGTTTGTGTGCTCTATAATTAACTTTATTGCATTTTAAAAAAGTGTGCAAAATAAAAGGTTCGGGCAGCAAAAAAGGATAATTTTAACCTCATTGTATATATTTTACCAGCAAATTGGGGGCCCTATAATTAACTTTACAGTATTTTTTACTGAAGATATGGATTTAAGGCAGGCCATAGATGGGGTGAATTTCTGTTATTGCAGGAAAGAAATTTCCAGAATTCCACCTATCAACACAGACAGTGCTAACAGGGGAATCCCTCCTGTCACGCAATTTTCTGCTCCTGATGGGGGGTGGAAGGATGTGGGGGAATCTGTCCCCACTGGGAGAAGATAGTGATTATTGCTAGCATTTATAGCAGCCGCTAGCGATAATTGTAGGTGAATCCGGCAGGTTGGTTGTACCCACGTGGATCGATCAATAAACTTGTTGCATTCAGCCTGCCCACACACGGTTCGAATCTTGGCCAGAAAATTTACAACATTTTGGGGGTTTTAAGTAATCTTCAGGCCCAAAGGTGTGCGCAGCCTGTTGCATTGCGTTGGATTTTCTGTAGATGTCATATGGAGAAATGCATTGATGTCCGCCTACCTACAGTGACATCACTTCCAGCGATTCTGTGGAACGCACGCCGGCCGGCTTCTCAGAGCGTTCAGAGAGGGGTGAGCCTGTCACTTGATTGGAATAAGGGGATGCAATCTTTTTATGCTGTTTTAGCTGGTGCCGGTCAGGGCACTTTTTTAAGTAAACAAAACCATAGATGTGTGTGGTGGATTATATTTTATCCAATAAAACAGTATTGCACTATTATTGGGTGTTTTTGTTTTGCCTCTACATAACCAATATCGATCATTCGAGAGGTGATTGAGGAGGATTTGCCAACTGATCCAAAGGTTTCAGATTGTTGAGAAGCCTGTATGGTCTCTGGGGCTTTTGTTGAGCAGATTTATGTGCTATATCACAAGGTGGAGCACCTGATGAATGGCGAAGGCACGGTGTGGGTGGCAGCAATCAGAGAGCACTATATTTTATATATGGATTGATGATTTATTTTATTATTAATTTTTTTCACATACTATTAATTATTTTTAGATGTTGGTGTTATAATATTAATACATTTATTAATTGAGGTCACTTGATTGGCACATTTTGGTTTATTGCATTATGTTACACTTAGATTAATTACGATTTAACAGCACCTGCTTTATTTACTTTATTATATTGTTAATGTGATTTTACATTTAGAGGGGCAGCGGTTAAGGGATTATCACTTATGGATAAGGCGCCTTCATAGGTTATATAAGTGTAACACTATTACCTTTTATTGGTAAATAAAAACAAAATCGCATTTACATAAAAAGATCAATAAAAAGCAAAGGTAATCCAAAAGCTGTCTCAGCGTGTTCTCATGTTGCTGAGATTTGAACCATATATGGCCGGCCTTAGAAACGATTATGACATGAAAAAATTTGAACCCCCGAACATTTTATCCTGCAGGTTCCTTGTTTTCAGAAAATTTACAAGGTTTTGGGGGTTTTAAGCAATCTTCAGGAACATATGTGTGTGCAGCATATTGCATTAGGGTGTGCACCCCAAAGCTCAAACACACAGAAGCATAGTAAGCTGCGTTTACCATGCTTCGGTTTGTGAATGAACACAGTGAGTGAGTGTGTTCACTGGGTTTATTTAGAAAACGAAGGGGCTGATACATGACATCTAGGGGTTGATTTACAATAGGCAAACAGACTGTGCACTCTCCAAAGTGCAGTTGCACTCCGCAAGTGCAGTTGCTCCAGAGCTTAGTGAATGAGGTACAGCTTTATTTGGCAAAGAGTACCCAATCACGTGCAAGGAACATGAAAAAATGAATTTTTGCTTGCACATAATTGGATGATGGAAGTCAGCAGAGCTTCTGCTCATTTACTAAATTCTAGAGCAACTGTGCAGTCTATTCGCATTTAGTAAATCAACCCTATTGACTAGCCCTTTTCCCCGCTCTCCATCCTGAAACATCCCCTGCAGCAGCAGTGGGGATAAAGGGATGCCAGCAGCATAAATAATATATATTGCTATAAAAAAAAACTGCGCTCTCAAGCACTATTACATGCTAAAATTATTGCCCATCAACACCAGTGAACTGTAGTTGGTGACATTTTCGTGAGAAGATTCCAACTCTTCCAAAACTGTGAATAGTGATGAGTGATCTTCCACCACCTAAGTCTGACATGCCTACTCACCAGAGGTAGATTTAATTACGCATATCCAGCCATTAAGGTCTCCCCCACACTAATAGGTATCCTCTGCTAATAATACTATTCCAGTTTGTCTCCAGAATGTGTATCATGGAATATAAAGAACAGAGGGGGCACTTCATAGTGTATTAATTTCATTTATTTGGTACTCGCATAAAAGATTAAAAACGTACAAGATCATGTGTGCTAAAAGGCCGTTTAGTACAGTAGGGACGCCGTTCGCGTTCCACCTGTGTTCCAAGTAGAGGAAGTGACGTGTCACGTTGTATTAACCCTACATGCGTTTCGTCAAAGCGTCCGACGTCATCAGGGGTCTCAACACTGTGCGTGAGGAGGGGAGGGGGGCAACACGGGGGCAGTATGGGGATGTCAGGGAAATGGAAGTAGGAGAACTGGCAATGTTGCCAGTAATATTAATGGGCGCATCCGGCACATCCTTATATGCCATGCAAGAATGACGAACGCTTGTGCGCAAAGGCCCGAATTGGCGAAGGCGTATACGCAATGCGTGACAAATGCGGCCACTTGTTGGCCTATAAAAGACTGTGGCAGAATACAATTGATTGCTGGATTGTTGTCAGCTCCCCTGTGTTCCTGTATTCTTCCTTGGATTTTCCATTGTGACCCGGCTTGCTCCTGACTCCATTTGATCTCCTCCTGGTATTGACCCTCTGGCATGGTTCATCTTCTGGCTCCTGTTTGACTACCTGTGTATGACCTCGGCTTGCCTTTAGGACTCCTCTGCACTTCCAATCAGTCTTCCTGTTTATGACCCCGGCTTCCTACTGCCTCCTGCCTTATTCTCGGACTGACCACCCGTGTTTGACCCCCTGCCTCCAGTCATGCACAAGGTTGCCAAGTTCCTGGCAGTTCTCAAGAAACGTTTGCCTCGCTGTGTGTCCTGTCTCCTGCAGCACCCTCCAGGCGTCCACCGGTTCTCATGTACCCTGCTGGCAACCTGTGCTACTTTGGGCGCTACACCTCCTGTACCACCTTCAGGGGTGTGCCGCACTTAGCCGCAAGGGGAGCCCTCTCGGCATATCAGCCTCAGACCAGGTAGGTGACAGGGGAGTCGGCACTTCACAGAGTGATTAGGGTGTGAACGCCTATGTTCAGGCCTAAAATGTGCATTTTATCATTTAATCAAAAAAAAACACGGTTCTTGCAGTGAAAGGGATAACCATAAAAGTAGTAAGGTTCTTCCCTGACTCTATACAAGATTATATGCAACTAAAAGCTTAATTACTCTTGTGTCCCGTAGCATCTTAGACTTGGTCCCGTTAAGAAGTCCCCAAAGCCAGAAGGAGCTCGTAACTCGCAGAGAGAAGAAAGGCAGCAGCAAGCATGTCCTGCAGCAGTTAAAGGGTTAAGTAAAAGTGTACTTCTCTCTACTGGAAAATGTTCTGTGTGTGTTATATATTCCTTCTAAATCACACACACTGGATGCTAGGAGCCCCGGGCTAAATTACAAACCATATGAAAGAGCTTGAAAGTTAAAAAATAAAAATCGAAAAAACTTCTAAAGATTTCTTATGTTGTAAGAGGAACAGACCTGCGGGATGTCAGGGGAACAAATTATTGCAAAACAGGGCAAATTTATTCATGTTGTCTTTTCTTATTTCCAGCACTGGAAGAATTTGTCTCCATTTTTCTTGTTAAACTGAGTGGTTTTTGGTGAGCGTGAGGCCGTCTGGCGGAATATCGCTGTGCAGGGCGTGTTGCTGCCTCCTATTAAACGTGTAGGCTTGTTACACAGCATGCAAATAACGCGTGTCAGCAGCATGCCAAAAGGCGATGAGCAGATCAGCAAACTTGGAGGAAAGACACAAACTGGAATAAAAACAAAAAGAGATTTATCACACAGGTCTCTAGGAAAGCAACGCTTGACTTTCCCAGAACCAGCCAAAAATATATCACAAATCGGTCCTTCCAGCAAAAAAACATTTTATAATAAACTCATCGACAGGCCGATACCGCAAGGTTTAAAGTATAACAGGCCTTTTTTTTTTTTTTTTTGCACATTCTGTTTTTTCTATTGAAAGATTTCAGTATTTGGAACTTTTTTTTTTTTTTTTATTTAACCACTTAAGGACCCAGCCTTTTTCTGACATTAGTTGCTTACAAGCGAAAATCATTGTTTTTTTGCTAGAAAATTACTTAGAACCCCCAAAAATTATATATATATATATATATATATATATATATATCCTGTATAATAATAATAATAATAAGAATAAGAATAATATATATATATATATATATTTTTTTTTTTTTTCAGCAGAGGCCCTAGAAATAAAATGGCGGTTGTTACAATTTTTTATGTCACACAGTTTTTGCGCAGCGGTTTTTAAAAAGCAATATTTAGGGAAAAATACATTTTAATGAATTAAAAAAAAAAGTAGTTTTTGTATACTATGAATGTTACGCCAAGTAAACATGTCATGCTTTTATTTTTATTTTTTTATTTTTTTTAACCACTTAAGGACCCAGCCTTTTTCTGACATTAGTTGCTTACAAGCGAAAATCATTGTTTTTTTGCTAGAAAATTACTTAGAACCCCCAAAAATTATATATATATATATATATATATATATATATCCTGTATAATAATAATAATAAGAAGAATAGGAATAATATATATATATATATTTTTTTTCAGCGGAGGCCCTAGAAATAAAATGGCGGTTGTTGCAATTTGTTATGTCGCACAGTTTTTGCGCAGCGGTTTTTAAAAAGCAATATTTAGGGAAAAATACATTTTAATGAATTAAAAAAAAAAGTAGTTTTTGTATACTATGAATGTTACACCAAGTAAACATGTCATGCTTTAATTTTTTTTTTTTTTTTATTTAACCACTTAAAGCGGAGTTCCGGGCAGAGAAACGTTTTTTTCTTGAACATACCCCCGGGACAGTCAGGGCTAGCACATTCCACAATGGCTAGCCTCTGATCTGTCCCGGTTCGCACTTACCTTTTAGAAGAAATACTTACTTAGAAATTTTCTTCCACAGCGTTTCCATCTCGGTTGTGGGCAGCTGAAGCCGGCGCGGTCCTCTTCTCCGTCTTCTTCCGCGTCTTCGTGTCCCAGAATGCACTGCACCGGCCCCACTCGTCACTTCCGATGCGGCGCCGCATTCCTAAACAGCTTCTGGGCATGCCCAGAAGCTGTTTAGCAGGGGAATGCGGCGTCGCCCGGAAATGACGAGCGGGGCCGGTGCGGCGCATTGATTCCTGGGAGCTATGACGTTTAGCTCCCAGGAATCATTGCGAGGCAGGAAGTGACGGGGTGAGCCTCGGCGCTGGAGGAGGAAGCTGTCATAGGTGAGTATTTACGATCGTCAATAAAAAGGTGAGTAAACAAAAAGAAAAAAAATAACTATCCAATTCCTTTTCAGGTGCGGCATACCTAGCGGAGGGGCACAAAAAAAAAAAAAATCTTTTTTGTGCCCGGAACTCCGCTTTAAGGACCCAGCCTTTTTCTGACATTAGTTGTTTACAAGTGAAAATCATTATTTTTTTTCTAGAAAATTACTTAGAACACCCAAAAATGATATATTTTTTATTTTTATTTTTATTTAACCACTTAAGGACCCAGCCTTTTTCTGGCTTTAGTTGTTTACAAGTGAAAATCATTTTTTTGCTAGAAAATTACTTAGAACCCCCAAAAATTATATATATATATATTTTTTTTTTATCTAACCACTTAATGACCCAGCCTTTTTCTGACATTAGTTGTTTACAAGTAAAAACCATTACTTTTTGCTAGAAAATTACTTAGAACCCCCCAAAATTATACATATATATATATACATATTTTTTTATTTAACCACTTAAGGACCCAGCCTTTTTCTGACATTCCTTGTTTACAAGTGAAAATCATTATTTTTTGCTAGAAAATTACTTAGAACCCCCAAAAATTATATATATATATATTTTTTTTATCTAACCACTTAAGGACCCATCCTTTTTCTGACATTAGTTGTTTACAAGTGAAAATCAATTTTTTTTTCTAGAAAATTACTTAGAACCCCCAAAAAGGATATATTTTTCTTTAGCAGAGACCCTAGAAAATAAAATGGCGGTTGTTGCAACTTTTTATGTCACACAGTTTTTGTGCAGCGGTTTTTAAAACGCAATATTTTGGGAAAAAATACATTTTAATGAATTTAAAAAATGAATAAATAATATATGCCCCCATTTTTTTTATATACTATGAATGTTACGCCGAGTAAACATGTCATGCTTAAAAATTGCATGCACTCATGGAATGGCACCAAATGACGGTACTAAAAAAATCTCCATAGGTGACTCTTTACAAATTTCAACACGCTACCAGTTTACAGTTACAGAGGAGGTTTAATGCTAGAAGTATTGCTCTTGCTCAGACATTCATGGCGATACCTCACAAGTGTGGTGCAAAAACTGTTTACATATGTGGGTGTGACCTACGTATATGTGTTCACTACTGCGCACATGCATTTGCGATTTAAAAAAAAAGGTTTTATTTTTTATCACATTTTTTACATTTTTACAAAACAATTTTGGATCACATTTTATTGAAATGTAAACATTCCTTGAAATAACAATACAGCATAACAGGTCCTTTTTTTTGGAGAGATCTGGGGTCTAAAAGACCCCAAATCTCACCTCTACCCTTAAAAGCAAAAGATTAAAAAAAAAAAAAAAAATGTTTTTAACTTTTGCTTTAAGGTGGAAAAAAAACCATGTTTACATGGGCCAAGATGCATAAATGACGTCAGTCCTCCAAGGACATAGAGATAAGCGGTGGCCATCTTACCATCGCTTACCTCTATTTCAAGACCCTGTTGGTGCTGGATAGTTCCCGGGCCCAGTGAGCCCGGGAAGTGGTGGGAGGGGGCACCTCTCCTGCTGCTTCTAAATGGGATTCTCCGCCGAATCTGCTACAGGAACAACTTTTATCTGAAAGACCACCATCTGAGAGAAAAGGCATCTAGCTGCAGCCATAACCCCGGTATTTAACGTCAAAGTAATATTTTTTTTTTCCAGTAAGAGAATAAGAAAATATTTGAATAATTGAGATAAAAATTAAATTCATGCAATCCGTAATTTTTATTGAAAGCTCTGGTCTGCCTCTCCAAGATTTGATAAAGAGGCAAGTCCTCAAAATACAGTGCCTTTGCGAAAGTATTCGGCCCCCTTGAACTTTGTGACCTTTTGCCACATTTCAGGCTTCAAACATAAAGATATAAAACTGTAATTTTTTGTGAAGAATCAACAACAAGTGGGACACAATCATGAAGTGGAACGAAATGTATTGGATATTTCAAACTTTTTTAACAAATAAAAAACTGAAAAATTGGGTGTGCAAATTTATTCAGCCCCCTTAAGTTAATACTTTGTAGTGCCACCTTTTGCTGCGATTACAGCTGTAAGTCGCTTGGGATATGTCTCTATCAGTTTTGCACATCGAGAGACTGAAATTTTTGCCCATTCCTCCTTGCAAAACAGCTCAAGCTCAGTGAGGTTGGATGGAGAGCGTTTGTGAACAGCAGTTTTCAGTTCTTTCCACAGATTCTCGATTGGATTCAGGTCTGGACTTTGACCTTTGCCATTCTAACACCTGGATATGTTTATTTGTGAACCATTCCATTGTAGATTTTGCTTTATGTTTTGGATCATTGTCTTGTTGGAAGACAAATCTCCGTCCCAGTCTCAGGTCTTTTGCAGACTCCATCAGGTTTTCTTCCAGAATGGTCCTGTATTTGGCTCCATCCATCTTCCCATCAATTTTAACCATCTTCCCTGTCCCTGCTGAAGAAAAGCAGGCCCAAACCATGATGCTGCCACCACCATGTTTGACAGTGGGGATGGTGTGTTCAGGGTGATGAGCTGTGTTGCTTTTACGCCAAACATAACGTTTTGCATTGTTGCCAAAAAGTTTGATTTTGGTTTCATCTGACCAGAGCACCTTCTTCCACATGTTTGTTGTGTCTCCCAGGTGGCTTGTGGCAAACTTTAAACGACACTTTTTATGGATATCTTTAAGAAATGGCTTTCTTCTTGCCACTCTTCGATAAAGGCCAGATTTGTGCAGTATACAACTGATTGTTGTCCTATGGACAGAGTCTCCCATCCAGAGTGATCATGGGCCTCTTGGCTGCATCTCTGATCAGTCTTCTCCTTGTATGAGCTGAAAGTTTAGAGGGACGGCCAGGTCTTCGTAGATTTGCAGTGGTCTGATACTCCTTCCATTTCAATATTATCGCTTGCACAGTGCTCCTTGGGATGTTTAAAGCTTGGGAAATCTTTTTGTATCCAAATCCGGCTTTAAACTTCTCCACAACAGTATCTCAGACCTGCCAGGTGTGTTCCTTGTTCTTCATGATGCTCTCTGCGCTTTAAACAGACCTCTGAGACTATCACAGTGCAGGTGCATTTATACGGTGACTAGATTACACACAGGTGGATTCTATTTATCATCATTAGTCATTTAGGTCAACATTGGATCATTCAGAGATCCTCACTGAACTTCTGGAGAGAGTTTGCTGCACTGAAAGTAAAGGGGCTGAATAATTTTGCACGCCCAATTTTTAATTTTTTTATTTGTTAACAAAGTTTGAAATATCCAATAAATTTCGTTCCACTTCATGATTGTGTCCCACTTGTTGTTGATTCTTCACAAAAAATTACAGTTTTATATCTTTATGTTTGAAGCCTGAAATGTGGCAAAAGGTCGCAAAGTTCAAGGGGCGAATACTTTCGCAAGGCACTGTATGTAATCTTGGAGATCCTATATGCTTTTTGGTACTATGGACTCCGATAATATGGCCGCCTGATGACTTTCTGTTAGCAGTGATGCACTTCCAGTCTGACAGAGCAGCTCTAGCGCCCTTCGCTGGCTTGAATGCTCTCTCCAAGATTTGATAAAGAGGCAAGTCTTTGAAATATGTAATCGTGGAGACCCTATATGCTTTTTGGCACTATGGACTCCAGTAATATGGCTGCCTAATGACTTTGTTAGCAGTGATGCACTTTTAGTCGGACAAAGCCGCTCTAGCGCCCCCCGCCGGCTTGAATGCTCTCTCCAAGATTTAATAAAGAGGCAAGTCCTCGAAATATGTAATCTTGGAGACCCTATATGCTTTCTGGCACTATGGACTCCAGTAATATGGCTGCCTAATGACTTTATGTTAGCAGTGATGCACTTCCAGTCGGACAAAGCTGCTCTAGCGCCACCCCGCTGGCTTGAATGCTCTCTCCAAGATTTAATAAAGAGGCAAGTCCTCAAAATATGTAATCTTGGAGACCCTGTATGGTTTCTGGCACTATGGACTCCAGTAATATGGCTACCTGATGACTTTCTGTTATCAGTGATGCACTTCCAGTCTGACAGAGCTGCTCTAGCGCCCCCGTTGGCTTGAATGCTCTCTACAAGGTTTGAGAAAGAGGTAAGACCTCGAAATGTCATCTTTGAGGCCCTGTATGCTTACTTTTGAAACATAAATGTATTGGTAGGTGAACTTGTGGTTGTATACAATCATGTGGTAGGGGCATTGGACTGTAAGCTCTTTTGGTGCAGGGACTCCTAATCATTCAATGTTGTCCCCAGTATATTCTGCTGCAATAACAAATAGTGAGTAAAGATGATATTGCAGAAAAACCAAGCAACAAAAACTATTATGTGGAAAGCTTTCCACATTAAAAGCTAAGAATCAGAAGTGTTCAGAGGAGAGCATTCTGGAACTCAACAACACGAGGGCAAAAACCACATTCTACAGAAAAAGCTCCATCTGTTCCACATTATAGGAAGTTGGATTGTAGGTTACATAAATAAAACAAAATTTGTGCAGAAAAAAATACAGCCTCCCGGGACCCTAAAAATAGCAGCGTGTACGCCAAACGCTTAAAGCCGGCTCCAGGAATGACATCACAGTGTCAAGATGGCTTCTTACAAGCCCGCTGAAACCCGGAGGGGGCTTGTTTGTTTCCAACCATCCCTACAAGGCAAACGCTGGTTTTATTAACTCGCGGCCACTCCTTTAACACTTTATCTGCCTGCTCTTCCTGCCGCGAAGGTTACAGCAGACTGTTTGCAACTTTGCCACAATAAATATTTATAATGGCGTGGCGTGAATGGCTACGGTTAGAAATGTAGGGAACAGACATATAAACAGGGGCCAAAAACTTCCATCAAATAACAATGGAGAGACTGCCGCAATTTTCTCACCAATGTCTGGCGTAAACTTTCTGTAAGTCATTTGTGGACAGAGAAATTTCAGGAGCGTAAATGTTTTCTCCCAAATCTATTTACATTACCACCTAAAGACCAGGCCTATTCTGACACTTTTTGTGTACAAGTAAAAATCAGCATTTCTTTCTGCTAGAAAATTACTTAGAAACCCCCAAAAATTATATATATATATATATATATATATATATATATATATATATATATACACAGTGCCTTGCAAAAGTATTCAACCTTTTGCCACATTTCAGTCTTCAAACATAAAGATATAAAACTGTAATTTTTTGTGAAGAATCAACAACAAGTGGGACACAATCATGAAGTGGAACGAAATTTATTGGATATTTCAAACTTTGTTGAAAAATAAAAAACTGAAAAATTGGGCGTGCAAAATTATTCAGCCCCCTTAAGTTAATACTTTGTAGCGCCACCTTTTGCTGCGATTACAGCTGTAAGTCGCTTGGGGTATGTCTCTATCAGTTTTGCACATCGAGAGACTGAAATTTTTGCCCATTCCTCCTTGCAAAACAGCTCGAGCTCAGTGAGGTTAGATGGAGAGCGTTTGTGAACAGCAGTTTTCAGTTCTTTCCACAGATTCTCGATTGGATTCAGGTCTGGACTTTGACTTGGCCATTCTAACACCTGGATATGTTTATTTGGGAACCATTCCATTGTAGATTTTGCCTAATGCCCCATACACACGTGCAGATTATCTGCAGACTTTTGTCTGCAGACTTACCTTTTCTATGTAGTGCAAGGGCCTGCCGGATTGCATACAAATTGAAAGTGTTTAGGTTTGACCTCATATTATATGGTTTTGGTAAGTCTGCAGACAAAAGTCTGCAGATAATCTGCACGTGTGTACGGGGCATTATGTTTTGGATCATTGTCTTGTTGGAAGACAAATCTCCGTCCCAGTCTCAGGTCTTTTGCAGACTCCATCAGGTTTTCTTCCAGAATGATCCTGTATTTGGCTCCATCCATCTTCCCATCAATTTTAACCATCTCCCCTGTCCCTGCTGAAGAAAAACAGGCCCAAACTATGATGCTGCCACCACCATGTTTGACAGTGGGGATGGTGTGTTCAGGGTGATGAGCTGTGTTGCTTTTACGCCAAACATAACGTTTTGCATTGTTGCCAAAAAGTTTGATTTTGGTTTCATCTGACCAGAGCACCTATATATATATATATTTTTTTTCTTTTTTAGCAGAAGCCCTAGAGAATAAAATGGTGGTCTTTGCATATTTTCATGTCACACAATATTTGCACAGTGGGTTTTTTTTTTTTTTAAATACACTTTAATTAATTAAAAATAAAAAACACAATATATAACCCAATTTTTTGTAAAATATAAAAGATTATGTTATGTCAAATAAATAGACACCTAACATGTCACGTTTTAAAATTGCGCACACTCTTGGAATGGCAACAATCTACAATATTATACACTATAACATTTGCGGCGATACCTTACATGTGTGGTGCAAACACTGTTTACATATACGTACATAACCTATGTATGCGTTCACTTCTGCATGCAAGGACGAAGGGACATGGGTGCTTTACTTTTTTTTTTTTTTTTATACACTGTCCCTTTCCTTTTTTTCTGGTGGTCTTTCATTCCTATCACAAGAAATGTAAACATCCCTTGTGACAGTAATAGAGCATGACAGGCCCTCCTTGTGGAGACCCCAAATGTCACCTCTACACTGGAAAGCATGAGATAATAAAAAAAAAAAACATTGATGGCAAAAAAAAAAAAATGGGAGTGTTTACATCTTCCCTAATCTGAAGTGACATGAAGCCGTCACTTCTGGTCTCCTAGGTCATAGAGATGGACGTGAACCTTCCAGTCTTCAGGCAGCTCTATGATAACCCAGTAGTAATGCTGGTTCGGATACCAGGCTCCCCTATTGCATGGGAGAGCCCATAGAGGCACCAGTGGGCGGCAAAGGGGTGGTGGAATGCCCTCTTCCGCCACCTGTAAAAGCAATCCAGCAGCTAATGAACCTCAATGATTGATTTTAGATGAAAGATCATCGCCGCCATACAGCTGCAGCCATAACTCCTGTATAACCACTTGAAGCTAATCATGTACATGCAAAAAAAGCGGTTAAAATAAAAATCTGCATCCAGACCATCTAGGTAGCAGTCCGTCAATTGAGCAGTGCCTTTCTGTCAGAGCTCTTTAATGTAGGACAGGAATTTCTCTGTAGCTCTTTCAACTGAAGGAGTATTTGGACACTGTAATATTTTTTTTTTTGTATACAAATTGGCACACTTATATAAAGCCTTGTTTACATTTGAGGTTAGGAGGAGCAGTAAAAACATGCGGTTGGGCCAATTTTTTTTACCACCCCCTATCTGCATCTCCTAAAGCTGCAAAGGAATCTGACAGGGGTGTTCATGTATGGAGGTGCAGTTAGCCATTTTGCCACTAGGTGGCTGTATACCAGAATAGTGTCTGGTTAAAGCAGACAGTGTCATCAGGTGCTAGGCCCCTTTTTGGAAGAGCTCTCCTACAGTGATGCCAGGGGTCAGTCAGTACCCATATGCATTTCAGGTAGGGAGCAGCACACACTTTCTTGGGACATGGGAGCTAAACACCCCACACCTATGTGGATGTAACCAGGAAGCCTAAGCCCAGGATGGGAAGGAGGCTAGGTGAAGTGGACTTGTATGCAGGAGGAGCTGGATGTAGTACTTCTGTCCATTGTGGAGGTGGGGGATAGGGCGGATTACAAAAGGCCTTTAAGGATAGGTGGCAGATCCCTGTGTGAGGCTGCATCCCTAGAGGGGTCCCGAGAGAGATATACCTAGCAAGGAGGTGACTATAGAGAGCACAGTCATGTGAGTCATGTGAGTACTAAGACCCTGGGTAGAGGAGATACTGTGATGGAGATGGCTGCTGAGGTGCTGCATATGCTTTCATTTGTGACTACTGCAGACTGTCCACTAAATGTGATTGACTGTGTAATGTGACTCCGGAATGTATGTCCTGGTGATGCGACTGCAACGCCGTTTCCTGAAGAACACCAGTAAAGTGCAGGAAAACTACTTCTTATGTGGACATTCCTTCCTTGGGGATACAAAGACCTATGGCCAGAAATGCCGTATAGCAAAGAGCAGGGCAAAAGATGGCAGATGGTTCGGCCTCAGCAGGAGGGACAGTGTTCTAGCAGGGCAAGAGCGGGGGTAGGAATTGTGCTTTTGAAGCCATATTCAGCCAACCATGAAGCCCCTCTCACATACACAGGCAACAAAAATTATACCCACCATGGTGCTTGGCAGATAGATGCACCTGATGATTGCAACCCATTCCCCTAAATTTGTTTGCACCACTACCACCCCACAACTGCATTATGCAACCTATCCCCCAGTCACCCTCATCGGGTAGTACCACCCATTCACCTATTTATTTTATTTGGCTGGAGAGCTCTTTTAAGGGCTCATTCACACTAGCGGCTGAGGGGCGGTAAGACCCCACTCCCCCTATATCTGCAGACGCAGCGGCTAGCAAAGTACACATCCTGATGCTGCTATGGCTTGCTTTGCAGCCATTGGAGGAATTATATACCCTGCCACTCTTGGCGGGCATAGCGCCCACCGAGCACAACCCATTCTGCAGGCACCGGACAACCACATACAATGCACCCAGTTGCTGCACGGTAGTACGGTGATCAAGGGGTTAAAGCAGACAGTGAGGAGGCAATGCAGTGCCTCCTCACCGCTTGTAAAATGCTCTCTGAAGAGTGATCCAAACATGGATCTCTCTTGTTAGAGCAAAGCTCATGTGAATGAGAGTTAAAGGGCTCCTATTTGAACATTATAATTGTAGAACCACCCCCACAGGAGCCACTGGTTGAATCGGGTCCTTTGTTTTGACTTCAACTTTATTCAAGGCCTCAGCACCAGTGACACTACCAGCTACACCACTTCAATAGATGTAAGATAATCATTTCTTAAATCCTTAAGGTCACCCTGAAAATAGACTTGAGACTCTACAGTAAACAGTAGCGTGTATTATCAATTTCAGGTCAATTATCACTTGACCTCTGGAAGATTTACCCCCCCCCCCTCCCTTCATGACCAGGCCACTTTTTGCAATACGGCACTGCGTTATTTTACCTGACAATTCTGCAGTCAAGCAAAGCTGTACACAAATAAAATGATGTCTTCTTATTTCCCCACAAGTAGAGCTTTCTTTTGGTGGTATTTGATCACCTCTGCGTGTTTTATTTTTTGCGCTATTAACAAAAAAAGACCGATAATTTTGAAAAAAAAAAAAAAAAAACTATATTTTTAACATTCTGCCATAAATCAAATCCAATAAATAAAATAAAAAAATCTAATTTCTTCATAAATTTAAATATGTTTTAATATGTATTCTGCTACACATTTTTTAAGCATATATGTTTACGCGTCTACAAACTATGGGATATATACTGCTATTTAATTTTTTTTGTTATACTAGTAATGGCAACGATCAACTACTTTTAGTGGGACTGCGATATTGCGGGAACCAGTGACACTAATACAGTGAGCAGTGCTAAAAATATTCACTGTCACTGTACTAATGACACTGGCTGGGAAGGGTTAAACATCTAGGGAGAATAATGGGTTAAATGTGTGCCTAACCAGTGTTTGTGTTTTACTATGTGTTCTGCTTTTACTAGGGGAGAGATAGATTTTATTCCCTGCTTTGCAGGAACACAGAATCCATCCCTTTGCTGTCAGAAAGGAACTCTGCCTTGTTTGCATAGGCAGAGCCAGGTTCTGAGTATCTGCCCCGATGATCAGCAGGTGTCGGTAGACATCGAGTGCTCGGCAACAGCGGATTTGCTTCTGCTGTGAATAATTACAGCAGAAGAGGCGCGCCAGTGGCACGCGCAGGCCCCCTGCTGATTGAAATGCACAATCACGTGTATATATATATATATATACTTGATCCAGCGCACAGCTGTCTCTCTGTAGCAGTAAAAGTAGGGTAGTCAGCAAGTTGTTAAGGTAAGCATTCCAAGAAAGAGAAACACAGCAAAAGCAATGCACTCAAGGTTTCTTGCAATATTTAAAGCCCAAGCATGGACTGTAACCCCAACCAGCATAAACTATAACCTTCCTTAATGAGCAACAGCAAGTGACACAGATAGATATTAATTTGGCAAGCGACTAGGTCACTTGGGAGCTCTTGCAATGAGATGGCTAATCCTGTGTTTAAGAATATAAATTGTGATGCTGACTGCCCTCAAAAACAGATTAACATTATACAGTTCTCAAAGTTGGTCTTCTGCCGGCTATGTTGGGGCCCTTGAAGGTGTTGCCACATGTAATGAAGATATTTCTATGTATGTAGATGCTTGTAATCCTGCACCCAGTGAGATAGAGAGCACTAGGAGACCTGAGACACAAATGGAACAACAAATAATAACTAGGTAGCAAGTGAGCTTGGCATTTTAGGCCTGGCCAAACAGAACAAGTAATGCTTTATGGTAATTGACTGAAAAAATTAGGAATGCAAGTGAAACACTATTTTAATATATTAGTATATATTCAATGTCCGCAACCAAAATAACTAATAGGTCAAAGACCAGCTCACTGCACTGCCTGTGCTATTCCTTGGCAGCAAGCTGTGTTGTTAGAGGGGCCCTTCTTGGTGTGAAGGTGGTGCTGACTGGTATCCTTCAGCGATCTGGCTAAAGGTGATCCAGGTTGTTTTAGAAGCAGAGGTTTAGCATTTCTGGAGCAAGTCCAATCAGTGAGTAGACTGGATCTCTATGCTGCTCTGTACAGAGAGATTCCCCCCCTGTGGTGGATGGAAGGCTTAAGGTTATAACTAGGGCAGCAGAATAGTGCAGCCACTCCAAAAGCCTCAGCCCAACAAGCTTCTGTGGGAACTAGCACAAAGCCCACCAGTTACTCTCAGCAATGAAGCCACAAACTGTTCTCCTCACTCTTGGTAACAACTCATCTCCCCTCTCTAGTTGGCTGCAATCTCCCCACAACCCTCGCTCTTTCTTGGGCTTTTTAATTTATACCCCCCCCTCCCCCTCTCTGGCTCCTCTTACCTCCAGGTACATTGGGTCTGGTAGTTCTTTTTCCATCACCTATAATGGTACGAAGTATGCCTTAAACTACATCTCCCAGCATCCAACTGGCTATACTTGAAGACCAGTAATAAAACATATTTGCTATTGCCATCTTGTGACAGAAAATTAGAACTGCACTCAGGAAGTTCCACCATAGTAAATGTACGGCTCTGCATAATTCAGTAACAGTGGATCTGTTTAAACAACAAATAAACTAAACTACAATAAATACAAAAAAGGCTTTTGTTGCAGAGATCAGCTAAATTTACATTAAATTATGATGAATATTTGAGGGCTTCTCTTTCAACTATCCTGGATCTGTCCTTCTGACAGAAACAGTCCCCCATTAGCCCCATTATTATTTTTTTAACTGCAAGACAAAAAGCGACATTTAAAAAAAATCAATCAAAAAAGACAATCAAATATGCACACAAAATAAAAAAAAAGGGAGAGTATAGCTTCAGACTTAATGAAAAAAACGACCCTAAATGTAAACCCCCTTAATACACACCTGCTAAAAAATAGACTATTGTTTCAAGCAAATTTCACCTATTTAGCCTAATGAGCATAATTGAGAGAATGCGGTGTTTGCAAACTTTGGTAACAGCAATTCTTTTTGCTGAAAACACCCTTGTTCCAATGAACAGGCACATTTAGCAATTCCGTCCATTTTGCCACAGGCATCAAGTGGAATTTCTCTGCCTTAATGGGAGTAAATTATAAAAATAAAAATAAATAAATAATTAAATAAAAAATCCACTTTACCTGATCGCTGGATGCCTATTACTCCATCTTTTATCGATCAGCCATATATAGGGAGATCATTCCATGATAATTAATTAAACCTTAATATAATGTGATAATTTTTCCCCGCATATACTAGACTTTCTTTGTGCCAAATAACTAAGAGGCATTAAAAAAAAAAAAAAAAAGGTAATTATGTCTGCACAAGTAATTGCAGCAGTAAATTAGTCAGGAAGCTGAACAGAAGAGTACCGAATAACAGGTGGAAAGGGTCTCCACCTAATGTTAATTAGGCAAATTTAATTGGAACCGTCTGGGAGCAAGATGTGTTTTATCCACATTTAACGGTTTCAAACAGTGCAGGAATGTCTGGCGTGGGATCTTTCTGTAAAAATATATCCTAACTATAAAATTTTCAAGCGCTATCATCATGGACTAATCTGCAATAAAACAAAAAACAATATTTACAAAGCACTGATAATATTTGGTCAATGTATGTAGCTTGTAACAAATCTTGCAGAATTTTAGTAGCTGGTTAGAAAGGAAAAATATTTCTGTAATTCAGTGAATTTTTAAAATTTATTACAATGTCTCTGAAAGTACACCTCCCAATCTATAAGTAATTACAGAGCATTGTTTTGTATATAACAAAATATATATATAAAAATGATAAAATATAAAAAAAAACTATACTATTAAAATAACATATACAAATATATAAATATTAACAGAAAAATATAAAGAGAAACAGATTAGGGCCCCATTCAGACCTGTCCATTCTTCTTCACTCGCTGACACTCATTGTGTTAAGATTGGGATTTTGATGGCTCTAAACACAGAAATACTCTGAGCACTTCTGGGTTCACAGTCAGCAGAGGAGATTGAGGAACATACATTCTCCAGTCTCCTCCTACTTGTCATCCTGACAGCCAGGGGTTTTTGTGGCCCTGTGGGAACCACCCATAGCTTTGGGGGAGGAATGGGGGTTGGGCAGTGGCGCGGGGTTGGCACAAGACACATCCGAAGAGCAGAAAAGTTTAAAGTATAACTAAAGGCAACACTTTTTATTCTAGTTTTAGCTGAATTAGAGAAAGTTAGTAACACCTGTCTAGTTCATATTGCTGTCTGTGTCCCCTGAAATGCCCAGTACACACGATCCGAAAATCGGACGACGTTCTGTCCGGTTTTTTTTTGTTTGCTAGGAACTCTCAATAATATTCGCAAACGGGAGAGGTTACTTACGATACAAATTTTTTCGGACGATGATTCAAAAGCTTCCGGTATGCATAACCACGCTGTAGCGTGTGAGGGGAAATGATGTCTACTGCTCATGCGCTGTCTACTGCTCGCCATTTTTTTCGGACGAACAACATACTGATAATACGATTATCGTACGTTGTGTTATAATACGATCAAAATTTTTATGCTTGCACGACCGGATAATATCGGGCGAACTGTCGTGATCGCCCCTCGTAAGCTGTGTACTAACGATCAGATTATCGTCCGATCTTTTCACAAGCGTTATTTTTCGCCCGATTTTTTGGATCGTGTGTACGGGCCATTAGGGGGATTCAACCTCTCTATTTGTCCCATTTACCATTATCATTGAAAGTGAAAGTAAAAGAAAATCACAAATTTTGGGTTGCCCCAGTACAGTAATGGAGGGGAGATCTTCAAAATGGGACACTAGTTTCTAGCGACAACCAGGATTTCCACTCGTTTCCTGTTTTAGCTATGAGACCGCGAGTGAAGGGGGATTTCCACAATTGCACTGATGGCAAAAAAAAATGACAGGGGTATTTAAATAATATAGAAAAATATATGTTTTGTCTTTATTATATCCAATAGGAGTTCTACTTTAAAGGGGCATTTTCTATTTTTTATTATTTTTATATCATTGCACTAGTGGATTGGCCCTGGAAGATTTCCTACGTTGGTAAGATATTGGAAAGATGTTGTTTAACCACTTGCCTACAGTGCACTTTCACCCCCTTCCTGCCCAGACTGATTTTCAGCTTTCAGCGCTCTCACACTTTGAATGACAATTACTCAGTCATGCAACACTGTACCCATAAAAAATTTGCATCCTTTTTTTCACACAAATAGAGCTTTCTTTTGATGGTATTTAATCACTACTGGGTTTTTTATTTTTTGTGCTATAAATAAAAAAAGACTGAAAATATTGTGAAAAAACGCATTTTTCTTTGTTTCTGTCATAAAATTTAGCAAATGAGTAATTTTTCTTCACAAATTTTGGCCAAAATTTATACTGCTACTTATCTTTGGTAAAAATAACCCAAATAAGTGTATATTATTTGGTCTTTGTGAAAGTTATAGAGTCCACAAGTTATGGTGCTATTCATTGAAAATTGATCACACTTGACCACACCTGATGTACTGAAGGCCTATCTCATTTCTTGAGACACTAAAAAGTCAGGAAAGTACAAATACCCCCCAAATAACCCCTTTTTGGAAAGTAGACATTCCAAGGTATTTAATAAGGGGCATGGTGAGTTTTTTGAAGTTGTCATTTTTTCCCACAACTCTTTGCAAAATGAAGATTTTTTTTTTTTTTTTTTACAAATTGACGTATTAACAGGTTATTTCTCTCACACAGCATATGTATACTTGCAACTACACCCCAAAACACATTCTACTACTCCTCCTGAGTATGGCGATACCACATGTGTGAGACTTTTTCCCAGCCTGGCCATATACAGAGGCCTAACATCCAAGTAGTACCGTCCGGCATTCTAGGAGCACAAATTACACATATAATTTCCTGACAACCTATCGTACTTTTGAAGGCCCTGGAGCACCAGGACAATGGAAACCCCCATAAAATGACCCCATTTTGGAAAGCAAACAGCCCAACGTATAATTTTTGAGGCATAATGAGTCTTTTGAATATGTCATTTTTTTCCACAAGTTTTTGGAAAATGTGGAAAGAAAATGAAAACACATTTTTTTTACACAAAGCTGTCCATTTATGCAATATTTCTAACACATAGCATGTACATAGCAAAAATTGCACCCCAAAATACATTCTGCTATTCCTCCTGAGTATGGCGATACCACATGTGTAACACTTTTTCACAGCCTGGCCACATACATAGGCCTAAAATCCAAGTAGCACTTTACACAAAGTTGTCCATTTATCCACTTTAAGACTGGGCCTATTTTTGACACTTGGAACCCCCAAACATTATATATTTTTTTTAGCAGAGACCCTAGAGAATAAAATGGAGATCGTTGCAATATTTTTTATCACACCATATTTGCGCAGCAGTCTTCCAAATGCGATTTTTTTGAAAAAAATTCACTTTTTTGAACTAAAAAATAAGAAAACAGTAAATTTAGCCCAATTTTTTTCCATAATGTGAAAGATAATGTTACGCCGAGTAATTAGATACCCAACATGTCATGCTTCAAAATTGCGCATGCTCACAGAATGGCGCCAAACATTGGTACTTAAAAATCCCCATAGGCAACATTTTAAAAATTTCTGCAGGTTACTAGCTTAGAGTTACAGAGGAGGTCTAGGGCTCAAATTATTGCTCTCGCTCTAACGATCGTGGCGATACCTCACATGTATGGTTTGAACACCGTTTACATATGTGGGCGGGACTTGCGTATGCATTTGCTTCTGCGCGCGAGCTAACGGGGACAGGGCGCTTTAATTTTTTATTTTTTTTCCTATTTATTTTATTTATTATTTTTTTATTTTTACACAGTTTAAAAAAAAAAATGTTTTGATCACTTTTAATTCCTATTGCAAGGAATGTAAACATCCCTTGTAATAGAAATAGGCATGACAGGTCCTCTTTATTGTGAGATCTGGGGTCAAAAAGACCTCACACCTCACAACTACACTAAAAAATAAAAAAAAATAAAAAAATTGTTGAAAGAGGAAAAAAAAAAAAGCGGCCCTTTAAACCGGCTGCTAGGCAACGTCTTTTGACGTAGCTCCGGTCCTCCAAGACCATAGAGTCGAGTGAGGGCCATCTTGCCCTCACTCGACTTCCTGTCTCTGAGGATCCGGGACCGGATAGTTTTCCCCGCTGCCGGCGGGTCCGGTAAGCTGGGAAAACTTCAAGGACGCGGCAGGAGGGGGGGGCACCTCTTCCCCTGCACCGTAAGGGTAATTCCGCGGCGAATCCGCCACTGGGACCACCCTTATCTGAAAGCCGACCGCCCGCCGTTTCAAAAAATACCGGGGTTATGGGGGCTATCTGCTGCCATAGCCCCAGTATTTAGCTTTTAATGGCCGATGCATATAGTCGTTAGGCGGTCAGTAAGTGATTGCATGTATATGGTGACGATGACTGATGGGGTGACAGGTGACGATGACTGATGGGGTGACAGGTGACGATGACTGATGGGGTGACAGGTGACAATGACTGATGGGGTGACAGGTGACAATAACTGATGGGGTGACAGGTGACGATGACTGATGGGGTGACAGGTGACGATGACTGATGGGGTGACAGGTGATGATGATTGATGAGGTGACAAGTGACGATGATTGATGGGGTGACAGATGACAATCACTGAAGGGGTGACATGTGACGATGATTGATGGGGTGACAAGTGACGATCACTGATGGGGTGACAAGTGACGATGATTGATAGGGTGACAGATGACGATGACTGATGGGGTGACAGGTGACGGTGATTGATGGGGTGACGGGCGATGGTCACTGATGGGTGACAGGTGACGGGCGATGGTGCACGGCGGTACTGATGGCAGTCTCTGGTGACCGGTGAACTTTAGGCTACGTTCACATGTGAGTGTAGCGATCATGGGCAGAATCACTGCGATTCCGCCCGCGATCCAGAAATCATTGCAAATTGCGGGACGCCTGTGCGTTGGCCGTGATTTGCAATAGCACCCCAAACGCTGTGCGATGTTGCTGCGATTTCCGTCTGCCGAATCGAGGTAACATCACGCAAACAACGCATGACGCCCCAAAGAAGCTCTTGTACCTTTTTTGGGCGTCATGCGTTGTTTGCGCGACGTTACCGCGATTCGGCAGGCAGAAATGGCGGCCATGTGTGATTCATCTGTTCTGAGGGAGTGTCCCCACTGTGTTCAATAGGGGAGCCTGTTGGACAGGGGAGGAAACCCAGCCAGTGACACACAGGCTTTTGTGGCTTTCCCAGTGGGTTAGCACAAACAGTGGTGCATCCTGGGATATGTTATAAAAGCCATGGGCACGTGTGATAGGGTGTCTTTGGGCAGGAAGCCAGGTCCCAGGAGGAGGGTGATGGCTGTCTCTACTCCTGTTTGTTGTGGATGGTGGTCAAAGGAGGTCGGCCTTGTGGACCAGGAGTGTGATGCCGAATCCAGAGGTTCAGGAAAGCTGACTGGTGGAGTAGATGGCAGAGCAACTCTGGAAAAACAGTGTCCATGAGTACAGGGAAGCTTGCCAAGGGGTCTGCCCAGGAAGGGGACCACTGCAGTGGATAGAGTCAGTGGACGGGTGTCAGCACACACAGGCAGTAAAGTAAAGGGGGTGTCAAGTTGCAACCCTGAAGAGAATGACTAAAACAGGAACTTTCTAAACTTCATTTCAGTGACAAGGTGAAACAGCGGCTTTGCCGCACTCTGCAGTTAGTTGTCCTCAAGATTGTGCATAGTTCATAGTTGGAGTACCACTCATCCCTTCTCCTATGCCAGTTCCAAATAAAAACAAAAAAACCAACATCCCCTGGATTGATTATTGACTGAGTTAAGGATTTTCTATAATGTTTGTCTGCTGTCAGTTGCTAAGGGTAACCCAGGGGAATCCAGAAAGTGTATTTCTCAGCAGTCCCCTAGGGGGCAGTGCTACAATACATATAAAAAACATTTTAAATACCTTTTTTCTTTTTCTTTTTTAACCACTTCTGGACCGCCCTCCTCAGTTTTACGTTGGTACTTTGACGTTAAATACCAGTGTTCTGGCAGCAGATAGCTGCCATAACCCTGGTATTTTCTTACAGGGCGGGCAGTCCTCTTTCATATAAAAGTGGTCCCAGTGGCAGATTCACTGCAGGATCACTTTTTTGGGAGGTGGGATAGGTGCCCCCCTCCCGCCGCTTCCCGGTCGTTTACACCGCTTACCGCAGCCGTCGGTAGCAGGGAACATGATCCAGTCTGTTCCAGTCCCAGGCAGGAAGTTGAGTGAGGGCAAGCTGGCCCCCACTTGACTCTATGGCCTTGAAAGACCGGAGCCACGTCTAGAGTTGCCACCTCATCCCTTTAAAACAGAACACAAATTAATTACACAGGTTCTGAGGCTAATTTAACCACCTCCCATCCGCGCTACAGCCTATATACGGCTGCAGCGCGGACTTGAATTTTCGGGAGGCCGTTTTTAAACGGCCTCCCAGAAACAGTCTCCCCGCGCGCTCCCGCGAGCGCGCATCGGGGAAAATCTGTGTCGGCCGTGTCCCTTGGACACAGCCGATCACAGATCGTGGTGAATGGCCAATCACAGCGGCCATTCACCACGTGATCGGACCGTCCAATGAGAGATGATCTCATATGTAAACATATGAGCTCATCGCCAGCGCGCCTTCCTCACACGGAGCCTGCAGTGTGAGGAAGGAGGGGGAGCCTCACAGCGCCGGGGACACAGAAGAAATGTAATCAGGGCACCGATCACCAGTGCCCTGATTACAAAAGGTAAAACACATACACAAATTGCCACCATCAGTGCCCACAGTGCCCGCCATCAGTGCCCCCCATCAATGCCCACAATCAGTGCCCATAGTGCTGTCAGTCAGTGCCCATCAGTGCCTGCTCATGTAGGCACTGATGAGCACTGACTGGCAGCACTATGGGCACTGAGTGTGGGCACTGATGGTGCTGCCCATCAGTGCTCATCAGTGCCACCCGTCAGTGCCCATCAGTGCCATCCGCCAGTGCCCATCAGTGCCGCATATCAGTGCCCATCAGTGCCGCCCGTCAGTGCCGCCTCTCAGTGCCCAGCAGTGCCACCTCTCAGTGCCCCCTCTCAGTGCCCAGCAGTGCCACCTCTCAGTGCCCAGCAGTGCCGCCTATCAGTACTCATCAGTGCCGCCTATCAGTGCCGCCTATCAGTGCTCATCAGTGCGGCATATTAGTACCTCCTCATCAGTGCCCATAAGTGCCACCTCATCAGTGCCCATAAGTGCCACCTCATCAGTGCCCATAAGTGCAGCCTATCTGTGCCCATCAGTGCCGCCTCATCAGCGCCCTTCAGTGAAGGAGAAAAATTTATTTTCAAAATTTACTCGCAGAAAATAAGAAAAACTTTTTTTTTTTCAAAATTTTCTGTCTTTTTTCTTTTTTTTTGTAAAAAATAAAAAACCCAGAGGTGATTAAATACCACCAAAAGAAAGCTCTATTTGTGTGAAAAAAATGATAAAAATTTCATATGGGTACAGTGTAGCATGACCGCGCAATTGTCATTCAAAGTGTGAGAGCGCTGAAAGCTAAAAATTGGTCTAGATGGGAAGGGGGTTTAAGTGCACAGTAGGCAAGTGGTTAATGCAGAGAAGGCTCCAAGTGAGTTTAATTACCACCTTAATCAGCCACAGAACCTGTGTAATTAATATGTGTTCTGTTTTAAAGGGATGAGGTGGCAACCCTAGCCACGTCATACGTCGCTTCCTCCCAACAGCCCTAAAGGACCCATTTTTTTGTTTTTTTTGTTTTTTAGTGTAGATGTGAGATGTGAGGTCTTTTTGACCCCAGATCTCACATTAAAGAGGACCTGCACTGCTTATTTCTATTACAAGGGATGTTTACATTCCTTGTAATAGGAATAAAAGTGATCAAAAACATTTTTTTAAAGGGACAGTGTAAAAATAAGAGGTAAAATAAATAATAAAAAAAAATTTAAAGCGCCCCGTCCCTCTGAGTTTGCGCACAGAAGCGAACACATACATATGTAAACGGTGTTCAAACCACACATGCGAGGTATCGTTAGAGCGAGAGCAATAATTCCAGCCCTAGACCTCCTCTGTAACTCTGAACTGGTAGCCTGTAGAGATCTTTAAAGCGTCGCCTATGGAGATTTTTAAGTACCAATGTTTGTCACCATTCAACCAAATTTGAAGCATAACATGTTGGGTATCTGATTAATCATTGTAACATTATCTTTCACATTAGAGAAAACAATTGGGCTAACTTTACTGTTTTCTTAATCAAAAAAGTGTATTTTTTTCCATGAAACCTTGCGTTTGTAAGACTGCTGCGCAAATACGGTGTGACATAAAGTATTGCAACGATCTCCATTTTATTGTCTAGGGTCTCTGCAAAAAAAAAAAAAAAAAAAATATATATATATATATATATATATAATGTTGTGGGGTTCTAAGTAATTTTCTATCAAAAAAATCAAAAAATACTGTTTTTTTCGTACGATTCTGGAAAAGCTTCCTGGTTGCATAGTTACGTATCGGATAGTGCAAAACGAAAACAATGGCAGCCAGGCTTTTTCCGGGTTATTTTCGTGTTTCTGATCATGCGCGATTTTTGGCTATCAATTTATAGCAGACGCATACTGTACTGATTAAACGATTGTCGTTCGCTAGGCTATCGTACAACAAATGTTTTTGTGTTTGTCCCTTCGGATTTTGTTGGACGAAATATGGTGATCAGCTGTCGAAAGCTGTGTACTAATGATCAGATTATCGTGCGATCAATCCGAAATCAACTTTTTTTCGTACAATTATCTGATCGTGTGTACGAGGCATTAGAGAGGTGGGAGTGGAGAAACAACATTACACTAATTTTTTAATGAATGTCAGTGCAGGGGAGGCATGTCAGCACATGTCTTCAGGGCCGCTGATAGGGGGGGACCACCAGCCCTCTTGTAGGGGGCCCCGAGCACACAGGGGGGCCCACACAGAGTGGGGGATTAGTGATGGACAACAAATACAGAAATCTTCCTCCAGCACCTGAACCTGATCTGTCCCTCTCCCTGCTATCAGCTTTTATCTGCTGAGAAAGTGACAGTCGTCCCTTCACTAATCCCCCTCCCTCTGTGGCCCCCCCCCCAGCACAGGCTCCAATGTTATCTCTACTCAGGAGTTTATTTGTAACTTTGTTTCTCTCTGTCTCTTTGATCACTGAGCTCCAACTGCCCAGCCTGTATATTTTTCTCATTTCATCTTCATTTTTATTTAACATATTTTTTTTTTTTTTTTTAGATTTAGATTTAGCAGGAATTATGCGAGTTATGTTATATTTGTGTCTGCTAATAGTGATTTTGTTGTAGTTTTAGCTAAATATATCTGTAATATTTTCTTGGGGGGGGGGCCTTGCCAGGTAGTCTGTACAGGGCCCCGCGATTTCTAACAGCAGCCCTGCATGTCTTGGCCATTTGAGTACAAGCAGGCTGTTCCCCCAGCACAGCTAGAAAACTGACCACACTGGGATGGATGTGCTCTCATGTCTAGCATGGTCAATATAAGGTAGGGAAGCAGAAAGAATGGCAGGATCACCAGGTATTTCACACAAAGGAAGCAATACAAAGAGAGCAGGATACTTGTTTAATACACACGTTGGGATAATATATTCTTTAACCGGTTGCCGACCACACGCCGTTTATTTACTGCGGAAGTGCGGCTCTTCCAGGCAAATCGACGTAGGGCTATGTCGGTCTCGCGCCTGCAGCTAGGGGGCGAGCGCGCGCTGCCACGGCGTGCTCCCGCCCCCGCTCGTCAGTGGGGAAGCCGATGCAGGGGTTAGGCTGCTCCGATTGCCGCCTGACACCCGCGATTGTTCCCGGCTGAGAGAGAAGAACGGTCGGCTGTTGTAAACACAACTGACCGTTCTTCTCCCTGGAATGTTCATAGAGCCCCTGTGATCCTTCTATATAGGATCACATGTCTCTATGGTCATCTCACAAGCCACGCCCCCCCCCACAGTTAGAAACACGCCCCTAGGTACACATTTAACCCCTTGATCACCCACACTGTTAACCCCTTCCCTGCCAATGTCATTATTACAGTAACAGTGCATATTTTTAGCACTGATTACTGTAGTAATGTCACTGGTCCCCCCAAAAGTGGCAAAAATTTAATTCAGGGGTCCGATCTGTCCGCCGCAATGTCGCAGTCCCGCAAAAAAACGCAGATCACCGCCATTACTAGTAAAAAAAAAAACTATAAAAATTACATAAATCTTTCCCGTAGTTAGTAGACACGATAACTTTTGCTCAAACCAATCAAAATACGCTTATTGCAATTTTTTTTTTTTTACCAAACATATGTAGCAGAAAACAAATTGGCCTAAAATGTTAAAAAATTTTGATTTTTACATTTTTTTTGGGAATGTTAAATAACAGAATGTGCAAAAATATTGTTTTTTTTTCAGAATTGTGGCTCTTTTTTTGTTTATAGCGCAAAAAAAAAAAAAAAAACGCACAGGTAATCAAATACCAGATAATCAGTGCTACCAATCAGTGCCTATCAGTGCTGATAAATTTTGATCTTTTTTTTTATCTTTTTTGTAAGCTCCTTGAGGGCAGGGACTGATGTGAATGTACAATGTATATGTAAAGCGCTGCGTTAATTGACAGCGCTATATAAGAACCTGAAATAAATAAATAAATAAATCTTTTTTCATTTGTTTAGCAAAAACTAAAAAAAACAGTGGTTATTTAACACCACCAAAAGAAAGCTCTATCTGTCTAAAAAAAAAAAAAATGATAAAAAAGAGATATGTGTACAGTATTGCATGATTGCGCAATTGTCATTCAAAGTGTGACAGAGCTGAAATCTGAACATTAACCCAGTCAAAAGGGGCGGAAAGTGCCCCTGCATCTCCTGCACCATGCCCCCAGCCCCTGCATCTCCTGCACCATGCCTGCAGCCCCTGCATCTCCTGCACCATGCCTGCAGCCCCTGCATCTCCTGCACCATGCCCACAGCCCCTGCATCTCCTGCACCATGCCCGCAGCCCCTGCATCTCCTGCACCATGCCTGCAGCCCCTGCATCTCCTGCACCATGCCTGCAGCCCCTGCATCTCCTGCACCATGCCCACAGCCCCTGCATCTCCTGCACCATGCCCCCAGCCCCTGCATCTCCTGCACCATGCCCCCAGCCCCTGCATCTCCTGCAGTGCCAGGACAAAGTCATCCAGCGCCCAGGGCAAGGATGTCAAACTGCACCCCCCTTCCCTTAGGTTAAGGGCCAAGGCGCCCCCCCCCCCCCATCCCCGCAATAAACCATTGTGCCCAGGGCAACCGTCCCTCTTGCCCACTCCTTGTCCTGGCCCTGATCTCCTGCACCATCTCTGCAGCCTTTGCATCTCTTGTACTATGCCCGCAGCCTCTCCCTCTCCTCTACCATGCCCGCAGTCTCTGCATCTCCTGTACCATGCCCGCAGCCTCTGCATCTCCTGTATGTAAATGACCGTAGCAGCCTATACAGCTGGATGTTTTTTTTTTTTTTTTTGGTGACACTACCACCACCAATAAATGTATGACTTCCTGCTGCATCCAGCAAGAGGTTTGGGTGGATGAATGAGCCAAATACTTCAGCTGGTCCATGAACTACAAAACAGGCAGAGTTTGCGAGACCAAACCTTACTCCAATTCTTTACTGTAAGAGCTCTACTCCTACATAGAGTGATATTTGGGGAGTTCAGATCACCAGCCAGCTGTGTTAATAAAGCAAACAGTCTTTTTGTAATCAAAAATAGGCAAACAAAGGCTTTCTTCAGCAATAAGAAAAATAATAATTAATCAACTTCTAGTATACTGTAAATCAAACCTTCGGCTCACTGCCAATTAAATCTTGTCCCATAACAGGGTTTAAAGTCCCAGATCTCATATCTGGACTTAAATAAAAAGTAGCAGCCAAAGCTCGATTGGCTGTACTTTTCCTGTGGATCACAGGAGGGCAGTTTGTTTTGCTCTCCTGTGACTCATTCTCAGCAGACAAGGGGCTGTAGTCCACTGTCTGCTGACATCACAGGGCTGTCCAGGCTTGGGCAAGATTGTGACAATGAAGTTGGGATCTGCCACATGCCTGGACCAGCACACAGCTCAGCCTCTCAGCGAGCCGCCTGAGAGCCTGAGCCGGCCGCTCCCGCCCCCCTTCACAGCCTAGTACTCCAGTGAGCGAGGGGGAGGGTAGAGTAGAGAGCGGTGACTGACAGTCACCAGCTCTTTGGTCACAGAGCCTTGAGAACTGAGCAATCAGTGGTGTTAGTTTGCTCCATTATAAGCAGACTTGTATAAAGTACTCGAAACCCATACTTGAGTAAAAGTACAAGTGCTCGATCAAAAAGTGACTTAAGTAAAAGTACAAGTGCTCGATCAAAAAGTGACTTGAGTAGAAGTACTAAAGTATTCAACATTTTTTGTACTTAAGTATTGCAAGTAGTTTTTTTAAACATTTTGCTACTCAAGTACTGAAAGTAAAAGTACAAGTACTGTGTTATGTAGTTATTAAAGAAAGAAGTCAAAAGTTTGAACATCATATTGTTTTTTATTATTTCAAATGCAGCTTTTATTTATACATACAGTAGCTTTTATTTTCGTATGCGCTGATAATACACATGTTTTGAGCTTCATGAAACCTGCCATCCACTGTTCTGGCAGTGGTAATTTTTATAATTGTAACGAGTAACTATGCAGCACAAAAAAAAATATCGGAGTAGAAGTATTGAAATCATTGAAAAAATGTAGTGAAGTAAAAGTGGAAGTAGAAGAAAAAAATTATACTCTAGGAAAGTACAGATACCGCCTTTCGGTACTTAAATACAGTAGTGAAGTAGTTCTACTTAGTTACTATACATCTCTGATTATAAGTGTCAGAGTCAGCGGAGGACAGATGCAGCATCCACCTAGGTAAGTATGATTGTGGAAAAAAAAATCCCATACATCTCTTTGAAAATCCTGGGACAACCATGAATCAGTTTTCCTTTTTCTAACGGATCATCCTGAAACTAAGAATCCCTAAATATTACGAAACTGTACTCTTGTCATCCCCCTTAACCACTTTAAGACCGGAAGGATTTGCCCCCTTCCTGACCAGTCCCTATCGTGCGATTCAGCACTGCTTTAATTTAACAGGCAATTGCGCGGATGTGCGACACTGTACCTAAACGAAACTTACGTCCTTTTTTTCCCCATAAATAGAGCTTTCTTTTGGTGATATTTGATCACCTCTGATTATTTTCTTTTCTTTTTATTTCTTGCGCTATCCTGCGATGCTGTACTTAAATAAAATTGATGTCCTTTTTTTCCCACAAATAGAGCTTTCTTTTGGTGGTATTTGATCACCTGTGCGATTTTTATTTTTTGTGCTATAAAAAAAAAAAAGAGCGACAAATCTGAAAAAAAAACAATATTTTTCATATTCTGCTATGTGACATTCTCAAAAAAAAAATGTAAAAATCAAAATTTTTTAACATTTTAGGCCAATTTTTTTTCCGCTACATATTTTTGGTAAAAAAAATCACAATAAGCGTATTTTGATTGGTTTGCGCAAAAGTTATCGCGTCTACTAACTACGGAAAAGATTTATGTCATTTTTATTATTAATTTTTTTTTTTACTAGTAATGGAGGCGATCTGCGATTTTTAGCGGGACTGCGACATTGCGGCGGACAGATCGGACCCCTAACTGACATTTTTGACACTTTTGGGGGTACCAGTGACATTACTACAGTAATCAGTGCTAAAAATATGCACTGTTACTGTAATAATGCCATTGGCTGGAATGGGGTTAACCCTGTGGGTGATCAAGGGGTTAAATGTGAGTCTAGGGGAGTGATTCTAACTGTGGGGGGGGCGTGACTTCTGAAAGGATTATAGAGACACATGATCCTATATAACAGGATCACATGGGCTCTATGATCATCCCAGGGAGAAGGACGGTCAGCTGTGTTTACAGCAAAGTTATTGCGTCTACTAACTACGGGAAAAATTTATGTCATTTTTATTGTTTTTTTCTTTTACCAGTATTGGCGGCAATCTGCGATTTTTTGCAGGACTGCAACATTGCGGCGGACAGATTAGACCCCTAACTGACATTTTTGACACTTGTGGGGGTTCCAGTGACATTACTACAGCAATCAGTGCTAAAAATATGCACTGTTACTGTAATAATGCCATTGGCAGGGAAGGGGTTTACCCTGTGGGTGATCAAGGGGTTAAATGTGAGCCTAGGGGAGTGATTCTAACTGTGGGGGGGTGTGGCTTCTGAAATTATTATAGAGACATGTGATCCTATATAGAAGGATCACAGGGGCTCTATGACCATCCCAGGGAGAAGGACGGTCGGCTGTGTTTACAACAGCCGACCGTCCTTCTCTCTCAGCGGGGAATGATTGCGGGGTGTCAGACGGCAATCGGAGCCGCCTGCCCGCTGCATCGGCTTCCCCACTTATGATCGGGAGCGTGGCGCGCGCTCGCCCCCTAGCTGCCACCAGGCGACCGACGTATACCTACGTCGGTTTGCCTGGGAGAAGTAAATATGCGGTAAGCAGTCGGCAAGTGGTTTTAAAAGGACCACAAGCCAAACCTGCCTTCCTGGATCCATTCCTGGTGTCCTGTACATTAGATACAGTATGGTGAGTGAGCGTTGTCACCCTAGGACAGGAAGTATGGTACTGGTAGGATCACCAGGTGAAAATAAAGGAGTAAAATCCCGAAAAAAAATAATTATGTGACCAATGAAAAGTACTGGTAAGCCACAATATAACACGTTTTATTTTTGGCTTTAAATATGCTTTAGACTCAGCCGTGTGAATTGGCTGGGCGGTGCAGTGGCGATACGTGAAGCCAGTTAAATAACCGCAATTAAAAGCCACAGATCGGTGGGTGTAGAGTAACTGATGCTGGCATGCTCTAAGTGGCCCCTTTGTAGCCAGAGCGCTTCTCTATTGCCGTAATAACTGGTAATGCTCTTCACTGCAAATCTGCTTAATTTGCTTTCCTTTCCCCGTGTAACAAATTGCTCCTGTGCTGTACTGCGGAACGTCTGTTTGGAAGTCACTGCCTGTCAGGTTGTCTCCCCCGCTGAGCCTCGGCTCTCTGATGCCAGGCAGGATCTGTGAGGCTCTCGCCATGCCAGCCTCCAGCACTAAATGAAAGCCTCTCTTTTATCAGCCAGCACTTTTCCCTCCATTTTTATTTTATTACCTATTAGGGCTCAAGAGACACTCGCAGCTTAGTCTACAAAGGTTGGGAATATTAGTCAAAACAACGCACAGCACATCCCGGTAAAGAACGGGTGCATTTCCATGCCTGACAATCCTCAATCTGCTTCGTAAGGGAAAGGCAAGGAGTTTTCTAAAGTTCTCCAGACTGGAAGCATTAATAGTTAATAGGGGACCTTTAGGGACAGAGCTACAAAAAGCGGACAACACAGTGGCTTAGTAGATAGCATTTCTGCCTTGCAGCACTGGCGTCCTCGGTTTGAATCCATATCAGGACATGGAGTTGCATGCGTGTTCTCCTTGTTCTTAGGTGGATTTTCTCTGGGTACTTCTGTTTATTTGAAAACTCCAAAGATATGCTGGTAAGTTATGCAGTTCCCCCCTCCCCACACAACAATACTGTGCCTGGGACAGCCGCCCCTCCTGCCCAGGGCCGCTGATAGGGGGGGACCACCAGCCCTCTTGTAGGGGGCCCGAGCACACAGGGGGGCCCACACAGAGAGGGGGATTAGTGATCGACAACAAATACAGAAATCTTCCTCCAGCACCTGAATCTGATCTGTCCCTCTCCCTGCTATCAGCTTTTATCTGTTGAGAAAGAGAAAGTGGTCCCTTACTAATCCCCCTCCCTTGTGTGGGCCCCCCTCCCAGCACTGGCTCTAATGTTATCTCTGCTCAGGAGTTTATTTGTAAATTGTAACTTTGTTTCTCTCTCTCTGTCTCTCTGATCACTGAGCTCCAACTGCTCAGCCTGTATATCTTTCTCATCTCATCTTCTTTTTTATTTAACATAGTTTTTTTTTTTTTAGATTTAGCAGGAATTATGCGAGTTATGTTATATTTGTGACATACAATTTAGTGATTTTGTTGTAATTTTAGCTAAATATATCTTTAATATTTTCTTGGGGGGGCCCTGCCAGGTAGTCTGTACGGGGCCCCGCGATTTCTAACAGCAGCCCTGCTCCTGCCCACCCCGTGTTTGGGCCCTGGACCCTAGCTCACATGCCTACATACTAGGGCCAATTATCTTATCAGCATGTTTTTGCAGTGTTGCGGGTAACCCACTTAAGCTCAGGGAGAACATTCCAACTCCATGCAGATATCGTCCCGGTTGTGATTTAAACCACAGTGCCACAAGGCAGGACTGCTAGCCACTGTGCTGCCCCAGTAATAATTAATAAAGTTGATACATTTGAACATGTTCTCTTAAAAATTGGCTTGCATTGGAGTGAAATCATGGTGGGTATGTAGATGAAGATTTTAGGCTTAAATTCTCATTTGGGAAGGTGTTGAATGTGTGCGAGAGATATCATTTTGCCGCTGTACAAATCATTAGTAAGACCTCATTTGGAATATGCAGTTCAGTTTTGGGCACCAGTTCTTAAAAAAGGATATCGGGGAACTGGAGAAAGGGCAGAGAAGGGCAACCAAACTGATAAGAGGCATGGAGGAGCTCAGCTATGAGAAAAGATTAGAGGAACTGAATTTATTCTCTCTTGAGAAGAGGAGATTAAGGGTAGGTATGATCAACATGTATAAATACATAAGGGGTCCGTATAGTAAACTTGGTGTTGAGTTGTTCACTTTAAGGTCATCACAGAGGACAAGAGGACAAGGGGGCACTCTTTACGTCTAGAAGAAAACAGATTTCGTCTCCAAATACGGAAAGGTTTCTTCACCGTAAGAGCTGTGAAAATGTGGAATTGACTCCCTCCAGAGGTGGTTCTGGCCAACTCACTAGATCAGGAAGGTTTTTTTTTTTTTCCCCTGGTGTAGCAAATTGGATCATGCTTTGCTGGGGTTTTTTCGCCTTCCTCTGGATCAACAGCGGGTATAGGATTGTGTATATGGGATTGTATGGTTGGGTTTTCAATACTGTTTTTTTTTTTTGTTTTTTTTTTGGTTGAACCAGATGGACTTGTGTCTTTTTTCAACCTGACTAACTATGTAACTATGTGTGGCAGTGTTGTGAAGGTGGGAAGCAAGTGCTGGGGTCATCCATGAAAACTGGTGCTGAACTGTAAAGTAAAAACTAGGTGAATAAATCTGGTGGGGACTTTGTAAAGTTTATGTAATGTACACAATGATCAGCCATAACTTTATTACCACCCACTTAATGTTGAGTGGGCCCCATTGTGCTTTTAAAAGCAGCCCTGACTCATTGAGCCATGGACACCACTGGACCTCTGAAGGTATGCTGTGGTATCTGGCATCAAGCTCTCAGTAGCAGATCCTTTAAATCATGTAAGTTGCGAGGTGGGTCCTTCATGGGTTGGACTTGTTTTTCCAGCACATCCCACAGATGCTCTGTTGGACTGAAATCTGGAGAATTTGGAGGCTAAGTCAACACTTCCAACTCATTCTTGTGATCCTTAAACAATTTCTGAACCATTTTGCAGTGTGGTAGGGCGCATTATCTGTTGAAAGAGGTCACTTTTATCAGGGAATACCATTTCCATGAACGGGTGTACTTGGTCAGAAGCAATATTAAGGAAGGTGGTACATGTCAAGTTACATCCACATGAATGGCAAGACCAAAGGTTTCCCAGCAGAACATTGCCCAAAGCATCACACTGCCCTGTTGGCTTGCTTTTTTCACATACTGCATCCTGGTGCCATCTCTTCCCCAGGTAAGTGAGGCACACAGACCCAGCCATTGACATGATGTAAAAGAAAACGTGATTCTTCAGATCAGGCCACCTTCTTCCATTGCTCCGTGGTCCAGTTCTGATGCTCACGTGCCCATTGTAGGTACTTTTGGCTTATTATTATTTTTTTTATTATTAATATTATTATTATTATTATTATGCAATATAAATAAATATATTAAACAAATTATAATAGCATGTGTTATAATACTACTGCTGCCATATAACAACTACTACTACCACTTTTATTATTATTTTTATATTTCATTATAATAAATTAATAAACAAAAAAACACTAATAGCATAATCATAATACCTACTGCAAGAACATATACACACACATACATATATATATATATATATATATATATATATATATACTGTATATATATACAGTATATATATATATATATATATATATATATATATATATATATATATATATATATATATATATATATTGAATAATAATAATATTTTTTATAATTATATTATTATTATATTATTAATAAATAGAATATAGTTTTAAATGTTTTAAATAGATTTTAGATGTAAAGAGCCCCTTTAATATTTATAAAATTATCTATAATGTATCACTTATTGCAAACGGCCTGCTTCCATTACATGTATAATTAAAATACAAAAACAAGGTTTTTAAATCATTAACGAGGAGCTTCAGGCTCCTTCAGAAAAAAATAAAAGTCAGCAGCTAGAAATACTGTAGCTGCTGACTTTAAATATAAGAACACTTACCTGTCCAGGGATCCTGCGATGTCCTCACCTGAGCCGATTCTTCAATGGGCATTGGATGCAGGAGCCAGCATTTCTAGTAAGGAAAACGAAACAAAGCCTTGCAGCTTCACAGCTTGTTTCCTACTACGCATGCACGAGTCTTGCTGCACCTTGTGAATGGTCTTGTAGTTTTGGAAACTGTGATGGGTCCCATAAGACTGTGGGGGAAGAACGGGGGGGGGTGAACTTCCAGGTCAGTTTGCCGTGGTCTGATCTAAACCAGAAGCGGGAGCGGGTATCTCTCAAAACTAGGTACCTGCTACCCAGAGGTGTAACTACAGGGCCCCGGTGCAAGAGACCATAAAGGGTCCCCCATACACCCTTCCCTTCAAGCCTGGGGTTTTTCCCACTGATCCTGGGGCCCTTTATTACGGTCCCGCAGCGGGACTCTTTCACAAGTTCTGCAGTGGGCTCCCTTCCTGCCATCTTGGGGCCTCCCCACGGTGGTGGAGTGCCAGGGCCCGGTCGCAAGTGTGACCTTTGTGATCCTGGAAGTTCACCCACTAGTGTCAGTAGTTTTTATTTTTTGGTATTTTAATTGTATTATTTTTTATCATTTTATTTTATTTTTGTACAATGTGACTGACTATGACTCTGTCCATTCAGAAAAGGAAGGAGCTGGTAAATGACATATCTACCGACCCCTTCCTGGTTCTCTCTTGTGACAGCAGCTGGCAGGAGAGGGAAGGGAGCACAGTGGGGGGGGGGGCAGGGGAGCACACAGGGGCCCAGTGACAGGAGAACACAAGTGAACTGGATAGGAGGAGTGGCTGGGGCAGCATACAGAGGAACCAATCTCCTCCATTTTCCTCCTGCAGCTACAGGAGGAAAAAGGAGGACAGTGATTTCTCTACATGCTGCATCCAAACGCCCCTCCTATCCAGGTGTAAAGGGGAGCCACACAGGCCCCCTGGAGCACGGGGCCCGGTTGCAATTGCAACCCCTACAACCGCTGTAGATACGCCCCTGCTGCTCCCTCCTCCCACCCAAAAAGTGCCAAATGTGGCAGTGGAGGGGGGGGGGGGTGGAGGGTGCAAATAAGCAGAACTTCCCCTTATGGGTGGAGTTCCGCTTCAACAAACACACAGGTAATGCATAGATACAGGGACACATAGATTGTTAGCTCTCACGGGCAGGGGCCTTCTAACCCTCTTGTATTGAATTGTATTGTAACTGTACTTTGTCCTTTTATTTATAAAACTTTGTACTGTGCAAATTGTCGGCGCTATATAAATCCTGTAAAATAATAGTAATCATAAAAGTGTTTTCATCCACATGTATAGCTTAAATAAAAAATAAAAAAATAAATAAATTGTGAACAGGGTTTCCTTTAAACGGTAGGGTTTAGACCTGCAAACCAGGGATGTAACGGTCAAAAAAGTGCAAAGTCTGATAAAGCTCCAAAATCTCAGGCTAGGTAGAGGTAGGGCACTGGAGAAATGTGGCTGTAATTGGGTAATTACATCAGCTCTGTTTCTGCTCCTTTCCGTGCTTTGAAAGCTGTCACAGCAAACAGATATTGAGGCTGACATCCAAACGCCGAAGCAACGGTTGCAGCGGGCTGACACAAACTCTGCATAGCAGCTCTTCCCTCTGCTGCCCTTGAAGTGCTGGATGTATGTTGCAGTCTGTCTACCCCCTGGGACAGACTTCTTGGCATGAAAAAAAGATTTTTTTTTTTTTTTTATCATAGTTCATAGGAAGAGAAAGGAGAAAGAATATCTGCACTGGGGAAAGAAAAAGTTGGAAACTGGGAGGATGTCATGATTAAAGTCAAGTCTTTCTTGGTAACACATTTTAATGAGCTTCAGTGATGGATGGCCCTCTTTTGCCTGGGCTGGGAACACATGGGCACTCACTTCAGCGGCCCAACAAGCACGCAGGGCGCTAATTATTAATGTTAATTAAAGTTGATCCAAGCCCCATCACATGAAAAGCTCACGTGACCTATTATAAGTTCATGTCATTTCAAAATTATTTTTTAATCTGTTTAACCACATACTACCCGCCCACCGTCAAATGATGGCGGAGCAGTGTAGCTATTGTTTTGGGACGCCGTCGTATGATGGCGCACCAGAACAGCCTCTCTCGCGCGCCCCCCCCCCCCGGGGGCGTGCAGAGCGGCAATCGTGGCCGCGCCGTGTTGCTAGGACGCGCCGGCCTGATCTCGGTAAAGATTTAATGACAGGACTCTTTACCCATGTGACCGGCTGTGTCCAATCACAGCCGGTCACATGTAAATGAGGAAGTGCCGTTATTCGGCTCTCCTCGTCTCACACTGTCAGTCTGTGAGGCGAGGAGAGCCGATCAGCGGCTCCTCCTCATAGGGGAGACAAGTACAAGTAATCAGGGTACTGATCATCATGAACATGAACATGTAAATAAAGTGCCAATTACTGCCCACCATCAGTGCCCACAGTGCCCGCCATCAGTGCTCATCAGTGCCACCCCTCAGTGCCCGTCAGTGCCTATCAGTGCCGCCCATCAGGGCCACCTCTCAGTGCCCATCAGTGACACCACTCAGTGCCCACAGTGCCCGCCATCAGTGCCCACAATCAGTGCCCATAGTGCTGCCAGTCAGTGCCCATCAGTGCCTGCTCATCTAGGCACTGATGGGCACTTACTGGCAGCACTATAGGGACTGATTGTGGGCACTGATGGTGCCGCCCATCAGTGCTCATCAGTGCCACCCGTCAGTGCCCATCAGTGCTCCCTGTCAGTGCCTATCAGTGCCGCCCATCAGGGCCACCTCTCAGTGCCCATTAGTGCCACCACTCAGTGCCCATCAGTGCCGCCTATCAGTGCCACTTATCAGTTCCCATCAGTGCGGCATATTAGTACCTCCTCATCAGTGCCACCTCATCAGTGCCCATAAGTGCCACCTCATCAGTGCCCATCAGTGCAGCCTATCAGTGCCCATCAGTGCTGCCTCATCCGCGCACATCAGTGAAGGAGAAAAATTATTTATTTTCAAAATTTACTCACAGAAAATAAGAAAAACTTTTTTTTTTTAATTTTCAGTTTTTTTTGTAAGAAATAAAAAACCCAGCGGTGATTAAATACCACCAAAAGAAAGCTCTATTTATGTGAAAAAAATGATGGGTACAGTGTAGAATGACCGCACAATTGTCATTCAAAGTGGGAGAGTGCTGAAAGCTGGAAAATTGGCCTCTGGCAGGAAGGGGGTGAAAGTGCACTGTAGGCAAGTAGTTAAATTTGCAACTTTCATTGAAATAATATCCAGTGATCCTGCCATAAAGGTCCTTGTTCAGGCTTGTCATAATATAGGGGTGGCAGTTGGGGTTATTGGGGTCAGTAGACTTCAGAAGAAGATCATCTTCTATGAAGTAGTATTGCAGCTAGGGTAGTAGTAGGAAAGGTGAATATAAACAAATTTCTAATTTTTACGAGCACAGACAATGGGCTTTTCAAGGTGCCAACAAATTAATATACCAAGGTTTTATTTATAAGATCACAAAATGTTATTATACCCCCAGATGAAGTCCAAGAGGACGAAACATACGTCGGGATATAGTGAGCTTTTTCCTCAACACTGCGCCCTTTCGAGACACATATGATGTTATCCAATGCTTGTTATTCATATAGAAAATGTAAGTTTTTTTACTTCTCAATAAATGTTGATTTTTGGACGTTATTACACTATGTGCAGCTTATCTCTTTGAGCACCTGAGCCAACGAAAGAGGGACCATACATCAAAGGTCGTTTCAGCAATTTTTTATACCCAATGCTAATGCGACTCTTTGCCATTGGTATTAGAGTTCATTATTTCTGGTAAGCGCTCCAAAGTTTTCATATTTGGTGATTGGAGCATTGGCGGTGTCTTTTCCTTCTTTCTATTTTGGATCACAGAATTTTCTCTCTTATATGGATTTCATCATCCGGATTTGGACAATTTGACTTATTTATTCGACAATTTAGTTTGCACTGTTGCACTTTTTTTTATTGAAAGGTGGAAGCATTATTGGACCTATATTGAAAGACCTTTTTGCACATTTTTCTGCACTATGCACTTTTGCTATTTTCTATTATTTTTTACAGACATGTATGCATGGTATTTACAATAGGAATTTGCGATTTTATTATGTGTTATAACACGTTGAATCGTTTAAAACCAATCTTAGCACGGCATTGTTTATATATATATATATGTATTATACATATTCAAAAGTTAAAAACAATCATAATCTAAAAACCATCATGGAAAATCCCTGCGGTCATAGTATATGTTCATTGTTCTCAGCTCAACATGTTTCACCATTCCATGGCTTCCTCAGGAGACTTGTGCACCGTACAAAGTACTTCTACAAATGAATAGAGAAATCACATGTAAGTCAAACATCAACATGGTTCGTAACATTCGCTTGTATATTGACCTTCAACAAACTCTTGTTAAGTATCTGGGATGAGATAGCCTTTGAGATGATCTATTGATTATGATGTTTATTATGTAAATCAATGATATTTAAAGGATAAGTTCTCCATTTGAAACATGTTACATGTTTCACCCATATTCAGGCTGTAACACGTGGCATAGGGATCCTCTCCCTCCTGCTAGCTGTCACAATCTGTAATAGACAGCAGCATTTGAGGCTAACGGCTTGTATTTTTTTAATGAATTAACACTGCGTTGTTGAGCACTCTGGTAGTTCATTGATGCTTCCTGCTAGTGTGTTACTGCTTGGCCGTACGATGCACAGCCAAACAGTTTACATGCAGAGTCTGCAAGAGCCCTGCATAGCACCCACGATCTGCTGATCGTGGGTGCAATGCTTTCCAGGCTACCAACAAAAAAAATAAAAATAAATGCACTTTTTTTATTTGCAAACAGATGTGCATTAATTATTTTTTGTAAAGAGAACTTATCCTTTAACTGATGTATAGATATACTGATTTACTGTAGTCTACATATCCAAGGTATAAATATAGCTATACAATTTATATGTTTGACTTACATGTGATTTCTCTATTCATTTGTAGAATTACTTTGTACAGTACTTCACAAGTCTCCTGAGGAAGCCATTGAATGGTGAAAGATGTTGAGCTAAAAACCCTGTACATATACTATGACCGCAGGAATTTTTCATCATGGCTTTTAGATTACCATTGTTTTTAACTTCTGAATATGTATAAAAATGTTGTGATTTTATAAATGAAACGTTTGACTATTAATGTCAGGAGCATGCTGGCCAAAGTACTGTTATTTGCCAAAGGCAAACGCAGATGCGCATGCGCGATCGCGCAAGTGCCCAGCATTTTAGATATGCTAATGTGCGCACGCACACAAATATGCACGAACGCGCGCACGCGCTAATAGACGTTGGCGCCAAAGTACCATATATAAGTGCAGCAGGTGCACTAGGGCTTTGCTGTCTGATCTGCAGCTGTACCTGAGTTCTGAAACCTGATCCAGCTTCTTCTGTGTTTGACCCGGCTTGCCCTTGACTTCTCCTGCATCTCTCCAACCTTGACTTTGGCCTGTATCTGGACTTTCCTTTTGTCTGTGCCCATCTGTCTGCACTTACGTTGCCGATCTCTGCCTGAATCCTGGATATTCTCTGCCTAAAGCCTGCTATCGATCATCTATTACCGGCCCGGCTTGTTTGACCTCGCTTCCAGTATCTCTGCATGCACCTGCCTACTGTCTGCTGCCTGCTGCCACCAGCCTGAAGTCTGCCAGTTCTGCCTACCTGTTCTTACCTTCCGGTTTACCCTGGTGATACACCACCATCTGAAGGACGTTCCAGGCACCCTTACACCACCACGCTCTCGTGGCCACTGTCTCAACATCGGTGGTCGAGGTTGTACGAGAGGCCTTCCCTCTGCACATCAGGCTCAGCCGTCAGGTACGTGACAATTAATTTGTTGGCACTGTAAAAATACCATCTTCTGTGCTCATAAATCTTTTGTGTATTTCTGGGATGGGGTGTCTTTGATTCTTAACTCTTGAGCTGGTTATTTAATTTCTAGTTTTTAGTTTCCTGGCAAGTTCTCTTAAAGGCCCACATTAGACAGCAAGTCTAAGGCTACATTGTTCATTTCCTACACTGTATCTGTAGTAAGAGTTTCATTTGATGGAGTTTAACCACTTGCCGTCTGCTCACGTTGAGCCTACTGCGGCAGAGTGGTTCGTTATCGTCTGGCGACGTAGACCTACGTCGCCAGACACTCCCCTTTCTCGGCGGCGCGCGCGCGCCGCCAGAGGCTCGCTCCTGCTGTATTCAGTCACAGCGGGAGTCAGGCCAGGGGAGGAGCAGTGGCGATCGCCGCTGCTCTTCCCCGATCGTCGGGGAATCGAGTGTGGAGATCCGTCTGCTTGTGTAAACACAAGCGGGCGGATCTCCTAAGTGACAGGCAGGGTCAGATTGCAGGATTCAGCATAGTTGAACCCTCGATCTGTCCCTGTGTCACTCAGTCACCTCCCCCCACACACGTTAGTAAGCACCAGGCATACATTAACCCCTCCCTCTCCAATAAAATTAACCCCTTCCCTGCCAGTGTCATTTTTACAGTAACAGTGCATATATATAGCACTGATTACTGCAGTAATGTCACTGGTACCCCCAAAAGTGTCAAAAATGTCAGGCAAGGGTCCGATCTGTCCGCCGCAATGTCGCAGTCCCGCAAAAAAAATCGCAGATCGCCGCCATTACGCGTTAACACCAAAAATGACAGAAATCTTTCCCATTGTTAGTAAACGCAATAACTTTTGCGCAAACCAATCAAAATACGCTTATTGTGATTTTTACCAAACATAGGTAGCATAAAACAAATTGGCCAAAAATTTAAAAAAAAATTTGATTTTTACATTTTTTTGGGGAGAATTTCATATAAAAAAATGTTAAAAATATTGTTATTTTTTCAAAATAAACGCTCTTTTTTTGTTTATGGCGCAAAAAGTAAAAATCGCACAGGTGATCAAATACCACCAAAAGAAAGCTCGTAATTTTTGTTTGGGTACGGCGTCGCACGACTGCGCAATTGTCAGTTAAAGTCGCACAGTGCCGAATTGCAAAAAGTGGCCCAGACGTAAGACAGCAAAATCCTCTAGTGGTAAAGTGGTTAAGGTTGCTTTTTATGTTTGAGAAAATGCTAGATTCATCCTGAGCATCGTGTCAAGGTTAGGAAAGGTGGGATTTGAGACTACATCTGTGCCCATTCCCAATTGTTATTAGTACACAGAAGAAAATATAGCGAGTGGCAGGGATTTTTAGGGAACTAAAACAACCAACACAAATAACTAGTAAAAAATTGATACAACACTTTGTTATTACAAAGCTAAAACCCTAAATACAAACCAAAAATTCTTTATATACCCCATATCTTTTTTAGATAACATCATAAATCCATGCCTGCAAATAAAGTTTTGTATCAATTTTTTTTTACAAATAATTAGTGTTGGTTTTTTTGGTGCCCTAAAAATTATTGCCATCTGCTATATTTTCTTTTGTATACTCATCCTGAACATCACAGATTTGGTTCTAGGTAACAAAAATCAAAACGTCTGCAATGATCAAGTGCCATGAATCCGACACCAAAAATGTGGCAAAAGCCATGCAGCAATGCCTAACTAAACGCAGTTCTAGGTAATTATGTGCATGTAATTACACACTCATAGTTGCTGACCAGACTTTTTCTGGCACTTTTCATTTACAAGTTTAAATCAGTATTTTTTGCAAGAAAATTACTTATAACCCCCAAACATTGTACATTTTTTTTTTTTTTTAAGCAGAGGCCCTAGGGATTAAAATGGCTATTGCAATTTTTAATGTCACATGACATGCTATTTGCGCAGAACTTTTGCAATCACAATTTTTTGGGAAAAAACACGCTTTAACTAATTTAAAAAAAAACACAATAGTTACCCCAATTTTTGTATAATGTGAAAGATGATGTTATGTTGAGTAAATAGAGACCTGAAATGTCACACTTTAAAGTTGCGCACATTCTTGGAATGGCAAAAAATGACGGTACTTAAAAATCTCCATAGGCAGCGCTTTAAACGCCTTTACGGGCTACCTGCTTAGAGTAACAGAGGGGTTCTAGTGCTAGAATTATTGCTCTTGTTCTAGAATTCGCAGCGATACCTTACATGTGTTGTTCGTATACCGTCTACATATGTGGGCGTGACTTTTGTATGCGTTCGGTTCTGCGCGCGAGCATGAAGTGATAGGGCGCTTTCATTATTTTTTCTTTTTCTTTTTTTTTACACTGTCCCTGTAATTTATTTTTTTCTTTTTTGATCACTTTTATTCTTATAACAAGGAATGTAAACATCCCTTGTAACAGAAATTTTGATGAAAGGTCCTCTTTATGGAGAGATCTGGGGTCAAAAAGACCCCAAATCTCTTGTTTACCTTTAACCACTTTACCACCGGAGGATTTTGCTGTCTTACGTCCAGGCCACTTTTTGCGATTCGGCGCTGTGCGAATTTAACTGACAATTGCGCGGTCGTGCGACGCCGCTCCCAAACAAAATTTACGTCCTTTTTTTTCCCACAAATAGAGCTTTCTTTTGGTGGTATTTGATCACCTGTGCGATTTTTACTTTTTGCGCTATAATAAACAAAAAAGAGCGTTTATTTTGAAAAAATAACAATATTTTTAACATTTTTTTATATGAATTTCCTCCCAAAAAATATGTAAAAATCGAATTTTTTTAAATTTTTGGCCAATTTGTTTTCTGCTACCTATGTTTGGTAAAAAAAATCACAATAAGCGTATTTTGATTGGTTTGCGCAAAAGTTATTGCGTTTACTAACTAAGGGAAAGATTTCTGTCATTTTTGGTGTTTTTTTTTTTAACGAGTAATGGCGGCGATCTTCGATTTTTTTTGCGGGACTGCGACATTGCGGCGGACAGATCGGACCCTTGACTGACATTTTTGACACTTTTGGGGGTACCAGTGACATTACTGCAGTAATCAGTGCTATATATATGCACTGTTACTGTAAAAATGACACTGGCAGGGAAGGGGTTAATTTTATTGGAGAGGGAGGGGTTAATGTATGCCTGGTGCTTACTAACGTGTGGGGGGGGGGGTGACTGAGTGAGTCAGGGACAGATCGGATGTTCAGCTATGCTGAACACTCCGATCTGTTACTCCCTGTCACTTAGGAGATCCGCCCGCTCTGTTTACACAGGCGGGCGGATCTCCAAACTAGATTCCGAGACGATCGGGGAAGAGCAGCGGCGATCGCCGCCGCTCCTCCCCTGGCCCGACTCCCGCTGTGAATGAAAACAGCGGGAGCGAGCCTTTGGCGGCGCGGGAGCGAGCCTCCGGCAGCGCGCGAGCGCCGCCTACAGGGGGAGGAGTCCAGCGACATAGGTCTACGTCGCCTGACGATAACGAGCCACTGTGCCGCAGTAGAGGCCCAGTGGCCAGTGGTAAAGTGGTTAAAAGCAAAAGATAAAAAAAAATAAATGTTTTTTTTATCTTTCGCTTAAAAAAAAAAAAAAAAATATATATATATACATATTTTTTTTTTCTTCCAGCCTGGACCGGAAGTGAAGTCATGACTTCGCCCAGGTCCTCCAAGGCCATAGAGTAGATCATAGAGTGTTAACTGTTTGATCGCCTATGGGAGCAGCCGGCCGCATCGTCAGATAATTTCACGAGCGAACGGGTGGAACATGTCCCCTCACGCTGCTTCGGAAACTGTTCCAGTGGTGCATGAGCTACTTTTCATGAGAAAGCCTGAAAAAAAACGGTACTGAGGTAATGGCTGATATCTTCAGCCACAATCCCTGCAAACCTCTTGCAAACTGTAAAATATATACATGTAGCAAACCGTAACGCATATACACATATTGCGGTCAGCAAATGGGTAAAGTCAGCGGAAATCTGGCTACGTCAGATCAGGGCTGGTATATCATTTGGCAATGAATTGTCACCAAATGACATAAAAAAACACTCCGCAGCTGTAGGCTGGATGCAGTATCTAGACAAAACTGGAAACTGGGGTTCCTCTAATACTCCGATCAGATTCTTAAAGCGGTAATAAACTCCACTTTTTGATTTTTACCTACAGGTATACATATAATAAAGCTTACCTGCAGGGAAAATGAATATCTCCTAAATGTGCACCTTTTAGTAGATATATTTGCTTGTTTGGCAGCCCATGATGGCACCAGCACACAGAGCCTGCAAACCCGGAAGAAAGACCTGGTGAAGATGGAAGCCCTGTTAGCAGTGACAGCATGCCGCTGGAGGGATTCGGTTCAAGGTAAATCTTTTATAATGTGCTAGTATGTGATGCATATAATGGAGTTAATCAGAGCTTCACAGGTTGCCACTGGAGTCCTCTTCCACTCCTCCATGACGACATCACGGAGCTGGTGGATGTTAGAGACCTTGCGCTCCTCCATCTTCTGTTTGAGGATGCCCCACAGATGCTCAATAGGGTTTAGGTCTGGAGACATGCTTGGCCCCTTTACCCTCAGCTTCTTTAGCAAGGCAGTGGTCAGCTTGGAGGTGAATTTGGGGTCGTTATCATGTTGGAATACTGCCCTGCAGCCCAGTCTCTGAAAAGAGGGGATCATGGTCTGCTTCAGTATGTCACAGTACATGTTGGCATTCATGGTTGCCTCAATGAACTGTAGTTCCCCAGTGTCGGCAGCACTCATGCAGCCTCAGACCATGACACTCCCACCACCATGCTTAGCTGTAGGCAAGACACACTTGTCTTTGTACTCCTCACCTGGTTGCTGCCACACACGCTTGATACCATCTGAACCAAATAAGTTTATCTTGGTTTCATCAGACCACAGGAATTGGTTCCAGTAATCCATGTTCATAGTCTGCTTGTCTTCAGTAAACTGTTTGTGGGCTTTCTGGCGCATCATCTTTAGAAGAGGCTTCCTTCTGTGATGACATCAATGCAGACCAATTTGATGCAGTCTGCGGCGTATGGTCTGAGCACTGACACCCCTTCAACCCGTGCAGCACTGCTGGCAGCACTCATACATCTATTTCCCAAAGACAACCCCTGGATATGACGCTGAGCACATGCACTCAATTTCTTTGGTCGACCATGGTGAGGCCTGTTCTGAGTGGAACCTGTCCTTTTAAACCGCTGTATGGTCTTGGCCACCGTGCTGCAGCTCAGTTTCAGGGTCTTGGCAATCTTCTTACAACCTAGGCCATCTTTATGTACAGTAACAATGATTTTTTTCAGATCCTCAGAGAGTTCTTTGCCAAGAGGTGCCATGTTGAATTTCCAGTGACCAGTATGAGAGAGTGAGAGCGATAACACCGAATGTAACTCTCCTGCTCCCCATTCACACCTAAGACCTTGTAACACTAATAAATCACATGACACCAGGGAGGGAAAATGGCTAATTGGGCCCAATTTGGACATTTTCACTTAGTGGTGTACTCACTTTTGTTGCCAGAGGTTTAGACATTAATGGCTGAGTGTTGAGTTATTTTGAGGGGACAGCAAATTTACACTGTTATACAAGCTGTACACTCACTACTTTACATTGTAGCAAAGTGTCATTTCTTCAGTGTTGTCACATGAAAAGATAGAATATAGTATTTACAAAAATGTGAGAGGTGTACTCACTTTTGTGAGCTACTGTTCATATATATATATATATATATATATATATATATATATATATACTGCTCAAAAAAATTAAAGGAACACTTTTTATTCAGAGTATAGCATCAAGTCAAGCAAACTCCTGGAATATTGATCTGGTCAGTTAAGTAGCAAAGGGGGTTGTTAATAAGTTTCAGCTGCTTTGGTGTTAATTAAACTAACAACAGGCAACCTCCAAAACAGGAATGGTTTTACAGGTTGAGGCCACTGACATTTTTCCCCTACTCATCTTTTCTGACTGTTTTTCACTAGTTTTGCATTTGGCTAGGGCCATTGTCCCTACTGGGAGGAGGAGGTGATACCTGGACCCTATAGAGGTTGCACAGGCATTCCTTCTCCTCCAGAATGGCACATCAATATTGTTGTGTAAGTCAGGTTGAAAAAAAGACTCCATCAAGTTCAACCAAAGCAGAATTCTCTTACCTTCAGGACCCCTACAAAACCCTTAATCAACTTTCTCAGTCGGGGAAACTGTTCTTTCTTACCGCTAATGGCAATCTGGATTAATGTTCCATTACGTATTTTTCAAAATATAGCTAGTGCTTTATATTTTGTGCTTTTGGAAAAACATCCATCTTTTTTTTATCACTGTACGGTATCAGCTAGAACAGGTTCTTATAGAAGACTTGAATGTTTTTACAGCTCTTACAAAAAAATGACCTTTTGCAGCTGAAGATTAAAGCCTAATGAAACTTTCAGCATACAGCGGTATGAAACCCAAAATGTATTATATTTCAGCTTACCAATCATTGGATGTGGTGGCTGCCTCAGTTTTCTTTTCTTGGCTTTTCCACCTGTTTTCAGCTGGTGATCTGACCAGTAATGCCCTGTACACACGTACCGATCGTCGGCCGAACGATCGGCCGTCTTTTGTCCGAGGGCTGTCGTGTTGGTTGAAAACTGCAAAAGACTGCACACGAATTTTGTCGGCCAACAACAGCCGACTGCAGAAGGGATGTCATGTGATGGTTAACTTTCCGTGTGTTTTTTCTTCTCTGAGCATGCCCAGTCTTGCAAATCTGCTGTCTGTCGGCCGAATTCTGTACAGACTGGCGAACAATCGGCCGTTCTGGTGTTGGCCAACAAAAATTTTAATTCTTGCACGACAGATTCTTTTTGGCCGAAAGTGTGCTGTCGGCTGTCGGAAGCATCATACTAACAAGCCGAAAATCGGCCGATCGTTCGGCGGCCGAACATTTTCGGCCGACAATCGGTACGTGTGTACGGGCCTTAACACACCATCTCTGGAGGAATGAGCACAGTAGGCACAGCAGAAAGCAGCATTGTCAGTCAGGGGGTAGTGGTAAATGTATTAGCAGATTTAGAACCCCTAACAAATTGAAACCGAACTCCAGCTCACACTTTATAAACAGTTTCAGCATACATTTTTTTTTTTCCTTTTGGAATAAGGGTTTTACATAAATAAATAAAAGCTGATCATTGTAATCACCCCTGCTAGTGTTAAGTGTTTTGTCTCATCCATGCAAAAGTTTGTGCTGTGAAAAACAGATTTGCTGGTTGGACTACCAGATGAAAATAGAAGGAAAAAAGACAAAAAAAAAGTAAAACGAATGCAACCTTTAGAATAATTGGTAGGCTGCAATATAAGAAGAGTTTGCGTTTGGGTTTATTACCACTTTAACCCCTTTACCACCGGAAGATTTTGCTGTCTTACGTCCAGGCCACTTTTTGCGATTCGGCACTGTGCAAATTTAACTGACAATTGTGCGGTCATGCAACGCCATACGCAAACGAAATTTACGTCCTTTTTTTCCCACAAACAGAGCTTTATTTTGGTGGTATTTGATCACCTGTGCGATTTTCATTTTTTGCGATATTAATTAAAAAGTCGACAATTTTGAAAAAATAACAATATTTTTCTACTTTGACAGTTAAAAAATATCCAATATATTCAATTTTTGTTATATATTTAGGCCAAAATGTATTTAGCTACATGTCTTTTACAAAAAAATTCTCAATGAGCGTATTTTTAACCGCTTTATGACCGGAAGGTTTTACCCCATTCCTGACCAGGCCATATTTTGCGATTCGGCACTGCGTTAATTTAACGGACAATTGCGCAGTTGTGCAACGCTGTACCCAAATTAAATGTATGTCCTTTTTTCCCCACAAATAGAGCTTTCTTTTGGTGGTATTTGATCACCTGTGCGATTTTTACTTTTTTTGCTATAAATAAAAAAAGAGCGACAATTTTGAAAAAATAACAATATTTTTCACATTTTTTTATATGAAATTCCCCCCCCCCCCCCCAAAAAAAAAATGTAAAAATCTAAATGTTTTTATAATTTTAGGCCAATTTGTTTTCTGCTACATATTTTTGGTAAAAAAAATTGCAATAACCATAATTTTGATTGGTTTGCGCAAAAGTTATTGCGTTTACAAACTACGGGAAAGATTTCTGTCATTTTTGGTGGGTTTTTTTTTTAACGAGTAATGGCGACGATCTGCGATTTTTTTTGTAGGACTGCGACATTGCGGCGGACAGATCCGACCCTTGACTGACATTTTTGACACTTTTGGGGGTACCAGTGACATTACTGCAGTAATCAGTGCTATAAATATGCACTGCTACTGTAAAAATGGCACTGGCAGGGAAGGGGTTAATTTTTATTGGAGAGGGCGGGGTTATTGTTTGCCTGGTGCTTACTGACATGTGTGGGGGGAGGTGACTGAGTGACACAGACACAGATCGCAGGTTCAGCTATGCTGAATCCTGTAATCTGTCCCTGCCTGTCACTTAGGAGATCCGCCCGCTTTGTTTACACAAGCGGGCGGATTTCCACACTAGATCTCCAACAATCGGGGAAGAGCAGCGGTGATCACCGCCGCTCATCCCCTGAATACAGCGGGAGCGAGCCTCCGGCAGCGCGCGCGTGCCGCAGAGAGAGGGGAATGTCTGGTGACGTAGGTCTACGTCGCCAGACGATAACGAGCCACTTTGCCGTAGTACAGTCAACGTGACTGGTCGGCAAGTGGTTAAATCAGCTAAATACACTCCAAGTTCATCAGAACAAAAGGTGCGCAAAGTCTCTTTAGGAAGCATCCACAGCGTGAATAGAAAAGTCTGCCCCCTGCCAGCAACCTGCAGAGCAGGACCCTGGCTCTCTGTTTGCAAGAAGTGGTCTCTGTGTAGAGGTCCAACACTTCCCCTGTTGTGCCAGAATTTGTTTTTTTTTTTTTTCAATCAGCAAAACTCATTCTCTATGCAGATTGGAGAGCCATGCTCTCTAAACATAAGATCTCTCTATCTCTCTCTGCACCATGCTGGCAGGGGACATGCTTTTCTAGACTGTGGCTGCTTCTAAAAAAAAAAACTGTAAGACTTTGCACGCCATTCTTTTAATGTGCCTAGACTGTATTTAGCCTATTTAACCACTTCAGCTCTGGAAGGTTTTACCCCCCTTAATGACCAGGCCATTTTTTGCGATTCAGCACTGCGTTATTTTAACGAAAAATTGCGCGGTCGTGCGACGCTGTACCCAAACACAATTGATGTCCTTTTTTTCCCACAAACAGAGCTTTCTTTTGGTGGTATTTTGATCACCTCTGCGGTTTTTAGATTTTGCTAAACAAGCAAAGAGCGACAATTTTGAAAAAAAAAACGCCATATTTTTTACTTTCTGCTATAAAACATTCCCAATGAAAAAAATTTAAAAAATCCAATTTTTTTTATCAGTTTAGGCCAATTTGTATTCTGCTACCGTACTTATTTTTGGTAAAAAAAAATCCCAAAAAGCGTATTTTAATTGGTTTGAGCAAAAGTTATAGCATTTTTGGAATTTTTATTTATTTTTTTGTTTTTATTAGTAATGGCAACGGTCAGCTATTGCGACATTGCGGCGGGCAGATCGGGCCCCTAGCTGACATTTTTGACACTTTTTTGGGGACCAGTGACTATAATACAGTAATCAGTGCTAAATATTATGCACTGTTACTGTATAAATGACACTGGCAGGGAAGGGGTTAATATTGGGGGTGATCAAATGGGTTAATGTATGCCTAACAATGCTTACCAACTGTTGGGGTGAAGGGTTCTGTGACAGGCACAGAGAGATCGGGGTTTCAGCTTAGCTGAAACTCCTGATCTCTCCCTGCAGACCCGCCTCCTCCCATGGCCCGCCTCCCACTGTGTCTAAACACAGCGGAAGAGCGGCTCCTGCGGCACGCGTGCGCCGCCGAAACCTCGTTCACAAAATCACATAGTACTACGTGATTTTGCACAGCCGAGCCGCCCTGCCGCAGTAATACTACAGTGGGCGGTTGGCAAGAGGTTAAACTAAAGTTTCAGTTGGACTTGAAAACTCTTTCTTACAGCTGCACCAGGTTCCCCTTCATGTTGAAAGTACATGGTATATTCCAGGTCTCAAAGAAAGGATGAGACACTGGAGGTTGGGGATTTAGGTGTGCCCAAACAAAAATATAACAATGTTTAAAAACCATAACTTTTAATTGGTAATACAACTAAAATATCACACAAAAACGTGGTGCATTAAAATTCCTGCATATATGCATAAAAGAATACATCTGAAGTCTCATCCTGTTGGGGAGAATGAACTGGTTCTGTTTTTTGATCCCTATTGTAGTGTCAATATCTTTATTCAGTTTCTCAACATCCAGATTCAACACCACATTTAACATCCATACCTAATGCCTCCCTGCCCTTCCAAGACCTATGATAATAAGATGTTTTTTGCGGTCAGTTTGTGGAGGCTTACACGAAATAGAAGTCGGATCCTGAAGAAGCCTGCACTGTTGGCGAAACACGTTGATCTGTACCTCTTTCGGAGTTCATCCAATATCTCAATACGTGTACTGTATTATTATATGCATATATACAGGAATTTTATTGCATCATGTTTTTGTGTGATATTTTAACTGTATTACCAATTAAGATTTATGGTTTTTAACCATAGTTCGTTTTTTGTTTGGGCACACCTAAATACCCAACCTCCAGTATCTCATCCTTTCTTTGAGACCTGGAATATACTCTGTACTTTCTTAATTTTTGTAGGGGATGGTGCTACAATTTTTATATAGGTAATTTCCCTCCAGCCAACACTTTTCTGTCCCTTGCTGTCCTTAAAGCCATAGCAAACTGCACCAATTTTTTTGAACCCTGCAAGGTAATATGCATACTAGCACATTATGGCATTACCTTGCAGGGTTAAAAAAAATGTGCATTGCATACTTGCCCATTATGTTAAACTTACCTGAAAACAAAGCCTTCCAGCGCCGAGCTGTGACTATTGCAGGTGCTTCCATCTTTGCCCGGTCTTCCTTCCAGGTCCACAGACTCTGGCTGTGTGAGTGGCCGGAGCCGTGATGATGTCACTCCCGCGCATGCATGCAGGAGCTGACGCTTACGGCACAGGTCTTTGAAGGTACAGCCCGGATGGCCCTTCCTTCAGAGCGTATGCTGGTCCATATGCAGTGCAAGTATAAGCATCCAGGTGTATAGACCCATTAAAAACAATAGGCTGCATTTAAAATAAAAAGCCTGAATACCTAATAACGTTCTTAGGCATCCGTGTCCAAGAGGCCTGAAGCAGAAGAATGTAAAAAAAAAAATGTGAACAGGCAGGCTCCTTATTGCAGAAAAGGCATGCAATAAAACACATGTATCTATGTCTGTTGGCAATCCTCTGGGGAATGTACACAGAGCTACGCGTGCCATTGTACCAGGATAAATGACTCCCGAGCATGCGCAGAATGACGTCATGCCACAGCGGCCAATCAAGACAGCCAACGACTTTCACCCACAAGAAGCTGGGGAGAAGATGTCAGCGCCGGTGAGGAACCTCACAGAGAATAGGTGACTGTTCCTGCCTTTGGTTCCGCTTTAAAGTTAACAGTTTTCAGTGGATTTTTTTAAATAAAATTGTAATACTTTAAGAAACTTTTTAATATTCCCTCCAGCCTTAACTGCTTCTGAAGGTCGAATAAATTCAGTTCAAGTGTCATTAAGCCCGCATCATTAAAAACTGACAGTACATGCTGTATTACATGCTGTTCATACTCTCACAGTCACTATGGGATTTGTTTTTTGTATTCTGCCAAAAACCTGGTGGGTCCTGCTGTTTACTGTCCCTTCCTCCTTGCCCGTGTCCCCCCTGCAGCCTGAGATTGATATACCAGCCATTGTCACATCTACTGAGCATGCTCCAGTTTCAGTTCCCTTCTAAGCTGTTAATTTCCTTCTTTTTCTTATCTGTGCAGCCCACATGACTATGAAGTCATGTGGGCATATACACTCCACACCGATAAATGACAGGCCACTCCACCCCTCATTCATACACACTAAACAGCTAAACACTTAGGGGGTGGGATATTACATGCTGATTGATGGAGGCTTCACCTCCCTGTAATTCTAAGCACTTACAAACAATAGACACAGGCTGGGTGGGCATGAAACAGGCTTTAATTGTAAGAACCTCAGCAGAGATAGCCCACACCATGCTTTTACACAAAAATAGTGACGATTTGAGTTCAAATACATATTTGTATAACAATTTTAGCCCCCATTCACACTACCGCAACGCTACCACGACGCTACCTCGGAGCGGCCGCCACGGACTTCATAACATTGAAGTCTATGGCGGTCGCCTCCTGGTCGCCCCAAAGAAGCTCCGGACCCTTTTTCTAGGTCGGAGCGACTTGTGTCGCTCCTATTAGAACGGGTCCGCAGCTTCCCTATGGGAGGCGACCTGCGGCGACCTGTGAGGCGACCAGGTCGCCTCACAGGTCGCCCTAGTGTGAACCGGCACTAAAGCATTTATTTGATATTATTTATTTATTTTTTTTTTTGAAGACCTACGTCGCTAGACTCCTCCCCCTGTAGGCGGCGCTCGCGCGCCGCCGGAGGCGCGCTCCCGCTGTTTTCATTCACAGCGGGAGTCGGGCCAGGGGAGGAGCGGCGGCGATCGCCGCTGCTCTGCCCCGATCGTCGGGGAATCCAGTTTGGAGATCCGCCCGCCTGTGTAAACAGAGCGGGCGGATCTCCTAAGTGACAGGGAGTGACAGATCGAAGTGTTCAGCATAGCTGGACATCCGATCTGTCCCTGTCTCACACAGTCACCTCCCCCCCCCCCACACACGTTAGTAAGCACCAGGCATACATTAACCCCTCCCTCTCCAATAAAATTAACCCCTTCCCTGCCAGTGTCATTTTTACAGTAACAGTGCATATTTATAGCACTGATTACTGCAGTAATGTCACTGGTACCCCCAAAAGTGTCAAAAATGTCAGTCAAGGGTCTGATCTGTCCGCCACAATGTCGCAGTCCCGCAAAAAAAAAATCGCAGATCGCCGCCATTACTCGTTAAAAAAAACCCACCAAAAATGACAGAAATCTTTCCCTTAGTTAGTAAACGCAATAACTTTTGCGCAAACCAATCAAAATACGCTTATTGCGATTTTTTTTACCAAACATGGGTAGCAGTAAAGAAATTGGCCAAAAATGTAAAAAAAAATAGTTTTTTACATCTTTTTGGGGGGAATTTCATATAAAAAAATGTTAAAAATATTGTTATTTTTTCAAAATAAACGCTCTTTTTTTGTTTATAGCGCAAAAAGTAAAAATCGCACAGGTGATCAAACACCACCAAAAGAAAGCCCTGTTTGTGGGAAAAAAAGGACGTAAATTTCGTTTGGGTACGGCGTCGCATGACCGCGCAATTGTCAGTTAAAGTCGCACAGCGCCGAATCGCAAAAAGTGGTCCAGACGTAAGACAGCAAAATGCTCTAGAGGTAAAGTGGTTAAACAGTGTGTGTATAGTATCCCTTTCATCTTTCCCCATAGCTAAGGTGCTACATCCCCTCATTCATTTTATTTGTTTTCTTCTCCACTCTTCCAGAAGATCATTTAGTGAACTGGTGTCCAATAGTAAGTTTCATATTTTAGATGGACTATATTAATCCATAAATGAACATAGAAGCATAGGGGTCTATTTATAAAGACTGGGCCCATTTCTGTTTCTTCCTAAAAAAAGACCTTTTGGCAGAAGAAAGGCATTACCTGGTCCACCGCCCATTCCTTGATTATGCAAATGCTTGAAACTCAGCTTTTGGAACTTCTAAGTGTGTTGGTTTTCTAGCCCCCCACTGAGTACTGGGCTTCCTGCTAAATGAAGTGATTTGTAGCAGAGGAACTACATCAACCATCATATAAAATTAACCATAAGTATATAGATTCACACCAGTATGTTTATATAAGAAAAGTTTAATAATAGCACATATATCCAATGTAAGAACAGGTTTTATGAGAAAAGGGTCCGATAGGAGTTGTGGTTGAATTGTGCACATATACCCCGGGTATATGTAGGTATTAGTAAAGATACCGCCAGATAAATGTTGCAGCAAAATCTAGTTTTAGGAACCCCTGAGGATGATCACAATGCAGTGTTCATCTTGGTGTTGGAAACCATATCTGCGGTGATAAGGAAATTATCCAGCTGTTGTCCAACCAGCCTGGAATGCAGCTTTTCACCAGAAGAAGCTGTGGTGAGGTACTGGATCTCAGAGTCAGCCTATCTATTCTTAATCCCTAGTAGCATTTAATCTGTCATGCAACTGGACCGCTAACTCATCCGAATTGGCCATCGAATGCCTAACCTGGCCCTAGCCTATTCTGGTTATTGAGCCCTGAGCTAAAACTACCCAGACCAAAAGGCACATGGTTATCTAAAATACCAGGAGCTGAAAATAAACTCTATTGCAATAAACAGGTTCACCTACTATCATACCAGAAGAGTTACCACTACACAAATACAGTAGCACATACACTATATTATCAAAAGTATTGGGACACCTGCCTTTACACACACTTGAACTTTATTGGCATCCCAGTCTTAGTTCGTTGGGTTCAATATTGAGTTGGCTCACCCTTTGCAGCTATAACAGCTTCAACTTTTTTTGGTATGCTGTCCACAAGGTTTAGGAGTGTGTCTATGGAAATGTTTGACCATTCTTTCAGAAGCACATTTGTGAGGTCAGGCACTGATGTAGACGAGAAGGCCTGGCTCGCAGTCTCTGCTTTAAATCATCCCAAAGGTGTTCTATCAGGTTGAGGTCAGGACTCTGTGCAGGCCAGTCAAGTTCTTCCACCCTAAACTCACTCATCCATGTCTTTATGGACCTTGCTTTGTGCATTGTTGCGAACCGATGTAGCCCTACGTCGGTTCGCGTAGGAGGGCCAGCCTGCCGCAGTATATATGCAGTGGGCAGTCCGGAACCGGTAAAAAAGAAGAGCCACTTACAGGCGGGACAGCAGATCCCTAAAATACTCTATTGTAGGGATTTTTTTAACATGGAATCCAGACCGCTTTAAAGGCAGGGAATTTTGTGGCCTCAGATATTTGTGGTCCTAAGAAAATAAAGGAAAAAGTGGCCAAAAGGTACCCAGCTGGAATACAGCACCAGTCATGCTTCAAACTCTAAATTCCAGTGGCATCTCATGCCTTGGATGAACAGATTCCCTGTATAGGTACTACAGACAGTCTTCAGTAGACACGTGCGTTTCGTTGCGTTTCAAATTAAAATTCAGACAAAATTTTCATTATTTGTAGATTCTGATGTATCTGAAATTCCGAATCACAATAGTGATTTAATGTTTTTCAACCAATCAGAAATACATTTTTACAAAACAAATTAACGTATCGAAATTATGAATTTAAAAAATTCAAAAATGAATGTGAATTCAAATTCAAAATGGAAACATATTGCAAAAAATACAGTAAGGTATAAAAGTGAAATAAGATGATGACAAGAATAGAATAGAACCAATATAGCTGTCTTCATAATGATTTGATATAACAAATATACTAACCGAATCCGAATATACAAAGCAAATTCCAAAAGCTAATTATTCTAGCGAAAATGACGAAACAAAATTATTAATTTAAAGCGGAATGTCACCTTCTCAGTCAACACTATTTTTAATCCTTATGCTGCCAGCATTAGTTAATAGATAGAAAAGTATGTCATATTTTTCTTTTTACATTTCTTCAGTTACTTACTGGTTTCTACGCCTAGACAAATGATGTCATACATCCCAGGAGTCTTCAGGAGGGGAGGAGGGGTTGTCTCACCTAAATGCATTCTCCTGCCTGCATGCCTAAGCTAAGGGCAAATGGATTCAGGGAAGCAAGCCCTTTCTCAAGATGGCCAGAAATGCAGGGGGTCGGGGGGGGGGGTGATTTCTCAGCAAAATAGAGCATGTAGAAATGAATGGGGGAATTTACTCTGAATATTAAAAATGAATAAACAGCAATTTTAGTTTATGGTGCCCAGATGCAGTGAAGTTTCGGTTTAATGAACAAATCCAAAACAAAACAAATGTTTCTGTCATGCATATCTCTAGTCTTTCGAGAAAAACAGAAGTGGTAAAATTTGCAAGCACTAACCTGTAAGTGCCCCAAGGACACTATACTCTTTTTTCTAAAATAGTCAGTTTTACTAATAGTAAATGGTCATACACTTGTATCTCACCACTGAGCAGTCTGCACATCACCATAGATCATTTGGGTTACACCACATGTCTGATGAAGAGGCAGGTGGCTACGAATATGGTGTTTAATAGAACTCACTTTATCTGAAATCAATGACATCCCAAGATTTGTCCTCATTTTCTATTTTTCACTGCTCCACCATACTTGTCTAACCATCTCCAAGTTCCACACAACTGAACTAGATTTGGGCTAACCCTGAGCGCCCTAATGTGAACACCAACAACAAATGAAATTGTGGCACAAACAAATGATAATCCATCATACGTTAGCCGCTCTTCTGGTGGACAGCTTCCTTCCAATGTGGTATGGCTGCAAATAAGCTCTTTAATTTTATATTTCTGTGAGTTTGCATTTGACTTTTTAATCATAATAAACCCTTTGAGTGTGAACACCAAACTGTGTGGAGACAGATGGATTCTCCACAAGTGTTACATAATTAGTCAGGTTGAAAAAAGACACAAGTCCATCCAGTTCAACCAATAAAAAAAAAACAGTAAAGAAAACCAAGCCATACAATCCCATATACATAATCCTATACCGGCAGTTGATCCAGAGGAAGGCGAAAAAACCCCAGCAAAGCATGATCCAATTTGCCCCAGCATGGGAAAAAATTCCTTTCTGATCCCCTGAGAGGCAATCGGATATTCCCTGGATCAACTTATAACCTATAAATCTATAAATATTAGTACCCATTTATATTATGTACACCCAGGAAAGAATCCAGGCCTTTTTGAAAGCAATCTAGTGAGCTGGCCAGAACCACCTCTGGAGGGAGTCTAGTCCACATTTTCACAGCTCTTACGGTGAAGAAACCTTTCCATATTTGGAGATAAATCTCTTTTCCTCTAGACGTAAAGAGTGCCCCCTTGTCCTCTGTGATGATCTTAAAGTGAATAACAACACCAAGTTCACTATATAGACCCCTTATGTATTTATACATGTTGATCATATCCCCCCCTTAATCTCCTCTTCTCAAGAGAGAATAAATTTGGTTCCTCTAATCTTTAGTCATAGCTGAGCTCCTCCATGCCTCTTATCAGTTTGGTTGCCCTTCACTGCACTTTCTCCAGTTCCCCGATATCCTTTTTAAGAACTGGTGCCTAAAACTGAACTGCATATTCCAGATGAGGTCTTACTAATGATTTGTACAGGGGAAAATTATATCTCTCTCTCTGGAGTCCGTGCCTCTGTTAATACAAGAAAGGACTTTGCTTGCTTTGGAAACCGCAGCTTAGCATTGCATGCTATTAAGCTTAGGATCTACTAGAACACCCAGATCCTTCTCCGCTATGGATTCCTTCAGTTCTACTCCCCTTAGTATGTATGCTGCATGCATATTCTTAGCCCCCAAGTGCATAACTTTACATTTATCAACATTAAACCTCATTTGCCACATAGTTGCCCAATGAAACAGTACACTGAGGTCAGCTTGTAAATTGGGAACATCATGTAAGGAAGTTATTCCACTGCAAAGCTTGGTATCAACTGCAAAGACTGAAATGGTACTTTTAATCCCAGACTCTATATATTATTTATAAAGATATTAAAAAGTAAGGGTCCTAACACTGAACCTTGGGGTACACCACTGATAACTTTAGACCATTCAGAGTAAGAATCATTAACCACTACTCTCTGAATTCTATCTTTTAGCCAATTTTCTATCCATTTACAAACTGATCTTTCCAAGCCTGTAGACTTTACCTTACACATTAGCCGTGTGTGGGGAACTGTGTCAAACGCTTTTGCTAACAAGTATACTACTTCCACAGCCACCTCTCTGTCCAAGGTTTTACTTACCTCCTCATAAAAAGAAATCAGGATTGTTTGACAACTTCTGTCTTTCATGAATCCATGCTGTCTGTTGCTAAAAATATTTTTTTCCAGCAAGAACTCATCTATGTGGTCTTTTATTAAACTCTCCAGTATCTTCCCGACTAAAGAAGTTAACTAACAGGTCTATATTTACTTTGATCCCTTTTTAAATATAGGCAAAGACTTTGATCCCTTTTTAAATATAGGCACCACATTGGCCCTACGCCAATCCAGTGGTACTATTCCAGTCCATAACGAGTCTCTAAAAATTAGAAACAAAGACTTTGAAATTACAGCGCTCAATTCTTTTAGGATGCGTGGGTGAATGCCATCTGGTCCAGGCGCTTTATCCACCCTTATTCTGTCTAAATGTTTCTGGACCATATCACTTTTGAGCCATTGTGGATCATTTGGGGCTGTGTCAATACATCCCCATTATGGTCATGAGCTCCCCCATGCTCCTTTGTATACACAGAGCTGAAGAAAGTATTTAATAAATTTGCCTTCTCTTTGTCCCCAGTCACCCACTCCTGATTATTTTGTAAAGGGCCTACATACTCAGACCTAACCTTTTTACTATTAAAATATTTGAAGAATTTTTGGGGGTTTTTCTTACTATCTTTTGCAATCTGTCGTTCATTTTGAATTTTTGCGTCCTTGATTTCCTTTTTATATATTCTGTTATATTCTTTGTAACAGTAAAGCAATGATAGTGTTCCTTCATTTTTATAGTTTTATAAAAGCTCTTTTCTTATTATTTATAGCTTTTTTAACTTTGGCCGTGAGCCACATAGGTTTTTTTTTTTTTAGCCTTTTAAAATTATTGCCCATGGGAATATACTTTGCAGTATGTTTGCATACAGTCTTTTTGAAAGTCTCCCATTTCTGTTCTGTGTTCATCTATGCCAATATTCCCTCCCAGTCTAAATCCTGGAGAGCAGCCCTCATCCTTGGCTGTTTTTAGGTTGCCTACATTAGTTATCTCCTGTTGCCCACTGTGCCTACTGTGGCCCAAGGGCCAGATTTGGCCCTTTGCTTGCCTTTATCCGGCCCTTGGGGCACTACTCCTCCAAGTGACACCAATGATGGGACATTATTCCTACCACTGATAACATTGATAGGGCACTACTCCTCCCACTGACACCATTGATGGGTCACTAACCCTCCCACTGACATCATCGATGGAGCACTATTCCTCCCACTAACAAAAATGTTGAGGCACTATTTCTCCCACTGACACCAAGGATTGGGCACCATTTCTCCCACTGACATCAATAATGGGGCACTATTCCTTTTACTGGCACCACTGAAGGGGGACTAACCCTCCCACTGACACCAATGATGGGGCACTATTCCTCCCACTGACACTAATGATGGGGCATTATTCCTTCCACTGGCACGAACGATTGGGCACTTATTCTCCCACTGGCGCCATCGATAGGACACTATTCTGCCCAATGATGCCAACAATGGGGCACTATTCCCCTCTTTAAAACCAACCATGGGACATTGTTTATTCCAACTGGCCACAGTTTGGGCCCTTTATAGGCTGAAGAAGAGTAAATTGGCCCTTTGCTTAGGGAGTTTGAAGACCCACACATTCCCCTGGCCCCCCATAACCTCAGCTATTGTGAGTTTTCTCATTCTCTACCTACTCTCTCCTAAAAATGATTCATCTCACAGTTTTTTTGGACTACTACAAGTCTACTACACAATATAGACTCTTTTGCATTTTTCACCCATTTCTTTTTATTTTTTCTCTCCACAAGTTTTTCGCTTACTTCCATTTTTGAAAGACAAACATTCCTACAAATAAAAACTGGGACTTTTAGCAGTCTGAACATCAAAATCAATTTGACATTCAACCTCAGTGAAGACTGGAAGAAACACAAAACTTACCAGCATTGTTTGTTTAAGTCTGGTGTAGATGTACCTTTCTAATGCAGATGGCAAAACAAGCAATGGGGTGTATGACCCCCAAAAAACAGTCTGAAAGGAATTAAATCTGAGCCACTTTACCGGCATGGAAATAAAATGATCCGTTCCTGTACACAATAATCTGACGGCTAGTCAGACATACTGCCCTGCTGGCATAATATCACACGCACACTGTGTCTTCCCAGAATAAAATAACAGGATTTGTCAGTTTCATGAATAGAAATCTTCATTTTGAACACACACCGCACTTTCAAAACTGTCAACAAAGTAATGTTTCCAGTCAACTTCTTGACAGTTCTCAAGAGTGGAATCTGATATCCAGGGACACAACTGCTGAGATCCCTCGTATGTGGGCACTGTTTTCCTTCTCGCCAGGGTACCAGTAATGTTCTGAATACTACATCAGAATGAATGGAATATTACATTAGACCACATTTGCAAAACTTCTAATGGTTGGGGGTGTGATACCTCTGACCTTTTAAGCCTGTGAGCTTCTACACAGTACTTCACCCTAAAAAAAACCTCTGATTGGAATAACAGCATATGTGTATGCATACAGTACACCCCTCACATTTTTATAAATATTTTATTATATCTTTCATGTGACAACACTCAAGAAATGACACTTTGCTAAAATGTAAAGTAGTGAGTGTACAGCTTGTATAACAGTGTAAATTTGCTGTCCTTCAAAATAACTCAACACACAGCCATTAATGTCTAAACAAAAGTGAGTACACCCCAATGTGAAAATGTCCAATAGGGTCCAAAGTGTCAATATTTTGTGTGGCCACCATTTTTTTCCAGCACTGCCTTAACCCTCTTGGGCATGGAGTTCACCAGAGCTACGAGGTTGCCACTGGAGTCCTCTTCCACTGCTCCATGATGACATCACAGAGCTGGTGGATGTTAGAGACCTTGCACTTCTCCACCTTCCGTTTGAGGATGCCCCACAGATGCTCAATAGGGTTTAGGTCTGGAGACATGCTTTGCCCCTTTACCCTCAGCTTCTTTAGCAAGGCAGTGGTCATCTTGGAGGTGAATTTGGGATCATTATCATGTTGGAATACTGCCCTGCGGGCCAGTCTCTGAAGGGAGGGGATCATACTCTGCTTCAGTATGTCACAGTACATGTTGGCATTCATGGTTTCCTCAATGAACTGTAGTTCCCCAGTGCCGGCAGCACTCGTGCAGCCCCAGACCATGACACTCCCACCACCATGCTTGACTGTAGGCAAGACACACGTGTCTTTGTACTCCTCACCTGGTTGCTGCCACACATGCTTGACACCATCTGAACCGAATAAGTTTATCTTGGTCTCATCAGACCACAGGACATGGTTCCAGTAATCCATGTTCATAGTCTGCTTGTCTTCAGCATACTGTTTGCGGGCTTTCTTGGGCATCATCTTTAGAAGAGGCTTCCTTCTGGGACGACAGCCATGCAGACAAATTTGATGCAGTGTGTGGTGTATGGTCTGAGCACTGACAGGCTGCCCCCCCCCACCCCTTTAATCTCTGCAGCAATGCTGGCAGCACTCATACATCAATTTCCAAAGACAGCCTCTGGATATGATGCTGAGCATGTGCACTCAACTTCTTTGGTCGACCATGGCGAGGCCTGTTCTGAGCGGAACCTGTCCTGTTAAACTGCTGTATGGTCTTGGCCACCGTGCTTCAGCTCCGTTTCAGGGTCTTGACAATCTTCTTATAGCCTAGGCCATCTTTATGTAGAGCAACGATTCTTTTTTTCAGATCCTTAGAGAGTTCTTTGCCATAAGGGACAATGTTGAACTTCCAGTGACCAGTCTGAGAGATTGAAAGCGATAACACCAAATTTAACACTCCTGCTCTCCATTCACACCTGAGACCTTGTAACACTAATGAGTCACATGACACCAGGAAGGGAAAATGGGTAATTGGGCCCAATTTGGACATTGTCACTTAGGGGTGTACTCACTTTTGTTGCCAACGGTTTAGACATTAATGGCTGTGTGTTGAGTTATTTTGAGGGGATAGCAAATTTACACTGTTATACAAGCTGTACACTCACTACTTTACATTGTAGCAAAGTGTCATTTCTTCAGTGTTGTCACATGAAAAGATATAATAAAATATTTACAAAAATGTGAGGGGTGTACTCACTTTTGTGAGATACGGTATATGTAATTATAACAATACATAGTTATTTAGTTAAAATGCATGTCTGAGTAAAATAAAATGAACTCTAGAAACACAACACCAGTGGGCCTTTTTTTCAATACAATAAAATCTTGAACCTTGTGACTACTATGTGCAAACTGGCAATGGAGGAGGCATTGCAAATCTTAGGGGGCTAAACAGGTAAAGAGTATGATACTTTGATTTGCTTACTGACCTCCTTTACTGTTTGGAGCCAACAGATGCTAGACAGTTTAGGATATTTGACCACACCTAATTGAAGGGATATTATTAAGAAGTTCCATATATAAATTACAGTTGAATTTTGACCTGGACTATAATAGCCTGTTAAGTATCAAGTATGGGCTAATAATGTCCTCTGTGGGGTCTCCTCTTTCTCTTCTTCTCTGCCTGTCAAGGCCGACCACACTTGTGAACAACAATTCAGGGTAATTGACCATATTTGATTGGAAGGGATATTAGCGAGAAGTTCCACTTATATATTACAGATGAAGTTTAACCTGGAATATGATATCCAGTGAGTGTCAAATATGGGCCTGTCCTTGTAAAGATGTCCTCTGTGGAGTCTCTTCTTTCTCCCCTTCTTAACCTGCTGAGACCAACCACACTTGTGCACAACAATTCAGGGTAATTGACCATACTTGATTGGAAGGGATATTGTCAAGACGTTCCACCTATTTATTACAGTTGAAGTTTGACCTGGACTATGTTAGCGCATTAGGTGTCAAGAAACACCCTGTCCCTGTAAATATATCTGTGGGGTCTCCTCTTTCTCCCCTTCTCTGCCTACAAAGACTAACCAGACTTCTGCACAACAAGTATTGCACTTTAGTTTTAAATTGGCTGGATATCATTTCAAAATCCGTACCCACTAATAATGTCCTCCTTAAAAAGTAAACGTTGTTCATGAAATGCGTTGGGATGAAATCCCAAGTCTATGGACTATATCAGTGTTTCTCAATTTTTTTTCATTCAAGGCATCATTTAAATATATGGACAATCTCAAGGCACCCTCTAAAATTATGGACAATCTCAAGGCACCATCTAAAATGATGGACATTCTCAAAGCACCCCATTCTAAAATGTAAAGAAATATTCTAATAGTTTTACATAATACATCAACATCCACACATGTAGGTCACCCAATTTTAGAGGTCATTTATTCTTCCAAATTCAATACACTTTTTCACACTGGTACTGACTAGTATTCCAATGTTTCTCTTCTCCCTCAGTTTTTCTTTATCATTCAGCTAATGTGACCCCAGTGCAGACAGAGAGGGGCAGGGGAGGGTCATTGGTTGTTAGGACCCTGGCGGCGAGAAGGTCGTAATAGTACATAATAAAAACCTGTGGCTTTGTGTAACTAAAATGCAGGCTTTATCCATCTTCTGGCTTGTATACAATTTTGGGACAATGTTTAGGCATTTTGCCAAGGCACCCCTGAAGAAACCTCAAGACACCCTGGTTGAAAAAGGCTGGACTATATGCATTATTTTGAAATATCAACATAGAATATATAATATTTTGGAGATGCTAAGCCAAGAAAATTGGATAAATTAAAAGTGGTTATACAGTATGTTAATAACTGGTGACATGCAATTGAACGACCAGCCTAGACGTGTAGTTTTAAACATTAATGGTTTTATGTGATGTAATTAAAGTATACCATTCCCATGAGACATTTCTTGTATTTCACATGGTTTATGATTTTAAAATACTGAAAAAAGTCCCACTGGTGTTGTGTTCCTAGAGTTAATGAACTTTGGGGACCATGGTATGGACATACAATTATTTGTTTTTGGATTGTCTGTAAGCAACAAAATAAAAAATACACATTTAGTAAACCTCTACAATACATACACATTTTTCCAGATTTTATCCCTGCAAGTACAATGCCCATTGATCTGCCAGGAATCCAGTGAGCTCCTAACTTCCCATTTGGGCTGACGACACTGCCTCTGCTGCTATGAAATCCCAAGCAATGTTGCTCCATGCCCCATTCATCTTCATCCCTCTCCATACACATACATTGATTTCTTAGCAAAACAATACCGCTACCTTCATTCTCAAGAGCCTGCCCACACATTGTTTGAAGGGAAACCTTTCTTAGGAGATTCAGTTCTGGATGCATGCCTGCATGGTAGCAAAATACCTCCTATGTCACTGGGAATGATAACCGAGGAAAAAAGAAAGAGAAAAAAATAATGCTGGAAGGTGATCTAAAAGGTGGAAAGGGAGGTTTGTGAATAAATATCAGTGAAGCTTCCACATACACTTTAATTTTTTAAATTCCTAAGGAAATGTTTCCTAATAATAAATAATATATACAGTATATATACAGTATATATATATATATATATATATATATATATATATATATATATATATATATATACTGTATGTATATATATATATTTATTTATATATATACTTTTTTTTCTTTTTTTTTTTTAGGATGAGGGAAATTTAACTTTTTAATTTTCCTAAAACATAAGTGAATAAAGAAAAATGTTGCTAAAAACTTCATAAATACAATTAAGTCACGTTGAGGACTCGTTATAAAAATTGATTGGTAGGAAGACAATCAACTAAAAGAAAGTTGGGAATTTATATGAAGCACCCTCCAAAGAGGAAAATATGCTTCCATCCCTATTTGAAAAAAGGGGGGGAGAGGGGAATAGGGAAGGTAATTACAGATAATATTAACAGCTGGCATATGTTTAATATAGGTATATCCATATGAATTGAACGGTTTACATCATGATATAATATATAATTAAGCCAGCTGTTATATAAGGGGAAATTAGGGTAAAGGAGGGGGAGTATTTGGGACTTTGAATGAGGTGTGCAAAACAAATTTATTACATAGACAGACAAATAGATAAATGAGTTTAGGCGGGTCTGGTATAATCCTACAGCAGCAATTTAATAGTGTAAATGAACATACATAAATTGATAGACATCAGGACATGGTTAAAATGGTACAATAGATGAGTCGTACTATGACAGACCAGATAAATTAATACATGGAGGCTGACTGGTTGTAAACTGTGATGGAGCATTGTAGTCCATGAATATGAAGGATCCAGAGATATAAAACTAAAAAGTGCACCAGAAACAAGCTCTACGCGTTTCGTGGACTACGTTCCACTTCCTCAGGAGCAGGTGCAACATATTGCTGTAGAGAAAAAAAAAAAAAGAATCCCTTTAAACAGCGTATAAAGAAGGGAAGCCACATCATTAGTGACCGGAAGTCCTCCAAAAAAGCGTCGTCCCTGCCCTCCTATATATGAGCGCTGATGGATAATCAAGTGCCGACGTAGTGGCGCTAAGTGATGGCGTCACACGCACGACACGAAAACATGGCGTCGATGCAGGGCGTAAGGATCCGCCCCCCCACCTGCATACCCGATAGGGGCGGGGAGAGGGGAGGACCGAGCACCGCATCGCAGTCCCCGAACCCAAATGGCAGCCCAAGGAGTCCAGTTGGCAACAGGTTTCTTCAGTCCCCGACCCAGACGTTCCCCAGGGATCTCTGGTTTTCTTGACATGTTTATGCTGACATCAGGCTTGACTGTGAGTACACTGGTCGGAGACATCCTAAGGTTAGGGATGATCCCATCCCTTTCCTATGATTATACAGTTATATGATTACTATATTTTATACGCTGTTTAAAGGGATTCTTTTTTTTTTTTTCTCTACAGCAATATGTTGCACCTGCTCCTGAGGAAGTGGAACGTAGTCCGCAAAACGCGTAGAGCTTGTTTGTGGTGCACTTTTCAGTTTTATATCTCTGGATCCTTCATATTCATGGACTACAATGCTCCATCACAGTTTACAACCAGTCAGCCTCCATGTATTAATTTATCTGGTCTGTCATAGTACGACTCATCTATTGTACCATTTTAACCATGTCCTGATGTCTATCAATTTATGTATGTTCATTTACACTATTAAATTGCTGCTGTAGGATTATACCAGACCCGCCTAAACTAATTTATCTATTTGTCTGTCTATGTAATAAATTTGTTTTGCACACCTCATTCAAAGTCCCAAATGCTCCCCCTCCTTTACCCTAATTTCCCCTTATATAACAGCTGGCTTAACCACTTAAGCCCCGGAAGATTTTACCCCCTTCCTGACCAGGGGGTATTTTGCGATTCGGCACTGTGTGACTTTAACGGACGATTGCGGGGTCGTGCGACGCTGTATCTAAACGAATTTGGCGTCCTTTTTTTCCCACAAACAGAGCTTTCTTTTGGTGGTATTTGATCACCTGTGCGATTTTTTGATCACGCGCTATAAACAAAAAAAGTGCGTAAATTTTGCAAAAATAGCAATATTTTTCAAATTTTTTTATGTGAAATTCCCCCCCAAAAAAATGTAAAAATCAAAATTTTTTAACATTTTCGGCCAATTTGTTTTATGCTACCTATGTTTGGTAAAAAAAATCCCAAAAAGCGTATTTTGATTGGTTTGCGCAAAAGTTATCGCGTTTACTAACAAAGGGAAAGATTTTTGTAATTTTTGTTGTTTTTTTTAACACGTAATGACGGCGATCTGCGATTTTTTTTGCGGTACTGCGACATTGCGGCGGACAGATCGGACCCTTGACTGACATTTTTGCCACTTTTGGGGTTACCAGTGACATTTCTACAGTAATCAGTGCTATACATATGCACTGTTACTGTAAAAATACACTGGCAGTGAAGGGGTTTTGAAAGGGAGGGGCTATGTGTGTCCCTAGGGGCGTGCTTTCTACTGTGATTGGCTGTGGCTTCAGATGTATGAAGAGTGATTATACGGTTCTACATAGTAGAACCGTATGATCATCCTTCATACACAGGGGAGAATGACAGGCAGCTTGTTTACACAAGCCGCCTGACTTTCTCCCTCTCCCCCGCCGATCGCAGAGTGACCGGCGGACATCGGGTCCGCCGGTCACACGCGCGGGGGGGTCCGTGACCACGCGGGAGCGCGCCTCCGGCGGCGGGCGCTCGCTCCCTAGACCCTCACAAGCTAGTGACGTAGCCCTACGTCACTTTGCCTGTGAGGGGCTGACCGCCGACGTAGATAGTCGTGCGGCGGTCGGCAAGTGGTTAATTATATATTATATCATGATGTAAACCTTTCAATTCATATGGATATACCTATATTAAACATATGCCAGCTGTTAATATTATCTGTAATTACCTTCCTATTCCCCTCTCCCCCCCATTTTTTCACATTGAGGACTCATTGAAGTCAATGAAAATGTGAAATTAAAGGGTAACTTCACTTTTGTGGGGGAAAAAAAACAGCAAATAAAGAAAAAACAATATAGTGTATACAATTGTGAGACAAATCATATGGTAATTGAATGTTATTAAACATTACCTTTTCTTTTCAATCTGCAGCTGTTGAAATGTTCTATGGCTACCTGGAGCTGCTCTGAATGTATACTGACCACACCCCAGAAACATCATTTCCTGCTTGTGTGATTGGCTCACCGATTTTCCCAGAAGTCTGCTTAAAGCGGACTTCCGGCCTTAAAATTGAAAAAAATCGATTTTGGGCCATCCGCTTGCTCAGTGCAACCTGAAAAAGATACTGCCGATTTTTTTTTTGGTCACTTACCTTATTATAGAAGAAAATATACTCACCTTCCTTCCACTTACTCCCTCTGGGCCGCTGTCTCTTCCGGTTTGTGATTCCTGGGAGCTGAACGTCATCGCTCCCAGGAGTCAATGTGCCTGCAACCGCCCTGCTCATCACTTCCGGTGCAGGCGCGGCATTCCCTGCTAAACAGCTTCCGGGCATGGCCAGAAGCTGTGCATATATACGTATACGTATATATATATTTATTTATTATTTATTTCAGGTACTTATATAGCGCTGTCAATTTACGCAGCGCTTTACATATACATTGTACATTCACATCAGTCCCTGCCCTCAAGGAGCTTACAATCTAAGCTTATAATCTATATATATATATTTACATAAAAAGTACAGTAAAACTGCAGGAAAGGGCACTGGGGGGCAATGTAATGTGATTTTATTTTATTTTGAACTGTATCAGTGTGTTTGGTGTGTTTTACATTTGAATTTGCCGGCGGTTCCACCCCCCGGCGGACGTCACGTCGCTGGAGACGGAAGCCGGGGCTCGCAGACGATCGGGAGGAAGCTCTGCCGCCGCATACCGCCCGCATACATCGCTGGATCCCGGAGAAAAGGTAAGTAAAACCTCTACCAGGATCCAGCGATCTTCCTAGCGCTACCCCGAGTGTGGCTCAGGGTTACCGCTTTTGGCTCTAAAATCTTACCCCGAGTCACACTCGGGAATACCGCTAGGAAGGTTAAGCTGCATGGAGATGGAAAATACAAGAACACAACGCTCAAGGTGAGGAGAGCCAGATTCGATGAAAAGGCTAGTCTGCCTGTTCTCGGCTTTGTACCCATCAACAAACTGATCCTCATAGCATCGTACGAAGTTGCTTACCTGATCGCAAAGCAGGGCAAACCACACACCATTGGTGAAACACTCATAAAACCAGCTGTGTTTTGAATTTGAAAAAATCATTTTATTTTTCGAGGTTGAGCAGCCCTCCCCACCCCCCACATACACCTGTACTCAATCAGTGTCCACCATCAAGTGGATATAGGAGGAGTCCCCTGTAGTGCATTTGCACATTTTTCCCAGCAAGGAGTATTATCTCCAAGGGTTAGAAAGGCTGGATTCATCTCTTTTTCATGGATAGTGTAGGACCCACTGATAATGGGGTACTTTGACGCAGTAGTGGGCTTGAGCACGATATGGCCATATGGTGGGACCAAACCCCCATTTTTATTTATGGACTCTCTTCAGATTTGGTAGTAATTTCTTTTGCATTTGCGCGCTATTCTTTTTTAATATACATGTCTTTTGGTTCATAGCTGCAGCAGCTTTGGAAATACATGGGTATGCTCCCCCAAATTTTTTGCCTGTTTATTATGTATTCGGTCTGACCAGACTATCGAGGTTGAGCAGCCCTCCCCACCCCCCACATACACCTGTACTCAATCAGTGTCCACCATCAAGTGGATATAGGAGGAGTCCCCTGTAGTGCATTTGCACATTTTTCCCAGCAAGGAGTATTATCTCCAAGGGTTAGAAAGGCTGGATTCATCTCTTTTTCATGGATAGTGTAGGACCCACTGATAATGGGGTACTTTGACGCAGTAGTGGGCTTGAGCACGATATGGCCATATGGTGGGACCAAACCCCCATTTTTCTTTATGCACTCTCTTCAGATTTGGTAGTAATTTCTTTTGCATTTGCGCGCTATTCTTTTTTAATATACATGTCTTTTGGTTCATAGCTGCAGCAGCTTTGGAAATACATGGGTATGCTCCCCCAAATTTTTTGCCTGTTTATTATGTATTCGGTCTGACCAGACTATCGAGGTTGAGCAGCCCTCCCCACCCCCCACATACACCTGTACTCAATCAGTGTCCACCATCAAGTGGATATAGGAGGAGTCCCCTGTAGTGCATTTGCACATTTTTCCCAGCAAGGAGTATTATCTCCAAGGGTTAGAAAGGCTGGATTCATCTCTTTTTCATGGATAGTGTAGGACCCACTGATAATGGGGTACTTTGACGCAGTAGTGGGCTTGAGCACGATATGGCCATATGGTGGGACCAAACCCCCATTTTTATTTATGGACTCTCTTCAGATTTGGTAGTAATTTCTTTTGCATTTGCGCGCTATTCTTTTTTAATGTATATATATATTTATTTATTATTTATTTCAGGTACTTATATAGCGCTGTCAATTTACGCAGCGCTTTACATATACATTGTACATTCACATCAGTCCCTGCCCTCAAGGAGCTTACAATCTAAGCTTATAATCTATATATATATATTTACATAAAAAGTACAGTAAAACTGCAGGAAAGGGCACTGGGGGGCAATGTAATGTGATTTTATTTTATTTTGAACTGTATCAGTGTGTTTGGTGTGTTTTACATTTGAATTTGCCGGCGGTTCCACCCCCCGGCGGACGTCACGTCGCTGGAGACGGAAGCCGGGGCTCGCAGACGATCGGGAGGAAGCTCTGCCGCCGCATACCGCCCGCATACATCGCTGGATCCCGGAGAAAAGGTAAGTAAAACCTCTACCAGGATCCAGCGATCTTCCTAGCGCTACCCCGAGTGTGGCTCAGGGTTACCGCTTTTGGCTCTAAAATCTTACCCCAAGTCACACTCGGGAATACCGCTAGGAAGGTTAAGCTGCATGGAGATGGAAAATACAAGAACACAACGCTCAAGGTGAGGAGAGCCAGATTCGATGAAAAGGCTAGTCTGCCTGTTCTCGGCTTTGTACCCATCAACAAACTGATCCTCATAGCATCGTACGAAGTTGCTTACCTGATCGCAAAGCAGGGCAAACCACACACCATTGGTGAAACACTCATAAAACCAGCTGTGTTTTGAATTTGAAAAAATAATTTTTCATTTTCCAACTAAGAAGGGTTCGGTGAATGCGCATAAGAAACTGGTGGGGTTCAGTACCTCCAACAAGTTTAAGAACCACTGTTCTAGATTGTAAGCTCTAACGAGCAGGGCCCTCTGATTCCTCCTGTATTGAATTGTACTGTAACTGTATTGTTTTCCCCCACATTGTAAAGCGCTGCACAAACTGTTGGCGCTATATAAATCCTGTATAATAATAATAATACTGGTTAAGCTAGCCAGCTCACTGTAAAAGGAGGAGGGCACAGATATGCCATGGTGTCATTTTAGTGGAAGTCTCTGTAGGGGAAAGGAGGGGGTGTTTGGAATAATTTAGCAATGGTACTTTAATTCTGATTGCTATTTTTTTTTAGGAATCACCCCTTTGCTGTTTTGTTTTTTTGCTGTCTAAAATATTCTCTTTATTGGGCGATTTTTTTGTCTTTAATTTTATTTTGAAGTTGGTTTGGTCAGTGGTAACTTTAACCTGCTAAGATTTTTTTTTTTTTTCTTGCTGCAAGTTTTTCCTTTAAAACGGTCTTTTGTTTTAGTGTTTTGAGTTTTCAGTAATTTTTGTGTTAAAGTTTTATTATTTATGTTTATAGGGTCTTTTTTTTATGCAAAATTACTTTTTTGAAGCAAGACTTCCCTTAAAAGAAAAAAGTGGTGGAGATTTGTTTCTGTGGGCATTAGGTGCAAAGAAAGCTGCATGAAAAGACCCCAGTTACTCCATGGTTTGTCACCCCATGACTCCTGTGACTCCAGAGCACCCTGAGCATTCTGTGTCACCCCAATGATTCCAGAGCACCCTTAGCATCCCCTGGCATCCCCGTGACTTCATTGACCCCAGAGCACCCTGAGCATTCTGTGTCATCCCAATGATTCCAGAGTACCCTTAGCATCCCGTGGCATCCAAGTGACTTCAGTGGCCCCAGAGCACCCTGAGTATTCTGTGTCACCCCAATGATTCCAGAGCACCCTTAGCATTCTGTGGCATCCCCATGACTTCAGTGACCCCAGAGCATCCTGAGCATTCTGTGTCATCCCAATGATTCCAGAGCACCCTTAGCATGCCCATGACTTCAGTGACCCCAGAGCATCCTGAGCATTCTGTGTCACCCCAATGATTCCAGAGCACCGTTAGCATCCCTTAGCATCCCCATGACTTCAGTGACCCCAGAGCATCCTGAGCATTCTTTGTCACCCCAATGATTCCAGAGCACCGTTAGCATCCAATGGCATCCCCATGACTTCAGTGACCCCAGAGCACCCTGTGCATTCTGTGTCACCCCAATGATTCCAGAGCACCCTTGGCATCCCCGTGACTTCAGTGACCCCAGAGCACCCTGAGCATTCTGTGTCATCCCAATGATTCCAGAGCAAACTTAGCATCCCTTGACATCCCTGTGACTTCTGTGACTCCAGAGCACTCTGAGCATACGGTGTCATCTCTGTGACTCCAGAGCACCCTTAGCATCCCTTGACATCCCTGTGACTTCTGTGACTCCAGAGCACCTTGAGCATTCTGTGTCACCCCAATGATTCCAGAGCACCCTTAGCATCCAGTGTCACCCTGATCATTCACTTTTAGCATCCAGTGGCATCCCTGTGACTTCTATAACTCCAGAGCACCTTGAGCATTCTGTGTCACCCCAATGATTCCAGAGCAAACTTAGAATCCCTTGACATCCCAGTGACTTCTATGACTCCAGAGCACCTTGAGCATTCTGTGTCACCCCAATGATTCCAGAGCACCCTTAGCATCCCTTGACATCCCTGTGACTTCTGTGACTCCAGAGCACCTTGAGCATTCTGTGTCACCCTAGGGATTCCAGATCACCCTTGGCATACTATGGGTAATTCCTGTGACTTCTATGACTCCAGAGCACCTTGAGCATTCTGTGTCACCCCAATGATTCCAGAGCACCCTTAGCATCCAGTGGCATCCCTGTGACTTCTGTGTCTCCAGAGTACTCTGAGCATACCGTGTCACCCCATGACCCCAGTAACTCCAAAGTACTCCGATCCTCCATAGTTACCCCATGACTCCTGTGACTCTAGAGCACCCTGAGTATCCTGTGTCACCTCATGATACAAGTGACTCTAGAGCACCCCGAGCATCCTGTGTCCCCCCATTACACAAGTGCCTCTAGAGCACCCTGAGCATCCTGTGTCACCCAATGACTCCTGTGACTCTAGTTCGCCCTATGCACCCCTGTGTCTCTGGTATCTTTACTGTGACTCCTGTATCTCCATATTGCCTCAGATATTCTCATGTATCTCCTGAACTGTCCCTCTCCCTGTAAATAAGGACCCCTGTCAGGGACAACATGTAATTACAAGGGCTCTGAACACCTACAATCAAAAGAACCTGAAAAGAACATTACCAGTGTTTCAATGACTCTACTAAACACATTTAGAAATAATAGAAATCCCTAAACATTTAAAGAAAAGCAATTATTATTTTACTAATAACCTCTTTATGAATAGCCACATATTTAACTAAGTTAAAAAAAAACCTTTTACCAAGCTCAGTTTCTCACAAGCTCCTGCAGTTTTGGTCCAGAGGAAAGACAAACGAAACCCTTTCTAAGGCAAATGAAGCCAACTTTGTCTCCCAGGGGAATACAATCCTTCCTGCATCCCACAAGGGCAGTCAGGTCATTTCACTGCATGAAAATATTTCTACACTATGGATGCCATTAGCACTAAGAAAAGTAAGCAGTCATTTTTCAAATTCCATTATTAAGTTTCAGTTGCTGCATCATGCCAAAAAAAAAAAAAAAGCAAAGTGGGACAAACAGTGAAGAAAACTAACTATTTCTCCTTAAAAAAACGCACCTTTGCCTAACATACACTGAGGTTTCACGGGCCTCCCATAATCCAAAAACCTACTGGTACGTTAATTGACTTTCCTTCCAAATGGTTCCCAGTTTGTACATGACTGTGTTGGTGACATTGGATTGTAAGACTGATGTGATTGCATCAGCGTTCTCTGTACAGCAATATGGAATATGTCAGAGCTATATAAATGTATATTAATAATAATAGTGTGTGAATGTGGTGTGGATTAGGAACATTAGAGTGTAAGCTCCTATGGTGCAAAGACTGCTCTGAATGGCTCAGTATTCTCTACAGCACTGCAGAATATACCAGAGATATATAACGTGTAGTATTTAAAGTGTGTTACTGTAGTGTAGCATTAGAATGTAAGCTCTTGGTGCAGAGACTGATGTGAATGACCCAGTGTTCTTCCCTACAGCACTCTGGAATATGTCAGAGCTATATAAATGTATATTAATAATCATAATAGTGTGTGACTGTGGTGGAACGTTAGAGTGTAAGCTCCTGTGGTGTATAGACTGATGTGACTGGCTCAGTGTTCTCTATAGAGCACAGCGGTATATGACAGAGCTAAATAAATGTATAATAGTAATCATGCGTGGTTGTGGTGGAGACATTAGAGTGTAAGCTCCTCTGGTGTAGAGACTGATGTGAATGGCTCAGTGTTCTCTGTACAAAACTGGAGAATATGTCAGAGCTATTAAAATGCAGGAAATGGGGGCGTGGCCTTGCATGACATGTGATCAGTTGGGGAAGATAGATGAGCTTAAAAATGACCTTGCTATTATGAGGCAGGACATGCAAAAGGTATGTGGTCAGGTCACTGAAACTGAACAGCGTATCATTGACATTGAAGACACTCTTAACCCTCTCTTACCCAAAATTAATACCTGTAGCGGGAAGATCACCACTCGTGAAGATAAGGTGGATGAGCTAAAATCACCTCTGCAGCAGCAACTTGCAACTGGTTGGTTGGTCTCCCTGAGCAGGTGGAGGAGACAAACCCTGTAGCCTGCCTGGAAAGCTGATTTGAACAAGAATTTGGCCATGCCCAGCTCTTTCACTGTTTTGTGATTGAGAGGGTGCATCAGGTTCCTGGTCGACCCAGAGGGGAACCCTCCCCGTACAATGGTGATGCGTCTCCTTAACTACAGGGATGGAGACTTCATACTTTGCCCTGCTCGTCTGAAGGGAAGTCTCTGGATCAACAATGCAGTGGTGTCACTGTTCCTAAATCATTCTACTACTGTTCGCAACCAGAGAGCCAAATACCAGCATGTAAAGCAAAAGCATCAAGGGCACGTTCACGTCTTCCAATCTCCTTAAAAGGCCCTGTCCTGGTGGGAATCGCTGCGGCAACCTGCTCAGGCACCTGCTTGATGGATGTCAGCCCATGCAAGTTGTCTACCTATATTTTTGCCTGCTGTGTGGAAATACTGTAGTACTTTAATGTGTTTTGGTGGACCAATGTCTCTCTTGAGGGAGAGTCTAGGTACCTCTTTTTCTGAGTTGGCCGAAGCTGTCATAGGCTATAATGTTAACTCCCTACTAACTCCCTACGCTATAGGGTATAATGTTAACTCCCTACTGAACATTGTAAATTTTCTTTCTTCCTTTTTAATTTTGTTGAAAATGGCCATGCTCCCTATGCATGGTTTAAGTTCAGGGATTAGGCCCGCTCTATTTTTTTGGAGTTGGGCAGGGGTGTTACTGTCTTCATTGGGTAGCCTAATTCTTTTTGTATATAGTTTTGCTGTAGTATGTGTGAAGAGTGTATGGATGGTTGAATGTGCACCAGTATGCCCCCCCTCTTTTATTAATACTGTAGCCGTGTCTGGACTGGAGGTTGTCTCTACTGGGTCTTTGATGCCCCCTACTTTTCCTGGCCTATGGGTCGTAATGCTTCCAATATGTCTACAGTAACCTTTTGTTCATGGACTGTGTGTGGACTGAACTCTAAGTTTAAAAGGGCTACAGTTTTTGAATTGCTAAAACATCACAATCCACATATTTTGTGCTTCCATGATACCCATTTGTTGGGCTCCAAAATCCTGAAGTTAAAAAAAGCATTGGGGTGCTCCTAGCTATCATTCAACATATTATTTTTATACCCATGGTCCGCCCTTTTCCTGTCAACAGGTAATTTCTGATCCTAAGGGACAGTATCTCATTTTACATGCTGTTTTACGTGGTACTCCCCTCTATTGGTTTGAGTCTACCTACCCACTTCCCATTACAGATACAGTATTTACTGAACTTAGTGTGCATCTGTCATCTTTGCCATTATGCCCTATGCCAGTGGTGTCCAAACTTCGCTTCTCGGCCTTTTGGCTAAGGTCAAGTGTAGTATCTGTTCTTATCAGTTGGTATGGGCCTTAGCTAGTACCAGTATGACCGAAACCCGGAGCGCTCTGAGTATTGAGGTATGGGGAGTAGGTCATCTGGGAAAGCATGTGGGGCCCGCCGCCTTCTGATTTGAATGGGTTGAACTGTCCTAACCAGTTTGAAGGGAGCAGGAAAGCCGGTCTGGAGGGTGAGCCCGGTGGAACTGCTCCTGGATGTAATGGGCTGAGGAACAAGATGGCGAGGGGAGGGTTCTCTCTCCTGGGTTTTGATCTGGCTGGCTAACGGGCCTGTCCCCAGGGGAGGTGAGCTCTCTCTAAGCTGTCCAGGTTCTGATGTCTGCTGGTGGGGATAGGCTACACTCGGTCTGGCCGGGGGGCTGAGATTGAAAAAGCCCGTAGTGTAAGTGCTCCTGGGGGTGGCAGCCCAGGGGTGCCTTAATTTCTCACTGGTGAGGGGCAGCTCGCTGTGAGTTTTTTCGGCACCTTGGTCAATGCACACCTTTTTCACACCTGCCTCTTGGGACAGGCCTTTTGGCTTGCACCAGAGGAATTTTTTTTTTATTCCGGCTGGAAGGCCTGCCTTGGTCCCTCACATGGCACCATCGCACTTTCCCCACTTCCCTTTCCCCACCTTTGTGTTTGTTTGTCCTTTTTTTTGGAGTTTGTCACTGCACTGTCACCTTTTTTCTTTATTTGCACAGACTGGAGTGTGTGGGTCCTCGGGCCCAGCCTTAAGTCTTGGGAGGGGGTGGATATGGCCTTTTGGCTTAGTTTGCCCTCTCCCATGGGGTCTCCCTTCGGGGGAGCCCTACTTAGTACTCGGTGGGGGCTGTTTCGGCAGTCCCCCTGAAGAACGGGGTCGGTCTGGTTTCGGCCAGACAGACCATGAGTACCTTATGTCCCTGTCAGGAGCCTTGCGCCCTGGGGGATTGAGGTTTCGGGTCCTACCTCTTCGGAGGGAAGACCATACGTTGTCGCACACCCTGTGCTTTTTTGTGTTCTCACTTTGTGTGTGTGCACTTTTTTATGCACCGGGTGGAGTCTTTTGAGTGTGTTGCACACACTATGGGCTTAAAAAAAAAAAAAAAAAAGTGGTGTCCAAACTTTTTTTCAAAGAGGGCCAGATTTGATGAAGTGAACATGCGTGAGGGCCGACCATTTTGCCTGACATTCTTTGGACCATTAAAATTAAATGCAAATTAACTTATGCAAAGTTTATTGCAAAAGGCATACTTTTCATTTCGTCACATGGATGACAAATCTAAACAGGTGTTAAGCCAGTTATCACAGAGAGAGCGCTGGTCCTGTCATACTAGCGCCAAATTTATTTGTGTTTTTTAGTGCTCCCTTATCAGGCTAAAGCCTCGTACACACGATCAGATTATCGAACGATCTTGTGTCCGATTTTTGTTGCATGCTTGTTTCATATCGAAAGTGAATTTTCATACGAAAATTCCCGTACGACAGAATTCAACTTCAGAAGTGATGTCATGTGATGAATTGTTTTGTATGTGTTCTTTCTCTCTGAGCATGCCTAGTCTTGCTATTACGATTTTTTTTTCGGACGATAACTGTACTAATTAAAGGAAAATTGAACGTTGTGTTGACGTATGGTAAAAATTTTATAGCCTGCACATCCAGATTTTGTTGTCCGAAAATTAGTTATCGACTGTTGAAAGCACTATACTAACAATCTGAAAATTGGCAGATCGTTCGTCGGATGAAATTTTACTTCAGATTTTCGTATCGTGTGTACGGGCCTTAAGTCTGAGGCCATATTGAGCAAGGGATATAAAGGTGGTGGGGATGGGTGGTGGATGTTAACATTTAGTGTATTCACAAGTAACATGGATGTTGAAAGATCCAGAGATCCCAGTGGTCCTGAGCAGTGCTCTGGGATTCACAGGGGACACAACAATAGATTTTTTCCAAATTATCTGTGGGGCCATATGAAAGCGGCCTGGGGGCCGCAAATGGCCCGCGGGCCGGACTTTGGACATGCCTGCCCTATGCTTATTGTTGGGTATTTTAATTCAGTGTTGCAATCATCCCTGGAAAGGCTGAAGCCTCTATCCTCTGAATCTAAACTGTTTTGGGGTTTGGTGTGAAACATATGGATATGTGGATGTAGCACCCTCCTAGGTAGGTGCTAGTGAGAAAGTATAGTCTTGACTTGAGCCTTGTCTGCTTACCATAGGGGCTGCAGGTAAATCTATATTGTTCTCTGCCTACCATAGAGCAGCATCGGTTAGTAAGGTCTGCTCATTGTGCTTGATATGCAATTCATTGTGTCTAGAGAGAGTTTCACACTGGTCCAATAGGGAGGCATGTTGGACAGTGGGAGGAAACCTGAGGAATGGATGCATAGGCTTTGGTACAGTCCTGGTGATTGGCAGAGGGCAGGTTGCCTCAGTGCATTCTAGGATACTGTATAAAAGCCAGAAGCATATGTGCTGCGGGGTCTTTGGCTGGAGAGCAGAGTCCCGGAGGGAGGGGGGCGGCTGCCTCCTTTTCTGTAGCAGTGGCATGTGGTTGCAGGAGGTCGTCCTGAGAACCGGAGGAGTGGATGAGAGGAGCTGAACCCAGAGGTCTAGGAGAGCTGACTGAGGGGGAGACACTGGGGACCACAGTATCGTGAGTACAGGGACTCTTGTTGAGGGGCCTGACCTGAGGGGGGCCACCCCACACGTGTAGGATATTGAGTGGACGGGTGTCGGCGGTGGATAGAAAGAGGATGCTAGAGAGTGTGTCCTGAAGTTAATTACAAGCTCACCAAGTCATCTTAGGAAAGAGACTTAATTCCCAAATGCACCTATAGTGGCAGGGTGAACCTACAGCCTTGCTGTGCCTGAAGATAGGAGTCCTCAACCATTTGTGCATAGTTATTTTGGAGTATGCCACTATTACCTTATCCTATTCCTAATTTAAATAAACACAAGACAACCGAATACCCCTGGGCTGATTATTGAAATGAGTCAAGGAAGGATAAATAAAGAACTTGTATCCAAAAGAACTGTATGCTGGTAACTCAGGGGACCCGGAAAGTGCGTTTCTGGCAGTCCTTACGGGACAGTGCTACATGGACATATGGCGATGGAAATTTCTTTTGACGAAAATCTATTCTTGTCCATCTAAATCTTATTGTGCTCTCTCTAGGCTGGACTATGCACTTGCTACGAAAGACCTTCTACCCTTGGTCCACTCCATTGCCTACCTCTCTTACACGGTGTCTGACCATTTGATAGTGCAGGTAAGTTGGACTTTAGGAATAAATATATGTAATCCGCGCAATGGATATTCAACAATATGTTGTAAGGTGCTAAATGTGCATAGAGCTGCTGCCCCCCTTATGACTTCTACCTGGGTAGTGCCTATAATGAAACCTGTAAAAAAAAAATTGGGTTTTTGGTGCTGCTCTCTGTGCGATATACAACTAATGTAATTTGTCATATATCAAAGAAGTTAATTAAAATATGTGGAAAGTGCAACATATGTGCAAAAAATGCATGTGTTGAATGAGGTAAACAGTACAGTAATCCCCCACTACATCGCGGTTCAGTTTTTGCGGTCCCGGTAATTCGCGGTTTTTTTTGTAATATTATTTTACTATATAAATCATTAAAAATGAAATATTTTTGTGTTTTCCATAGCTCTTGCTATGTCTCTTAGTATCTTTTATGTGTTTAAATGAGTTTCTATTGTTTTAAAAGTGTGTTTAAAGACCTTAAAATGCTTTTACACGTACAGTGACAGTAAAAAAACATGCCTACAATGCATTTTAATAGGGTTTTTCTATTTCGCGGAATTTCACTTTTCGCGGCTGGGTCCGGAACGTAACCCCCGCAATGGAGGGGGGTTTACTGTATTGTGCAATATATGCAAAACTTAGGTTTCAAACAATCAAGCAATTATTACTAAAGTGCACGTGCTAATTACAAGTGCCCAAGCGATGTGCACCAAAAAATTATAGGCGAAGCATAAACTAATCCAATCTGATCCATAATAAACAAGAACAGTCCATAAATCTCAATAATTGGTCCACAATCTCCAGCTCTTCTTGCTGGTCCTTATGGTGATATTGATAAGAAGTAATATTATTGTGGCCAAGGGATTGTGCAACTGCATGCAATGTGCCCGGTGTCTCCACTCGTGCCCCCTCCTGCCCTATCATATTTTGGTGCACATTGTAATTAGCACATGCACTTCAGTAATAATTGCTTGATTATTTGCACCAATGTTTTGCATATGTTGCACAATATTGTTTTACCTTATTCAGCACATGCATTTTTTGCACATATGTTGCACTTTCCACATATTTCAATTTATTTCTTTGATATATGACAAATTACATTAGTTGTATATCGCACAGAGAGCAGAGCCAAAAACCCAATTTTTTTTACAGGTTTCAACTTTGATTTTAGGACATAGGCCCTCGTTTCGGGTTCGGAGGCTCAGCCCTCCCTTGATCTCCACACCAGAAATTCATGACCACATTCCTTCTGACATAGCCAATTACTGGTCCTCTAACACTGACACTGCAGCTACAGGACCTGTATGGGATGCCTTTAGGGCAGTAGTGCGGGGCTCCTACATCTCACATATTAAACACTACAGATCTGCTGGGCGAGTCACGCGGGAAGCGCTTATAACATCTTTGGAGGCTGCTCACTCCCGACACACTGCTAATCCATCCGTTGAATCCCAGGATATGCTGACTGAGGCACACAGAGTGTTTTAACTGAACATGGTTGATCTGACTAATAAACAGCAGCTATACCTGTCTGCTTGGTTGGGGGGGGGGGGGGGTGGTAAGCTTCTTGCATATCTTGCATGTACAGATTTCCTGGACAGTTTGATTCCTGAAATTCAGCTGCCGGATGGGACAGTCTCAACAGATGGTAAGACATGGTAACTCCTTTAGAAACCACCTTCGCAGGGTTTTCTTTAGCTTTTTTCACACTTAGTGACTCTCAGTGACTACTTTTAGACAAACCCCTGACAGTAGGAGTGGTAGTTGCTGCCTGTAACGACACCCCGGGTATGAAAGGGGTTACAGTCATTTAGGACAGAACACAAAGGCAGCTACCGGACACTCCACTCAGCCGAGCAAGAAATCCGTAGGAAAATCCCCCCCAAGTACGAGACGAGGCTCTGTATTGGGGTCAAGCAGGAATCAGACTGTTTTTTGAAAGGCATACATGCTCTTTATATACACGTTAGAAGTAATGCATTCATCACAGGATAATGTCCCAAATCCAGCCCCCAACATCACACAATGGTTACATAACGAGCCCCCAATACACATTACTCTGAGTGTCAATACATCCCTTAGCAGACAACAGGTGAGTTCATTAGCACACTTAACAATAAATGAATGGAAAGCCAACTCAGACAAGGCTATCACAATTTACTTATCCAGATAAAAGCAACATCGTTAAGCGATAGACAGTCAGTCTCTTACTGGAATGCCCATATTAGGAGTTATACTTCCTGGTCATAGACCAGTGTGCAGGGGATAAAATCGTCATACTTCTTGAGAGACATTGTTAATGAATATCACTGTCCCATTTGAAGTAATCCAACCATATTCTCAGTGTTCACTATTTCCTTGGTCATCCTGCACCCAAAGTGACTCCTGTCACACTGCTATTCGCTCTTTACTCGCAAATAAGACTGCAGGGTTGGATGGCATTCCCTCCAAATGGTATCAGATTTATACAGAGGAACTAGCCCCCAGACTCCTTAAGACTTTCTGTACATCCCTAGAACAGGAAACACTTCCTGATTCAATGAATAAAGCTCTCATAATTGTTATACCTAAGCCTGGTAAGGAAAGGTTATTGTGTGGGTCCTACCGTCCCATTTCTCTTTTGAACAGTGATGTCAAGGTATTGGCCAAAATTCTTGCCTTAAGATTGCAGAAAGGTATCTTATCTCTCATACAGTCTGACCAATCAGGATTTATGCCTGGAAGAGCACTTTTGACAATATTCACTGGTTATCTCTACATATCCATAAAGCATAAGCTACAAAACGCAGTGGGCTGGTACTTTCATTAGAAGTGTTGAAAGCATTTGGCACTGTTCGTTGGTCTTTTTTTCTGGAAACCATGTCACGGATGGGCTTTGGTCCGCACTATGTCCAATGGATTTGCATACTGTACGCTGACCCAAGAGCCAGAGTGCACACTAATAAGGATGTCTCCCTGTCGTTTTCCCTGCAGAGAGGTACTAAGCAAGGATGCCCCCTCTTTCCACTTCTGTTCGCATTAACAATTGAGCCATTAGCTGTAGCGGTGCGTCAGACGTCTGAGATTGGGGGCATCTGTTACAGTCCACTAGAGGAAAAAAATTCTCTCTATGTGGAAGATGCCCTACTTTATCTTGATGGTACGGAGGGTTCCTTTAATAAGCTGATGCAGGTGACGGAGGGGCGTCGAGTCTTCAGATTGGCTGGGACAAATCCCAGGCCTTCCCCTATTGGCCCTCCTTTTCCCTATGGTTATTTACAGAGATCTAAGTTATAAATTGCCCAGTATTTTAGATATTTGGGTATCCAAATTCACAATAAGATTTCCAAATATGAGGCGTTAAAGGTTACTCCTATAGTTAAGCAGATGGTGTATAACTTCATACCTGGTCAACGCTACCATTGAATTTAATTGGCCGTATTAATATTTTCAAGATGACCTTTTTGCTAAAATTCTTGTATGGTATTTAGAGCAGCCCTGATTTTTCGCCCCAAAAAATGTTTTCAAACTATTGAGTCCACCCTGTCTTCCTTCCTATAGAATAAGGGTGGTGGCCTAAATCGGATGGTGGCCTTGCCTGTCCAAATCTACGAAACTATTTCATTGCATCTCAGCTTACTTATGTCTATGATTTCATTAATTATGTTACATTCTGCCCCTTTGACCCCCTCCACTGCTCTCCTTTCCACTTTTTTTCTACCTTTCCACATCTCTTCAAGATGAGCTACACAGATCGAATTGGGTCTAGATGTTCTCAATACTCTTCTGTTGATGTGGGCTTTCTGGCCTGGTGAGAAGGGGGGAAAATACTCCCACAGTCATCTCAAGGGGTGTCACCACAGGTTCCCCTATGGAATAACCCTAATCTCCCTGAGCTCTATGGTCATCCTGACTTGACCTGGTGGGGTCACTTTTGTATTACACACTTTTCTCACATCTTTAACAACAATGATTTGTTTCCTTTGAAACCCTAAAGAGTAGTCATGGTGTTATTTTTACATATCTTTTTTTTCAGCATGTCTTTCGGACGCAGTTTGGGACTTTGACTCTAGAGCTCACGGAATTCCCAATGGAAGATTTATTATCATATCCTGAACCTACTAAATTAATAACCACATTTTATAGTCGTCTTCATTTGGCAGGGACTAATCCATTTAAGAATTCCTATCGTAAGTGGCTGTTGTTACTACCTGGGCTTTCTGAGGAGGGTTGGAAGAAAGCCACTGATGTTCGTTTTCAGAATGTAATTAGTACCGCGGATCAATTTTTTTCATCATTTACACTATACACCGCTTTTCCATTCCCTTCACGTTTTTTCACTTGAGCATTCCTTGGTCACCATTACACTTCCCATCACTCGCCCTCGTGGTTTGGTCTAGAACCAAACAACATTTATCCACTTCTCACCAACCGATCCCCTTTCTTTTTATATTTTTTTATCACTTCAATTTTTCAGATCTTCATTTGAAATCGGGTATTTTCTTTAGTATTCCCTCTTTATCACAATTCTATTCACTCAATCACCCTTGATTCTTTCCCACCTTAGCACTTTATTTATCTTTTCACTACTACACTTTTTATCATTTTTTGGTGGTTTGTTTTGGAATCATCTCTTTCTACTCATTCCTCACTAACCAGTCCTTTTTCACCATTTTTTAGATTTTTCAGATCACTTTGTTCATCTCCCTCGATCAACTCAAATTATTAATTCATCCAGGTATAATATTTACCTTCACATTGATTCTATTAATTTATATCTGTCACTGTATTACCAGTGAAAATATTTTCATATTGATGTAACTTCTTTATCCATGTAGAAATCCTTGGAGATTAATATCTGAGATATCATCTCTCAATACTTCAGTCACCCCTATGTAATATGGAATGCCTATGTGGTATCCCTCGGCCGTGGTTTGGGCCCCTACAGCTCCCGGAGCAGACTTCTCTGACCCTTTAGATTACTGTCCACAATATTTCCCTTTATACTTATCCCCCCCTGATAATGATGATTTGGGGTGTACCGGCTCCTGATGAGTGGAATCTATCCACGAAACGCATCGAGCCTAAAATGGATGTACTCCCCAACAATACCTACATGTTACTTTTTAACGCTGTTCCCCATTAATGACCTATTCTTTCCAGTGCACATCCCATCAATTTTGTTATGATCTTGTGTTCAGGATGTTCTTAATTGCCCTTTGATTGTATCATCATACATATGCAATTTTGATGTACCTTGTATATATCTGTATATGTTATCAAATTAATAAATCTGTATTTTTTACCAGATGACTGTACCATTTTACTGTGACCACCGACTCCATACACCTCACTCAAAGTCCCGTTTTTGTCCCCTTTTCCTGTCCTACCTTACTATAGTTTTGGGTATCTGCTTTTTTAAGATTAATACCAATATTATGTTATCAACATACTTGTTACTCTTTATATAATTTTATATATCTTATCCAATATGCCGATCCCATAATACCTCAATATCCTTTTTATTCCCTTCCCCTCTTTTTTATATACTTGATTAGGGATGGAGGCGGCTAGCCCTGGATGGGCACCGCCTCATTCAAAGTCCCAACTGTCTTCGTTTTTTGTGTTGTTTCATCTTTGTTTGTCCTTTGTCATTTTGCTTTAACATTTAATAGGGATGGAGGTGTGTGGTTCGTTTGCGGTTGGCCCTCATGCAGACCCTTTTTGTTTTGGCTTGCATTCACCACTTTCATATATTTACATCATTATATAATTATTCCTATGATTTTTTTCACAAATGGGTATTACTGCACTGGGAATATTTAGACTGTCATTATACATCTGGACAGTTCCCTTGGTCTGTTGTTTAGTTCCGGGAGCTGCAAGGCGCTTCGGGGGCCTCCCTCCTCCCCTTCCGCCCGTCTTTTGATCGGGCGCGGGAGTGTGGGCGACTTCCCCTTTGCGCCTCGGCGCCACGTCATCAATGCCGTGCGTGTGACGTCACTTGATAGCGTCCTCGCATCGTCATGTGATTCCAATCTCGCGCCCACATATAAGGGAGGTCATTTGTGTCACGATCCAGGACGGCATCTGGCCCTGGACTTGACAATGTTTCCTCTACTTCTTTGTGCGTGGACGTGACGCTAGGAGCCCCTCCTGTGGCCGCTAATAGGTATTTCCCTTGGCATTCCTTTCTCTTTACGCTTTTCCATTCCCTTCACATTTTTTTAATTGAGCATTCCTTGGTCACCATTACACTTCCCATCACTCGCCCTCGTGGTTTGGTCTAGAACCAAACAACATTTATCCACTTCTCACCAACCGATCCCCTGTAACGCTCCTGCGTTTTACGTATGATGTGGATTTTCAGCTGCAGAAATATTCCACTTCAGTAGTCATGTAGAGAAACGCTGAGACACCATTCCCAACTCTCAATGACTCATCATGTGTGGATGATCTCAATTCAGCAAGTAAATACACACACTCAATAAGATGTTTCCTAGAGTGACTTATGTATATAGTAACACAGTGATGATAGGCTGAAGAGACAGGTTGGGTAGAGATGGTAGATGACAGACACTTGAAAGGAAATGTTCTTGAAAGTAAGATAGTAGCAGATGGGATGCAGATAGGTTTAGCAATCATGTATGGTAGTAGATGACAGAGTAGCAGGTGGACATACAAGAGAGATCAACCCAGTGCAAGAACAGGTGGTAGTAGTCTCAAGAGCTAGCAATCTTAGATAATGCAGATGTAGTAATAGTCCTTAGTATGCAGAGCTAGATAGTGTAAGCTTTAGTATAAAGGTTATAGAGGTTTCCCCTGTGGGGTACTTATCACTAATAGCAATGTAGCAGAGGAGAGGTTCGGCAAGAGCGGATGATCCGGTAGCAGGATACAGGGATCAGCGCAGCATGGTTCCGATAGCAAGGTATGCTTGGGTGTACCGGCTCCTGATGAGTGGAATCTATCCACGAAACGCGTCGAGCCTAATATGGATGTACTCCCCACCAATACCTACATGTTACTTTTTAACGCTGTTCCCCATTAATGACCTATTCTTTCCAGTGCACATCCCATCAATTTTGTTATGATCTTGTGTTCAGGATGTTCTTAATTGCCCTTTGATTGTATCATCATACATATGCAATTTTGATGTACCTTGTATATATCTGTATATGTTATCAAATTAATAAATCTGTATTTTTTACCAGATGACTGTACCATTTTACTGTGACCACCGACTCCACACACCTCACTCAAAGTCCCGTTTTTTTCCCCTTTTCCCATCCTACCTTACTATAGTATTGGATATCGGCTTTTTTAAGATTAATACCAATATTATGTTATCAACATACTTGTTACTCTTTATATAATTTTATATATCTTATCCAATATGCCGATCCCATAATACCTCAATATCCATTTTATTCCCTTCCCCTCTTTTTTATATACACTATACACCAGCCAAATTGGCTCGTATGGGATTAGGATCTGCTGCTACTTGTTCTCCGTGTGAACCCACAGGGGCAGATCTGTTCCATATGTTTTGGCCTTGTCCAGGACTTTTGGAAGGATTTAGTTAATTTTTTTGAACTTACCATTAATCTTCCAGTACCTCAAACCCCAGAAGTTGGACTTTTAGGCATTCTGAATGACTTTGTTCCTAGGACTCATGCTCATATTCTGTTACGTATGTTATTATTTTATGCACGTAAAGTGATTTTGTTACACTGGAAAGATGCTATTCTACCCACAGCTCAAATTGTCAACCGTGTTGTGAATGGGGATCTACCCAAGTTTAAATTAATATTTAAGGGTAGGGCATGCCCTAAAAAATTCACTAAAATATGGCAACCATGATTAGATGTCCCTGAGTCATTTTGGGGCAAAGTCTTGTCCTCACAACTTACCTTTATGTCATCTCTAGTATTGCTTTGGCTTTTGATGGTTTGTAAACACTGTCTGGGCTAGCTATTTTGGGTATGTTGGCGCTGATATGTGTGTTGAGTACGTATGTGTGTGAAAGTACGGATTTTCGTTCTTGGGGTTTCTTGGCATCTATAATTTCTAGAGATTAATACTGACACTCCCCCCCACATACACACACACACACACACTTTTTTCCTTGGGAGTGTGTGGGTTCCGGATGGGTTAAATACTCAGGTTTACCCAGGGCTTTTTGTCTCCGAAAATAGGTGCAGGAACTCAAGCATGACCCCTGCCCCAATACACATACACCTTCCAAACTGTGTTAAATAGTGGGTGTGGTCATATTTACTAACAGTAAGAGGGTCATACAGGGGCATTAAATACTAGGAGGGCATAATGTGCAGAGTTTGTGGGGGTTGATGTGTGTTACACACAGAGTTCAGAGTTTAGGGGTGTGCTGCAAACAGAGTGCAGAGTTTAGGAGTATGCTGCATACAGAGTGCAGAGTTCAGGGTGCTCTACACACAGAGGCAGCTCCATAGCTGCCTACTTCTGCATCCCCCATCCACTTCTCATGTTCCCCCCCTCTTCAGCTTGGACCTCTGCATGCAACCTCCCCTCCTTAAAAGCTCCACCATCTTCCACATGTCTTATTTTTGTTGCTGTATTAAGATTAGGCTTCCAGCTGGCTACAGTAGTACCTCCCCACACACTGTAGGTGGTTCTGCCTCTTTCACTTGCAGGGAGATCATCCAATGGGGATGTCAGCATCCACACTCCACCCTGGGCACCTGCATCTCCCTTGTCCCCATCCTGAACCCAGTAGGAGACACTGAGGAGATCAGATCTGTGGGAGCTGTTGGGAGACAAGCTGTCACTTGTAAACACAGAAGCCGTACCTCTGTCTTTACACGTGATAGTGGTGAGCAGGGAGCAGAGGACCTGAGCCAGAGGTGGTGGAACTGAATTCCACCAAGTTCCAGCTGAAAAAAAAGCCCTGGGTTTACCCCTTTATGCTATATGTAGGTATACTGGTTGTATTTACTAACTATGACTCTTTCAATGGTGCCTTTGTTTATTGTTTCTTTGTTTGTGTTTATGACAAAAAAATAATTTAAATAAATAAACACCTAAAAAATAAATAAATAAATGTATTTATCATTATTTTATTAAAATAATAAAATAAAAAATGCAGGAAATAAAATACATATGTAAATAAGTTACCTAAGTATTTATTCATCTTTATTTAATGAATTAATAAAATGTTTGCCCATGTACCTGATACCTTGCAAAATTTGGAAGCCTCAGTGAAACGAAATAACTCCCTAAGAATCTCTGCGCATATTTATCACCAGCAATTAGCAGCCATGGTACCTGTGTAATGCTACATGGCAATGTTTCACAACGCGAGCCTTGGGAGTTCTCTCTAGGTGCGAGGAAGCCGTAGCTGGATTTTTTTTTTCTGTGTGGCGTAAAAATAAAAATTCTAATGTATGAATACTTAGAGGCAGAGAAGAAAAAGAATACTGAATGACTTCCCGCCGCTTCGCCTTTATTTATCCTGTGCTGAAGGAGCTGTACACAGGTCCCTTTGCCCTGGTGAGCTCATTAACGCCATCACTTGGCCATTCGCATGGAATGGTTGCATAGCGCTCGCCATGACGCTGCGTGTTGTTCTTTGTGTGCCCCGCATACATGACAATGAGGACACACCAATCACATGATGATAGCTTGATAGAACTGTGTTTATCCAACCTGAATTTGTTTTAAGTGTTTTTTCATTTATGCGGCCAACATTAACAGCATTTTTTAAAAATTATTTAAGAAGTACACCTTTAAAATACATGCATTAAAGAAGGATTGTTAACCAAAAGAAAAAGGAAAAACTTGCTGACTATACCACAATGTGTTTTTTTCATGCATCAGATAGTTTTAATTGATTGAATGTCTGGAATGATCAATGCAACAGACAAGGTAAATTCGCCTACCTTGGTTTAGGCTGGCCATACACTATACAATTTTCTTATTCAATTTCCTTTAGATTTACCTTAAACTATGTAGTGCAAGGGCCTGCCTGATTGCATACAAATTTAAAGTGTTTAGGTTTGACCCTATATTACATGGTTTTGGTAAATCTAAAGGAAAGTTGAACAAGAAAATTGTATAGTGTATGGCCAGCCTAAATCACCCTTAAAGTCATTTTGCAACCCACTTGATTACTCTCATCTTCACAGTCACTTATTCAAACTTCCAAGCTTAACCCCTTCCCACTCTGGCACCCATGTAGCAGGGTCTTTATGCCCAGGGGGCAGGAAGGATCACAGGATCACTGTGATTGGTTGACACTGTGATCACATGATCAGGAGTCGGTAGTGCCACCTTCTGATCATTAATAGAAACTGAGAGCTGTCTTTGACAGCTCAGTCACTGTTTTTGGAGTGCATAGTGAGCAAGCTCTTAGCACAGAAAGCTCTACTGCCCATGGACACATATGTATAGCGTGTGGGTGTTAAAGTTCACCCCTCCTTGCCACTGCCCGTTTTCCTTACATGGACAGCAAGAGGTTAAAAGAGAAGTATGGGGTTTGGGGCTATTGCATATTTATACTAAGCTAAGATCACAAGAGTGCAGAACTAACATGTTCTTGACACATTGGACTCACAGGAACTACAGCAGTGGTCAAAAGTTTTGAGAATGACACAAGTATTAATTTTCACAAAGTCTGCTTTTAGATCTTTTTGTCAGATGTTACTATGGTATACTTAAGTATAATTACAAGCATTTCATAAGAGTCAAAGACTTATATTGACAATTACATTAACCACTTCAGCTCCGGAAGGTTTTACCACCTTAATGACCAGGCCATTTTTTTGCAATTCGGCACTGCGTTGCTTAAACTGACAATTGCGCACTCGTGCGACGCCGTAGCCAAATACATTTGATGTCCTTTTTTTTCCAAAAATAGAGCTTTCTTTTGGTGGTATTTTATCACCTCTGTGGTTTTTTCGTTTTTGCGCTATAAACAAAAAAAGAGCATCAATTTTGAAAAAACGCCAATATTTTCTACTTTCTGCTATAAAACATTCCCAATAAAAAAATGTTAAAAATCTAATTTTTATTATCAGTTTAGGCCAATTTGTATTCTGCTACATATTTTTGGTAAAAAAAAAAAAAATACAAAAAAGCGTATTTTAATTGGTTATAGTGTTTACAAACTACGGGATAGATTTATCTACTTTACATTTATTTATTTATTTATTTTTTATTAGTAATGGCGGCGATCAGCGATTTTTATTGGGCCTTTGACATCGCGGCAGACTAATCTGACACCCCGTGACACTTTTTGGGGACCAGTGACATTAATACAGCAATCAGTGCTAAATAATATGCACTGTTACTGTATAAATAAAACAGGCAGGGAAGGGGCTCACACTGGGGTGACCAAGGGGTTAAATGTGTTCCCTAGATGTGCTTACAAACTGTGGGGGGGGGGGGGGGCGATGGATTGAACAGAGGCAGAGAGAGATCACACAATTTTTCCCTGCCTCTCTGACAGGAGAGCCGTCTTACATTGTTTAAATTCCAGACGGCTCTCCTGTCAGTTTTGCTGAAGATTGTGGGAGGCCCGCGACGATCGAGCCCGCTCCTCCCACGGTCTGCCTCCGGCTGTCTCTCGTCACAGCGAGAGCGCGCCGCCAAAACCGCGTGCACATAATCACATAGATCTATGTGATTATGCGCAGCCAAGCCGCCCTGCCGCAGTAAATCTGCGTGGATCGGTTGGCAAGTAGTTAAAGATGTAGTATACCGCTTTTTTCCACTTTTAACTACAGGTAAGCCTATAATAAGGCTTACCTGTAGGTACAATTAATATCTCCTAAATCGGCACGGTTTAGGAGATATTTGCATTGCATGCAGAGACTAGCGCGAGCGGCGCATGCGCTCTGAAGGTCCGGCGGACCTTCAGCTTTCCTTGCCGGGAGCTTGCCGAAAAATGACTCCCGCGCGCATGCGTGGGAGTGACGTCATCGCGGCTCCGGCCACTCACAGCACCGGAGCCGCCGAACACGGAAGAGACGCATCATGTCAGATCATGTCAGCTCCCACAGCGGTGTCTGGGGGTCCGTTTCGGGGCTTCGTTCTAAGGTAAGTAATTCATAATGAGCTAGTATGCGATGCATACTAGCTCATTATGCCTTTGTCTTGCAGGCGGACTTTTCTTGCCCAGATTTACTATCATTCTGGTAAGAGGCTGACCTACTCCCCCCTACAGTGGGAGGAGTTTGTGGGAACCTTTTCTTACTTTCCTTGGGCTATATCATCATTGGATTGGATAATACACACGCCCTTGTATTATCTCATCTGGTAAGGGGCTTATTCACTCATGGTGGAGGTCTTCGCTGCACTTACCCATTGCGTTTGAAGTTTTGCACCTTGGAGACATATCACGTGCATGTTGGATTTGAATGGACTCTATTAATTTAAGGACTCACTATCTTGATTCACCATTGATTTTGTATTTTGGTTCACTTTGTTGAGCACATTTATTTATCACTTGGCTTTTTGAACTTGTTTTGTCTTAGCCCCCGTTCACACTTAGGCGACCTGTGAGGCGACCTGGTCGCCTCACAGGTCGCCGCAGGTCGCCTTCCATAGGGAAGCTGCGGACCCGTTCTAATAGGAGCGACACAAGTCGCTCCTAGAAAAAGGGTCCGGAGCTTCTTTGGGGCGACCAGGAGGCGACCGCCATAGACTTCAATGTTATGAAGTCCGTGGCGGCCGCTCCGAGGTTGCGGCGCGCTGCTCGCACCGCGACCTCGGAGGTCGCCCCTGGAAGTAGCGTCGCCCCTATGTGAACGGGGGCTTAGAGGACTTGGTCCAACTTTGATTGCATTCACCTATTGATCAATATTTTTGTTGACTTATTATTTATATATAATAATGATTTGTAAATAGATTAGCGCACCTGATACTTACAACCGCTTTAAGTTTATGCAAAGAGTCAATATTTGCAGTGGTGACCCTTATTTTTCAAGACCTCTGCAATTTGCCCTTGCATGCTGTCAATCAACTTCTGGGCCACATCCTGACTGAAGGCATCCCATTTATGCATAATCAATACTTGGAGTTACTCAGAATTTGTGGGGTTTTTTTTTGTTCTCCCACCTCTTGAGGATTGACCACAAGGTCTCAATAGGATTAAGGTCTGGGGAGTTTTCTGGCCATGGACCCAAAATCTCGATATTTTGTTCCCCAAGCCACTCAGTTATCACTTTTGCCTTAGGACAAGGTGCTCTATCATGCTGGATGAGGCATGGTTCCTCACCAAACTGTTCTTGGATTGTTAGGAGAAGTTGCTCTTGAAGGATGTTTTTGTACCATTCTTTATTCATGACTGTGTTCTTAGGCAAACTTGTGAGTGAGTCCATTTCCTTAGCTGAGAAGCAACTTCACACATGAATGGTCTCAGGATGGTAGCGCTCACCTTTTCTTCCCCGGACAAGGTGATTTCCGGATGCTCCAAACAACCGGAAAGGGGATTCATAAGAGAAAATGACTTTACCCCGGTCCTCAGCAGTCCAATCCCTGTACCTTTTGCAGAATATCAGTCTGTCCCTGATGTTTTTCCTGGAGAGAAGTGGCTTCTTTGCTGCCCTTCTTGACACCTGGCCATCCTCCGAATGCTATGCCTCACTGTGCATGCAGATTCACTCACACGATTCCTGAATAAGCTCTGCACTGGTGGTGCCCCAATCTAGCAGCTGAATCAACTGTAGGAGATGGTCCTGGCGCTTGCTGGCCTTTCTTGGGCGACCTGAAGCTTTCTTCACAAATGCAGCAGAAATTTTTTTTTTGGGATATGGTTTATTTTCATGGCAAAGAGGGACTTTACAATTAATTGCAATTCATCTGATCACTCTTCATCACATTCTGGAGTATATGCAAATTGCCATTATAAAAACTGAGGCAGCAGACTTTGTGAAAATTATTATGTGTCATTCTCAAAACTTTTGGCCATGGCTGTAGGTTGATGGACACTGGTCCTCATTAACCACTTAAGCCACGGAAGATTTTACCCCCTTCCTGACCAGGGCCTATTTTGCGATTCAGCACTGCGTGATTTTACCTGACAATTGCGCGGTCGTGCGACGCTGTACCCAAATGAAATTGATGTCCTTTTTTTCCCACAAACAGAGCTTTCTTTTGGTGGTACTTGATTACCTGTGAGATTTTTTGATCATGCGCTATAAACAAAAAAAGAGCAACAATTTTGCAAAAATAACAATATTTTTCACATTTTTTATATGAAATTCCCCCCAAAAAAATGTAAAAATCAAAATTTTTTAACATTTTAGGCCAATTTGTTTTCTGCTACATATTTTTGGTAAAAAAAAAATCGCAATAAGATTATTTTGATTGGTTTGCGCAAAAGTTATTGCGTTTACTAACTAAGGAAAAGATTTCTGTCGTTTTTGGTGGGTTTTTTTAACGAGTAATGGCGGCGAACTGCTATTTTTTTTTTTGCGGGACTGCGACATTGCGGCAGACAGATCGGACCCTTCACTGACATTTTTGACACTTTTGGGGTTACCAGTGACATTACTACTGTAATCAGTGCTATACATATGCACTGTTACTGTAAAAATGACACTGGGAGGGAAGGGGTTAACTTTATTGGAGAGGGAGGGGTTAAGTGTGTCCCTAGGGGCGTGCTTCTAACTGTGATTGGATGTGGCTGTGTGTGTAACAGCAGAGATCGATGGTCCTAAATAGCAGGACCGAGTGATCTGTGCTTTTACACAGGGGAGAATGACAGGCGGCTGTGTTTACATTAGCCGCCTGCCTTTCTCCCTCTCCACCCCGACGATCGTGAGTGATCGGCGGACATTGGGTCCGCCGGTCACACGCGCAGGCTGCTTAGGGAACGAGCAGGGGCGGGAGCGCGCCTCCGGCGGCGCGCGCTCGCCCCCTATTGGCTCACAGGCTAGTGACGTACCGGTACTTCACTTTGCCTGGGAGGGGCTGACCGCCGCTGTATATAGTCGGGCGGTGGTCGGCAAGTGGTTAAACCCCAAAAGGGGACCTGACTACAAGACAGAGTGCTGAGTTTTTGAACAGGGCTTTTTTTTATTTAAACAACATTTGGCTAATAATTGTTATTCTTTTAGATGAAGCTGGAGTTGGGGTTTAAAGTGCTGCAAAACAATGTAATAAAATGTTGACAACTGCCACACTCAGGTAAGGACTCGGTATCACAAATAACAAGATGGCCGTTCCTTGTGAGACACTACCGTAGAGAAGAATGCACAAGAACTTGTATCAGTCAGGGATCCTGGCAAAAAGAACATCCTGCTCTACAAGTTCTAGAACCTTCTGGGTCTCAACAAAACATAAACTTTGCACGATACGTTGCGCATTAGCGATGTGACTTTCAGCGTCCTTATCATTCTCGTGGTGAGACGGCAGCCCGGCGTCTGGGAAGAAAAGCGGCCATGGCGCGTACTGAGACAGAGCGTGTGATCTGCAATGCCATTTATTCAATAACCTTCACACAACGCAGAGATGAGATGCCTGTTTCATATTTGCATCTTGTACTTTGTTTTAGGTCAAGAATAAAGATCTTCACAGATCTTCTGCATGTTTGTTTGTGTTTTCCGCACCGCAGGAAGGTCATGGGGAGACGGGAATAAATTAAAGAGCAGCTCAGCAGTTTGGGACTCGACAGGGTAGTAGATGTGACAAATTACCTCTGTGACATTGGAGGCTGTGAAAAAAAAGGGACGTTCGAAAGTTTGCTGTCTGAAAATTGTAAGATATTAATCGAACTTTGTAAAATAATTTTATCTAGTATGTAACTGAAACAGTTTTTTTTTCACCATATTTAATGGAAATGAAGTTTTTATATTCTCCTAATGCAAATCCCTAGTCAGGGTACAGCAAAATGGGGTAGGAGGAGTCTGTTCTTTCTCCTTGTTGACTCCACTGGTCATGAGAACATTTTACAGTGTTACTAAACCCAGAACCTGTATTCACTATATCTGGCCCCCCACAGTACACAGAACATGGAAATGCAATAAATTTAGTAAATGTAAACACCTTTTCTTATCAGCAGTATATAGCAGTCTTGTGACTTCTATCAGTGTCTGGTTAAAGCTTGTTGGAGGAGTTTTCATTCTACTCTGACTGCCCTATGAGGCTGCAGGACCCCTGACCCTCTGTCTGGACAGTGTTGATTGACCTTGTACTGATCACATACACCCTCCCAAGAAAAAAAAATAAAACTCTCTAGCAATACACACCAAACTGAGTATGTGCAGATTGTCCCGTAGCCTCTGTTCTATCAAGAGAGAGGTCTAGAGACTGTGGAAGAAGGGGAGAAACAGAGAAGACAGGATCAAACCGTCTTTTTACAAAATTCAAAGGAGTAACCCCTTATGTTCCATGGTGAGTATAACAAGCATGCTTTACTGCATATACACACTGATTTTACTGTTGTGGCTTTAGTAACACTTTAAAGGGAATGCACAGTATTTTTTTACATTTTTATTTAGATAAATATTGTAGCACCAACTGGCGCCCCTTTACGGCACATTTCTCCAACAGCACACTGTTGCTTACCCCTGCCATGATAGGGTGCAGGGAGAGAGAGAAGCGAGCACAGGAGAAGAGCAGAAATGACTGTCATTGACTGCTGCTGCAGCCTGGACTAAAACCAGCCCTGGCCACCCTGAGGAAGGGAGCAATCAGATTGCCCGCCAGTAGAGTTAGGCAAAGGTAAAATCCACCTCTGAGCTACAGAGAATAACCTGGGATCCATATGCTGAGTGGATGCATGTGCTTTGAGGTGCTCTGTGAGCCCAAGGAGAGGGTTCAGGAGCTATAGAGAGTCACTTGAGTGTCTGAGAGCCTGGAAGACAGGGAATTCAGGGGCTGGTGCTGAGCAGACTGTGCTAAGAGTTTGCTTCTGCAGAGTTAGGAGCACCACATGCAAGCCTGTAAGGAAAGGCTGGTGTATGGCGGGCAGTGCAGACTTTGCTGCAGGAGAGACATGTGGCTGTGCTGTTGCCGTTACTATGCTGTTTGCTAAGAATGCTGTCAGAGAGGCCAATTGTCGTGAGAACTGTTTGCTGTGAGAGGTCAAATGCTGATGGGTATTAAGCTGCTGTGCAGAATGCAGAGAGTCCAAAAGGAGCAGGCCCAAAGCCTGGCGGGCTAACTTTCCCCTGACCTAGCTTTCATCTATTACCATCATGAATGTGGGAGCAGCCGTCCAGGAACAGGCAACATCAGGTAGCCTTTCTCCCAAGCACAGAAGTAGTGAGAGGCCTTTTGGCCACCTTGGTGTGGTATTTGTCTGTGGTTTCCATATGTGCTGACTGCGAAGGAGTTCTGTCAAAGGGGAAGGAACGCTTACTTACCCTGGAATTACCATGGAGTGAGCGCTCCACAGTGAGTTAATGGCTTCAACTCTGTTCTGATTAAATGTCACTGCCCAGTGGATTAGGGCAAGGCCCCTGGCCTTTAGTTAGTGCCCCTGCATTTAGATATGTGTTTATTGATCTTTCTGATTTTATATTTTCATTGCTGAATTTCTTTGCCCAACCCAATCATGCTTTACACGGCTTTCCCTGTAAATAAAGCATGTTCCAACAGTTCCTGGGGTGTCAGTGTTTCTCAGGCCCAGTACAGGGTGGTTCATCATTCGGCAGGGCAGGAGAGCTCAAACAAACCATCAGCTCCTCTAGGGGAGTCAATGTAATAAAAAAATATTTTAATCACAACCAGCAGGTCAAGCTCTTTTTCATATGTGTACCAGAATAACCCCTTAAGCTGGTGCCTCCTGGCCCCTTAAGGGGTTTAGGATACCAGGGGGTGCGGTTTAGAATCACGTGACAGCTTGTCACAGCGGTCACATGATCAGAAAGCTTTCCGTTAGCTGCCGGGAGCATGCGGGGTGCACACTTTTGGCACAGCTGTATTTGCAATAAGGCACGCAAATATGTGTCCGCTCGGCGCCAAGGCCTATCTGCTGAGAGGCCGCATACTGGCATGTGGCCGGTGCCAAGAAGTTAAAGCTGAACTACAATCAAACAGTTATATATACAGATTAAAATCTATAAATGAGAGCTGTTTAACCTGCTAAAGAGTTTCTCCCTGCAGGTCTTGCAAACACATTTATACAATTGGGTGCTTCCAAATTTATGGGTACAGTTTGGGAAATTAGGGAGGAACCTTTTTTCTGTGCTTGTGCACAACGCCAGCTCACTAAAGACATGGTTTGACCAGCTTGGTGTACAGGAACTTGAGTGGCTTGTACAGAGCCCGAACCAAAATCCTAATGAGCACAATTGGGATGTACTAGAACACCAAGTGCAAGCCAGGTCTTCTTATCCAACACCAGTATCTAACCTCACAAATGCCCCTTTAGCCGAATGGGCAAAAATTCCCCTGGACACACTCCATAATCTTGTGGAAAGATTTTTTAGAGGCCTAAAAGCAGGTATATCTTCAAACAGGGACAAGGCTTTAATAATGGTCATAGATTTACAATGGGCTGCCAAACAAATTCAGTTAGGTGCAATGGTCAGGTGTCCAAAAACATTTTGCCCATTTAGTGTATGTCAACAGGCTTAAACTTTTAGGGCATACTTTATGGGCAATATGCTGCAACCAGTTACCTGGTGGTTGCAGCATAAGAAGAAGGAGGGGTTAGGGTTTTTAGAGCACTGGGCTCACTTTTGATTTGGGTGCAACCTATATGCTAAAGATGGTTTGCACCTAAATGGAAGGGGGTCTTTTGTTCTAGGGGAGGGGTTTATGGGAAGGCTAGAGGAGTTTTTAAACTAGGATTGAGGGGGGAGAGTGACTTAGATTATAATGGGGTAGACAGGTCAGACAGGGGTCAGCCCCTACTGGTGGGTGGAATGGGGAAAGATGGGGGGAGAGTTATGGCAGAGGATAAGAAGGTTCCCATGTTACAAACAACCATTGGAAATTGTACTATTTGTACCAAAATTAAAAATATGAAAAATAAGTGTGCAAAATGTGACAATTAATTAAAGTGTTTGTTCGCCAATGCCAGAAGTCTGCCAAACAAAATTGGTGAGTTGGAAGCTCTGGTGCACGAGGAGAACTATGATTTAATTGGTATTGCTGAATCTTGGCTTCATTCTTCACATGATTGGCCTTTTTCATATTCCTGGCTATGCTCTCTTTTGGAAAGACAAGGTAAAACGGAGGGGTGGTGGTGTCTGTCTCTTTTTGAGAAGTGATCTTAAAGTGAGTGTGAAAGAGGACCTAACTGATGGAGAGTGTGATGAGTCTGAAGCAGTATGGGTTGAAATGTACATGGGTGTGCGTAATACAAAGATTATCATTGGAGTTTGTTATCAACCTACCAGTATTAATGAGGAGGTGAAGACTCAGCTCCTGGCACAGATAGAAAGGGCTGCAGGGGCTGGGACAGTGTTAATAAGGGGGAATTTTAACTACCCAGACATTGACTGGAGTAATGGCACTGCTGGAACAGTTAAAGGGCAAACATTTATAAACCTATTACAAGACAATTTTATGGTGCAGTTTATTGAGGCCCCAGCTAGAAATGATACTCTGTTGGACCTGGTAATCTCAAACAATGCAGAGCTTATTAATAATGTTCATATAAAAGAACATCTGGGTAGCAGTGACCATACATAATATGATTTCATTTAATGTTAGCTGTAAGCAAAAAAAAAAAAAACACATACAGGAAATACAAAAATACTTAACTTTAAGAGAGCACATTTTCCAAGGATGAGGGCTGGTCTCCAGGATTTAGACTGGGAGGGAATATTGGCATAGATGAGCACAGAACAGAAATTTACTTTATGCTAATTTACTGCAAAGTATATTCCCATGGGTAATAGGTTTAAAAGGCTAAAAATAAAACCTATGTGGCTCACGGCCAAAGTTAAAAAAGCTATAAATAAAAAGAAAAGAGCTTTTAAAAAATGTAAAAATTAAGGAACACTATCATTGTTTAATTGTTACAAAGAATATAAAAGAATATGTAAAAAGGAAATCAAGGACGCAAAAATTCAAAATGAACGACAGATTGCGAAAGTTAGTAGGACAAACCCCCAAAAATTCTTCAAATATATTAAAAGTAAAAAGGTTAGGTCTGAACATGTAGGCCCTTTACAAATTAATCAGGAGTGGGTGACTGGGGACAAAGAGAAGGCACATTTATTATATTCTTTCTTCAGCTCTGTGTATACAAAGGAGCATGGGGGAGCTCATGACCATAATGAGGATGGTATTAACACAGCCCCAAATGATCCACAATGGCTCAAAAGTGATATGGTCCAGAAATATTTAGACTGAATAAGGGTGTATAAAGCGCCTGTACCAGATGGCATTCACCCACGCATCCTAAAAGAATTGAGCACTGTAATTTCAAAGCCTTTGTTTCTAATTTTTAGGGACTCGTTAAGGACTGGAATAGTACCACTGGATTGGCGTAGGGCCAATGTGGTGCCTATATTTAAAAAGGGATCAAAGTCTTTGCCAAGTAACTGTAGACCTGTGAGAGCGGTGGCTGTGGACGTAATATACTTGAATTTTACAAAAGTGTTTGACACAGTTCCCCACACACGGCTAATGTGTAAGGTAAAGTCTACAGGCTTGGAAAGATCAGTTTGTAAAAGGATAGAAAATTAGCTAAAAGAAAGAATTCAGAGAGTAGTGATTAATGATTCTTACTCTGAATGGTCTAAGGTTTTCAGTGGTGTACCCCAAGGTTCAGTGTAGGGACCCTTACTTTTTAATATCTTTATAAATGATATAGGGTCTGGGATTAAAAGTACCATTTCAGTCTTTGCAGATGACACCAAGCTTTGCGGTGGAATAACTTCTTTACAGGATGTCTCCAACTTACAAGCTGACCTCAATGCACTTTTTCATTGGGCAACTATGTGGCAACTGAGGTTTAATGTTGATAAATGTAAAGTTATGCACTGGGGAGCTAAGAATATGCATGCATCATACATACTAGGCAGAGTAGAATTGGGGGAATCCATAGCGGAGAAGGATCTGGGTGTTCTGGTAGATCATAAGCTTAATAATAGAATGCAATGCCAAGCTGCTGTTTCCAAAGCAAGCAAAGCCCTTTCTTGTATTACTAGAGGCATGGACTCCAGAGAGAGAGATATAATTTTGCCCCTGTACAAATCATTAGTAAGACCTCATCTGGAATATGCAGTTCAGTTTTGAGCACCAGTTCTTAAAAAGGATATCGGGGAACTGGAGAAAGTGCAGACAAGGGCAACCAAACTGATAAGAGGCATGGAGGAGCTCAGCTATGAGAGAAGATTAGAGGAACTGAATTTATTCTCTCTTGAGAAGAGGAGATTAAGGGGGGATATGATCAACATGTATAAATACATAAGAGGTCCATATAGTGAACTTGGTGTTGAGTTGTTCACTTTAAAGTCAAAACACAGAGGACAAGGGGGCACTCTTTAGGTTTAGAGGAAAACAGATTTTTATTTCCAAATACGGAAAGGTTTCTTCACCGTCAGAGCTGTGAAAATGTGGAATAGACTCCCTCCAGAGGTGTTTCTGGCTAGCTCACTAGATTGCTTTAAATAAGACCTGGATTCTTTCCTAGGTGTACATAATATAAATGGGTGCTAATATTTATAGATAAAGTTGATCCAGGAAATATCCGATTGCATCTCTGGGGATCAGGAAGGAATTTTTTTCCCCTGCTGTAGCAAACTGGATCATGCTTTGCTGGGGTTTTTTCGCCTTCCTCTGGATTAACTGCGGGTATAGGATTGTGTATATGGGATTGTATGGTTGGGTTTTCATTACTGTTTTTTTTTTGTTTTTTATTGGTTAAGCCAGATGGACTTGTGTCTTTTTTCAACCTGACTAACTATGTAACTATCTGTAACTGGATGCTGTTCTGGTGGCTCTGAGGCCATGTTTTCCATGTCTGTAGATGTCTGTAGCCAATTACAATGGCCAGACATAAGGTGGTAAACTAAGCCTTGGTGATCCTGCCATTAAGGTCCTGTCATGAGGGTGCTCCTGTACTCTCACCCTGTTACATCAGTATCCAATAGAGTACAAACAGCTTTTTTCTGCACATTACATAGACCTGGTCCATTGTTATCACCACCAGGAAACCCCCCCCCCCTATGAGAATTGTAATGCAGCCATTATTGGGGTGCATATAGGCAGAAAGTAGCTGCCTAGATATCACCTGCACCGAGGTACAACAAAGGATGAAATAAAAAGTGAAAACAAAGATTTTAGTTTTCAAACAGAGTGCAATTATACACGATACACAGAGATTAAGAAAACAAAATGTCTTTTGGGTAGGGTTCATGTTTTAAATGACAGCATTTTAGTAAAAGTATAATTATTGTTTAATGCACTTTTGCCATTATTTATTTATTGCAGGTATTTCTATAGTTCTGCCAATTTACATATCCAAGGCAACAATAACTCAAATAACCACTCGTTACAGCCAAGGTATGCAGAATACCATCTCTGAATGCACAACTCATCGAAGCTTGAAGCAGGTGGGCTACAGCAGCAGAAGACCATGCCAGGTGCCACTCCTGTCAGCTAAGAACAGGAAACTGAGACTACAATTCACACAGGCTCACTAAAATTAGAAGATTGGAAAAACATTGCTTGGTCTGGTGGGTCTCAATTTCAGCTGCAACATTTAGATGAAGAATTTGGTGTAAACAACATGAAAGCATGGATCCATCCTGCCTTGTATCAATGGATCATGCTGGTGGTGGTATAATGGTGTAGGGCCGGGACATGCAGTCAGGGGGAGGCAGGTGAGGCAGAGCCATTAACATAAAAAAAAATGATCAATCTTCAAGGGTCATAGCTCGGCAACCTGGGGTCACAAACCCTACCCCACCACTGGACAAAAATTTGGGGCTCCTAGCATCTATGGTTCCTGAGATACTGGGCTCCTTTTGCGCAACCTGTCAGAAGCTACACACAGAGCGGCCAGTTTAAATACAAGCTGGCACACACTGTTTGTAGCAGACTGAAATGATGAGCTCACAGTGTCTCTGACTTCTTGTCAGAGGCACTGAGATCAATGGACAGCTTGGAGCCTTGGACCAATGGTAAAGCACCATTGGTCAAAGCTGTCCAATAAAAATGCTGCAGTGGTGGCTCTCCTCTCACTGCAGTGTCATAGAAGGGGGCATGTGTCTTAAAGACAAATGCTTCCTTCCAGCACAGCCCTCTTACCTACAAGGAAAAAACATGGGTTTATGAGTATAAGGTTTACCCATAATCCCATGTTTTTTCACACAGTTAAATCTGCTGCTGCTGAAAATGTACTTTTTAAATCAAGCAACATAATAAATTATTATTCTATATGTTATAACATAATCATTTATTATTTATCTATTTACTGTGATACAACTTCAAACTTCAGTAATTTGTCCGTTAAGCCACCTGCTTAAGTACAGTTTTTGAAAATATAGTAAATTACCTTAAAAACAATATATAATATTTTTTGTATGTTACTTACTTATAGTAATTAACCACTTGCCACCAAGGCCAATTCTGACACTTCTCTCCTACGTGTAAAAATCATATTTTTTTTTGCTAGAAAATTACTCAGAACCCAAAACATTATATATATTTTTTTTTAGCAGACACGCTAGGGAATAAAATGGCGGTCGTTGCAACTTTTTATGTCATACTGTATTTTTCAAACGCATTTAAAAAAAAAAAAAAAAAAAAACATTAAAAACATTGTTTCATGAATAAAAAAAAAAATGTGAAAAATGATGTTACACTGAGTAAATAAATACCTAACCAACATGTAACGCTTTAAAATTGTGAACACCTGTGGAATGGCACCAAACTTCAGTACTTAAAAATCTCTATAGGCGATGCTTTAACATTTTTTACAAATTACCACTTTAGAGTTACAGAGGGGTTCTAGCTCTAGAATTATTGCTCTCGCTCTAAAGTTTGCAGCGATACCTCACATGTGTGCTTTGAATGCCGTTTACATATTCTAAAAACCAGTCCTTATGCTGATTAATTTATTAAACTATGAGAAGTAATGAAGGTGCCATATATAATCTATATAATCAGAGAATGGTTCAGGTTCTATTCTTATATAGATTATATATGGCACTTTCCTTAGTTCTCATAGTTTACTAATTTAACCAACATAAGGACTTGTTTTAACCTTCCTAGTGGTATTCCCGAGTGTGGCACGGGGTTAAATTTCAGTGCCAAAAGCGGTAACCCCAAGCCCCACTCGGGGTACCGCTAGGAAGATCGATGGATCCTGGTAGAGGGGTTACTTACTTTGTCACCGGGATCCAGCGATGTATACCGGCGGTGTGTGAGGGCAGATCTTCCTCCCAATGCTCTGTGTGCCACGGCTTCCGTCTCCTGCGACGTGACGATATGTATATATATTTGTATATGTATATATATATATATATATATATATATATATATACACACACACATGTATATACAGTATATATATATATATATATATATATATATATATATATATATATATACACACAAGTGTATATATATATATGTATAATATATATATATACAGTATATATATATATATATATATATATATATATATATATACATACATACATACATACTTTAACTTATTTATAGTTTTTTATTATATTATAATTTATGATTTTGTGTTTCAAACTTTATCATACCCGAGATGTTATAAAGAAGAACGCACAGAAAAAAAAATCATATATAAATAGTTGGTTTGGGCTGCTCATTCTTAAGAATTACATGCAAAATAATGGTACCGCTTTCAGCACCTAAAATCAGAAAGAATCATACCGCCAGGGAGGTTAATAAAATCAGGACGGTTGGTAGATATATAGAGCACAGTGTAATTTCTATTATTTATTTCTGCATTCTGTAACAGCCCTGTACTTGACCTGTGAAATCTCAAAAAACATCTTAAAGGGACAGCGTTTAATTAATATTTTTGTTAAATGAGTATACCTAGTAGAACTGGAATTGCCTACATAATAAGAATCAAATTCGTAATTTGTGAATATGTAACCTGTGTGTATCTGGCTCTGATACTAGTCAGTACCTCACCAGCCACTGACCTCACCGCACGTCCCTGGTGTGGGGGATATTTTCTTGGCACACTTTGGGCCCCTTAGTACCAATTGAGAATTTCTTGAATGCCACGGCCTACCTGAGTATTGTTGCTGACCATGTCCATCCCTTTATGACTACAGTGTCCCCATCTTCTGATGGCTCCTTCCAGCAGGATAATGCACCATGTCACAAAGCTCAAATCATCTCACCACTGGTTTCTTCACCATGACAATGAGGTCACTGTACTCCAATGGCCTCCACACTCACCACATCTCATCTCATAGAGCACCTTTGGGATGTGGTGTAACAAGAGATTGGCACCATGGATGTGCAGCTGACAAATCTGCAGCAACTGCATGATGCTATCATGTCACTATGGAGCAAAATCTCTGAGGAATCTTTCCAACACCTTGTAGAATCTATGCCAGGAAGAATGAAGGCAGTTCTGAAGGTAAAAGGGGGTCTGTAAAACATGCTCAGTTTGAGGTGTCTGGATTCCACTGATTAAAAATAAGAGTTTACTCTTAAATAAGGGTTGGATTTAATTACAGTAGGGATAAAACTACACTACAATTACAGATAAGGAAATGGGGTACAACTTATGGAGAGGGAGATGGGACAGGGAAAAAGGAAAGGGGGGGGGGGGTCTGTCTTCCATCGCACACACATCCTCACTGAATCTCTCAGGTCAGGGCCCTTTTTACCCAAACTTGAGACTCACACCCCAGCTTGGGGGCTTGGTAACCACAGTCATTGAAGACAGTCAAAAATTTTTGTTCCTCTCTTAAGTGGGGTACACACTAGTAGAAAATCTGCTGAAAATTCCCATCCGAGGTAAAATCGTATGATTTTCGGCTAGTGTGTACACAACTTTCAGCAGCAGATGCCAACATTTTCAACGAAAAAAAAAACGGAGGGACAAACACCAAAATTTTTATTGTCCATCCCCAGACGACAAATTTTCGTTTAATGTGTTAGCAGTACGTCCGTGAAAAATCGGATACGAAAGACCGCACATGATCTGAAGTTGCCCGAAAGTCTGTTAACAAATGTCCCAAAAAAAAAAAAAAAAACGGACAAGAAATTTTGTGAACATTTATGCACTGTCAACTAAAAATGGTAATGAACGCTGAGCAAGAGAGAGAAAAATCAGAGGATATTTCGTCCGATTTCCGTCAAGTGTGTACGGGCCTTTAGGTTCAACTTTCAGTTCCTTTGAGCAGATAGTCACACAGGATGTCCATCTAGTTCCTCACCCTTCAGGCACCATGCTGGCCAGGTGTGAGGGGGTCGTTGAATATCCTCAGAAGTCCCACTAGTTAGATGATAAGGACCTTGTGCATTGTTCTAGCCCTGTTTACTGCAGGCTGGCCGTGAACACTGTCATTTGCCTCACATCAAAGTTCTTTCAAAGCTATGTCGTACAAGCCATATTGTTCTCATGTTCCATCTGCAATAATATAACTTTTTCCAGTATTACAGGGTCCAACCTGGTACTAGTAAGGTGTACCTAATAAAGTGGCCAGTGAGTGTATATCTGGTATATTCACATCAGTCCCTGCCCTTGAGGAGCTTACAATCTAAGGTTCCTACTTCACATTCACACATACACATACTAGGGACAATTTAGACGGGGCAATTAACCTAGCTGCGTGTCTTTGGAGTGTGGGAGGAAACCAGAGCATCCGGTACCCAGACGGGCACGCGGAGAACATGCACACTCCATGTTTCCTGAGCATGATGTCGTCTTCAGGTTAACCCTGATGTCAGAAAATATTATTTTACAGAGTGACTGATACTCGAAACTCGACTTCCAGCAGAAGTAGTGACTCATTCAACAATAAGTGAATTTACACATGCTTGAGAAAAATATAGTTCTATACTCAGAATAAAAGGTTTTATAAAAAGGGCTTGGTGGACCACTTGGTCTTTTTCTGCCACGAGTCTCCTATAGTTCCACGTCTCTACAGCTACTACTCCATTTGAAGCTGATATATGGGGTTGATTTAGTAAAATTTAGTTTAGCGAATGAAAGTTATTCTCAAGAAAATGCAGTGAGTGCTTCAAAGGTGAAGCCGCTGGCACAAAGGTGACCAACCTTATGATAAAGCTAAATAATAAAAAGTTCAGCGCTACAATATTTTAAACATAAAGTGCCATGTGCAAACAAAAAACATGATATATTATACATGTGGTCATCACATAACAATCCTAACAAAGTTCACATAAAGTGACTCCAGTGCTGTTTTCTTCACCAATAAGCGTAAGCTTCCCAGCAACTATTCCATGACTCCGTCTTAGGTAAAACGGCCTCTCGTGCTAGAACCTGATCAGAAAGGTTCTCATCACACAGAGCCTGAGAAAAGGTTGATAGTGTAGCAATTTAATATAAAATGTATGTATATTATAAAATTTAGATGGACCCCCTGATGATGTGCGTGTGCACGAAACGCGTAATGAGGAGCATTGCATGCTGACACCATGTCGTCGTGTCCTGACAACGGTGGCTATTGCTGTGAGTTCGGATGTTTATGTTTTTATACTGGATGTGCATCCTTTTTTAATTGTATGTTACCAGTTTTTTAATAAATTGCTACACTATCGACCTTTTTGTGGTGAGCACATTTCTGATCAGGTTCTAGCACAAGAGGCCGTTTTACCTGAGACTGAGTCATGGGATAGTTGGTGGGAATGCCTAAAATGATTGTAAAGTCTCATTTAAAAAAAACAAAAACCAAACATATTATACTTACCTCCTCTGTGTCCTCTTCTCGGGTCCCTCGTTCCTGGCTTCTCCCTCCTATCGAGTGCCCCCACAGCAAGCTGCTTGCTATGGGGGCACCCGAGCCAAGCTGCAGCTCCGTGTGTCCATTCAGACATGGAGCTGCCATTCAGCCCCCCTCCCTCTCTCTCCTGATTGGCTCACTGACTTTGATTGACAGCCGCAGGAGCCAATGACGCCGCGGCTGTTTCTAAGCCAATCAGGAGGGAGAGTCCTAGGACAGCCGAGGGACTCGTGGAAAACGCTGGACAGAGAGGTAAGTATTAGGAGTGCTGGGGGAGGGGCTGCTACACATAGAATGCATTAAGATAAAAACCCTTCCTGACTTTACAGAGCCTTTAAGGGATACTTTAATATTACGCCATATACCAATGGCATTCTGGCGAGTGCATATTGGTGAAGGAAATAGCACTGGAGTCACTTCATGTGGAGGAGCATTTTTGCCACTTTTGTCCGTTACCACTTGGAGATATACTTTCATTGGATGAGCTTTACACACTTTTGATAGGTGTTGCACTTTATGGACTTTTTATTGTATGTTAGGATTTTTATGTGATGACCACATGTATAATATATGATGTTTTTGTTTGCACATGGCACTTTATGTTTAAAATATTGTAGCACTGCACTTTTTATTATTGAATAAAAATCATTGCATTTAATATCCCCCCCCCCCAAAAAAAAAAGAGGATGACATTTGACATAACCATAAAAACAGGCTGGACCTATACAATATATATTAAAAAAAATGTATTTGTAATACGAAATCTAGCAAAAATATTCCACAACCATGAAAATAGGCTGGACCTATACAGCATATTAAAAATGTAGATTTTATTATACAAAGTGTAAAAAACCTCCAAAACCATAAAAAGAAGCTAAACCTATGCAGTATATAGTCAGTCATAACCCCACCATATATTAAGTGCTATCATCATCATCAATAATTTGTGTCCATACAGTTGGTGGGGTTGAGGTTCGCCCTACACGTTTCTCAGACCATCGCTTCATCAGGAGCTGTGGTAAGCTTATTACAGTTTTAAAGTCTAGAAGTACACAATATGAATACGTTCATAAATATACAGATAGATAATAAGTGTTTAGGCATAAGTATAGAAAGCTAGAATAACACTTACATAAATGTAACGTTTATTTTGAAAAAATAACAATATTTTTAACATTTTTTTATATGAAATTCCCCCCCAAAAAAATGTAAAAATTAAAATTTTTTTCAATTTTTGGCCAATTTGTTTTCTGCTACCTATGTCTGGTAAAAAAAAATCACAATAAGCGTATTTTGATAAGTTTGCGCAAAAGTTATTGTGTTTACTAACTAAGGGAAAGATTTCTGTCATTTTTGGTGGGTTTTTTTTTAAACGAGTAATGGCGGCGATCTGCGATTTTTGTTTGCGGGACTGCGACATTGCGGCGGACAGATCGGACCCTTGACTGACATTTTTGACACTTTTGGGGGTACCAGTGACGTTACTACAGTAATCAGTGCTATAAATATGCACTGTTACTGTAAAAATGACACTGACAGGGAAGGGGTTAATTTTATTGGAGAGGGAGGGGTTAATGTATGCCTGGTGCTTACTGACATGTGTGGGGGGAGGTGACTGAGTGACACAGGGACAGATCGCATGTTCAGCTATGCTGAACCCTGCAATCTGACCCTGCCTGTCACTTAGGAGATCCGCCCGCTCTGTTTACACAAGCGGGCGGATCTCCAAACTCGATTCCCCGACGATCGGGGAAGAGCAGCGGCGATCGCCGCCGCTCCTCCCCTGGCCCGACTCCCGCAGTGACTGAAAACAGTGGGAGCGCGCCTCCGGCGGCGCGCGAGCGCGGCCTACAGGGGGAGGAGTCCAGCGACATAGGTCTACGTCGCTGGACGGGATCGTGCCACATTGCCGCAGTAGTGTCAATGTGGGCGGTCGTAAAGTGGTTAAAGGGTTAGTTCACCGTTTCAGAAAAAAATGTTTCAGAAAAAAACGCTACACCCTTCCCATCCCCCTGGTTCCCTCAGCATTGCGGGGGTTTGAATTCTCTGCTTTTTTTCCTTTTCTTTATGTAGGGCTTCCAGGACAGATCAGAGTGATTCTGATTGATCAGTGCCGATATGTCGTTACTAGGGATGGGCCAAACCCAAACCGGGAAATGTTCTAACCCGAACAGTGAACCCCTTTAAAGTCTATGGGAGCTGAACAGGAAAAATCGAAGGTGCCCCTTTTGAAGGCTATTATGCAAGTAATTGACCATCAAAGTGTTATGGGGGTCTGGGTACTGCCCTGGGGGACATGTATTATTTTTTTTTTTTTTTTTAATTAACGTTTTTTTCAGGAGCAGTGATTTTGATTATGCCTAAAGTGCAACAAAAAAAAATGAAAATGTATTTTAAATATAGTGCCTGGGGGGTACCCTTATTGTGCCTGTAAAGTGGAGCATCTGTAGCATGCATAAAACATACTACAGCAAAAATTAGGAGTCAAATCCCATTTATAATGACTTGGGGTTATAATTGCCGACACCTGGCTATTGAAAAAATAAAGAAAGAATGGCAAGGGGGAAAAAAACAGGCACGATAAAATAAAAAATAAAAAAACGGCGTGCCCCCCTCCCCCACCCAAATCCATACTAGACCCTTATTGAAGCATGCAGCCCAGCAGGTCAGGAAAAGGGAGGGCTGTGGTTGTCAGGGTCTGTGGGCGGGGGGGTTATTGGAATCTGGAAGCCCCCAGATCCTGCACCCCCCCGCCCCATGTGAATGGGTTTCGGGAACATCGTACACCTACCAAGTTCACCAAAAAATTGTCAAAAAGTAGTAACCACAAGAAACACACCTTTATTAAAAAATAATAATGATGTCAGACGTCAATGTCGCATGATTTTAGAAGAAGGTGGTGCCACTGGGTGAGATAGCCGGGTGGCCCTGTCCATTTCCTATATAAGAACTGTCAAAGCGTAGAGCAGCCAGCCGGCGGGAGGCCTCCCAAGAGGCGAGAGCGTTTTGTTTTGTTTTTTACTTTTCGGGTCCGGCGGGTTTTGTGATTGACGATGGGTTTACATCGAGGGACACTATTTTTTAATGTAGGACTTGTCAAAAACTGATTCTTGTGGTTATTACTTTTTGACACATTTTTGGTAAATGGGTAGGGGTACGATGTACCCGATTCCCATTCACATGGGGGGTGGCTGGGATCTGGGGGCCCCCTTGTTAAAGGGGGCTTCCAGATTAAGATAAGCCCCCCACCCGCAGACCTTGACAACCACAGCCCAGGGATGTTGGGAAGAGGCCCTTGTCCCCATAAACATGGGGACAAGCCCCCCTCCCCCAAAGCACTAGCCCCCCATGTTCCCTCCCCTTTCCTGACCTGCCGGGCTGCATGCTCGTATAAGGGTCTGGTATGGATTTTGGGGGGGCCCCACGCCATTTTTTTTTTTTTTTTACTTTGGCGTGGGCCCTGGTATGGACTGGGGGAGACTCCATGCAGTTTTTTTCTTTATTTTTTTTACCGACACTTTTTTCTTTTTTATTCAGCTGTCAGCGAGGAAACCAATTGACAGCTGATGACTCATCGGTTGTTAAGGACGCCGTGGTCGGCTCTCTGACTCCGCTTCTTAACAACCGGCTTACACTGTGCCCTGATTGGACAAGGCTTTGGAGCAGAATGCAGTGCAAATTTGGGTGTTCGGCAAACAGCCGAACAGGCAAATGATCGACCCGAACTCATGCTCGGGCCGAACCGTGAGCCCATCCCTAGTTGTTACTTTGACCAATCAGAATCACTCTGATCCATCCCAGAATCCCTGCAGAAAGAAGGGGAAGAAGAGCAAGGATTTCAAATCCCCGAACATCAGCCACAGAGATCAGTACAGTGAAAACCGAGGGTAAGGGGGGGCGGGGGGGTTGGGAAGTTGTAGGCTATTAGTTCACCGTTTTTTCTCTGAACAGGTGAACTTACACTTTAAATTTAATTTAAAACTGACAGCCCATTTTAAAATAACAATCTACAACTACCCTCTCCAGTGATAACTGCAGCAATTTCACTACAGAACAAACAGCGTTGTCACTCTGTTACAGGAAGTATAAAATCAATGGACTCATTGACAGGATCAACAGGTATTAAAACTGTGGGGTTGATTTACTAAAGGCAAATAGCCTCTGCAAAGGGCTGTTGTGCTCTGCAAGTGCAGTTGCTCCAGAGCTTAGTAAATGAGCAGAAGCTCGGCTGACTTCCATCATCCAATCATGTGCAAGCAAAAATGCTGTTATTTTTTGTTTTGTTTCCCTTCCATGTGATTGGGTATAGCTTTACCTTATTTACTAAGCTCTGGAGCAACTTTGCAAAGTGCACTGTCTATTTGCCTTTAGTAAATCAACCCCTGTGCTACAAGAGGACTCAGAAAAACAAAAACTTTTGTGTTCCTGCTATTGACAGACTCCATCAAATTTATCATTTTTGCTTTTGCCCAGAGTTACAGTTTAAGGCAAGTTGCAGAGTAAAATAAAAAAAATCTTTTTTTTTAATGCCATAATTTACTGGCTTGTCATCAGTTCTGGCCAATCCTGACCGCTCTAATTCTAGAACTATTTTTACCATTATGCTAATGGATCCATTAATTTCCTGTAGACCCCGGAGGAAAAAGTACATTTATAACACCAAAGCCCGTTGGACGGTCCTGGCTGAGCTGCTGAAAGCACATTCCTTGTGAACAATATACAAATGTATACATTTATCTTCTTCGTTGTTACAAGCGGCAAAAATAAACCTTTAATAATGTAACTCTACCCCGGCTGTGGATTCCAGTAGCCCTGAGCAAGATCCAGGCCCATAAAGTGAAATTAAGTGAGTGTGAAGCGAGAAAAAGGTTTTTATTCGGGAGATGAAAGGTGGCTGACAGCTTCCACGCTGAACAGGCACAAGTCGGAGGAGAAGTCAACGGAGAAGTTCGTTCTGCTCAGATCAGACCTCTCACAACTATAAGTCAGAGGAAACTGCTGAAGTCAGCCAGTCAGCGGCTGTCCCCTTCAGGTGCATCTGATTATATTCCTTTACCCGCTGCTGCGGCCCTCGTCTGACGGATGGCATGGTACATCTAGTGGCCTATTTATAAAGGGGGGAAATTGGAACGGTGCCTTTAGTTTCAGAAATCTCATCTATTATTAAAGCATATCTGATGCTAAAACTTTTTCTTTTTTTTTTTCGATTTAGCTTAGGTTGGGAAGGGTTAGAGCCCCTGTTTTTTTTTTTTTTTTTTTGTCCTTTACTGAGTGTAACGGAACCGCTGTCCCACACTGTACTTGTGGTCTTCCGTCAGTATACAGCTTCCTTGCAGTCATGAACATGTATACCAGATTTTCCCAGCCGCCCTCATACAAAGCTAGCCAACAAGTTAGCTTGTACAAGTTAAAGAAACTTCTCCTTTATTGAACAGTTTTACACTCAATTTATACACACATGAGCACATCCCCCTCCTGATTAAATTACAATTACACCTAACTGACATTTTTTTACACTATTACACTTTTGGGGGGACCAGTGACATTACTACAGTAATCAGTGCTAAAAAATATGCACTGTTATTGTAATAATGATACTGGCAGTGAAGGGGTTAACACCAGGGGTGATCAAAGAGTTAAATGTGTCCCTATGGGGTGATTTCTAACTGTGTGGGGAATGGGCTTCCTGCATGAACACAGATACCTGTGTTCTTAAATAAGAGGAACACAGGATCCCTGTGTTCATAACTGACAGAACAGCGGTCTGCCGTGTTTACAATGGCAGACCGCCGTTCTGTCTCCACAGGGTGCCCAGTGACCGCGGCCGCCGGACCTATTGATTAGCTTCCCCTGTGGTGAATGGGCGCACGTGCCCCTACTAGCATTCCCGCCAAACAACATACAGGTACATCGTTTTGCGGGACAGAGTCAACCTGCTGCCGTAAAACTACAGGGGCTGGTCGGCAAGCGGTTAAAATGCCTACCACTTCAACATGTTTTTTTTATGTGTTTTTTTGATGCGTCTGTGATGCTTCACTGATGATTGAAGCGTTTGAAGCTTGGCAAATGCCCTGCGTGTGTTGATTTTCAATTAGTTTTTAAGGGGTCCAGTAGAACCCTGGCTCAGCAGTACCCCCACTCAGCAAATTTCCAGTTCATTGGTACCCTAGTTCAGCAGACCCCCAGCTCTTCTAATGCCCCCACTCACTAGTGCCCCCAGCTTTACTGATCCCCTTCCCAGTAATAGCCCCCAGCTCTGCTGATCTGCCACTCAGTAGTAATCTTCAGCTCTGCTGATCCTCCTCTTTCTTTGGTCCTCTCTCACCTCCCTCTATATTACTCCCATGCTGTGCACCACGTGTGACATTGCTAGTCCCTCCTGCTCTAGTCTGCCAGCTCTGATGATCCTTCGCTGCTCAGTCCTCTCTCTCCAGTCCCTGCTCCAGTCCCCACTCACCTTCCTCTATAGCGTTCCCATGTTGCACACAATGTGTGCTGTCTGCTAGTTGCTCCACTCCAACTTGCACCCCTGTTACCTTCTTGCTGCTCCACACCAGATGTGACGTCTGCACAAGACGCTCCCAGAAAAAATACACATGAACCGGAAGTCACTGCTGATGACGTCTTTCCGGTTCGCTTGTTGGTTTACCAGTGCATCCTGGGATATCTCATAACTTCAATACCTTAAAAAAAAAAGCGGAGCTAACTCTGGAATAAAGCCTCTTAAAAAAGGTAATGTTAACGAGCATTGTCATAGACTTCTATGGAGGCTTTGGAGACGCTTTGAAGCACCAATAAAGCAACGTGGGGTATCATTTTTGAAGTGCAGCAAAACAAAAGCAACTACAACATTTGAACAGGACTGTAAGCTCACCATTTTATTTACTGAAAGGTGCTTTGCTTGGCATTTAGAATGCTTTAAAAAAGCTTGTCCAATGCCATATTCCGATGCAAGTCTAAACGAGCCCTAAGGTCTAAATTGCTGTGTTGTGTCTGCTGTTTGGTCTGTTGAGGTTCCTGTAGCTGGGGTATTTAAGTGGGAACAGGTTGAGTCAGTAGGAGAGTTAGTGGTTGAAGATTGGTCATGGGACTGAAAAGGACCAAGCACGAAGAGAGATGTAGCTTTACACCTTTGTGGATACCCCCTTGACTGTACCCTGGAACAGGACTGTAAAGCAAGCAAATCACTATTAATTGGTAACTACTATAACCTTAAAGGTATGGCTTTAGGTATAGCCTAGGAAAACCATGCCTATTACTCAGAGGAATGCTGTTCACATAATATGTCTTATTAGGAAACCGTGTAACTATGCCAAGTATTCAGTAAACAGAGTTGCTGTTTAAGTGAATTGTCTGGTGTATGTGAAAGTGTAAACCTCCATGTTAATCTTCTGGGTAATAGACAAGTAAGAGGTAAATAGGACAGAGAAGCATCCAGAGAGAAGGCGGTGGTGGCTGCTGATGGAGGTTCTGTCAAAGAGGTGGATTGGTGGTTGTAAGGTCTAAGTGGCAGGGACCTCATATTAGGGCCTGCTGAGTAGCAGAATTATCCTATGGACTGGGCCTGGACTATGAGTTTGCGAGGCCCCGCAAAGTATTCAACAGCTTCCCTTAATGCCTTTGGGCAAGATAAAGTTATAGGACTACATAATAAAGCCTAGAAAAACCATACCTATTAGTTAAAGAGAAACACTGCTCACATAATGCCTGTTGCACTGCCGTATGATTGCTGAAACAGACTGTACGAAAAGAAAGTTGTGTAACTATGCCAATTATTCAGTAAGCAGAGTTTCTTGGTTCAGTGAATTGTCTGGTCTGATTTATTGGGGAACAGAGTATAAGTGAAATCATACAGTGTATGTGAATTTGAAATAAAGTAATAATAATAAAGCTTCCATGTTAATCTTCTGGGTGATGGACAAGTAAGAGGTAACAATGAATGAGAAGCAGCCAGAGAGGAGGCAATGGTGGCTGGTGATGGAGGTTCTGTTGGAGGGGTGGATTTGTGGCTGTATGGAGAAAGAGGCAGGGACCCCATATTAGGGCCTGTTGTGTAGAAGAACTCTCCTATGGTCTGGGCCTGGATCATGACTATGTGAGGTCCCGTGAAGCATACAGCAGCTTCTCTCAATGTCTGTGGGATGAAGAGAAAGTGTATAAAAGGACTGATGGAGGAAAATCTGAGTTCTGCGCTTTTTCCCTTACGCCGTAGTCAGTGCCAGGACAGGTGTCACTGACAGGTGAGACAAAACCAGAGAAATTCCAAGCTCAACTCACCAACCAGTCTGCTTACCAACCGAATTAACCTGTCCAACAGTATGCGTTAAAAACAGGGATTTAGTTAGCACACATTTGCAAACACATGCATAAGCTTGCAAGACCCCTTCACGGCACCCTGTATTACCTGCAGTCCTTACTCCTGTAGATTTATGAGAGTCTCCACAGTGGAAGCACATGCATTCTAATGGATAGATAGGGGGCAGGTGGGTCTGGAGGTAGCCCAATCCTCCTAAAAGGTACAGGGGCACACTGGACACCCAGCACATAGCACAATGGCAGAAAAGGTTTCCAGAGTGTCCCCTCACCAATATTACATCAGTAAATGACCCCTGCCCCCAACCTATAACTGGCGTTCACAGCAAGGAACACATGGAAGGGCAACGCTTGCAAGAAAAAAACAGAGAAATTCCCAGCTCAACTCACCAACCAGTCTGCTTACCTACCGAATTAACCTGTCTAACAGTATGCGTTAAAAACAGGGATTTAGTTAGCAATGTCACTGACAGGTGAAAGGGCATTATCTTTCCAATGTGGGGCCTGGTGCAGTAGTATGGCCTCTGGCCACAAGGGGCATTAACTTCCATTAGATAGACAGCAATACCACCAGGCTAACACTTGGTTAGTCCATTGGAGAGTTCTTCTACACAACAGGCCCTAATATAGGGTCCCTGCCTCTTTCTCCATACAGCCACTAACCCACCCCTCCAACAGAACCTCCATAACCAGCCACCATTGTCGACAGGTGAAAGGGCAATACCACCAGGCTAACACTTGGTGAAAGTATCCACATAAAGTTGCTGGCATGTGGTTCCCCCACGTCCTCACCACCAACAAGGTGTTAATTGATTGCATTCCCACCAACCCAATGAGCTCCATGCAGGAGATTTCATGCCCAACAGCTGCATGCAACAAAAGGGATGGGATGCTAGTGATATTGTTGACCGTATATGTACACATGGCTATAATAAGACAAAGTGGAGGAGTTATGCAAATGTAAATACTTTGATGGATGGATATCAGTCTGAAGGAGGGGGAGTTTTGAGGCAGAATTTATTTGCATGCAGATCACTCTAGGTAACACCCATATGTGATGCTGAGCCTCCATGATTGGAAGAACTAAAATTCATTGAATGAAAGGGGCAGGCCAGGGACAAGGCAGGCTGGAGAGGACAAGGCAGGTTGGAGAGGACAAGACAGGTTGGAGAAGGTCCAGCTACATATTGCTGGACCTTCTCCAACCAGGAAATTAAGCAGGTTCTATCTGACTAGCCACGTCTTCCAATGTGCCTTGTGGAAAACTCACAGTGTTCAGTGAAATCAGAGGAAGCAATTAAGTAAAGGAAAGAAGCCTGTACAACTGTGCAAGACTGAAGGGAAGGCCTTCACCTTTAATGATCTTCACCCTATCCCCCCTGGTCAGTTATACTTCAAGCAGAAAATATGGCATGGCTACAGGTTGTCTGTTGGAAAGGAAAGAGCGGAGCTCAGGAAGGCTCATTGCCAAGCCAAGATATTTGACAAACCAAGAAACATCTGTACATAATAAGCGGAAGACAGAAGAAGACGCTGAGAAGATTCTGAAGCATGTCCTAAACACTGCATACTCTTCAGGGTCCAGAGAGAACAATCTATGAAAAAGAGGTCCAGTTGTAAAGTTTAAACTTGGATTGCTCACCTTTTTTGCATCAGCTGTATCATACCTGTTTAACCACTTTGCCGACTGCCAGCAGTACATATACTGTGGCAGGTCGGTTCTGTCCCACGAAATGACGTAATTGTACGTCACTTCGCGGGACAGCGAGTAAAGGCGCGTGTTCGCTTGCCCCTTCACTACAGGGAAGGGTCTCATCTGCAGGTCCGGCGGTCAGGAATTCCGCTAAGGAGGTTAATATACTCCTATTGGGATTTTTTTTTTACCAAAAATATGTAGCAGAATACAAATTGGCCTAAAATGATGAAAAAATTTGATTTTTAAATATTTTTATTGGGACTGTTTTATAGCGCAAAAAATAAAAATCGCAGAGGTGATCAAATACTACCATAAGAAAGCTCTACGTGTGGGGAAAAAAGGACATCAATTTTATTTGGGTACAGCGTCGCGCGACCGTGCAATTGTCCATTAAAGAAACGCAGTGCCGAATCGCGAAAAATGGCCTGGTCATTAAAGGGGAAAATATTTCGGTCCAGAAGTGGTTAAATGTCTATGCAATATTTTTGTTTCTATAAATACACCCTTTTTGTATCTAGCCAAAACATTTTTAGCTGTAATTTAAACAGGAGGTGAAAGGAAATCTTCTAATGGGGACAGCTGCTTCAATGACAGCCATCACTTAAGAGACATTCCCTCTCACCTCCAGGACAGAAAGTTTAGGGGAAATATCCACAACGGATCAAGAAACAACAAAATCAAACAGGTATGGAATGCATCATGACCACTAGATGGAGCTGAAGAGCATACGTATTTCCTATAGTAGTTTGGGCCATCTAGTGGCCATAATGTAGTGCTTTCCCCATTCACTCAGAGAAGACTTATTTGCTCCAGTAAATTAGCAGAAGCTCTACTGACTTTCATTATCCAATCATGTGCAAGCAAAAATGCTGTTTTTTTTTTCCTTGCACGTGATTGGGTATTCTTTGCAAAGTGAAGCCTTACCTCCATGGCTGCTGTTAGAAATCATGGGGCCCCATAAAGCCTACCTTGCAGCCCCCCCCCCCCTGAATATATCAGGACAATATTTTCACAAAAAATACACTAAAATAATTATTAGCAGACACAAACATAACAGAGAACCTGTGTGAATTATCCCTTTTTAACTACCTCAATACTGGGCACTTAAACCCCCTTCCTTCCCAGACCAATTTTCAGCTTTTAGCGCTGTTGCATTTTGAATGACAATTGCGCGGTCATGCAACACTGTACCTAAACCAAATTTGTGTCATTTTTTCCCCACAAATAGAGCTTTCTTTTGGTGGTATTTGATCACCACCAGGTTTTTTCCTTTTTAGTGCACAAATAAAAAAATACCGAAAAGTTTGAAAAAAAAAAAATTTTTTTGTTTAGGTTATAAAATGTTGTAAATAGATAATTTTTTTCCTGCACTGATGAGCACTGATGACGCCGCACTGACAGGCACTGATGAGGAGACACTGATGGGGTGGCACTGATGGGGTGGCACTGATATGCAGCACTGATGGGCACTGATAGGTAGCACTGATATGCAGCACTGATGGGCACTGATATGTGGCACTGAGAGAAAGCACTGATATGCAGCATTGGTGGGCACTGATAGGCAGCGCTGATGGGCACTGATAGGCAGCACTGATGGGCACTGATCGGCGGCACTGATGGGCACTGATGGGCACTGATAGGCGGCACTGATGGGCACTAATGGGTGGCACTGATGGGCAGCACTGATCGGCACTGATGGGGGGCACTGATGGGCACTGATAGGCAGCACTGGTGGGCAATAATGGGCACTGGTGGGCGGCACTGATAGATGGCAATAACGGGCACTGGTGGGCAGCACTGATAGATGGCATTGGTGGGCAGCACTGATAGGGGGGGCACCACTGGCAGGCTCTCTGAGCCCTGTTTGCCATCCCTGGTGGCCATGGTGGGCATCCCTGGTGGTCATGGGTGGGCATCCCTGGTGGCTCTAGTGGCATCCCCTCCCCCCAGGGCTGCACTGGTAATCAATCATCTGATTACCAGCACAGACCCCCCCTGTGATCAGTGAGTAATTAGAAATACTCACTGATCACCCCGGCTGCAGAATCGATCCTCTGATCTTCTCCTCACTGACAGGATCTGTCAGGAGGAGAAGAGATCGAAGCCGTTACAACGGCTGTATTGACATTACATGGCGGCTGTGATTGGTCACAGCCATCATGTGATCAGGAGGGCCAATCACAGGGCCCTCCTGCCGAGGCTTGTTGCTCTGTGTCCTAGGGACACAGGCACATCGAGATCGCGCCGCTGCGCGTGCCCGCGGCGGCGCGATCTCTCTCCTTCTGAAGGACGTTCCGGAACGTCCATTCAGAAGGACGAGACTCCCACCCGGCCGTATATATACTATGGCTGGGTGGGAGGTGGTTAAATTGTGTTTTACATTATTTTATTTTAAATGTATATATATTTTTTTTAAATGTTAAACATTATTTTATTTTGCATTTTTTTAAAATTATTTAGTACAATGTTTAATTAAATTTTTTTTCTTTTTTTTTACAATTTGTTATTTTCGGGAGGGGGAGAGGGAGTGAAGGGGGGCACTCGGTGAGGGGGGGGGGGAGAGATCAGAAGCAGGCACAACAGGGAGGGGGATCGGTTCCAGAAAGGCAATTACAGGAACGATGCCCTGTGTCTGTGTCTCCCCCCGAAGCAGCTGAAAGCTGGCAGGAGGGGGAGAAACTGACTTTCAGCTGCTGCAGAGAGCCGCACAAGGCTTCCTTCTGTAACTGCCCCTCTGCCCGACCGCACCGATTCTCCGTATTGTTGGGGCCCCCCTGTGTACCTGGGCCCCCTACAGGAGGACTGGTGGTCCCCCCCTATCAGCGGCCCTGCTTTTTTTTTACCCCATTTACTAAGCTCTGGAGCAACTGCACTTCAAGAGGTCTAATCGCCTTTTGTAAATGAACCTCTTTGTGATGCTTATTTGTGCTACTACAGTACAACTTATTTACTGACTACTACTGACCTCTTTAACCACTTGCTTGCTCTGGTGGTAGAAGGGTTGGGAGGAATTCAAATTTACACTAAAACCCTAAAATATGAAATGCTTAAAAAATAAATAAATAAACAAATAAAAAATAAATTTGGTAGCTCCTGAAGAAAGAACGGTTAGCTGGGAAATTATTGACAAAAGTTTATTTCCTGCACTGCTGCTCCTCCCAGACCACTTCTATCCTCAGCACTCCTCCCTAGTTATGTACTGACTGCGCTGACAGCTCTCTGCTACCTGTCCTTCATTTACACACAGTATGTTAAAATCAAGGACAGTCAGATGGTTGCTGGGGGGCCCCATTAAAATGTTGTTGTGAGACCCAATGATCTGTAGGTACACCCATGCTTTTGGCCTTGGACTCCTTTGTGCTGTTAGGCATGCAAGTAATGTCATCAAAGCTGCTAATGAAGAAGAAATCTCGGTGTGGTCCATTATTAGTAGCTGGCAGCGTATCTTACATTTTCAAATCATGATATCACATACTAAAATCATTTCATACATATCTACCAAAAAATGTACCTGTATCAACCACTTCAGCCCCGGAAGGTTTTGCCCCCTTAATGACCAGGCACTGTACCAGCCAGTCACCCACAGCCCCTGTGCCAGCCAGCCACCCACCACAGGGTGGCAGACAGCCAGCTACCCACCACAGGGTACCAGGCAGCCAGCCACCCACCACAGGGAGCCAGACAGCCAACCACCCACAGGCCCTGTACCAGCCAGCCACCCATAGCCCATGTGCCAGCCACCCACCTACCACAGGGTGCCAGACAGCCAACCACCCACAGGCCCTATACCAGTCAGCCACCAATAGTCCCTGTGCCAGCCAGCCACCCACCACAGGATGCCAGCCAGCCACCCACCCACCACAATGAGCCAGACAGCCACCCACCACAGGGTGCCAGCAAGCCAGCCATTAAGCATTAAACAAAAAATAACATGCTCAGTACCAGATTTGTGTCAAAAATTGTCTTTATTTTTCAAAACTTTAAGTGTACAAAATATCGGCCATTATCGGCCGATACCGATACGTTGTGACCAAAATGTCGGTATCAGTATCGGCCCTGAAAAAACCATATCGGTCTATCCCTAGTGTGCACCCCAAAGCTCAAACACACGTGTGTGTAATATATTTATGTTTATGTACATATATATTTATATATATATATGTATGTATATATATACACAAACTCATAAATAAATGTAAAAAAAATGTATTAAAACATGGACGGCGTTAGTAGGACAGTGTATGGTGTCAGTAGGGCAGAGGTTGATGTCAGTAGGGCAGAGGTTGGTGTCAGTAGGACAGAGATTGGTGTGAGTAGGGCAGAGATTGGTGTCAGTGGGGCAGAGATTGGTGTCAGTGGGGCAGAGATGGGTGTCAGTAGGGCAGAGATTGGTGTCAGTAGGGCAGAGGTTGGTGTCAGTAGGGCAGAGGTTGGTGTCAGTAGGGCAGTGTATGGTGTGAGTAGGGCAATGGTTGGTGTCAGTAGAGCAGAGACTGGTATCAGTAGGACAGTGTATGGTGTCAGTAGGGCAGAGGTTGGTGTCAGTAGAGCAGATGTTGGTGTCAGTAGGACAGTGTATGGTGTCAGTAGAGCAGAGGTTGGTGTCAGTAGGGCAGAGGTTGGTGTCAGTAGAGCAGAGGTTGGTGTCAGTAGAGCAGAGGTTGGTGTCAGTAGAGCAGAGGCTGTTGTCAGTAGGGCAGAGGTTGGTGTCAGTAGAGCAGAGGTTGGTGTCAGTAGGACAGAGGCTGGTGTCAGTAGAGCAGAGGTTGGTGTCAGTAGGACAGAGGCTGGTGTCAGTAGAGCAGAGGCTGGTGTCAGTAGGACAGAGGTTGGTGTCAGTAGAGCAGAGGTTGGTGTCAGTAGGGCAGAGGTTGGTGTCAGTAGGACAGAGGATGGTGTCAGTAGAGCAGAGGTTGGTGTCAGTAGGGCAGAGGTTGGTGTCAGTAGGACAGTGTATGGTGTCAGTAGGACAGAGGTTGGTGTCAGTAGGACAGAGGTTGGTGTCAGTAGAGCAGAGGTTGGTGTCAGTAGGGCAGAGGTTGGTGTCAGTAGGACAGTGTATGGTGTCAGTAGGACAGAGGTTGGTGTCAGTAGAGCAGAGGTTGGTGTCAGTAGGACAGAGGTTGGTGTCAGTAGAGCAGAGGCTGGTGTCAGTAGGACAGAGGTTGGTGTCAGTAGAGCAGAGGTTGGTGTCAGTAGGGCAGAGGTTGGTGTCAGTAGGACAGTGTATGGTGTCAGTAGGACAGAGGTTGGTGTCAGTAGAGCAGAGGTTGGTGTCAGTAGGGCAGAGGTTGGTGTCAGTAGGGCAGAGGTTGGTGTCAGTAGGGCAGAGGTTGGTGTCAGTAGGGCAGAGGTTGGTGTCAGTAGAGCAGAGGTTGGTGTCAGTAGGACAGTGTATGGTGTCAGTAGAGCAGAGGTTGGTGTCAGTAGAGCAGAGGTTGGTGTCAGAAGGGCAGAGGTTGGTGTCAGTAGAGCAGAGGTTGGTGTCAGTAGAGCAGAGGTTGGTGTCAGTAGGGCAGAGGTTGGTGTCAGTAGGACAGAGGTTGGTGTCAGTAGAGCAGAGGTTGGTGTCAGTAGAGCAGAGATTGATGTCAGTAGAGCAGAGGTTGGTCTCAGTAGGGCAGAGATTGGCGTCAGTAGGGCAGAGGTTGGTGTCAGTAGAGCAGAGGTTGGTGTCAGTGGGGCAGAGGTTGGTGTCAGCGGGGCAGAGGTTGGTGTCAGTAGAGCAGAGGTTGGTGTCAGTAGGGCAGAGGTTGGTGTCAGTAGAGCAGAGGTTGGTGTCAGTAGGGCAGAGGTTAGTGTCGGTAGAGCAGAGGTTGGTGTCAGTAGAGCAGAGATTGGTGTCAGTAGAGCAGAGGTTGGTGTCAGTAGGACAGAGGTTGGTGTCAGTAGGGCAGAGGTTGGTGTCAGTAGAGCAGAGGTTGGTGTCAGTAGGGCAGAGGTTGGTGTCAGCGGGGCAGAGGTTGGTGTCAGTAGAGCAGAGGTTGGTGTCAGTGGGGCAGAGGTTGGTGTCAGTAGGACAGAGGTTGGTGTCAGTAGGGCAGAGGTTGGTGTCAGTAGAGCAGAGGTTGGTGTCAGTAGGGCAGAGGTTGGTGTCAGCGGGGCAGAGGTTGGTGTCAGTAGAGCAGAGGTTGGTGTCAGTGGGGCAGAGGTTGGTGTCAGTAGGGCAGAGGTTGGTGTCAGTGGGGCAGAGGTTGGTGTCAGTAGGGCAGAGGACTGTCATCCTTAGGCAGATAAAGCAGGCACATTATATGTATTTTATCTGTGTATTTATAGTTTAGCTATAAATCATAATATATTATGTGTGGACTGACATTTTCCAATTATCCCGGGGATGTAAATTGCATTTGCTGGATCTTTTCTCTGTATATATTTCCCCCAGTAAGGAAGGTATGATGTCATGTCTACCATGGCTTGCAGTGGCCCATCACAGGTACCTCTCGGGTAGCATTGATGACTCGGATTCCATTCTAAACATCTGCAGCCCATTAACTGTAATTAAGAAAATGATTAGCGCGTGCAATCAGCTGACGCAGCCAGGAGACTCCGCCTCCACCCCATCATACCTCCTGTGTTGGATGCTTCAATAACTCCATTATAGTTCTGCTCCAGGCTAAATAGAATGGTGGGCCTGTGTTATATAAAGGGAGTGCTATCCTGCTGCCCAGAGATCCCATCCCCCATGCAGGGAGAAGCTGGCCATAGAGCGGGATTCATGTGACGCTTCATCATTTCCACATTCATATCAGATTATATATACAATTTTCAAAATTCCAAACCCATCAGTTTAACAAGTCAAATAATCCCACTGCTTCCTTCTATCTGACAATACACACACTGTCACCTTATATACAGATTACTGATCCATCACTGCTTCCTCCTCCACTATCTGACAATACACACATTGTCACCTTATATACAGATTACTGATCCCGCACTGCTTCCTCCTCCACTATCTGACAATACACACATTGTCACCTTATATACAGATTACTGATCCCGCACTGCTTCCTCCTCCACTATCTGACAATACACACATTGTCACCTTATATACAGATTACTGATCCATCACTGCTTCCTCCTCCACTATCTGACAATACACACATTGTCACCTTATATACAGATTACTGATCCCGCACTGCTTCCTCCTCCACTATCTGACAATACACACATTGTCACCTTATATACAGATTACTGATCCAGCACTGCTTCCTCCTCCACTATCTGACAATACACACACTGTCACCTTATATACAGATTACTGATCCCGCACTGCTTCCTCCTCCACTATCTGACAAGGCACACATTGTCACCTTATATACAGATTACTGATCCAGCACTGCTTCCTCCTCCACTATCTGACAATACACACACTGTCACCTTATATACAGATTACTGATCCATCACTGCTTCCTCCTCCACTATCTGACAATACACACACTGTCACCTTATATACAGATTACTGATCCCGCACTGCTTCCTCCTCCACTATCTGACAATGCACACACTGTCACCTTATATACAGATTACTGATCCCGCACTGCTTCCTCCTCCACTATCTGACAATACACACACTGTCACCTTATATACAGATTACTGATCCCGCACTGCTTCCTCCTCCACTATCTGACAATACACACATTGTCACCTTATATACAGATTACTGATCCATCACTGCTTCCTCCTCCACTATCTGACAATACACACATTGTCACCTTATATACAGATTACTGATCCATCACTGCTTCCTCCTCCACTATCTGACAATACACACACTGTCACCTTATATACAGATTACTGATCCCGCACTGCTTCCTCCTCCACTATCTGACAATACACACACTGTCACCTTATATACAGATTACTGATCCCGCACTGCTTCCTCCTCCACTATCTGACAATACACACATTGTCACCTTATATACAGATTACTGATCCCGCACTGCTTCCTCCTCCACTATCTGACAATGCACACACTGTCACCTTATATACAGATTACTGATCCCGCACTGCTTCCTCCTCCACTATCTGACAATACACACATTGTCACCTTATATACAGATTACTGATCCCGCACTGCTTCCTCCTCCACTATCTGACAATACACACATTGTCACCTTATATACAGATTACTGATCCCGCACTGCTTCCTCCTCCACTATCTGACAATACACACATTGTCACCTTATATACAGATTACTGATCCCGCACTGCTTCCTCCTCCACTATCTGACAATACACACATTGTCACCTTATATACAGATTACTGATCCCGCACTGCTTCCTCCTCCACTATCTGACAATACACACACTGTCACCTTATATACAGATTACTGATCCATCACTGCTTCCTCCTCCACTATCTGACAATACACACACTGTCACCTTATATACAGATTACTGATCCATCACTGCTTCCTCCTCCACTATCTGACAATACACACACTGTCACCTTATATACAGATTACTGATCCCGCACTGCTTCCTCCTCCACTATCTGACAATACACACATTGTCACCTTATATACAGATTACTGATCCATCACTGCTTCCTCCTCCACTATCTGACAATACACACACTGTCACCTTATATACAGATTACTGATCCCGCACTGCTTCCTCCTCCACTATCTGACAATACACACACTGTCACCTTATATACAGATTACTGATCCCGCACTGCTTCCTCCTCCACTATCTGACAATACACACATTGTCACCTTATATACAGATTACTGATCCAGCACTGCTTCCTCCTCCACTATCTGACAATACACACACTGTCACCTTATATACAGATTACTGATCCATCACTGCTTCCTCCTCCACTATCTGACAATACACACACTGTCACCTTATATACAGATTACTGATCCCGCACTGCTTCCTCCTCCACTATCTGACAATACACACATTGTCACCTTATATACAGATTACTGATCCATCACTGCTTCCTCCTCCACTATCTGACAATACACACACTGTCACCTTATATACAGATTACTGATCCCGCACTGCTTCCTCCTCCACTATCTGACAATACACACATTGTCACCTTATATACAGATTACTGATCCATCACTGCTTCCTCCTCCACTATCTGACAATACACACATTGTCACCTTATATACAGATTACTGATCCATCACTGCTTCCTCCTCCACTATCTGACAATACACACACTGTCACCTTATATACAGATTACTGATCCCGCACTGCTTCCTCCTCCACTATCTGACAATACACACATTGTCACCTTATATACAGATTACTGATCCCACACTGCTTCTTCCTCCACTATCTGACAATACACACATTGTTACCTTATATACAGATTACTGATCCCGCACTGCTTCCTCCTCCACTATCTGACAATACACACATTGTCACCTTATATACAGATTACTGATCCCGCACTGCTTCCTCCTCCACTATCTGACAATACACACATTGTCACCTTATATACAGATTACTGATCCATCACTGCTTCCTCCTCCACTATCTGACAATACACACATTGTGCCCTTATATACAGATTACTGATCCCGCACTGCTTCCTCCTCCACTATCTGACAATACACACATTGTCACCTTATATACAGATTACTGATCCCGCACTGCTTCCTCCTCCACTATCTGACAAGGCACGCAATGTCACCTTATATACAGATTACTGATCCATCACTGCTTCCTCCTCCACTATCTGACAATACACATTGTCACCTTATATACAGATTACTGATCCTGCACTGCTTCTTCCTCCATTATCTGACAATACACACACTGTCACCTTATATACAGATTACTGATCCATCACTGCTTCCTCCTCCACTATCTGACAAGGCCCACATTGTCACCTTATATACAGATTACTGATCCTGCACTGCTTCCTCCTCCACTATCTGACAAGGCCCACATTGTCACCTTATATACAGATTACTGATCCTGCACTGCTTCTTCCTCCATTATCTGACAATACACACACTGTCACCTTATATACAGATTACTGATCCATCACTGCTTCCTCCTCCACTATCTGACAAGGCCCACATTGTCACCTTATATACAGATTACTGATCCTGCACTGCTTCTTCCTCCACTATCTGACAATACACACATTGTCACCTTATATACAGATTACTGATCCATCACTGCTTCCTCCTCCACTATCTGACAATACACACATTGTCACCTTATATACAGATTACTGATCCCGCACTGCTTCCTCCTCCACTATCTGACAATACACACATTGTTACCTTATATACAGATTACTGATCCATCACTGCTTCCTCCTCCACTATCTGACAATACACACACTGTCACCTTATATACAGATTACTGATCCAGCACTGCTTCCTCCTCCACTATCTGACAATACACACACTGTCACCTTATATACAGATTACTGATCCTGCACTGCTTCCTCCTCCACTCTGTTTAGTTCATATATTTTCACCTTACATAGAAGTTTGCTGATCATATTATTCGTCCAAGCAATTCACTGGTTGTATGTTTGTTCTAGATCAGAGACTCACTAAAGGGGGTGGGGCATGTTAACTTTTAAGGTTCATTTTCACTTTGCAACAGGGGAGGACTGGCAAGGGGGGCAGGGTGTCATTTGCCCCCCCGGGCCACTTTGAAAAGTGGTAAAAACTGGTAAAAAGGCTGCACTCAGGGCTGGATTAATGTAGGGGCCAGACACTGTATACAGCTGTCAGTCCAAAACCAGTTGGGCATGAATGGTGAGCTGATTCGATGGGTCAATGGGCCACTTGACTGGACTTGCCCCCCCCCCAGGCCAAAGGCTGCCAGCCCTCCCCTGCTTTGCAAAGTATGCTAAAATGAAAGAAAACAACATCTTTGCTTTTAAATGATTGGATGATTGAAGTCAGTACAACGCCTCTTCATTCAGTAAGCTAAGTGAAAATTCCCTTTGCAAAGAGAAAACTAATTTGGCAGGAAATTCACTTCCACCAAACTCTAACTCCTTTTTCCACTTCTCTGTCATTTTATTTTCTATTTTTTCCGAACTGAACTTGAAAATAAAAATGAAGATCGAGCAAAGAAAAACTCTCAAAGTCGATGTCAGAACTTCTTATTGCAGAATAAGCAATATACAAGGCTGTGTGTTGGACTCAGAAGAGAAGACGACGTCTTGTCAGCCGTGCATTGATCAGTGCCAGAGACGTGGCACGGCCGGGGCTGTCATGGGCTGACCAGAGCGCAGGTTTTGCAAATTCTAAATAAAAGAGTTTTAAATCCTCAGCAACTGCTCTTAGCCTGCAGGATCGATGAAGCTAGCCAACCGCCCCTTGGGCATGCCCGCAGCTGGCAGCCTGAGTCAACTCACCAAGCCCATCTACATCTGCTAAAGTCTTCCTCTCCAGTGCTGTAACTCTGAGACGCGTGTTGTTGGGGAATACATCAAAAGACCCGCATTGACTTTATCTGATCTGCAATCATTTTTTTTGCTTGTAATCAAAAGAGTTTCTTTTTCAAGTGTGGCCGTGTTTGTCTGAAAGTTTTAGGCTCCTAAGAATTAATTTTTAATAAAGAATTAAAGCTGAAGTTTAATCTTACCTTCCCTTCTCGGCAACCCTGGAGGCAAGTACTGCGGGTACCAGGGGGTGGGGAGGATGTCCAGTGTTACATTTTTCCTGTAAAGGTGAACTAACGCTTTAAGAATTGTATTTATCTGTGTCTTTTTTATATGCCCAAAGTTCAGCTTTAAAGCAGTATTAACCACAAAAGCAAACATTTATTATATTACAGCTTGCCAATTCTTTGATGTGATGGCTGCATTCGTTTTCTTTTTTAGGCTTTATTTCTTCTTTTTTCACCTGCCATTGGCTCCAGCTGCTGTCAATCAAATCATGTGATGAGGGAGCAGGGGGCGGGGCTGAGCTGTCCTGTCTGTGTCAATAGACGCTGACAGGGTGGCTCGCGAGTGAAGCCCACATGAGTGCCCCCAGAGAAAGCTGCTTTCTATGGGGGCACTCGCCAAAGAGAAGCAGCCAGGAGTGCCATAAGGGGACCTGAGAAGAGGGGTAATAGGGCTGCTCTGTGCAATAGCATTGCACAGAGCAGATAAGTATAAGATCTTTATTATTTTAATAAAAAACCTGAAGCTTTAATATCACTTTAATACTTTAAAGTAGAAGTTCAGACAATACCTAACTAACGCTAAACCTGCTCTGTGCCACATTTTAACCCTAATCTATTTAATTCTGAAAAGCAAAAATCACTGTACTTACCTATTTTGCAGCCAATCCAGTCTGGTCCCAGCATCATTTAGTATCTGGGGGGTCAAAAAAGTGTACCTGTGAAGTTTCAGCTCTGTAGCATGTCCAGAACCATAAAAAAAAAGATTGTTTGTATTAGGTCACTTATAGAACAGGTTAGTGGCTTCTCTCTTTTCACACCTTGCCGGTTTAGTAGCAAGCGTTTTTTTGGGCTTTTTTTTTTGGGGGTTTTTTGAGGCAGGCAAAACATCTGAACTTGTGTATAGGGGGTATATATACACACCCATGTATGTATATATACACCTAGACATATATAGGTGTGATAGTAGCAGAAATATATGCTTGCGCTAATGAAATCATTTACACTAATATGGCTCTGCTCCTATCACACCTATATATGTCTAAGTGTAAAATACATATAAGTATGTGTGTATATATACCACTATACACAAGTTCAGATGTTTTGCCTGCCTCCAAAAACCCCAAAAAAATGCCTGCAACAACACACCTGGGTGTTTTTTTTTTTTACGCTAGCGTTTTTTTGGGCATTTTCTTGGGTTCTTTGGAGGCAGGCAAAACATCTGAACTTGTGTATATGGGTATATATACACACATACTTATATGTATATATACACCTAGACATATATAGGTGTGATAGTAGCAGAAATATATGCTTGCGCTAATGAAATCATTTACACTAATATGGCTCCGCTCCTATAACACCTATATATGTCTAAGTGTAAAATACTTATAAGTATGTGTGTATATATACCACTATACACAAGTTCAGATGTTTTGCCTGCCTCCAAAAACCCCAAAAAAATGCCTGCAACAACACACCTGGGCGTTTTTTTTTTTTTTTTTGATGCTAGCGTTTTTTTGGGCATTTTCTTGGGTTCTTTGGAGGCAGGCAAAACATCTGAACTTGTGTTTAGTGGTATATATACACACATACCGTACTTATATGTATATATACACCTAGACATATATAGGTGTGATATGAGTGTAACTATATTGGTGTTAATTATTTCATTAGCGCAAGTAGTTTTTTCTGCTCCTTTCACACCTATATATGTGCAGTGTGTATATATACCCCCTATACACATGTTCAGATGTCATGCCTGACTCCAAACATGTGCTCAAAAAATCCCTATAGACGCCTGCAGCCAAAAAGCAAGCTGACAGGGGCGAAGCCATATTACTGCAGCGAAAGTGACTTTAGAGAAACTAGCTTTTCTCTATAGCGGTCACCCTGATATGGAAGGGTTTGGTCACCCTGCCATAGCAGTCAGTGTCAGTTCACCCTACACTACATTACGGTCACCCTGAAATGGAAGGGTTTGGTCACCCTGCCATAGCAGTCAGTTCACCCTACACTACATTACGGTCACCCTGACACTTCACACTTTCCCTACAGAAACTAAATTTTTGCATCTAACTAAAGTGTAAAAGAGCACCCTAACTACACTAGATATCCCTTTCCTCACACTAATAAATGCTAAATGACACTTTTAAAGTAAAATTAACAGAACTGCTTCCACTCTCTTCCATGTCCCTGTATAACAATGCTAGGAATTTGGCGGGGGCTATCTTATATACTGGGGGGCGTATTCACTAATGATTGGACTATGGACCCCCTAGTCACTCCAATCACATTCCTAGCATTCTCCTGCCCCCTCAATTGGCTTTTGCTAATGGTTCTGGTCCAATCACGGGCTTTTAAAGCCCATTTCCTAAACCATTGCATTTTGGTCAGTTCTGGTTGCCGAATTCCGAACTTTTTCAGCAAAAAGTTCTAAATTCGGCCGAACCTCGAACACCCAATGTTCGGGTCGAACTGATGGTCGACCTGAACCGTTCGATCATCCCTAGTGTGTATTATGGCATCCAGAGAGTTCAATTTTGGTCTCATCTGACCAGACTATATTCTCCCAGTATTTCATAAGCTTGTCTAAATTTTGTGCGGCAAACTTTAAACAAGCTTCAACATGCTTTCTATTCAGCAGTGGAGTCTTGCGTGGTGAGCAGGCCATGGCCATTGAGTGCATTACTTAATGTTTTCTTTCAAACAATTGTACCTGCTAATTCCAGGTCTTTCTGAAGCTCTCCACAAGTGGTGACTTGACTCTTGGAAATCTTGCGAGGAGCACCTGGTTGTGGCCGGTTTATGGTAAAATGATGTTCTTTCCACTTCCGAATTATGCCCCCAACAGTGCTCACTGGAATATTCAGAAGTTTAGAAATCCTTCTGTAACCAATGCCATCAGTATGTTTTGCAGTATGTTTTGCAACAATAAGGTTGTGAAGGTCTTGGTTGTGAGAGCTCTTTGCTTTTACCCATCGCAAGATGTTTCTCCTGTGACACCTTGGTAATGAGATCCCTTTTTATAGCCCATCAGTTGAGACTGAACCAAGTGATATTAACCTCCCTGGCGGTATGATTATGTCAGGAATTTTGTACCAAAAGCGGTACAATTTTCTGCATGGAAATTTGGTGTTATGTATTGTAGGCCTATAATTCTTAGTAATTTCTTACTTAAACATGACCAAACAAGACTCTAGTAGACATCCCAGATGTGATAAAGTTTGAAACACAAAATCATAAATTATAATATAATAAATAACTATAAATAAGTTAAAGTATATATATATATATATATATATACGTATACATATATATAGTAAAACTGCAGGCAAGGGCACTGGGGTCAAACTAAGTTCAATTTATTTTTTTTAGTAATGTAATCCAATAGGATTACAATATATCAGTGTGTTTGTGTGTTTTACTTTTTGAATTTGCTGCCAGTTCCACCCCCTGCGATGCAACGCTCGCAGGGAACGGAAGCCGTAGCACACAGCATCAGGGGGAAGATCCGGCCGCCACCGTACACTCCTGGAATACATCGGGGATACATCGGGGGATCCTGGGAACAAGGTAAGTAACCTCTTCCAGGATCCAGCGACTTCTCCCTGGTGGTACCCCGAGTGTGGCTCGGGGGTTACTGCTAATGGCACTGAAATTCCACCCCGAGCCACACTCGGGAATACCGCCAGGGAGGTTAATTTGCACTGACAAGGGGCAGGATTGCTTTCTAATTACTGATAGAGTTCAGCTGGTGTCTTGGTTTTCCATGGCTTTTTGCACCTCCTTTTCTTCATGTGTTCAATAATTTTTCCCTGTGTCATTCCATTTTATTACACATAACTTAATTTCTGAACTGATTTGTTTTGGTTTCTTTGTATCTATGGATTGCATTGGTTGTTACTGACATAGGGTGACCATTTCATGCCAATGGCAGCTTTAGAATTATATCTATCTAGAAAAATTGTTCAATACTTATTTTACACGCTATATATGTGTATATATATATATATATATATATATATATATATATATATATATATATATATATATATATATACAGTCTCAGGTGTGGCGAACAGCACAGCAGTACTTGCTTCAGTGCAAAAGCAATCAGACCGTCCCTCCGGTTGTATATAGAAAAAGTCCACAAGGATTGCTGCACACAAGATTTATTGGAAAAATTCCATAAAGTGCCATTCAGAAGTATTTCACATGACAGTTTTGGGCTGGTATGATAGCGCCCTTCTTCAGATACAAATACATCTAACTCATGTTAAATATACACACATATATGTTCAACAATAATTGATAATCCATTGAGCCATCAATTAACAATTAAGGCAACACAGACATCTTCAATTCATTATTAAAGAGGCTAGGCTATGGCTACACATAGCGAGTCCATCCCCCAACACATTGTCTGTATCATCCAATAATTAACCGATTAATAGGAAACAAATTTTTTACAATAGTGAATATGTAACAATCACAAATATTTCCTCTCAAAATATCCTCCAATGTCAAATATTGTAATCCTACACACCATTGCGTCATAAACAAAAATAAAAATAAAGAAGAGAGAGGTAAATGGCGCTGTCTGATACAAGAGGGAGTAAAAACCAGTGATAAATTGAGTTTATCTAACAAATATCAATATTCAAACCAAGTAATTGAAGGAATAAAGTGCTAAGATGCAGCAAAAAAATAATGTAAGTATAGATAGTAATAAATAATAAAAACAATACTAGCGATACTATGACTAAAGAGTAAATGAAACTCAGCTAAAAAGGAAAAAAACATCAATAAAGCGGTAAAGTGCAAAATGTGACATCTGTGCAAAAATGAATGGTATAAAAATCCAAAAAAGTATGTCCAGATAGAAATAGTTGATACATAATCAAATCCCAAAGTATAATCAATCTTCAATGGCGATTTGTGACCGTGAAAGCACGCGTGCTCCCCCTCTCTCCCCAGGACCGCACTCATAAACAAACCCCCACGGGTAACGAGCATCAATTGCAGTTAGGATGGCTCTTGTGTATATACCCAGTAATGGAATTTTTAGATGTATAAACCACGCATGCCAGTAGATTGGAAGTCCATGGCTGCAGGACGGATGCCGCGGATTTGTGACCGATTTGGGGAATGAAAAAAATTGCACCAAAAAAAAAAAAAGAATGAATTCATTGATCTTCTCGCTTTCTAAGAAGTAGTTCACGATTACCACCCCTTCTAGCTTTTCGTACCCCATCTATAACCATAATTTTTAACCACTTAAGTTGTTTTGCTAGAAAACTACTTCTCTCAAATACACACACACATACATATATATATATTATATATATTATATTATATATTATATATATATATATATATATATATATATATTTTTTTTTTTTTAGCAAAGACTCTGTAGAATAAAATGGCGGTTATTGCAATATTTTTTGTCATGTGGTATCTGCGCAGCGGTCTTTCAAACGCAATCTCTGTAAAAGATAATCTTACGCTGAGTAAATAGATACCCAACATGTCATGCTTCAAAATTGTGCACACTCGTGGGATGGCGACAAACATTGGTACTTCTACAGGTTACCTGTTTAGAGTTACAGATAAGGTCTAGGGCTAGAATTATTGCTCTCACTCTAACGATTGCGGCGATACCTCACATGTGTGGTTGAACACCGCTTACATATGTGGGAGCGACTTGCGTATGCGTTCGCTTCTGCGCGCAAGCTCGGAGGGACGGGGCGCTTGAAATTTTTATTTTTATCCTAAATTTTTTTTTTTTTTTACACTGTCCCTTTAAAAAAAAAAGATCACTTTTTTTCCTATTACAAGGAATGTAAACATCCCTTGCAATAGAAATAAGCAGGACAGGACCTCTTTATTGTGAGATCTGGGGTCAAAAAGACCTCATTTTGTGTATTTTTGGAAAGGGTCAAGGACTTTTTTAAACACAAAACTGTTCTTTTTTTGCTTTTTTGGTTCAATAGACTTCGCCTAGGTTCACACTGAGGCCGGTTTAAAATCAGCTGAACTCGCGCGATTCCAACCGATTCCAAACTCTGCTGACTTCCATCATCAAACATGTGCAAGCCTTCCCTCATTTACTAAGCTTTGCAAAGTGCACAATCTATTTGCCTTTAGTAAATCAACCCCAGTGTTACTTTGTTTCAGGGGGACCCAATCAGAAGTTTCAGTCTCCTCTATGGAGCGGTAGGTGTCAACGGGTATGTGTCCGTGACACCCACCAACATCCGATCTGCTAGAGACAGGTGATCCATTCCCCTTCTGACGGGGGGATCGGATGGCAGTTGGGTGTAAACAGACAGGAGGTCCATTTACATCAGACTGCCCATAGAGGAGAGCAGGCTGTGTCTGTGTCTGCTCTGCATAAGCGGAGCGGACATGGACCAGCCATCCGCCTGCTCAGTGGGGATCAGCGGAAAGATTCCCCGCTGAGCAGGACCCCAACCCACGTGGAAGTGGCCTAATGAACAATGTTACATTGTATCTCTCTATCTCACATATGAACAATGTTTATAAACACTCTGTAAGACTGTCCATTTTTTTTACAACAGCATCTGTATTTACACAGCAACTGCTGGCTGTCATTTGGACAGTCATAAATTGCAAGTGTAGGGGGGGGGGGGGGTTTAGGGCGTCCCGTGTACTTTGATTAGGTTTTGTTGGGCCTGTGTATTACATCCATTGCCCACAATTGGGTAAATACCCACTTTAGCCAGTTCCGGACCCCCCACCGCATATATACGGCGGCTGCCCAAAATCACGTGCATGTTTTTGTGCAGGTGATGTAGGGGGCGTGTGCCCACCGCCGGAGCACCACTCCCACTGTAATTGGACACAGTGGGAGCCAATCAGCGGGTCCGGCGGCCGCCGGGACCTGTGGAATGACAGAACGGCAGTTAGCCTATGTAAACAAGGCAGACCGCTGTTCTGTCAGAGAGTAAAAGAGAGATCTCGTGTTTCAGCTAAGCAGACACACAGATCTCTCTTTTCCTCTTGTGCATCCACTCCCCCCACAGTTAGAAAGCACTCCCTAGGAGCACAGCTAACCCCTAGATCGCCCCTGGTGTTAACCCCTTCCCTGCCAGTGTAATTTATACAGTAACAGTGTATTTTATTTTAGCACTGATCACTGTATTGGTGTCACTGATCTCTAAAAAGTGTCACTTAGTGTCAGATTTGACCGCCGCAATGTCGTAGTCCCTCTAAAAATCGCTGATCGCCGCCATTACTAATAAAAACAATAATACAATAAATAAAAAGTCCATAAGTCTCCATTTACACTGGTACGACTTGTCAGGCGACTTGGTCAGCCTGACAAGTCACGCACCGTCGCGTCCCATAGTGTAGCACAGGACCGGTTCTAATAGGAGCGACACAAGTCGCTCCAACTTAGAAAAAGGGTCCTGTACTACTTCGGGGTGACCTGGAGCGACTTGCATAGACATTCATTTTATGAAGTCCGTGCAAGTCGCGCCGAAGTTCACAGGTCGCCCCCTAAGTCGGAGCGGCGTAGTGTGAACCGAGACTAAATCTATCCCATAGTTTGTAGACGCTATAACTTTAACCAATCATTATACACTTACTGGGACTTTTTTAACCAGAAATATGTAGCAGAATACATAATGGCCTAAAAACTAGTGAAAAAATTTGATTTTTAAAAAAACATTTTATTTGGTATGTTTTACAGCAGAAAGTAAAAAATATCATTTTTTTTCAAAATTGTGGTTCTTTTTTTGTTTATAGCGCAAAAAAAACCTAAAAACCGCAGAGGTGATCAAATACCACCAAATAAAAAGCTCTATTTGTGGGAAAAAAGACAAATTTTATTTGGGTACAGCGTTGCACAACCGCGCAATTGTTAGTTAAAGCAACGCAATGCCGTATCGCAAAAAATGGCCTGTTTAGGATGGGGGGTAAAACCTTCCGGAGCTGAAGTTGTAAGAGAGGTTGTAAACTTTGAAAAAAACAAACTGTAAGACAAAGGCATAATCAGCTAAAATGAATCGCATACTAGCTCGCTATGAAATACTTGCCTTAGAACAAAGTCCTCCAATGACCGCACACCGCTGAGATGGCTGACATCTTCCCCAGTATTTCTTTCGGGATCGTGGGCTGCGGCGCTGTGAGTGGCCGGAGCCGCAATGAAGTCACTCCCGCACATGTGCATGGGAGCGGCTGTTTACGGCACGGCTCAGTAAGCCGGACCTTCGGAGCTCATGTGCCAAAGACTTGCATGCAGGGTGAATATCTCCCAAACTGGACAAGTACAAAAAAAACAGACTTTACTTCCTCTTTAACTCATGAAACTAACACTTGTATTCTGCCAAAAAAGAAGCTTATGTACTTTTGTGAGCTTCAGACAACAAAACACTCATATGTGAACAGGGGCCTTTGAAATGAATGGGAAGTGGAGGTTAATAAGGAGGGAGGGATCAGAAGCATGCAGAACAGGGAGGGGGATCGGTGTCAGAGAACCAATTACAGGAACGATGCCCTGTGTCTGTATCTCTACCTGCAGCAGCTGAAAGCTGGCAGGAGGGGGAGAAATTGGCTTTCAGTTGCTGCCGAGAGGCCCTGTGCGGCTCTTTGCAGCAACTGAAAGCCAATTTCTCCCCCTCCTGCCAGCTTTCAGCTGCTGCAGGTAGAGATACAGACACAGGGCATCGTTCCTGTAATTTCCCCTCCTCCTGACTGCACCGATTCCCTGTACTGTTGGGGCCCCCTGTGTACCTGGGCTCCCTACAGGAGGACTGGTGGTCCCCACCAATCAGCGGCCATGGATGTATGTTCCCTTAGCCAGAGATGTATAGTAACGAAGTAGAACTACTTAAGTACTGTACCTAAGTACCGAAATGCGGTATCTGTACTTTCCTAGAGTAGAATTTTTTTCTCCTACTTCTACTTTTACTTCACTACATTTTTTCGAAGATTTCGATACTTCTACTCAAGTATTTTTTTTTTGTGCTGCATAGTTACTCGTTACTTTTAAAAAAATTACCACTGCCAGAACAGTAGATGGCAGGTTTCATGAAGTTAAAAAAAATGTGTATAATGTCATTTGTAAATCAGCGCATACAAAAATAAAGGCTGTGTATAATAAAAGCTGCTATACCAAATCTTTCCAATAAAAAGAAAATATGAAACAAACAAATAAATGGTGCTACAGCGCTTAAAGTGCATCAAGAAACTACTAACAAACACAGGTTAATCATTTGAATAAATCATTTGAAATAATAAAAAACAATATGATGTTCAAACTTTTGACTTCTTTCTTTAATAACTACATAACACAGTACTTATACTTCTACTTTCAGTACTTGAGTAGAAATTTTTTTTCAAAACTACTGGTACTTTTTACTTTTAGTACTTAAGTAGCAATTTTTTTGAAAAAACTACTTGCAATACTTAAGTAAAAAAAATGTTGAATACTTTAGTACTTCTACTTAAGTAACTTTTTCTGCAAGCACTTCCACTTCTACTCAAGTCACTTTTTGATCGAGCACTTGTACTTTTACTCAAGTAGAAATTTTGAGTACTTTATACAAGTCTGCCCTTAGCACACACGTGCAGTAAAGTATATTTGTGCATCCATGTTGTGCATGCTAAAAAAAAATGTTGCCTATGATATCACCAGAATTCCTTTTTTTTTTTTTTTTTTTTTTTATTATCAGTTTTAAAAGTTTCAATCATTGCCGAAACAAAATCTGAAAACTCCTTTCACCCTTTAGTGAATCAAGCCAAATGCGGCATATAAAGAATTATTGTCAAATATTACATAATAGGTATAATAATAGACATATCTCATGCTTGTAAGGCTGAGAAAAGCTAATATCTAATTATCTTCTAGTAGTGCAGAATTCTCCGAGTGACACCTTATTATTTACACAGGTCTGACATTTTTTTGCGATTAAAAGGACAAGGAATACAGAACTGCAGATGCACGGCTCTCCGATTCTTAATGCAGAAATAGCTTTTAATGTGAAGGGTAAAAAGTTAAACAGCTCCTCGTGATTGTTCGCTGACAGCGCTGTGAGATTAACCCATCGCTGGCTGCCTTATTGCAGGCATAGGAGAAGATGAGATTAATGAAATCAGACTGAAGATCAAAAAATAAAATTACTTTTAGAAAAAAGGGGTCCTAATTCCCGAAACAGTTTAAAATCATCTATGATTGCCTGCAGAATCATTGCTGGGAATGCAAACATTCATAAGTGTCGGTTCACACATGCGATGCAAGAATCCTGCAAATCCACTAAATAACACTTAGCACTGCCATATGCGAATCGCTGGGGGTGTCATTACAAGGTTAACGACACCCCCAGATCAGTTTGCATATTGCAGTGCAAACTGTCAGTTCGGAAATTAAGGTGTGAACACCCATGCGATCCGATTCTGGTGCGGACCCAAAAAAGGGTCCTGTGCGTGTTGTGTCTGAATGCAATGCAAATTCAGCCATACAATCTGTATGGCTGAATTTGCATCGCACAGACATTGCATGTGATTTGCGGAGCAGTGCGGTGCAAATCATATGTGATGTCTGTCATTGTATGTATGTGAACCGGGACTAATGCTTGCTGGCCATACACTAGCCGAAAGATCACTCAAAAATCTGTCATTTGGTCCGATCGTTCGTTTTTCCTCCAGTTAATGGGCACAAATAGAAAATTGTTTTTAACTTTTCAGAGCTGAAAAGTCGAAGGAACAGTTTTTAAAATCGGCCGAACGATAAACGAACGATAAATTGAAAGGTTAATGTGTTTCTCGGCCGACCTGTTTGCACTCGGCATATGTGACAAACTGAATGAAAAACTGATTCATTTATGTCCATTGAACAATTTATCATTCGAAATTCATTTTTTCGAAAATGAGTTCCCCCGATATTTTGGCTAGTTTATGGCCAGCATTAGAGTAATTAAAGGTGTGATCGAGTCACACAACTTCATGCCTTCTCTGCTTTGCTTACATATTACTGCTCCTTTCTTTGGGCCAGGTCTATCATCAGTGGCGGCCAGTTCGTTGAGGGTGCAGGGGCGCCGCCCCCCCATCCATGCGTCCGGCCCCCTAATCTGCATGCGGGCGCCGGACGCATGGAGTCAATGGGGTTTTTTTTTCTTCTGAAGCACGTGATTAGAGCCAAAGGCTCTAATAGGCTTCAGAAAAGGGTGGACTCGTGGCGCAGAGCAGTGCGCCCTGGGCCCACCCATTGTGTGACAATAGCGAATGGATATTCGCTATTGTCACATGGATCCTCCTCCTGGCCAATCAGGAAGCGAGTCCGAGACCCGTTTCCTGATTGGCCGAAAGGCGAACTCTTGCGATTGGCCAAGGAGGAGGACTTGGGAGACGTGGGGGACTGAGGAGAAGCCGCCGCTGCATCAGGTAAGTGCACTGGTCTCTCTGCATGCTGTGCTAACTCTGCATTGAATGGGGGCATGCTGTGCTAACTCTGCATTGAAAAGGGGCCCGCTGTGGTAACTCTGCATTGAATGGGGGCACGCTGTGGTAACTGCATTGAATGAGGGCACACTGTAGTAACTCTGCATTGAATGGGGGCACACTATACTTTGATTACTTAAGGCCCCTTTCACACTTTTGTGACCTCAAATTCATGCAATTTTTTTGCCGCGTTTTTTTGCCGCAAAGCAATGCCTATTCGATTTTTCTGTTTGCGCCCCCCCAAAAAAATTCAAACACCAGCCACCACTGTCTATCATGATTGAAAACAGACTTCCTAAGTTAAAGGATAAGTTCACCCTAAAACTACAATCCCTCTATCTATAGATCTCCATGATCTAACACTAACCTATCTACCCTGTAAAGAAGAAATCAGTATACTTTCCTTTTTGAAGCCGATCCGATCCGATCTCCAGCGGTAGAAGCTCTGCAGAGGACATGGCCGACAACGGCTGTGAAATGAATGGTAAGTGACGTCACCCCGAGAGTTACTATGGGGCTTTTGTTGGGCAGACTGGCAACTTTCGGCCCAGGAGGCAAGTACAAACCAGGGGCCCATGATGCAGAGACTCAGCCCCCCCTCCCACTTTCCATCACCCCCCCCCCCACTCTCCCAATCCTCCTTCTGATCCCCATTCCTAGTTGAAGCCCTGCTCCAGGTACTCTCTACTTACCGGCTGAATCTGTGTTCCTGACCTGGCCAGCAGGGGAAGGTTGGGGGGGAGCTAGGACAAGTCGGTTGGGGCTGGCCGGGGCAGAAGAGTCTCCAGTGGGTCATGGAACCGGCCTATGCTCAGACATAGTTTACACCATCCATGCTGGGGGGGGGGGGAGGCCTGCGTTGTCCTTGTCTTCAACCTGCACTCAGTAGGTTAGTGGTGGGGACTCTTTACTTCTCTTCACCAGGAATCCTTTAGGCATGTTTGTGGCAGAAGTGGTGCAGCCTTTTTACGGGGAAGCAGAGCGGCCCAGGGGGCAATTTCCCCCCTGCCCCCTGGCCCAATCCTCCCCTGAGCATAGGATCAGGTCAGATCGGCTTAAAAAAAAAAGGTAAGTATACAGATTTCTTCTTTACAGGGCTAGATAGGTTGGTGGTATATCGTGGAGATCTATAGATGCAGGGATTTTAGTTTTAGGGTGGACTTATCTTTTAAAGAGTAACTCCACTTTTGTTGAGAAAAAAAACATTCCCCTCTGGGTGATCTCTGTACATTGCAAGGATTTTACCAAACTTTGTTGCAGATTCCTACCTTTTGTTATTCTGAATAAATCCCTGTTTGTTCCTCTGTGCTGAGTGGGACAAATGGGAGTGGTTTCATAATTATCTATCAGCTGTGGCAGCTGCAGGGCTCTAATGAGGAAATCTGCTGGGTCTCCATCCCTTTATACGTGTTCCTATTGGGAGTATCTCACCAAAATTTTTGTTGCAGGGGATGCCAGAAATCTGACTTGTATCTTAGGCAGACACCTGGGAAAATTGGAGAGCCAATCACATAAGCAGGAAATGTTTCTGGGGTGTGGTCAGTATACATTCTGTATACAGAAAAGCTCCAGGCGGCCATATTGCATTGCATTTTCAGAAAATTACAACAGCTGCAGATTGAAAAGGAAAGGTCATTTTTATTAACATTCAATTACAATATGATTTGTGTCACAATTATATACGCTATATTGCTTTTTCTTTACTGCTGATTTTTTTCCCCACAAAAGTGGAGTTTCCCTTTCGAGCTGAAGTTTATTCTGTTTATAGCTTTCCTTCTCTGATCTCTCCATCCTCCCCCAACATTTATAAAAAATTTTAAGACTGCCCTACATACATATACTGTGGTAGGGCGGCCAATAACAGCAAAATCACGTAGCTGTAGGTAATTTATTTTATTTGGCTCTGGGGCACTCGCGTGCCGCCGGAGCCTTGCTCCCGCTGTGATTGGACACAGCGGGAGCCAATCAGTGGGCCGGATGGACACGGCGATCGTTCAGAGAGAGGCAAAACGACGCTCTGCCTATGTGAACAAGGCAGACCGCTGTTCTGCCAGAGCGGAAAATGTAGATCTTCTGTTTCTGCTAAGCAGAAACACGGATCACTGTTTTCCTTTAGTCAAAGCCCCTCCCCCACAGTTAGAAAACACTCATAGGGAACACATTTACCCTTTGATTGCCCCTGATGTTAACCCCTTCCCTGCCAGTGTCATTTATACAGCGACAGTGCATTTTTTTTAGCACGGATCACTGTATTGGTGTCACTGGTCCCCAAAAGGTGTCAGATTTGTCCGCCGCAATGTCGCAGTCCCGCTAAAAATCGCTGATTGCCACCATTACTAGTCCCTAAATCTATCCAATAGTTTGTAGACATTATAACTTTTGTGCAAACCAATCAAGCGTATAGCTTATTGGGATTTTTTTTACCAAAAGTATGTAGCAGAATACATATTGTCTGAAATTGATGAAGAAATTAAATGTTTTAATTTTTTTTATTGGATATGTTTATAGCAGAAAGTAAAAAATACACAGTGATCACAGAGCATGCCGCCTGCATGCCGCAGTGAGCGCACGGCGGACGCGATCATGGGAGGATGTCATATGATGCCCTCCCAGAACTGGATGACCACGCTGTAGCCATCATTCGTCTACAGTGTGGTCAGGAAGTGGTTAGGAAATCCCCACAATGGATGCCAATCAGTTGGTCTGGGAGGAGACTTGAACAATTAAAGGGAACTTGGTCTTCATCGGTCTACCACACGTATGGCGCCATGGATTGGTGCCAGGAAGGAGATTTATGGTAAAAGTATTTGATACAATTTTCCATTTTGATGCTTTTATGGGACAGCATAGTGTGCTTTTTTGTAAAGTTGAATGCACACATTCAGCTTCTGTTGCCGTGCGTTAATTCACATGTGTTAACCACTTAATCTGCGGAGGATTTTACCCCCTTCATGACCAGGCCTTTTTTTTTTATTTAGCACTGCGCTACTTTAACTGACAATTGCACGGTCATGCAACACTGTACCCAAATGAAATGTATATCATTTTTCTCCACAAATAGCACTTTCTTTTGGTAGTATTTGATCACCACTGCTTTTTAATTTTTTATTCTTTAAACGAAAAAATTAGATATATTGCGGCAGGCTGGCTCAGCTGCCCGAACCACCATAGCTGTACGGCGTACATGCCCTCGGAGGCACGCTTGCGCCCCCATTAGGCAGCGGGGAAGCTGACTCATGGGGTCGGCGGCCAGGATTGCCGCCGGGCACCCACGATCACTCCCTGTGGAGAGAGAACAATGGTCTGCTGTTGTAAACACAGCAGACCAATGTTCTCTCAGGAATCAGCACAGTGCGCCTGTGATCCTCCTATTAAGGAAAACAGGTCTCTGTGTTGATTCCACAAGCCCATTCCCCTCACAGTTAGATTACACCCCCTAGGCATATACATAACCCCCATTGACCACCCCCCTAGGCATATACTTAACCAGCTTGATTGCCCCTGAGTTAACCCCTTCCCTGCCAGTGTCATTATTACAGTAATAGTGCATATTTTTAGCCCTGATTACTGTAGTAATGTCAATGGTCCCCCCAAAAATGTAAAAAATGTCAGTTAGGGGTCCGATCTGTCCACCGCAATGTCGTAGTCCTACTAAAAATTGCAGATCGCTGCCATTACTGGTAAAAAAATAAAAATAAAAATGACAAATCTTTTCCCTAGTTTGTAGTCGCGATAAGTTTTGCGCAAACCAATCAAAATTTAGCACTTAGTATACAAAAATTTTTTATCTCTGCGGTTTATTATAATTATTTCACCTATGGACTTTTTTCGGATACTAAATTAACTTATATGGACTTTTTTACTGGATCATATATATTGATTCAATTATATACACGTATTAATTTTTCGATTCACTATATATCACTGGTTTATTGATATTTGTTTTTTTTGGATTTTATATCACTATTTGAGTATTATCTTACACACCTCTATTTTAATTAAGTAATTTTTTCACGTGGTATCAAATAATCTATATTTATTTATATATATTTATCTATTTTTCACTTGGGATACTTCTAAATTTTTATTAGTCACATAGCGCCACGTACAACTGCATTTTAGTTTTATGCTCCTTTAACTGTCACCAGTCACTTTAATCTTGCACTACACCACTCATATGTATTTTTATCACAGTTGATTTCATCACTGTATGAATTTTTATCTATTGATCTAGTGCAATTATCCTTATTTATTTGGTGTTTATCAACAACACCATCTGTCTATTAATTGCATTGAATTGTCTGCATTTATTTGGTGTTTATAGAGAACACATTTCTCCCATTGATTTATTTACATCATTTGGCAGCGCCAACTTACCCTACCCCTTCACAAAATTTAGCACTTATTCACTTTAGCGCTGTACCCCCATTTGTCAGTATTGCAATCAAAATACGTCTATTGGGATTGATGAAGTGGTTAATGAGCACTATGGCCGGCGGTAGTAATGTGCATTATGTTAAGGCAGCCTGTTCTTTATGAAAGAGCTGCCAACACACCCTAACAGATGAAAAGCTGTACATAACCCTTTTTTAACAATGCGTTGCACCACAACACATGGTATATATGTTGTGTTTGGTGTTTTGTGTACTGGGCTCTACTCTGCAATGCATGATGAATGGCATTGCAATACACAGCACATAGCCCCAGAATGGCCACTAAAGTGAACCTGCCACCAAACTCAGCAAACTGAGCATACAATGAAAAAAATGAAATGATATAAGCAGCTGAAGTTTCAAGCAGATAAGCAGATCTTGACTTTTCTTATATCAGGTGACTTTGGCCACCCCCTTCCCCCCATTGTAAGTCTACCTAATGGGCAAGAAGGATAACCATTATAAAAGACTATGGAGAGTGGAGACTCATAAAAGATCATAAAATCATAAAAGACATGTGGAGACTCATGGGAGTTGGTTCTAAACTGGACTTTTTAGAAAATAGTTGAGATGTACATATGTCTCCAGCTGCCCAAATCTCTGAATACACTGATTGCTTTGACATGGGTAAAGGGGTCCTCCGCTTATGTGTTTTTCATCATTTGCTCAATTTGGAGCAATAATAAGCCCAAAGCCAAAAATGTAATATATCGCAGTTTACCAATCATTAGATGTGGTGGCTGCATTTGTTTTCTTTTTAACCGCTTGCCACACGACTATTTACGTCGGCAGTCAGCCCCTCACAGGCAAAGCGACGTAGGGCTACGTCGCTAGCCTGTGAGGGTCCAGGGAGCGAGCGCGCGCGCCGCCGAAGGCGCGCTCCCCCGCGGTCACGGACCCCCCGCGCGTGTGCCCGGCGGACCCGATGACCACTCGCGATCGCCCGTTACACCGGAAGAAAGGCAGGCGGCTAATGTAAACAAAGCCGCCTGTCATTCTCCCCTGTGTAAGAATGGAGATCAGACGGTTCTACTATGTAGGACCGTTGATCTCTGTTCTTACACTAGTAGCCACAGCCAATCACAGTTAGAAACACGCCCCTAGGACACACTTAACCCCTCCCTCTCCAATACAGTTAACTCCTTCACTGCCAGTGTCATTTTTACAGTAACAGTGCATATGTATAGCACTGATTACTGTAGTAATGTCACTGGTACCCCCAAAAGTGTAAAAAATGTCAGTCAAGGGTCCGATCTGTCCACCGCAATGTCGTAGTCCTACTAAAAATTGCAGATCGCTGCCATTACTGGTAAAAAAATAAAAATAAAAATGACAAATCTTTTCCCTAGTTTGTAGTCGCGATAAGTTTTGCGCAAACCAATCAAAATTTAGCACTTAGTATACAAAAATTTTTTATCTCTGCGGTTTATTATAATTATTTCACCTATGGACTTTTTTCGGATACTAAATTAACTTATATGGACTTTTTTACTGGATCATATATATTGATTCAATTATATACACATATTAATTTTTCGATTCACTATATATCACTGGTTTATTGATATTTGGTTTTTTTGGATTTTATATCACTATTTGAGTATTATCTTACACACCTCTATTTTAATTAAGTAATTTTTTCACGTGGTATCAAATAATCTATATTTATTTATATATATTTATCTATTTTTCACTTGGGATACTTCTAAATTTTTATTAGTCACATAGCGCCACGTACAACTGCATTTTAGTTTTATGCTCCTTTAACTGTCACCAGTCACTTTAATCTTGCACTACACCACTCATATGTATTTTTATCACAGTTGATTTCATCACTGTATGAATTTTTATCTATTGATCTAGTGCAATTATCCTTATTTATTTGGTGTTTATCAACAACACCATTTGTCTATTAATTGCATTGAATTGTCTGCATTTATTTGGTGTTTATAGAGAACACATTTCTCCCATTGATTTATTTACATCATTTGGCAGCGCCAACTTACCCTACCCCTTCACAAAATTTAGCACTTATTCACTTTAGCGCTGTACCCCCATTTGTCAGTATTGCAATCAAAATACGTCTATTGGGATTGATGAAGTGGTTAATGAGCACTATGGCCGGCGGTAGTAATGTGCATTATGTTAAGGCAGCCTGTTCTTTATGAAAGAGCTGCCAACACACCCTAACAGATGAAAAGCTGTACATAACCCTTTTTTAACAATGCGTTGCACCACAACACATGGTATGTATGTTGTGTTTGGTGTTTTGTGTACTGGGCTCTACTCTGCAATGCATGATGAATGGCATTGCAATACACAGCACATAGCCCCAGAATGGCCACTAAAGTGAACCTGCCACCAAACTCAGCAAACTGAGCATACAATGAAAAAAATGAAATGATATAAGCAGCTGAAGTTTCAAGCAGATAAGCAGATCTTGACTTTTCTTATATCAGGTGACTTTGGCCACCCCCTTCCCCCCATTGTAAGTCTACCTAATGGGCAAGAAGGATAACCATTATAAAAGACTATAGAGAGTGGAGACTCATAAAAGATCATAAAATCATAAAAGACATGTGGAGACTCATGGGAGTTGGTTCTAAACTGGACTTTTTAGAAAATAGTTGAGATGTACATATGTCTCCAGCTGCCCAAATCTCTGAATACACTGATTGCTTTGACATGGGTAAAGGGGTCCTCCGCTTATGTGTTTTTCATCATTTGCTCAATTTGGAGCAATAATAAGCCCAAAGCCAAAAATGTAATATATCGCAGTTTACCAATCATTAGATGTGGTGGCTGCATTTGTTTTCTTTTTAACCGCTTGCCGCACGACTATTTACGTCGGCAGTCAGCCCCTCACAGGCAAAGCGACGTAGGGCTACATCGCTAGCCTGTGAGGGTCCAGGGAGCGAGCGCGCGCGCCGCCGAAGGCGCGCTCCCCCGCGGTCACGGACCCCCCCGCGCGTGTGCCCGGCGGACCCGATGACCACTCGCGATCGCCCGTTACACCGGAAGAAAGGCAGGCGGCTAATGTAAACAAAGCCGCCTGTCATTCTCCCCTGTGTAAGAATGGAGATCAGACGGTTCTACTATGTAGGACCGTTGATCTCTGTTCTTACACTAGTAGCCACAGCCAATCACAGTTAGAAACACGCCCCTAGGACACACTTAACCCCTCCCTCTCCAATACAGTTAACTCCTTCACTGCCAGTGTCATTTTTACAGTAACAGTGCATATGTATAGCACTGATTACTGTAGGAATGTCACTGGTACCCCCAAAAGTGTAAAAAATGTCAGTCAAGGGTCCGATCTGTCCGCCGCAATGTCGCAGTCCCGCAAAAAAAATCGCAGATCGCCGCCATTACGCGTTAAAAAAAAAACAACAAAAATGACAAAAATCTTTCCCTTTGTTAGTAAACGTGATAACTTTTGCGCAGACCAATCAAAATATGCTTTTTGCGATTTTTTTTTACCAAACATATGTAGTATAAAACAAATTGGCCAAAAATGTTAAAAAATTTTGATTTTTACATTTTCTTTTTGGGGAATTTCATATAAAAAAAAGTGAAAAATATTGTTATTTTTGCAAAATTGACGCTTTTTTTTGTTTATAGCGCATGATCAAAAAATCGCACAGGTGATCAAATACCACCAAAAGAAAGCTCTGTTTGTGGGAAAAAAAGGACGTCAAATTAGTTTAGGTACAGCGTCGCACGACCGCGCAATTGTCAGTTAAAATCATGCAGTGCCGAATCGCAAAATAGGCCCTAGTCAGGAAGGGGGTAAAATCTTCTGGGGCTTAAGTGGTTAAGGCTTTTTCCCCTCATCAGCTGTATTCAACTGACTACTGATGAAGGAGCACAGGGGACATATTTGGACAGCAGCATTATTAGTCGGGGGGGGGGAGTGTTAGATGTACTAAGTGTAAGTCCAAGCAAAACCTAACCAACGCTAAACCTGCTCTCTGCCACCTTCTAAACTTAATCTATGTAATCCTGCAAAGCAAAAAATTACTGTACTTACCTATTCTGCAGCCGATCCGGTCTCCAGCGGCGGAAGGTCTGTGCAGCAGTGGACTGACAATGGCTGCGAAATGCCTGGGAAGTGACGTCACCCGTAGACTTACCATGGAGCTTCTGTTGTCGGCTTCCTCTCCTGCATCCACCTCTACGCCGCTGACAGCCAATACTGGGACCGGACCGGATCAGCTGCAGCATTGGTAAGTACAGTGATTTTTGCTTTACAGGGTTAGATAGATTAGGGTTAGAATGTGGCACAGAGCAGGTTTAGCATTTTTTTTTTTCTTTTGGGATAAAGGTTTTACATGAAGAAATAAAAGCTTATCATTGTAAGCACCCCTTCCAGTGTTAAATGGTTTGCCTCATGTTATACACTAATGCAAGCAAGTAAAATTTCGACAGTCACACCAAAACGTAATTGTAAATTATATATAAATACCAATTTAAAATCTCCTCTCGCTGAAAATACACCACTGTTTCCCTTTAAAAAATTTCTCCCAGCATCAGAAAAATGTAGTTTGGATTCAAGCAACACCTGCAGAATTTTTTACTAGGTATGAGAGGAATAATGTCGGGAAAAATTGATTTTGACAATAAATTACTGATTTTATTGAAAACGATCAATCTCATTCAATCTCACTGGTGAAGTTTTTTTTTTTATTGTTTTTATTTTCTTTATTTCTAGGGTTTTTTTTTTTTTTTTTTTTTTTTTTGGGGGGGGGGGTGTATTTTGGGTAGTTATTTCAATTGATGTTCTTTATATTTGTGACTTCATTTTTATTGCATATTTGATTAACTGTAAAAAAAAAGTTAAAATAATGAGGTAATGAGGAGCAAATTTTGGATAGGCTAAAGGAACTTTAGTAACCCTCAGGAGATATTTAACCCTTTTGCTGCTGTTGCTGTAAATATTGCAGCTTATCAGGATCGCGATGTAAACAAACTCGCAGGCACGGTTTGTTTACAATTTACAGAGCTGGCTTTGGGCTCTGTAATAAAAGTGATTCCACCACCCAATCAGTTCTATAAGCTGGTAATGCCTCGTCCCATCCCACCTGGTTCCCCTACACCCACATATATACACACACGTATCTATGAGCTCACCTGGGGACTGTGGGAGCCCAGAATCCCCAAAATGTACTTTCAGTGTGACAAGCAGAAGGGAAATTAAAAAATTCCTATTTTTTTTTTTTAAATCTTTGGTATTCATTTACGCAACTCAATCTCATCTTTAATATTTTACAGAAAATGTGGAGATTTTATTGTGTTCATTTGCACTAAAATTATTTTAAAGGGTAACTCCACTTTCATGGAAAAAAAAAGCAAATAAAAAAAATACATAACATATACATGTGCTACACAAGTCTTATTGTAAATAAATGTTATTTCCTATTGTAAATAGGAAAAACGTCTTATTGTAAATAAATGTTATTAAAGTACAATGCAGTATGGTAACCTGGAGAAGTTCTGTACACAGATGGTCTACACAATCCCCCCCCCCCCCCAAAGAAATGTAATCTTGTGCCTGCATGATTTGCTTTCTTAATTTCCCAGAAGTCTAAACTAAGATACAAGTCAGATTTTAGTCATCCCCTGCAACAAACATTTTATTTTTGGTGAGATACTCCCAAAGTAAAGTCATGTCTAAAGGGATGCAGGCCCTGCCACTTTCCTCATTAGAACCCTGCAAGTGCAGCAGCTGATTGATAATTATAAAATCACCCCCAGCTATTCCTTCAGAATAACAAAAGGTAGAAATCTGCAACAAATGTTGTTAAAATCCTTGTAATACATATTAATATGCAATACAATTGTGTACAGAGATCACCCAGAGGGGAATGTTTTTTTCCCAACAAAAGTGGAGTTAGTCTTTAAACGTATTTGTTTTACTGAAAATAAAGAAATGCTAAACAGTTGCACTAATATACAATTATGATAAAATAGCAGCTACCATCATTTTATTTTATAGGCCGCCCCCCTTTTAAAAAAAGACAATGTTTTGGGGTTTTGTGTGCATTTTCGAGAAAATAAAAATAGCAATATTGCATTTGATTAGAATATATGTAATAACTCGTTTGTTGGTTCTTTATTATGCATACAGGGTGGCACAGGGGGTCCTTGCTGGGCCAATAGATAGATCCTGGGGGGACTTTCCCCTCACCTCTGGTACTATGGTTATAGGTTTTCGTTGTTCACTCTCCCTACGTTATATTTTTGGGATTACAATACGGTTTAATTACCCTTTTCACGGGACTTGCATAATAAAATTGTTTAAGACCGCCACCTCTAACGTTCTGTGTTCTGTAACCTTATGATTCATGATGGAAGTTACATTTTTCTGTTTTGTATTGTCTTTTTATTGCATACCTTTAAATAAAAAAAAAAATAAATAAATAAAAAGAATATATATATGCAACATATACATCACAACAAGAGCCCCCCTAACCTTTCAGTATTTAATTGCACTGTAACTAAACTGACCCCTTTATTTTGTAAAATGCCGCACAAACTGTTGGCACTATAAATCCTGTATAATAATATAAATAAAAATATGTGTGGCAAATGGGAAAAAAAAAATAATTCAGGTAGCGAAAGGGTTAAAGTGAATTACATCCTTAAAAAATCACCTTCATTTCACCTTCCTACTTGACTCCAATACATTTCACAAAAATGGGGAAATTTTGCTAAAATCTCCCAATTTTTTTTAAATTTCAGGGAAATTAAAACTCTTAATTTTTCTCATGCCTACCTTTCACCTCCAACTTTATTTGGAATATATAAATTAAAACCTTCTATATATTCCTTCAATGCCTTCCCGTCTTCATTTCTTGTCCCATGCTCATTCTTCTCTCAATTCTTCTATTCTTCCAACACAATTCTCTCGAGGTAAGAGCAAGATTTTAAATCAAGATTTCTTTTTTTTTTTTTTTTCGCTTTCTCCATTATGCAACTTATTAATTCCGCCAACAACCGTAGGATTATACAGAGAAATTGAAACAATGTAGCATGTGGATTTTACCGTGACATATTCTCACCGAACACATTGTACATCTTCAATAAGTTACATTTGTATTCAGGCAAATTTTACACCTTTTGCCCGGTTTTGCCATGGCAGATACGGTCTTATTTTTTTTTCCTTTGTTCTTATTTGAATCTAAATACTTTGTTCAAAGGAAAGTTATTAGGGAGGTAAAAATGATCAAAAAAATATTTTTTGGCATTATTATTATTAATATTAATAATGATAATACTACTCTGGTTTCTTAGCCGAGCAAGTTCTTACAGTCCTCTGTCTTCCCACCTGTCAACCTTCTCTTCATCAAGTGTATTTATTACAATCAAACCCTGTCAGCTGTCACCACTTACATCTCTGCTGCCGGTAAATATGTCTTTCCTATCATTAGCCATTTCTTGCAGTCACCTTGGGATTGCTACCTTGTCTGTCTCACTCCAAAACAACTTTTGTTCAGAAGTATTAAGCTCCCACAGAGCAGTGTCAGCTTGGGGCCATTACTCGAGGAAGTGACAGACAACACTGGTCTGTCACTCATTAGAATCCAGCTTTTTCCGAAAATTGATGTAAGTCTGACTTTGCCCCAAAACGAATCATGATTTATTTAATATATTTGCGTCGACAAGTGTCAGCTCATCAGCTTAAAATGGTTCTCCTTTAACTCTATTGAGGCCTGCGCAGAAAGACGCCTTTGAAGGCGCTTTTTCGCTCTAAGGCCTAATAATTAAATCAGAGCCGCGTAGAGGTGCAGAGACTCACCACGGTGGCCTTTGGATTACAGCGCCGAGTACAAAGTAGTCGCATTAAAATACAAAGGAATACCCCGCTTTTCCGCGTTCATTTATTGGGAGAAATTATGTAATGTGAGGGCTTCTAGGTGACTGTTGTCAGGCTTGACGGCTAAGACAAAACACGAGATTTAATAAGACTGCGCTGTGATCAAAGGCGAGGAGGGAAGGAGGCACACTCTTTCAAGAGTTGCTAGTGGTTTTTCAAAGAAGCAGCAACCTACTTTCCAAATGACAATCCTGCGTGTCGTTCCCACAATGGGGATTTGTTAGCTGGCAAATTCAGAACTAGCGAACGCCGGCGCTAGACAGGCTGTGGGTGCCGGATCGCGGTTCTTCATCGTTGCAAAGACGGTTTTGCTCCGCTTTCCAGCTTAAACGAGGTTCCGTCTTTTTGCGGAGCAGGCACCTCTTTGTAGGTTACGGGGTAAAGCATGTACCGGGTGACTGATTTCAGCATTAGTGAGAACTGCGTGGGCCGCGTTTTGATAGTCATACTTAACAGGGGGCTCAAATATTAAGGAAAGCCCACTATGAGGGAAGTATATGGGCTGCCATTGACGAAGGTCTCTTCAAAAAGCTGAAGCCACGTAACAAATATCCACTCGACTCAGTGGCGGCTGGTGCTCCATGGGCCGGGGGGGCTGCAGACAGACCGCACCATACACCCCCCCAAACCACACCATCCCCGCACACCATACCATACCCTTCCCCCCGTGCCCCCCCCTGTCACCCTCTCACTCACCCTCCCTGACCTGATGTGGAGGGCAAGCAGCAGTGGCGGCGGCTTCCCCTTTATCTCCTCCCTCCTCCTTGGCCAATAGCATGGCTTTCTCCAATCGGGAAACTGGTCTCAGGACCCACTTCCTGATTGACTGGGAGGAGGATCCGTGTGATAATAGTGAATATTCATTCGCTATTGTTTCTCAACTGGGTGGGCTCGGGGCGCAGTGCTCCGCGCCCCGAGCCCACCCTTTTTCGAAGCCTATTAGAGCCTGCAGAAAAAAAACCTATTGGAATCCATGTGCCCGGCGCCCTGCATGTAGATTAGGGGTCCGGACGCATGGATAGGGGGGCGGTGCCCCTGCGCCCCCAATGCACCAGCTGCCACTGACTCGACTACTAACTTGCACAGATCATGCGATGTGCTATTTTTACAACCAGTGACCATCCATACACCAGTATGTAAGGCAGCCTGTGGCCCTCCAGCTGTTGCGGAACTACAAGTCCCATGAGGCATTGCAAAGCTGACAGTTACAAGCATGACACCCAAAGGCAGAGGCATGATGGGGCTTGTAGTTCTGCTGTAAGGTTTACCAGTGTGCATCCAGTTCTACAAAATAGTGAGACTTATGCACATTTTAATCTATAGCAGTTGCCTTTTCTTTAACCATTTGCCGACCAGCCACCGAAAAATCGCTGATCACCGCCATTACTACTAAAAAAAAAAAAATAAATAAAAATTACATAAATCTATCCCTTAGTTTGTAGATATGATAACTTCAGCGCAAACCAAACAATATACTGCACAGCAATTGGGATTTTTTTACCAAAAATATGTAGCAGAATACATATTGGCCTAAATTGTTGAAAAAAATAGATTTTTTAATTTTTTTTATTGTGAATGTTTTATAGCAGAAAGTAAAAAATATATTTTTTTTTCCGAATTGTCACTCTTTTTTTGTTTATAGCGCAAAAAATAAAAACCACAGAGGTGGTTCAAATACCACCAAAAAAAAGCTCTATTTATGGGAAAAAAGTATTGCAGTGCCGTATCGCAAAAAACGGCCTGGTCATTAGGGGGGTAAAACCTCCAGTCCTTAAGTGGCTAAGACTGGTATGCCTACTGGTACTTGGATGCCCCCAAGACTTAAGGTGCGGAGCTATATATTTACAGGACTGGGATGCTCTGCAACAACCCCATAAAAAAGAGAGAGTTCACATACAGTGTGAGAAGGTTGAAGCCAGGTATGCAGGAGTGACCAGGATTAGTGGCTGGCTGGATGCCAAGCATGCAGTTGTCAGGACTGGCTAGCTGCAGGCAGAGGCAGAGTTTGTATCCAAGCAAGAGTTAGGGCAGGCAGCAATCCTTAGCTTATCCATTATCTAGATAAGGATCAGGGCAGGCAGCAATCAATAGGATATCCATTTTCCAGGTAAGGGCCAGGGCAGGCAGTAATCAGTAGTGTATTCAGTATCCAGGTAAGGGTAAGTCAGTAGCATTTATGTTATCTAGGCAAGGATCAGGGCAGATGGCAATAAAAAGTGTGTCATTTATCCAGGTAAGGGTCAGGGCAGGCAGTAATCAGTAGTGTACCCATTATCCAGGTAAGAGTCAGAGCAGGCAACAATCAGTAATGTATTCATTATCCAGTTAAGGGTCAAGGCAAGTGGCAATCAGCAATGTTTATGTAACCCAAGGGCGGGCAGGTGGCAATCAAAAGTGTGTCAATTATCCATGTAAGGCTCAGGGCAGGCTGCAATCAGTAGCTTATCTATTATCGAGGGAAGGATCATGGCAATCAGTAGTGTATCTGTGTAATGTTCTGGTACCTCTGGTACCCTTATTTCCACATTTCTCTCTTAATATTGCGTCCCATCTTGCTATCCAAATGGGACGCATACACCTTTAAGGGCAATGACATCATCGCCGAGCGCCGCTATGAGCGGCTATTTCAATCGCCGGCTTTCTCTCACTCATGGCTCGTTCAAACCGCATGTTCACCGCACCTTCTCTTGCGAAGCTGGAGCTGCTGGCTATTCCCTTTGCCTGAACTGAACCGGAACCTCGCTGCCGATCCGTATCTCGCTACTGGATCACCTCTCACTACTGAACTTTGTTACTACTACCTATCTAGTGATAAGTACCACACAGGGGATTCCTTACTAACCTGCACTTCTACTGTCATCTACTGCATATACCAGGACTATCTCTATCTAAGCTATTTCCTATCATCTGCATAGACTGTTAGCTCTTGGGACTACCATCAACTATCCTTGCACTAGGTTACTCTGTCTTGTATACTCCATCTGCTGTCCCCTACCATCTGCACTATACTTGACATTAGAACCTATCTGCTTACTACCATCACCTAAACACTCTCCTAATACTACTCCTAGGTGCTCACCATACTATAGCCTGAATCTCACCTATATATTCTCACTAGTGTTGAGCGAACACGGACTGTATTATTCGTGTTCGTACCGAATAATTGGATTTTTTGTACCCGAACACGGACACGGACACTTTACTGTATGTTCGGGTAAAAATCCGTGTTCGGTCGTTTTATTTCCGGGTTTTGCATGCTTTGGCGCTCTTTTCATGGCGGGCTTTCAACAGCCAATCAACAATCGTTTAACTGGTGTGCCTTAAGCCATCCCAGCCATGCCTGCAAATGTCTCAGTAGCTGTGATTGGCCGTCTGAAGCATGTGACCAAGTCTTTATAAGTTCGAGGCAGCCGCAGCGGCGTCATTATGCTGCTTAGATTCAGGGACAGAGCACACATCAACGTGCTGGCTGCTGATTAGGGAAAGATAGGCAGGAAAAAAACATTTGTGTCCGGATAGAATTGAGGGACAGGTCGGAGTGTTTAGGCAGGGCGAGTTGTAGGCATTTTAGGGATAGAGTCTGCTGAATTATATAGGGTCAGTGTCTTCTACAAACTACAATCGATATTGCTGTGTGGGGGGTGGGGTCTGCACTCAATCCTGATCTACGATCTCTTCTCAATCCTGTTAGGGACAGAGTCTGCTGAATTTTAGGGAAACTGTGTTCTACAAACTACAATCGATATTGCTGTGTGGTGTGGGATTGGAGATAGGCAGGTGTCAGTGATCCACATCCATTTTTCTGTGTGTGAGCTGCAGTGAACACAATCTTTTTGGGCTGCAGTGAACACAATCTTTTTGGGCTGCAGTGAACACAATCTTTTTGGGCTGCAGTGAACACAATCTTTTTGGGGTGCAGTGAACAAAATCTTTTTGGGGTGCAGTGAACACAATCCTTTTTGGTGTGCAGTGAACACAATCTTTGTGGGGTGCAGTGAACAAAATCCTTTGTGGGGTGCAGTGAACACAATCTTTTTGGGGTGCAGTGAACAAAATCCTTTTTGGGGTGCAGTGAACAACATCCTTTTTGGGGTGCAGTGAACACAATCTTTTTGGGGTGCAGTGAACAAAATCCTTTGTGGGGTGCAGTGAACACAATCTTTTTGGGGTGCAGTGAACACAATCTTTTTGGGGTGGAGTGAACAACATCCTTTTTGGGGTGCAGTGAACAAAATCCTTTTTGGGGTGCAGTGAACAAAATCATTTTTGGGGTGCAGTGAACACAATCTTTTTGGGGTGCAGTGAACACAATCTTTGTGGGGTGCAGTGAACACAATCTTTTTGGGGTGGAGTGAACAACATCCTTTTTGGGGTGCAGTGAACAACATCCTTTTTGGGGTGCAGTGAACACAATCTTTTTGGGGTGCAGTGAACACAATCTTTGTGGGGTACAGTGAACAGAATCTTTGTGGGGTGCAGTGAACACAATCTTTGGGGGGTACAGTGAACACAATCTTTGTGAGGTGCAGTGAACACAATCTTTGTGGGGTGCAGTGAACACAATCATTGTGGGGTGCAGTGAACTCAATCTTTGTGGGGTACAGTGAACACAATCTCATACTGAAGGTTTGAGGGTGCTGCCTGTTCCATACTCCCCCTACTCCTCATCTAGCCTTTTAGGGGTACAAACAATAGTAATTGGGGCCTAGTGTGGTTGTGTACGTGTGATATACATACACTTTTTTGGGATCATATTTTCTATTCCGCTATTTAATCAAAAACCTTTGGGGATCAGTTAAATTGGGGGATAGTCTGTGTTGGTACGTGTGAGAGAGATCCACCTTTCCAAGTTGTTGGGGTTCATCTCATACTTCTGAAGGTTTGAGGGTGCTGCCTGTTCCATACTCCCCCTACTCCTAGCCTTTTAGGGGTACAAACAATAGTAATTGGGGCCTAGTGTGGTTGTGTACGTGTGATATACATACACTTTTTTGGGATCATATTTTCTATTCCGCTATTTAATCAAAAACCTTTGGGGATCAGTTAAATTGGGGGATAGTCTGTGTTGGTACGTGTGAGAGAGATCCACCTTTCCAAGTTGTTGGGGTTCATCTCATACTTCTGAAGGTTTGAGGGTGCTGCCTGTTCCATACTCCCCCTACTCCTAGCCTTTTAGGGGTACAAACAATAGTAATTGGGGCCTAGTGTGGTTGTGTACGTGTGATATACATACACTTTTTTGGGATCATATTTTCTATTCCGCTATTTAATCAAAAACCTTTGGGGATCAGTTAAATTGGGGGATAGTCTGTGTTGGTACGTGTGAGAGAGATCCACCTTTCCAAGTTGTTGGGGTTCATCTCATACTTCTGAAGGTTTGAGGGTGCTGCCTGTTCCATACTCCCCCTACTCCTAGCCTTTTAGGGGTACAAACAATAGTAATTGGGGCCTAGTGTGGTTGTGTACGTGTGATATACATACACTTTTTTGGGATCATATTTTCTATTCCGCTATTTAATCAAAAACCTTTGGGGATCAGTTAAATTGGGGGATAGTCTGTGTTGGTACGTGTGAGAGAGATCCACCTTTCCAAGTTGTTGGGGTTCATCTCATACTTCTGAAGGTTTGAGGGTGCTGCCTGTTCCATACTCCCCCTACTCCTAGCCTTTTAGGGGTACAAACAATAGTAATTGGGGCCTAGTGTGGTTGTGTACGTGTGATATACATACACTTTTTTGGGATCATATTTTCTATTCCGCTATTTAATCAAAAACCTTTGGGGATCAGTTAAATTGGGGGATAGTCTGTGTTGGTACGTGTGAGAGAGATCCACCTTTCCAAGTTGTTGAGGTTCATCTCATACTTCTGAAGGTTTGAGGGTGCTGCCTGTTCCATACTCCCCCTACTCCTAGCCTTTTAGGGGTACAAACAATAGTAATTGGGGCCTAGTGTGGTTGTGTACGTGTGATATACATACACTTTTTTGGGATCATATTTTCTATTCCGCTATTTAATCAAAAACCTTTGGGGATCAGTTAAATTGGGGGATAGTCTGTGTTGGTACGTGTGAGAGAGATCCACCTTTCCAAGTTGTTGGGGTTCATCTCATACTTCTGAAGGTTTGAGGGTGCTGCCTGTTCCATACTCCCCCTACTCCTAGCCTTTTAGGGGTACAAACAATAGTAATTGGGGCCTAGTGTGGTTGTGTACGTGTGATATACATACACTTTTTTGGGATCATATTTTCTATTCCGCTATTTAATCAAAAACCTTTGGGGATCAGTTAAATTGGGGGATAGTCTGTGTTGGTACGTGTGAGAGAGATCCACCTTTCCAAGTTGTTGGGGTTCATCTCATACTTCTGAAGGTTTGAGGGTGCTGCCTGTTCCATACTCCCCCTACTCCTAGCCTTTTAGGGGTACAAACAATAGTAATTGGGGCCTAGTGTGGTTGTGTACGTGTGATATACATACACTTTTTTGGGATCATATTTTCTATTCCGCTATTTAATCAAAAACCTTTGGGGATCAGTTAAATTGGGGGATAGTCTGTGTTGGTACGTGTGAGAGAGATCCACCTTTCCAAGTTGTTGGGGTTCATCTCATACTTCTGAAGGTTTGAGGGTGCTGCCTGTTCCATACTCCCCCTACTCCTAGCCTTTTAGGGGTACAAACAATAGTAATTGGGGCCTAGTGTGGTTGTGTACGTGTGATATACATACACTTTTTTGGGATCATATTTTCTATTCCGCTATTTAATCAAAAACCTTTGGGGATCAGTTAAATTGGGGGATAGTCTGTGTTGGTACGTGTGAGAGAGATCCACCTTTCCAAGTTGTTGGGGTTCATCTCATACTTCTGAAGGTTTGAGGGTGCTCCCTGTTCCATACTCCCCCTACTCCTAGCCTTTTAGGGGTACAAACAATAGTAATTGGGGCCTAGTGTGGTTGTGTACGTGTGATATACATACACTTTTTTGGGATCATATTTTCTATTCCGCTATTTAATCAAAAACCTTTGGGGATCAGTTAAATTGGGGGATAGTCTGTGTTGGTACGTGTGAGAGAGATCCACCTTTCCAAGTTGTTGGGGTTCATCTCATACTTCTGAAGGTTTGAGGGTGCTGCCTGTTCCATACTCCCCCTACTCCTAGCCTTTTAGGGGTACAAACAATAGTAATTGGGGCCTAGTGTGGTTGTGTACGTGTGATATACATACACTTTTTTGGGATCATATTTTCTATTCCGCTATTTAATCAAAAACCTTTGGGGATCAGTTAAATTGGGGGATAGTCTGTGTTGGTACGTGTGAGAGAGATCCACCTTTCCAAGTTGTTGGGGTTCATCTCATACTTCTGAAGGTTTGAGGGTGCTGCCTGTTCCATACTCCCCCTACTCCTAGCCTTTTAGGGGTACAAACAATAGTAATTGGGGCCTAGTGTGGTTGTGTACGTGTGATATACATACACTTTTTTGGGATCATATTTTCTATTCCGCTATTTAATCAAAAACCTTTGGGGATCAGTTAAATTGGGGGATAGTCTGTGTTGGTACGTGTGAGAGAGATCCACCTTTCCAAGTTGTTGGGGTTCATCTCATACTTCTGAAGGTTTGAGGGTGCTGCCTGTTCCATACTCCCCCTACTCCTAGCCTTTTAGGGGTACAAACAATAGTAATTGGGGCCTAGTGTGGTTGTGTACGTGTGATATACATACACTTTTTTGGGATCATATTTTCTATTCCGCTATTTAATCAAAAACCTTTGGGGATCAGTTAAATTGGGGGATAGTCTGTGTTGGTACGTGTGAGAGAGATCCACCTTTCCAAGTTGTTGGGGTTCATCTCATACTTCTGAAGGTTTGAGGGTGCTGCCTGTTCCATACTCCCCCTACTCCTAGCCTTTTAGGGGTACAAACAATAGTAATTGGGGCCTAGTGTGGTTGTGTACGTGTGATATACATACACTTTTTTGGGATCATATTTTCTATTCCGCTATTTAATCAAAAACCTTTGGGGATCAGTTAAATTGGGGGATAGTCTGTGTTGGTACGTGTGAGAGAGATCCACCTTTCCAAGTTGTTGGGGTTCATCTCATACTTCTGAAGGTTTGAGGGTGCTGCCTGTTCCATACTCCCCCTACTCCTAGCCTTTTAGGGGTACAAACAATAGTAATTGGGGCCTAGTGTGGTTGTGTACGTGTGATATACATACACTTTTTTGGGATCATATTTTCTATTCCGCTATTTAATCAAAAACCTTTGGGGATCAGTTAAATTGGGGGATAGTCTGTGTTGGTACGTGTGAGAGAGATCCACCTTTCCAAGTTGTTGAGGTTCATCTCATACTTCTGAAGGTTTGAGGGTGCTGCCTGTTCCATACTCCCCCTACTCCTAGCCTTTTAGGGGTACAAACAATAGTAATTGGGGCCTAGTGTGGTTGTGTACGTGTGATATACATACACTTTTTTGGGATCATATTTTCTATTCCGCTATTTAATCAAAAACCTTTGGGGATCAGTTAAATTGGGGGATAGTCTGTGTTGGTACGTGTGAGAGAGATCCACCTTTCCAAGTTGTTGGGGTTCATCTCATACTTCTGAAGGTTTGAGGGTGCTGCCTGTTCCATACTCCCCCTACTCCTAGCCTTTTAGGGGTACAAACAATAGTAATTGGGGCCTAGTGTGGTTCTGTACGTGTGATATACATACACTTTTTTGGGATCATATTTTCTATTCCGCTATTTAATCAAAAACCTTTGGGGATCAGTTAAATTGGGGGATAGTCTGTGTTGGTACGTGTGAGAGAGATCCACCTTTCCAAGTTGTTGGGGTTCATCTCATACTTCTGAAGGTTTGAGGGTGCTGCCTGTTCCATACTCCCCCTACTCCTAGCCTTTTAGGGGTACAAACAATAGTAATTGGGGCCTAGTGTGGTTGTGTACGTGTGATATACATACACTTTTTTGGGATCATATTTTCTATTCCGCTATTTAATCAAAAACCTTTGGGGATCAGTTAAATTGGGGGATAGTCTGTGTTGGTACGTGTGAGAGAGATCCACCTTTCCAAGTTGTTGGGGTTCATCTCATACTTCTGAAGGTTTGAGGGTGCTGCCTGTTCCATACTCCCCCTACTCCTAGCCTTTTAGGGGTACAAACAATAGTAATTGGGGCCTAGTGTGGTTGTGTACGTGCGAGATACATACACTTTTTTTGATCATATTTCCTATTCCGCTATTCAATAAAAACCTTTGAGGATCAATTGAATTGCGGGATAGTCTGTGTCGGTACGTGTGAGAGAGATCCACCTTTCCAAGTTGTTGGGGTTCATCTCATACTTCTGAAGGTTTGAGGGTGCTGCCTGTTCCATACCCCCCCTACTCCTCATCTAGCCTTTTAGGGGTACAAACAATAGTAATTGGGGCCTAGTGTGGTTGTGTACGTGCGAGATACATACACTTTTTTTGATCATATTTCCTATTCCGCTATTCAATAAAAACCTTTGAGGATCAATTGAATTGCGGGATAGTCTGTGTCGGTACGTGTGAGAGAGATCCACCTTTCCAAGTTGTTGGGGTTCATCTCATACTTCTGAAGGTTTGAGGGTGCTGCCTGTTCCATACCCCCCCTACTCCTCATCTAGCCTTTTAGGGGTACAAACAATAGTAATTGGGGCCTAGTGTGGTTGTGTACGTGCGAGATACATACACTTTTTTTGATCATATTTCCTATTCCGCTATTCAATAAAAACCTTTGAGGATCAATTGAATTGCGGGATAGTCTGTGTCGGTACGTGTGAGAGAGATCCACCTTTCCAAGTTGTTGGGGTTCATCTCATACTTCTGAAGGTTTGAGGGTGCTGCCTGTTCCATACCCCCCCTACTCCTCATCTAGCCTTTTAGGGGTACAAACAATAGTAATTGGGGCCTAGTGTGGTTGTGTACGTGCGAGATACATACACTTTTTTTGATCATATTTCCTATTCCGCTATTCAATAAAAACCTTTGAGGATCAATTGAATTGCGGGATAGTCTGTGTCGGTACGTGTGAGAGAGATCCACCTTTCCAAGTTGTTGGGGTTCATCTCATACTTCTGAAGGTTTGAGGGTGCTGCCTGTTCCATACCCCCCCTACTCCTCATCTAGCCTTTTAGGGGTACAAACAATAGTAATTGGGGCCTAGTGTGGTTGTGTACGTGTGATATACATACACTTTTTTTGGATCATATTTTCTATTCCGCTATTCAATAAAAACCTTTCTAGGGCAAGATCTTAAATTACAGAAATATGAGGAGACCGTCAAATAAGGGCCGTGGCCTGGGTCGTGGTGCTGCTGGTAGAGCTCCTGTTGCAAGGAGAGGACATGGTCGATCTGTGCCAGCTACACGCACAAGTGAAACACCTTCCTCAAGTGTGAGTAGGCGACAGAACCTGCATCAGTATTTGGTAGGGCATCAAACGCCCCTAGAAGTGATGAGGCCAGAACAAGTTGAGGCGATAGTAGATTGGTTTGCTGCTGACAGTGCCTCCAGTTCCTTCACATTGTCTCCCACCCAGTCTACTGCAGAAAGGTCAGAGTTGGCACCTGCAGCCAATGTCCAACCGTCTTTCACCTCACCCCCTTGCAAATCAGGCCAGCAGTCTGAGCCCCAAGCCATACAGCAGTCTCTTATTCTTTTTGAGGACTCTGTCAGCAGGGTTTCCCAGGGCCATCCACCTAGCCCTGCCCCAGAAGTGGAAGAGATTGAGTGCAGCGATGCCCAACCACTTATTTCTCAAGATGAGTACATGCAAGGATCATCGCAGCACGTCTCCGATGATGACGAAACGCAGGTGCCAACTGCTGCGGCGTTCAGCATTGTGGAGACCGACAAGGAGGGCAGGGGTGAAGACTGGGTGGAAGATGATGTGGAGGACGATGAGGTCCTCGACCCCACATGGAATGAACGTCATGCAGGTGAACTGAGTAGTTTGGAGGAAGAGGCGGTGGTCGCACAGAGCCACCAGCACAGCAGAAGAGGGAGCAGGGTGCAGAAGCGGAGCGGCCGTGCCCTAGACACTACGCCCGCTACTGCCCAACGCAGCAAGGGAACGAGCGCACCAAAGTCAGCTCAAAGGAGTTCTCTAGCGTGGAAGTTCTTTAGAAAATGTGCTGATGACAGGACACGAGTGGTTTGCACCCTGTGCAATCAGAGCTTGAAGCGAGGCATGAACCTTCTCAACCTGAGCACAACCTGCATGATCAGGCATCTAAGTGCAAAGCACGAGCTGCAGTGGAGTACACACCTTCAAAACCAAGAAACGTCTCTGGCTCATCCTGCTTCCTCTTCTGCTGCAGTCTCGGCCGCTCCAGCCACATCTGTAGTGATACCGGCACCTGCCACCCCGCAAACAGACGATCTGTCAGCAACACCACCACCTGGGTCACCAACAACCATCTCCACAATGTCCCGTGGAAGCGTTCAGCTTTCCATCTCCCAAACACTTGAGAGGAAGAGGAAGTACCCCCCTACCCACCCGCGATCCCTGGCCCTGAATGCCAGCATTTCAAAATTATTGGCCTTTGAAATGCTGTCATTCCGTCTGGTGGAGACGCACAGTTTTAAAAACCTTATGTCGGTGGCTGTCCCACAGTACGTCGTGCCCAGCCGCCACTACTTTTCCAGGCAAGCCATCCCTTCCCTGCACAACCAAGTGGGGGAAAAAATCAGGTGTGCACTGCGCAACGCCATCTGTGCCAAGGTCCACCTAACTACGGATACGTGGACCAGTAAGCACGGTCAGGGGCGTTATATCTCCCTAACGGCACACTGGGTAAATGCAGTGGCGGATGGGCCTGAGGCGGATAGCAATTTGGCGCATGTCCTTCCACCACCGAGGATTGCAGGGCGCTTCAGTTTGCCTCCTGTTCCTAACTCCTCCTACTCCGCTTCCTCATCCTCTACCGCCTCCTCATCCGGACAGCGTAACACCTTCACCACCAACTTCAGCACGGCCAGGGGTAAACGACAGCAGGCAGTTTTACAACTTGCCTGTTTGGGGGACAAACCACACACCGCGCAGGAGTTGTGGAGGAGCATGGAACAGCAGACAAATGAGTGGTTGCTGCCAGCGAGCCTCAAGCCCGGCCTGGTGGTGTGCGATAACGGGCGAAATCTCATAGCAGCTCTGGGCCTAGCCGGTTTGACGCACATCCCTTGCCTGGCGCATGTGCTGAATTTGGTGGTGCAGAGGTTCCTTAAAAACTACCCCGATATGTCAGAGCTGCTGCAGAAAGTGCGGGCCGTTTGTGCGCACTTTCGGCGTTCTCACCCTGCTGCTGCTCGCCTGGCAGCGCTGCAGCGTAACTTCGGCCTTCCCGCTCACCGCCTCATATGTGACGTGCCCACAAGGTGGAACTCCACCTTGCACATGCTGGAAAGACTGTGCGAGCAGCAGCAGGCCATAGTGGAGTTTCAGCTGCAGCACGCACGCGTGAGTCGCTCTGCGGAACAGCACCACTTCACCACCAATAACTGGGCCTCCATGCGAGACCTGTGTGCCTTGTTGCGCTGTTTTGAGTACTCCACCAACATGGCCAGTGGCAATGACGCCGTTCTCAGCTTAACTATCCCACTTCTATGCCTCCTTGAAAAAACAATTCGGGCGATGATGGAAGAGGATGTGGCACAGGATGAGGAGGAGGAGGAGGATGAAGAGGTAACATTTCCAAGGCTTTCAGGGCAGTCATTCGCAAGGGGCTCCGAGGGTGGGTTCCTGCACACGCAAACGCCAGGGACGCAATTGTCCAGCAGGGGCACAGTTCTGGAGGATGAGGAGGATGAGGAGGAGGAGGAGGAGCTGGAGGAGGAGATGGAACCATGTTCACAGCAGGGTGGCACCCAGGCCAGCTCATGGCCATCACTGGTGCGTGGCTGGGGGGATACAGAGGACACGGACCATACACCTCCCACAGAGGACAGCCTTTCGTTGCCTCTGGGCAGCCTGGCACACATGAGCGATTACATGCTGCAGTGTCTCCACAACGACCGCCGAGTTGCCCACATTCTAACTTGTGCTGATTACTGGGTGGCCACGCTGCTGGATCCCCGTTACAAGGACAACGTACCGTCCTTAATTCACTCACTGGAGCGCGATCGCAAGATGCGCGAGTACAAGCGCACGCTGGTAGACGCCATGCTGCTGGCATTCCCATCTGACAGCGGGGCCACAGTGGAAGCACAAGGCAGAGGAGGAGGAGGAGGAGGTCGCCAACGCAACCAGGGCACCGCCAGCACCTCAGAAGGCAGGGTTAGCATGGCCGAAATGTGGAAAAGCTTTGTCAGCACGCCACAACAAACAGCAGCACCAGCAGCTCAGATGGAACGTCTTAGCAGGAGGCAGCATTTTACCAACATGGTGGAGCAGTATGTGTGCACACGCCTACATGTAGTGAATGACGGGTCTGCCCCCTTCAACTTCTGGGTCTCCAAATTGGGCACATGGCCTGAGCTTGCCCTTTACGCCTTGGAGGTGCTGGCGTGCCCTGCAGCCAGTGTATTATCTGAACGGGTATTTAGCACGGCTGGGGGCGTTATAACAGACAAGCGCAGCCGCCTGTCCAGAGACAATGTGGACAAGCTCACGTTCATTAAAATGAACCAGGCATGGATCCCACGGGACTTTTCCGTACCTTGTGCAGAATAGCAATGGATACCGACCTTACCCACCCATTGTTCCATTTTTGCTCTTTCTCACTCTTTTGGGGTGTACCCTCATTTAAAATTTGTGAAAAGAAGCAGTGTTGGCTACCTCGTCCTCCTCCTCAGGGCCAGATTAATGTAGGGGCTATTGGAGCTGCAGCTCCAGGCCCCTACCTTTTATATAGGCCCCGGGTTGGCCATATTCACTGTTACCGCTCTTCTGTCACTTGTAAACACAGAAGTCTGGCTTCTATGCTCGCTTCCCCAGGCAGCACCCTCAGAACCTCCCCACACAGCGTGAAGGCCGGACAAGGAGGGACAGTTGGCGATGCATGGATGTGTTTATGGGCTTCAGAGACAGCATCCCATGTTGAATTAGGCATGCATGGCTGCACCCTTCCTCCTCTGGGTGCATGGCAAGGCACGGCCCTAAGGCCCTTCAAAATCCTCAGCACCAAGCCCATGATGCTGTTAATCCGGCCCTGGTCCTCCTCCACCGCCGCTTCCACCTACACCGCCCATAGGTGTGCGCAGCCTATTGCATTAAGGTGTGCACCCCAAAGTTGAAATACACATGCATGTGTTTGCCAGCAGGGAGAGTAATGTATCGGGGCCATGTACCTGTAGGCAAGGAGAAATAGAGCAGAGCAGGTCCCAGGGAGATCTTTCCCATCTCCTCACTGGCAATGCTATGTGCCCTAGGTGATTAGGGTGTGCCCAGGCACACCCAGCACACCCTGTGCGCACGCCTATGTCACCGCCACATCCACCACCACCTCAACCTCCCTCCTACTCCATATGGGCCTCGTCCTTCAGAGATGAAGAAGAACATTGTTTTATTTTTCTGTTTTTTTTTGTTGTTTTAAGTTATTTCCCTATCCACATTTGTTTGCAGAGCACTTGCCATGCTCTTAATTACGTTTTGCTGCCATTTGCAGCACTCTAGCCCTTTCCTTTGGTGTTTTAGAGCCATTTTAGTGCCTTAAAGTTCGGGTCCCCATTGACTTCAATGGGGTTCGGTGTCCGGGAAAAGTTCGGTAAAAGTCCGGGACACGGACCCGGACTTTTTTTTAAAGTTCGGCCGAACCCGTCGAACACGGACATCTAGGTGTCCGCTCAACCCTAATTCTCACATATTCTATCCCTCCATTAACATCAGATTGAGTGTATGTATATTGCATAAACAGGCTGTGATGAAGTTCTGAGAGTTGGATATGTTTGTTCAACAGAATCTCTACACGACTACTGAGTGTGACAATTCTGCAGCTGCAAATCCATCCACTAACAAAAACGCATGAGCGTTACAATCTGTTATCCAGGTAAGGGTTTGGGCAGGCAGCAATCAGTAGTGTATTCATTATCCAGGTAAGAGTAAGGGCAGGTGCCAATCAGTAGAGTATCTGTTATCAGGTAAGGGTTTGGGCAGGCAGCAATCAGTAGTGTATTCATTATTCAGGTAAGAATAAGGGCAGGTGACAATCAGTAGCGTTTATGTTATCCAAGCCTTGTTTATGTTACCCAAGCAAGGGTCAGGGCAGGTGGCAACCAATAGTGTGTTAGTTATCCAGATAACGGTCAAGGCAGGTGGTAATCAGTAGCTTAATCATTATCCAAGTAAGGTTCATGGCAGACGTGGATCAGATCAGTTGCATATCTGTTATCCAAGTGGGGGTCATGACAGGTGGCAATCAATAGCCTATTCATTATGCAGGTAAGGGTCAGGGCAGGTGGCAATAAATAGAGTAGTCCGTATCCAGGTACAAGATCAGGTCAGGCAGTAATCAGTAGAATAGTCCATTTCCAGGCACCAGTTAGGCAGGGAGTCAAGCAATAATAGCGATCCAAGAAAAGGAAAGGCATGGGTACAGGAACCAGGAATCCGAGTGCTATCATAAGCCAGAATCTCAGACTTGTGAGTCTAAAATAATGCCACAGCCAGTCAGAAAGAAGGAGGCAAAGCAGCATAAGCCTAACATTGAGGACACCGCCTGAAAGGGAGCGCAACTGCTGCCGCCAGCCTATGGGTGCAGAGGCTTATGGATGCTGACGCCAGCAAGCCAAAGAGAGAGAGCAGGCTATAAAGAGGCAATGACATGTGGTTCAGAGATGGGCAGTGTAGGAGCACATCTCAGATTCCAAACAGTAGTTCTGGGCTGCACATGTCCAGGTCTTTTCCTAAGGCCCTGAGGAAGGAGATCTTTAAGCCGTTAGAATTCTACTTGCCATGAATTTATTTTAATTGTACTGGTGTTCTTGCCTACTGAATTCCTTCTGGTGCTCCCCATTATCTGTACTCCAGGTCTGTAGTCAGGATTCCTGAATGCCTCCTCGGCACCTATGGCTTCAGGGGGACATGTGTATTTTTTAATCTACTAACTGAAACAATGTACTCCAAGATCCATTGACACATTCTGCTGAAAATGTTGTTTCATAGCAGACCAAAGCTCTCCATATTGTGAATCCTACATAATGCACTACCATGGGTCCCACTGGGTCCATTGGACCCAGGCAGAACTTGGAGAGGGGCAGCAAGTTGACTCCCAACATTTTTTTTCCCAGCAGTTTTGTGTGTCATCAGTTTGTCACGCATTGCAGGTGGCATTTCTCATACTGTCACCCGTAGTGCAAACTGATAAGTATGAGGAGGTGGAGTTTCTCCTCTGGAGAATGTCCCTCACATGAACGTGGTGTGCGCAAGGACGTCAGACATCAGCGCACTCCATCGCACGCAGCGAAGGGCTGGATCTTCTAGGGCGGTGGGCACGGCAGACACAGGAGTGACAGGAGGCCTGAGGACAGACAGTGGGTGTTTGGTGGACCGGTCTGGTGGTGAATTATGGAACAAGATAACAGTATATATAATATTTTCAAAAGTTATAGTTCTATAAAATAATGAACAAGCAAAAAATTTGGGGGAGCATACCCATGTATTTCTAAAGCTGCTGCAGCTATGAACCAAAAGACATGTATATTAAAAAAGAATAGCGCGCACATGCAAAAGAAATTACTACCAAATCTGAAGACAGTCCATAAATAAAAATGGGGATTTGGTCCCACCATATGGCCATATCGTGCTCAAGCCCACCACTGCGTCAAAGTACCCCATTATCAGTGGGTCCTACACTATCCATGAAAAAGAGATGAATCCAGCCTCTCTAACCCTTGGAGATAATACTCCTTACTGGGAAAGATGTGCAAATGCACTACAGGGGACTCCTCCTATATCCACTTGATAGTGGACACTGATAGAGTACAGGTGTGTGTGGGGGGTGGGGAGGGTTGCTCAACCTCGGTAGTCTGGTCAGACCGAATACATAATAAACAAGCAAAAAATTTGGGGGAGCATACCCATGTATTTCTAAAGCTGCTGTAGCTATGAACCAAAAGACATGTATATTAAAAAAGAATAGCAAATTTGCAAATGCAAAAGAAATTACTACCAAATCTGAAGACAGTCCATAAATAAAAATGGGGATTTGGTCCTGTCTTCAGATTTGGTAGTTATTTCTTTTGCATTTGCGCGCTATTCTTTTTTAATATACATGTCTTTTGGTTCATAGCTGCAGCAGCTTTAGAAATACATGGGTATGCTCCCCCAAAAATTTCTTGCTTGTTTATTATGTATTCGGTCTGACCAGACTACCGAGGTTGAGCAACCCTCCCCACCCCCCCACACACACCTGTACTCAATCAGTGTCCACTATCAAGTGGATATAGGAGGAGTCCCCTGTAGTGCATTTGCACATCTTTCCCAGCAAGGAGTATTATCTCCAAGGGTTAGAAAGGCTGGATTCATCTCTTTTTCATGGATAGTGTAGGACCCACTGATAATGGGGTACTTTGACGCAGTAGTGGGCTTGAGCCCGATATGGCCATATGGTGGGACCAAATCCCCATTTTTATTTATGGACTGTCTTCAGATTTGGTAGTAATTTCTTTTGCATGTGCACGCTATTCTTTTTTAATATATAAAATAATGGACAAGGGGGTATTTTGGTGGGTGTGATTTTTTTTTTGGGGGGGGGGGTAGCATTTCATTCTTGGACCCACGCAACACAATGCCCTGGGCCAGCCCTGGGTATGTGATAGCAGGGAGGTATGGAGAAGCATCAATGCCTACAGACACTTATTCCAGCACTTTTCTATTTCTTCTCCTAAACCCTAAGGCCTCTTTCACACGGAGCGTACCATATTCTGATCCACTCTGGCACTTTTTTTTTTTTTTTACGGACACGGATGACACTTGTGTCATCCGGTCCGTATGTCCGCATATCATCCCATCCGTTTGCGTATGTATGTCTATGGGATTGCGGATGTTAGCGGATGACACCGCTGACATCCGATTTTGCATCCTTTCCGTTTTTTAAACGGAAGAAAAATAGGGTTCTGTTCCGTTCCAAAAAAAACAGAACAGAACTCAAAGGATGCAAATCGGATGTCAGCTGATGGTCATCAATGACCGCGGATGACCGCAATCCCATTGACATGCATTATGTCTGTATATCACCTGCAAACGGATGAGGTGATATACGGACATACAGAACGCCCGTGCGAAAGAGGCCTAAGGGATGTATTTGTAAAACAAAGTTGCATACAGTAGCTGCTTGTCCTTTAAAACTGGATGTAAATTTATTTTGTTTAAATTGAGCAAAAATGCATGTTTATTGCATGACTAAATGTTAGTACATTTGAAAAAATAAAAATGTGCCAATGGGTAAAATACTGCATTATTGCCACTAGATGGCACTAACTATTCACAGGAAATAAGTATGCTCCTTGACGCTATCTAGTGGTCATAAAGCAGTATTTCCCCTATTCACCCTTTTTTTCAACGAATAACACTCTGTTCAGAATATTTTTTTATTTATTACAGGTTCTTACATGATGCCCCGAATTTAGCAGCACTTTACAAATATATTGTACATTCAAATATAAGTAATGGTACAGCGCTACCCTGGTGATGAGCATAAAAATAATAATCCTAGTGCTATATGTAAATTCTCCTACAAGGACAACAACACAATGTAAGAAAGCAGTGAACACTTTAAACAAAATAAACGTAATAGTGATAATCAAATACAATAAACCATGGCTGTGATAACCGTGTCCATGAGTAGATAATATCATGCAAGATAAGCCAGTAACAGGTAAGCATATAAAGCATGGCAGAATACAGTCCAATAAATCAAAGGAAATTCATGGGTACTGTGTAGACACTCAAAAAACACCTCCAGTGTCCCTTCACCATCACTCATATACGCTCACCTACACTTTAGACCCAATACAGGTCACCATGCGCCTTCCCCCTTAAGGGGTATACGGATCCTCCGATGGGTAACTAAGTCCTCTGCTGGCACTTTAGTAATATCTAGTCGTCATGGATCCTGGCAGGTGCTTACAGTGTCATCACCGTGTATCCTGTGATGCTCCTGAGCAGTAAAGCTCAGAAACACATGAAAAGGACTAACATCGTGCTGAATCTCTTTAAAAACTTTAACCACTTAAGCCCCGGAAGATTTTACCCCCATTCCGACCAGGGGGTATTTTGCGATTCGGCACTGCGTGACTTTAACGGACAATTGCGCAGTCGTGCGACGCTGTACCTAAACGAATTTGGCGTCCTTTTTTTCCCACAAACAGAGCTTTCTTTTGGTGGTATTTGATCACCTGTGCGATTTTTTGATCACGCGCTATAAACAAAAAAAGAGCGTCAATTTTGCAAAAATAGCAATATTTTTCACATTTTTTCATATGAAATTCCCCAAAAAAAAAATTTAAAAACCAAAATTTTTTTACTTTTTCGGCCAATTTGTTTTATGCTACCTATGTTTGGTAAAAAAAATCGCAAAAAGCGTATTTTGATTGGTTTGCGCAAAAGTTATCGCGTTTACTAACAAAGGGAAAGATTTCTGTCATTTTTGTTGTTTTTTTTTTTTAACGTGTAATGGCGGCGATCTGCGATTTTTTTGCGGTACTGCGACATTGGGGCGGACAGATCGGACCCTTGACTGACATTTTTGACACTTTTGGGGTTACCAGTGACATTTCTACAGTAATCAGTGCTATATATATGCACTGTTACTGTAAAAATACACTGGTAGTGAAGGGGTTAACTTTATTTGGGAGGGAGGGGCTGTGTGTATCCCTAGGGGCGTGCTTTCTACTGTGATTGGCTGGGGCTTGAGCTGTATGGACACTGATCAACGGATCTACATACTAGATCCGAGTGATCAGTATCCTAACAGCAAGGAGAATGACAGGTGGCTTGTTTACACAAGCTGTCTGACATTCTCCCTCTCGATCGCCGAGTGACCGGCGGACATCGGGTCCGCCGGTCACACGCGCGGGGGGGTCCGTGACCACGCGGGAGCGGGAGCGCGCCTCCGGGGGCGCGCGCTCGCTCCCTAGACCCTCACAAGCTAGTGACGTAGCCCTACGTCACTTTGCCTGTGAGGGGCTGACTGCCGACGTAGATCGGCGTTAGGCAGTCGGCAAGTGGTTAATAAAAACAAATACGAATTTAAAATTCACATTTGTTTGTGCAGTCAGATCACAGACATAGCACATTCAGGGTGTGCAGCCTGCTTAAGGATATCTTTGTTGTTATGTTGATAGCAACCAGGGTGAAGACTTCCTACATAGCGCGCTGACATCACTGGGCCCTGCTCCTAACGTGTTTCGTCACACGCCACGTGATTTTCTCTTTCTTTATTGCATTATAATACATATTGTTCTGCTCTAGTCGGTAGCTCACTTAGTAGCACATGTTATCGGGCACTTGTTTATATATTCTACATTCACATCAGTATATATAGTCTTAGAATATCTGATTTTGCCCTGTTCTTCGCACAGGATGAATTTATAAGAGGTTTTGATGGACTAACAGCAATGCAAATTGTTTTATCAATATACCCTATGGTTCGGTTCACACCACAATTTCTGTGTTCTGGGTGTATTTCTGCAGGCCTGTTTTTGATTCATTTTTTATGTGTTCAGGTGCATTCTTGGTGCGTTTTTATTTTGTTCCTGTGCATTTTTTTCCTGTTTTTTTTTGTCTTCATCTCAATTGAGGACGTGTGCATTCTGGTGCATTTTTGATACATTTCAGATGTGTTCCATGCAAACAAAAAGCAATATGTTCTGCTTTTGTTGGCTGCACTGGAACACACTGTAGTGGTGTGAATTAGGGCCAATGGAATCCTTGTTAAATACTGTGCATGCGTTTTTGATGCAGTATAAAAACATAATCTGGTGTGAACCAGGTCTAAGTGTTATATAGTGAAGGCAAGTAAAAGAGGGGTGGCCATCCTGCATAGGGACCAGGTTGCAGCTACAGGCAAACATCCTCTTCGGAAGCCCTCTGGTTTCCATACTTTCGGAGTTACTCATCTGAAAGCAGCATACAGCAAATGAAGTCTGAGTGAAGTCCTGATATTCAGACTTGTTCTGAAGCCAGAGGATCTCCATGAAAGCCTGCAAACTTGGTGGCAGCCAATATATTTCTATTACAATAAGTTATGTTCAAAGAGTTTCCATTTTTGGTAGTTCTAGACAGGGCTTTTTTTTCCTAGAGAATAGGTGCAGGAAATCCCCCCTTCTGAGTGCCCCCTTGTCTTCTCACCCTACCCACCTCCAAGCACCGTCCATTGGTTCCACCCCCCCCCACCCACCTTCCAGTACTACCCCAAGTATCATTTTGTGGTGCTAAATAAATTGTATGGGATTTGTTCTTGTCTAATCACAAGAAAAGCAGTAAAGTAGATCCCCTGGAGCCAGCAACAATAGACCCCACCCCAGCAACAATAGATCCCTCGCACAACAATAGATTCCCCCACACAACAGTAGACCCCCCCACCACCACACACAGCAGCAATGGACCCCCACCCCAGCAAGAATAGATCCCTCACACAACAATTGACTCCCCCACACAACAATAGACTCCCACCCCACCACCACACACACACAGCAACAATGGACCACTCACAACAAAATACCACCCCAGCAACAAAAGATCCACACCATCAACATTAGACCCCCTCATCAGCAACAATAGATCCCACAGCAGCCAGCATCAATAGACCTTTCAGCAGCCAGCAACAATAGTGCTCTTCCCTGAATAGTAGATCTCAACTAGCAACATAAGACCCCCCAGCAACAATAGATCCCCCATCGGCAATAATAGACCCTCACACAAAAACAGATCCCCACCAATGACAATATATCCTCCAGCAGCCAGCATCAATAGACCCTCCAGCACACCCATTGCTATTACATAAATTCAGTGCTGGAGGTGCCAGAACTGCATTCCCCCGCGGTTCCACTGAAAAAAAAGCCTTGGTTATAGAAATGTTTACTGGATGTTTCATGGGCACTGATGGAAGGATGAAATACAAACTCTAAAGGCAGCCATACCTGGATCAAAATTTCACTGGTTCAGCAGGGACCAATCAGAAACCATGCTTTTTGGTTCCCAACTGCCAATGGGAGACCAGTGCTGTTGGTGATAGCGCAATTATAAAATAAGCTGTGCACACCTATGTAGAAACTTAAGTTCCAGGATAATGTTCTCCAAACTCCGGCCTGTGGACTGAATGCAGCCCTTTGCTTGCCTTTATCTGGCCTTAGGGGCACTATTCCTCCCACTGACACCAATAAGGAGGCACCATTCCTTCCACTGACACCAACAGTGGGGTACTATTCCTCCCACTAACACCAGCAATTGAGCACTTTTCCTCCCACTTAACCAGCAATGGGGCACTAATCCTCCCACTGACACCAGCAACGGGGCACTATTCCTTCCACTGACACCAGCAATGGGGCACTATTCCTCCCACTGACACCAGCAATGGGGCACTAATCCTCCCACTGACACCAGCAACGGGGCACTATTCCTTCCACTGACACCAGCAATGGGGCACTATTCCTCCCACCGACACCAGCAATGGGGCACTAATCCTCCCACTGACACCAGCAATGGGGCACTATTCCTTCCACTGACACCAGCAATGGGGCACTATTCCTCCCACCGACACCAGCAATGGGGCACTTGTCCTCCCACTGACACCAGCAATGGTGCACTATTTCTCCCACTGACAAAAGCTATGGGGCACTATTCCTCCCACTGACACCAGCAATGGGGCACTAGTCCTCCCACTAACACCAGCGATGGGGCTCTATTCCTCCCACTGACACCAGCAATGGGGCACTAGTCCTCCCACTAACACCAGCTATTGAGCACTATTCCTCCCACTGATACCAGCGATGGGGCTCTATTCCTCCCACTGACACCAGCAATGAGGCACTATTCCTCCCACTGACACCAGCAATGGGGCACTATTCCTTCTACGGACACCAGCAATGGCACACTATTCTTCCTACTAACACCAGCTATTGAGCACTATTCCTCCCACTGATACCAGCAATGGGGGCATTATTCCTCCCATTGACACCAGCGATGGGGCTCTATTCCTCCCACTGACACCAGCAATAGAGCACTATTCCTCCCACTGACACCAGCAATGGGGCACTATTCCTCCTATGGACACCAGCAATGGGGCACTATTCCTCCCATTGACAAAAGCGATGGGGCTCTATTCCTCCCACTGACACCAGCAATGGGGGACTATTCCTTCCACTGACACCAGCAATAGGGCACTATTCCTCCCACTGACACCAGCAATGGGGCACTATTCCTCCTACGGACACCAGCAATGGGGCACTATTCCTCCCATTGACACCAGCGATGGGGCTCTATTCCTCCCACTGACACCAGCAATGGGGGACTATTCCTCCCACTGACACCAGCAATAGGGCACTATTCCTCCCACTGACACCAGCAATGGGGCACTATTCCTCCTACGGACACCAGCAATGGGGCACTATTCATCCCATTGACACCAGTAATGGGGCAACGTTCCTCCCACTGACACCAGCAATGGGGCACTATTCTTTCCTCTAATATAGACAATTAGGAACTATTCCTCCCTCTAATACCAATGATGGGGCACTATTCCTTCTTCTACTGACTACAGGCACTATGTATTTATTTATTTTTTACTTCCATTGACACTGGGGCAATTTCTACTCCCGCTGGCCACTCCTGCCCCCCTAGAGTCTGAAGGACAGTAAACCGGCCCTTTGTTTAGAAAGTTTGGGGACCCCTGTTCTAGGATCTAATGTAGACTAACCTTCTCTCATCATGGTGGGGTTAATCCCCACCCCCTGTGCTATTGTTTGGCAGTTATTTGGACAGGCTGGGTTCACTTTAAGACCATTTTGTTATTAAGAAACTTATATTACAGCCAGGCTGCCACATTTTCTGCAAGTTTTAAATACACGTTTTTTAAGGCCAAGCTGTGATTTCAGAAGCCTCTCTCTTTTGTTGAAACAATTAGAATCCACATATATTATCCAATTTCCACTTTACATAATATTTATTTTTACGCCTTGGCTCTAAGTGGTGAATTATGACAGAAATGGAAGTATTATTAATTGTATTACATTCCACCTAAGGGAGCCGGTGTAAGAAGGAGAAACAAAAAGACAGCCAATGTGAACAATATCTGGAGGACTTGCCAAGCCATTTCCCAAGTGGCAATAGTATTCGGGTTGGGGAGGGGCTGGCCTGTCCATATCCTCATCCTAAGGCCCCTATTGACTTTTATAGATCTTAGAAGAACAAGGCCAAAAAACTTCATCTGTACAGTTAACATTTTTTGGATGTTTTCCGGAAGACTATCAAGTTTTCTGACTATTATTCCATTCTAAATGGAATGTGCTGTGTTTTATATATATATTTCATTTTTATAATCCTAACAATTTTTTTTAAGAGAAACTGTGGCTAAAAAAAAATAAAATTACCAGCCCAGTAATAGTAAAAAAAAAAAAAAGTTCATGCTGCAATAGTCATACTTACACTAGAAACCCCCATATTGTTTCCACCACTAGATGGTGTTATTCTTCTGGGTTGAAGGATATCAAGCGAGGCACCATTACACATCCTTGTCTTTTACTAGACTGCACATGTGCTCAGACATCATTACATGAGTGCCATTCAGCGTGGGGCGGTAGAGGCTTGTTTACGATTGTAATTGGGGCAGTACATGACCGTACTCATAGGCTTTGCTCCGCAACTGCAGCAGGAATTATACCCCCTGCTGGGTTGAGCTGGTACTACCATTGGCCAAACAGGACCTGATTAGGTGAATGGGGTTGTACTGCAACCACCCACCCCGCAACCAAGTGCAATGCATGGTAGTGTCACATTTAGGACATAGCCAGATCTAGGGGCATGCTGGGGTGGGCTGCTCCTCCCCAGATTTCAGTTGTGCCCACCTCAAAGCCAAGGAATATCCTGTGTTTCCATTTTAAAACACAGGTTCCACTCACCCCACTGCCCGTCACTGTCTGTGCTAGCTACATCCATCTGTGAATACAATAAAAAACTGTGGATGGTTGCTAGGACCGCCTGGCACCCTAGCAACTAATCCACATGCTTGCTCCACTCCCAACATTTAGAGCAGGAGGACGGAACTTCCACATCCGGACCTGCTGCCAGTGCCCCGCCTCCCAGGTTCCCCTTGTAATTTTGACACGTGAGCTCTGATGCAAAGAGGGTAAGGAACTCTTCAGACCCCAATTTAGTGTTGCCTCTGGGGACCCCAATGTAAAGAGACTCTGGGGACCCTGATGGTAAGAGGTGTGGCTCTGGAGACCCTGATGTAAGGGGGGTTACTCTGAAAACTTTGATGTAAGGAGGAGTCTTTAGGAACCTTGATGTAAGAGGGGGGCTCTGGGAGCCCTGATATAAGGAGGGGGGCTCTGGGAACCCTGATGTAGGGTGGTCTGGGAGCCCTGATGTATGGAGGTGACTCTAGGGACCTTGATGTTGTGGAGAACATCTGGGGACCCTGATGAAAGAAAGGTGGTTCAGAAAATCCTGATGTAAGGAAGGGGGACCCTAATGTGACCAGAGAAACTATTGAGACCTGAATTTAAGGGAGTGACTCAGGGGACCCTGATGTAACTGGGGGCTTTGGGGACCATGATGTAAAAGAGCGTGACTTTGGGGACCCTGACATAAGAAGGGTGACTCTAGGGACCCTGATGTTGGAGGGACTCTAGGGACCCTAATGTAAGGAAGATGGGGGGCTCTGGGGACCTTGATGTAAAAAAAGGTGACTCTGGGGACCCTGACATAAGAGGGGTAATTCCAGGGACCTTGATGTTAGGTGAGTGGCTCTGGGGACCCTGATGTAAGGAGGGGGCTCTGGGGACCCTGATGTAGGGGGGGTTCTGGAGACCCTAATGTTAGGGAGATGACTTTGGGGGCTCTGACGTAAGGAGGGGAACTCTAAGGAACCTCATGTTGGGGTAGGGGACTCAGCTCAAATCTCGTCAGGAGGCAATCACGATGATATTACAGCCCTTCAGTTGCTAACCCCCCCTTCTAGATAGTGAATTCTCTCTCTTCCGGCCGGGAGTTATGACGACACATAGCACTCAAACTTAGTGCAGTCACAACTGTTTATTTCAAGTTTCGTGCTCCCATTTAAAGGATATTTCGGCGGCAAAAACTGCTTGAAACTGGTTTACAATTCGTAAGTCAATTGAACAGTACAACATCACTCACAGAGACAGTTACATGAAAAGGATTTTGTGTCCTATACATCTGTGTCAATATGGGGTGTCCCCGTATCTGAATTTGTGTCCTGTGACAGAGTCGCCCCGTCTGCATTCAGTTGTCATGTGTTAATGTAAGCAATTGTCAATTGTTTATGGGTGGCGTCAGTAATCTCTATGCAAAGCTCATATTTAAGGCATGTTTTGAGCGGGAAAGACTGCTCCAGACTGGTTTACAATTCATCAGTCAATAGGACATATCAGACAGAATAGTACATAAAAGGGCCTTTGCTTTCGCCATGCATTTGTGTCAATATGAGGTGTTCCCGTATCTGAATCTGTGTCCCACCAGAGTCGCCCCGTCTGCATTCAGTTGTCATGTGTTAATGTAAGCAATTGTCAATTGTTTATGGGTGGCGTCAGTAATCTCTATGCAAAATGTCCAACTGTCAAGTGTTCAAATGAATGAATGGACAGGTGGTTTAACATGTCGTCTAAATGCAAAATATAGCTGTCTGCTGTCCAGGGTGGATGAATGAGTGCTAATCTGGCTCGTTAAATCTGTAATTGCAGGGGGCCACCTTCCATCGTAGAATGAGCCCTAACAAAATATCTGTAATTGCAGGGGGCCACCTTCCATCGTAGAATGAGCCCTAACAAAATGTAATATGAAATATAATTTCTGTAAGGCACGTTGATACACTCTTTCAACCCAACCTTTGATCCCAACTTTTATTCATAACGGTGGGATCACTTAGAGTCTCTGAATAGCACAAAACAGGTGACATTATATTCCAAGGTGTATGTAGGCTGGTGACTTGGTTGTGTGCACATAGGGCTATAACTTCTTAGAATTCTATCAAATCAAAACAGACATGTTCAATGGGGAGGGCCATAGCTTGCAAGAATCCATGGACTGAAAAATCCAAACTCCATATTATTGCAATAAAGTCACTACAAATTGACCATGGCAGCACATACCACCTGTTGACGATGGCATGTGATTTTTCAACATGTCCTAAGGCCTTTTCCAGGAAAGGGCAAAAAATAAACCTCCCGTTTAATGAGAGGAAAAAATTCCCTTTCAACCCTCGTTTCAGAGCGGTCAGACCAAGTCCCTGGCGGCTACAACGTAAAAACAATGTCCTTTGTGTCCAATCGGCTTGACTTCGACTGTAAAGTGGAGACATGAATGTCTCGTGTCTCTCTCTTTTCCTGGGGTGAGCAAGGGCAAAATGAGGAGAGGTTCTCGGGTGGTGAGCACATGTTGCAAGTAACCAGACAGTGGCTACTAGTGCTCAGCTTGCTACAAAGCGTACCACTGTCGCACGAATGCGAAGTCTTCCAGGAGTAGGGGTGTCCGCTGGCATTGTACCAATGCGTCTGTCTAGATCCAGCTGGAATTCGTCTGGTGCTCGTCGTCACAATCTCCAATGATTCGGCTGGTGCTCGTCACAATCTCCGGTAAGTTGTCGTGGGGTCCAGGGGTGGGGCTTCCTTCAGTCGCGATGCATGGATCCAAACCGGGGAGTCGTCTGTCAATACCACTGTTCTGGTCACTGCTTGAACTATTGCAGGGGGTCCGTAGGCGACGTCAGCTTATGGAGGGGCCTTCACCAGGACTCTGTCTCCAGGCTTGAATGGATGGGTTGGTGCACCTGTTGGCAAAGGAAACGAGAGTGAGATATCACCATAATCACTGTTTAATTTATTCAATTAATTAATTCTGCCACATATTCCTCTTGCAAAATCTCTAGATATGAGAATAAATGGACTCATGGGGTTGAGACGGGTCTGAAGTCATTCTGACTTTAGCAAGAATAGCAGGTAAAAACAGAGACAAAAATACAAGTTTTACAAGAATGGCAGGAGTATTTTGCGCCACTGGGCTTCTGGCCTACAGGCACGCAGCAAAAAATAAATGCTAGTGAAACTACTCGCAGCACTGGGGTTTAGGGCCTACAGGAAGGCAGGTACTTAATGGCACTGTTTTGGGAGAACACAGCATGTCTACGCATGCAACAATGGTGAGGGCCCTTGGAGGGGTTGAACTGCCTTGTATTCCTTCAAAGGTGGAGATGGGTTAAATTGCAGTCCTCTGACTCACCCAAGCAGGCAGCTACCTAGAACTGAGAATCCCTTGCATGGCTAAGATGCTGTGATCACTGAACAACAGGGAGTGAAATTCAAGCTGTCTTGTGTACATGGACACATAGAGACACACAAAACAGCTAGAAGTCAGTACTCATGCAAACATAATTCCATACGGGTTTGCGCAATTGCTTGGTGACACCTGAACAGGAAATTGAAACCAAATGGCCTTGGAGACACAGGATCTGACTTCAAGGACCATTCATATGCAAAACCTGGGCAATGAGTCACCTTAGAATGAAAAGAGATCAACTAATTGAATTCACCACAGGAGGTTACCTTGTATCAAAGTAGTAACATCTCAAGGTAGTAACGTTGGCATAAATTCATTATAATTCTTAGCATACTATCAACAAGCCAACCACTTCCATCCTATTTTTTTTTTTTTTTTTCTAAGACCAATATACTAAAAGAAAACTTTAAAAAGGGCAGAGATGCTTAATTATCTAAAGCATAGCACCTCATTAATGCCACAGCTCATATATGTCAAATTAGAACACATCAAATATCTGACACCCACTAAATAAAAACTTTCTAACACCCATAAAAACAGTCTAATCAATCAGAAAAAAACAATTTGTAAGCAATACTCCCATAAGGTTGGTTGTCGTTGAAGGCTGTGATTGTTCGTTCTGAAAGTCTCAAATTTCACTTATCTGAGGAATAAGCATCAAGAACGGTTTAGTAACAAAACATTTTACTTTTCCTCCTAAAAATAAACCAACGGTTAGAGGAATTTAGCATACAGTAAGCATGTCAAACATTTCCCTTCCTAACAGTGCACTTCTCTAATACCAAAAATTGTTGACGTCAAATTAATTATTACCACGTGGATTTCTATATTTTTTTGTTATGCAATGGTATACCATAAACTTAAAGAAAAAAATTATTATTGTTCACCATGGTTGAAAAAAAATGAGCAGCTCAAAACATTAGTAATTCCTCATTTGAATACAAGAACCCATACATCACATTTTTCACCAATTCGGAACATTCCTCAAAACTTGTTTTCTCTACAAAGCAAAACTGATAGTTAAATTTGTATGACAATTCAACTGTTTACAATCCCTTTGTAGTTACCTGTGTCACAGACAGGAGAGGGGGGAGGGGGGGTTTGTTTGCTAAAAAGGCACTAGAAAATATATATTTTTTTAAAAAGTCAGTGATAAAGAAAGAAAAGTTGGTGACACAAAACCTTAATGATAAAAGTTCAAAATTGCTTACGATTTTTTAAGGATAGAGATACAATTTTAGTCCTTAAGGTCACACTTTATATACCAAATATATATTTCCTTGCTTCTAAAAGCTGCCATGACCAGTATAGTACGGAAAAATCACATCCCTTTAAAACATAAGTAATAAACACAAAACAAATTATTGTGCAACCAACATTCATTCAATGTTATGAAATGCTTTGCTGATACAGCACCTTTAGGAACAGTGTTAAAACGAACACAACATAACGATTCATGGATCTAAGGTTGCCCATACACGATACAATTTTCATACAATCTTCCTAAACGTAAATTTCATCATTTTCTCGGAATTCTCCTTACCTTGAGAATTTCCCATTATCTTAAGCTCAGAATACAAAGTGAGTTTAGCTGAGTTTGAAGGTTTATATATATATATATATATATATATATATATATATAGGGGTGGTGACGTCAGTATTTAGACTTTATTGGAAAAACCTAGTTTTCCAATTTATGTGGTTTCCTGCGTTGCGACTTCATGGTTTGCTGTTAACTATCCTTGGTGGCCAAGTGTATACCTTCATGCTCAGCTTAATATCACATACAATCTCCTCATACATCTATACAATGGCATGCAATCTTATATAACGACTAAATACACTTAAGTGTCTATACAAATATATACACGTTTTGGAGGGAGAATTCACTATCACACAAGGTACTGATTTGTAACCGGGTCCCAGACCCTGGGATATCAGACCCCATCTTATCTTTGGCGCTTCAGGCGCTGGAGTATCAGACCCCATCTTATCTTTGGCGCTTCAGGCTCTGGAGTATCAGACCCCATCTTTGGGAATTTCAGATTCCCGGGAGGCGATAAAATTAGCGGTTAACTGGGTACCGTTTATCTGCTCTGACAGTATAGGGTAGTAATAATAATAATAAAAAATATAATTACTTACCCCATACTGTGTTTTTGGCAGATCCAACTTCATGACACCAAAACTGTTAGCTCAATTCTCGTCAGGAGGCAATCACGATGATATACAGCCCGTCAGTTGCTAACCCCCCAATAGATAGTGAATTCACCCTCGTCCGGCCTGGAGTTATGACGACACACAGCGCTCAAACTTAGTGCAGTCACAACTAATTTTATTGCAAGTGAAGCTCATATTTAAGGCATGTTTTGAGCGGGAAAGACTGCTCCAGACTGGTTTACAATTCATCAGTCAATAGCACATATCAGACAGAATAGTACATAAAAGGGCCTTTGCTTTCGCCATGCATTTGTGTCAATATGAGGTGTTCCCGTATCTGAATCTGTGTCCCACCAGAGTCGCCCCGTCTGCATTCAGTTGTCATGTGTTAATGTAAGCAATTGTCAATTGTTTATGGGTGGCGTCAGTAATCTCTATGCAAAATGTCCAACTGTCAAGTGTTCAAATGAATGAATGGACAGGTGGTTTAACATGTCGTCTAAATGCAAAATATAGCTGTCTGCTGTCCAGGGTGGATGAATGAGTGCTAATCTGGCTCGTTAAATCTGTAATTGCAGGGGGCCACCTTCCATCGTAGAATGAGCCCTAACAAAATATCTGTAATTGCAGGGGGCCACCTTCCATCGTAGAATGAGCCCTAACAAAATGTAATATGAAATATAATTTCTGTAAGGCACGTTGATACACTCTTTCAAAGGGCAAGTAGTCTGATGTAGAGGGGAACTCTGATGGGGATTTTTGATTCTTGAAGGTGGAAATCTGATGTTTTACTGCTACAAGGCGGCACGTGTGTGCCAGGTCACATGTACCCGATGTCTGCCTGCACCTGCCGATTGCCAGACAGAGAAACAGAACTGAGTTTGTGTCCATAAATTCCATATTTTCCCCTAGTAAAAGGCCCTCCCACAGTATGGTAAATTACTAGTAAGGCACACAGTTAACCCTTTGATTGCCCCTGGTGTTAGTCCCTTCCCAGCTAGAGTTATTAGCCAGATGGATGTGTCTTTTTTCAACTTGACTAACTATGTAACTATGTAGTTTGAGGTCATGTCCAATGTTCTTGATTGCAGCTTTGTATTAGAAATACTGACACTTAAAGTGGACCTTTATCCTAAGGTAACTTTAACCTCCCCCTTCTTGGCCTATAGTCATATGACAGGCGATCGGGAAAAGGTTACTCCAGGTGAACAACATATGATGTCCTCCCACACCTATTACATGCCCTAGGGCCATGCAGTGGCATGATCAGTCACCCGATGTGTCTGGGTGATTACCGGACTCGGTACCATGCGATCGTTTTTACTAATCAGCGAATACATGTTAAATGTACGCAATGAAAGGCTTTTATTCATAGCCATTCATTGTGTACTTTTGTGATCTCTGTGATTGATCACAGTGACCACATGGTAAAGACAATGCCAATCACAGCGCAACTGTACCATAAGATAGCTGTGGACAATCACAGCTATCACAATTGTATATAATAGCACATGATGGACAGTTACAGATTTAGTCTGGTTGAAAAAAGACATCAGTCCATCCAGTTCAACCAATAGAAGGGTAAAAAAATAAACAATCCTATATATACAATCCTTTACCCACAGTTGATCCGGAGGAAAGCAAAAAACCCCAATAAAGCATGATCCATTTTGCTCCAGCTGGAGAAATTAATTCCTGATCCCCCAAGAGACAATCAGATGTTCCCTGGAAACTTTACCTATAAATATTAGTATCCAGTTATGGATGAAAATTATTAAAATATGAAAATGATTGCTTATAACAGTGGACATCACTGTTATAAGCAATCATAGTGTAAAAAAATCCTGATCATCTTGGTAGCACTGGTCACAGTATGTAAAATAATTGTAAAAAAAAAAAAATGTAAATGTAAAACAAAAGAAAAAAATGTTAAATGTTGGGGAAAAAAATATAATTTTTTTTATGTACTGTCACCAGTCAGTATCCCCCAAATACACCAGTCATATAATGATGCTGTAGTGCAGTAAATTGTGAAAAAAAAAATAAATGTTATTTATTTTCTTCCTTTTTCATAAAAATGTCAACTTCAAAAAAATGACAACTTCAAAAAACTCACCATGCCTCTTACTAAATACATTGGACTGTCTCCTTTCCAAAAAGGGGTCATTTGGGGGATACTGTCCTGGCATTTTAGGGCCTCAAGCAATGAGATAAGCCATCAGTATATCAGGATTAATCAATTTTCAAATATATATACTGTATATCATAGTTTGTCGACTGAATAATATACACTGATTTGGGTATTTTTTACCAAAGAAATGCAGCAGAATACATTTTGGCCTAAATGTATAAAAAAAAATATTTATTGGAAAAATTTTATAATGAAGAATTTTATAAAGAAAAATGTGATTTTTTTTCAAAACTATTGGTATTTTTCCACTTATATAGCAAAAAAAAAAAACATAACCCAGTAGTGATTATCAATTTCTGACCGCACTTTAGAAGTTTGACTGTCACAGGGCGGCAGCTGTGTTACAGATCAATTATATATAGGTGATCCTTGCTCCCTCTGTGTTCCACAGCCGGGGGCGCATGCGCACTCCCGCCAGCCGGCATTGCTGTAATTCAATCCAGCGCCGATCAGTTACCAGGTCCAGGCCAATGATTTTTGGCCTGGGCCTGCTGATCGGTTCTGGCGAATCAGGTAACATCATGTGCCTGTGTTTACAAAACACAGGCACGGAAATTATGTCATCTTCTCCCCTGGAGCCCTTTTTGGTTCCAGGGTGAGAAGAGAGATAATCAGACAGTGAGTTACAAGCACTACACTGACACTGATCACATAGTTAGGTACATTTAACCCCGTGATTGCACCGATAACCCCCCACAGTTAACACTTTCACTGCCCTGTCATAGTGTCATTAGTATGGTGTACTGATTTTTTTTACTGATCACTGTGTTAGTGTCACGGGTGACGCCAGATAGCGTTTGCATCAATCCCAGATAGCATCAGTTTGTCCGCCACATATTCACTAATACATTTTAATCCTCTGAGTGCCCCCTAATTAAACCTTTCACTGCCCTGTCACAGTATCATTAGTACAGTGTACAGATTTTTTTCTGATCACTGTATTAGTGACACCAAGAAGTGTTAGCGTCAGTTAGTGCCAATCCCAGATAGTGTCAGTTCATCCGCCACATATTCACTATCATATTTAACCCTTTGATTGCCAGAAACACTATCATAGACACACTCTAAGCCTCCATTACTAGTATACTGTCTGAACGGATCAATATGTAAATGTACGGATCCCCAAAAGCGCAGTGTTAGCAGGATCAGCCCCGACACCTGCGAGCATCTGCGTTTACCCCCCTCTCAACAAGCACAGTGTCAGTAGATCACTGTAACTTCTGATACATACAAAACTGTAGCAATAGCAAGATCAAGCCTGATCTCTGCTAACACTAGCAGCTAAATTTTTTTGTAGCAGTTCAAGCAGTCCCTGACAGCCAGGTGCTCTTTTTTCTTGGTGGCACTAAGTACCTGTGAATTTAGTAGCAAAAATGTCCAACGAAAGGTACACAAGTGAAGAGGCCCATAGGATTCTGAGTATGTCAGATGAGAGCGAAGGGGAAGCCTCACTGACAGAATCAGGTTCAATATACAAACCTGTAGAGAGAAGTGGTACCCTGACAGATAGCTCAGATGATGGAGAAGAGGTCCCTGCTAATGTCAGATGTACCCAACCTCTTTCCCCCACTTGCTGAGGTGCCACAACTGCATGATTATCCCCGTATGCAGCAGAGTGCTAGTACTAGTGCCAGGAACTTTTGGCCAACTGGTCTGCACCAGTGGCCTAGTACATCCTGGTCTTAAACATACCAGCACTGCAGTAACACTTGGTGATGTGGCAAGTCTCATTAGTGCAGTTCAAGCTGATGCAGTGGCTAGCACAAGTAACATCCCACAGCCACCTAGAATTAGAAGACAGGCCCATAGAGCCCATTATGTCCTTCCTGATGTGCTTGCAAATCCTGATTCTGCAGCACCCGTACTTTGGCTATTGGGTGTTGCCCTCAGTGTTTTTCTTGAGTTAATGTTTGGTTGTTAAATTTTTTTATTTTTATTCATGGTTTGCTTTGCAGAAACGCCAGTAAGCTGCAGCACTGATATGTTTTTTTTTCTGACAGCAACAGGGTGTGCTTTCAGAATACATAGGTCAGGGATTCCAGTGCTGTAGGAGGAGATTTTTTCATCTGCAGTTAAAATAAAGACCGTACAGTATATGCCCAAGCATGAGGGGCCTGGGGTGGTCAGTGGGTGGATCGCCCCTATGCATTGGCATATATTTTTTTTTTTTTTTTTTTTGCAGAGATTTCAGTAAAAAAGAAAAAAGTTGCTTTATTGAGTTAATGTTCGGTTGTTACAGTTTTTTATTGTTAACCATTGCTTGCTTTGCAGGAATGCCATTCAGCTGCAGCACTGATATGTTTTTTCTGACAGCAACAGGGTGTTGCCCTATATAAATATCAGCCTTTGCAGCACTCATCTTTCTTATCTGCAGTCAAAAAGAAGAACATATATGCCCAAGCATGAGGGGCCCGGGGGGGGGGGGGGCAGTGGGTGGATCGCACCTATGCTTCAGAAAAAATATATTAAATTTTTCTTGGCAGAGGTTTCAGTAAAAAAAAAAAAGTTGTTTTATTGAGTTAATGTTCAGTTCTTACTTTGTTTTATTGGTTTTATATTATTTATTTTTTTATTTTATTGCTGCTTGTGTTTTATTGTTAACAGTTGTTTGCTTTGCAGGAGCGCCATTCAGCTGCAGCACTGATGTTTATTCTGACATAAACAGGGTGCCCTCAGAATATATATATATATACAGTATCTCACAAAAGTGAGTACACCCCTCACATTTTTGTAAACATTTTATTCTATCTTTTCATATGACAGCACTGAAGAAATTACACTTTGCTGCAATGTAAAGTAGTGAGTGTACAGCTTGTATAACAGTTTAAATTAGCTGTCCCCTCAAAATAACTCAACACACAGCCATTAATGTCTAAACTGCTGGCAACAGAAGTGAGTACACCCCTAAGTGAAAATGTCAAAATTGGGCCCAAAGTGTCATTATTTTCCAGCACTGCCTTAACTCTCTTGAGCATGGAGTTCACCAGAGCTTCACAGGTTGCCACTGGAGTCCTCTTCCATTCCTCCATGATGACATTACAGAGTTGGTGGATGTTAGAGATCCTGAGCTCTTCCACCTTCTGTTTGAGGATGCCCCACAGATGCTCAATAGGGTTTAGGTCTGGAGACATGCTTGGCCAGTCCATCACCTTTACCCTCAGCTTCTTTAGCAATGCAGTGGTCATCTTGGAGGTGTGTTTGAGGTTGTTATCATGTTGAATACTGCGCTGTGGCCCAGTCTCCAAAGGGAGGGGATCATGCTCTGCTTCAGTATCTCACAGTACATGTTGGCATTCATGGTTCCTGCAATGAACTGTAGCTCCCCAGTGACGGCAGCAAAGTACCATTTCTTCAGTGTTGTCACATGAAAAGATATAATAAAATATTTACAAAAATGTGAGGGGTGTACTCACTTTTGTGAGATACTGTATGCTATCTTTGGATGTATGGCTTTACATATGGTAATCATTTATTAGCGCTGCACGTATAATTATTATTATTTGCACTAGTTCAGTGCTGTGCTGGCTGCTTATGTAAGACATTAGTGCGGTATTTACCTATAGTTAGTAGTTATGCTCAATTTTAAAGCATGTCATCTTTGGTATCTATTTACTTGGCGTAAGATAATATTTTACTGTATAAAATAATTGGGCAATATATTGTGTTTTTGTGCATTAAAATGAAAAGAGTGTATTTTTTTTTTTTTTTTAAATGTCATTTGAAAAACCGCTGCGCAAATACTGTTTGACATTAAAAATTGCAACACCCACCATTTTATTCTCTAGGGCCTTTGCTATAAAAAAATATGTATATATATATATATATATATATATATATATATAAAATGTTTGGGGGTTCAAAGTAATTTTCTAGCATTAAAAAAATATTTTTTTTCATGTAAATAAAAAGTGGCAGAAAATGTTTGGTCTTTAAGTGGTTGAAAGAGTGGGTGACAGGACTTTTGGCACATCTGCATAAGTGGCAGACGTAGAAAAATGTTGGTGCTGAAAGGGGGCAGAGCCAAATGATAAGGGACTGAAGTTCCTCTTTTTTGTATTATAGGGCTTTTTTTCTCAGAGAATAGGTGCAGATACTCCCCCCTTCCAAGTCACCCCTAGTCTCCGCCCTACCCACCTCCCAGTGAAAAAAACAGAACCAAGTCTCATTTTGTGGTGCTGAGTAATTTCTAAGAAATGTGTTCATAATAACAAGAAAAGCTGTACAATTCCCTGCAGTCAGTAACAATAGACCCCCAGCAACAATAGATCCATGCACGTGACAATATCCCCCCCCAGTAACAATAGACCACCTGCGACAAAGATCTCCCAGAAGCCAGCATCAATAGACCCCTAATAACAATATTTGACCCCCCAGCATTATAAGACCAACCCCCCCCCCCCCCCAAATAATCATAGACCCCTCACTCAGCAATAGATCCCCCAGCATCAATAGACCCTCCAGCACACCCCAGCACCTCTTGCCATCACAAACATTCAGTGCTGGAGGTGCCATTACTGCGTTCCCCCATGTTGCTGCTGAGAAAAATCGATAGATAGATAGATAGATAGATAGATAGATAGATAGATAGATAGATAGATAGATAGATAGATAGATAGATAGATAGATAGATAGATAGATAGATAGATAGATAGATAGATAGAAATCCACATGTAGCTTTGCCTTGTAGCTGTCAGTTGCACTGCAACAGTGGACTCTGCTGCAAAGAGGGTAAGGGAACTCTTCAGACTCCGATTCAATGTTGGGGAGGGGCTCTTGGGACCCTAATGTAAAAGATGGAGACTCTGGAGACCCCGATGTTAGGAGGGATGGCTCTGGAGACCTTGATGTCAGGGAGGTGGCTCTTGGGGATCCTGATGTAAGGGGGGATGGCTCTGGGAACCCTGATTTACGGAGGGGGACTCTATGAACCCTTATGTAGGGTGGGCCTGGGAGCCCCGATGTAAGAGAGGGTGACTCTGAGGACCCTGATGTTGGGGGAGACTCTGGGGATCCAGATGTAAGGAAGGGGGCTCTGAAAATTCTGAGGTAAAGAAGGGAGGAACCTGATGTAACTAGGGAAACTTTTGGAACCTAGATTTAGATGGAGGGGACCCTGATGTAAGTGGGGGCTCTGGGGACCATGATGAAAGAGATAGATAGATAGATAGATAGATAGATAGATAGATAGATAGATAGATAGATAGATAGATAGATAGATAGATAGATAGATAGATAGATAGATAGATAGATAGATAGATAGATAGATAGATAGATAGATAGATAGATATGCACGATTAATTGTTAAAAAATCACTCCCCTCACGATCTTAAAAATGGCATGTCCTCAAATTCATACAGAGCTGTTCTCTGCTCATTTACAGCTGTCAAAAAAATGTAAATAAAAAATTGTTAAGGCTGGTAGATAACTATAAACACAATGTTTTACAATGTATAATTTCATTCTTTTAGATCAAAGGCATAAACTTCTGTCTGTAATGAGGGCAGTTTAACCTCTTAAAGACTAAGCCTTTTTCTGACACTTGTTGCTTACAAGGTAAAATCTGTATTTTTTGCTAGAAAGATAGAAAGATTTTTTGCTAGACAAATAGATACACACATACATACTGTATGTGACAAATAAAATAAAGAATAAAGAAAAATAATAGATAGATAGATAGATAGATAGATAGATAGATAGATAGATAGATAGATAGATAGATAGATAGATAGATAGATAGATAGATAGATAGATAGATAGATAGATAGATAGATAGATAGATAGATAGATAGATAGATAGATAGATAGATAGATAGATAGATAGATATCAGTCATGAAGTCTCAATAATTAGTTGTCCTAGGCAGTATACTGATAATGATGGCAGAATGATCAGTACGTGTTTGGGATATTTTCCTTTATAAGTACACATACTGAAACTTCCATAGCTCTTTATTTTTGCGCCATGTCATGGTGTATCTAGAGCCGTGCTCCCTGCAGTCCGTGACTTCTACCCCAACATAACTTTTCCATATGGTCTGCATCTTTCATTGTCATTACACACCAAGATTTACCATCCAGGGGACCCGGCACCATCTGGTCAGCCATAATGTGCCTTTTCAGCCTCGCACTGCTCTCCTTTCACCTGGAGGTGCAGTTTAGAAGGAACACAAAAGGATATTTCAGATTAATACCATTGTTTTTCTGTCGACTATAGAAGAGCACAAATGTATACAAGACGCCAACAAAGAAATTCAAAGGCCATTGCAGGTAGAAGAGGAGCGGAACCTGTAGGAAGCCTCAAGGTTAAGTGAGCAGTAGGTCAGAACACAAAACAAAACAAAACAAAAAAAAGGAGAAGTCTTTCAGCGGCGGGTGAAAGGGAAGGGGCGTCATGCAGGTGTACTTTAAGTAGTCCTCGGTATTATTCACTGCCGTGCTCCAACACTCAAGCTTCTTTGTCACAAGGTCTTTGATTGAGAAGACAGTTGCTTTCCAGAAAGAGAGAAAAGAGAGAGAGAGGGGTGAAATGGAGTGTAAATGGTTCTATTGGTGAATAAGTACGGGAGCCTTAGAGGCACGTTGGAGAAGAAAAGGCTAAAAGGCAGCAGAGTGGATGGGTGTACGGAATAACACAAGCAAACAATTGCAGACAATGACTTGAATATGCAATCCACAGACACAGGTGTAGGAGCTGCTTTAGTTGATGCTGCGAAGCCGAGATGCCTCGGGTTTCTGCAACCTCCATTGCAAAGTTTCAGGCTTTATATTTATCAGACATTGTCAGTTCCTAAGATAATGTTCCCATTCCAAAGGCTTAACATCTTAGCTTGACATGGGCCCATACAGAAAAGCCAATATAAGCTTCTTATTTTTCTTGACAACTGGAACAACATATATTCTATGTCTGTATGGAGTCAAAGTATAATCATGTGATGTTCTAATTGTCATTCATGCTGGAGGTGTAGTGTTCTATGTATAAAGTGTAATAGAATTATATTATGATCATGTCCAGTGCTCGGTCATGTTGGGGGGGTGTGGTGTTCTATGTATAGAGTGTAATAGAATTGTATTATGATCATGCCCAGTGGTCGATCATGTTGGGAGGTGTAGTGTTCTATCTATAGAGTGTAAGAGAATTGTATTATGATCATGTCAAGTGGTCGGTCACATTGGGGGGGTGTAGTGTTCTATGTATAGGGTGTAATAGAATTATATTATGATCATGTCCAGAGGTCGGTCATGTTGGGGGGTGTGGTGTTCTATGTATAGGGTGTAATAGAATTATATTATGATCATGTCCAGTGGTGGGTCATGTTGGGGGGTGTGGTGTTCTATGTATAAAGTGTAATAGAATTGTATTATGATCATGTCCAGTGGTTAGTCATGTGGGGGGGGGGGGGGGTATGGCCATGTCCAGTGGTTAGTCATGTTGAAGGTGTAGTGTTCTATGTATAGAGTGTAAAATAATTGTATTATAATAATTTCAAGTGGTCAGTCATGTTGGGGGGTGTAGTGTTCTATGTATAGAATGTAATAGAATTGTAATATGATCATGCCAGTGGTGGGTCATGTTGGGGGTGTAGTGTTTTATGTATAGAATGTAATAGAATTGTATTATGATCATGTCCAGTGGTCAGTCATGTTGGGGGGTGTAGTGTTTTATATATAGAATGTAATAGAATTGTATTATGATCATGTCCAGTGGTCAGTCATGTTGGGGGGTGTAGTGTTCTATGTATAGAGTGTAATAGAATTGTATTATGATCATATCCAGTGTTTAGTCATGTGGGGGGGGGGGGGGGTATGGCCATGTCCAGTGGTCGGTCATGTTGGGGGGTGTAGTGTTCTATGTATAGAGTGTAAAAGAATTGGATTATAATAATTTCAAGTGGTCAGTTATGTTGGGGGTGTAGTGTTCTATGTATAGAATGTAATAGTAGAATTGTAATAGGATCATGTCCAGTGGTCAGTCATGTTGGGGGGGTGTAGGGTTTTATGTATAGAATGTAGGAGAATTGTACTATGATCATGTCCAGTGGTCGGTCATGTTGGGGGGTGTAGTGTTCTATGTATAAAGTGTAATAGAATTATATTATGATCATGTCCAGTGGTCGGTCATGTTGGGGGGTGTAGTGTTCTATGTTTAAAGTGTAATAGAATTATATTATGATCATGTCCAGTGGTCGGTCATGTTGGGGGGTGTAGTATTCTATGTATAAAGTGTAATAGAATTATATTATGATCATGTCCAGTGGTCAGTCATGTTGGGGGGTGTAGTGTTCTATGTATAAAGTGTAATAGAATTATATTATGATCATGTCCAGTGGTCGGTCATGTTGGGGGGTGTAGTATTCTATGTATAAAGTGTAATAGAATTATATTATGATCATGTCCAGTGGTCGGTCATGTTGGGGGGTGTAGTGTTCTATGTATAAAGTGTAATAGAATTATATTATGATCATGTCCAGTGGTCAGTCATGTTGGGGGGTGTAGTGTTCTATGTATTAAGTGTAATAGAATTATATTATGATCATGTCCAGTGGTCGGTCATGTTGGGGGGTGTAGTGTTCTATGTATAAAGTGTAATAGAATTATATTATGATCATGTCCAGTGGTGGGTCATGTTGGGGGGTGTAGTGTTCTATGTATAAAGTGTAATAGAATTATATTATGATCATGTCCAGTGGTCGGTCATGTTGGGAGGTGTAGTGTTCTATGTATAGAGTGTAAAATAATTGTATCATAATCATGTCCAGTGTTTGGTCGTGTTTGGGGGTGTAGTGTTCTATTTACTGTATAGAGTGTAATAGAATTGCATTATGATCATGTCCATTGGTCGGCCAAGTTGAGGGTGGGGTTTTCAATGTATAGAAATGTAATAGAATTGTATTATGATCCACCCCAGTGATCGGTCATGTTGGGGGTGTAGTGGATATTGCTAGTATGTATTTTTAAATCTTAGAATGTGAGCCCCCCCCCCAGGAAAATAAATTATCTACAGCCTTGCTCACCACCACCTGTATATGGAACTTAACAACTCTACTGTTAAGTGGAACTGAATACACTTTGTCTTCAGCGTGGCTCTGGAATGTAGGAAAGGTCGTAATGTATTTGTTCTGCTCAGTCTATCCCCTGCAAAGCACTTGACCTTAATAAACGACCTTTTGGTTTTCAGATTCACGTAACATTCACATTTCCATGTATTTACCTAATAACACAATTTGTATTGCATATATCTACTTTTACATCATAATGTTCATTATCTAGTTCTATGGTAAGAGTAATCTTCTATTGATCAATACACTTAAAGAAAATGTATAATGTTTTTGTATCTTTTCTTTCTTAAAGTGGGCCTATCATCAAATATCTTCTTTAATCATGAATTCATACATGCTAAGTAATGTGTTAGTATAACCCTTCCAGGTCTTTATTAGCTCTTACAGACATCACAGTACTCCCTCGGACAATGCCTTCATCTGCTTTCCTCTCCAGAGGGACAGCACCATCTTTTTTCAGGCTTCAGCCAGGGTCACAGTCTGCTTCCCAGGCTGAGATAATGACTCAGAGATGACACAAATGTCTGACACAGTTGAGCCCCTAGAAAAAACAAAAGGGAACGGTGCTGAAAAAGGTCCAAAATGACATCACGGGAGCAAATAGGAGTATTGGAACAGTCTTTTTCACATCATTAGAAGAAAGTTCATGCATTCCATGGGCCATTATAGTGACACCTATGGCAGCTCCCACAGGGATCTCCAAACCACGGCCCTCCAGCTGTTGCAGAACTACACGTCCCATGAGGCATTGTAAAACTCTGACATTCACAGATACGACTAGGCATGATGGGAATTGTAGTTCTAGGGGGCCATAGTTTGAAGACCCCTCCTATAAAGTGAAGCAATTCTCTGGAAGACAAGTATAGGAACAAAAAGGTGCGCCAATCTAAGTGTAGCGGTATAACCATGAGGGGCTTTATTAACCTCCTAAGGACTGCCCCAAGCAGATATACTGCAGCAGGGTGGCCCTCCTGTGCAAAATCATGTACCAAGCTACTAGGTATCATGTACCTAGTAGGTGATCTGATACTTCCGGGTAGGGGGCGCGCACGTGTCATCAACGATGACTCGGCCGTGCTGTCATTTAACACAGAAGATGTCGATCACCGGGTGTCGGTCAATGGATTACCGCCGGCACTCGGCAATCATCATGAATTTACACAAGACAGGGCTCTGCCTATGTAAACAAGGAGGAGCTCTGTCCTGTCAGTGGGGAAGTAATAGATTATCTTTCCCTGCAAAGCAAGCAATAAAATCCATTACTTCCCCTAGTAACAGCACCTCACACAGGATACCAAAACACTGGCTAGGTGCACATTTAACCCTTTGATTGCTCTAGAGGTTTAACCCCTTCCCAGCCAGTGTCATTAGTACAGTGACAGTGCATATTTTCAGCACTGATCGCTGTGTTAGTGTAACTGGTTCCCAAAAAAGTGTCAACAGTGTCATTTGGTGTTTGACTGTCCTCGGCAATATCGCAGTTCCACTATAAGTCGCTCTCGCTGTCACTGATAGCCACCATTACTCGTAAAAAAAAAATAATAATTAATAATTACATAAATGAAAATTTCCGTTTCTATCCCATAGTTTGCAGACTCTATCATTTTTGCACAAACCAATCAATATACGCTTATTGGGTTTTTTTTTTTTTAACCAAAAATATGTAGCAGAAAACATAGTGGTCTAAATTTATTATTAAGAAATTAGATTTGTTACATTTTTTTTATTGGATATGTTTTATATGTTTTAGTTATGCACCATGTACCTACTAATTGTTGACTTATTGCAACTGTTTTGCCCCTTTTATTTTATTAGGCTGCTCAAGGGCTCCAAGGAGGGCTTTTTTTAAATTTTACTCACTATTTAATACCGGTGCCAGGAGAAGGCTATGAACTCTCCCAGTTTGTTGGACTTTTCCCATTGGTTGACTTTGGCGGAGACTCCCATATTCCCAGAATTTGGTTTCTGGACTATGTATTAATAAAATTCACTGTTTTCATTTGGTCAAGTTAATTGCTATGCTACACTTTTTGATACTGGGTGTTCTTAAAGCGCAGTTCCGGCCTCAAAAACACCTTTGGGCCATCCGCTTGCTTTAAATCCCCTAAAAAAATGGATAGTGCCGATTTTTTTTTTCTTTACTTACCTTTTTTTTGAAGAAAGTATACTTACCTTCCTTCTACTTCCTCCCTCTGCGGCCGCGGCCCGCGCCGTCACTTCCTGCTTGCATTGACTCCTGGGAGCTGAACGTCATCGCTCCCAGCAGTCAATGCGATTGCATCGGCCCCGCTCGTAAGTTCCGGTGCAAGCGCGTCATTCCCTGCTAAACAGCTTCTGGGCATGCCCAGAAGCTGTCCAGAATGAAAAATTTACGTTGTATGTCTCAAAACCGAGTGGTGGGCTTGGCCTCCCTAATTTACAGGCTTAGTATCAAGCTGCTCAAATAACTCAGCTTTCCGATACAACGACCATGGGATCCACATCCCTTTGGGTCTCTATTGAATCTCTCTCGTGCCACCCTTTTGACATTGGTTCTCTAATGTGGCTTCCTAGCCGTCTTCGCCCCCCTACTTTATGTCCTACCTTGTTCCATTCCCTAGCCGTTTGGAATGAAGTAAAACATTGAAAACCCTTGTCATCTCCACATACTCCACTGGCCCCCTTGTTTTGCAATCCTGAGTTCTCTCCCAGATTAACTCTGATTCCATTTCTATGATGGCTTAATAAGGGGCTTTTAAGGGTAGGTGACAAACCACACTCTTTACAATATTTTAAAGACACTTTACAAATGCCCTTTAGTGAAATATTCCGATATAATCTGCTTATCTCTTTTACACGATCTAAAGTTAATTTGCTACAGAGACTCCTTACACTTACACATTTTGAACTATGTTGTCAAATGGAAGGCCTCCCATGGGGACGAATATCTACGGTATACGCCACTCTTATGGCACTTTTCCACTGCAAGTACCGGCTCTGCTCTACTCGGCCCTGCTTGGCCCTGCTTGGCCCTGTTTGCTTTTCCACTGCTGGTACCGCATGGTACGGTGTTGGAACAGTTCGGTACGGTACGGTATGGTTTGCTTTTCTACTAAAGTAGTACTAAAGTTAAGTGGGTGGGATAACAACTGGGTGGGTGGGATTCTCTGACCAATCAGTGGCTAGTAGTGACTGCATGCAAAGGATTGTGGGATATGGTACCGGGTATGGTACCTCTTGGAACCACAATCGAGGTGGTACTGTTTTTGAGAGCCGTACCGTTCGGTTCCATGCAGTGGAAAAGCGCCATTACTGATCCGACTACTAAACTCCCTTACATGTATCAATGGGGACGGGATTTGAATACCACTTTTTGAATTATCTGACTGGCAAGAAATTGCTTATGCATTATCCAAAATATCCATTAACACAACATTAAATGAAGCAAACTATAAAATGCTACTACATTGGTATTTAGTCCCGACCAGAGTTGCTAAGATGCACCCGTCTGCATCCCCCATTTGCTTTAGGCGTTGTAGCCAGATGGGTACAATGTATCATGTTTGGAGGCAGTGCCCGGTAGTCACCAGATTCTGGATTTGCATATTTAATTTGATACATTTAGTGACAGGGGTTAATATCTGTAGATCCCCCGGAACCAGCGCTTTTTCAAAAGCTCCCTGAGGAGATCCCCAGAAAATCGATAAACAAAGACCAAAAAAGGGGAGGGTTGGGACTTTGAATGAGGTAATGGTAAGCAGCTGATGGAAAATGTAAAATCAAGTTTATTGGATCATATAGTAAAAGGACAGGAAAATCATGGCATATACAAGGAACAATGGCATGTTGAGAAAGTAAACCAGTATATAGAATGGCATAAACAACAGGTAAATACATTGCATATTTTCCAAATAACATCATATCATTTATAAAAACAAAGTCAGTAATTGGTGGTAAGACTGCATCAAAAAGTCACTCGACTTGATGGTAAGTACATTGCATATTTTCCAAATAACATAATATCATTCATAAAAACAAAGTCAGTATTTGGTGGTAATACTGCATTAAAAAGTCACTCGACGCGTTTCATGCGCAAATTGCATTTCCTCAGGAGTAGATGCAGGACATAGGTCTGCAAAAAGTATATATGTAAATATCCATGGGATTTGTCCCAAAACATGGAAAAAAAAGAAATATGTATGTATGTAAGGTGACTTACAGATGAGCTTGGAGTTGGAATATATACAAGGTGGTAAATGGCTGAACAATGTGGTGTCCGGCCCGGGAGCTGAGGAAGCATAACCAGCGGCAAATCACGGCACTGCCAAAGCCCACCCAGGGGTAGGAGGTCTTCAACACAAGAGGAAAAAAAGTATGTATGTGTATAGAAAATCGATAAAACTCATCACATATATATTTTTTTAGCAGACTAACTATTGCTAAATACTCAAAGCAGTCGACTTTTCCCCTTGAATACGTAAATAATAAACTTAACTGGATCATGGTTAATGATAGACTTACCTGTATTCTCCGCAACTCTATTAGGAAATTTGATGCGACATGGGATCCATGAATAATATACTTATCTGTAACCTAATGAATTCCTGACTGACCCTTTTTTTCCCCTTTTTTTTCCTCTTTTTCTTTTTTTCTTTCTGTTCCTTTGCTTTTCATTGATATACTCCCCTTTTCTTTTCTTCTTCATCTTTCTTATAATTATTTTGGTTTGTCTGATTTCTTCAATAATTGCAAAATATTCTGATGGAACATATTCTATTCTCGTAGTTCTACACTGATGATACTCATTGGAATGTACAGTGGGGTTCCTTTTACTGGTCCCTTTTTTTTCCTTTCCCCACCCCCTATCTTTTTGCCCTGTAACATAACCATTACCAGTACCACACAATTAAATGGTTTGATGAGATACTGTATGTAGGCAATCCCAAGTGGATTAGACATGTACTCTTTTTCCATATTTATAATAATTAATATTCTTATACAGTGTCTTGTTACCCCTACTGATATTCTACTGAGATTATTTACTGTTGAGGTTTCCCTGTTTAACCGCTTGCCGACCGCTGCTTGACTATTTACTGCGGCGGTCAGCCCCTCACAGGCAAAGCGACGTAGGACTATTTTGCTAGCCTGTGAGGCTCTAGGGAGCGAGCGCGCGCCGCCGGAGGCGTGCTCCTGCTCCCGCGCGGTCACGGACCCCCCCCCCCCCGTGCGTGTGCCCGGCGGACCAGATGTCCGCCGGGCACTCGCGATCATCCGTTATACCGGAAGAAAGGCAGGTGGCTAATGTAAACAAAGCCGCCTGTCATTCTTCCCTGTGTAAGAATGGAGATCACACGGTTCTACTATGTAGGACTGTTGATCTCTGTTCTTACACTAGTATGGAAGAAATAGTCCTAAAAATTAGGGCTATCTACAGCGCTTGCTAAAAAATTTTTTTTATATATTATGTGAATATAAATATATATAAAATTGCTGATGTGAAAAATAAATCAATTTCTCTGTGTGCAAATAGTGCCTTATTCAACATTGTCTTATTACTTCAATAGAAATATTGAAATATAAAGTATTGCAGTGCCGTTTAGCAGAAAATGGTCTGGTCAAGCATCCTGCATCAATTTTTTTGTAAATATTTTATGAATGTAATGAAATGATTAAAGACAATACAAGGCCAAATGTTAACTATGAAGCTGAAATACATACTGTATATGGGATTTCTTTTACCTGCCAGAAGATTTGTAATTGTTTTCAGCCAGTCCTGTGATTCCCCCCATCACTGGCAAACAGCACAGCCAGATCTATGACCTCACCTTTTACTATTACAATTAGGCAATACAGCATGGTCAGCCATCCACTTACCAGCGTGTGATTGGACAGTGAAGACATTGTATACTGATGAGGTAATAACTCTGTATTATTTTCCTGTTCACATCAAGCTGTTGCATAACAGATAAACATACACATAGGAACAATATAGCCCCAGTGTGCAACATATATAGTTATACAGACACCATTCCATTATTATAAACTCGGCTCTACACATCCATGGACAACCCATAGCAGCAATGCACAGTCCATAGCAAATGTTCAGAGTCCATAGCACAGTGCAATGTCCATAGCAACAGGGGAAAATGTATATAGTTATAGAGACACCAACTCATCACCATAAATCCCACCTCTAGACATCCATGGACAACCCATAGTAACAGTGTTCAGCCCATAGCAACAATGCAATGTCCATAGCAACAGGGGAAATTGTATATAGTTATAGAGATACCAACGCATCACCATAAAACCCACCTCTACACATCCATGGACAACCCATAGTAGCAATGCACAGCCATAGCAACCATCCAGAGTCCATAGCAACAGTGCAATGTCCATAGCAACAGGGGAAATGTATATAGTTACAGAGGCACCAACTCATTACCATAAAAACCAGCTCTTGAAATCCATGGACAACCCATGGTAACAATGCACAGCCATAGCAACCATTTGGAGTCCATAACAACAACAGAAAAACACAAGTCTTATCCACAGTATAAAACAGACTGAATGTACAATACCTGTGTGTATGTATATATATATATTTTTTTTTTTTTTTTTTCTTTAGTGTATAACATATGTAAAACATAGCTCCAGTGTACAGCATATATTTATATATATATATATACATATACACAGTGAATCCACAAAGTATTCACAACGCTTCACTTTTCCACATTTTGTTATGTCACAGCCTTATTCCAAAATGGAATAAATTCATTATTTTCCTAATAATTCTACAAACAATACCCTATAATGCCAAAGTAAAAGAAGTTTTTTTGAAATCTTTGTAAATTTATTAAAAATAAAAAAATAAAGTACATAAGTATTCACAGCCTTTACCATGACACTTAAAATCGAGCTCAGGTACATCCTGTTTCCACTGATCATCCTTGAGATTTTTCTACAACTTGATTGGAGTCCACCTGTGGTAAATTCAGTTAACTGGACATGATTTGGAAAGGCACAAACCTGTCTATATGAGGTCCCACAGTCAAGGGTACATGTCAGAGCACAAACCAAACCATGAAGTCCAAGGAATTGTCTGTTGACCTCCGAGACAGGAATTATATGGAGGAACAGATCAGGGGAAAGGTATAGAAAAGTTTCTGCATCATTGAAGGTCCCAAAAAGCACAGTGGCCTCCATCATCTGTAAATTGGAGATTTTTGGAACCACCAGGGACTCCTCCTAGAGAGGGCCACCCAGCCAAACTAAGCGATCGGAGGAGAAGGGCCTTAGTCAGGGAGGTGACCAAGAACCTGATGGTGACTCTGACAGAGCTCCAGTGTTTCTCTGTGGAGAGAAGAGAACCTTCCAGAAGAACAACCATTTTCTGCAGCACTCCACCAATCAGGCCTGTATGATAAAGTGGCCAGACGGAAGCTCCTCCTCAGAAAAAAGGCACATGACAGCCCGCCTGGAGTTTTCCAAGAGGTACCTGAAGGACTCAGACCATGAGAAACATAGATTTAACTCTTTGGCCTGAATGGCAAGCTTCATGTCTGGAGGCAACCAGGCACCACTTATCACCTGGCCAATACTATCCCTACAGTGAAGTATGGTGGTTGCAGCATCATGCTGTGGGGATGTTGTTCAGCAGCAGGAACTGGGAGACTAGTCAGGATGGAGGAAAAGATTAATGCAGCAATGTACAGAGACATCCTTGATGAAAACCTGTTCCGGAGCGCTCTGAACCTCAGACTGGGGCGAAGGTTGATCTTCCAACAGGACAAATACCCTAAGCACACAGCCACGATAACAAAGGAGTGGCTACAAAACAACTCTGTGAATGTCCTTGAGTGGCTCAGCCAGAGCTTAGACTTGAACCCGATTGAACATCTCTGGAGAGATCTGAAAATGTCTGTGCACCGACGCTCCCCATCCAACCCGATGGAGCTTGAGAGGTCCTGCAAAGAAGAATAGAAGAAACTGCCCAAAAATAGGTGTGCCAAGCTTGCAGCATCATACTGAAAAAGGCTTGAAGCTGTAATTGGTGCCAAAGGTGTTTCAACAAAGCACTGAGCAAAGGCTGTAAATTACTTATGAACATGGAATTTTTTTGTTTTTATATTTAATACATTTGCAAAGATTTCAAACAAACTTCGGTCACATTGTCATTATGGGGTATTGTTTGTAGAATTTTGAGGGAAATAAAATACATTTTTTTAATCCATTTTGGAATAAGGCTGTAACATAACAAAATTCAGAAAAAGTGAAGCGCTGTGAATACTTTCCGAATGCCCTGTATACAGCGGGTAAATTAAGTATTGAACACGCCGTCATTTTTCTAGGGTAATATATAAATATAAGGTGCTATTGAAATGAAATTTTCACTACATGTCGGCAACAACCCATGCAATCCACACATACAAAGAAACCAAAACATATAAGTTCAGAAATGAAGTTCTGTGTAATAAAATGGAATGACACAGGGAAAAGTAATAAACACGTTAACTGAAATGTATTTAATACTTCGTACAAAATCCTTTGTTTGTAATGACAGCTTCAAGACACCTCCTGTATGGAGAAACTAGTCGCATGCATTGCTCAGGTGTGATTTTGGCCCATTCTTCCACATAAACAGTCTTCAAATCTTGAAGGGTCGGTGGGCCTCGTCTGTGAACTCTGATCTTTAGTTCTTTACATAGATTTTCTATTGGATTCAATTCAGGTGATTGGCTGGGCCATTCAAGCAGCTTTATTTTCTTTCTTTGAAACCAATTGAGAGTTACCTTGGCTTTGAGTTTGGGAACATTGTTTGTTGAAAGGTCCACCCTCAATGCATCTTCATCATCCTTGTAGATGGAAGCAGATTTTTATCAAGAATGAATTGGTACATTTTCCATTCATCCTTCCCTTAACTAGATGACATTTGTCAGTACCGTATGCTGAAAAACCGCCCACATCATGATGTTCCCATCTCCAAACTTCACTGTTGGTATGGGGATGATTTTGGGGTGATGTGCAGTGCCATTTTTACCCCATCATGCAACTCAGTGGGTGCCACGCAGGAGATCAGATCTGTGGGAGCCGTTGGGAAACCAACTGTCACTTGTAAACACAGAAGCTGGACTTCTGTGTTTACAAGTAATAGTGGTGAGCGGGGAGCAGAGGTCCTGAGCCAGAGGTGGTGGAACTGAGTTCCACCAAGTTCCAGCTAAAAAAAAAGTCCTGCGTAGAACTACAGAAATTTCCATTGCTTATTTATTTTTACAGTTAAGGAACTCTTATCCGTGCAAAAGCCTAACCAGCCAGTGTTCCGGGCCAGTGACCTAGAAAGAGATAAAGACAGGGGATGAGCATGACAGACAGGAGACTAGCCTTTTTTTGAGGTTAACAACAGCCACATGAACCGTTTTCACTCAAAGAGTACTCTCTACTGCCTCTCCCCTTCCATGGTGGATCGATTTTAACCACTTTAGCACTGCTCTCTGTGCCTCTACTGCGGCACAGTGGTTCGTTATCATCTGGTGACGCACACCTACGTCAGCAGACATCCCCCTCTCTCGACGGCGCGTGCGCACCGCCGGAGGCTCGCTCCCACTGTATTCATACAGTGATCACCGCCGCTCTTCCCCAAACGTCGGGGATCGAGTGAGGAAGTCAAGGGTCTGATCTGTCCGCCGCAATGTCGCAGTCCCGCAAAAAAAATCGCAGATTGCCGCCATTACTAGTAAAAAAAAAATAAACAATAAAAATGACAAATCTTCCCCGTAGTTAGTAAACGCAATAACTTTTGCGCAAACCAATCAAAATATGCTTATTGTGATTTTTTTTTACCAAAAATATGTAGCAGAAAACATTGGCCTAAAATGTTAAAAAATTTGATTTATAAATTTTTTTTTTGGGAATGTTATATATCAGAATCTAAAAAATATTGTTTTTTTTTTTTCAAAATTGTCGCTCTTTTTTTCAAAAATGAAAAATCGCACAGGTGATCAAATACCACCAAAAGAAAGCTCTATTTGTGGGGGAAAAAAGGACATATATTTAATTTGGGTACAGCGTTGCATGACCGCGCAATTGTCTATTAAAGTAACGCAGTGCCGAATCGCAAAATATAGCCTGGTCAGGAATGGGGTAAAATCTTCCGGTCTTGAGAATTTTTTTGTCAAAGACATGTAGCTAAATGCATTTTGGCCTAAATATATGACAAAAATTGAATATATTGGATATTTTTTAACTGTCAAAGTAGAAAATGTCAATTTTTTGGGCAAATTTTCGCAAAAATTAAAAGCGCAGAGGTGATCAAATACCACCAAAAGAAAGCTCTGTTTGTGGGAAAAAAGGACGTAAACTTTGTTTGAGTATGGCGTTGCATGACCGCGCAATTGTCAGTTAAAGTCGCACAGTGCCAAGTTGCAAAAAGTTGCCCAGACGTAAAGCAGGAAAATCCTCCGGTGGTAAAGTGGTTAAGAGGGCGGTAAAGCAGTGCCTGCCAGGCATTCAGAAGGCGATCCTACCTCCTCCTATTTGCCTGAACTGGGATTTTCTATTGAAGTAGGGTGCCGCAACAAAGTGATAAGCCTTTGGCTTGCAGTTGCAGCTCGGCCCTGTAAATTTGGCATGGCAGTACTGCCTGACTAATGTGATAGGTTGTATCATTTTTGCCATAAAGCAAAGTATCATGGGCATTACAATATGTTCTACCCCCGTCCAGTCGCCATTGCACATTTGAGGTGGGTGGTCGGGTAAAAAAATGCAGATCACATCAATCACCTAATTTTTACTGCCCCATGGAAACTTGCAAAGCCCCCCTTGGGCTTCACAGCCTCTTTTAAAATGATTCATTGTGCAGATTATTAGAATAAAACCAAACCCCTTGTCTAAGCGATTCAGCAGGCCGGGCGGCCATGGGCGTTGGATATTATATAACACTGCCTGATTAGAATTTTTGCACGGACAAGGCTTCCCGACACGTCCAGACTCTGCAGGAGAGCGCAGCCTGATACAAAACAGGTTTTTCACCCGCAGCCATCCAACCTAAGCCTTTATTCTTCCCACATTTTCCGGATCATTTTTCCTAGAAATTGGAGCACTAATACGATACCAGCAGTCACAAGGCCAATAAGTAAGAGAGCCGATGAAGAGGAGAATGTGCCGGTTTTCTTACAAGCGTTCCTCGCCGCTGCCATACATACCCAATACAGCATACATGTATCTTTTATGTATCTATACGGCTTTTCATAGCCTTGTGCTATATAACATGGTGATGAATGCTCAAGGTGATTGTAACATTTTATGGAACATTCCAAGCGGCAATGATCTGGAGGTCAGGTTGTCTTCATTGTGTTTTTGCGCTGCGTGTTTCTTCCAGTTCATCGCTGTTATCCATAGCCCCGGGTATCTGGACTGCGGTTCTGTGGTGTTCTGGGACCGCAATACAAATAATATATGAAAGGCGTGTGGCAGGAATGAGCCCTCTGCACCTGCTTGTTTTATGGAGATGAGAGAGAGGTGACGGAACACGTAGCGTTCTATTAGGTGAAAAAAAAGATCAATTACACCACAACAAAGAGCATTAAAAATGGAAATCCGGATGACATTTTTCAATGTTACTGATGCATCCTTACTATAAAAAAAAAAGGTCTACTGCGATGAAAACGGGTTCATGTGAATAATCGTATTACTATGTGTTCATGTTTTACAAACTGTGTCTTTACCATTTAACCACTTTAAGACCGGAAGGATTTGCCCCCCTTAATGACCAGGCCCTATTTTGCGATTCAGCACTGCGTTACTTTAACGGACAATTGCGCGGTCGTGCGACGCTGTACCCAAATAAAATTGATGCGCTTTTTTCCCCACAAATAGAGCTTTCTTTTGGTGGTATTTGATCACCTGTGCGATTTTTATTTTTTGCTTTATAAACAAAAGAAGAACAACAATTTTGAAGAAAAAAAAATATATGTTTCCCTTTCTGGTATATAGCATTCCTAGAAAAAAAATTTTAAATCAAAATTTTATAAAATTTTTAGGCCAATTTGTTTTCTGCTACATATTTTTTGGTAAAAAAAAAAAATCACAATAAGCGTATTTTGATTGGTTTGCGCAAAATTTTTTGCGTCTACTAACTACGGGAAAGATTTATGTAATTTTTATTGTTTTTTTTTTTTTTACTAGTAATAGCGGCGATCTGCGATTTATAGCGGGACAGATCGGACCCTCGACTGACATTTTTGACACTTTTGGGGGTACCAGCGACATTGCTACAGTAATCAGTGCTAAAAATATGCACTGTTACTGTACTAATGACACTGGCAGGGAAGGCATTAACAGTATAGGTGATCAAGGGGTTAAATGTGACCCTAGGGGAGTGATTCTAACTGTGGGGGGGCATGGCTTCTGAAATTACCATAGAGACCTGTGATCCTATATAGAAGGATCACATGAGCTCTGTGATCATTTCAGGGAGAAGGACGGTCAGCTGTGTTTACAACAGCCGACCGTCCTTCTCTCTCTGCTGAGAGCGATCGTGGGTGTCAGGCAGCAATCGGAGCCACCTGACCCGCGCATCAGCTTCCCTGCTGACGATCGGGGGCGGGAGCACGCCGGCGGCGGCGCGCGCTCGCCCCCTAGCTCCTCCAACCTGAGCGACGTAGACCTACATCGTTTTGCCTGTACACACCTGCCGCAGTAAATATAACGTAAGCAGTCAGGAAGTGGTTAAGGACCAGAAGCAGAGGCATAACTAGAACCTTCAGGGCCCCGGTGCAAGAAACCATGGCTGGGGCAAGAAACCATGAAGGCGGGGGCCCTTGCCTTCAAGCCTGGGGCTCTTCACACTGATCCTGGGGCCCTTTACTCTTGTTGCGGGACCCTTTCACAAGTTTGGCAGTGGGCCCCCTTCCTGCCATTTTGGGGCCTCCCCACGGTGGTGGAATGCCAGGGCCCGGTTGCAAGTGTGACCTTTGCGATCCTGGAAGTTCACCCACTGGTGTCAGTAGTTTTGATTTTTTGGCATTTTATTTGTATTATTTTTTATCATTTTATTTTATTTTTTTACAATGTCACTGACTATGACTCTGTCCATTCAGAAAAGGAAGGAGCTGGTAAATTACATATTTACTGACCTCTTCCTGGTTCTCTTTTGTGACACATCCCCTTTAGCAGCTGGCAGGAGAAGGGAGGGAGCACAGTGGGGGGGGGGGGGTGAAGGGAGCATAGTGTGGGGGGGAACAGGAGATCACACAGAGAGAGACAGCAGAACACAAGTGAACTGGATAGGAGGAGTGGTGGGGGCAGCACGCAGAGGAACCAATCCCCTTCATTTCCCTCCTGCAGCTACAGGAGGAAAAAGGAGGACAGTGATTTCTCTGCATGCTGCCCCCGCCGCCCCTCCTATCCAGGTGTACAGGGGAGCCGCACAGCCCCCCTGGAGCATGGGGCCCGGTTGCAATTGCAACCCCTGCAACCCCTGACCAGAAGGTTTTACCCCCTTAACCACTTGCCAACCAGCCGCTGCAGTTATATGGCAGCAGTTCAGCAGGTTCCTGCGATTCGCCATACCTATATGGCGGTTCGCAGGAGCGCTCCTATGGGCATGCGCCAGCTCCCACTTGACAGCTGGGAAGCCGACAAAGAAGTCCCAGGACTTTTGAGCAATTAGAATCCTATATCAGACAAGAATGGGACAACATTCCTCTCCCAAAATTTCAGCAACTGGTCTCCTCAGTTCCCAGACATTTACAGTGCATTGTTCAAGGATAGAGAATGCTACACTATGGAAAACACAGCCTTGTTCCCACTTTTTTTGGAATCGGGTTAAACTTTGCCAGCTTTTTGTTGCCCTGTCCCAACGTTTTAAAACGTGTTGCTGCCATCTATTAAAGCGGAGTTCCGGCCTCGGAAAAGTTTTTTAGATAAAAATACCCCCAGGACAGTCAGGGCTAGTGCATTTCATAATGGATAGCCTTTGAACTGTCCCCGGGTTCACTTACCTTTTAGAAGAAATACTTACCTTGAAAATTTCTTGTCCAGCGCTGCCATCTCAGGTGTGGGCAGCTGAAGCCAGAGCGTCCTTTTCGGTTTCCTCTTCCGTGTCCTCTTTGGTCCCAGAATGCCCTGCACCGGCCCCACTCGTCACTTCCGGTGCACTTTTGAGATGGGAATGAGGGACACCTATTAGCAAAATGGTGTAGGCATAGGACACACCCCCTGCCACACCCCCTTAAAGAAAGGAGAATAACAACAACAACAAAAAAGATTAGTTAAGCCCACAAGGGCCTTTTTTACCACTACTATTTCTTTATATTAGCTTTTGGCATGTGCAAATGCAGCAATTTAGAAATTGGATGAAAGGTCTATCCGTAGGAAACACTTTTTGAATGATAAATTGTGCATTTTATATACAACTATATAGATCAGACCAAAATGAGGGACAAATAAGGAGAATCGAGGGATATTGCTCAAAATCAGGGACAGTTGGGAGCTATGAAATATGCTGATCCCCTGGCTACTCCTCTTAAGAGCCCTCGGTGATGATGCAAGCAGTGGGCTGGCTCTTGGGAGGAGTTATGTAAATATCAAAATGCCTTCATGGGTATGTCTGGAGGATTTTGCATTCCTAGGCAGAATATATTTGATTGCAGGAGTAGCAACTGCATGTGATACTGAGTCCAAAGAAAAAGAGGGCGGGGGCAGTCAGGATGGGAAGGAAAGAGCTAGATGATGCAGGATGTCCTCCAGCCATCAAATGAGGTGGGATCTTTCTGACTTGCTGAAACTTCTAATGTACACTGTGAGAAGCTCACGGTGTGCAGTGAAATCCAACTAAGCCATTTCAGTACAGGAGAGGAATCTGTACAACTGTGCAAGACTGAAGGGAAGTCTGGGGTTCAGTTCATTGCAACAATATGTCAGCCTTGACTCTCGTTTCCTACTCCCAGTGTTATTACATTTTTCTACATGTATCCAACCAGCAGAGGCACCTCCTATAGAGGCGATGTATTCATAGCAAGGATTGCAGGTTTTCTGGATTGACGTTGGGTTTATGTTACCAGTTTAGATGTGAGCGGTGCCCGGCGGAGCTCTTTTATTTTATTCTCCTGCTATGTCAGGTCTAATTTCCTGCAACGCCTGTTATTCCCGTAATCGGCCCGTATGGGTTACACTGAAGATAATACTATATTACACAATGTAATACAGAAATCACACACGACCTTCAGCTCACGGATCAGGGAATCTATCACATTTCATTGTTTCACTCATCTGTCAATAGACACACTGATAGGACTGGCTGGAAACACGAAGAAAAGAGAAAATAGGAGAGGTGATCTGTGATCACTGATTTCCTGGAATGGGAGACTAAGGGGGAACTCCAAACATCTAAAAAAAAGGACCCCATAGCAGGGACATTTTAACAATTAAAATTCACGGGGGTCCAGCTAGTAACATTTTCTTCCATCAGAGTTAGACAGTTTCTGCGATGACCCAAATTGACAGGCTCTGTTTACATCACAGCCCCCCTTTACATCAGTGTCATCATCAGCCCCCACATTTACATCACGGCCCCCCTTTACATCAGTGTCATCAGCCATCCCATTTACATCACAGCCCCCCTTTACATCAGTGTCATCAGCCCCCCCCATTTACATCACAGCCCCCCTTTACATCAGTGTCATCAGCTCCCCCATTTAAAGTACATAACGGCCCCCCTTTATATCAGTGTCATCAGCCATCCCATTTACATCACAGCCCCCCTTTATATCAGTGTCATCAGCCATCCCATTTACATCACAGCCCCCCTTTATATCAGTGTCATCAGCCATCCCATTTACATCACAGCCCCCCTTTACATCAGTGTCATCAGCCCCCCCCCATTTACATCACAGCCCCCCTTTACATCAGTGTCATCAGCTCCCCCATTTACAGTACATAATGGCCCCCCTTTATATCAGTGTCATCAGCCATCCCATTTACATCACAACCCCCTTTACATCAGTGTCATCAGCCCCCCATTTACATCACAGCCCCCCTTTTTATCAGTGTCATCAGCTCCCTCCCATTTACATCACAGCCCCCCTTTATATCAGTGTCATCAGCCCCCCCATTTACATCACAGCCCCCCTTTATAACAGTGTCATCAAGCCCCCCCATTTACATCACGCCCCCCCTTTATATCAGTGTCATTAGCCATCCCATTTACATCCCAGCCCCCCTTTACATCAGTGTCATCAGCCCCCCCCCCATTTACATCACGGCCCCCCTTTATATCAGTGTCATCAGCCATCCCATTTACATCACAGCCCCCCTTTACATCAGTGTCATCAGCCCCCCATTTACATCACAGCCCCCTTTTTTATCAGTGTCATCAGCCCCCCCCCCATTTACATCACAGCCCCCCTTTACATCAGTATCATCAGCCCCCTATTTACATCACACAGCCCCCCTTTACATCAGTGTCATCAGCCCCCTATTTACATCACAGCCCCCCTTTACATCAGTGTCATCAGCCCCCCATTTACATCACAGCCCCCCTTTTATCAGAGTCATCAGCCCCCTCCCATTTACATCACAGCCCCCCTTTATATCAGTGTCATCAGCCCCCCCATTTACATCCCAGCCCCCCTTTATAACAGTGTCATCAAGCCCCCCCATTTACATCACGGCCCCCCTTTATATCAGTGTCATTAGCCATCCCATTTACATCACAGCCCCCCTTTACTTCAGTGTCATCAGCCCCCTATTTACATCACAGCCCCCCTTTACATCAGTGTCATCAGCCCCCTATTTACATCACGGCCCCCCTTTACATCAGTGTCATCAGCTCCCCCCATTTGCAGTGTCAGTCGTTTTTATTTTAATTAAAATTTTGTATTATTCTTTACCATTTTTTTTCACAATATTATTTTTTTTACATTTTTTTAGGAGCCCTGTTGGGGGGGGGGGCTTGGTGAGATATCAGGGGTCTGAACAGACCTCTGATGTTCCACTTTTGAGACAGAGAACAACGATTGAGGTTACAGCCCTACATTTTCATCTCTGCAGCCTTCAGCTTTACTGAATGAATGGATAGGGAAAGCTTCCCCTCCATTCACATACTGAAGGATGGTAAACACAGTTTACTATGTAGGAAGAGGATGAAAGTGCCCGGTATTGAAGTGGTTAAAGCCCTGATAATGATTTAATGCCCTGCAGAAGGAAATGGCTTTTACCTCCGAAATGCATTGGCAGTTTTCTGTGATTATATCATGAAACTTGATAAAGTTTTGGAAACGTTTGCCATTTGGTTTGCTTTCAGCGTTTATTTCTATTGGTGTCCCTGTTTGGGAGATTGTCTACAAACAGGGGGATGGACACATATTTAGTAGAGTGGCCTGTCTGAGTCCCAAATATACCCTTTCATTTTCTGTATGGGAGTGACAGGGGCAAAACAGTCCCCAATGGGTTCAAAGACAAGGGAAAAAAAAGCTTTATAGAAGTCTTACCTCTTTTTTCCCCACTCAATTGAAAACTAAAACTGTATATTTATATATATATATATACACACAGTATCTCACAAAAGTGAGTACACCCCTCACACTTTGGTAAATATTTTATTATATATTTTCATGTGACAACACTGAAGAAATGACACTTTGCTACAATGTAAAGTAGTGAGTGTACAGCTTGTATAACAGTGTAAATTTGCTGTCCCCTCAAAATAACTCAACACACAGCCATTAATGTCTAAACCGCTGGCAACAAAAGTGAGTACACCCCTGAGTGACAATGTCCTAATTGGGACCAATTAGTCATGTGACTCGTTAGTGTTACAAGGTCTCAGGTGTGACTGGGGAGCAGGTGGGTTAAATTTGGTGTTATCGCTCTCACTCTCTCATACTGGTCACTGGAAGTTCAACATGGCACCTCATGGCAAAGAACTCCCTGAGGATCTGAAAAAAAGAGTTGTTGCTCTACGTAAAGGTGGCCTAGGCTTTAAGAAGATTGCCAAGACCCTGAAACTGAATTGCAGCACGGTGGCCAAGACCATACAGCAGTTAAACAGGACAGGTTCCACTCAGAACAGGCCTCGCCAAAGAGGTTGAGTGCACATGCTCAGCGTCATATCCAGAGGTTGTCTTTAGAAAATAGGCGTATTAGTGCTGCCAGCATTTCTGCAGAGGTTTAAGGGGTGGGGGGTCAGCCTGTCACTGCTGTGCTCAGGCCATACGTGTGCTCAGTGGGGGACACCTGATGTCGACCTGTTGGCCTCTCGGATCAACAAAAGGTTCAAAGGTTTGTAGCCAGGTCACGGGATCCCCTAGTGATCGCCGTAGATGCACTAGTGGCTCCTTGGGCGTCATTATCGGCTAATCTATGCGTTTCCACTGCTGAAAATCCTGCCGAGACTTCTGCGCAGAATGGAGGCGGAGGCGATTCCAGTCATTCTGGTGGCTCCAGACTGGCCTCGCCAGTCTTGGTACGCAGATCTGGTAAGATTGGTCGCCGATTCTCCTTGGAGACTTCCTCTAAGGGAAGGTCTGCTGTCTCAAGGGCTGATCTTCCATCCTGCTTTACAGTCGCTGGCTTTAACTCCGTGGCTGTTGAAAGCCAGGTGTTGAAGGATAGGGGTTGTTCTGATTCAGTGATTCCTACACTCTTGAAGGCCAGGAAGTCTACTTCCAGGAAGATCTATCATCGTACGTGGAAATCGTACATTTCATGGTGTGAATCCATGAAGGTGCATCCTCGCCTTTTTTCGGTGGCTAGGATCTTGGGTTTCCTTCAAAGAGGTGTCAAACAGAAGTTGGCCTTGGCTACTATTAAAGGCCAAGTGTCAGCCTTGGCTGTGTTTTTTCAACGTCCTTTAGCCTCCCATGCGTTGATTTGCACTTTTATCCAAGGGGTCCGTCATGTGGCCCCTCTGAGGCGATACCCGTTACCTCCGTGGGATCTGAATTTGGTATTGTCTTTCCTTTTGAGAACATTAGGAAGATTCCTCTGCTTACCTTGTCTGAGAAGGTTGCCTTTTTGGTGGCTATTACTTCTGCTTGCAGAATAACAGAATTGGCGGTGCTTTCCTGCTGTTCGCCTTATTTGGTGGTCCACAGAGATAAAGTGGTGCTTCAACTTAGTCAGCCGTTTCTTCCTAACGTGGTTTCTGATTTCCATCTAAATGAAGACATTGTGCTGCCTTCTTTATGTCCTAAGCCCAAGCATCCTAATGAAATTGCTTTGCATTCTTTGGATGTGAATCTTTCAGGAAATCAGATTCTCTTTTTGTGATTATGGAAGGATCTAGAAAGAGATTGGCTGCATCTGCTGCAACCATTTCTAGGTGGATCAGGCAGACGGTGGTTTAGGCTTGTTCGCTAAAGGGTCAGTTTCCACCTTTCCCTATTAGGGCGCTGAGTGCTTATTGGGCTTTTCGCCATCAGGAGTCAGTGATACAAGTTTTCAAGATGGCTACTTGGTCATCTGTGCACACTTTCACAACATTTTATAAAGTAGATGTGTTGGCATCCACGGATGCTTCTTTTGGCCGCAAGCTTTTGCAGGCTGCTGTTTGAAAGAGACTTAAGTCTCTTTGGGGGTGTTTGTCCAGATGAGCTCCTGTTGTTCCTGGTTGAGCTCTATATTATCTGGTTGGCTAAAGTTTTAGTCTTGTTGGGAATTACATTTTTTTTCTGCGTTGTTTTCCCACCCCTCATGCAAATACTGCTTTGGAACGCCCCAATGGTCAAGAATTATATGGAGCTGTGTCTGTCAATGAACGATAGAGAAAACTGGGTTTTTGTCATACCGTAAAAATCCTTTTCTCTCAAGTTCATTGACAGATGATACAGCACTCGCCCCTCTATCTTGAGTGGGATGGGGTTTGTGCTCTAAACACTGCTTGCAACAAAACTGAAGCCTATACCAGAGTGTGTGGGTGTATGCCTGCAGGGACTGCCCCACAGCCGTGGTAAAGCTTTTTCCTGCCTAGTGTTCTACTGTAGGGGGCAGCATAGCCCTATGGTCAAGAATTATATGGAGCTGTGTCTGTCAATGAACTTCAGAGAAAGGGATTTTACGGTAAGACAAAACTCCAGTTTTTCCCCACTCTAGAAAGAAAGAAAAAAAAAAAAAAGAAAAACTTCCTGATACAGTATCTCAAAAAAGTACACCCTCACATTTTTGTACATATTTTATTATATCTTTTCATGTGACAACACTAAAGAAATTACACTTTGCTACAATGTAAAGTAGTGAGTGTACAGCTTGTATAACAGTGTAAATTTGCTATCCCTTCAAAATAACTCAACACAGTACACCCTTAACTGAAAATATCCAAATTTAGCCCAATTAGCCATTTTTCCTCCCCGTTGTCATGTGACTCATTAGTGTTACAAGGTCTCAGGTGTGAATGGGAAGCAGGTGTGTTAAATTTGGTGTTATCGCTCTCACTCTCTCATACTGGTCACTGGATTTTCAACATGGCACCTCATGGCAAAAAACTCCCTGAGGATCTGAAAAAAAGAATTTTTGCTCTACATAAAGATGGCCTAAGCTATAAGAAGATTGCCAAGACCCTGAAACTGAGCTGCGGCAAGGTGGCCAAGACCATACAGCGGTTTAACACTCAGAACAGGCTTCGCTATGGTCAACCAAAGAAGTTGCGTGCACGTGCTCAGCATCATATCCAGAGGTTGTCTTTGGAAAATAGACGTATGAGTGCTGACAGCATTTCTGCAGAGGTTGAAGGTGTGGGGGGGTCAGCCTGTCAGTGCTCAGACCATACGCCGCACACTGTATCAAATTGGTCGTACCAAAAAGAAAGCCTCTTCTAAAGATGATGCACAAGAAAGCCCGAAAAACAGTTTGCTGAAGACAAGCAGACTAAGGACATGGATTACTGGAACCATGTCCTGTGGTCTGATGAGACCAGAATAAACTTATTTGGTTCAGATGGTGTCAAGTGTGTGTGGCAGCAACCAGGTGAGGAGTACAAAGACAAGTGTGTCTTGCCTATCATCAAGCATGGTGATGGGAGTGTCATGGTCTGGTGCTGCATGAGTGCTGCCGGCACTGAGGAGCTACAGTTCATTGAGGGAACCATGAATGCCAACATTTACTGTGACATACTGAAGCAGAGCAGGTTTCCTTCCCTTCCCTTCCCTTCAGAGACTGGGCCCCAGGGCAGTATTCCAACATGATAACGACCCCAAACACACCTCCAAGACGACCACTGCCTTGCTAGAGAAACTGAGGGTAAAGGTGATGGACTGGCCAAGCATGTCTCCAGACCTAAGCCCTATTGAGCATCTGTGGGGCATCCTCAAACGGAAGGTGGAGGAGTGCAAGGCCTCTACCAACCACCAGTTCCATGATGTCGTCATGGAGGAGTGGAAGAGGACTCCAGTGGCAGCCTGTGAAGTCCAAGAGGGTTAAGGCAGTGCTGGAAAATAATGGTGGCCACACAAAATATTGACACTTTGGGCCCAATTTGGACATTTTAACTTAGGGGTGTACTCACTTTTGTTGCCAGCGGTTTAGACATTAATGGCTGTGTGTTGAGTTATTTTGAGGGGACAGCAAACTTACACTGTTATACAAGCTGTACACTCACTACTTTACATTGTAGCAAAGTGTAATTTCTTCAGTGTTGTCACATGAAAAGATATAATAAAATATTTACAAAAATGTGAGGGGTGTACTGACTTTTGTGAGATACTGTATATATCAAATAAATAGAAACATTCCTGTCAGTAGGACCAGGTCCTTCACTGTTGTGGAGTATAAAGGAGCTGCCCGGCTTTGAGCCCACGGTGCCCGTGTGGAGGCAAAGAAAATGAGTGCCCAAGGTCCAATTAGGATTAAAGAAGGCCCTGGTTATGGCTGATCGGTATATATTGTTTATAGTTTAGAAGCTTTTCCCACGCTTATAATTCTGACCTCACTTTACCCGTGAAACCCAACACCGACACACGAAGAGTGGTGCCTGGTAAGATGCCAGTTCCACTGCCAGGAGCAGCTTTAGGATCAGGTGCTCCAGGCCGCAGAGATGGAAGCAGCAGCTGCAGATGTGTTGTGTTTATGGAGGTATGAGAGAGAGAGAAAGAGCACTGCTCCATTTACAGCCTCCTGACCACAGAGAGAACACATTTCAGGCTCATATTTCCCCTTCGCTGCGAGAAGGAGCATGTCAGAGACTTAGGAGCCAAGGCTGGGAGAACGCCCGAACCCAGAGACAACCCAGTGCCACATTCTATAGGACCTCTGCCCACAAAATCACTATTGACGGGTGACTAGTCCCAGGTGCTGACATCTGGAAAGCCCATTACAGGCCGTTGTACGCTGCAGTCATAGATAAGTGGTGAGCAAATTCTAAGGACATACTGATTAATATAGAAGAAGTAATGGCACAAGAGCTAGCACTCAAACAAATGACCTTTCTAAGCTCTTTGGTTCAGAACAGAACAAGAAATCCTTCCCTCCAGTCTTGCATAGTTCTACCGGCTCCTCTCCTGGACTGAAATGGCTTACTCTGATTTCACTGCACACTGTGAGCTTCTCACAATGTGCATTAGAAGCTGCAGCAAGTCAGACAGAGCCTGCCTTATTTCTTGGCTGGAGGACATCCAGCATCCTTTAGTCCTTTCCTGCCTAGCCTGGATGTCCCTGGCTCAACCCTGTCATTTATTGGAATCCAGTTACGTTGGGGGCGCGCATGCGTGCCTGAATATACACAGAGGTAGCTGATCGGTGGGTACTGTGGACTCAATGTCTGCCGGCACCCGCTGATCCTTTGGTACAGGGGAAGAACAGTGTTCTGCTTATGTAAACAAGGCAGATCTCTGTTCTGTCAGTAGGCAAGGCATGGATTCTGTGTTCCTGCAAAGTAGGGACACAAATCCATGCCTTCCCCTAGTAAAAGCACCTCCCACACTACTCAAAACTACTAGCTAGGCACACAGTTAACCCTTTGATTGCCCCTGATGTTTAACCCCTTCCTAGCCAGTGTCATAGTACAGTAAGAGTGTATATTTTTTTTAGCACTGATCATTGTATTAGTGTCACTGGTCCCCAAAAAGGGTCAGAAGTGTCAGTTAGTGTCCGACTGTCTGCCGCAATATCGCAGTCCCGCTATAAGTCGCTGATCGCTGCCTTTAAAAAAAGTAAATAAAAATATCCCCTAGTTTGTAGATGCTATAACTTTTTCACATACCAATCAATATACGCTTATTGGGATTTTTTTTTACCAAGAATTTGTAGCAGAACACATGTTGGCCTAAACTGATAAAGAAACTTGATTTTTTTTTACATTTTTTTTTTTTTTATTGGATATGTTTCATTTTTTTTTTTTTTTTCTAAATTGTCAGAGTTTTTTGTTTATATCGCAAAAAATAAAAACCCCAGAGGTGATCAAATGCCACCAAAAGAAAGCTCTATTTGTGGGGAAAAAAAGGAGATAAATATTATTTTTTTGGGTACAGAGTCGCATGTTGGAGCAATTGTCAGTTAAAGTAACGCAGTGTCATTTCGCAAAAAATGGCCTGATCATGAACTGGTTAATCTTCCGGGGGGCAAGTGGTTAATCCCATACCTTATTTTTGACTCAGTTGCATCATCACTGGGTTCCTGTCTGCTTATCTATGCAATGCAGGCAGATCATGGCTGATGGGAGGGGCCAGCAGGGTGCTCCTCTCAAGAGCCCTCAGTTCTAATGCAAGCAGTGGTCTGCCTCTTGGGAGGAGTGTATGTAAAACAGTAAAAAACAGTAAGAGTTGCTACAAAACATCTAAATGTGTTCCTACATTACAAGCAAATAATAATACAAAATATGATGTTGTGCTACCCCAATATTGACCTCTTAACCACTTGCCGACATCCTAACGTATATTTACTGCAGCAGGTCGGCTCTAATTCTAAAGAAAGCTCTATTTGTGGGATGAAAAGGACATCAATTTTATTTGGGTACAGCATCGCACAACCGTGCATTTATCAGTTAAAATAACGCAGTGCCGTATCGCAAAAAAAATGGCCTGGTCATTAAGGGGGTAAAACCTTCCAGGGCTGAAGTGGTTAATGCAAAAAACATGTGTAATAATAAATGTCAAAAAACAAATAGCACAATTACAATCCCAATCATCACAACATTAGGTCCCATAGAAAATATATATTAAATTCCATTAAAAATGTATAATCCAAGTGATAAGTCAACAGATAAGGTCAAAAATATCCATCCTTCCGGTGAATCTTATTTTAAATCCGTGCTCCACCTCAAAACAAGTGCTCCATCACCAGAAGAAATGGCGGCTCACAGCCTACCCTGAAGAAACCACGTGGGTTGGTGGCGTAACGTGTAGGGCGGAACCAAGTGACGTCACTTCCAGTCCAAAGCCAAAAACCAGAAGTGTGTTTACATTAATGCTGGTGATTCAATTTCCTAATGTGAGTGTTTTATTAGCCCTTTATTTAAAAAAGGTTTTACCCGATTAGAGGCTTCCTTTTTTTTTCTCCTGGGTGAGTCCATGCAGCCAACGAGTTTGCATGTCCAATGCCACAAATCTAAAGGGACCCTTCTGCTACTATATAGGAAGTTTTTAAAGGGAGCCCCACAGTCCAGTCTTAAGACCAGCTTGGGGGAATCCGATGGATGAAGTGACCCATGTTCAATTTTAACATATTTAGGACCTGTACAGGTAAGCGGGCATTTCTTCTTGTGGTAGAGTATTTGTTTTAAGGTGGAGCAGGGATTTAAAATAAGATTCATGGGGTTGATGGATATTTTTTTGACCTTTGAAATTATCTATTGATTTATCACTTGGATTATACACTCACCGGCCACGTTATTAGGTACACCTTGCTAGTACCGGGTTGGACCCCCTTTTGCCTTCAGAACTGCCTTCATTCTTCCTGGCATAGATTCTACAAGGTGTTGGAAACATTCCTCAGAGATTTTGGGGGAATTAAGTGACCTTGAACATGGCATGGTTGTTGGCGCCAGAAGGGCTGGTCTGAGTATTTCAAAAACTGCTGATCTACTGGGATTTTCAAGCACAAACATCTCTCGGAGTTACAGAGAATGGTACAAAAAAGAGTATCCAGTGAGCGGCAGTTGTGTGGAGTAAAATGCCTTGTTGAGGTCAGAGGAGAATGGACAGACTGGTTCCAGATGATAGAAAGGCAACAGTAACTCAACCACTCGTTACAACCAAGGTATGCAGAATACCATCTCTTAATGCACAACACATTGAACTTTGAAGCAGATGGGCTACAGCAGCAGAACACCACAGTGAGTGCCACTCCTGTCAGCTGAGAACAGGAAACTGAGGCTACAAGTTTCACAGGCTCACCAAAATTGGACAATAGAAGATTGGAAAAACGTTGCCTGGTCTGGTGAGTATCGATTTCAGCTGCGACTTTTTAGATGGTAGGGTCAGAATTTGATGTAAACAACATGAAAGCTTTTGCCTTGTATCAACAGTTCAGACTGGTGGTGGTGGTGTAATGGGGTGGGGGATATTTTCTTGGTACATTTGGGACCCTTAGTACCAATTAAGCATCGTTAATATTGTTGCTGACCATGTCCATCCCTTTATGACTGAAGTGTACCCCTCTTCTGATGGCTCCTTCCAGCAGGATAATGCACCATGTCACAACGCTCAAATCATCTCACCACTGCTTTCTTGAACATGACAATGAGGTCACTGCACTCCAATGGCCTCCACAGTCACCACATCTCTTCCAATAGAGCACCTTTGGGATGTGGTGGAACTGGAGATTCCCATCATGGATGTGCAGCCAACAAATCTGCAGTAACTGCGTGATGCTATCATGTCAATGTAGCAGGATTCCCAGCCGTTTTGCCGGATATGGGTCCCCCTGGGTCAACTATGCACAATTTGCTAAGGACAACTGAAAACGCTTTTTGGCGCTGACTTGACGCTGGTTAATGCTGGCTTGCTGCCTGTTAACTCAAAACTGACCTTGGACTGCTTTCTCACATAAAGAAGTCCTTGTATAGCTCCCTAAAGTACTCCTTGCTGAGGTAGCTTCCCGTGCTGCTGCTGCGCTGCTAAAACACTTCAGGGCCCACACTGGCACCCTCTTCCTCTCACTTATCTTCAGGGCTTAAACACTGGCACCCCTTTCTCTAAACCTTCTCCACAGGTTAGCTGGCTCCTGGATCCCCTTGACCTTCTGAAGTGGTCCCCTTTCCTAGGCAGACCCCTGAGCAGTCTCAAGTACTCACAATACTGTTTTTCCCCAAAACTTCTGCCCAGAAGCTCCACTTGGTCCACAGCACTCTGGATCCTTCCTCTGCAGCTCAGCTCAACCACCGTCCTCTAGGCCGACCGTCCAGGACACTCTCACTTGCGCTGACAGTAGGAGAGACAGCCGTCACCCTCCTCCTGGGACTCTGCTACCTGCCAAAGACGCTGCATCATGTGCTCCTCTCAGATATACCCTATCCCAGGATGCTTTGCGGCAGATTCTCCCCTCTGAGATGGATACAAGCCCTTGTGTGCTATTGGCCAGGTTTCCTCCACCGTCCAATAAGAGCCCTCATTGGACACAGTGGGGAGACTCCCCAGACTCAACAGACACACCTGGAAAAACACATGACAACCTAGCTGAATGATCAGGCCCCCCTGATAAGCAGACAGGGCCACGATATACTTTTCCTAGCACCTACCTAGGAGGGTGCTACATCCACCCCCCACCAAAAATGAGCCATGTCCCCATTGGCTCTAAAGCAGATACCTCCTACAAAAATCTGCCAAAATCAGGAGTACCCCAGAATCTTGGAAAAGGGGGAAAAGAAAAGAATATACAAATAACTTACATGAAAAAAATATATAAAGATATACATCTATATACTGTACACATATACAAATTATTTAGCTGCATGAAATGATGCACCTCCCACCAAACAAACTCAGTTTGGTGGGGATTAAGCAAATATACATATCCTGACTATCTGCCTCTACTGTGCGCCCACCTGTAGAGAGAATGAAAAGTTAGTCACATTTTAGTCAAATCTGTAACATGACTATCTGCCTTGACAGTTGAGTGAGAAGACCCTTCCCGCAGGGGCGACCTTCTCACTCCAAGCCCTGACTCCTCTGCTACTCAGTGCTTGACAAGTTGGGTCCAGTCTTCCCCCTTCTCTTGAGGGAATCTGTGCCCTACCACTGACTACCTATGCAGAGTCCTTGGAGAAGACCACTACAGCATCTTCCTGCTGTCTCTCATGACACTTCTCCTTCTGGAAACAGGGCAAACCACTGGAGCCTGAGTGGCCTGCAGTCCTGCTTAGTCCTGCTTTTATAGCACCCTCCACTAAACTTTCTGGATGCACCGCCCATCACTGCGACGGCCACCTTCTGCGATCCAGTTCTTGCTCAGACAGGTAATTGTAACCCAGAGATCCTGTCCCGTAGGCCCAAAGGATCTGTGAGGTTGAAGTTCTTCTGTAGGACCCTGGCCCGATGGCCCAAGGGGACTGTAGAACAACAATTTTCTTTCAAACAAAAGGGTAACAACTTGAACTGTAACTTCAAAATTCAGCATTATATATATTTTTTTCTCCTATGGCTAGCCAGCCTTACTGTTACAGTCTTGTAGGTGGAGAACTCCATTTAAATATAGTACTCTGGGTGGGGGACCCTAACAAGGGCTCCCTGGCTGTCCCGCACTCGGATGGACCAAGCCTGGCCTGAGCCATCCGGACGACGAACTTCCACCTAGTCAATGTATATAGACCATCCATACAGCCATTGTCTTTTTACAGCATTGAACTTTTCTTTGCGGTCAGTTCTGGGTGAATCCCAGAAAGGTTTGGGGACAAACAGAAAATCCCAAATGACTTCATCACACCAGAAGTCTCTCTTTGCTTCAATATTTAAAAGGACCTCCCTAGGAGCATACGGATAATCATATCCATACTCCATTGCTACTTTGCGTTGCATCCATCTTTGCATCTGTGAGAGCCTGGGGAGGGTCTTCCTATTACCTCTCCCAAGGCAAAGAAAAAGGGGTCTCCTCTCTTCTGATCAGAGAGCTATATGCTTAATTTTGGTCCCGAGCCCGGGCATAGTTAGCGGTGGGGTGAGGTCTGGGACCCTTTTGGTGTAGGCCTCACAGAACCCCAACTTTTATGCCAGCTCCCCTCTCTCAATAGATTCCTGAGTCTCTTTATCAGGAACATTACTGGTTACGGGGCCTGGTGAGCTGCTCCCAGCTTCAGAACCCCAATCCCATTCCGTTTCATCCTCGGATCTCCAATCATCCATCCCTTCCTCGACGGATCCGTACTTTTACTGAAAGAAGGGAGACCCCACATTAATAATCGCAGCATCCTCTGCAGGCGGGGCACGCCCATCCTTTATTTCCAGTGCTGCCCGTGCTATTCAGCTAAAACATGTGGAAGAGTTGGTGGAGTGGATCAATAAGCCGTCCTCATCCTCTTCATCCTCTGACACCCATGCTCACAGTAGTTTGCTTTCCACTGCAGCTGCCAAAGTGGCCCATTCCACAGGCTCCTTCTCCACAGCTACTACTTCTGTCGCCCCACCATCATCCACAGAGGAGTCACCTGAACTATTCGATCATAGTGTCAGTGACATGCTGCTGAAGGATGCGCAGCAATTTGAAGGCTGTGATGTTGGTTCGAAGGTTGATGAAGGTAATAACGTGAGCCTAGCGAGAGGGGGTGAAAATGATGGACAAGTAACCAGCAGTCATGTTGCCACAGCTGAAGCATTTTGCCAAATTTTCTTCAGTGACGAGGAGGAAGGGGATGATGAGGTCACTGACTGTACTTGGGTGCCTGACAGGATAGAGGAGGGGGAGGAGGAGGGGGAGGTACAACTCCAACGAGGCAGGATGTGCTCCAGGGGTCGCCATAGCAGTAGCCAACCTATTGCTTCACAGCACAGAGCTCCACAGGTGCAGGTTGCTGCAAACTCCCCGCGGACTCCCAAAAGTTCATTAGTGTGGGTGTTTTTCAGCACATGTGCAGTAGACCGCAGCATTGCTGTTTGCAACATCTGTCTGAAGCAGATCAAGCATGGCCAGAACACCAGCTGCTTGGGCACCACATGCTTGACAAGGCATATGACGACCTGCGTTGCAGTCCATTGGCAACAGCACCTGAACAAGCATACATCACCTTGCTCCTCATCTGTGATCTCTAACCCTACTATACCTCATGCCTTCTCAAATACCAGCATTGAGAGGGATGATGGTGTAGCAATGAGTGCCGCAGAGACTTGCACCCAATCTGCTAGCAGTACACCACCGCTTGATTTGAGCAGCAGGCAAATTTCGCTACCCCAGTTGCTGAACCGTAGAAAGAAATACTGTCCCAGCCATCCACATGCTCAGCGTCTTAATGCTAGCTTGGCCAAATTGCTAGCATTACAATTGCTGCTTTTTCATCTGGTAGACTCTGCTCCCTTTCGCAAATTTGTGGAATGTACTGCACCACAGTGGCAGGTCCCAAAAAGGCATTTCTTTTTGCGTAAGACCATTCCAGCTCTCTACTGTCATGTGGAAGGTAGTGTTTTGGCCTCGTTGGACAGAGCGGTCAGCAGGAAGGTGCACATTACTGCTGACTCTTGGTCCAGCAGGCATGGACAGGGACATTACATTTCATTCACGGCGCACTGGGTAACTCTGCTGGCAGCTGGGAAGGATGTAGGACAGGGTTCGGTGTTGCAGCCTGTTTTGCCACCACGCCTCCAAAAACCTGGTGCTGGTTCTGCCACAACTGGCAACTCCACCACCGCCTCCTCCATGTCCTCTTCTGCTCGATTGTCCTCTGAAGCAGCAGTGCTCCCTATGCATTCAAGGGGCTACGCAAGCAGTCGGGCTAAAAGATGCCATGCCGTGCTTCAGTTGGTCTGTCTAGGGGATAGGAGTAACACCGGTGCAGAGATTCTGTCAGCTCTGCAGGGGCAGGCTCAGAGATGGTTGACGCCATGACAGCTTGAGCCAGGAACGGTTGTATGCGACAATGGCACCAACCTTCTCTCCACCCTCCAACAGGGATACTTGACAAATGTTCCAAGCTTGGCACATGTTCTAAACCTGGTGGTGCAGCATTTCTTAAGCAGATACCCAGGCTTCCAAGATCTCCTGAGGCAGGCCAGAAAAGTCTGTGGCCATTTCCGCCATTTGTACAATGCCAGTGCTCGCTTATCTGACATTCAACGGGAATTCAACCTGCCCACCAACCGCCTCATTTGTGACATGCCCACCAGGTGGAACTCAACGTTGGCAATGCTGCAGCAGCTTCACACACAGCAGAGGGCCATCAATGAGTACCTGTGTATGGCACAAGGACAGGGTCAGGTGAGCTTGGCTTTCTTTTGCCACGCCAGTGGCTTTTGATAAAGGATGCATGCATCGTCCTGTCACCATTTGAGGAGGCCACAAGGATGGTGAGCTGGGACGATACATGCATCAGTGACACTATCCCTCTAGTCTACCTGCTTGAGCACACGCTGCGTGGAATCATGGACAGGGCACTTGAGGCAGAACAGCGGGAGGGAGAGGAGGACTTCCTTTCCTCACAAGGCCCCCTTTATGCAGATATCATTCCTGCAGGGCCACAAAGCACACAGGAGGAAGAGGAGGAGGAGGATGAGGATTTCGGCAACATGGATGTAAAGGATAGCATACAGCAGTCTTCAAGGGATGGTTTTGATTCCCCAGAAACCCCAGGAGTTGTACGTGGTTGGGGATCCATGTTACAAGGGTAAAGTTGCAGAGCCCATCCTGCCTTTGCAGAGGGAGCAGAGAATGAAACATCTTGAGGAGGCCTTGAAAAAAATTTAAGTACCACTTTTCCAGACACTGGGAGGTCAACATTCTTTGGACATGTTTCTGAGGCATCGTTCAGCCAAAGGAGGAGAAGTGGAGAAGGCGGCCGGCTGACCGATGCCTTTAAACAGTTCTTTAGTCCTCAGCAACACCCAGGGCTGTTAGGTATAAGTAACCATCGGCCACGTCTCCATTATATGGTGCATGATTATCTAGGCGCAAAAGCAGACTTGGAGACCTTTCCAGCTGAGCATCCACTGGGTTACTGGGTCTTGAGGATGGACCACTGGCCAGAACTTGCTCAATATGCAATGGAGCTACTGGCCTGTCCTGCTTCCAGCGTGCTTTCCAAACAGACGTTCAGTCCTGCTGGAGGTTTTTTGAGGAACAAAAGAGTGCATCTGTCCACAGACTCTGTTGACCAGCTGACTTTTATCAAAATAAACCAGTCCTGGATCATCAAGAGCTATCAGGCCCATGATGCTAATGTAAGTGATTGAATTTGCTAGGGGTCTGCCATCCCTTGAAGACTGTATATGCTGCCTATCCTATTCCTCTACCTTGATTCTGCTAGCTTCCAACAATGTTTTTGGTTTAGGTCACTACCAACCCCCAAGGCCTAATTTTTCTGCACTTGTATGACAGGTGCATACAATGTAAATGTCGTATGTAATTTTTAACAGCAGGCACTGCCCCTGTGCCCTGCTAACTGTCAGGGGTTAAGGTGTTCAGGCACCACCAACAGCAAAGGCCCAATTTTTGGCACCTGTATAGTAAATGCAATTTAAAATTTGTATGGCATTCTTACCAGCAGGTCCCATTCCTGCACCCAGCAAGAGTAACTGTGAGGGGTTGGTTACAGTGTTCAGGCACCACCAACAGCAAAGGCCCAATTTTTGGCACCTGTATTGTACATGCAATTTCAAATTTGTATGGAATTTTTGCCAGCAGGTCCCATTCCTGCACCCAGCAAGAGTAACTGTGAGGGTTTGGTTATGGCGTTCAGGCACTGCCCCTGTGCCCTGCTAACTGTCAGGGGTTAAGGTGTTCAGGCACCACCAACAGCAAAGGTCCAATTTTTGGCATCTGTATGACAAGTACATGCGATTTCAAATTTGTATGGAATTCTTACCAGCAGGTCCCATTCCTGCGCCCAGCAAGAGTAACTGTGAGGGGTTACGGTGTTCAGGCACCACCAACAACCAAGGCCCAATTTTTCTGCACCTGTATGACAACTGACAAGTACATGCGATTTCAAATTTGTATGGATTTTTTAGCAGCAGGGCCGTTCCTGCGCCCAGCAAGAGTAACTGTGAGGGGTTATGGCGTTCAGGCACCACCAACAACCAGGGCCCAATTTGTCTGCGCCTGTATGACAAGTACATGCGATTTGAAATTTGTACGCATATTTGTATATGAAATTTTTTGATTTACAAATGTCAGTATTGCTGCAGCAGGCTACATACATCGTAGAGAGATGCACTACTTTACAGGCACATTCAGGGGACCCCCCAAACACGATATTTGAAGGAATTTTTCATTTTTATAGTTTCACTTTAAGCCTCATTAAAATCAGTAAATCAGTGCTCCTTTAAAAATAAATACTTTTAAAAACTTTTTTTTCGTTGCTACATGTTCCCCAGGTCAGTACCCGGACCCCCATACACTTTTTTAGGGCAATAACATGCATTTAAGCCTTCAAAATGAGGCCGTTTGATTTTCAAGATTCGAGTCCCATAGACTTCAATGGGGTTAGTTTGTTCGAACTAACTTTTCCTCTGTTAGCGGTGTTCTGGTGCGAACCGAACCGGGGGGGGGGGGTGTTCGGCTCATCACTAGCCACGAAGAATGACGGCAGTTCTGAATGCAAAAGGGGGTCCAACCCGGGACTAGCACAGTGTACCTAATAAAGTGGCCGGTGAGTGTATATATATATATATATATATGTGTGTACAATATATTTACCATATGTGTGTGTATTTGGAGTGAGCAGAGAAAAAAATCTTAATTTTCTTTTGTAATTTACCTAGGTGAAATGTGCTTAAATCATACATTTAGCTTTTTTTTTTTTTTTTCATTTAGAGCAGGGGTCTTCAAACTTTGTAAACAAAGGGGCAGTTTACTGGCCTTCAGACTTGAGGGGGGCCAGACTTTGGCCACTGAATGTAGAACATGAGAGTAAACAATGCCCCATCTTTGGTGCAAGTGAGATGATGTGTGTCCCATTGTTGGTGACACTGGCAGGAACTGTGCCCTATCATTGACGTCATTGGGAGGAATTGTGTCCCTTCGTTGGTGTCATTGGGATGAACTGTGCCCTATCATTGGTGTCAGTGGGGGAATTATCCCCCATTGTTGGTGTCAGAGGATGAAATATTGCCCTAAGGGCCAGGTAAAAGCAAGAAAAGCAAAAAAAAGCAAGAAAAGGGCCACAGTTTGGTGACGATTGATCTAGAGGGTGTTTTTTTTTGGGGGGGGGGGGGTGAGTGATGGTTTTGGAGTAGCTTAGTTTGTTTCTTTTAACTTTTTCAATTAAACTTTTTTTTTTCACTGTCTATTTTCTCTTGCTGAACAATTAATTATAATAGTAATAATAATAGTATTAAAATAACGGGGCTAAAAATAAGAGAACCCCAGCTGCCAGTCGAAGAAGAGAAGTCCAAAGGCAAGCAGCACCCCTTCCATTGAGCTCATGGATCCATCCCCACAGGGGGATCAAATAACAATTTTTCCAGGGTTCCAGTCAATTTAACACTAGCCCAGCCACCTTCTGGGCACACCTCCCCAGGGATTGGCTAGGCCCTATTACGTTTTCAGGCTGGTGATTTCAATCCTCCTGCCCTGAGATCTAGAAGCTTCTTCTAGAGGCAGGGGAAATTAATCAATCTCCCAGCAAGTGAAACCCTGAACAGACTATACTAAACAATGACTGCCCCTGTGAGTTCAGCAGAAGTCAAACACTAAATTTGCCCAACAGGCTAGCAATGAATGTGATATAAATATATATATATATATATATATATATATATATATATATATATATATATATACACAGAGGGATTAAAGAAAAGCAAACGTAGACTGATGTCTGACAATTTCTCCCTCCTATAACCTGGAAATTGCGCTTCAGGTAAAAAGTTATGGCATTTTTTTTCTATTATTTTATTATGATATTACATAAACTTCAATAAAACACAACGATGCACAAAAAAAAAAAACCCTGATGGGAGTTTAAAGGGATTTGATAATGGATGGCAGCATTGTCCGTCATTATCAGAGCAGAGTTATGTTCCAGCCGGACCGAGCTTGTTCCTAAATTTATGTCTCTGTGTGTGACCGGCACAATGGCGGTTTTGTGCCTCCCTCCCTGACACACTGACACCGGTGACACCTCTCCGTCTGTCTCTTTAATGTGTATCACCATCTTGAACCGTAGCCTGCTGGCAAATTCTTCTCAAACGCTCAAATAAGGTTCTCACCTCCTCTTCTCTTTCTTTTTCCTCCCTGTTACCTATAATCTTGATTTTGACTCACACAAAAGTGTCACAGTCAGAGGCCCACTCCAGTCGACTTTTATGAGGAACAATTGAAAAAGCAACCTACATGGGCGCTGAAAGGCAGCATTTACAGGGGAGGGGGTTGGGGTTGGAGGGGGGGGGGGGAGAAATCCATTAAAATTTAAAGATTCCGCGGACGTTAACAGATAAGATGTCAATTTTTTTTTATATACGGCCGCACAATGAAAAAATACACCATGGAGTTATATTTGTTAAGGTAGAAAGGTAAAATAAAATTCTTTTCATCGGCACAACAGCGGCAATAACAAGCCTTGGAAATACGGTGGGGGTTAGATAATTCTTCAATAGTCCTGCGCTTGTCACAATAACTCCGACAGGAGTACAGTACGGGGAGAATGACTAGCTGGGGGGACATGAATGGCACGTAGAATCAAAGCGAACATTAACAGTGAGATCACAGCCGGACGGGGTAGAGCTGCCTTTTGTCACCAATGTGAATAGGGTTAACTTAATGGCAATTGAATGATTGGTCATTCAATAATTCCCAATTATCCTTCGCAGCCAACAAGGTATACAATAAAAGTTTGTAAAAATGATAAAGGCTTTATATTGACATTATTTTTTTTTTTTTACGTTTTACATCTACCTTTTTTTCTCTTTCTCTTTGTGTTCGGAGATATTTTATACCACTTTTGACATCCGTGGGCAGCCGAAAGACCGTAATTGACCAGGTGACATTAAGTTTATAGCCTCTGGGTATCCTAACCCCTTTCGTGACATAGGGGTCATTATTAAAATGATAAACCTATTTTAACAACATTGTTAATTGATACAATTATATATTTTATGGTTTTCATTCATAGGGCTTGCTTTACTAAAGGCAAATCAGCTGTTTACTTTGCAAGGGAATTTAAAAAAAAAAAAAACTAATCACATGCATAGAAAAAAAAAAAAGAAAAAATAAATAGTATTTTTGCTTGCACATGTTTGGATTATGGAAGCCGACAGAGCTTTACCCCATTCACTAAGCTAAGGGAAAACTGCCTTGCAAAGTGTATAACCAATAAATCCTACGAGCAACCAATAAACAATATAATTGCTGCAAACACTCCACTAACTCGCACGGTGTAATTAATATAAAGAATAAAAATGTTGCGCAAAAATATCATGAACCAAAATTGTGGTCTCCAACCGGTTGGAGACCACAATTTTGGTTCATGATATTTTTGCGCAACATTTTTATTCTTTATATGCCTTGCAAAGCCTTTTTGTCTTTAGTAAATCATCCCCTGTGAGAAAACACCATAGAATATATAAAATAGTTAAAATTAGCTTTAACCTGTAGAAGTAATTTGAAGCCCATTGCATCCTTAAAAAAATGTAAAACCACCTTAATTTTTACTTATATTAGGGTATCTTAGTTTGTTTTATGTATTTTTTTTTTTGATAATTATGTTCTGTCCTTTTCATTTTTTAAGGTTTGTTTTTTCACTGTCAATTTTCACTTTCTCAAAAAATAAATGAACAAATAAAATAATGAGGATAAGGATGGGCCATTTTTTCTGAGATAGTTGAAATTAGCTCCTTAACCGTAGAAATCATTTAAAGCCCATTTCACTCTTTAAAATATGCAAAGCCTCCTTCATTTTTTACTCAAATGTATTTTGCTAAATTGGCAAGGTCTTGCCAAAATTTCCAGATTTTTCACCAAATTCTAAAATTGAATATACACTCCCCTAAGAGGAATTTATCTTGCACCAGTGCCTTCTACATATAGTGTGTATAGTATATATATATATATATATATATATATATATATATATATATATATACATATATACAGGTATTAAAGAATACCAAACAACATACACTTATGTCTGAAAATTTCTCCAGCTAATAATTTGGAAATTGTGTTGAGTCCTTCAGATAATACATTATGGCATTTTTTCTATTATTTTATTGTTATTATTTATTATTATTTTGTGTAAACTTGAATAAAACACGACTCAAAAAACTCTGACTGGAGTTAAAGGAGCTTGACTGGGGAGTTTTGCACATGATTGGATCCTGGAAGTCAGCAGATATTCACCCATAGCTTCCAACTTTCCCTGATTTCGAGGGACTGTCCCTGATTTGGAACAAAGTCCCTCTGTCCCTCTTTCTTATTCATTTGCCCCTCATTTTAATCTGATCTACATAGTTATATATAAAATGCACTTTTTAGCTTTCAAAAAGTGTTTCCCGGAGGCTAAACCTTTCATTTAATTTCTAATTTGCAGCATTTGTATATTTTAACCACTTAAGCCCCGGGGGATTTGGCTGCTAAACGACCAGGGGGTATTTTGCGATTCGGCACTGCGTGACTTTAACGGAAAATTCCGCGGTCGTGCGACGCTGTACCTACACAAATTTGACGTCCTTTTTTTCCCACAAACAGAGCTTTCTTTTGGTGGTATTTGATCACCTGTGCACTTTTTACTTTTTGCGCTATAAACAAAAAAAGAGCGTAAATTTTGCAAAAATAACAATATTTTTCACATTTTTTTATATGAAATTCCCCCAAAAAAAATGTAAAAATCAAAATTTTTTAACATTTTCGGCCAATTTGTTTTATGCTACATATGTTTGGTAGAAAAATCTCAAAAAGCGTATTTTGATTGGTTTGCGCAAAAGTTATCGCTTTTACTAACAAAGGGAAAGATTTTTGTCATTTTTGTTGTTTTTTTTTTAACGCGTAATGGCGGCGATCTGCGATTTTTTTTGCGGTACTGTGACATTGGGGCGGACAGATCGGACCCTTGACTGACATTTTTGACACTTTTGGGGTTACCAGTGACATTTCTACAGTAATCAGTGCTATAAATATGCACTGTTACTGTAAAAATACACTGGTAGTGAAGGGGTTAACTTTATTTGAGAGGGAGGGGCTGTGTGTGTCCCTAGGGGCGTGATTCTTACTGTGATTGGCTGTGACTTGAGGTGTAAGGACACTGGTCAACGGTTCTACATAGTAGAACCGTGTGATCAGTGTTTTTACACCGAGGAGAATGACAGGTGGCTTGTTTACACAAGCCGCCTGACTTTCTCCCTCTCCCCCGACGATCGCCGAGTGACCGGCGGACATCGGGTCCGCCGGTCACACGCGCGGGGGAGGTCCGGGGGAGGTGCGGGGGAGGCCTCCGGCGGCGCGCGCTCGCTCCCCAGACCCTCCCAGGCTAGTGACGTTAATTAACGTCACTTTGCCTGTGAGGGGCTGACCGCCGCAGTAAATTTACTTGCGGCGGTCGGCAAGTGGTTAAAAGCCAATATAAGGGAATAGTAGGGGTGAAAAAAGCACTTGTAGATTTAACTAATCATTTTTTTGTATAATCCTCTTTTAAGGGGGGCGTGGCACAGGGGTGTGTCCTATGTCTACATACTTTTGCTAATGGTGTCTCTCCTTCCCATCTCAAAAAGTTGCAAGGTATGCTTCACCCTATCTGCTAAGATAAGGGAATATTCCCATGCCAATTTTTTCTCTAGTAAATCAACCCTATTAACAGTCTACTACTTTCAGCCAGGGGTCCTTACATTTCCTTCCACAGCTTGACTTTCCCAGTTGCGGTGGCTTGTAATAATAGTTGAGTCCCTATGGAGCCACCACAATATGCCTGCTCGGCCCTTTGGGACTACAGCAATGTGTTCTGCCACTCTGTGCTCCATCATGCATAGGCGGCCCAGACAGGCATGACATGAATGAAACGCTTGTAATGCCCTCCTCCCTGCCCACTTGCCTCTACCACACCGGAGCAACCATCAGAAACTGTGGAATTACTAGGTGCACAGACTAATTTGCATATTGCACACAGTGGATCATGGGACATATAGTCCTGACATTGGGCTTAGGGAAAATAATCTTTGTGCGCATCCCAACCAGAAATGAAGGGGAAGCACTGATCCGTGAAGAGGTAGCAGTACCAGTTGCATATACAGCGAATAATAGTATAAATATAGATCATTAGAAAAATAAGGTTAAC